>NC_133324.1:681430903-682893204 GCF_042186555.1 Aquarana catesbeiana
TTTTTGCTATTGTCTCTATAATGTCGAATCTCCTATCTATATTGAACTGTTTTCGCAACGAAAATGAAAATAAAGCATTTGTTTATGTCCGATTTTTCGGTTTTCAGATTCTGCACGTTCGTTATCGTTTATTAAAATGATAACGAAAATACCCTAAATTTGAATGAAAATGCATTCGGACGAAAACGAATGCACATGTCTATTAGAAACTAAACACCACCGAATGCACTGTATACAGTATATAGGCTACACTGAATGTAGAGTATGTACAGTGGGGACAGAAAGTATTCAGACCCCCTTAAATGTTTCACTCTTTGTTATATTGCAGCCATTTGCTAAAATCATTTAAGTTCATTTTTTTCCTCATTAATGTACACACAGCACTCCATATTACATAAAAACACAGAATTGTTGACATTTTTGCAGATTTATTAAAAAAGAAAAACTGAAATATCACATGGTCCTAAGTATTCAGACCCTTTGCTCAGTATTTAGTAGAAGCACCCTTTTGATCTAATACTGCCATGAGTCTTTTTGGGAAAGATGCAACAAGTTTTTCACATCTGGATTTGCAGATTCTCTCCAGTTCTGTCAGGTTGGATGGTAAACGTTGGTGGACAGCCATTTTTAGGTCTCTCCAGAGATGCTCAATTGGGTTTAAGTCAGGGGTCTGGCTGGGCCATTCAAGAACAGTCACAGAGTTGTTGTGAAGCCACTCCTTCGTTATTTTAGCTGTGTGCTTAAGGTCATTGTCTTGTTGGAAGGTAAACCTTCAGCCCAATCTGAGGTCCTGAGCACTCTGGAGAAGGAAGGTTTTTGTCCAGGATATCCCTGTACTTGGCCGCATTAATTTTTCCCTCGATTGCAACCAGTCGTCCTGTCCCTGCAGCTGAAAAATACCCCCACAGCATGATGCTGCCACCACTGTGCTTCACTGTTGGGACTGTATTGGACAGGTGATGAGCAGTGCATCTCTGGAGCTCAGCCACAGTGATCTTTGGGTTCTTATTTACCTCTCTCACCAAGGCTCTTCTCCCCCAATAGCTCAGTTTGGCCAGATGGCCAGCTCTAGGAAGGGTTCTGGTTGTTCCAAACGTCTTCCATTTAAGGATTATGGAGGCCAATGTGCTCTTAGGAACCTTAAGTGCAGCAGAAATTTTTTTGTAACCTTGACCAGATCTGTGCCTTGCCACAATTCTGTCTCTCAAGGATGATCAGAAGAAATGGACAGCAGCTGAGTTAAATATATGAGTGTCATAGCAAAGGGTCTGAATATTTAGGACCATGTGATATTTCAGTTTTTCTTTTTTAATAAATCTGCAAAAATGTCAACAATTCTGTGTTTTTCTGTCAATATGGGCTGCTGTGTGTACATTAATGAGGAAAAAAAATGAACTTTAGCAAATGGCTGCAATATAACAAAGAGTGAAAAATTTAACGGGGTCTGAATCCTCACTGTATATATACATATATATTTTTTTCTAATACCCTAGAGAATAAAATGGAAATCATTGCAATACTTTATGTCACACCGTATTTGCGCAGCGGTCTTACAAGTGCACTTTTTGGGGAAAAAATACACTTTTTTAAATTAAAAAATAAGACAACAGTAAAGTTAGCCCATTTTTTTTATATCATGAAAGATAATGTTATGACGAGTAAATTGATACCCAACATGTCATGTTTCAAAATTGCGCCCGCCCGTGGAATGGCGACAAACTTTTACCCTTAAAAATCTCCATAGGAGACGTTTAAAAAATTCTACAGGTTTGAGTTACAGAGGAGGTCTAGGGCTAGAATTATTGCTCTCACTCTACCAATCGCGGTGATACCTCACATGTGTGGTGTGAACACTATTTTCATATGCGGGCGCTACTCACATATGCGTTCGCTTCTGTACACGAGCTTGGCGGGACTGGGGTCAAAAAGACCGTAGATCCCATATTTACACTAAAATGCAATAATAAAAAAAAAGAGCTATGGGTCAAAATGTCACTTCCGCCCGGCAATGATATGGAAATGGGTGGGGGCCATTATCCCCTCACTCATCTGTGTGTACAACATGGTTCCCGACCGGCAGCCACAGTTGTACTGCGGCATGTTGGCTCCCCTGGGCGAGCCGCCGTAACTCTACGTCGGCTGTTTAAGATGCTGCAGGAGGCGCACGTGCAGCGTGTGCCCGGAGCCGGTGCGAGTGCCTGGTGGGCACGATGAGTGCCCGGCAGGCACGATGACCGCAGGGCACCCACGAACGCTCGTGACGGAGCGAGAACCGGGATCTGTGTGTGTAAACACACAAATCCCGGTTCTCTCAGGGGAGAGGAGAAAGATCATATGTTCATACTAAGTATGAACACAGATCTCTCTCCTCCCCTAGTCAGTCCCATCTCCCCTACAGTTAGAACACACCTAGGGAACACAGTTAACCTCTTGATTGCCCCCTAGTGTTAACCCCTTCCCTGCCAGTGACATTTATACAGTAATCAGTGCACTTTTATTATCGCTGTATAATTGTCAGTGGTCTCAAAAATGTGTCAAAAGTGTCCAATTTGTCTGCCGCAATATCGCAGTCCCAATAAAAATCGCAGATCACCACCATTACTAGTAAAAAAAAATATAATAATAAAATGCTATAAATCTATCCTCTGTTTTGTAGACGCTAAAACTTTTGCGCAAACCAATCAATATACGTTTATTGTGATTTTTTTTTTACCAAAAATATTTAGAAGAATACATATCGGCCTAAACTGAGGAAAAAAATAGTTGTTTTTTTTTTTTTAAACTTGGGATATTTATTATAGCAAAAAGTAAAAGATATTGTGTTTTTTTTCAAAATTGTGACTTTTCTTTTGTTTATAGCACAAAATATAAAAACCGCAGAGGTGATCAAATACCACCAAAAGAAAGCTCTATTTGTGGGAAAAAAAGGACGTCAATTTTGTTTGGGTACAGTGTCGCACGACCACGCAATTGTCATTTAAAGCGATGCAGTGCCATATCGCAAAAAATGGCCTGGTCATTGTGCAACCAAATTTTCTGGGTCTGAAGTGGTTAATAAAATACTTGAACAAGGAAAAAAAAAATTGCCATTATTGCTTTTCTTTTACATTACCTTCCCACCCTGTCTCGGGAAAGCAGAGTGCTGTAACTGGTCACTGAATGATGGTGCTGTTCCTGCCATCTATACCTATTTTACCTTTGCCTTTGTCTATGTTCCTCTCACTGATATAGGAAGTATAAACTGATCATATCATTTAATAAGCAATCAGTGTTTGCAACCTCTGGCAACCTTATATTAGTGTCATGGCGTTAAAGTTTTAGAAATTGTATAGGAAGAGTAACTGCTAAATGTACGGGACGTATTTATTTGGCCTCTGTCAACTCACTCATTACATTACATCCTGGACATCTAGAAAAAGCCTCCTCTCTTGGTTGAAAATTACTTTCAACCTGTACTATTAACAGGGAATAAACAGTAGTTTCAAAAATATACCCTGTAAGGAAACAAAATCCTCTACTTTAAAAAAATAAACCCTAGTACACACAGGAATCAAAAGGGGGGCTTTGGTTCACATTTTTATGTTTGTAAAGCACCTCCTTTAAAGTGGAAATATGTAAAATGTATATAAAGTCAAGTGGAGAAATACACAGGACAACTTGCTGGAAAAAAAAAAAATATATAAATTATTACTGTAGCTCTGTTAAAAACATGCCTAGCACTTTCTCTTTTCAGGATGCTAAAATTATAATGTACTCCTATGGGTCAATTGAAGGCAGAGCATTGAACCATAGTACAGGCTTTGACAGTGATGCCACTCAGCTCGGACTTGTTTAGTGCAAGTGACACCCCCAGCTGAGATTAACATTGACCCTAGGTATTGAGCTCTGAGTAAGGGGATGCTTGCCAACATCACCACATTATGGTTATTTGTTGCCAAACTGGTCAGTCATCAGAGTTTGAGGTCATGCAGCTTCTGTCCTTTGTGAGTATTCTATTGGCTATTTGGTTTCATTTAATAAATCTTGGGTAATTCACTAGGTGTTTGTGCCCCCTGTGTATTCTTTTGCCCCTATGCATAGTACTAACTCTGCTGCATCTCTTGCAGGAATGACGGTCCAGCTCAAGGATGTATTGTACAGGTTATTTGCACAACAAGGGAGAACAGAGGTGGGTGGAATACTAAAGCAATAGCACATTTTCTTAAAGATGAAAGTCCCTAATGGAAAGCTCAGACTTCTTCAGCATACAGCAAGCAGAGGTAGCATCCAATTTAATAGGGTTTCCTTTGTTTTTTCTGTACAAAGTAGTGACTGCAACATCAGACCCATGGAGGTTCAAGCTTTACTACATTGTCCTTGGAGATTTTACATTAGTTACTTAATCAACCTGGGTGAGGTCCCAGACCAGTGTAGGTTCAAGTTTGTCTCCAGTGTCCCCATTGATATCATTTAGCAGCAAAATCAACATGGGTAAGGGGTAAGTTATCATGTAGCACATGGTGGTGCCAGGTGTCCATAGCTCCAGCCAAGAATTCTAAATTCAGGCAACAGTCTGTAGGCAAAATACTCTTTCAATAGGTTATTCAGGATGTTTGTTAAATGTGGACCCAATCCACTAATAAAAAGCTTATCAGTGATTGGCTAGTTAACAAATATGCAAAGGCCAGCCCATGCTGCATCTCTGACTCAGGTCTCTGGGTCTCTCAACACAATCTGGCAGGTGACATATTATAGGAATCCCACCAGTTCACCTTACTGGAGCAATCCCCACACTACAGCAAAACTGAATATACAGTGGGGAAAAGTATTTAGTCAGCCACCAATTGTGCAAGTTCTCCCCCTTAAAAAGATGAGAGAGGCCTGTAATTGTCACCATAGGTATACCTCAACTATGAGAGACAAAATGTGGAAACAAATCCAGACAATCACATTGTCTGATATTTGAAAGAATTTATTTGCAAATTATGGTGGAAAATAAGTATTTGGTCAATATCAAAAGTTCATCTCAATACTTTGTTATATATCCTTTGTTGGCAATGACAGAGGTCAAACGTTTTCTGGAAGTCTTCACAAGGTTGTCACACACCGTTGCTGGTATGTTGGACCATTCCTCCATGCAGATCTCCTCTAGAGCAGTGATATTTTGGGGTGGTCGCTGGGCAACACAGACTTTCAACTCCCTCCAAAGGTTTTCTATGGGGTTGAGATCTGGAGACTGGCTAGGCCACTCCAGGACCTTGAAATGCTTCTTACGAAGCCACTCCTTCATTGCCCGGGTGGTGTGTTTGGGATCATTGTCATGCTGAAAGACCCAGCCACGTTTCATCTTCAATGCCCTTGCTGATGGGAGGAGGTTTGCACTCAAAATCTCACGATACGTGGCCCCATTCATTCTTTCATGTACACGGATCAGTCGTCCTGTTCCCTTTACAGTGGAACAGCCCCAAAGCATGATGTTGCCACCCCCATGCTTCACAGTAGGTATGGTGTTCTTTGGTTGCAACTCAGCATCTCTCTCCTCCAAACACGACGAGTTGTGTTTCTACCAAACAGTTCTACTTTGGTTTCATCTGACCGTATGACATTCTCCCAATCCTCTTCTGGATCATCCAAATGCTCTCTAGCAAATCTCAGAGGGGCCCGGACATGTACTGGCTTAAGCAGGGGGACACGTCTGGCACTTCAGAATCTGAGTCCCTGGTGGTGTGGTGTGTTACTGATGGTAGCCTTTGTTACGTTGGTTCCAGCTCTCTGCAGGTCATTTACTGGGTCCCCCTGTGTGGTTCTGGGATTTTTGCTCCTGGTTCTTGTGATCATTTTGACCCCAAGGGGTGAGATCTTGCGTGGAGCCCCAGATTGAGGGAGATTATCAGTGGTCTTGTATGTCTTCCATTTTCTAATTATTGCTTCCACAGTTGATTTCTTCACACCAAGCTACTTGCCTATTGCATATTCAGTCTTCCCAGCCTGGTGCAGGTCTGCAATTTTGTTTCTGGTGTCCTTCGACAGCTCTTTGGTCTTCACCATAGTGGATTTTGGAGTGTGACTGTTTGAGGTTGTGGACAGGTGTCTTTTATACTGATAACAAGTTCAAACAGGTGCCATTAATACAGGTAATGAGTGGAGGACAGAGGAGCCTCTTAAAGAAGAAGATACAGGTCTATGAGAGTCAGAAATCTTTCTTGTTTGTAGGTGACCAAATACTTATTTTCCACCATAATTTGCAAATAAATTCTTTCAAAAATCAGACAATGTGATTGTCTGGATTTATTTCCATATTTTGTCTCTTATAGTTGAGGTATACCTATGATGACAATTACAGGCCTCTCTCATATTTTTAAGTGGGAGAACTTGCATAATTGGTGGCTGACTAAATACTTTTTTGCCCTACTGTAAGCAGGCTTTAGGTAACACATGGAACAGGAAAAGGTTTGACCGCACTCACAGGTTTGAAGCAAAAGTGAAGACTTTATTGAAGATAAAAATTATCAGACAACATCATAGACATCATGACATCAACGCAGACCTGGCAGAGATTAAAGCATTTCACGATTTGGAATTTGCTTAGTCATAATTAATAATGAGATTAAGACTAGGCGAATTCCAATTCGCAAAACTCTTTAGTCTCTGCCAGGTCTGTGTTGATGTCATGATGTCTACGATGTTGTCTGATGATTTTTTATCTTCAATAAAGTCTTCACTTTTGCTTCAAACCTGTGAGTGCGGTCAAACCTTTTCCTGTTCCAGTGGCTCCTATCCAGATTGCAGACTGGATCTGCACCGTGAGGTTGAAGCGTGGGATTGCTCTCACCTGGAGAGGCTTGGCTTTGCTTGAAAAGGTAATCCAAATGTATCCTGGCTCTTTGTATCCAACATACTGTGACACCCCATCTTAATTCACTATAATTACCCAAAAATTCACTGACACAAAGGTTGGGAATAAACTGGTCATTTTCAGCCCCTTTACTTAAAATTTTAACAACTATGTAAATAATAATAACGCCAACAACAAAAACATAACCTTTTTGGTTTCCGATCCTTGGAGGCACTACGCATCAGAAATATTTCCTTGTATCTGCATAAACTATTTCCACAGTCCCCGCTGCACTGCACCAACTCGGGGAAAAAAACCTTCTGCAGATACACCATTGTACTCCCAGTTAATCCACCATAACTCGTATACCACCGGGGACCCATAACTAATAATAATAACTGCTATGCATTTAAAGAGGACAAACAACACAACGCCCATTAAATCCAGATTTATTAAATCAAGTGCGGACGAACATAAATTCTGAACCTGTTCGACTCCCACCTGCTGATACGCTTCACCACTGCATTATCCAATCCCCACCGGGCCGCTTCAGTGGCCGCCCCAATGTGGAAAGAATGAGAGGAAAAGCTACTGGCCTCAAGACCGGCGGCTGTGAGACAGCGCCGCAAAACAGACACAAATTGAAAAGTGGACAATGCCAAACCCTCCACATGGACCAGGAATGAACCCACCCCTACAGGGTGGAGCCGTAAGTATTCACCCACCATGGCCACCAGGCATATGGATGACCCAGGAAACCGCAAATCAAATTGGAGGCAATTCCAACGCAATCCACCACAGCTGAATCGGACAAGGGGTTCCGTGTTGCTCCGCACCAGGTGCCAACTCCCAGAACCTGTCCAACTGAAAACAGGAAAGAGCACCAGCCACCGTGTTCTCCACTCCGGGAATATGTACAGCATACAGAAAAACATTTTGCTGAAGACAAAATTGAACCAGATATGGTAATAGGCATATAACCGGGGGGAGTACCCTGAAAGAGAATTGATAACATGTATTACACCCAAGTTGTCACAGTGGAGACGAACGTTCTTATTGCTAAACAGTTCCTCCCAAGTGACAGGGCAACCACCACTGGAAAAAGTTCCAGCAGCACCAAATTCTTTAGGAATCTCCCTTCCCGCCATTCCGTGGGCCAGCGTTCCGCACTCCACCAACCCCATAAGAATGCTCTAAAAAAACGCTCTAAGGAATGGCACAAGTATGCCATTCATTAAGAGTGCATGCACTGGTGACATCACCGGCTGCTGCTCACTGGAAATCTCCTACAGGTAAGCTTATTATAAGCTTACCTATAGGTACTGTAAAAATCAAAATGAAAGTTAGATAACACTTTAACTATAAACATTTAGTAAAATTATATGAATCCCATACAATGATTGTAATACATGTAAGGTATACGGGATCATTATTTTCTGTTCCTTTTCTTTTCTTCAGCTGAAAATTTTTTATGCCTGTAGCAAATGGGAGCATTATGGACAGTTTGTGTGTGAACTACTTATTGCAGCAAACTCTCTAGTTTATATGCATTAGAATTTCTCTCCTACAGATTCCCTCATCGTTAACAAGCACAGCTTATCCCCTCAACAAGACTTTTCAGTTTCAGCTCTACCGTCTCATTCCAGATAAAACTCTTCTGCACCAGGTTATTGCAGAATCTATTTTTTCCCCAGAAAAGCTTTAAAGCAACAGAAACTATTTTTGTAATCACTGAAGCTTGTGCTGTAGATGGCAAATCTGTCAAGAGAAACACTAGCTATAGAAAGGAAGCTAAAACAGATCCAACTGAACATATTAAATTGGTATATTGCTGGTATATTGATATGAAAAAAAGCAAAACAAAACAAAACAAAAAAAAAAATATATATATATATATATATATATATATACTGTATGTGTGTATATATATATATATATATATATATATATATATATATATATATATATATATATATATATATATATATATATATATATATACTGTATGTGTGTATATATATATATATATATATATATGTATATAACAATAATCAAAATATACAAAGGTTATTGTCACAGAGGCTGTATGATGCATTTAGTGGAAAAAATATTTTTGCACATTATGTACTGTAATAAACATCCCTGAAATGATACAGAAGAATTGGCAGAGGTAAAGCATCTTGAACCGTAATTAACATACTGAGCATGTGTCAGACAGAGCCTGCCAAGGTACATCAGGTGTTAGCAATCCTGACATAAGTAGGTTTTAAGAATGTGAATGTGTCCAAATTCTGCATTTTGATATTGTATAATTTAAGTTTGACTGTTTCTGATTATTTTATGAAAAAAATGTATGGTTGAGGCAAACATATTCAGGTATATAGAAACTATTGACAAACCACAGGAAGAGATTATGCAAGACATTTTATGTATATTTTAAATCCTTCCAAATCAATAAAATCACTGGTTATTTTTTGTGCTAGTTACATTTCTAAATTTGTTTTGTTTGTTTACGGAAGATTTTCATTTTCATACTTTATCCTACACTAGAAAAAGAAAAAATGGACTTTAATGAGCGACTGTGCATATGACTGCGCATCGAGGAAGTTACAAGGACGCAATGCATAAGACAGAGACTAACAGCACAGCACAGCAAAAGGAAGAGAGAAAAGCGCCAAACTGATCCTTTAAATAGCTTAGGAATTTATTCAGTATATAAGTATAAAACAACAGTAAAAACTTGCGTGAAAAATGTTGAAGCACTTGCAATGTGCTAGGGAGGGTGGGAGCTTCCACGTGCAGTGTCACAGGACCGCCGGGAAGTCTCTATTGAGGGATCCACGAGCGCCGTGTGTCAGCCACAGCTGGAGCCTCGGTAGGCCTTGTGGAGACATTGGCTGTTTGTTTCTGGGTGGGAGTGGTCCAGGGCTGTCAAACTGGGGAGCCGCCCACATGCTGTCTGGCCAATCAGAACGTGTTTCGAAGGCACGGCCACACCTTCTTCATCAGCTCTAATATTGCACATGCTGGGACCCAGCAGCCACATTTGGGTTTATTTGCTAAAGCTGGAGAGTGCAAAATCTGGTGCAGCTCTGCATAGAAACCAATCATCTTCCAGTTTTTTTTTGTCAAAGCTTGATTAAACAAGCACAAGTTAGACGCTGATTGGCTACCATGCTCACCTACAGCAGATTATGCACTCTCCAGTTTCAGTAAGACACCTTTCACACTGGGGCGGTGTGGGCGTTAGCGGTAAATAGGGGTAAATATAGCGGCACTTTTCAGCCGCTAGCAGCGTGCTTTTAACCCCCACTAGCGCCAAAGAAAGGGTTAATAGCTCCCATGTTGTAGCGCTGCCAAAGTGATTTGCAGACGCTACGGCAGCGCTGCCATTTATTTCAATGGGCAGGGGCAGTTTGGGAGTGGTGTATACACTGCTCCCACACCGCCCCAAAGATGCTGCTTGCAAGCGCACCGCCCCAGTGTGAAAATACTCGGGCTTTCACACTGGGGTGGCTTGAGAGGCGCGTTTCAGGTGCTTTACAGGTGCTATTTTTAGTGCAAAAACACCTGAAAAGCACCCCAGTGTGAAAGGGGTCTAAATCAACCCCATATGTGAGTATTTCTTATTGCAAGAGTTTACTGGGCTGTTTACCCTTTATATGCACCTTAGTGCCCTTTATTTGTGAGGTTTTTTTTTTTATGTTTTAATACGTGTCATATGGTTTTAGACTATATGGCTGCAGTCTGTATTTTTATGCGTGCTTTTAACCCCCACTAGCGCCGAAGAAAGGGTTAATAGCTCCCATGTTGTAGCGCTGCCAAAGTGATTTGCAGACGCTACGGCAGCGCTGCCCATTAATTTCAATGGGCAGGGGCAGTTTGGGAGTGGTGTATACACTGCTCCCGCACCGCCCCAAAGATGCTGCTTGCAGGACTTTGTTTCCTGTCCTGCAAGTGCACCGCCCCAGTGTGAAAATACTCAGGCTTTCACACGGGGTGGCTTGAGAGGCGCGTTTCAGGTGCTTTACAGGTACTATTTTTAGCGCAAAAACACCTGAAAAGCGCCCCAGTGTGAAAGGGGTCTAAATCAACCCCATATGTGAGTATTTATTATTGCAAGAGTTTACTGGGCTGTTTACCCTTTATATGCACCTTAGTGCCCTTTATTTGTGAGGTTTTTATTTTTATGTTTTAATACGTGTCATATGGTTTTAGACTATATGGCTGCAGTCTGTATTTTTATGCTGATGTATGAGGAAGTGGACTTATCAGATGAGATTCACTGAGTTATGCCTCGTACACATGACTGGACTTTCTGTCAACAAAACCGTGGAATTTTGTCCGAAGGGTGTTGGCTCAAACTTGTCTTGCATACACACAGTCACACAAATGTTGGCCAACAATTATGAACGTAATGACGTACTACGTGGTTTTTCAGCTCTTTAGTGCCACCCTTTGGGCTCCTCCTGCTAATTTCGCATTAGTAAAAGCTTGGTGAGTGTTGATTCACGTTTTTCTTTTCACGTTTTTCATTTCGTGCTTTTCAGTTTTGAACAGCCGTTCATTAACCAGACATGTTGTGGAATCAGAGGAGATAACGTGTTGGCCTCGGATAACGTATTATTGGCCTTGGAGTTATTGCTTTGACATTATTTTTTTGGTTGAATAATGATTTGGTAAATTTTCTAAATTTTTGGATGCATAGAATGCACTTTTTGGTTAAGTTCTATTGGCAGATAGAACATCTGTTTGTGCATACTTGGCTATGTGTTTTACTTCAAATGACAGTTTAGGAGTAGGCAGTTACATTTAAAAAAATACAATGTAAAATTGACAAGTGACACCAACATAGTTGTATCTTTGTTCTTAAAAACTAGGGAATAATGGTGCTGTGGTAACTTGCACAAATAAAAAAAAAAAAAAAAACATAATAATATTATTCTTGATATCAGTAGAAAGAAAAAAGCCTTTGAAAATGTGTTTGCAATAACTCCATCCGTATCACCAGCAAAGCAGCTTCATTATTATCCCATTAAAGGGGATATGCACTGCATTTGGAGATTTCATAGTTTGCCACGTCACTAATGTTAATTTTCCATTACAAGTGCTAGTTTACAAGACTGACCACTTCTGCTTCCGAACATGCGTGTTTTTACTTTGGACTTTTGTCCGACTGACTTGTGTACACATGATCGGAAAATCCACCAACAAATGTGTTTTTTTTATAAACCTGTGAGCCAACATTTGTTGACGGAAAGTCAGACGACAATTTTCCGATGGAGCATACACACAGTCGGATTGTCCGCCAACAGCCTGACATCCAACATTTCCCTCTGGAAAGTCTGATTGTGTGTACGGGGCTTAAAAAAAATCTGTGCTCTTCGAAGTAAAAAACATTCGTATAGAGCATTTGTACAAAGTTTAGACGAGTTTAGGAGAGTTTTACATTTTTTCTGACAGTGAGCTCCAATCAGAAAGGCGAATGAGACATTTTTTTTTTTCCTGCCTCTAACCGTTGATCTCAAAATATGGCTGTAAACATCCTAATGTGCATGGACACATAGGATAACATTGAGTTGCTTCTACAGGCAGAACACAAAAACTCCTGTAGCAATGTATTTTACACCAGTGTGCATGGAGCCTTAGGTTTAGGAGAGGCAAGCTTGTCTGACCTAACTAAAATGTTGACATAAGTCTGGGCTAAAAGGTGAGTAATGCCTCGTACACACGGATTGTTCGCCAACAAAACCGTGGAATTTTGTCCGAAGGGCGTTGGCTCAAACTTGTCTTGCATACACACAGTCACACAAATATTGGCCAACAATTATGAATGTAGTGACGTACTAGATGTACTATGCGGTTTTTCAGCTCTTTAGCGCTACCCTTTGGGATCCTTCTGCTAATTTTGTGTTAGTAGAAATTTGGTGAGTGTTGATTTGCGCTTTTCTTTTCGCGTTTTTCATTTAGAAATTTTTATTTTGTGATTTTCATTTCACGCTTTTCAGTTTGTTTCTGAACGGCCGTTCGTCAACCAGGCATGTTGCGGAATCGGAGGAGATAACGTGTTATTTATTATTAGCCTTGGAGTTATTGCTTTTAAATTATTTTTTTGGTTGAATAATGATTTGATTTGGTAAATTTTCTATATTTTTGGATGCATAGAATGCACTTTTTGGTTAAGTTCTATTGGCAGATAGCATGTCTAATTTTATTTGTTTTCTTTTTTTAATGCACAATAAAAAAAAAGTGGAGAATAATACTTGGTTATGTGTTTTACTTCAAATGACAGTTTGGCAGTAGGCAGTTACATTTAAAAAATTCAATTTAAAATTGACAAGGGACACCAACATAGTTATATCTTTGATATTAAAAACTACGGGATAATGGTGTTGTGGTAACTTGCCCAAATAAAAAATAAAAAAGCACAATAATATTATTATTGATATCACTAGAAAAAAAAAAGCCTTTTATTGCATACAGTATAGTGGAGCTACTGATTTATTTATTTGCAGGTGATTACTGGACTTTATGTAGATGGGTGGTATCAAATTAAGGGTTTTTTTGTATATTTTTTGAGGTTGACCACCACAATTAAATTTATTAAACTCTGTACAATCAACCTTCAATCTTCCAAAACTATATAATATGAGGACCTACCTAAACTATCCAATACATTTGCATCCAATCAGGCAAACCCTTGCTCTACCCACTTGTTGATAGATCTAAAGGAGATTGTACAATCAGATTGTAATGTGTGTGAGAAGCTTTAGAAATTAACATACCCAATTTTTGATGAATTTTTTCAGTTTCTTTGAATTTTTCTGTTGAAACATCACTGAAATCCTTCTATAATAGTTAAAGCAGATTGATCAAAAATGTTTAACCACTTGCCACCCACCCACCGACAAATGATGGCAGGTGGTGCAGCTCTCATTCTTGGTGGATGTCATATGACGGCACCCAGAATGGCCGTCGCGGCCATGCAACACGGCGCGACCCCGATCTCTGTAAAGAGTCGTGGCAGCATGTGGCCACCATGTGATTGGCTGTTTCCAAGCACAGCCAGTCACATGTACACACAGAGATGCCAGTAATCAGCTCTCCTCGCCTCACACTGACAGAGAGTGAGGAGAGGAGCACCGATCAGCGGCATCTCCTCACAGAGGACATCTAAGCATGTGATCAGGGCACTGATATTCAGTGCCCTGATTACAATAAAGCGCCCGCAGTGCCAGAAGTGAGTGCCCACCTGTGCCAACAGTGTGCCCACCAGTGCCAGCAAACAGTTCCCACAAGTGCCAGCAATCAGTACCCATTAGTGATGCCAATCATTGCTGCCCATCACTGCTGCCCATCACTTCTGCCCATCAATGTCACCCATCAATGCCCATCGCTGCCTATCTGTGCCCAGCAGTGCCGCCTATCTGTGCCCATCTGTGCCACCCACCAGTGCCACCCAAAGTGCGGCATATTCGTGTCTCCTCATCAGTGCCACCTAATCAGTGCCCATAAGTACCGGCTTATCAGTGCCCATAAGTGCCACCTCATCAGTGCTCAACAGTGAAGGAGAAAAATTACTTATTTACAAAATTTACTGACAGAAACTAAGAAAAAAAATTTTTTTTTCAAAATTTTCAGTCTTTTTTTTTAGGAAAAAATAAAAAACCCAGAAGTGATTAAATACCATCAAAAGAAAGCTCTATTTGTGAGAAGAAAATGATTAAAATTTCACATGGTTACAGTGTAGCATGACTGCACACTTGTCATTCAAAGTGTGACAGCGCTGAAAGCTGAAAAATAGCCTGGGAAAGAAGGGGGTGTAAGTGCCCTGTATTGAAGTAGTTAAAGCAAAGCTAAGAACACTTTCACACTGATGGGCTATTGCAATGCACATTAACAGGAAAGATGTAGTGTGCTGCATTGCTGAGTAATTCCTTTTGAATGGCATCCCAACACACTACTAAATTAGGGGCCATGTCCATTTTTTATTGCATTAAAGTGTGATTCAAGTCCATTTCAAGTTAATGGGCTGCCTTATAGTGGAACTAGAGGCAAAACAGAAAGTAAGATGCACAATGCAGATTGTCAATAATATTACCATAGTTGTTTTTGCTTTTCTGAGGACCACTTGTAAAAACTGTTTCTGTAACTGATTAAAAAGTGTTAACTGTGGTTAGTCCATCAAAATTTACTAGTCCACCTATCACTCTCCATAGCTTGACAATAGCTGTTGTCTACGTGTGGCTACATTGCTGCTACATAGATAGTAAAGGAGTGAGTGTTGCCATCCTGAAATAGGAAGCGTATTACTGGATGGATCATTCTGTGAAAATAAAGAAAAAAGTTTAAAAAGAAAACAAATTTATCTAACACACCTACGGATTGTAAACTGCTTCATATTACATATATTACATTTTTGTTTTTGAGATGATATACATTTTAAAGCAGCACACCTTAATGCATAATAATGTTTTACATTAACACACATGATAATGCAATGAATAGTGTGAATGAGACCTATGTTTTTATTTTTCTAGTTACTTTTTTGTATATAGGTTTAAAGATATATGTGTCACATGTTAGGAGTTCAGATATAGTTTAGAGTTAGAATATTACACTTTGAAAATGTGCCTTAAAATGTATTTCCACTTTTGCAGCCCAATTGGGATAATACCTACTTACAGTATATTTTTTTATATGTCCCCATTCACATAGCATAACTTGAAACAAATTAAAAATTGCAGCTTATCTATTTTAGATGCCCTATTCTGGACCCTCCAGCAAGAAAAAAAAAAAGCTAGGTATTTTCCCTTGTTTATGAGGGGGCTGGACAGATATGCTTGCCAGAATAAATCCTGTCTGTGCTGTGCAGGCAGATGTACATCATAACACTGTCTGTCCAAATAAAGGGTTAAAGATGTAGAGGCTGGGCTTCTTGCATTGTATGTAAATTAAGACAGACTTGGGACAGACTCTCACCTTGAAGTCAATTCTCCTGGGAAACATCTAAATGGTAAGAAATATATTAAAAAAAAATTAGGCATGCTGCATGAATGAGAACATATAACAAACATATAGTGGGGTTTTCTCAGAATTGATTGCAAAAGTAGAAATATGCTTTAGCCCTGATGCAATTTCTAATTCCAAGCTGGACCATATTGAATCGCATGATAAGTGAAATAACATCAGTTTCTATGGATCCCATTCACATTGGATGTATTATCTTATTTAGTATGTTTATTTGTTTTGTTTTTTCAATAAATGACTTGTCATAAACTGTGTTTGTATTTTTATCCACTTTTGACTTTTTCACATGGGGGGCAGGATCTGGGGCCCCCCTTCTTAAAGGGGGCTCCCAGAATCTGATAAGCTACCCCCCTCACCCCCACAATCACCAGGCCAGGATTGTGGAGAAGAGGCCTTTGTCCTCATTAACATGGGGACAAGGTGCTTTGCCCCCCCCATTGAGGGCATATGGTTCGGGGGGGGGCTTGCTTGTCCCCCCTCTGTTCCTGGCCTGTCGGGCTGCATGCTTGGATAAGGGTCTTGTATTGATGTTGGGGGAGACCCCCACGCTGTTTTTGTTTTATTTTTATGCTGACTCCTTTGTTTTATTCTGCTGTCAGTGGCGACAGCAGGGATGACTCAGTGTTGTAAGGAAGCCAGCGGGTGCTGACTCCTTAACAACCGATGACTCATCCTTGCTGGCTGACAGCAGGGATGAGTCACTGGTTGTTAGGATGCAGGCTGGGGCCAGTTCCTTAACAACCGTGACTCATTCCTGCTGGTATAATAGTAAAAAACACATTAAAAATGTATCCAGCAGTGCAGCTATACTATAAATTGCATTGAAAACTGGATCAAAATTGCACAGTACTAGAGTGAACCTAGGCCGAATGCAATAGCATGGCTTCGCATTTTTTTGCATTTTGAGAGGGAATGTTCCCTTTGTAAGTGATCACTAAAATTAGTACATAAAATGAAGCTGTGTTAACTGCGATTGCGAATACCAAATTATATCAAATGAAAACAAAAAAAACAGGATTTTTTTCAGACATGTTATTAAAGAGGAGCTCCTGCAGAAAAAAAATAAAGTCAGCAGCTACAAATACTGTAGCTGCTGACATGTATTATTAGGACATTTACCTGTCCAGGAATCCAGTGGTGTCTTCACCCGAGCCAAATTTTCAATCAGCTATCAGGTGCTGCTACAGCCATCTCCACTAAGGGAAACCGGCAAACCGGGTTCCCTAATGCACATGCGTATATCACGCTGCTCTCTGTGAATGTTCTGGCTGCGGGGGAAGGAGGAGGAGGGGGAACTTCTGCCTGAGTTCCCAAGCGGCGAACTCAGTCTGAAGTGGGAGCGGGTACCTGTCAAAACCAGGTGCCCGCTTCCCCCCCCAAAAGGTGCCAAATGTGGCAGCGGAGGGAGGAAGCAGACAAGAGGACCTTTTGGGTGAAGCTCCGCTTTAAGAGACTGAAGTGAAAGCAGCTTCACCTTAGTTACGGTACTTGGTTCTGTGAATATATGTTCTGCTAAGTGAACCATCTCTACTCATCTGGTAAATAAACCCAATTGATTTCTGTAAAAAACTGATTTCTTTCAGTATAGATAAGAGTGGTATAATGCTTCACATGGAATAGGGGACTAAAGCGACATATTCAGGCTGAATAGAAGAGTATTTATTTGTAATATGCTATATTTTGCATATCACACAACAAACTGGCAGAAATT
This sequence comes from Aquarana catesbeiana, assembly GCF_042186555.1. Lineage (NCBI taxonomy): Eukaryota > Metazoa > Chordata > Amphibia > Anura > Ranidae > Aquarana > Aquarana catesbeiana. The sequence continues at coordinate 681,448,459 of NC_133324.1, forward strand.
TTCTTCACTCAAAGAAGCCCAATTATCCTTAAATTATAAAGCTGGCCATTCACTATACAATCTGATTAAAAAATCTCTGTGCAATCACATTTAGATTTACCAAAATTATGTAATATGAGGACAAATCCAGCCAATCCATTCAATTTGAATCAACTTAGACAAGCTCCCTTACACTCTCGGATGCACCCCTAGATAGGTCTCCTAATAATCCTTTATGGTTCAACCCTTCTTTGGGGGAATTTTATTAGTTAAATCAGTGAGTGTCTTGGGCCCAATATGGGATTAAATATGCACACCAGTTATATTCGGAAGGGCGTTTTCGTTCTTGAGGATCTATGTAGGGATATGGGATTTCCGAGGGTGTGGGCTGTTTTAAATATTTTCAGCTGCGTGGGCCCAATTTGGTGGGGGTGAGGTGTCTCTATATTGGAATCTGTGCTCCTGGATCCTGATCATGCTAGCTGATATCTAGGTAATATGTACCTTCAACTTGGTTGGCAGAGCTCTGGATCGGTGGTTGGCCATTGTACTAGAGTTACCGGAAGAGCAGTGGAGTGAGGTGCTTTGCACCTATCTCCCTACAGTTATATTATTCTACTGATAGAATGATCTAATTCCATTTTTTACATAAAACCTATTACACTCTAAGGTTATTTCATATGCATAAACGAGACTCGGCTGTGTGTCATAAATGTAAACTATCTGAAGGTACTTTTTTGCACATTGTCTTTGCTCAGAGGTGGATTTATGAGGAAACTCTTATGCCGCGTACACACGATTGGAAATGCCGCCAGAAAAAGACTGATGTGAGCTTTTGGTCAGAAAATGCAACCGTGTGTAAGCTCCATCAGACTTTTGCTGGCGGAATTCTAGCCAGCAAAAGATTGAGAGCAGGTTCTCTATTTTTCGATTGGAAAAAGTTCCTATCTGAAAATATGATCGTCTGTATGCAATTCGGACGCGCAAAAATTCACGCTTGCTCAGAATCAAGTACGAGACGGAAGCGCTCGGTTTGGTATAATTAGCGTTCGTAATGGAGATAGCACATTCGTCACGCTGCAAATTATTGGATCTTTTAATGCAGCGCATTCTTTTGTTCTTTATAATGCTAGAATAATGAATTTGTTTTACTGCTGATATTCACAGACAGTTATGACAAACGTATTTCTTTATTATTTCTCGTGACCTCCTGAATAATCTTTTTTGTTTTTAAAGCCAGATCTCCATAATAATGTTTAGAATTATTTTGTAGAGTCATCTTTTTTTATTTTTAATCAAGATCTCCTCTTTTTTGGATTCATTTTAAATTATTTTCTAGTGATCTCCATAATTTTTTTTTGTGTGTTAAGTTTCCACAACAACATTATTATCTTGTATTTTTAAAGCTCAAGGAGGTTGGTTGGTGTCCCTTGTTAATTTGACATTGTATTTTTGAAATGAACCTGCCTACTCACAAACAAACTGTCCCTTTTGAAGAAAAACACATAGGGAAGTATTTTCATATAAAAAAATCTCTATTTATTCTGTCTCATAACAAAATAAAGAGCAAGGCAACGCTGGAGAAGCTGCTTGAATTTGCGAAGCCTTTGTACCTCAGGGCACACATCAACTCTTTGTAACCAAAAATTAGTAGCCTGAGAAGTCCATATTTAAGGAAGCACAATCTGGTCCAGGACTCTCAGAGATCAGAAACAGCAGCAGATTACATATTTTGCAGCTACATAGCAGCCATAGGCCTCTTCAGTGTCGGGGGGTGTTTTCAGGGCCGCATTAGCAGCCTTAATGAGGCCCAGTGCTGCCTCCACCACGTTACTCCCCTTCCTGGCCCTTTTTGTTGTAAGGCGGAGGGGAGGCACCTGGGATTGGGTGAGGCTACTGGGCCTGGCCACCTCCTGGCTGACACTTACCCCGCCTCCTCCTGGCTGACACATTTCAGAGCCTCGTCCTGGCTGAGGTCTTCCTTTATATGAAAAAGGGACATAGTTTTAGTTTTTGGTTCATCAATCACACACAATTTTCAGCTCATGACTGTTGCAAATTGAATGTTAATAAATAGAAAGACTATCATTCTGAGCCCAGCATTTTTCATTCTTGTCACAATCATTTTTAGCCCCTACTGTCTATTGATATGTAAAACACTTTTTGTTAAATCATTAATTTGTTATCAATAATAACATCTAGTTAACAACACTAATTTTCGGACAATAAATATGTTAAAATATACTATACCTGGCTCTAGCTGGACTCCTCCACTTCTTCCAGGATGGAAGGCTCAGGTTGGTCCTCAGAAGCCTCAGCTGGGGTTGAGGAAAGGGTTAAGGGAAGTGTGGATGGAAGAGTGTGGATGGAAGTGTAATCAATCTGGTCTTCCAGAAACCGCATCCTGTGGTAGAACCACAGACTGGGTACATACACATCCTCTGCTGCTGCTCTTGAGCTCATGGAAGTCTGGACATTATTAAGCTCCTTCCTATACGTGCTTCTCAAGCTACCAATTTTCTTCTTCACAAACTCAATGTTTGCATCGGGGACCTGCGTCTTCACAAATTGCAGCAGTTTTTCCAGCGATGCCTTCCTAGTTGGTTTATTGCGATATAAGGGGTTTTTAACCTCCCACAAATTTCTCATATCCCTGTATCTGTTGATGAACTGGCTCATGAATTCAGGGTCTTTGAATTGTTTCATATTTGCTGAAAGACAAAACACAAGACCAAAACACTAATATCAGGCTAAACTCTCCTAATCTTACCCCAATATAGGCCTCATTCTAGAATCAGTATAGCCCACTGATGTCCCAAGTTAAAATGTTACCTTCATTATAACGTTCGGCGTTTCAGGTCCTCCTTCCTCTGCACACAGATCATACGTATGACACGCGCATGTTAGCTTTATATACACTGCACATGCATGAAACTCTGCCCGCGTCGCCCGCCCATGACGTTCTTTCTAGAACATTCCCCGCCCCTTCTCTTTCGGCACAGTGGAAGATGACATGGAGGAGGTGCATGATAATAGCAGTAACGAGGAGGAAAGCCCGGAGCCAGAAACATCCCGTGCTCCATGTGCTTTTCTTTACTGTTGAACAGTAAAAAAAAACATAAAGGGGTGGTAAAAATTAGTCCCAACAATGAAAAATGTGGAAATGATGAAGAATCCGTGAATGGAATCATCCAAAAAGTGTTCAAAACAAATGAAAGTGAGGTTAATCGATCACACAAACAGAAACTTGTGAAAAGATCCACCACCGTATGTGTTAAACACTTACCAGGCGACAAGCTTTGGTAAGCTTGTAGGTAGCCTGATACTCAATGGTAAATAACGTCACACCACGGCTTCTCAATGAAGAGCCAGAAACACACAGGGTAGCTCCATCCAATAAGGCGATCAGTAGACAGGACCCAAAAAAATAATAAAACAACGGCTCTTCATAGTGTAAATCGATAAAATCCAAGTTTAATAGAGATTAAAAGTTACACTTACATTAGGAAAGTAGGTAAAAGCATGGAAACAAACAACAGCAGCAGCCGGCCAGCTTACAGACACCCATTCGGGACGAGGTAGTCAGCGATGACGTCAGCGTGTCAACCTTCCGACGTACGTTTCGTCTCACGAAGACATCATCTTTGTGAGACAAATGGGAGTCCTGGGACAAATGGGACAAATGGGAGTCCTTCAACGTTCTCTTCCGCAGGTGGCAATCCCAAACCACCACTCTGGAGACGTTGGTAGAACTCAGTCTGGGCAAAGACTCCACCATCTGACATCCGGCCATTCTTCCCCACATCCATATATAAAAACTCATATGTCGCCGACACCACCGCCATTAACACAATACTATGAAACCCCTTATAATTAAAATAGTATGACCCCGAGTGGGATGGTGGGATAATGTGGACGTGCTTCCCATCAATTGCCCCTCCGCAGTTGGGAAAGTCCCACCGCTCTGCAAACTGGGATGCCACGGTCTGCCATTCCTGTGGCGTTGAAGGAAACTGTGGAGTCAAAACATTAAAAAAAATGAGTACTTTTGCATATAACATTGCAAGCAGATTAGACACAAACATTCTTGGCCAACATCTTCACTCCCTCTGATGGCCCATTGTAAAAATTTTAGGGGGGGTGGTTCTAAATGAGTTTGGGAGCCAAAAAAAAAGCCTCTGGCACTCTGCCTTAATTTAAGGACAACAATAACATTTGGACACATTTTAGGGGGTGTTTAGGGTAAAGCACTACAATCGAGCTGACAAAATACATTGTTGATTGACTAGGCTAGGTGTGTATGGGCCCACGATAGCATGCTGGGGGGTTAGTGAGGGCAAATATGCATGAAGGACAAAAGGAGCATTGAAAGCTTACAGCATGCATGAGGACAAAGGGGACATTCACAGCATATTATAATCATGGTAATTAGGGAATGATGAAAGAAATACAATACATTAGCAAACATTAAATACATAGAATGTGATGTTAAAGGAGAAAACTTACCCTAATATAGTCCTTCTGCAGGACCTGAATGATGGCAGAACAGGTCTCTGGGATAATGATCCCCAGAGCCTGGGGGGAGATGCCTGTAGAGAACTTGAGGTCCTGTAAACGTATCCCTGTCACCAAGTACCGCAACTTGGAGACTAGCCTCTGCTCTGGAGTGATGTTTTGCCACATGCAAGTGTCCTGCCTGCTAATATAAGGGGACAGCAAAGCCAACAAACGGTGAAAAATGGGGTCCGTCATCCGGAGAAAATTCCTGAAATCATCAGGATTATTCTCCTGGATCTCACACAGCAAAGGCATGTGAGAGAATTGGTCATGCTGGAGTAACCAATTCTTGGTCCATGAACTCCTCCCCACCCTGTTCATGGACTGGGCTTGAGTCAAAGCAAGAACCCCAACACCAAGCCCCCGCATAGCACCAACTCTACGATGAGTACGTACCTGCAACATGGCTTCAGAACGGTCGGCTGGTCAGAACGAACTAATAGAATGCACTGAGGAACAGCAAGGCCTGTGAATAGCGAGCTGAAAATCAGAAACAAGGGGACAAGAACACACTGAAAAACAGATACGAACCAACTACACGCAGTGAAAAACAGATACAAACCCACAAGCACAAACTGAACAGCAGTAAAACGATCTGAAAAGCATGAGCCTGAAAAGCACGAATCATCTCTCACCAAACTTCTACTAACATGAGATAAACACGGGATTAGCAGAAGGAGCCCAAAGGGTGGCGCAGTGGCTATTGAACTTCCTTTTTATAGTGCCGTCGTACTCGTTGTATGTCTCCGCGTTCTTGGCGGTCGGATTTTGGTATGACCGTGTGTATGCAAGACAAGCATGAGCGAAATCCTGTCGGAAAAACCATCATAGCCTTTTCTGACCAAAATTCTGATCGTGTGTACGTGGCATTACTCTGGCTATGTGGAAGAGATTGGTTAATGCTGCTCCCCCGCTCTATAGACTGACATATCAGCCTCAAGGATGTCCCAAGAAATTCATAAAGGTATGGTTTAGGTGGGAGGACTCTTAGTAACTAGGGATGGGCGAACGGTTCGTCCCGAGCATAAGTTCGGGCCGAAATTTGGTTGTCGGATGTTCGGGCAAACACCGAACTATATTCGGTGTTCGGGGCAAATTCGCAAGCCGCTGGAACACCGTTAAAGTCTATGGGACATTAACATGAAAAATCAAAAGTGCTCATTTTAAAGGCTTATATGTAAGTTATTGTCATAAAAAGTGTTTGGGGACCTGGGTCCTGCCCCAGGGGACATGTATCAAGGCAATTTTTTTTTTTTTAAACTGATGTTTTTTCGAGAGTAGTGATTTTTTTAATGCTTAAAGTGAAACAATAAAAATGAAATATTCCTTTAAATATTGTGCCTGGAGGGTCTCTATAGTATGCCTGTAAAATGGTATATTTTTCTCGTGTTTAGAACAGTACCGCAGCAAATTGACATTTCTAAAGGAAAAATTGTCATTTAAAACTGTTCGCGGCTGTAATGAATTGTCGGGTCTCGGCAATATAGATAAAACTCATTGAAAAAAATGACATGGGCCCCCCCCCCAGTCCATTACCAGACCCTTCAGGTCTGGTATGGATTTTAAGAGGAACCCTGCTCCAAAATATAAAAAAAAAATGGCGTAGGGGTCCCCCCAAAATCCATACCAGATCCTTATCTGAGCATGCAACCTGGCAGGCCACAGGAAAAGAGGGGGGATGAGAGAGCGCCTCCCCCTCCTGAACCGTACCAGGCCACATGCCCTCAACATTGGGAGGGTGCTTTGGGGTCTGACCCCAAAGCACCTTGTCCTCATGTTGAAGGGGACAAGGGCCTTATCCCCACAACCCTTGCTTGGTGGTTGTAGGGGTATGCGGGCAGGGGGTGGCTTATCAGAATCCGGAAGCCCCCTTTAACAAGGGGACCCCCAGATCCCGGCCTCCCCTCCAATGTGTTATTTATGTATTTGTGAATCCACTGAGCAATAAGGGGTTAAGGCTGGTGGTGTGTTTTACTCTGCCCCCTCACTCGGTTAATTCCCCACCCATTATTAGTATTTAAATCCCTCTAGTTGACCTCCTCCTTGACTGTGAAAAAGTGCATGCGCGCGAAACGCGTCATCAAGGCAACTTTAATTCAGCTTATGGACCATCCACCATCGCATGGGACTTCCATCTCCGGCTAACATTGGCAGTCCACACAGCCATCCCAGCTTGCGAGCTTAGATTTCCCAGCAGTGAGTTACACATCCCCACAGTAGTAACCAAGCAGTGGATTGCACTGCGGGTCAAGATCAACTATATAGCAGATCCAGTTCAGCAACACCGGGTTTTCCCACTCCCTGAGTCAGTCTCATCATCCCCCTGTCTTTCTCCCCCCCGGTTACCAGAGCATGGCTGTCACTGGGACACTGTCTAACTCCTCGTTGCACAGTGGACAGGAGATTACTATGTAAGCTGTTCTTTTTCCGTTTTATTTCCTTTGATGTTATGATGATTGAACAGGACTGTGTTTTTTTTAAGCTGCAAGTTGGAATAAAATTATTCAGTACATAAAGATCTTTCACTTGTTGTGGACTGCTACCTTAACCCATTGAGCACTGAAACTCTGTGTTTTTAGTGTAAGATCCGTATCTGTCAGTTATGGTTTCCATCCAGCTGCGCTGGGCTCAGATCCCTCTCTATTGACTTTGACTTCCCCAGTCCTGATTGTCACACATGTCTCCACTTTTTAGTGCTGGTGTTTTTATGTTTTTATTCTACCAAATTCATACTGCCTTTTTGCTGTCCTTAAAAATGTACGTTTGGTTTCTTGCTCCATCAATTCTCTTAGTGCCTCATGTTTTCCTATCAGATCCACCTTGTCACGTCGTGTCCGGGACACGTCGCAGATGGGTTCCTATTGCCTGAACCACCGGGGAACTTGCTTTTTGGTAGAATCTCTGTTTGGTTCTACTCCATGAGTTTGGAGATTGGCTCCCCCCGTGGACCAGCTGTTGGTAGTCACCTTATCAGTGACCCTATAAATCCTCACTTCCCCTTTCTGTCCTTACCCTAGTATAGGTTCCTGTTCATGCTAGTTTGGTGAATGCTATTTGTTTCTGGTTGCTGACTTTGCTTGTTCCTGACTCTGATTATTGGGTTACCCCTTGGATTTACGCTGATCTTCTGATTGCTGACTTTGCTTGTTTCCAACTCTGATTCTTGGATTACCCCTTGGATTTACGCTGATCTCCTTGCCGACCATGCCTGTTTCTGACACTGCCTTCTGGTAGACCCCTGTGTACTTCTGCCTTGGTCCACTGTCTTGGATTGTCCTTTCACCCACTGGGTTCCTGTCTTTGGCCTCTACTAACCATGAGTTATTTATTGGTGGTTCCCTGTTAGGCTGTTAGCACCATCTATTGTGGTCCCTTTATTCTGGCTGCAGGATCTCAACCGTCTCTCCACCTGATACTGGGATAACAAGACTACCGGTCAGGAAACTGGAGAGGCAGTGGAATTTCCTGGCAGACCTGACACACCTTTACTTTATTATCATTTAAATTTTTATGTAGTTCCAAATCCTGGATCTCTTGTAAAAGCGCTTGTTTTTGAGCTGTCCAAATTTTTTTCCTCTTTGCCTCTTCTGCTATTAATGTCCCTCTCATAAATACTTTATGGGTTTCCCACAATACAGTTGGATCAATATTATCCACATTATTCTCTTCAAAAAACAAATTCATATCCCTTTCCAATCCCTCCACTATACCATGATCATATAGGAGTGATTCATCCAACCTCCAGGTTCTTTGCCTATCCGGTATATTCTTTAAATCCAAGCTAACAACAACCAGGGCATGGTTCGAGAGGGTGATTGATTTCACTTCTGCCTATAATAGCCCCTCTAGAAGCTGATGCTCCAAAAAAAATGTAATCAATTCTCAAATAAGCGGAGTGTATCTGAGAGTAATATGTAAAATTCCTCCCCTTATGATGCATAATTCTCCAGGCCTCCACAAGCTGCTGCTGATGTAGCTTTTGTTTTACTACCTGAGATATTTGCCCTCTGAGCGTAGGGAGAAAGGCTGTGTATCCAGGGTTGGATCAAGCACAAAATTAAAATCCCCCACCATAATTACTTTCCCCTCTTTAAAGTTATATAGCTTATTCATTACTTTTCTCAAGAAGGGACACGGGTATATATTCGGACAGTATATGTTCACCAATGTATATTCAATATTGAACATAGAACCCTTCATGAACAAATATCTTCCTTCGGAATCGGATTCCATTGCTTTTAAATTAAATAGTGTATTTTTATCAAAACCTATTGCTATTCCTTTAGATCTCTTATCAGAGCAATATCCGTGAAACCATACCGGGAAATTTTTAGAGTTCAATCCAACCCTGGATGACCATTTAAAGTGAGTCTCTTGTAAAAAAAATGACCAACGTTTTAATTCCTGCAGTATTTGATGCCATTTACTGGGGCTGTTTAGGCCCCTAACATTATATGTCACTATCTTCAATGGCGCCATTTCTTACATAGGTGGACGATAAGAATCCATACATTTTTACTGTGAAGTGGAGATTTGAATACTTCTAATTTACTAGAGTTGATCCATTTAACTGACGTACAATTTAACAACACATAACAAGACCATACAACGCCCCCTATTCTATCCCCGGTAGGGTTCCTCTCATGACCCCCCCAACCTCCCCTCCAAATATTATGGCCTACCTGGCTATCGCTCAAATTGTGAGCGCCTAGCCAGGCAGGGCATCCCTTGGGGGTTATATTATGTCTGTCAGGGCCCCCAGATCTCATCCCATATTCAGGAATGGCTCTGGGGGAGCAGACAGGCATCGCTGGACCCCCATGCCCCCGAGCAAGTTTCTTCCCTTATTAAGCCATCATACCCTTAGTCCCCCCTATGCTGTTTGTTTATTTAATCACCAGTATATTCTGTTTAACGGACACTAAGGGGTGGGGGGTCAGCCTTTCAGTGCTCAAACCATATGCTGCATACTGCATCAAAGTGGTCTGCATGGCTGTCATCCCAGAAGGAAGCCTCTTCTAAAGTTGATGCACAAGAAAACCCGCAAACAGTTTGCTGAAGACAAGCAGACTTAGGACATGGATTACTGGAACCATGTCCTGTGGTCTGAGACCAAGATAAATTTATTTGGTTCAGATGGTATCACGTTCGTGTGTGGGCAATTAGGTGAGGAGTACAAAGACAAGTGTGTCTTGTCTACAGTCAAACATGTTTGTGGGAGTGTCATGGTCTGGGGCTGCATAAGTGATGCCGACACTGGGGAGCTACAGTTCATTGAGGGAACCATGAATACCAACATGTACTGTGACATACTGAAGCAGAGAATGATCCCCTCCCTTTGGAGACTGGGCCATAGGGAAGTATTCCAACATGATAATGCTCCCAAACACACCTCCAAGATGACCACTGCCTTGCTAAAGAAGCTGAGGGTAAAGGTGATTGACTGGCCAAGCATGTCTACAGACCTAAACCCTATTGAGCATCTGTGGGGCATCCTCAAATGGAAGGTGGTGGAGCGCAAGGTCTCTAACATCCACCAGCTCCGTGATGTTGTTATGGAGAAGTGGAAGAGGACTCCAGTGGCAACCTGTGAAGCTCTGGTAACCTCCATGCCCAAGAGGGTTAGGGCAGTCCTGGAAAATAATTGTGGCCGTACAAAATATTGACACTTTGAGCCCACTTTGGACATTTTCACTTAGGGGTGTACTCACATTTGTTGCCAGCGGTTTAGACATTAATGGCTGAGTGTTGATTTATTTTGAGGGGACAGCAAATTTACACTGTTATACAAGCTGTACACTCACTCATGTAGCAATGTGTCATTTCTTCAGTGTTGTCACATGAAAAGATATAATAAAATATTTACAAAAATGTGAGGGGAGATACGGTGCAGAGTAAAGGTACAGGGTGATTTGCACTTGCCGTTTAAGTTGTTGTTAAATGGTTGTTCAAGGAATTATTCAGATTGTCTTTAAGATTTCCAACTCCTACATGCCTTCATATACACATTTCCCAATACACATTTCCCAATAAAACATAGCAGTCAGTATCATAGATATAGTAATGGGTAAAGTGAATATTTGAGAGGGGTAAGCGGTGACTGTCAATCAAAGGAAACTAATCCGAAATGCAGGTATATACCTAAACTTCTGCCAGAATAAATTTCAAAAATATTATTCTAGATTTTGAAAGACAGTCCATAGGGCATTTTTTGTAGACAGTTCTTGCATAAGTATGAAGCAGGGCAAAACAGGGCAAAGCACTAGCCCGGAAGCAAAAGTTTTTATTAATCCTCCCCTGTTATACCTTCATACAAAGTCCTCCAATTGTCCTAGGATACTTTAAGACAGACAAGATCCACAAAAAATGGTTTATTCTAAAGTTGCTTATTTTTAGGCAGTTTTTTTTTTCCTACCCGATCCTCAGATCTCCTCCTGTCGGTGCCTCTGATGGGTCTTCGCTGTAGGATTCTCTCCCTCCTCGGTAGGGATGAGCCGAACACCCCCCCGGTTCGGTTTGCACCAGGACCTGTGAACAGACCGAAAATTCGCACGAACGTTAGGACCCCATTGACGTCTAGGGGACTCGAACGTTCAAAATCAAAAGTGCTCATTTTAAAGGCTAATTTGCATGGTATTGTCCTAAAAAGGGTTTGGGGACCCGGGGGACATGTATCAATGCAAAAAAAACTTTTAAAAACGTTTTTTCGGGAGCAGTGATTTTAATGATGCTTAAAGTAAAAAAAAAAAAGTGAAATATTCCTTTAACCGATTCAATACCTGGCATTTTCACCCCCTTCCTATCCAGACCAATTTTTAGTTTTCAGCGCTGTCGCACTTTAAATGACAATTGTACGGTCATACGACATTGTACCCAAACAAAATTGACGTCCTTTTTTCCCCACAAATAGAGCTTTCTTTTGGTGGTATTTGATCACCTCTGCGGTTTTTATTTTTTGCGCTATAAACAAAAGAAGAAGCGACAATTTTGAAAAAAACACAATATTTTTTACTTTTTGCTATAATAAATATCCCAATTTTTTTTTAAAAAAACAAATTTTTTCCTCAGTTTAGGCCGATACGTATTCTTCTACATATTTTTGGTAAAAAAAATCGCAATAAGCGTATATTGATTGGTTTGCGCAAAAGTTATAGCGTCTATAAAATATGGGATAGATTTATGGCATTTTAAAAAAAAAATAATTTATTTTTTTTACTAGTAATAGCGGCGATCAGCGATTTTTTTTCATTACTGCGACATTATGGCGGACACATCGGACACTTTTGACACATTTTTGGGACCATTCACATTTATACAGTGATCAATGCTATAAAATTGCATTGATTACTGTGTAAATGTGACAGGCAGTGAAGGGGTTAACCACTAGGGGGCGGGGAGGGGTTAAATGTGTTTCCTAGGGAATGCTTCTAACTGTAGGGGGAGGGGACGCACAAGGGGAGGAGACCGATCAGTGTTCCGCTGTTCTGGGAACACAGATCGCTCTCCTCTAAACTGACAGGACGTGGATTTGTGTGTTTACACACACAGATCCACGGTCCGGCCCAGTTAACGGGCAATCGCGGGTGCCCGGCGGACATCGTGGCCGCCGGGCACACGCACCGGGTCCCGAGCAACACGGCGGGCGCGCGCCCCCTAGGCGGCCGGGAACCCGAGGCCGTCATATGACGTCCACCCAGGATGGGAGATCCCATCTGTGGATGTCATTTGACTATAGGCGGGTAGGGAAGTGGTTAAATATCATACCTGGGGGGTGTCTATAGTATGCCTGTAAAGTGGCGCGTGTTTCCTGTGCTTAGAACAGTCCCTGTACAAAATGACATTTTTAAAGGAATAAAAGTCATTTAAAACTGCTTACGGCTTTAATGTAATGTCCAGTCCTGGTAATATGGATGAAAATCAGTGAGACAAATGGCATGGGTACCCCCCCCCAGTCCATTACCAGGCCCTTTGGGTCTTGTATGGATATTAAGGGTAACCCTGCACCCAAATTAAAAAAAGGAAAGACGTGGGGCCCCAGGCCCTCTGAACAGCAGTATACAGGCGGTGCAAACAAGACAGGGACTGTAGGTTTGTTGTTAAGTATAATCTGTTTGTAATTTTGAACTGGTACATTTTTAAAGTGTAGCTCCAGCCAAAAAATCTGTTTTTAAGCTTTTTGGAAAACATAGGGAAGGGTTATCACCCCTGTGACATTTGTTTTGCTGTCTGTGCTCCTCTTCAGAAGATTTCACCTCACTTTTTGTCCCAATGACAAATGTTTTTTGAAAATTTGGGGTTTTTAGTGAAACAAGGATTGGTGATAAAGCATCAGTGGAAAGGAGAAAAGTTTTTCCCATATTAACTCTTACAGGAGAGAACTTCCCTCCCTATGGGGTAGATTTCATCTCACTTCCTGTTGTCTCCTTCCGTTTGCAAGTAGGAGTCGTTTGTAAGTTGGATGTTTGAAAGTAGGGGCCTGCCCTATATACTCAGCAGAAATTTGGGCCTTAGGTGTTGTTGTGGCCTCAACACTGTAAGTCCTCACAGGTCCTTGCTGTGAAATATTAGATCAAGAATTGTAATTACATGCCCCTGTTGAACAGGGCCAGAAAAATTGGGCCTTTGGTGATGGTAGTGCTGGTGGTGGTGGTGCTGGTGGCACAACACTGTAAGTCCTCACAGTTAATCTTGGTGGGCGCAGAAACAGGCCCTGCTGTGAAATATTAGATCAAGAATTGTAATTACATGCCCCTGTTGAACAGGGGCTGAAAAATTGGGCCTTTGGTGGTGGTGCTGGTGGCACAACACTGTAAGTCCTCACAGTTAATCTTTGTGGGCACAGAAACGGGCCCTGCTGTGAAATATTAGATCAAGAATTGCAATTACATGCCCCTGTTGATGAACAGGGGCTGAAAAATTGGGTCTTAGGCACTGGTGCTGGTGCCACAACACTGCAACCTCTCACAGATACTCTAGTTGGAATGCAGGAACGAGCCCTATTGCAAAGTATTGCATCAAAAATTGTAATTACACGCCCCTGTTAAACAGGGGCTGAACAATTGGGCCTTAGGCACTGGTGCTGGTGCCACAACACTGCAACCCCTCACAGATACTCTAGTTGGAACGCAGGAACGAGCCCTGCTGCAAAGTATTGCATCAAAAATTTTAATTACAAACCCCTGTTAAACAGGGGCTGAAAAATTGGACCTTAGGCACTGGTGCTGGTGCCACAACACTGCAACCCTTTACAGATATTCTAGTTGGAACACAGGAACGAGCCCTGCTGCAAAGTATTGCATCAAAAATTGTAATTACATGCTCCTGTTAAACAGGGGCTGAAAAATTGGGCTTCAGGCACTGGTGGCGGCGTCCAGAACCAAAAATGTTCTTACAAGCTATCAGCATGATCATTGAGAAGGAAGAGGATAATTACTCAGGATAGTCACTCAGCATCAGCATAGGCAGTCTTTGAAGGGATCTGAGATTTAAACAAAAATTTATTCGGTTACATCAGCATCAGGTACTTGGTAGCTGGTGGTGATCCAAGACTGATTCATTTTTATGAAGGTCAGTCGATCGACCAAGTTGGTGGACAGACGCACCCTGTGATTGGTTACAAAGCCCCCAGCAGCACTGAATGTGCGTTCCGAAAGAACGCTGGATGCAGGACAGGCCAGTAGCTCAATTGCATACTGTGCAAGCTCTGACCAGTGATCCGTCCTCAAGACCCAGTAACCCAAAGGATTTTCGGTGGGAAAGGTGTCCAAGTCAGATCTTGCCCCTAGGTATTCCTGCACCATGTAAAACAGACGCTGCCAATGGTTGCTGGAACTGATCATACCTTGGCGCTGCGGACTAAAAAATTGTCTGAACGCATCGGTCAGATGGCCACCTTCTCCACTGCTTCTTCTTTGACTGACCGAAGCCTCAGCAACACGTTGTCCAGAAACAGGAGTTTGTAACCTCCCAGTCTCTGGGAACGTGTTGCACAGACCTTTCTGCAAGGCGTCCCGAAGATGTTTTATCCTCTGCTCCCTCTGCAACGGCAAGATAAGGTCCGCAACCTTACCCTTGTAATGTGGATCAATACGAGGATCCTTACGCAGGCTTTGCAGGCTCAGGGAGGCCATGCAGCGTAGGTTTGCTGAGGCATTCGGTCCAGAGTCCTCTGGGTCACTAAGGACGACATGGTCGGCAGCCACCTCCTCCCAGCCACGTACAAGTCCATGTGTTTCTTGGGACTGATCCCTTAAAGACTGCTGCTGATGCTGAGTGCCAGGCTCCACCTCCATACTGACACAATCCTCCTTCTCCTCCTCCTCCTCTTCCTGTGTGATTAGCGGGCACGCAGGAACAATGTCTGGATAAAGGGGGCCTTGAGAGCTAAGGAATTCCTCCTCTTCCTGCCTCTGTTCTGCCTCAGGTGCCCTGTCCATTATTCCATGCAGCGTGTGCTCCAACAAGTGGACAAGGGGGACAGTGTCACTGATGCATGCACTGTCACTGCTCACCATTAGGGATGAGCTTCGAGTTCGAGTCAAACTCATGTTCGACTCGAACATTGGCTGTTCGCAAGTTCGCCAGCGAACAATTTGGGGTGTTCGCGCAAATTCGAATGCCGTGGAACACCCTTTAAAAGTCTATGGGAGAAATCAAAAGTGCTAATTTTAAAGGCTTATATGCAAGTTATTGTCATAAAAAGTGTTTGGGGACCTGGGTCCTGCCCCAGGGGACATGGATCAATGCAAAAAAAAGTTTTAAAAACGGCCATTTTTTCAGGAGCAGTGATTTTAATAATGCTTAAAGTCAAACAATAAAAGTGTAATATCCCTTTAAATTTCGTAGGTGGGGGGTGTCTATAGTATGCCTGTAAAGGGGCGCATGTTTCCCGTGTTTAGAACAGTCTGACAGCAAAATGACATTTCGAAGCAAAAAAGCCATTTAAAACTACTCGTGGCTATTGCATTGTCGGTCCCACAATACACATAGAAGTTCATTGATAAAAACAGCATGGGAATTCCCCACAGGGGAACCGCGCGCCAAAAAAAAAAAAAACGGCGTGGGATCCCCACAAAAATTCATACCAGACCCTTATCTGAGCACGCAACCTGGCAGGCCGCAGGAAAAGAGGAGGGGACGAGAGAGCGCCCCCCCTCCTGAACCGTACCAGGCCACTTGCCCTCAACATTGGGAGGGTGCTTTGGGGTAGCCCCCCAAAACACCTTGTACCCATGTTGAAGAGGACAAGGGCCTCATCCCCAAAACCCTGGCCGGTGGTTGTGGGGGTCTGCGGGTGGAGGGCTTATCGGAATCTGGAAGCCCCCTTTAACAAGGGGACCCCCAGATCCCGGCCCCCCCTGTGTGAAATGGTAAGGGGGTACTTACCTACCATTTCACTAAAAAACTGTCAAAAATGTTAAAAATGACAAGAGACAGTTTTTGACAATTCCTTTATTTAAATGCTTCTTCTTTCTTCTTTCTTCTATCTTCCTTCATCTTCTTCTTCTTCTTCTGGTTCTTCTGGCTCTTCTGGTTCTTCCTCCGGCGTTCTCGTCCAGCTTCTCCTCCACGGTGTCTTCTATCTTCTTCTCCTAGGGCCGCTCCGCACCCATGGCATGGGGGGAGGCTCCCGCTCTTCTCTTCATCTTCTTCTCTTCTTCATCTTCTTCTTCTTATTTTCTTTTCATTTTCTTCTCCGGGCCGCTCCTCATCCATGCTGGCATGGAGGGTGGCTCCCGCTGTGTGACAGCGTCTCCTCGTCTGACGGTTCTTAAATAATGGGGGGCCGGGCCACCCGGTGACCCCGCCCCCTCTGACGCACGGGACATGACAGGACTTCCCTGTGGCATTCCCCGTGACGTCACAGGGAAGTCTCGTCAAGTCACCGTGCATCAGAGGGGGGCAAGGTCATCGGGTGGCCCCACCCCCCATTATTTAAGAATCATCAGACGAGGAGACACCGCCACACAGGGGGAGCCTCCCTCCATGCCAGAGAAGAAAATGAAGAAGAGAAGAAGAGAAGAAAAGAAGAAGATGAAGAAGAAGATGAAGAAGAGAAGAAGATGAAGAGAAGAGCGGGAGCCTCCCCCCATGCCATGTGTGCGGAGCGGCCCGAGGAGAAGAAGATAGAAGAAGCCGTGGAGGAGATGCTGGACGAGAACGCCGGAGGTAGAACCAGAAGAGCCAGAAGAACCAGAAGAAGAAGATGAAGGAAGATAGAAGAAAGAAGAAAGAAGAAGCATTTAAATAAAGGAATTGTCAAAAACTGTCTCTTGTCATTTTTAACATTTTTGACAGTTTTTTAGTGAAATGGTAGGGGTACAAGTACCCCCTTAAAGGGGCTTCCAGATTTCGATAAGCCCCCCGCCCACAGACCCCCACAACCACCGGCCACGGTTGTGGGGATGAGGCCCTCGTCCTCATCAACATGGGGACAAGGTGTTTAGGGGGGCTACCCCAAAGCACCCTCCCAATGTGGAGGGCATGTGGCCTGGTACGGTTCAGGAGGGGGGCGCTCTCTCATCCCCCCTCTTTTCCTGCGGCCTGCCAGGTTGCGTGCTCGGATAAGGGTCTGGTATGGATTTTTGGGGGGACCCCCACATCATTTTTTTTTTTAATTTTGGCAGGGGTTCCCCTTAATATCCATACCAGACCTGAAGGGCCTGGTGTGGAATTTAGGGGGACCCCCACGTCATTTTTTTTTTAAATTTTGGTTCGGGGTTCCCCTGTGGGGAATTCCCATGCCGTTTTTATCAATGAACTTCTATGTGTGTTGTCGGACCGGCAATGCAATAGCCACGAGTAGTTTTAAATGGCTTTTTTCCTTCGAAATGTCATTTTGCTGTCAGACTGTTCTAAACACTGGAAACATGCGCCCCTTTACAGGCATACTATAGACACCCCCCAGCTACGAAATTTAAAGGGATATTACACTTTTATTGTTTGACTTTAAGCATGATTAAAATCACTGCTCCTGAAAAAACGGCCGTTTTTAAAACTTTTTTTTGCATTGATCCATGTCCCCTGGGGCAGGACCCAGGTCCCCAAACACTTTTTATGACAATAACTTGCATATAAGCCTTAAAAATTAGCACTTTTGATTATACATGTTCGTGTCCCATAGACTTTATCGGTGTTCGCGTGTTCGAACGAACTTTTTTCCTGTTCGCATGTTCTGGTGCGAACCGAACAGGGGGGTGTTCAGCTCATCCCTACTCACCATGCTCGTGGCCTCCTCAAATGATGACAGGACAGTGCATGCATCCCTGATCATGGCCCACTGGCATGGGGGAAAAAACTAAGCTCCCCTGACCCGGTCCTGGTGCCATAGTCGCACAGGTACTCATTGATGGCCCTCTGCTGCATGTGCAGCTGCAGCATGGCCAACGTTGAGTTCCACCTGGTGGGCATGTCACAGATTAGGCGGTTCTTGGGCAGGTTAAATTCCTTTTGGAGGTCTGCCAGCTGAGCACTGGCATTATATGACACAGACTTTCCTGGCTGGCCTCAGGACATCCTGTAAGCCTGGGTACCTGCCCAAGGACTGCTGCACCACCAAGTTAAGGACGTGAGCCAAACAGGGCACATGGGTCAGTTGTCCCTGTCGGAGGGCGGAGAGGAGGTTGGTGCCATTGTCGCAAACCACCATTCCTGCCTTAAGTTGGCATGGAGTCAACCACCTCTGAACCTGCCCCTGCAGAGCTGACAGAACCTCTGCCCCAGTGTGGCTCCTGTTCCCCAAGCACACCAGCTCAAGCACTGCATGGCATCTTTTGGCCTGCGTACTTGCGTAGCCCCTTGAACGCCTACGGAGCACCGCTGGTTCCGAGGACAAAGCACAGGAAGAGGCCATGGAGGAAGAAGAAGAGGAAGGGGTGGAGGAGAGAGGTGTGTCACAATCATTAGTAGTGGCATTTTGGAGGCGTGCTGGCAAAACAACCTCCAACACTACTGCACCTTGTCCTGCATCCTTCCCAGCTTCCAGCAGAGTCACCCAATGTGCGGTGAAACTTAGGTATCGTCCCTGTTCATGCCTGCTGGACCACAAGTCAGCGGTAATATGCACCTTACCACTGACTGCCCTGTCCAGCCTTCCGTGAGAAAAAGTGGCGTTTGGGTACCTGACATTGAGGAACCGCACTTTCCACAAACTCACGGAAGGGGGCAGTGTCTACCAACTGAAAAGGCAGCAGTTGAAGTGCTAGCAATTTTGCCAAGCTAGCATTCAACTGCTGGGCATGTGGATGGCTGGGAGCGAATTTCTTTTGGCAATGCAGCAGCTGGGGCAGGGAAATTTGCCTGGTACAATCTGACGTCGGTGTACCGAAAGCAGATTGCCCACAAGTACTTGGCTGTGACACACCTAATTCTACACCTTCATTCCTCTCAGTGCAGGTCTCAGAGAGGACTGAAGGTATGGTGGGGTTGGAGATCTCAGCTGATGAGGAGCAAGGAAAGGTCCTCTTTGTTCTTTGGTGTGGGTCTTTTAGATACGCTTGCCAATGAACTGCATGGCAGGTCAACATATATCAAGCATGTGGTGCCCAAGCGGGAGATGTTTTGGCCACGCAAGATATGCTTGAGACATATGTTGCAAATACCAGCGGTAGCTGAACACTGTGCAGAGCGCGCAAAAAACTAACTTGTAGCTTATTTAGCTGTCTGTGGTAGTGATAGGATCAGGAAAACACCACCAACCTTCTACAGGTAGCTTTAGGTGAACACTGTGCAGAGCTCGCAAAAAACTAACTTGTAACTTATTTAGCTGCCTGCGGTAGTGATAGGATCAGGAAAACATCACCAACCTTCTACAGGTAGCTTTAGCTGAACACTGTGCAGAGCTCGCACTACACTAACTTGTAGTTTTAGCTGAACACTGTGAGAAGGACGCACTACACTAACTTGTAGCTTATTTAGTTGCCTGCGGTAGTGATAGGATCAGGAAAACACCACCAACCTTCTACAGGTAGCTTTAGGTGAACGCTGTGCAGAGCGCGCAAAAAACTAACTTGTAGCTTATTTAGCTGCCTGCGGTAGTGATAGGATCAGGAAAACACCACCAACCTTCTACAGGTAGCTTTAGGTGAACACTGTGCAGAGCTCGCAAAAAACTAACTTGTAGCTTATTTAGCTGCCTGTGGTAGTGATAGGATCAGGAAAACACCACCAACCTTCTACAGGTAGCTTTAGGTGAACACTGTGCAGAGCTCGCAAAAAAACTGTGCCGGGGTCGCATGACACTAACTTGTAGTTTTAGCTGAACACTGTGAGGAGGACGCACTACACTAACTTGTAGCTTATTTAGCTGCCTGTGGTAGTGATAGGATCAGGAAAACACCACCATCCTTCTACAGGTAGCTTTAGGTGAACACTGTGCAGAGCTTGCAAAAAACTAACTTGTAGCTTATTTAGCTGCCTGCAGTAGTGATAGGATCAGGAAAACACCACCAACCTTCTACAGGTAGCTTTAGCTGAACACTGTGCAGAGCTCGCACTACACTAACTTGTAGTTTTAGTTGAACACTGTGAGGAGGAAGCACTACACTAATGGGGCGTACACACGGTCGGACTTTTCGTCTACAAAAGTCCGACAGCCTGTCCGACGGACTTCTGGCGGACTTTCGGCGGACTTGCAGCAGACTTTCTAACGAACGGACTTGCCTACACACGACCACACAAAAGTCCAACGGATTCGTACGTGATGACGAACACCGGACTAAAATAAGGAAGTTCATAGCCAGTAGCCAATAGCTGCCCTAGCGTGGGTTTTTGTCCGTCGGACTAGCACACAGACGAGCGGGGGGGGGACCGTCGTAGTTACGACGTAAAGATTTGAAGCATGTTTCAAATCTAAAGTCCGTCGGATTTGAGGCTGAAAAAGTCTGCTGAAAGTCCGGAGAAGCCCACACACGATCGGATTACCAGCCAGCTTTAGTCCGTCGGCGTCCGTTGGACTTTTGTAGACGAAAAGTCCGACCGTGTGTACGCCCCATTACTTGTAGCTTTAGCTGAACACTGTTCAGAGGACGCACTACACTAACTTGTAGCTTTAGCTGAACACTGTGAGGAGGACGCACTACACTAACTTGTAGCTTTAGCTGAACACTGTGAGGAGGACGCACTACCCTAACTTGTAGCTTTAGCTGAACACTGTGCACTACACTAACTTGTAGTTTTAGCTAAACACTGTGCAGAGGTCACACTAAACACTAAACACACTGTGAGGAGGACGCACTACACTAACTGTAAATAGTCTAGCTGCCTGACTGTGGTATTAATAGGATCAAAAGAACACCAGCAATTTTCTTCAGGTAGTTGTAAATACTGTAAAAAGACAAGCCTGCCTGTCAGTAGCAAGATAACAGGAACGGATCTAGCTAAACTGAATACAGTGTATATATATATATATATATATATATATATATATATATATATATATTTATTTATTTATATATATATATATATATATATATATATATATATATATATATATATATATATATATATATATATATATATATATATATATATATATATATATATATATATATACAACACCTGGGATGCATATATATACACAATACACTGTAAGTGCAGCTAACTCACCGACTGTCCTGCCTAATCTATCTAACTTAAATCAAATGACACTGTCTCTCTGTCTATCTATCTCTCTCAATGCCGGAACACACACTACACAGGGCCACCGTGTAGGCGGCCTTATATAGTGTGCAGCATGTACTAAATCCCCTGAGCCATAATTGGCCAAAGCCTCCTTGGCTTTGGCCAATTATGGCACTCTGTTCAGACGGCGCTATGATTGGCCAAGCATGTGGGGTCATAGTGCATACTTGGCCAATCATCAGCCAGCAATGCACTGCGATGCCGCAGTGAATTATGGGCTGTGACGCGTCACTCGAATTTGGCGCGAACGGCCCATATCGTTCGCAATTCGACGAACAGGCGAACAGACGATGTTTGAGTCGAACATGGGTTCGACTCGAACACGAAGCTCATCCCTACTCCTCGGACACCTCCAGGCATCCGCCGTAAGTCTCTTGGTCCTATGTGGCTTCTGTAGGGGCTTCTGTGGGGGCTGACAAACCCACCGCACCGCACCAACGAACGCTGCTGCTTCCTTGACTGCAAAATGCCCTCCGCTGGTAGGCTCAGGCTCAGTCACCTCCTTGGTTTTTCTCACAAGCAGGATAGGGATGGGGGGCTGCGTGCCCTCCCCTAAGCCTCTCTCACAGGCTGGGAGATGGGACCGCTGCCGCAGCTGCCCGAGCGACTCCGGCTTTCTCTGACTCTCTCGCTGGTTCTCTCTCTCTCCCCCTCTGACACTGGACTGGTGTGTGCCCGCAACGGGGATACCTGGTCTGGACTGAGGGGAGACTCCAGCCAGAGGGATTTCATTAAGAGAGGCAGAAGGCAAGTAGCAAATCCCAGTCTTTTGGTATTAGGATATAATATGTCGAAATAGCGCAGCTTCAGTTCCTCTGGTTCTCTTGTTCCTCAAACTCCAGCGCAACATACAACAGCATAGGGTGGCATTGATTTTTAAGAAAGCAGCCACATAAACTGGTTTAAATAGGGTATGATGGAGCTTACTAAAATCCTCATCCTTGCTCGACGTAGCACCTGGAGCTTCATGGCCAGTTCCTAGTTGGCGCCATCTTGTTTTGCCTGTTCGGATGTTCTGGTGGAGGGTGTTCGGCTCATCCTTATCAGTAACTATGGAGGAGGCTGTGGACACCTTAATGATCCTTGTTTCTGTTCAATTGGCCTCTGAGGTGATTGCAAGAGGATGGCCCATTTTCTTTGATAAATGAGCAGTGTAACTTTGCTATGAGTCATGTCTGTAACTTGTGACTGTTTTGTCTAGCAATAAAAATGTCTTAAAAAAATAAAACCCTAGTCATGTCTGCACCCTCCTCCTCAGGAGGAGGGTACAACATGTGTTATATATATAGCGCTACCCCCACAGGAGCTTCTTGATATGATGGGTCCTCTGTTCCATGCCATGATTCTATAAACTGCTTCATCCACTCTGACACACCTGAATATATATTAGCTTAGGCATCAGTATAATATCACAGTTGTATCATCACACAGAATTAGACACCAGACCACTTGACTCTAAATAAAGTGATTATATTGTGGCAAGGCATGTAAATGCAATGCACAAAGCATGAAACAGGCAACTGAATACATTTGAATATGTTAAACTAAGTAACAAGAATAGTCTATAATAATAATTAGTCTATAATATGGCAACTAACCCAGACCAGGGTAAGACTAGATAAACTAAACTGGTATAAACAGCATTAATAAGATTAGCATACAAATTCTCACTGTAACTCTTGGCAATAACTAGTCAAATGTGTCCCAGAGTACACTCTGTGCATACACCTCTAATGCCGCATATACACGATCGGACTTTCCGCCAACAAAGCCGTAGATTTTTGTTCGAAGGTTGTTGGCTCAAACTTGTCTTGCATACACACGGTCACACAAATGTTGGCCAACAATTATGAACGTGGGAACGCGGTGACGTACAACATGTATGAAAAGGGAGTTCAATAGCCAGTGCGCCACCCTTACGGCTCCTTCTGCTAATCTCGTGTATGTTAGTAGAAGTTTAGTGAGAGATGATTCACCCTTTTCAGCCTTGTGCTTTTCAGTTCGTTTCTGCTTTTTAGTTTCTGCTTGTCGGTTCGTATCTGTTCTTCAGTGCGTGTTGTCAGTTCATTCCTTTTTTTCAGTGCATTCTATTTATAGTTCACTTCTGTTTTTCAGTGTGTTCTTGTCTGCTTGTTTCTGTTTTTCAGCTTGTTCTTCTCAGGTCCTTTCTAATTTTCAGTGCGTTCTGTCAGTTCGTTCTGAACAGCCAACCGCTTTCTAGCCATGTTGCGGTTATATACTCGTCATAGAGTTGTTGGGCTTGGTGTTGGAGTTCTTGCTTTGACCCAAGTCCAGTCCATGAACAGGGGGAGGAGGAGTTCATGGACCAAGAATTGGTTACTTAATCGTGACCAATTCTCTCATATGCCTTTGTTGCGGGAGCTCCAGGAGAATAATCCTGATGATTTCAGGAATTATCTCCGGATGACGGACCCCGTCTATCACCGTCTGTTGGCTTTGCTGTCCCCCTATATTACCAAGCAGGACACCTGCATGCAGCAAGCCATCACTCCCGTACAAAGGCTCGTTGCCACCTTGCAGTACTTGGCGATGGGGAGAAGTCTCCAGGATATCAAGTATACGACTGAGATCTCCCCCAGGCTCTGGGAATCATTACTCCAGAGACCTGTTCTGCCATTATTCAGGTCCTGCAGAAGGACTATATTAAAGTAAGTTTTATCCTTTAACATCACATTCTATGTATTTAATGTTTGCTAATGTATTGTTTTTATTTCATCATTCCATAATTACCTTGATTGTAATATGCTGTGAATGTCCTCTTTGTCCTCATGCATGCTGTAAGCTTTTAATGCTCCTTTTTTGTCCTTCATGCATATTTGCCTTCACTAACCTCCCCAGCATGCAATCCTGGCCCCATACACACCTAATCTAATCACTTAACAATGTATTTTGTCAGCTCCATTGTAGTGCTTACCCTAAACACCCCCTAAAATATGTCCAAATGTTATTGTTGTCCTTAAATTCAGGCAGAGTGCAAGTGGCTTTTTTGGGGGGGGGGCAAAACTCATTTGGAACCCTCCCTCCCCCAAACCGCTAAGTCAACCGATAACAATAAGAGTATTGTACAGTTGTCTGCTGACTTTTCCAAACCCAGTCACACTATAAGTACCTCTTTTGTGTTCCAATTTATGGATGAATTCACCAAAGCATGTGGTGCAAGTGCCTACCTGAATACTTTTGAATGGTACTGTTTAAAGTTTTGTTCTCCTATTGTCTTGATAGGTAATTGCAGAATGTAAAAATGTGCTTCAATTTGGACAGTGTGTATTCAAATTTTTGGATTATGACAATTCTTACCTGTCCAGTGTGCTGCCAATAGTGTAAGTAAGGAGGGGCTTCCCAAAGTAACACACATTATTTATGCATTCAGCTCTCAATGAAGTGGAGATGGTTGCCTGTCCAAAACATCCCCCCAACCTAAAATTTTTCAATGAGCCATCAGAGGGGGTGAGGAATCTGATAAGTGGACCTTATACTTTTGTCTTTAAATACTCATTTCAATAAATGTTCTACTTATGTTGGACAAGAATGTTTGTGTTTAATCTGCTTGCAATGTTATGTGCAAAAGTACTATTTTTTTTTCTTGTTTGACTTCACAGTTTCCTTCCAACCCACAGGAATGGCAGACTGTGGCCTCCCAATTCGACCAGCAGTTGGACTTTCCCAACTGCAGTGGTGCGATAGACGGGAAGCACATCCGGATCATCCCACCCCACAACTCGGCGTCATACTACTACAACTACAAGGGGTACAGTAGTATTGTGATGTTAGCGGTGGTGTTGGCGACTTACGAGTTCCTCTATCTGGACGTGGGGAAGAATGGCTGTATGTCAGATGGTGGAGTCATTGCCCAGACAGAATTTTACAGGTGTCTCCAGAATGGCAGCTTGAGATTGCCTCCTCCAGCGGATAACGTGGTGGGCCTCCCGTTTGTTTTTGTTGCAGATGAGGCCTTTGCGCTCGGGGAGCATTTGATGAGGCCATTCCCCATGAGGCCAAATACAAACTGAACTACATAATTTTAAGCTGCTGCATTCTACATAATTTTCTACATAAGAATTCAGCCAACTATCTGGCCTCAGTTGCGTTTGAGGCCGACTTTTCACCCGCAGAAACAATGACGGCGCTTGAAACTGGCCATCCTGGCTTGCCCCCCCAAAGCGCCTGTGAAGTACAGCAAAGCTATGTGGAGTACTATGTGGGTAGGGGGCAATTGATATACCAGAGAATCTGGAAGTTCAGTAAAATACATTTTATTTGAAAAACTAAACTCATATTTCATTTGATGTATTGCTTGTGTTTCTTATCTGTCTCCTAGGTTCTCCAATGTCCTTTTATTTTTGTCCATTTTCTTCAATAGTGCAAACGTAACTTATTTGATACATGAGGTGACAATCTCTTCTTCAGATAACTATTATGTTGTGCTGTGGGTCTGCTACACACACACACACACACACACACACACACACATACACACAAAATGTTTTTGTTGTTACTGTATGGACTGCATTAATGATAAAAATATTCATCCTTTTCAAATCCATGAATTAAATGCTTGTAGTCCCTAAAATGACCTGATTTTGGCATATTTTACAGCACAGTGGGGATTATTTACTAAAGGCAAATCCACTTTGCACTGCAAGTGTACTTGAAAGTGCACCGAAAGTGCAAAGTGGATTTGCCTTTAGTAAATAACCCCCATTGCCACTGTAACTTCACCAACTTACCAAAAAAAACTGGTATTGAGCATTGAAAGAAGAAGCCATACATTGTTGAGTATAAAACATTTTACTCCAAGCACATTCAAATGTGCATTATAAAAGGTTTTTTTTTTAACAAAGCAACATCTTTAGTGTATAACATGTATGTTTGACAGTATATAGCCTTTTTTGTGGCTAAACAGGCATGTTTAAAACCAGAACATACACATCCCCAACTCAGGAACTTTCATAGTTCAACTTTGATATAGTGAAGGCCATATGAGACATTAGTATGTCAAAACTGTGTTGATTTTGCCTTCATCAGATGGGGTGATCTCACCCCTGTAAAAGCCAAATTTTGAAGATGGACACAAATTGGGACTCAAAATTTGGATTTCCTTCATGATCCCATGCCTAAAATGTGTGTATTTTCCCTACATCTATTTTTCTAAAGCCACAAAACACACACAGTGTGTCAACATGTGGTATCTGCCATCATGGGATATCAATGTATGTGTTTTGTGGGTGCAACCCCTTCCTCGAAACTAAAGTAGGCGAGAGGAAGGGGTTGCACCCCCAAAACACATCCATTGATCCCCCATGATGGGAGCTAGCACATGTTGACACACTGGGCGTTATTTCAGAAAGGACAATTTACTTTGCTCTACAAGTGCACTTTCGAGTGCACTTCCATTGTACTTGTAGTTCAAAGTGGTTTTGCTTTTTTTAAATAAGCCCCAGTGTGTCAACATGTGCTAGCTCCCATCATGGGGGATCAATGGATGTGTTTCGGGGGTGCAACCCCTTCCTCTCACCTACATTAGTTTCGAGGAAGGGGTTGCACCCGCAAAAGGCGTACATTGATATCCCATGATGACAGATACCACATGTTGACACACTGTGTGCATCTTCAAAATATGGCTTTGCAATTAATTAAAAACCTTTTTAATAACGTATAACAATAACAACAAAATTTACATTTTTTTAGTGTTTAGATTTTGCATAAAACATCAATGATGTTGCTCAGTCTTTTTTGAACATCGTTGATGTTTTGCTTCAGCTTTTCTAAATCCCGATTGCACACCATGATCTCGCTGATGAGGACATGTGCACTTGCACTGCTGAAGTGAGTTTCTTCTTCCACAAAATCCACATCACCTAAAAAAAACAAAAAAAAACATGTATTATAAATATGCAGGCACCTATCTATTACCTGAAGCTGTGGTCTTAGACACTGACCTGTTGTGGACACCATTTCGACCACTTCCT
Organism: Aquarana catesbeiana; assembly: GCF_042186555.1. Taxonomy (NCBI): domain Eukaryota; kingdom Metazoa; phylum Chordata; class Amphibia; order Anura; family Ranidae; genus Aquarana; species Aquarana catesbeiana. Next base: position 681,475,665 of record NC_133324.1, read on the forward strand.
GAACCTCTGCATCCACATCCTCAGGTTTTGCATCCACATCCTTAGGTTGTGTGGTGAGTTCCCCTTCTTGAGGAGGTATGGGGTTCCTGGTGTCCTCAGATGTCCCGATTCTTTTCTCCCCTATGTGAATACAAAAAAGGTATACTTAGCAGACCAATATTTGAGACGAGAAATTGTAATAAGAAACATTGCTTGGAAGTGTCGTCCAATTGTCTGTTTTGGCAGAGTTCCAAGCTGAAGATATGATTTTTCCCCTTTCCAAAGCTGGAATACTTACCTGTTTTGTGCAAGTTTCACACATGGAGAGACCCCTAGTATTTTATGGTGTCCCATTGAAGCACCTGCGTGGGACACCATAAAAAGGTTGTTATGGTGCCCCACTCTAGTGCTCCTGCATCCAGATGTGTAGCTGCTGAGTGTCCTCTCCTTATACTGAATCAAGTTGGCATTTCATTATAGCTTCAAACACATCTAGACAACAATGTAATAAACTTCTTTTAATACAAATAGGCATGAACAAATGTAGTTAACCTGCATCTGCCAAAAACGTCATATTAGTGGTCGAACGAACGATGTTTAATACAGAGGATTACTGTGCCCACTACCCTCAAACTTGGCATTTTAAACTGTACAACAGTAAAGAAAAGCACATGTACCAGCACGAAAGTAATAATAACACACGACAAATACTTACTTTTTTGCAGCACTTTCTTGATCTTTCTTATATCTCCTCCTGGATGTGGAACTGCCTTGCTCCAGGCTTTCCTCCTCGCTGCTGTGTCTCCGCCATGTGCTCTCCCACTGCCCGGAAAGAGAAGAGGCTGGGAATACACTAGAAAGGACAGGGGTGGAGTTTGACGCATGCATAGTGTATATAAAGCATAACACGCGGGTGTCGTACGTAAGATCTGTATGTGGAGGAAGGAGGATTGTAAGCACCGATCGTGCAAACGAAGGTACAATTGTAACTTGGGGCATCAGTGGTTAGTGGCCTATACTGCTTATAGATTGAAGCCTATATTGGGGCAAAATTAGGAGAGTTTAGCCTGACATTAAGGTTTGTCTTGTGTTGTGTCTTGCAGCTAAAATAGTGGATAAATTCACTGACCGAGACTTCCTGCCCAAATTCCTAGACATGTACAGGGAGCAGCCATGTCTCTGGCAAGTCCCAAACAGGGACTACTCGAACAAGCAAAAGAGGAAGGCAGCGCTGGATAAACTGTTGGAATTGGTGAATCCGGTGTATCCCATGGCAGACATCAACTATTTGAAGGCCAAAATTGGTAGACTGAGGAGCACATATAATAGGGAACGCAAGAAGGTCCAGGATTCCCAGAGATGACATATATATATTCCCCAGGCTGTGGCACTACCACAGCCTGCATTTTTTGTCAGACCAGACAGAACTCAGGCCATCAATATCTACACTTCCTTCAACATTTCCTTCCACATCAGCTGAGGCTCCTGAAGTCCAACCTGGGCCTTCCACCCAGGAAGATGTGGAGGAGCCCAGCTTGAGCCAGGTATAGCATTGTTGAACATATTTCTTGTCAAAAATTGTTACCTAGATGTTATTGATCCCTAATTTCTGATTTAACAAAGTGGTTGACATATCAATAGACAGTAGTAGCCAAAAATGATTGGGACAAGAATGAAAAATGCTGGGGTCAGAAGGATAGTCTTTTCTATTTGGTAACATTCAATTTGCAACAGTCATGAGCGCAAAATTGTGTGTGATTGATGACCAAAAACCTAAAACTATGTACCATTTTCGTACACAGGAAAGTCTCAGCCTCAGCCAAGAGGAGGCCATGGCAAGCAGCCTGCTAGAATCCCTGGTTCCTCCCCTGGAGGAGTCAGCGACTGTTTTCCTTCGCCAGGCTACTGCAGCACTTAACACAACCCCTGGTGGCCATGAGGCATTTTGCTGTGTCACTGCAAGCAAGCTTGAACGCATGGAGGAGGGCCAACGCACGATCTGTGAGTAAATCATTCTGCAGGCCCTAAACAAGGGAACGAGGGGTGAACTAACAACTCAAAGCCACCTGTGTGAGTTGGACCATACTCCTCCACCACCTCCAGCAACACCACCAACACCACAGCCACCCAACCCACCACAGCAGCATGGAAGGGAGCGTGGAAGGAAGTGTTGAGAGTGATGGCCTGGGTTTGGTGTGGTCTGGCAAAAAACGCAGGCTGTTGTAAGAACACAGCCTCAGGACATATATGTCATCTGCTGCTGCTCCCGATCTCTCGTCCTGGACCGTATTGTGCTCTCTATTAAATGGACTCCTCAGGTTACCAATTTTGACAGTCAAATGATTGATGTCTGCCCTGGGGTACAAAGGCTTCACCAATTCCAACTGTTTCTCCAGAGTTGCCTTCCTCTTTATTTTGTTATGGCCCCTATTAAATTTCTATATTTTTTTTGGACAAATACTTGGCTATGTGTCTTAATTCAAAAATGACCGTTTGTTTGTGAGTAGGCAGGTACATTTCACAAATACAATGTCAAATTAAGAAAGGACACCAACATAGTTGTATTTTTGATGTTAAAAAATACAAGATAATAATGGTGTTGTGGTAACTTGACACACAAAACGACAAAAAAATTATGGAGATCACTAGAAAAAAAAAAATAATAAAGATTATTCTGGAGATCACAATAAAAAAAAACAACAAAAACAAATATTATTCAGGAGATTATGAGAAATAATAAAAAATCAATTTGTCAGAACTCTGTGAATATCAGCAGCAAAGCTATTTCATTATTATAGCATTATAAAGAAGAAGAGAATGCGCTGCATTGAGAGATTTCATAATTTGCCGTGTGATGAATGTGATATCTCCATTACAAACGCTAGTTTTACAAGACCGAGCGCTTCCGGCTCGTACTTGATTCCAAGCATGCGTGAACTTTTGTGTGCCGACACACAATCGGACTTTCCAACAACAGTTTTGTTGGTGGAAAATTTGAGAACCTGCTAGCAAACATTTGTTGGCGGAAAGTCCAACAGCAAATGTTCGATGGAGCATACACACGGTCGGACTTTCCGACAACAAGCTCGCAGCCAACAATTCCCGTCGGAAAATCCGACTGTGTGTATGCGGCATAAGAGTGAGTGGGAGTACAGGTTCCTGAGAAAGGTACTCCTGGGGATGGCTGTAAAGTACCTGGTGCATGATTAGCATTAAACTGTGGACTAGGATGGGAAAAGCATAGTTTATTATGCTCACCACTCCTGGTTGACAATGAGCCCGGTCTAGAACACTTGGTGGTCATCCGCCATAGGAATCCAGTGCCCCAGTGGCTCAGCTTTCAAATTCATGTCCTCACAAGGCTCAGTCCCAGTGCTCAGGCTCTCACCAATATTCCTTTGCTGTAGGCACACACAGCAACAGGTCCCTCCAGCTCCATTCCCAGCACAGAAAATAACCTTTCAGTGGCTTAGTCCTCTGTCTTTCTAGTCTTTACCAGGTTCTCTCCCAATGTAGGCACACACAGCAACAGGTCTCTATACTCTGGTTTCCCCATACTGTCTGTCCAGATCTCCGCACATTTGCTTGGGAAACTCTCCTTTCTCTCCTCCTCTGTTTGAAGGGCATTGTGGAAATTGAAGTCCACAACCCTTTCCACTTACAGTGCAGTACTCCTCCATAGAACCACATGTTCCATGAACCTTCCCTGTACAGCGTCATCAATCCTCTCACTCTGTATCGCTGCCATTGACAAGATGGGCAAGGGAAAGAGGAGGCACACACACTTGGCCCACACTGCCTGCAGCACAGCTGCTTTGCCTCTGTATGGTGGTGAAGGGAGAGAAGGAGAAAAGAACTTCAACTGAACTGCCACAGCTGCCCCAGCAGCACTGTGGGGCAGGGAGCTGGGGGGGGGGGGGACTTAAGCATGCCTCTAGCTGGAGGGACCCCAGCTGCACATATGGTGATCTCAGTAATGTCATTAAAAAGCACAGAAAATGTTTTTATTTATGTGGAAAATTGTTTCTCAATAAGACAAATAGTGCCTATTGTTTGTCTTTATACAATGTAAAGTCTCAGAATAATACATTATTGGTTTCTGTGCAGTACTGCAAGTACTTTGCAAACTAATGTAACAAAAAATAGTTATTAAATCAATAAGCTTTAGAATTTAAAACTGACTAATCTTATTCTAAGCTTTACAGGGAAATTTTGTATAACCATAATTTTTGTTTCTAACTCAGTTTCATTATTTCAATGATTATATTTGTTTTCCTGTCAACTGAATTTAGCTTTTTCAGGCTCCTAAACTGTATTACCATAGCAGTGGAACAAAAGATAAGAAAAGACATAGGAATAGTATCACCTCCTCTCTCTTTTATCTTGGATGAAGAAAGGTAATAGAAAATCTATAAAAAAAAGTGATAGATATCTCATAGTTTGACCCTGTGTAGCAACGCTATTGATTTCATTGTTCTTTTGTAAGATATTGCTTGTCCCCTCATCTCGGCAAAAAAAAAAAGAACACAAAGATATCCTAAAAATATTTCATATAAAAGCACTATATATTCAGTAGTGGTTATACTATGAGGCTTGTGTTATGCAATTGTTTTTTAAAGGGAAAGTGTTTTTTTTCAGTGAGCACATATTTTGAGCTACAATTTTTTAATGTTTACTTGTGACTTTCAAATCTTTACAGGTTTACTCTTTCAGTTTTTTTTTACTGTTATAAGCCCAAACACAGATTTGCAGTTTTCTATAATTACTTTGTCCTCCTGTCTCCCCTACAATTACTGATCCCCGCCACATGCAAAGGTTTACTTTCAGCATCTCAAATTACTCATATAATTGTATTCTTAGAAGAAGTAGTACCGCACAACTATTAGACAGCACTGCAAAGATTAAACCTCCAAACTCTCTTCAAAAGATTTTAAACAATGGCTTTATGGACCTTGTTTGTGCACAGGTGCGCAGACATGTTGGAACAGGAAGGGGCCATCCCCAAACTGTTCCCACAAAGTTGGGAGCGTGAAATTGTCCAAAATGACTTGTTACGCTGACACCTTAAAGCGTTACTAAACCCACAACAGTATATGGAGAATAGCATGCTTGTTATACGCACTGTGGAACTTAAGGGGTTAATTATCTGTATTGTGTAAAAAGGCTCTTTGATCCCCTCCTGCACATGCTCAGTTTGGTCTCTATTGCTGAAGAGAATATTTCCTTGTTGAGCTGAGCTTTTCAGGTCACATGATATTGGCATCACACATGAGGGCATTTATACAGATTCTGGATAAGACAAATATAACAGTATTTTCTGGTGCAAAATGAGAGCTGAATCAAGGGGGAAAATAAGGGTTAAAAACCAAAAGTCCATATACTTTATAGTCTGTATAGAGTCCAAAGGTAAATAAGAGAATATACGTGTGTGTGTGTGTGCGCATATAGGCAGCAGCTATCCTCAGAGTATAGCCAGCTCAGTGACAAAGACAAGAGAAGGGGAGAAAAGGAGAAACACAACCTAGGTGTAGAGGGTAAAACAAGTTTACTACCCAAGGATTAAAAATACCTTGCAAGTACATAAGTTATAACAGGCACATCAAGGTAGTGACAGGCTCTTCAGAACCAAGAGTGGAATGCCATGCTTCAGTGTCCTTCCAGATTCCGTAAAAAATCTCAGGGCTGTATGGGGATGTTGGAGAGATCCTTTATGCGTCCTGTGGCCACCAGGAAGTGACAACCAGTGTTGAACGCAGCCGGAGATGACATCACCAGGACGGAAGACAGCCAGGCTGAGCAGGCGAGAGATATGTGCTTGGAGCTTCTTCTCCTTAAATAGGACTTTCCACCCTAGGCCTGTAGAAGGAGCTGGAGCTCCGAGCACGTAGCTTATCTCTCACCTGCTCACCTTGGCCATATTTGGTCCTGGAGATGTCATCTCTGGTCGCATTCCATGCTGTTTGTCACTTCCTGGTGGCCACAGGATGCATAGAGGATCTCTCCAACATCCCCATACAGCCCTGAGATTGTTATGGAATACAGAAGGACACTGAAGCATGGCATTCCCCTCTTGGTTCTGAAGAGCCTGTCACTACCTTGATGTGCCTGTTATAACGTATGATCTTGTAAGTTATTTTTATTCCTTGCGTAGTAAACTTGTTTTAACCTCTGCACTTAGGTGGCATTTCCCTTTTATACAGATCCTAATTGGCAAAAAGAACACAGTGGGGGGCGTGTCCTGATGTGAGCAGCAGCGGACAGAAGAGCTCCGGGAATACTGGCCTTCATCCTATGCCATCGGTACATCCACTGGTCTGGTGAGCACTGACACTGCCTGCAGACCGTTCCTTTCCATACTCTGCTCTGCTCTGGCCAAAAATGGAGCGGTGGGAGAAAACTACCCGGCCATAGTCTGCCTGTACTCGTGTCCGCTGCCGCCATCTTTCCCGGCCTGAGTCTTGCAACTGTGCACTGGGCCTTATCCATCCGCAACTCTGGAGCTCTGACCAGCCATCCTCATCCACCATCTCACCTCCTCACATCCCTGCTGATGATTATAAGGCTGCTGGGCCAACGCTGCTTGTGGAGGCCGGTCGTGGCCTGCCAGGGCCTGGTGGTGGCAGCCATCTTGCCGGCCTAGGACTCACAGCTGTTTACTCTTCATCCCAGACCCTGGAGCACATACCTGCTATTTCCATCCATTCTCTCACCTCCTTACCTTCCTGCTGGGGCTTGGACGGATGCCGGGCCAGCACTGAGTGTTGGAGCTGGCCGCGGCCTGCTGGGGTCTGGTGATGTCCGCCATCCTCCTGGCCTCCATCCTGTAAAAAGAGGGGAGTAGGGGAAAAAGGAGCAAACCCAATAGAAATGGGTTTTGAAAGGGGTTACTGTGTGCAACAATATAGTCATTAATCTTGATTATTAGAATAAAATCAGTTTTATTCAATCATCTTAGCATGTAAAATCGCATCTGAAAATCAATGCTGTAAAGGACACAACTATAATGCAAATGCGGCCGCTGATAACAACAAACAGGACAAACATTACATGAAACAACATTTAAAGCTACCCAATCAGGGCGTATTGTATTATACCTCGGTGACCATGAAGAGCCGTCAATCAGCCAAAAAGTGGTATACGGCGGCCAATCGTAGCAGGGACTTTACGATCGCAGTGGGCTCCAAGAGCGGTGGATACCTGATGGATACTATACTGACATAGGAATTTCTCAGTTACCGGGATTACTGCAGTTGAACCTCTTAGGAGCCACCCTACCAGCACTGACGGTCTTGCCCAGCAGCCACCTAAAGGACTCCCAATGTGGGACAGGGGATGTACTGGCACCCAAGCTTAGAGGATCACATTACCCTGGAGTTTCTCAGCTATGATGTAGATGGTAACGTACAGCTATTTTAATTTGATTAAGTATCATAGCAACTTTATTGCAAGTGACAATACCACACCGTATAGCGCAACCATCTCTAATTACATCTACCAATAAGTGCTGATTGGAAACCTATGATCCTATTTTTTGCTTGATATCAGCCTGAATCAGGAATCTTCATACCTCTGATAAGGATTGACAAATGACTTATGCCGCGTACACACGGTCGGACTTTTCGTCTACAAAAGTCCAACGGACGCTGACGGACTAAAGCTGGCTGGTAATCCGATCGTGTGTGGGCTTCTCCGGACTTTCAACTGACTTTTTCAGCCTCAAATCCGACGGACTTTAGATTTGAAACATGCTTCAAATCTTTCCGACGGACTCGAGTCCGGACGAAAAATCCGCTCGTCTGTATGCTAGTCTGACGGACAAAAACCCACGCTAGGGCAGCTATTGGCTACTGGCTATCAACTTCCTTATTTTAGTCCGGTGTACGTCATCACGTAAGAATTAGACGGACTTTTGTGTGATCGTGTGTAGGCAAGTCTGTTCGTTAGAAAGTCCGCCGCAAGTCCGTCGAAAGTCCGTTGAAAGTCTGTCGGACAGGCTGTCGGACTTTTGTAGCTGAAAAGTCCGACCGTGTGTACGCCCCATTACTAACTGTTGCTCAGCTATTATTCATATACAGGAGTAATTGTTGTTATCCTCCTTCACTTGATCTTGGAGTAATACTCAAATCTAAACCCCAATCCAACAGATGTGAATAGGAATTGCATTTACACCCTGGTTCAGCACAGGTGCCCCCCCCCCCTTCATTACACCCTCCACCCTTAATTGCATTATGCCACGCATGACCGTAATTTTAAAAATCTAAATTATATAGAATATTTAACCTTAGTGGATACTACATACCACTTTTTGGCTGATTGACGGCTCTTCATGGTCACCGAGGTATAATACAATACGCCCTGATTGGGTAGCTTTAAATGTTGTTTCATGTAATGTTTGTCCTGTTTGTTGTTATCAGCGGCCGCATTTGCATTATACAGTAGTTGTGTCTTTTACAGCATTGATTTTCAGATGCGATCTTACATGCTAAGATGATTGAATAAAACTGATTTTATTCTAATAATCAAGATTAATGACTATATTGTTGCACACAGTAACCCCTTTCAAAACCCATTTCTGTTGGGTTTGCTCCTTTTTCCCCTACTCCCCTCTTTTTACAGTGATCAATATGGTTACAGCAACAATACCCTAACGGGTTAAGTACAACGTACGGGCACTCGCAATTATCGTGACCCAGTACAGGTGACACTCACGTCCTCCCTGTTCCCCATCCCCCCAACCCTTTCCCCTTCCCAACCTTTTTTGATGGCCTCCATCCTGCTAAATTGCTTGGGTCTGCACCCATCCTGGGCCTGGATGCACAGTCTCCATATCCCTACCCTCCTGTCCATCTTCCTGCCGGGTGAAGGAGGGCTGCTGAGCCACACCTGAATACCTGCTCCAGCCGAGATACCTTAGGGCCTGGTCACAGCCACCATCTGGGTATCCCCTGCCTTCCTCGCAAGTGCTATCCCGGGTGTGGGCTCTGTGGATCCCCTCCTGTGGCTTCCCCAGTGCAGATGCCCCCAAAGAAGAAACATACCCCAGGGTAGTACAGCCATGATACTTGCAGCAATTGAACAGAGCAGGACCTCACTGCTGATGCGCATAGATCACCTTGCTGAAGCATGCAACCTGATAAGGAACGACCTAGACAAAATCAGGCAGTGAATTACAGAGTCTGAGTCCGGAATCTACCGAGGATCTCACCGCCATCCATGTCACCTCCATTGCTGAGTTACAGCGCACAGTACAGGCCCTTGTCCCGAAATCTGATGATGCTGAAAACCAGATCAGGTGGAATAATATTAGAGCCCTTGTTTTACCTGAGGGAGATGAAAGGGATCACCCGGCAGAATTTGCGTAGGAGTTCTTTAAGTGTCTGCTGGGTCTTACAGCTGTTACTCCTACCTATGTGGTTGAAAGAGCCCATCGGGTACCCACAGGCCAAGCCATCTGTGGGAACCTCCCCAGACCCTTTCTAGCCCGCTTTCTTAACTACTGATTCACTCATTGCATAGAGCAGGGCTCTCTACCACCTTCCATGGCACACGCGCATGTTATTCTTATTCCCAAAACTGATAAAGATCCAAAGTTATGTGCCTCTTATAGACCTATTGCACTTCTTAACAATGACCTCAAAATTCGAACTAAGCTGCTTGACTGCTAGACTTAACCCTTTACTTCCCTCCATCAAAGATGACTGGTTTCATGACCCACAAGTCTACAGATATTAACCATTGTAGGTTGTTCACTAACCAATGGCTGCCATTCATTTGGGGGGTCGTTTATCTCCTGTTTTTGAGCTCTCTAGGGGTACAGGGCTGTCAAATCTTTCTCTGCGAGGTCCATACGATCTGACCCCCTCCATGTGTGCTACCCTTAGGGCCTGGAAGGAGGGCTAGACCTGTGAAAAGTACCCTCTGACTGCTGTATCCCCGAATGTCACCCTCTGGAACAATCTCAACTTACAGCACTTTTTCGAAATTCTGGACCCTGTGGTATGGGCCAAGTGCCGTATTAAAGTTCTCTCAGACATTACCTCAGACCTCTCGATTTTCTCCTTTTGATCATTTAATGTCTCAACACAATGCCCCGCCCTCACACATATTCAGATATCTGCAGTTGTCCCATGCTTTCAGGGCTCAGTTCCTATCAGGCGAGAGGCAGCTGGTGCAATCTGACTTGGAGCGGATTTTGAGCTATGACTGTACAGAAAAACCAACCTCCGTGCTATACGCACATCTCCCCTGAGTCTCATCTCCTGAGTTGTCCAGGCTCCATCAGCAATGGGGCCAGGATGTTCCGGAGCTGGACTGGAGGGATGTGTGGGACTTCCCATTTAAAATACTTGTTTCCTTGAGAGACCGCCTCATTCAATATATCAATACAAGATTGTCCATAGGGCATATCTCACTTCCCCAAGGGGTGCACAAGATGAAGTCTTCTCTCTCCCCGGAGTGCTGGCATTGTGACCATTCACATCTTCTGGTCCTGCCCGGTAATTCGTTTTTTGGTCACAAATCCTTATGGAGGTGAATTAACTACTAAGTATCACTATTGTTCCATCCCCAGGAATATGCTTTCTGGGGTTGGTGGAGGACCTGGTGCCTGGGGTGGCTGGGAAAACCTTGTTGGGTCTCTTCCTGTTCTATGCCAGGAAATCCATCTTCCTATGCTGGAAGTGAAAGACTCCTCCCTCTATATGTCTATGGAAAAAACTTGTAAATAATGTGATACCCTTGTACAAGGACACCTATATATATATAGGGATGAGCCCGATGTTTGAGTCGAACGTAAGTTCGACTTGAACATCGGGTGTTCACCTGTTCGCAGATCAGCGAACAACATGCGGTGTTCGTGGCAAATTTGAAAGCTGCCGGAACATCATTAAAATCTATGGGACACTAACATGAAAAATCTATTTTAAAGGTTTATATGCAAGTTATTGTCATAAAAAGTGTTTGGGGACCTGGGTCCTGCCCCAGGGGACATGTATCAATGCAAAAAAACTTTTTTAAAAACTGACTTTTTTTGGGAGCAGTGATTTTTTTTAATACTTAAAGTGAAACAATAAAAACAAAATATTCCTTTAAATATCATGCCTGGGGGGTGTCTATAGTATACCTGTAAAGTGGCAATTGTTTCCCATGTTTAGAACAGTACCACAGCAAAATTACATTTCTAAAGGAAAAATTGTCATTTAAAACTGATCGCGGCTGTAATGAATTGTCGGGTCTCGGCTATATAGATACAGATAATTGAAAAAAAGAGCATGGGATCCCCCCCTCCATTACCAGGCCCTTTGGGTCTGGTATGAATATTAGGGGAACCGCAAATCAAAATTTAAAAAAAAATTGCTTGGGGGTCCCCCTAAAATCCATACCAGGCCCTTCAGGTCTGATATGGAAATTAAGGGGAACCCTGCGCTAAATTTAAGAAAAAAATGGTGTAGGGGCCCCCCAAAAAATCCATACCAGACCCTTCAGGTTTGGTATGGATTTTTAGGGAAACCCTGTGCCAAACTTAAAAAAAATGGTGTAGGAGTCCCCCCAAAATCCATACCAGACTGTTATCCGAGCATGCAACCTGGTAGGCCGAAGGAAAAAAGGGGGGGAGAGAGCGCCCCCCCTCCTGACCCGTACCAGGCTACATGCCTTCAACATGAGGAGGGTGCTTTGGGGTAGCCCACCAAAGCACCTTGTCCCCATGTTGATGGGGACAAGGCCTCATCCTCACAACTTTTGCCCGGTAGTTGTGGGGGTCAGCAGGTGGGGGGCTTATCGGAATCTGGAAGCCCCCTTTAACAAGGGGACCTCCAGACCTGGCCTCCACCCTGTGTGAATTGGTAATGGGGTACAAATGTACCCCTACCATTTCACAAAAAAAGAGTCAAAATGGTAAAAAAGACAAGACACAGCTTTAGTAAAAAATAAAAAATATAAAAAAAAATAAATGTCCCACAAAGTAAGTTCACGCCGCCCGACGGACCAAAAAAGAAAAAAAAAAGCCACGACCGACCCACCTCCATGTGATGCTTCTTCGCTGTGACAGCTCTTATATAACTGAGGGCTGGGCCACCCGATGACCCCGATTTTTCCTTTAGAAATGTCATTTTGCTGTGGTACTGTTCTAAACATGGGAAAAATGTGACGCTTTACAGGCATACTATATACACACACACACACACACCCCCGGCATGATATTTAAAGGAATATTTCATTTTTATTGTTTCACTTTAAGCATTTAAAAAATCACTCCATTTTAAAAAAAAAAATTTGCATTGATACATGTCAACTGGGCCAGGACCCAGGTCCCCAAACACTTTGTATGACAATATCTTGCATATAAGCCTTTAAAATGAGCATTTTTTATTTTTCATGTTCGTGTCCCATAGACTTTAACGGTGTTCGTGTGTTCTGCTGAATTTTTTGCCTGTTCGCATGTTCTGCAGGAGGGTTTTCGGCTCAACCCTACCTATATACATAGAGACTGACTGAAAAAATATGACAGAGTCTGAACTAAGTGGTTAGCAGAACCCTCTACTATGGTAGTCATAAATAATCTAACATTTCTTGGTACCGTAATGCTACCTTGTGACCCCTGCGCGGGTCCCTTCCCTGATAATAGTCAGATGTTGGCTGTGCTGTTGTACATTTGTATTGTCTGGGTGTTTATTAAAATAAAAAAGAAAAAGATTTTCAAAAAAGAAAAAGAACACAATGGGTGGGATGTCACGTCTTTATTGATGGATGATCCACCTCCCATAACAGCATGAGGACACAGGTTGTAGTGGAAATCTCCTACCTGACTACTCAGCACTCGGGCAGACCCTGCAGTTTATCATGTGACCGTGGTATACAGATCAGTTAAAGAGGTATATCGTGGCAGTATTTTAATGTAAAAAGAAGATTTATAAGCTGTGGGAACTGTGTGGGGGGGGAACTATTTTCATATTGCTGTGTTTAGTAACACTTTAAAGCCTTGTACACACAATCAGATTTTCCGACAGGAAATGTGTGATGACAGGCTGTTGGTGGAAAATCTGACTGTGTGTATGCTCCATCGGACAATTGCTGTCGGATTTTCCACGGACAAATGTTGGATAGCAGGTTTTAAAATTTTCCACGGACATATGTCTGTTGTCGGATTTTCGGAGCGTGTGTACACAAGTCTGTCATACAAAAGTCCAAAGTACAAACACGCATGCTCGGAAGCAAGGACGAATCGGTCGATCTTGTAAACTAGCGTTCGTAATGGAGAATTCACATTCCTGACATGGCAAATTATAAAATCTCAAAATGCAGCGCACATTCTCTTCTTCTTTAATGAGATAATAATGAAGCTGCTTTGCTGGTGAAACTGATGGAGTTATTACAAATTTTCAAAGGCTTTTTTTTTTCTAGTGATATCAAGAATAATATTATTATGCTTTTTTTTATTATTTGAGCAAGTTACCACAAACACCATTATCCCGTAATTTTTTAAGATCAAAGATACAACTATGTTGGTGTCCCTTGTCAATTTTACATTGAATTTTTTTAAATGTAGCTGCCTACTCCCAAACTGCCGTTTGGAGTAAAACAAATAGCCAAGTATTATTCTCCACAATTTTTTATTGTGCATTTAAAAAAGAAAACAAATAAAATTAGACTATCTGCTAGGGATGAGCTTCATGTTCGAGTCGCTCGCCTGTTCGCCGAATTGCAAACGATATGGGCCGTTCGTGCCAAATTCGTGTGGCGGGTCACGGCCCATAATTCACTGCGGCATCGCAGTGCATTGCTGGCTGATGATTGGCCAAGCATGCACTATGACCTGCATGCTTGGCCAATCACAGCACCGTCTGTAGAGAGAGCTGTAATTGGACAAAGCCAGGGTGGCTTTGGCCAATTATGGCTCAGGGGATTTAGTACACGCCACACACTATATAAGGCCACCTGCATGGCGGCCCTGTGTAGTGTGTGTTCTGGCGTTGAGAGACAGAGACAGAGAGACAGTGTCATTTGATTTAAGTTAGATAGATTAGGCAGGACAGTCAGTGAGTTAGCTGCACTTAAAGTGTATTGTGTATATATATATGTATATATATATGTATATACACACATATATACACACATATACACACACATATATACACACATATATATATATATATATATATATATACTGTATTCAGTTTAGCTAGATCCGTTCCTGTTATTATCTTCCTACTGACAGGCAGGCTTGTGTTGTTACAGTAAGAAAAACTATATGAGAACCCCCTAAAGGGGCTTTAAAGCAGCCAGAATACAATGTTTATAGTTGAAAAAAATTTCAATTTTATTGGTACAAAAAATATCTAAATAGCATATTATAAAAAGATCACTGAGAATAGGTACTGACTTATCAAGTCATGACATGATCTGAGTATAGCATACCATTATAATAGACAAAGCATACAATTAAACCAAAAACTAGGCGTAATACATAAACGACCAAAATTGACTTTAAAGTGAATTATTAAAAACGATGGCAACACATATTGCCTATGATACCATGTATGTATGTAGGGTAACAAAAGTTATGTACGTTAATTCTGACGCGTTTCGACCCTTCCCGGGTCCTCTTCAGAGGATAGTTACCCCCTAGAAAAAGATCAACATATGTCAGATATAGCGTCAAAACCAATAGTACCCTCATGAACAATGACGACTATGTTTCAATGTGCCTGGATATATTGAAAAATAAAGAATGGTACAAAGTAATCTCAGTCCTCAATATTAACCAATATAATTCCAACTTTTATAATATGGTTGATCGGGCATTCCATAGAGGGGAAATCACCAGGGACATCTATGAATTCATTAGAACTCCATACCTTAGGGTGGCCACGTTTTACAGTCTACCCAAGATACATAAAAACCCGATGAAACCTACAGGTCGCCCCATTGTCTCTGGCAATGGGGCTACATCCGAAAACGTAAGTCGTGTCATAGATGCATATCTGCAACCCCTCGTTCTGGCTTTACCTTCCTTTGTCAAAGATACCATACAATTCTTGCAATTCATCAGCAAATTGAGGCTATCCAAGAATGCGATCCTGGTGACCATAGATGTTGAAGCACTGTACAGTAGCATTCCCCATTCCAAGGGGTTGGCCACTGTGCAAAGAGCCTTGCAACAATATTCCAAATATGATCCGGCTCTAGTTAGGTTCATTTTGAATGGCCTGCATTTTATACTGCATCACAATTACTTTTGTTTCGATAACTCCCACTACCTCCAGGTGCAGGGTGTGGCTATGGGGACCTGTTGTGCCCCCTCTTATGCCAACCTGTACCTGGGGGAGTGGGAGTTGTCCCTCCTCGGCGACGAGGACCTTGTCGAATACACCAGCCATATAACTAAATGGCTGAGGTATATCGACGACGTCTTCGTCGTCTGGGAGGGACCTGAAACAAAGTTGTTTGAATTCTTCAACAGAATCAATGTGAACGATCGAAATCTGAAGTTCACAATGACCCATGATTTCCACAGCGTCACCTTCCTAGATGTCTCCGTTTCGATCACAGAGGAGGGACATCTTTCCAGCACTTTGTTCCGTAAGACAACCGCTGGAAATACGGTCCTTCATTCTGACAGCTTCCACCCGACCCCATTGAAAAACTCGATCCCTTATGGACAATATTTGCGCCTTCGGCGCAACTGTTCTAGTGACACCTTATTTATTAAGGAAGCAGAGGGGCTCCAAAATCGACTGTTAGCAAGAGGCTACAGTAGATCCTGTCTCAAAAGAGCTTATAATCAGGCTATTGGATATTCAAGATCTCAGCTACTTTTCAAATCCAAACCATCCCCAAGCCCTGGATGTAACCCTACCCGAATTACCATGCGCTATTCCCGCCAACATCAGGCCATCAGAAAGATCATAGAACGTCATTGGGGTATTCTCACGGATGACCCCAAGTTACGTGAATTTGTCCAAGATAGACCCAGTATAACGTACAAAAGAGCTATGTCACTGCGGGACCAGCTTGTCCACAGTGAATATACCAACGATAACAATAGAGTTAAACATTGTTCCACAGTGGGTTCTTTCCCCTGTGGACACTGTTCGTATTGTTCACTTATCAAACAGGACAAATTCTTCGTTCTGCCGAACGGCAATACTTTTGTACCAAAACAGTTTGTAAACTGCCGTACTCGCGGTATTGTATATTTGATGGAATGTGAATGTGGTGCATACTATGTGGGGAAAACCAGACAGGAGTTCGGAAGACGCATTTCCCAACATGTTTACAGTATGGAGGTGGGGAACCCATACCTCCCCATTGGGAGGCATATTATTTTTACACATAATTACAAAGTTCCCAAAGTTACTTTTGTGGCCCTCTATAGAATAAAGATTCCCCATCGAGGTGGCGACTGGAATAAGTCTCTGCTGCAAAAAGAGCAGAGATGGATATTCCAGTTACAAGCCACCTCCCCCCCAGGCCTAAATGAATCAATTTCATTCGCTCCCTTTTTGCAGGGATTTTCATCGGGGAAGACACAATGATTTTCTTCTGACATTCCCCCCCCCACCCCCCCCTCCCTCTCCCTATACTTTACTGTATTCTTTCTTTCCCATATTGCGTCTTCGGATCCGTAGATATCACTGCCTGGTTTTCCCCACATACAAATATCAAAAGAAATGTCTGTACATTATGCTAATATTGCCTTTGTTTTTCTATTGTGCTCTTATGGACAAGATGTCTAATGATGTACATAATACAGTGAATCATATGCTCTGTATCGCTTTATCTCCGGTAAATGTAGCCTCAAATAGTTCGAAGTTTCTTAACTGTTTTAATGTTTAAGATTGTGAAATCTTTGTCCTTTTTTTTTTTTTTTTGTTTTCGATTACATACCAATATGATTGCACAGGTTATAGTAAGTCATTGTCTTTATAACTATGCAATCACGTTAAAGCATACAATACCATGTATGACAGGGCGCACATAGGACGGCCAGTCAGCAGTCAATCCCTGGCACACAGACTATGCACTTAGCACCTACAGATGGGGCATGTAAATGGCTAGTACCATGCCCTGTCACCATCATCTCCATCTCTGCCCAAGAACACACATTGGTGGCAGGATGGTCTTGTGTTCTCCCTATCTCCCTTGGTCTTTGTGTCTCCCTCTAGGGGCGGGGGTGGACCTCTTTAAGTGTCTTCCTGGCAGGGTGAGACAGGAGACGTTGGGGCCCGGCATCTCCTAACATGTCCACTAGGTGGCTTCACCTGAGTGGGATGTCTCTCTCCCTGCCAGCGGCGTCCCGGATCCCTTCTGGACGACGCACTCACGAGCGCGCGCCCTACGGCGCGTGCCCGTGATGTCGCGGCGCCTGCGCAGTTGCGGCGGAAGCAACGGGGACGCCCGGAGGTGTATTCCTTTCCGGAACGCCGGGGGGATCACACAGAGGAGCACCGCGGTGTTGCTTCTTCCCCCTGATGGATGGGGAAGGGGAGGGATGCCGGACATATCAGCACCTGAAGGGAGTTAGCCGATTGGCACTCCCTATAAATATGGGAACCACTAGGTGATATCCATTGGACTTTTTTTAAAATTGAAGATAGGTCACACAGACTGACAGCAAATACTGGTAAGCACTAACAAAATGAATGTGATATTTTTCCAATGATCTGGTTCCTTTTTGAATCACTGTTGACTATGTCAGATTGATTCATTTTATATTTATTTTTATTTATATTTCTAATTAATTTAATTTTTCAGCATTCAGAACTTTCTTTTTCATTTTGTCCAGCCTAACTAGGTAAATAGTCCCCACACCTCCAGTATATTCCACCTCACAGCATGTCACTTGCACTGTTTGTGTGTTGTTTTCGCCCACCGTTTTTTGCATATGCTTATTGTACACCTTTGCACTTTTGCTTCACCTCACCCATTTCACTCCAGCTTTCCTTCACATTTTCCCCACTTTTTCCTTCCCTTTCCCCCCCCCTTCCCTGCACCCCCTTTTTATCCCCCTTCCCTTCCTCCCCCCTCTCCCTCCTTTCCTTTCCCTTCTCTTCCCATTCATCCATGCCTCTCCTTTCTTCACCCCATGCGCACTTTCCCTCATTTTCTCATTTTCCCCTCCTCCCCCATTCCATTTCCCCTCCGCCTTCCCCCCTCCCCTTCTTCCTTCCTCCTCTTTTCTTTCCCTCTTTCCCCTCCTATTCCCCCCCCCCCCCTTCCCTGTCCTTTTTCCCTTTCTTTTGTTTCCCTCTTCACATAGCTAGCACTTCATCGTTTCACCTCCTTCTCTCCCTTTTTTTTTTTTTTCTCATTTCTTCTCTTGTCAACTTCTCCCCTTTCCCACACCACCATTCTATTCACTTTTCACCACTCCACCATGGCCCCTTTCCCCCTCCCCCCTTCCCCTCCCTCCCTTTCCTTTCCATCCTCTAGAGGTTTTGCGGGTGCTCCTAGCTATTTTTGACATACATTTATTATGGTATATGGGAATTCACTGGCAGTAGGGCATTTGCTATTCCCCATTTCATCCTATTTACACCTACACTGCTTTGGGTTATCTCTCCTTTTTTCTTTCTCTTCACCTCTTCCTCACAGTCTCCTATTTCCCCTCTTCACACATTTCCCTTTCCTTTCCCTTTCTCTTTCCCTTTCCATCTAGCTATGCTCTCTGCACACTCTGGGAATTACCATTCAATACCTTCGTAACTTCTAAATTTGGGATATTTCCCAACCCATGCTGAGCAATTTAGTGGATTCTTGCTCTTCAGCATTTAACCATATTTATTATTTATTATATTTTTTGGTAACAACCTACATTCTTCCCTTTTAGGTACCTTTCGGGTTGTTCGTTGCCCCTTCCCCCCCCCCCATTTCCCCGTCCTATATGGGGGTCATTAGATGTGATCTCTCGTAAGACACACCTGGTTCACCGCCAGCTTCCCTGGGAGTTATTCTGACGTGGGGGAGACGGGGGAGCCAAGTAAAATTGTGTCATCTAAAAAACATAACAACCTATAACACCTAAGCTGTATGTGAAAATGTCACAATTCCTATAATAGGTAACTATACGATTTTGATAATTTTAATATGATGGTACAAGTGCATAAGTCTGGTACTATTGGTTTTGACGCTATATCTGACATATGTTGATCTTTTTCTAGGGGGTAACTATCCTCTGAAGAGGACCCGGGAAGGGTCGAAACGCGTCAGGATTAACGTACATAACTTCAGTTACCCTACATACATACATGGTATCATAGGCAATATGTGTTGCCATCGTTTTTAATAATTCACTTTAAAGTCAATTTTGGTCGTTTATGTATTACGCCTAGTTTTTGGTTTAATTGTATGCTTTGTCTATTATAATGGTATGCTATACTCAGATCATGTCATGACTTGATAAGTCAGTACCTATTCTCAGTGATCTTTTTATAATATGCTATTTAGATATTTTTTGTACCAATAAAATTGAAATTTTTTTCAACTATAAACATTGTATTCTGGCTGCTTTAAAGCCCCTTTAGGGGGTTCTCATATAGTTTTTCTTGCAAATTTGGGGTGTGCGGCCAATCTGTCTATACTCACTTCAGTGTCGTTGTTAGTTATTTTGATTTTTCTTGGTGGTTAAACACCTTCCCCCGCCTTTTGGCACTTGAGTCTAGACATGAACTGCGAACTGGCTTTTTAAC
Source organism: Aquarana catesbeiana (assembly GCF_042186555.1). Lineage (NCBI taxonomy): Eukaryota > Metazoa > Chordata > Amphibia > Anura > Ranidae > Aquarana > Aquarana catesbeiana. Next base: position 681,495,332 of record NC_133324.1, read on the forward strand.
TGGCATTTACGATCCTGGTATATGTTTCTTTATCTTGTATATTTCACGTAGATACTATCGTAACATTTATCTTATTCACCATCAGACTGTAGTTTGAGATTCAAAATGAGCAAGTTTACAGGGACCGATTGGTCCAATCTAATGTCTCAGTATGAGAATTCATTCGAACAGGGTGATCAAAAAACCCTGTCGATCACGACATTATTTCAAAAACTGACCAAGGTACTCGAGAGGAAATCTGCCCTCTTTTGGCACGTCAAAAGTTTCGGCAGATACCTCGAGGAACAAATTAATCCTTACGGATTACGTGTCCAAATTTTTCCAAACATTGACTTAATAAGCGAGGAATGTAAGACCGAGTGGGAGGCCAACCTTAAGTCATGCTCTAGGGAGATGATGTCGATTTTATCTAGGGAATATGGCAAACAGCTTGCCCTCCTAGATGGCATCATCAGTAAACTAGAACAAACATTAAACCAATATGCCCTACACCCCCTCTTCGCTGAATCTCAAACTCGTCTTGAGGAGAATCTCTCGACGTTTAACAAAAACATCTTACGCAATAAAGAAATGCAATTCTGGAGGGATAAACATGCTTTTTCGGAGGGATACGCTTACAGATGGAGGAACCATGGGTCACCATCTAACAATCAACCACGTCAGGACCCCAAAAATAAAAAGAACAGTTCAACCTCAAAATTTCGGGCATCTCCCAATCCCGAATCTGAACGTAAAAACTCCTCACAACGCAACCAGGTGCGAAGTAAAACACAACAGAAAAGGGATCGCAGTTTTAGAAATTCTCCGGAACACGATCCTAAAAAACGTGCGATGGATACTGCTTCTACACAAGCAGCCTCTCATGATACCCAACCTGGCCGCAGTGTGACTGATGATGGCACTGCAGAGACGGGCGGGGTAACACCTTTTGAACCTAACAGCAATATTGTACCTACGCATGAACTTCCTAAACCTCCTATCCCCTCTGTTGGCCTAAATAAAGTAGCTTCACAAAAAGCTTTAAACTCCCCTCGGGGACCAGTGTCCCCACAAACTCACAGAATAGGCAAGGGTTTGGACCCCTTTGTGGTGCGGATACAACAGACCACCTAAGTGTAGTCAATCTATCCTCCACTAAACTGTCACCTGGTGAAATATTACTCTTATCTCGTGGATTAACGTTTTGCCCAGAACAACATTTCGATGTTTTCGAAACAATTATTGATTTACAACTGTTTGCACGTAGGCTATTACTTAAATACCTGCATACTAGGGAGGACCTGGAGGGTGACGCTGTGGATGGGCCTCCTCTTAACATGAAGGAATGTAGAGCCTTACGAGACTTAACTTTCCTTTATCAAGAAAACAACACAGTGGATCTAATAGATCAAATCGATCTAGACGCCTTACTGCAGGAGGTTGACAGATCGACCCTGGATCCTCTTATGATGTTCAAAAAAGCCTCTACGACTTTTCCCTCGTCAAGTATTAACCCCAATGTTGCAGTATTTTTAAGGCAAACTATCCGTGACATATCCAAACTACCACAAACTCACTCTAAACCGACTAACCTTTCCCACGGTGAAAACGCAGCTCTTCAAAGCCTCATAAAAAACTCCACAATCGTGGTAAAACCCTCAGACAAGGGAGGAAACGTAGTCGTCATGAACAATGACGACTATGTTTCAATGTGCCCGGATATATTGAAAAATAAAGAATGGTACAAAGTAATCTCAGTCCTCAATATTAACCAATATAATTCCAACTTTTATAATATGGTTGATCGGGCATTCCATAGAGGGGAAATCACCAGGGACATCTATGAATTCATTAGAACTCCATACCCTAGGGTGGCCACGTTTTACAGTCTACCCAAGATACATAAAAACCCGATGAAACCTACAGGTCGCCCCATTGTCTCTGGCAATGGGGCTATATCCGAAAACTTAAGTCGTGTCATAGATGCATATCTGCAACCCCTCGTTCTGGCTTTACCCTCCTTTGTCAAAGATACCATACAATTCTTGCAATTCATCAGCAAATTGAGGCTATCCAAGAATGCGATCCTGGTGACCATAGATGTTGAAGCGCTGTACAGTAGCATTCCCCATTCCAAGGGGTTGGCCACTGTGCAAAGAGCCTTGCAACAATATTCCAAATATGATCCGGCTCTAGTTAGGTTCATTTTGAATGGCCTGCATTTTATACTGCATCACAATTACTTTTGTTTCGATAACTCCCACTACCTCCAGGTGCAGGGTGTGGCTATGGGGACCTGTTGTGCCCCCTCTTACGCCAACCTGTACCTGGGGGAGTGGGAGTTGTCCCTCCTCGGCGACGAGGACCTTGTTGAATACACCAGCCATATAACTAAATGGCTGAGGTATATCGACGACGTCTTCGTCGTCTGGGAGGGACCTGAAACAAAGTTGTTTGAATTCTTCAACAGAATCAATGTGAACGATCGAAATCTGAAGTTCACAATGACCCATGATTTCCACAGCGTCACCTTCCTAGATGTCTCCGTTTCGATCACAGAGGAGGGACATCTTTCCAGCACTTTGTTCCGTAAGACAACCGCTGGAAATACGGTCCTTCATTCTGACAGCTTCCACCCGACCCCATTGAAAAACTCGATCCCTTATGGACAATATTTGCGCCTTCGGCGCAACTGTTCTAGTGACACCTTATTTATTAAGGAAGCAGAGGGGCTCCAAAATCGACTGTTAGCAAGAGGCTACAGTAGATCCTGTCTCAAAAGAGCTTATAATCAGGCTATTGGATATTCAAGATCTCAGCTACTTTTCAAATCCAAACCATCCCCAAGCCCTGGATGTAACCCTACCCGAATTACCATGCGCTATTCCCGCCAACATCAGGCCATCAGAAAGATCATAGAACGTCATTGGGGTATTCTCACGGATGACCCCAAGTTACGTGAATTTGTCCAAGATAGACCCAGTATAACGTACAAAAGAGCTATGTCACTGCGGGACCAGCTTGTCCACAGTGAATATACCAACGATAACAATAGAGTTAAACATTGTTCCACAGTGGGTTCTTTCCCCTGTGGACACTGTTCGTATTGTTCACTTATCAAACAGGACAAATTCTTCGTTCTGCCGAACGGCAATACTTTTGTACCAAAACAGTTTGTAAACTGCCGTACTCGCGGTATTGTATATTTGATGGAATGTGAATGTGGTGCATACTATGTGGGGAAAACCAGACAGGAGTTCGGAAGACGCATTTCCCAACATGTTTACAGTATGGAGGTGGGGAACCCATACCTCCCCATTGGGAGGCATATTATTTTTACACATAATTACAAAGTTCCCAAAGTTACTTTTGTGGCCCTCTATAGAATAAAGATTCCCCATCGAGGTGGCGACTGGAATAAGTCTCTGCTGCAAAAAGAGCAGAGATGGATATTCCAGTTACAAGCCACCTCCCCCCCAGGCCTAAATGAATCAATTTCATTCGCTCCCTTTTTGCAGGGATTTTCATCGGGGAAGACACAATGATTTTCTTCTGACATTCCCCCCCCCTTTCCCCCCCCACCCCCCCCTCCCTCTCCCTATACTTTACTGTATTCTTTCTTTCCCATATTGCGTCTTCGGATCCGTAGATATCACTGCCTGGTTTTCCCCACATACAAATATCAAAAGAAATGTCTGTACATTATGCTAATATTGCCTTTGTTTTTCTATTGTGCTCTTATGGACAAGATGTCTAATGATGTACATAATACAGTGAATCATATGCTCTGTATCGCTTTATCTCCGGTAAATGTAGCCTCAAATAGTTCGAAGTTTCTTAACTGTTTTAATGTTTAAGATTGTGAAATCTTTGTCCTTTTTTTTTTTTTTTTGTTTTCGATTACATACCAATATGATTGCACAGGTTATAGTAAGTCATTGTCTTTATAACTATGCAATCACGTTAAAGCATACAATACCATGTATGACAGGACGCACATAAGACGGCCAGTCAGCAGTCAATCCCTGGCACACAGACTATGCACTTAGCACCTACAGATGGGGCATGTAAATGGCTAGTACCATGCCCTGTCACCATCATCTCCATCTCTGCCCAAGAACACACATTGGTGGCAGGATGGTCTTGTGTTCTCCCTATCTCCCTTGGTCTTTGTGTCTCTCTCTAGGGGCGGGGGTGGACCTCTTTAAGTGTCTTCCTGGCAGGGTGAGACAGGAGACGTTGGGGCCCGGCGTCTCCTAACATGTCCACTAGGTGGCTTCACCTGAGTGGGATGTCTCTCTCCCTGCCAGCGGCGTCCCGGATCCCTTCTGGACGATGCACTCACGAGCGCGCACCCTACGGCGCGTGCCCGTGACGTCGCGGCGCCTGCGCAGTTGCGGCGGAAGCGACGGGGACGCCCGGAGGTGTATTCCTTTCCAGAACGCCGGGGGGATCACACAGAGGAGCACCGCGGTGTTGCTTCTTCCCCCTGATGGATGGGGAAGGGGAGGGATGCCGGACATATCAGCACCTGAAGGGAGTTAGCCGATTGGCACTCCCTATAAATATGGGAACCACTAGGTGATATCCATTGGACTTTTTTTAAAATTGAAGATAGGTCACACAGACTGACAGCAAATACTGGTAAGCACTAACAAAATGAATGTGATATTTTTCCAATGATCTGGTTCCTTTTTGAATCACTGTTGACTATGTCAGATTGATTCATTTTATATTTATTTTTATTTATATTTCTAATTAATTTAATTTTTCAGCATTCAGAACTTTCTTTTTCATTTTGTCCAGCCTAACTAGGTAAATAGTCCCCACACCTCCAGTATATTCCACCTCACAGCATGTCACTTGCACTGTTTGTGTGTTGTTTTCACCCACCGTTTTTTGCATATGCTTATTGTACACCTTTGCACTTTTGCTTCACCTCACCCATTTCACTCCAGCTTTCCTTCACATTTTCCCCACTTTTTCCTTCCCTTTCCCCCCCCTTCCCTGCACCCCCTTTTTATCCCCCTTCCCTTCCTCCCCCCTCTCCCTCCTTTCCTTTCCCTTCTCTTCCCATTCATCCATGCCTCTCCTTTCTTCACCCCATGCGCACTTTCCCTCATTTTCTCATTTTCCCCTCCTCCCCCATTCCATTTCCCCTCCGCCTTCCCCCCTCCCCTTCTTCCTTCCTCCTCTTTTCTTTCCCTCTTTCCCCTCCTATCCCCCCCCCCCTTCCCTGTCCTTTTTCCCTTTCTTTTGTTTCCCTCTTCACATAGCTAGCACTACATTGTTTCACCTCCTTCTCTCCCTTTTTTTTTTTTCTCATTTCTTCTCTTGTCAACTTCTCCCCTTTCCCACACCACCATTCTATTCACTTTTCACCACTCCACCATGGCCCCTTTCCCCCTCCCCCCTTCCCCTCCCTCCCTTTCCTTTCCATCCTCTAGAGGTTTTGCGGGTGCTCCTACCTATTTTTGACATACATTTATTATGGTATATGGGAATTCACTGGCAGTAGGGCATTTGCTATTCCCCATTTCATCCTATTTACACCTACACTGCTTTGGGTTATCTCTCCTTTTTTCTTTCTCTTCACCTCTTCCTCACAGTCTCCTATTTCCCCTCTTCACACATTTCCCTTTCCTTTCCCTTTCTCTTTCCCTTTCCATCTAGCTATGCTCTCTGCACACTCTGGGAATTACCATTCAATACCTTCGTAACTTCTAAATTTGGGATATTTCCCAACCCATGCTGAGCAATTTAGTGGATTCTTGCTCTTCAGCATTTAACCATATTTATTATTTATTATATTTTTTGGTAACAACCTACATTCTTCCCTTTTAGGTACCTTTCGGGTTGTTCGTTGCCCCTTTCCCCCCCCCCATTTCCCCGTCCTATATGGGGGTCATTAGATGTGATCTCTCGTAAGACACACCTGGTTCACCGCCAGCTTCCCTGGGAGTTATTCTGACGTGGGGGAGACGGGGGGCCAAGTAAAATTGTGTCATCTAAAAAACATAACAACCTATAACACCTAAGCTGTATGTGAAAATGTCACAATTCCTATAATAGGTAACTATACGATTTTGATAATTTTAATATGATGGTACAAGTGCATAAGTCTGGTACTATTGGTTTTGACGCTATATCTGACATATGTTGATCTTTTTCTAGGGGGTAACTATCCTCTGAAGAGGACCCGGGAAGGGTCGAAACGCGTCAGGATTAACGTACATAACTTCAGTTACCCTACATACATACATGGTATCATAGGCAATATGTGTTGCCATCGTTTTTAATAATTCACTTTAAAGTCAATTTTGGTCGTTTATGTATTACGCCTAGTTTTTGGTTTAATTGTATGCTTTGTCTATTATAATGGTATGCTATACTCAGATCATGTCATGACTTGATAAGTCAGTACCTATTCTCAGTGATCTTTTTATAATATGCTATTTAGATATTTTTTGTACCAATAAAATTGAAATTTTTTTCAACTATAAACATTGTATTCTGGCTGCTTTAAAGCCCCTTTAGGGGGTTCTCATATAGTTTTTCTTGCAAATTTGGGGTGTGCGGCCAATCTGTCTATACTCACTTCAGTGTCGTTGTTAGTTATTTTGTGTTGTTACAGTATTTACAGCTACCTGAAGAAAATTGCTGGTGTTCTTCTGATCCTATTAGTACCACAGTCAGGCAGCTCGACTATTTACAGTTAGTGTAGTGCGTCCTCCTCACAGTGTTCAGCTAAAGCTACAAGTTAGTGTAGTGTGACCTCTGCACATTGTTCAGCTAAAGCTACAAGTTAGTGTAGTGTGTCCTCCTCACAGTGTTTAGCTAAAGGTTGTTACCCTGAAAAATCTATATTTAAGATTTTTCATATCTCATAGATATGAGGTGGGTTAAATAAGAGTTCTTTTCGACCAAGAGTGAAAGCTTAAAATATAATAACATTTATTAGGAAGCAGTTGACAGTCTAGCTCATACACAATCATCTATCTATCGCCTTACACCAAGGCAGAAAATATTAGGTTGAAATAAAGTATTTACAGGAAGGAATATAGGGTATATTCCTCAATACAGTAATCTACACACATATTTAGTTACAAGTAAAAGGGCATTCCTTTCCCATAATTACCCATCCTTACCAAAGCTCCTTTCAGCTTGCTGGTCATCAGAGAGAGCGAGAGGTTACCTCCCCCTTGGCTCTGAGTATATCAAACCAAGCTGATGTCTCATTGGTTGGCCTAGCTTGGATCATGATTGGAGGGCTTACTCCATAAGTCGGCCCCCTTTCATGCAAATCCTTGTGACTATGTTGGCCAAGTGTGTTAATTGAATTTCCCCAGGAAGTTAGGTGTTGATTATGGGTTGGGCCCCCTCCAATGCATATCCCAACATGGGATCCTTTCAAAGGAGTAGGTGTAAAACAATGGAATTGGCTCTGCATTGTTTGTATATACAAGCCTTGGCCCACATTCTCTGCTCTTAGCAAAAGCTTAAATGAAACTTTTTGCCCGGCTTTCATAGATGCCAGCTAACTGAAATATATTCATCAATACAATATTTTACAGTTATTAATGGATATTTCACATAAACTTATAAGGCAACAGATGGCCCCTTGTGGCCAGTTGAGAATATGAGACTGGGCCACACCTAGAATAATGGTTTATGTGCAATCTCCTTTAATATTTGGCACTTTCGGCTTTACCCTCTGAAATGAAATAAAACACTTTGAGAAGAAAAAAAACTTTTAAACTCTCCATCTCTACAGTTCACACTTCTGGATCCCAGTATTGGTAGTCATCACTTGTTCTGGATGTCATAAGTCCAAAATAGAAATCATGAGAAACAGCACCAAAACAAAAGAATAAGGAAAAAAAAAAAAAAAAAACATGAGGATCCTTGTTCTCAACAGTCCAATAATAACAATAGTCCGATAATAACAGTACGAAAGTCCATAAGGCGAATCTGGTCCTGTTGCCCTTGCTTCTGGGACGGCCTTCACTGGTGATTCCAAGTGGATACAGCATACAATAATAGCCTGGGGACCAGCTTTTCCTGGCTTTCTAGGATTATACTTTATTAATGTGGACAAAGGTAGAGAAATAAAAACACAAGTACATTTAAAACATATGCATTCAACTGAATGCTTGTCTGGTAAGTCTGAGCCGTAAGGACCTTTGATTAGAATTGTCATAGATATACTGCGACATACTAATGAGACCCCTTTCCCAGTGACATGTGTAACAATTTGAATGGTTACGCCCTTCAGCCAGGTGTCTGATTTTCATCCCCCCATCTTTCTTCCTCCATTGTCATATGCCTGCAAGTACCTCTGCCCCACCTTCTGTGGAATACCACGTTGTGTGTGCGTGTATGACCCTTCACGTGTTCTGGGGAGTTTTGTTGCCATCGCAACTCACCACTAACTCTCGCAGCTAGCTGCGTTCTTCATCGACGCGCGAGCGATTTTTCATATCTCATAGATATGAGGTGGGTTAAATAAGAGTTCTTTTCGACGAAGAGTGAAAGCTTAAAATATAATAACATTTATTAGGAAGCAGTTGACAGTCTAGCTAATACACAATCATCTATCTATCGCCTTACACCAAGGCAGAAAATATTAGGTTGAAATAAAGTATTTACAGGAAGGAATATAGGGTATATTCCTCAATACAGTAATCTACACACATATTTAGTTACAAGTAAAAGGGCATTCCTTTCCCATAATTACCCATCCTTACCAAAGCTCCTTTCAGCTTGCTGGTCATCAGAGAGAGCGAGAGGTTACCTCCCCCTTGGCTCTGAGTATATCAAACCAAGCTGATGTCTCATTGGTTGGCCTAGCTTGGATCATGATTGGAGGGCGTACTCCATAAGTCGGCCCCCTTTCATGCAAATCCTTGTGACTATGTTGGCCAAGTGTGTTAATTGAATTTCCCCAGGAAGTTAGGTGTTGATTATGGGTTGGGCCCCCTCCAATGCATATCCCAACATGGGATCCTTTCAAAGGAGTAGGTGTAAAACAATAGAATTGGCTCTGCATTGTTTGTATATATAAGCCTTGGCCCACATTCTCTGCTCTTAGCAAAAGTTTAAATGAAACTTTTTGCCCGGCTTTCATAGATGCCAGCTAAATGAAATATATTCATCAATACAATATTTTACAGTTATTAATGGATATTTCACATAAACTTATAAGGCAACAAGGTACAAGTTAGTGTAGTGTGTCCTCCTCACAGTGTTCAGCTAAAGCTACAAGTTAGTGTAGTGCGACCTCTGCACAGTGTTCAGCTAAAGCTACAAGTTAGTGTAGTGCGTCGTCCTCACAGTGTTCAGCTAAAGCTACAAGTTAGTGTAGTGCACAGTGTTCAGCTAAAGCTAAAAGTTAGTGCAGTGCATCCTCCTCACAGTGTTCAGCTAAAGCTACAAGTTAGTGTAGTGCGTCCTCCTCACCGTGTTCAGCTAAAGCTACAAGTTAGTGTAGTGCGACCTCTGCACAGTGTTCAGCTAAAGCTACAAGTTAGTGTAGTGCATCCTCCTCACAGTGTTCAGCTAAAGCTACAAGTTAGTGTAGTACGTCCTCCTCACAGTGTTCAGCTAAAGCTACAAGTTAGTGTAGTGTGACCTCTGCACAGTGTTCAGCTAAAGCTACAAGTTAGTGTAGTGTGACCTCTGCACAGTGTTCAGCTAAAGCTACAAGTTAGTGTAGTGCGTCCTCTGAATGGTGTTCAGTTAAAGCTATAAGTTAGTGTAGTGAGTCTTCTGAACAGTGTTCATCTAAAGCTACAAGTTAGTGTAGGGCACAGTGTTCAGCTAAAGCTACAAGTTAGTGTAGTGTGTCCTCCTCACAGTGTTCAGCTAAAGCTACAAGTTAGTGTAGTGCGTCCTCCTCACAGTGTTCAGCTGAAGCTACAAGTTAGTGTAGTGCAACCTCCTCACAGTGTTCATCTAAAGCTACAAGTTAGTGTAATGCGACCTCTACACAGTGTTCAGCTAAAGCTACAAGTTAGTGTAGTGTGTCCTCTGAACAGTGTTCAGCTAAAGCTACAAGTTAGTGTAGTGCACAGTGTTCAGCAAAAGCTACAAGTTAGTATAGTGCGTCCTCCTCACAGTGTTCAGCTAAAGCTACAAGTTAGTGTAGTGCGTCCTCCTCACAGTGTTCAGCTAAAGCTACAGGTTAGTTTAGTGTGACCTCTGCATAGTGTTCAGCTAAAGCTACAAGTTAGTGTAGTGCGTCCTCCTCACAGTGTTCAGCTAAAGCTAAAAGTTAGTGTAGTGCGTCCTCCTCACAGTATTCAGCTAAAGCTACAAGTTAGTGTAGTGCATCCTCCTCACAGTGTTCAGCTAAAGCTACAAGTTAGTGTAGTGCAACCTCCTCACAGTGTTCAGCTAAAGCTACAAGTTAGTGTAATGCGTCCTCTGAACAGTGTTTAGCTAAAGCTACAAGTTAGTGTAGTGCACAGTGTTCAGCTAAAGCTACAAGTTAGTGTAGTGCGTCCTTCTCACAGTGTTCAGCTAAAGCTACAAGTTAGTGTAGTGTGACCTCTGCACAGTGTTCAGCGAAAGCTACAAGTTAGTATAGTGCGTCCTCCTCACAGTGTTCAACTAAAACTACAAGTTAGTGTAGTGCGAGCTCTGCACAGTGTTCAGCTAAAGCTACCTGTTGGTGGTGTTTTCCTGATCCTATCACTACCGCAGGCAGCTAAATAAGCTACATGTTAGTTTTTTGCAAGCTCTGCACAGTGTTCACCTAAAGCTACCTGTAGAAGGATGGTGGTGTTTTCCTGATCCTATCACTACCACAGGCAGCTAAATAAGCTACAAGTTAGTGTAGTGCGTCCTCCTCACAGTGTTCAGCTAAAACTACAAGTTAGTGTCATGCGACCCCGGCACAGTTTTTTTGCGAGCTCTGCACAGTGTTCACCTAAAGCTACAAGTTAGTGTAATGCGTCCTCTGAACAGTGTTCAGCTAAAGCTACAAGTTAGTGTAGTGCACAGTGTTCAGCTAAAGCTACAAGTTAGTGTAGTGCGTCCTCCTCACAGTGTTCAGCTAAAGCTACAGGTTAGTTTAGTGTGACCTCTGCATAGTGTTCAGCTAAAGCTACAAGTTAGTGTAGTGCGTCCTCCTCACAGTGTTCAGCTAAAGCTAAAAGTTAGTGTAGTGCACAGTGTTCAGCGAAAGCTACAAGTTAGTATAGTGCGTCCTCCTCACAGTGTTCAGCTAAAGCTAAAAGTTAGTGTAGTGCGTCCTCCTCACAGTGTTCAGCTAAAGCTACAGGTTAGTTTAGTGTGACCTCTGCATAGTGTTCAGCTAAAGATACAAGTTAGTGTAGTGCGTCCTCCTCACAGTATTCAGCTAAAGCTACAAGTTAGTGTAGTGCATCCTCCTCACAGTGTTCAGCTAAAGCTACAAGTTAGTGTAGTGCATCCTCTGAACAGTGTTCATCTAAAGCTACAAGTTAGTGTAGTGCACAGTGTTCAGCTAAAGCTACAAGTTAGTGTAGTGCGTCCTCCTCACAGTGTTCAGCTAAAGCTACCTGTAGAATGTTGGTGGTGTGTTCCTGATCCTATCACTACCGCAGGCAGCTACATTATTTTAACGTTAGTGTAGTGCATCCTCCTCACAATGTTCAGCTAAAGCTACAAGTTAGTGTAGTGTGACCTCTGCACAGTGTTCAGTTAAAGCTACAAGTTAGTGTAGTGCTTCCTCTGAACAGTGTTCAGCTAAAGCTACAAGTTAGTGTAGTGCATCCTCCTCACAGTGTTCAGCTAAAGCTACAAGTTAGTGTAGTGCGTCCTCCTCACAGTGTTCAACTAAAGCTACAAGTTAGTGTAGTGTGACCTCTGCACAGTGTTCAGTTAAAGCTACAAGTTAGTGTAGTGCTTCCTCTGAACAGTGTTCAGCTAAAGCTATAAGTTAGTGTAGTGTGACCTCTGCACAGTGTTCCGCTAAAGCTACCTATAGAAGGTTGGTGGTGTTTTCCTGATCCTATCACTACCGGAGGCAGCTACATTATTTTAACGTTAGTGTTGTGCGTCCTCTTCACAGTGTTCAGCTAAAGCTATCTGTAGAAGGTTGGTGGTGTTTTCCTGATCCTATCACTACCGCAGGCAGCTACATTATTTACACCTTAGTCTAGTGCTACCTCTGCACAGTGTTCAGCTAAAGCTACCTGTAGAAGGTTGGTGGTGTTTTCCTGATCCTATCACTACCGCAGGCAGCTACATTATTTTAACGTTAGTGTAGTGCGTCCTCTTCACAGTGTTCAGCTAAAGCTATCTGTAGAAGGTTGGTGGTGTTTTCCTGATCCTATCACTAACGCAGGCAGCTACATTATTTTAACGTTGGTGTATCAGTATATAGTGTATAGTGCATCAGTGTATCAGTTGGTGTATCAGCTGCAGTATCAGTATATATATCGATATATAGATATATATATATATATATATATCTATATATATATATATAGATATATATATATCTATAGATATATCTATATATATATAGATATATCTATAGATATATATATATATATCTATATATATATATAGATATATATATCCCAGCTTAGTGCAGCTACATCTCAGTGCAGGCCATTAGTATGTCTGGAAGGCCAACAAGGAGAGGCAGACAGTCACAAGCCAATAAAAGAAGGCAAGCAGGCTCTGTGTCTGGAGGCAACAGTGCTGGTCGTGGAGACGGTGCATCCTCATCAGCACATGGCCGTGGGACACGCTTGGCCTTTTTTTCGGCAGCTGGCCATGTTGAGCTGCAACATGCGGAAGACTTGGTCAAGTGGATGACCAAGCCGTCCTCATCCTCCTCATCCTCTCTCTCCCATGCTCAGGGTACTTTGTCTGGCAAAGCAGCTGCCAACGCGGCCTCTTCCCTTGGCTCAATGGCATCAGTGACTCCTTCCCTAGCCCCACCATGTCCTCCTGAGGAGTCCCTCCAACTGTTTGACCACAGTGTTGGGTACATGCTCCAGGAGGATGCCCAGCGTTTAGAAAGCTCTGATGATGATACTGAGCTAGATGAAGCCAGTAACGTGAGCACTGCTGCAACATACTGCCAGGTTTGCTCCAGTGATGAGGAGGGAGGGGATGATGAGGTCACTGACTCAATGTGGGTGCCTGATAGGAGAGAGGAGGAGGAGGAGGCACATCACCAATGAGGCAGGATGCCCTCCAGGGGCCAGCCTAAGGGCAGCACACTGACTGCATCACACCACAAAGCTCCGCATGTGCAGGGCGCTGCTGTCTCTCCGCGTTATTCCAAAAGTTCTTTGGTGTGGGCCTTTTTTGAGGTGAGTGCATCAGAACGCACCGCTGCTATTTGCAACTTATCTCTCAGCGTATCTCGCGTGTCCAAAACATCTCCCACTTGGGAACCACATGCTTGACCAGACATATGTTGACCTGCCATGCAGTTCATTGGCAAGCGAATCTAAAAGACCCACACCAAAGAACAAAGAGGACCATCTCCTTGCTCCTCATCAGCTGAGATCTTCAACCCCACTATACCTTCAGTCCTCTCAGAGACCTGCACTGAGAGGAATGAAGGTGTAGAATTAGGTGTGTCACAGCTAAGTACTTGTGGGCAATCTGCTTTCGGTACACCAACGTCAGATTGTACCAGGTAAATTTCCCTGCCCCTGCTGCTGCACCACCGAAAGAAGTTCGCTCCCAGCCATCCACATGCCCAGCGGTTGAATGCTAGCTTGGCAAAATTGCTAGCACTTCAACTGCTACCTTTTCAGTTGGTAGACTCTGCCCCCTTCCGTGAGTTTGTAGAATGTGCAGTTCCTCATTGGCAGGTACCCAAACGCCATTTTTTCTCATGGAAGGCGATTCCGGCTCTCTACCGGCATGTGGAAGGCAATGTCAATGCCTTGCTGGACAGGGTGGTCAGCGTTAAGGTGCATATTACCGCTGACTCATGGTCCAGCAGGCATGGACTGGGACGTTACCTACATTTCATTGAGCATTGGGTGAATCTGCTGGCAGCTGGGAAGGATGCAGGACAAGGTGCAGTAGTGTTGGAGGTTGTTCCACCACCACGCCTCCAAAATGCCACTACTAATGATTCTGAAACACCTCTCTCCTCCACCCCCTCCTCTTCTTCTTCCTCCATGGCCTCTTTCTGTGCTTTGTCCTCGGAACCAGCGGTGCTCTGTAGGTGTTCAAGGGGCTACGCAAGTTTGCAGGCCAAAAGATGCCACGCGGTGCTTGAGCTGGTGTGCTTGGGGGACAGGAGCCACACTGGGGCAGAGGTTCTGTCAGCTCTGCAGGGGCAGGTTCAGAGGTGGTTGATGCCACGCCAACTTAAGGCAGGAATGGTGGTTTGTGACAATGGCACCAACCTCCTCTCCGCCCTCCGACAGGGACAACTGACCCATGTGCCCTGTTTGGCTCACGTCCTTAACTTGGTGGTGCAGCGGTTCTTGGGCAGGTACCCGGGCTTACAGGATGTCCTGAGGCAGGCCAGGAAAGTCTGTGTGCATTTCTGCCCATCATATAATGCCAGTGCTCGGCTGGCAGACCTCCAAAAGGAATTTAACCAGCCCATGAACCGCCTAATCTGTGACATGCCTGCCAGGTGGAACTCAACGTTGGCCATGCTGCAGCAGCTGCACATGCAGCAGAGGGCCATCAATGAGTACCTGTGCGACTATGGCAGCAGGACAGGGTCAGGGGAGCTTGTTTTTTTCCCAACACCAGTGGGCCATGATCAGGGATGCATGCACTGTCCTGTCACCATTTGAGGAGGCCACGAGGATGGTGAGCAGTGACAGTGCATGCATCAGTGACACTGTCCCCCTTGTCCACCTGTTGGAGCACACGCTGCGTGGAATAATGGACAGGGCACTTGAGGCAGAACAGAGACAGGAAGAGGAGGCCTTCCTTAGCTCTCAAGGCCCCCTTTATCCAGCCAGTGTTACTGCATGCCCGCCGATCACACAGGAAGAGGACGAGGAGGAGGAGGATTGTGTCAGTATGGAGGTGGAGCCTGGCACTTAGCATCAGCAGTAGTCTTTAAGGGATCATTTACAGTCCCAAGAAACACATGGACTTGTATGTGGCTGGGAGGAGGTGGCTGTGGATCATGTCATCCTTAGTGACCCAGAGGACTCCGGACTGAATGCCTCAGCAAACCTACGCTGCATGGCCTCCCTGATCCTGCAAAGCCTGCGTAAGGATCCTCGTATTCGTGGTATCAAGAAGGAACAATACTGGCTGGCAACCCTCCTTGATCCACGTTAAAAGGGTAAGATTGCGGACCTTATCTTACCGTCGCAGAGGGAGCAGAAGATGAAACATCTTCGGGAGGCCTTGCAGAAAGGTCTGTGCAACGCGTTCCCAGAGACTGGGAGGTTACAAACTCCTGTTTCTGGACAACGTGTTGCTGAGGCTTCGGTCAGTCAAAGAAGGAGCGGTGGAGAAGGTGGCCGTCTGACCGATGCGTTCAGACAATTTTTTAGTCCGCAGCCCCAAGGTATGATCGGTTCCAGCAACCATCGCCAGCATCTATTTTACATGGTGCAGGAATACATAGGCGCAAGATCTGACTTGGACACCTTTCCCACCGAAAATCCTCTGGGATTCTAGGTCTTGAGGATGGATCACTGGCCAGAGCTTGCACAGTATGCAATTGAGCTACTGGCCTGTCCTGCATCCAGTGTTCTTTCGGAACGCACATTCAGTGCTGCTGGAGGCTTTGTAACTGATCACAGGGTGCGTCTATCCACCGACTCGGTCGATCGACTGACCTTCATAAAAATGAATCGGTCTTGGATCACAACCAGCTACCAAGCACCTGATGCTGATGTAACCGAATAAATTTTTTGGAAATGTCAGATCCTTTCAAAGACTGCCTATGCTGATGCTGAGTGACTATCCTGTTATACTGAGTAATTATCCTCTTCCTCCTGAGTGATCATGATGATAGCTTGTAAGAACATTTTTGGTTCTGGGCGCCGCCAGTCCCGCCACCAGTGCCTAAGGTATAAAGAAAAAAGTTCAGTGCACTACTCAAATTAAAACCAAATAACAATGTGAATACAAAGAAATGAAAAAATTATAGTTCATATGGAAAATGATGGCATCATAAACTGGAGGTGTGATTCCTCTTCAAGTCTTCAGTAAATCTTCTATGGATCTTCTAAGACAGTGCAGAAATAGGAAAAGGGGGATGCTTACCAGAATTGATGGATCCCCACCACAGAGATCATGCGAGCCTGAACAAACACCTTTCGGGGTCAGGAACAGCTGGTCTTTGAGTAGAGACAGACTTCCTTCCATGCCAGGAAATTTCAGAGGCGGCAATCAGGAACACTCTCCTCCATTAGCTGCTCCAGCAAGACCACTCGTAGCAGGAAATAGTATGTTTTAAAAGAAAAAGAGGCGCTTCATTGTGCAGTAGTTTAAAATGCTTTAATCCATGAATGGACAACTGACATCAAAGCATTGGCAGGGTAAAACACCGTTGCAATTAAAAAACACAGCCGACGCCGAAGCCGATCAGCTGAGAGTGTGGTGACGTCAGGTCCTCTGGCTCCAACCAACGCTACGTTTCTCCTAAACAGGCATCTACTGGGAGAGGATCTCAGACAGAGGGATGGTGCGGCTCTCGTTCTGGGTGGACGTCATATGATGATGCGCCCGAATGGACGCTCCCACGGGAGCACGCAGCACGGCGATCATGGGCTTGCTAGGAAGCGGCGTGACCACAATCTCTGTAAAGGCGTGGCTGACATGGCTCTTTAACCATGTGATCAGCTGTGTCCAATCAAAGACAGTCACATGTAAACAAGGAAGTGCCAGTAATCAGCACTCCTCGCCTCACACTGACAGAGTGTGTGGTGAGGAGAGCCAATCAGCAGCATATCCTCGCAAGGGACAGTGAGACATGTAATCAGGGTACTGATCATCAGTGCCCTGATTACATTAGAGCGCCAGAATTGCCAGCAATCAGTGCCCATCAGTGCCAGCAATCAGTGCCCATCAGTGATGCCAGGCAGTGCTCTCTTTCAGTGCCCATCAGTGCCACTTATCAGTGCTGCCCATCAATGCTCATCAGTTCCGCCCATCAGTGCCACCCATCAATGCCAATCAGTGCCTATTACTACGCCTATCCATGCCACCTATCAGTGCCCCCCAGTGCCAGCTATCAGTGCCCATCAGTGCCACCTATCAGTGTCCACCAGTGCCACCCATCAGTGCTGGCCTATCAGTGCTGATCAGTGCCACCTATGAGTGCCCATAATTGCAGAATATTAGTGCCTCCTTATCAGTGCCACCTAATCAGTGCCCATAAGTGCTACCTCATCAGTGCCCATCAGTGCCGCCTCATCAGCGCACATCTGTGAAGGAGAAAAATTACTTATTTACAAAATTTACTGAGAGAAACTAAGAAAAACTTTTTTTTAAAAAAAATTTCGGTCTTTTTTTGTGAAAAATAAAAATCTTAGCAGTGATTAAGTACCACCAAAAGAAAGCTCTATTTGTGTGATGAAAATGATAAAAATGTCATACAGTTACAGTGTAGCATGACCACGCAATTGTCATTCAAAGTGTGACAGCGCTGTAAGCTGAAAAATGGCCTGGACAGGAAGGGGGTGAAAGTGCCCTGTAAGTAAGTGGTTAAGCAGGTAAAAGGTATGGAGTTGATTCTACGTGTGGTATTTTCATTTGGAATCTATTGCTGTGAACCTACATCATGCGTTCAAAGGAGCTGTCCATGTAAGTGAAACAGACCATTGTAAGACTTCAAAAACTAAACAAATGCATTAGAGAGATAGTGGCAACATTAGGAGTGACCAAATACCAGTTTGGTATTTTGAGGAAATAAGAATGCACTGGTGAGCTCAGCAACATAAAAAGTCCTGGACATCCACAGAAGACAACAGTGGTAGATGATCGCAGGATCCTCTCTATGGTAAAGGAAAACCCATTCACAACATCCAAACAAGTGAAGGACTCTCTCCAGGAGGTGGGCATGTCATTGTCAAAGTCTACATTCAAGAGAAGACTTCATGAGAGCAAATACAGAGGGTTTACCGCAAAGTTCAAACCATTCATAAGCCTGAAGAAGAGAAAAACCAGATTAGACTTTGCCAAAAAACATCTAAAAAAGCCAGGCCAGTTCTGGAAAAGCATTCTTTGAACGGATGAAACTAAGATTAATCAGTACCAGAATGACGGGAAGAAAGAAGTGTGGAGAAGGCTTGGAACAGCTCATTATCCAAAGCACACAATGTCATCTGTAAAACATGGTGGAGGCAGTGTGATGGCATGGGCATGCATGGCTTCCAGTGGCACTGGGTCATTGGTATTTATTGATGATGTGATAGAAGACAGAAGCAGCCGGATGACTTCTACAGTGTTTAGAGATATACTGTCAGCCCAGATTAAGCCAAATGCAGCAAAGTTTATTGGATGGCGCTTAACAGTACAGATGGACAATTATCCAAAACACACTGCAAAAGCAACCCAGGAGCTTTTGAAGGAAAAGAAGTGGAATATTCTGCAATGGCCTAGTCATGGGTCTCATTGTGGCCAGTAACATTAGGAGCGGTGAGAGTGACAACCGCTGTGCCGTACAGTCTGATTACACATATTGCTGATTTTACTTGTCTTTACTTGTCTTTCTTGTAAGCATATTTTATATGGTTTGTGGGGGATATCCCAAATAAAAACAGTATTTCACTATACAAGTTCCTCTCTTGTTTTGCATGTTGAACCTTTATAACTCAAGCACAGGAGTCCATCCCTCATTTTAAGGAAATATCATGCTCTAGTGTTATTCACCTGTGCTGACCCATGAAGGATCGGATCCCAGTTTAGGAATCTATTCAATGGTGTATGGAGATATATTTATCGCCAGTGTGTGGTGAGTGCATTACCAACGGGGCTCATTTGTGCACAAGGTGGTTTTCCGGTGATGGTATTCAGGCTTTGAAGAATTTCTTAGTTCTGATGGGTCATGGAGCAACTCTTTTACTATAAAGACTTTTTATGGATATTTCCACACACAGACTTATGTTTTGTGTATTATTTGTTTATCCTGTATACAGTGCCTTGCAGAAGTATTCACCCCCTTGGCATTTTTCGTTTTTTGTTGCCTCACAACCTGGAATCAACATGGATTGTTTGAGGATTTGCATCATTGAATTTACAGAACATGCCCACAACTTTGAAGATTTTTTTTTTACTGTGATGCAAACAACAAATAGGACAAAATAACAGAGAAAGTTAATGTGCATAACTATTCACCCCCCTAAAGTCAATACTTTGTAGAGCCACCTTTTGAGGCTATCACAGCTCCACGTAGCTTTGGATAAGTCTCTATGAGCTTGCCACATGTTACCACTGGGATTTTTGCCCATTCCTCCTTTCAAAACTGCTCCAGCTCATTCAAGTTAGATGGTTTGCACTTGTGAACAGCAATCTTTATGTCTGAACAGATTTTCTATTGGATTGAGGTCTGGGCTTTGACTAGGCCATTCCAACACATTTACATGTTTCCCCTTAAACCACTCAAGTGTTGCTTTATTAGTGTGTTTGGGGTCATTGTTCTGCTGGAAGGTGAACCTCCATCCTAGCCTCAAATCACACACATAGTGGTACAGGTTTTGCTCAAAAATATCCCTGTATTTAGCACCATCCATCTTTCCCTCAACTCTGACCAATTTCCCAGCCCTGACTGCTGAAAAACATTCCCAAAGTATGATGCTGCCACCACATGTTTCACTGTGGGGATGGAGTTCTTTGGGTGATGTGATGTGTTGGGTTTGCGCCAGACATAACGTTTTCTTTGATGGCCATTTTGGGAGTCTCCCATATGCCTTTTCGCAAACTAAAAATGTGCCATTTTGTTTTTTGCTGAAAGTAATGGCTTTCTTCTGGCCACTCTGCCATAAAGCCCAACTCTATGGAGCGTACGGCTTATTGTTGTCCTATGTACAGATACTCCAGTCTCTGCTGTGGAACTCTGCAGCTCCTCCAGGGTTACCTTAGGTCTCTGTGCTGCCTCTCTGATTAATGCCCCTCCTTGCCTGGTCTGTGAGTTTTGGTGTGTGGCCGTCTCTTGGCCGGTTTGCTGTTGTGCCATGTTCTTTCCATTTGGTTATGATAGATTTGATGGTGCTCCTAAGGATCATCAAAGATTTGGATATTTTTTTATAACCTAACTCTGACTTGTACTTCTCAACATCATTGTCCCTTACTTGTTTGGAGAGTTCCTTGATCTTCATGGCAGTGTTTGCTTAGTGGTGCCTCTTGCTTAGGTGTTGCAGCCTCTGGGGCCTTTCAAAAAGGTGTGTATGTGTAATGACAGATCATGTGACACTTAGATTGCACACAGGTGGACATCATTTCACTAATTATGTGACTTCTGAAGGTAATTGGTTGCACCAGAGCTTTTTATGGGCTTCATAACAAAGGGGGTGAATACATACGCACATGCCATTTATCAGTTTTTTATTTCTGAAAAATAGTTTTATGTATATATTTTTCTAATTTTACTTCACCGACTTAAACTATTGTGTTCTGATCCATCACATATAACTCAGATTAAAAAAACATTCAACTAAAGGCTGTAATGTAACAAAATAGGTAAAAAGCCAAGGGGGGTGAATACTTTTGCAAGGCACTGTATGTTTTGCACTGTATACTTTCAGGTATATTGTTAGTGCTATCAATGCTGGGATAATTTCCTCAGTTTTTTATCTTTGCATAATGTTATCATTTTATTCATATAACAGCTTTTAGTGCATTCATTTTACTTTTCTATTTTTGAGCGCTGGGATCAGTGTCACTTTTGTGCTACTGATATCTTTTCTATATTAATTTGTCCAATTACATTTGAGACCCTGAAAATGGGGGGACTGTGTATAAAAATGGTTGCAGTTCCTAAAATTTGTACTTGATACTCATGTTCAACCCCTTGAATTAAAGCTGAAAGTCTGCACTTCAAATTCATAATTTTATTCTGGTGGCATACAGAGCCAAAAGTATTAAAATTGTGCCTGTGTCCAAATATATATAGACCTAACTGTATATTCTATGTGGAAGAGTTTTTCCAGTCCAATACCTTAAGTGCCAGCCCAGCAACAGTTTGTGTTGCTGGGCTGGCACTTAAGGTTTTGGATTTGTACATCATTCTTTCACGTTATGTTGCTTTTTGAATGCTATTTGCTAGACTTTAGTTCACCAAGGAAAATTGATATAAAGTGCAGCTACTGTATTATTAAAAAAATCATGATTGCTATTTTATAGGGAATATACTGTATAGAATATTTGGCTAATACATTACATTTTGCCTTGAATTTATTCTGAAAAATAACAGTGTAGTTCCTGTTTTGTAGCCTTACAGCTGTATATCTGAAGCATGAGATCATCTAACTCACTACTGCCTCTGGCTGCTAGTCACACAAGATTTGGAGTGAGATTTGGGGATGTCGCTACTGTGCTGCTTGCAAATCACCAGTTATTAAATCAGCTGTAATTAGGGGGTAGTTCTGACAAAAGGAAACAAAACCCTTCATCTCTCAATATGATTGCCTCCAAACAGAGTCACAGTGTAGAACAAGACAATTTCCCCAATGAGAGTGAAAAGGCAATGCATGAGTCAACTAGCATATAGTATGAAAATTATATGATTTGAGAATCAAACTTAGAAATGGATTGCTATGAGATTGGGCTGTTCTCAAGCCTTTCAATGTGTGTGGCAAACTTTATATTATACCCTACACACCCTGTCAATTACTGTACAGTTGTTAACAAAACAGAAATCTTTTTTCCTCTTTAAAAGTGTTAAACAATTTTAAACATGGGATCAAGGATATTATTTTTTCCAGTTTAGTGATAATGTCCTTGCTTGAAAAATGTGTTAAAATCAAGCTTTAAAAAGTTGCTTTACCCATTCAGGTGCTTACTTGATCTTCAACCATGCTTGTTTGTCACATACACTGGTCTCTAACCCTCATATGGGATTTGGTACTCTGGTTTGATGCTGTCTGCCAAATGTCACCATTGTTCAGAACATCATTTTCTTTTTAATCAGCTGCGATAGCTGCTGTAAAATACAGCAACTCCCAGCTGTCATTTTGACAGTAGGAATTGCCACTGGGCAAATGCAGCCTGCTACACAGCGTACAGAGATATTCACTCTGTCTTTCTCTGTATGCTAACTTACAATTGGTCTTAAATATTTTCAGTCATGTTATCTATGAACTGGAGGTAGTTATTTTTTTATTTACTTTGTGTATTATTAGAACCATTTTGTAAAAGTTGATCTATTAAGAACTACTTGAATCTGTCGGTAAAGCTAAACAAACATGCAGCAGGGATTTCTGAATCTGGCACAGGCCACTTTTAGGAACCATATCCCCAGAATAGTGCTGTTAGAGCTTTATTGAATTCCTTCCTTCCTCCAATATGCTCCTAAGGCACTATTCAATTGAAGTTAAAAAATCTGGATTTTGCCAGCAATGCAAGTAAAGTATGGAACTAAAAATTCCCAGGCTCAGAGAAAGGGAGACTATGCAAAAGCATGGACCCCTCTTTGTCATCAAAATTTTAATTGTGATCATCCAGATCTATTCAATAAGTCAACATCCATTGTGCAAAAAGGGATACCAATCAAAGTCTGAGCTAGTTGCTCATGTAAACCTAACCTAATAACTATGAGAAGTGCATAGCTCTTAGAACAGGTTCTATGTACAACTTCAATTTGATATGGAGTCCATTGATCTCAATTACATCTCCTACCACTGTTTAAAGTGGTTGTAAACCCTAGAAAAAAAACAACCTGCAAGACAAAGGCATAATGAGCTAGTATGCATAGCATACTAGCTCATTATGAATTACTTACCTGGGATCGAAGCCCCCGCAGCCATTCTTGTACCCCTCTCTGGTGGCTGACATCACTCCCAGAGTTACTTCTGGGTATCGCAGGCTACGGCTCTGTGATTGGCCGGAGCCGTGATGATGTCACTGCTGCGCATGCAAGAGTGACATCATCACGGGAGCTTCCAGTGACGGCACAGTCTAACTGAAGCAATGGCACGTACTGCCATTGCTTCAGTGCGCATGTGCCGATGACGTTGGCACATGCAAATACAGGGGATATCTCCTAAACCGTACAGGTTTAGGAGATATCCAGTGTAGCTACAGGTAAGCCTACTTATAGGCTTACCTGTAGCAAAATGTGGTTGTAAAGGGTTTAAAACCACTTTAATGTACTTTATTAGTTGGTATACATGCCGATTATTATTGTACCATTTACGTTTGTCATTAATGGTATACTATATTATCAGTATGGATGGATTAGTTTATTGATAAACTTATTGCTTTGTGTCCTCTCTGTACTCAATGTACAACATGTATAACAGTATAACCCAATATTGTTGAAAAATAAACTTAAATGGAAGCGCATAAAATGTTTTATAAGCATTTTTCTCACTCTAAACACTTGGTAAGTCCCACCCCCTAGCAACTAGCCAAATAATAACCAATTCAAATTGCCAATTTATTTTATCTTTTACAATACAGTATCTGAAGAAGGGGCTTAATTAACTATGAACATTTGCATTGTTTAACATTTTAGTCATTACCAAAGTATTTCTTTTGGCAACTTTTTTGCCCTTTTGAATCTGGAACTTTAAAGAAGCAAATAACAGGAAAGATAAATGTGTTATTTTGTGCATGTCAATACAACATATCATATAATGTCCTTAAAAACACATGAAATGGTATGAAAAAGGTGACAATACATAAAACACAATTAAAATCACAAAAAAATAAAAGGAATAATAAAAAAGAACACAATATACAGCCACCCCCATGAAAAAAATCCTAGAAAAGTTTGTTTTGTTTTTTGGGGGTTTTTTTTCCAAGCAAATTTTGCTTAAGCCATTTTAAGCCACATTGAGTTCTCCAGTCAACTTTTGCTTAAACTAAAAAGGTGATTTTATGGTGTAATCAATTTAACCTAATTCACTCTTCTAGTCCCTCTCTTCAATGCATATATATTCTGAGTTAGTGACCCACTGGATCCTTAAACAAGCTAGTCAGCTAACATTTTCAGAAGGAAGGTCAGCAGTGGCTGTCCACATACTTCCTTCAATACAGGCCTCTTTTTATTTCATGTGGTTTATGAAAGAAAGCTCCCCTAAAGAGGAACTTCACACTCCTGTAGTATTTTTTTTATTAATTCCCGCTTACTGAGGTAGATAGGTAATGTGAAATTAACATACTCATACACAACAAATTCAAGGATGTCCATGTTACATGCTGCTATTTTCCTTTCTGATGTCATTGGAAGCTAGCAGTCTTGACCTAGTTCTTGCCAATGGCGACCCTAGGGGGGGGGGCAGAGGGGGCCCTGACCCCCCCCAACATTATGCTGTGCCCCACCATGTGCCCCCCCAAAAAAAAAAATTTTTTTTTTTTTTTTTTACAAAAAATCAATGTCTAAGAGGGAGAGAGTCCCCAGTCAGCTCCTCACCTGCTTGCTGACACTGCATAATGCGAGCGTTCACACAACCACGGCCACCTGATCTGCTCCTTCACCTGCATCCTCATTGGCAGGGAGAAGAGCGAGTTGCAGGAAGGACTTCACCAGGACTTTCAGTTACTGAAAAAACAGACTGATTTCTCCCGTCCTTAGGACAGGAGGACCAGCCTGTAAATTCCAAGAGATGCCAGACCAGAGCTGTCAATAGCAGGGGCAGGACAGCAAGAGGAGGCTGGGGAACCCCACAGTAGCAGAACACCAGGGCCCGGAGGCAAGACAACCTTTGCAACCCTGATAGTTCTCCCACTGCTTTGGATGCTTATATTTTCTTGATATGCTGGTGACATATATCTCTTGTTTTCTGCCACCCTGGGGGACCCCAATACAGTAGGAAGGGAGCTCACTGCAGAACATGTGAAAGGGCCCGTTGTGGGGTCGTAGTAAGGGGCCCCAGGATATATATATATATATATATATATATATATATATATATATATATATATATACATATATGCATTTTATAGTTGCCCCCCTACTTTTGTCCCTGTCCCCCCATGTGCCCCCCTAAATTTGAAAGCTGGAGACGCCACTGGTTCTTGCAACTGGCCCACAGACCGTGCACCCCCATGCAAGTTCAGTTTTTATTTATTACTCAGTGAGGTTGATCTACTAATGGCCAATAGACTTTGCACTCATTTTCCCCAGAGCTTATTGAATGTGGTATAGCTCTGCTGATTTCCATCATCTAATCATGCACAAGCAAAAATGCTTTTTTATTTTTCTTTCACCTGATTGGGTACTCTTTACAAAATGAAGCTTCACTACATTATATTTACTAAGGAAAATGAGTGCAACTTTACTTGCAAAGTGCACAGTCTATTTGTCTTTAGTAAATCCAACCCAAAGCCTCCTGGGTTGCATGATGAGAGTATCCCAGAAGACTGTAGGCAGTTTGGAGGCTAGGTTAATCTTGACTAGGTAAGAAATCTGGAGGTAGGAGACTGCGTGCATTAAAACATTCTTTTTTTTTGTTTGTTTTTTTGCGAATTTGTGAAAGGAGGGGGGGAAAGGTTTACATAAACATAGTGCGTGGATATTGTGCAAAAAAGTTCCTTCATGAGGGAGACAAGTATTGCTAAAAAAAGAAATGAAATAGTTAGACAGGATTACAGCAGATCAAGTAACAAGTAAATCACAAAACACATTTTAATTAGCTTTTCAAACGGCTTTGGAAAGGTGAGTAAAGCTGGCCATAAATTATACAATTTTCCTATTCAATTTCCTTTAGACTTACCTTCAACTATGTAGTGCAAGGGTCTGCCTGATTGCATACAAATTTAAAGTGTTTAGGTTTGACCTCATATTCTATGGTTTTGGTAAATCTAAAGGAAGATTGAACAAAAAAATTGTATAATGTATGACCAGCCTTAGGTCCCCCGAAAAGCACTACACACAAAGCAAAGGAAAGGTAAGGGTTACATAATCAGACATCTGAGACCAATTACATCACATTAGTCTAGCCAGAGCTGTTAAGATTTCTTAAATCATTCTCAGCATGGTCTCCACATGTGATGTTAACAATACATTTCTTATAATGTGAAATTGCATCGTTAACCATTTATTCTTTTAATTTTTCTTAAAATTTTAAACACATTCTTTTTTAACATTTTTTTTATCATGTACAGTAAAACCTTGGATTGCGAGCATAATTCATTCCAGAAACATGCTTGTAAACAAAAGCACTTGTATATCAAAGCAAATTTCCCCATAAGAAATAATGGAAGCTCACGTGATTCATTCCACAACCATTTATTCATAAGTCCTTCAGTTTATAGTCCATGTAAAAAGATTATAGCAATGAGACCAGATTGTGTAACCATAAGATGTACATCCACAAATAGCAGCCTCTACAAGGGGACTAGAAGCAAAATCCAGCAGGAGCTACAGAGTATAAAAGAGAAGAAAGGCGCCTTTAAGTGTAGCAATATGGTTAAATTTAATGAAGGTACAACATTTAGCACCTCACATGGTTAATGATTAAAGGGGGCACATCTAAGTATGCAGTCATCCGGGGTAAAGCTGTCCACATAGACCATCCTCCACACCGCCGGACAGTCTGCAATCGTGCCCGGGAAGACTACCCTGCAGTAGAGCGATCTAAAAGCGTGGCTTGAACCGCTTGTGGAGCGCAGCATGGAATGGATGATGTTGATGGTGGTGAGGAGGATGGTCTATGTGGACAGCTTTACCCCGGATGCCTGCATACTTAGATGTGCCTGTTTTAATCATCAACCGTGTGAGTTGCTAAATGTTGTATCTTCATTAAATGTAACCATATTGCTACACTTAGAGGCGCCTCTTGTCTCTTTTATATTCAGTTGTGACATGACGCTACTCAAGACATCGCTTGTATATCAAGTCAAAATTTTTCAAAAATTTTTGCTTGTCTTGCAAAACGCTCTCAAACCAAGTTATTCTCAAACCAAAATTTTACTGTATCTGTAATTTTCTCAATTTTTTGGTTTTAAAAGGAAGGGCCTTTATGTTAAAAAAGTTTTCATGCTTTCATTCACAACTTGTTTGCCAAGGCTACTTTGAGTTAAAATGTGTTTACTTACAGTCACTAACCAAAATTATACAGTATAACTTTTACAGGAGATCACATGGTGAATGTATGCTTTTTGAAGACTGGTGGCACAAGTTCTCAGTTTTATAGAAATATTATATTCATTAGTATAATGTAACAATCTAATTATAGACTTAATATTTTAATACAGAAATAAGTTATTTTGAAATGTCAAAGTTAGTATTTCTGAAACCTAGAACTCACATATAAAATTGTAGCTTCACAATCCATACTGTAGATGTAGTGGCTGTATTAGTTTTCTGCTTTCATGTTGAGAATGTTTTCTGAAAGTAAAGAAAAAATACCCACTGTATTGATTCTGCAGAAAATCCAGTATACTGTAATTTACTGTGCACTGTACTAAATTTTACTATTATCTCTCACCAGTTCTTGTCTGTGAACTACAGAACTACTCCCCCGTTATGGTGATTATGAGAGAGAGAGGTAATTGTAGTTCAAATCAGGAAAGCAGCATAGGGTGAAAATTATGCTTAAGCCCGGGTTCACACTGGTACGACACGACAGTCGTACCACTTTGGATCCAACTTTGCCCTGCTTCTTGAAGTCCGACATGCGTCCGACTTCAATGAACAGGGATCCAACTTTGATCCCCGACAACACAAGGCACTGTGTCTGGTATGAATCTTTAGGGGGAACTCCACGCACAATGTAAAAAAAAAAAAATGGCATGGGTTCCCCCTCCAAGAGCATACCAGGCACTTTGGATTTTCAGGGGAACCCCCACGCCAAAATTACGGCATTGGGATACCCCCCAAATCCTTACCAGACCTTTATCTGAGCACACAGCCGTCAGGTCAGGAAAGGGGGTGGGGACGAGCGAGCACCCCACCCTTCCTGAACCGTACCAGGCCGCATGTTGGTTGGTTGTCGGGGTCTGCAGGTGGGGGACTTATCAGAATCTGGAAGCCCCCTTTAACATTGATTTTCACACATCATGCGACGTGTGAGCTCCCAATGTTGGAGCAGCAAGGTACTGTTACTGTAGAATCATCAGGTAAAATCATCAGGTAAAATCAAAGGAAAAAGAAACACTGAAAAAGAAAACGAATGCATTCATCACATCCTAAGGACCAGTAAACTGCAAAAGATATTCAAAATTTTAAACATAAGCTTAATCCTATGTTATTCCTAATTTAACATTAAATTAAAGTCCTGGATAGACTGGATAAACTGTTGTCTTTATTCAGCCTTACCAACTACTATAAACATATCAGAAAAAGAAAGTCATATTTATTTGTTGCTTCACTCAGGTAAATGGCATCTCATGTCTGTAACTCAAGTGTAATAAAAAATTGAACATAAGATAAATGTGCATTTTAAGATGTGGACTTAGAGAGTATCCCTAAGGCACTGGCAGGCTGTCAATTTGTTAGCATTTAGCACAGTATTTAGCCGTGTGAGCTGTGAGAAGCAGGAAAGGCTCTGAGAGATGGAACGATAGGAAAGTTTCCGGATGTCTCCATTAAAAACCAGCAGGCCCTTATTAATAATCAAATCACATCTGCATTTCTTCAGAACTTTCCAAATGTATTGAAGTAAATGCATAGTTTAATGCGTTTCAAGTGTCTTATAACTTAGAATATCAAATTAGTTCCAAAAAATCTTCTGCCAGCATATATTTTAGAATCACTTCACAACTGTAAACTGTAGTAACATAGTAAAATCATTGTTTTACGTATTACAGCAACATGCGGTAAGGGACAGTTCTCTTTGTGGTGTGTTACAGCACCATTAATTTAGAATAGCACCTCAGCACACAGTCCAGTAGGTGCCAACAGATCTGTACTACAGGGCACCACAGCACAGTTGTTGGTTGAGGTTTGCTGTGATAAATAAAAAAGTCTGGTTTTTATTTTCTTGCTGTGAGTTGGCAGCCCGATCTAAATGAATGAACTGCCTTATTGTAACACACATTAACATGTGAAATATGCATAATAACAGACGCACATTAAACGCTTGCTGTCCTTAAGCCAAATATATGAATGGCCTTGGCAGCTAGCCATCATACCAAGATCCTGGTATCAAATTTTGCAGTCAGCAATCAGATTTCAAAAAGATCACTTTTTTCGCTCCCCCCACCCAGCTTCCCGCCACCGTTCTTAAGTCTTCCCGTTCCACCGGGGCACCAAGGACCACTGTAATTCAGGTCAATCCAGCTGTGCATGAAGGAGATGGAGGAACATCCATTCCTCAATCTCCACTGTGATAATGAAGCCAGAAATGATGAGGATTTCATCACTTCCAGTTTCAGTGCTATGTTATACCAGCCAAGGAAACAGATATCCAATCAAACAGATATCTGACTGCCTTGGAGGGATTCTATTAGACCCCTGATCTCTCCATAAAATGTACAATTACAAGAGGCTTTTTCACCCTTTGTAATAGCAATAATTTTACATTTTAAAAAAAAAGTGTGAAAAAGAATGTTTTTAAAAAAATAACTAAAAATAATTTTTAAAAAATTCAAAGCACTCCCATCCCCTGTGCTCGCACATAAATGCAAATGCACATGCACGTCCAGCACGCATATAAACAATGATTGTACCACACATGTGAGTTAATGGCTGTGATCGTCAGAGTGCAAGTGCAAGAGCAATAATTCTTATAACCTGTAAAGGCTTTTAACCACTTCAGCCCCGGAAGATTTGGCTGCTCAATGACCAGAGCACATTTTACAATTTGGCACTGTGATGCTTTAACTGGTAATTGCGCAATCATGCAATGCTGTACCAAAACAAAAGTTGCGTCCTTTTTTTCCCATAAATAGAGCTTTCTTTTGATGGTATTTGTTTGTCTCTACGATTTTAATTTTTTGCGATATAAACAGAAAAAGACCGAAAATTGTGCAAAAAAATTTCCACTTTTTGTTATAAAAAAAATCCAATAAACTCAAGTTTAGTCATACATTTAGGCCAAAATGTATTCAGCCACATGTCTTTGGTAAAAAAATATGTCAATAAGCGTATATTTATTGGTTTACGCAAAAGTTATAGCGTCTAAAAACTAGGGTACATTTTCTGGAATTTACGCAGCTTCTCCTGAGTATGAGGTTACCACATGTGTGAGACTTTTTGGGAGCCTAGCCGCGTACAGGACACCAACAACCAAGCACCGCCTTCAGGCTTACTAAAGGCGTAAAATTGTGATTTTACTCCTCACTACCTATCACAGTTACGGAGGCCCTGAAATGTCCATATAGCACAAACCCCCACAAATTACCACATTTTGGAAAGTAGACACCCCAAGGTATTTGCTAAGAGGCATGGTGAGTATTTTGCAGCTCCTATTTGGTTTTGAAAATGAGGAAAGAAAAAAAATGTATTTTTTTTTCTTTTTTCCATTTTCAATACTTTGTGACAAAAAGCAAGATCAGCAAATAGCTTGGAATGTCTACTTTCCAAAATGGGGTCATTTGGGGGTGGGGGTTGTGATATCTGGGCATTTCATGGCTTCCAAAACTGTGATAGGCAGTGAGGAGTGAAATCGAAAATTTACGCCTTTAGAGAGCCTGAAGGTGGTGATTTGTTTTCGGGGTCCTGTACGTGGTTAGACTGCCAAAAAGTCCCACACATGTGGTATCCTCATATTCAGGAGAAGCAGCAGAGTGTATTTTGGGGTGTAATTCCACATATAACCATGCCATGTTTGAACAATATATCATTTAGTGACAACTTTGTGTAAAAAAAAATAATAATAATAATTTTCCCGAAACTTGTGGCAAATTATAAAATATTCCATGGACTCAACATGCCTCTCAGCAAATAGCTTGAAGTGTCTTCTTTCCAAAATGGGGTCATTTGGGGTGGGGGTTGTGCTATCTTGACATTTCATGGCCTCCAAAACTGTGATAGGTAGTGAGGAAGTGAAATCACCATTTTAAGCCCTTAGAAAGCCTGAAGGCAGTGATTGGTTTTCGGGGTCCTGTACATGGCTAGTTTTCCAAAAAGTCTCACACATGTGGTATCCCCATACTCAGGAGAAGCAGCAGAATGTATTTTGGGGTGAAATTCTACATACGCCCATGGCATGTTTGAGCAATATATCATTTAGTGACAACTTAGTACAACATGCCTATCAGCAAATAGATTGGGGTGTCTACTTTCCAAAAAGGGGTCATGGGGGGGTTTGAACTGTCCTGGCATTTTATGCACAACATTATAAGCTTATGTCACACATCACGCACTCTTCTAACCACTTGAAGACAAAGCCCTTTCTGACAAGTACTCTCTTTTGAAAAAATTGGGGTCTATTAGACCTTAGATCTTGCCTCTGCCCTCAAAGCATCTGACCACACCAATCGGTATGATAAAAAGCTTTCCCAATTTCCCAATGGCTCTGTTTATATGGCTAAAAGTCATGAAATGCTCGTAGCTTCCGGTTTCTTAGGCCAAAGAGATGATTGGAGCTGTTCTGGTCTCCGATCAGCTCTATGGTCAGCTGTCAGAACCACCGGCTGCATTCTCAGGTTCCCTGTTGGGACAGGAAAGCCAGAGAAAACCATGAAAGATGATGGGAGGGTGGGCGTTTCCTCCCACTGTAAAAGCAGTCAAGAGGCTAATTAGCTGCTAGGATTGCTTTTACATGAAAACTGACCATTGACTAAAGAATGATACCAAGATGATACCTAAACCTGCAGGCATCATTCTGGTATAACCACTCAAAGTCCAGCAACATACCAGTATGTTGCTGGTCCTTGTTGGGCATATATTGTAATGTTCTTTTTTCATGCAGCCTGTGGGCTGAACGAAAAAAAGAGATTGATCGGTGGGTAGGTCCACCATTAGAAAACCGCCCTTCATCCACCCACTTCTAATGATGGGCATACATGCACCATTTTAATTTTTTTAACTGTGGTGGTGAAATCCCCTCCTACAGCGCTGGAGCCGCTGATTTACATATTGTGAGAGCAAACTATTTCTGTCAAGATAAATAAATCAGTGCTGCAGCTGTGTCTAAAACATATATGCCGAAGCATGGGGGCAATCCGCGCCTAATGTTAGGAGCAAATCGCTCCTTCATCCCTGCTTTGCTTTGACATATAAGCTCTTTTTTTAACTGTGGTAGTAAAATCCCCTCCTACAGCGTGAGAGTCATGGCTTTACATATCGTGGGAGCAAACGCTGTTGCTGTCAGAATAAATAAACCCATGCCACAGCTGAATGGTGTACCTGCTAAGCAAATGATGGTTAACGATAA
Source organism: Aquarana catesbeiana (assembly GCF_042186555.1). Classification (NCBI taxonomy): domain Eukaryota; kingdom Metazoa; phylum Chordata; class Amphibia; order Anura; family Ranidae; genus Aquarana; species Aquarana catesbeiana. Next base: position 681,527,680 of record NC_133324.1, read on the forward strand.
AACAAAGTAACATTACAGTATAACAGTAAGACATACCATACCTGCAAAGCAAATACAATAAAACATAGTAAAAATAAAACATTACCATTCTAAAATACAGTAACAATAGAGAGAGAACAATAGATGTAGAACAATAGAGAGCAAACAATAGAGCAGACAATTGAGAGCAAACATAAGAGAGAGAACAATAGAAAGAGAAGAAAAATAAAACCACAACTATTTTTGGCTTTTTTATTTTTATTTTTTTTGTGTTTTTGTGTGTTTTCTTTTTGCACTTTTATATAAACTGTAAACTGTAATGCCCTGTACACACGGTCGGACATTGATTGGAAATTCCGACAACAAAATCCATGGATTTTTTCCGACGGATGTTGGCTCAAACTTGTCTTGCATACACATGGTCACACAAAGTTGTCGGAAAATCCGATCGTTCTGAACGTGGTGACGTAAAACACGTACGTCGGGTCTATAAACGGGGCAGTAGCCAATAGCTTTTGTCTCTTAATTTATTCTGAGCATGCATGGCACTTTGTGCGTCGGATTTGTGTACACACGATCGGAATTTCCGACAACGGATTTTGTTGTCGGAAAAATTTATAGCAAGCTCTCAAACTTTGTGTGTCGGAAATTCCAAAGGAAAATGTGTGATGGAGCCCACACATGGTCGGAATTTCCGACAACAAGGTCCTATCACACATTTTCTGTCGGAAAATCTGACCGTGTGTACAGGGCATAAATGTTGCAGATTATGGTCTCTCAAAATGTGATGGCCATCTCATCTTTCGAGACCCTGTGTAAGTGTGCCCTAGGACTGTCCAATGCTGTACCCTACGTTAATACTCCACTAGTGTGAAGTAACATTTGAAACAGTCACCAATGCAGAGACCAGATTGGTCAGGATAAGAGGGACAATAAAAGTAGGTGTCACACCTAAATTCACATTTTCTGCAGACATAATATCTTCTTTGGGGATTTCTTTGGTAGGGGTACCAGGGAGGACATACAGAAATTGCCTCTCATGCAGCCGGCTCACTGTATTTGTGTTTGAAGGTAGGGCCACAGCACTGTCTGGAAAGAGAAGGGCTGTGATGATCTCTTCCTGAAATTTAAAGAAGGATCCAGTTCATCCGGAAGCTTTGTATAAAACATAGGCATTTAGCAGAGCCAATTGGAATAAATATACAGACACTTTTTTGTGCCAGAATCTGGCCTTACTTGTAATTAGGTATGGCGCCAACAACTGGTCGTTGAGGTCCACCCCTCCCATGTTAAGGTTGCATTCATAGACAGAGAGGGGTTTCTCCACAACACCAGTCATCGTATCTGCATGAAGGGAGGACAGAACGAAAACATTCTGTGTATCCCTCCACTTCACTGCTAACAAATTATTACATTTCAAGCAGGCTCTCTTCCCCCGTCTAAGTCGGGATTCCACATGCCATTGGGGGAAGCCCCGGCGATTAGATTGCACGGTGCCACATGCGCCAATTCCGCAATCAAAAAGGTGACTAAAAAGTGGCATGCTTGCGTAATAATTGTCCACATACAAGTGGTACCCCTTTCCGAAAAAGGGTGACACCAAGTCCCACGCAATCTTACCAGCGCTCCCTATGTAGTCTGGGCAGTTCTCCGGCTCCACGTGACTATCTCTTCCCTCGTAAACCATAAAAAAAAAAAAAAAAGCAGCTAACACTCAAACAAACAAAGTCCAAACAGAATAGCTTTAATTCTATAACAGCTTTAATTCTTGTTTTTAGCGCTACACTGTATTTTCCATGCTCATCAACGCAGACAACTTGATCGGGAGTAAACAAGACTGCAAACTGTTGGTTGAAGTGGTTTACGAGGGGCCGAATTTTGTGGAGCCGATCATATCCAGGGTCACCCTGAGGATGACAGAGTTCATTGTCACTGAAATGCATGAACTGCAAGATTTGCTCATATTGTGTCCTGGTCATGGAGGCACAGAACAAAGGCATATGGTGAATTTGGTCAGTGGACCAATATGACCGCAACTCACTTTTTTTTAACTATACCCATGAGGAGGGATAGGCCCAGGAAGGTCTTAAATTCGGAGACCGTAATAGGTCTCCAATCTCTGGCAAGGGCCAACTGGGGGATTAGCTGCGATGAATTGACCAGCATACAAATTGCTTTGGTCCATAACAGATCTATAGAGGTCTTCCATGAAAAACAGCAAATAACAATCAATTGATGTTAAATCAACTGTTTACACCTGAATTCTGGGTTGGCCAGTGAATTGGGGAAGTATGGGTGGGTGCCGTTGCTGTCTACTGATTTGTATTCTGAGCCAGAATTGGACAGGTGGGTGACTTCCTCTTCACTCCAGTGCACTGCCTGGGGTGACACAGACCCTAACTGACACTAAAACCTAACTGATATCACCCGCCGGGTGATCAGGGGGTTAAACCTTTTATTAGGTAATATACGGCGGGTGCCCTGACGCTATAAAAAAAACTAACTAACCAGCGTCACCCGTGACACTAATATGGTGATCACTGGTGACAGGAGGTGAGCAAGGGGTTAAACCTTTATTAGGGAGGTTTGGGGGGTCCCTAGACCTATCTGGGGATACTAATGTCACTTTGCCCCAGCTGAGCCAACTTGCCACAAAACAACTGCGGGGGCTGGTCCGGAACTGGTTAAAAGCATTGCTTATGGACAATTTTAGGTACCATAGTTTTTGTCACCTTTACACAGGCATATGAACAATAGTAAATCTTGATATGTTTGCTATCTATTTACTCAACATAGCAATCGTATTTTATATTTTACCAAAAAATGGGTATTGTGTTTGTGTGCACTAAAATTAATTTAAAGGATAACTCCACTTTCATGTGGGGAAAAAAATAGCAAATAAATAAAAAATAATATAGCACATATAATTGCGACACTAATCATATTGTAATTGAGTGTTATTAAAAATGACCTTTCTTTTTCAATCTGCAGCCACTGTAATTTTCTGAGAATGCATTGCAATATGGCTACATCGAGTTGTTCTGTAGACAGAGTTTGTACTGATCACCCCCCAGAAAAATAATTTCCTGCTTGTGTGATTGGCTCACCAATTTTCCCAGAAGTCTGCCTAAGATACAAGTCAGATTTCAGGCATCCCCTGCAACACAAATGTCATTTTTGGTGAGATACATTCAATAAGAGCATGTCTAAAGGGATGCAGGCCCAGCAGATTTACTCACCTGACAGTTAATTATGAAACCACTCCCATTAGGCCCACTCAACACAGAGGCACAGACAAACACAGAGGGATTTCTTCAGAATAGCAAAAGGTAGGAATCTGCAATAAAGTTTGTTATAATCCTTGCAATGCACATAGATCACCGAGAGGCGAATGTTTTTTTCTCAACAAAAGTGTAGTTATGCTTTAAGTGTATTTTTTCCTGAAAATTTGCATTTGATAAACGACTATGGAAAATCAATAGTCCCCATTTTATTCTCCAGGGCCTCTGCTTTCAGAAAATAAATGATGTTTGGAGGTTCTAAGTAATTTTCTAGCAGAAATACTGATTATAATATTATGTAAAAAATTACAAAATTGCCCCAGATGGCAAGTGGTTAATGCACCCCAATGGATCAGCCAGCTGTGAAGAGGTCCTTAAAGTGGAAGTCCATGATAACACTAAAATCCCTGCATTTATAGACACCCATGATCTAACACTATCCTATCTAGCCCTGTAAAGAAGATATCAGTATCCCAATATCCCATTCATTTCACAGTCGTTGACAGCCATGTCCTCTGCAGAGCTTCCGCCGCTAGAGATTGGACGGGAGCGGCTTCAAAAAAGGTACGTATAATGATTTTTTTTTTATTTTACAGCGCTAGATAGGATAGTGTTAGATCATGGGTATCTTTAGATGCAGGGATTTTAGTTTTAGCATGGACTTCCACTTTAAAGTATATGTAAGCCCAATCATTAAAATATCATGCAAGTTTTACCATGTTAATGCAATTCAAAAATTAATTTTATTATTTTTACAGCTATTAAAATAATAACTTGTGGTTCTGTCTTGTTCAGGCACTTCCTGTTATTAGGTGACAACACTCTCTAATGTGTTGTCATCTTGTAACAAGGGTTTCTGATGAAAACCACAAATGGCCATTTCAACACACATTACAGTGGCACAATCCACTGTCCAGTTATCATCAGAAAACGTTCCCTGAGAAATGCCATTCAGCCATCTCCGGGGTACATGCATGAAGGCAAAAAGTGGCAACAAAAAGGTTCAGTAGCATTGAGATGCAACAAGTGGCTAAAAAAAATGAGAAAACAAAAATTGCTAAAAAAAAATAGTTTATGACACAGTGCTTTGGCAAACTAATGTCATTCAGTTAAAGTTTACAGTACATCTACTGTTTAGTTATTCATGTCAATAAAGCTGAATTTGCAAATGTATGTGTAATATTATGGTGAAGTAAATATATGTGTAATTTACCTGATTTTTTTTTTTTAATGGCTTTACTTTCTATTTGCTGTACAAGCTTTTAGAAGAAGCATTAGCCTTAAAGTGATTGTAAATGCACATTTTTTTCTCTCAAAGTAATTAAAATGTTATACAATGGTTTAGCACAGAGCAGCACTGATCCTCCTTTTCTGGGGCCCCCGTTGGCACTCTTGGCTCCTCTACTTCTCAAAGTGCCACCACAGGAAGCCACTTCCTGTTGTAGCACATCTGCGAGCTTGATCCTGAGCCTCTCTGTGTGCATCTATTGGCACATAGTGTGGCTCGGCCCCCAACCCCCCTCTGTCTACTCACAGGATTTAACTGACAGCAGCAGGAGCCAATGAGAGGAGGAAGAAAAGGGAGAGAAGACTGCAGCCGGGCACAGCGCTGGATCTCTGACAGGTTCATGTAAGTAGAGAAGGGGGAGAGATAAATAGTTAGTGGGGTGTTTTTTTACCATAGTGCAGGGATTGCATGAAGGTAAAAAAACAAGACTTTGGAACCACTTTAAAGTCTGTTGTTGGCTTAGAAAGAATTGCTAATGCTGAAATACATCAGCAGTAGAAAATATGAAATGCAAAATACAAGCATTATAAGCAGGCAACTAGCAGGCAAGACAGCAATGACAGCCAACTTTTAAAGGGAATCAGGCATTTTAAACATTTAAGTGTGAAAGTCCTTATTGGAAAATCTTTCAGATGATAACAAGTTAATCCTGGGGAGCTATTCCTCTACATTGGACAATCTTAATTAGAAATATTGGATCATTTAAATTACACATTACTTAGGGATATCAGGAAATGTGTATTTGGCTTAAAGCCAAACTCCAGCCAAAAGGTTTTGGATGGAGTGTCTGTGTTCCACAGGGGATTAGAGGGACAGGAAGTCATGGAAAATCTCTTTTGATTGGACAGATACAGTAATTATTTTTTAGTTGCATGGGGAAATGTTATTATTGCTTTAATTTAATTTTATTGTATTTATTTATTTATTTTGCTGTTTATGTCTTCCTACACCAGTAGTCCCATTCTCTGCATGTCTTCGGGACACATCCAAGAATTAAAACTTTCTAAGAGCTTGTTCACATGGGTGGCCAGAGGGTGTGAAAATCAGGCAGTTGAGTTGTAGTTTTAGTACCTACTGACCACCCAAGGGAACAAGGGCATACAGCCACTTAGAGCTGTACAAATACCAAGGCTACAGATAACAATAAATGGCATATTGCATTTGGCAAGTGAATTGTACTGCATCGCAACCACCCTGCCACCATGTGCATTGCATGCAGTTGTGGAGCTTTGGTTCTGCATTTTCAGGCCTAAAACAGAAAGTGAGGCGGTAACATATCACCTTTTCGCCACCTGTGAAACATCTATAAAAAACAATCCACCATTGGTTGCTTTTCAGAGGAGCAGAGGGGTCTGTCACATTAATGAATAAGACCTAACCCTTTTTTAATCCACCCCATCCACAACTATAAGCCAGCCACCCAAGCCTTGATATGTGCAAGCAAGGTGACTGATCACACATTGGTTCAACAACTGGCCAGTGCATGGAATAACACATTGGTGATTAAAGTTTAAATTGTATGATTTCTAAAATCAAACACTTACAAGTAAAGGATTTCAAGAGGCTGATGTTGTAACAGGTGTGTAACAAACACCGAAGGATCATTATCCTACTTGTAATATCATATACAGTATCTTTTATCTTCCTTAAGAATTCCAAATTGCCAAAGATATTTAATTTCCAAGTATTTTGTTTGTTCCTGAAAATGGCATGACATTGCACTGGACAATCAGCCAGAATATTGTTTATCTGCTTTGGAAAGCACAGTCATTCATGAAATGAACATATATAAACAGAACATTAATTTTAAGACTTCCCATTTGGCATGTGTATCTTTACTTGCACAATTAATCCTGCTAAACTATTTATTGGTGATTGAGTTGGCTAAAGCTGCCTAGAAAAGTAAACCCACAATACTAATTTGCATTAAAGGGACTCTCTCATGAACAGAGGCTCAGATGGAGCAGTCATTCCATAGTTATTAATGGTCTCAATACTAATATTAGAGCAGTGACCCAGTGAACAAGTTTATATTTAACACCCCAGAACTGGTATGTGGCACATGCTTCCAGCAATGGCTGCCTCCTTCAGTGCTTTTTTCCAAACTAGTTTTGTTTTGTGCACATAAGCCTTTCAATATGTGCCTTCAGCCTGCATATGATCTTGTTAACTATGTTTCTGTAAAAGCCACAGAACTGAGCAATAATCAAGTTTTACAGCTAACTCTGGGCTTTTCAAGTGTATTTATAGCTATTTGTGGGTGGGGAAGGATTAGAACTCTTGTCAGGTTTTCTATCATCGGGTGCTTCATTGAAGAGATGTCATCACTTCCTGGCTGGTAAAAAGTTTATCCCCAGAACAGTAAATAGGAGGACATCTCTCTAACAGCAGACAGAAATAAAAATGCTTTAAAGTTAAATAGGCATATATTAGAACCTCTGACAGCCTTTTTTGTTGTCTGTTTGCCTAGTGTAGATTTTGCCCTATTTTCTTTGTGGTAAAAGTTTGTCCCAAAAATAGCAAGTGAGGGGAAATCTCTCCAATGGAGCCTCTTATGATTGAATATGGGAAACCTTACTGCAATACACTCCTATCATAAAGGATATTTTTTTAAGTGGAAATTGAGATCTCTCCTCAAGAGAAGTTTGGTGTTTATTCTTTACGTAAATCACACATTATTGATCCAAGAGATATATCATTTTGATTGCCTAATCCACCATAGGGCTCTAACACATAATTGTAGACTAGTATACGGGCAGGACCTACTGCGCCCTGCACGGGGGGTACCTTTCCCACAGATAGCTGTTTACATTTAGGATCTACTTAATAGGAAATCTATAGTGCCATTTTTTTTAAGACATACTGTACAGTCTGAATAATGTAGCAGTGTAAACTGGAAGCAATTTGTTTATTATTATTATATAAATAAATATGTTTCTTACTCCACCCACACCTAGTTCATTTGTATTAAAAAGGGAAAGCTCATAAGAGTTAGAAACACTTACTTGAATTTTTAGTCATGTGACCCTGGGTGGCACCTTTACTGCTTGTGATGTTTATTTATCCAAAACTGGCCAGCTGGTTTTGTCACCACCACTCACATTTTGACATCATGATGCCAGCTTTTAAGACTACAAAATCCTTTAAAAACCCTGTGAGAACCTTGTGAAAATCCCATGAGAACCCTGTGAAGATTATTCGAAGGCCCTGTTGGCACCCTGTGTGGACCATGTGAGGACCCTGAGAAGAACCCTTGAGAACCCAATGAAGACTCCATAAGGCCCCTTGAAGACACTTTGAGCGCCCTGTGGGGACCTTGTGTGGAACCTGTGAAGACCTTGTAAAGACCCTGTGAGCACCATGTGATGGAGACTATTGTCAGCCTATAGGCAGTGCTCTCCCGACCAGTGTGGGCTCTGCAAGAAGGAACCTACATTACAGATAAGCAAAATTAAAGCGGAACTTCAGTCATTTTTTCAATCTTCCATGTATTAAATCTTCTGCCCTTCTTGTTTTAACTTTGGATAGTAAAACATTTTCTTCTGACAGTAAATACCTCATACAGCCAACTTCCTGTTTCTTGTCTGGTCATTAGCCTAGGTGTATGACATCATGCACAGCTCTAATGAAGAAAAGGGAAATCTGGACAGTAGCACTCCAATATAAGCCTTTATTGTGAAAAATCATCAAAGTTCATGTAACAGTAGAAGCAGGGCAAGACAGCTGACGCGTTTCACAACATCATCATTGCTTAATCATAACTAAATGACCATGCATTATGTTAGCAAATATATACTGAGTTGAAAAGTATCACATGATGCAATTAATAGTCTTTAATTGCAAACATATGCAGTCAAAAAGAAACCATACAAGACCCAAGGAAAACACGGAGATGGACAACAGAGATGAGGTGGTCAAAATATTAAAACATTTAAACCATATTATATATCACTTCCAGGAAGTGAACAGGCAGCAGCTTCAGCTGCCCACAGCTAAAATGGCTGCAGCCAGGCTTAAAGGAGGGAGAGTTCTGCAGCATATTTGGCAAGTACAGAATCACAGTATATATATAAAATAATATGCAAAGTGGTTGGAGGGAAGCTTCAGAATGGCAAAGATGTTTTTATTACAAATTATGTGAGCAGACTGCAGTTCCTCTTTGAGATTTAGGACCTGTCTGGTGTGACCACAGGTTCAGAAAATAAATAAAAGCTGTAAGTTCTATATTTTTAATAAAAACTGTAGATTAACCTAAATGTGAGGGAAGTTGGAAAAAAAAAAATATTGCCTTTTTTTTCACTGCCCTTAACTAATGCAGACTTTCTTTGTATACAGGAATTTGAAGCATTTATCCCCTCTCTTTCTCTCTTTTTCTATATACAGCCCTCTAACATATGGCTGAGACCTTTAGACACTGCTTGACAGGAGTGCAGAGCAGCTCCCTACTGTCTGTGTCATCGCAGCTGCATCAAATGCTAAAATGTGACCATTATCAAAAGCCACTTTTCTTCAATCGCAGCCAAAATTTGTGTAAGCTGGCTCTTGTTTAGGATTCTGACACACTAGGCAAGTGCTTCTGTAAGTCTGCTGATCTCAGATAGAGTACTACAGCACATAAAAGAGGAGCTACGGCCTCCTTACAGTATTTTCAAGAAAAGGTACTCTCTTAATCCTTATGGAACATTTTTTCTAAATAGGTTATTGTTTTTGATAAAAAAGCTAGTGTCTACAAGTTTAATTTGTTGTTAAATACCTCAGAATCTCAGGTATTTATAAAGAAAAGAAACAATGGACTATTCAAACACAACATACAGTGCCTTGAAAAACTATTCATAATGCTTTAAATTTTCCACATTTTGTCATATTGCAACCAAAAACATGAATTTCTTTTATTGGGATTTTATGTGGTAGACCAACAAAAAGTGGAAGTGGAAAGAAAATGATTAATGGTTTTACATTTTTTTTTACATTCAATATGTTAAAAGTGTGGCGTGCATTTGTATTCAGTCAATAATTTGTAGAACCACCTTTCACTGCAATTACAGCTGCAAGTCTTTTTGGGTATGTCTCTACCAGCTTTGCACATCTAGAGAGAGAAATTTTTGACCATTCTTCTTTGAAAAATAGCCCAAGCTCTGTAAGATTGGATGCAGAGAGTCTGTGAACAGCAATTTCAAGTCTTCCCTCAGAAGTCTGGACTTTGACTGGATCATTCTTTTTTTGAAAAACATTTTATTGAGTTTTTCACAGTACAATCATGTAGAAAACATTTACTCCGAGGCACATTCATATATAGGTATAGATATACAGTTCAATAAAGAAGGTAAACTTCTAAATGGGGGGGGGGGTGCGACAGGGGGGTCATATTTACCTATGCAGCAGTGGTTAAACAAAGCAGTTCATACAAAAATAAGAACTTATACCATTTTACGCTCAGGAGTGGAAGCAGAGCTTGGAAGATAATAACCGGGGTTTACAAACACAAGGGTCATGGAGGTCAAGGAGCTGCAGGAGTCAATAGATGTCTTATGGTGGTAGGAAGGCAGAGGGATTGGACAGATTGGATACTTTAAGGTTGCCCGGGGAGTTGGTGAGATCTCTTTTCAGGTATCAGTCCGTATATCAGAATTAGACATGACTTCTTGGAGGACTTTCTGAGTAAATGTGGCTTCTTTATATTTACACCAACTCTCGAAGAAGATTGAGGTGGGACGGAAGCTTAGCGAAATAGTGTCCAATCTCTCCGAGTAGAAGAGTGATAGCATAGCTCTTTTCACTGCAGGTAAATTGGGTGGCATTGTGGTAATCCAATGTGCCATTATTTTCCTACGGGCGACCAGGAGACATAGGTGTGCCCACTGTGAAATATTTAGAGGTCCCCTCGCTTGTGGAGAGTATGTTGAGGGTGTGTAGCCAAATAGACATAACAAACGATCTTTTGGGATCAGTGTTTTATTGATTTTGCCAATGTAGGCCATTATAGAGTCCCAGTATTTGGTGAGGGCTGTGCAATGTAATGGGTCGCCAAGGCGAATGGAGATAGGTGTTTTCATTTAGCAGACAACCATGGGTGGAGTGGTAGAATTTCACTTTTGTCAAAATTTATTCGAAAGCCAGAACTTAATCGAAAGGCCGCAAAAGGTTCACGTAGTCTGTCAAAGTCTGAGAGGGAGTCAGTGGAAAACAACAGTATGTCATCCGCAAATAGAGCGGAGCAAAGTACTTGGTCACCTATGATGATGCCGCTGATCCCGTCGCCAAATTAAGTATTCTGGATAGGGGCTCAATGGCTTATATTAAAAAGTAAGGGGGATAGGAGGCAGCCCTGCCTCGTTCCCTTTGTTAAGGGTAAAGAGTCAGATACAAAATCAGGAGTGACTAGGCGAGCTGTTGGAGATGCATACATTTGTTGTAGAAATCCCATGATTGGTCCCGAAAAGCCAAATTGTTCCATTACTCTGAACAGCCATGACAAACTAACGTTGTCAAAGGCTTTTTCGGCATCGAGTGATATAATAGCGATGTCTTGATTGGGGTGTGTTTTAGCGTGATTTAGTGCCATTAAAACCTTACGAATGTTTAGAGTGGCTGAGCAACCTGGAGAAAAACGGATTGAGCCGAATGAAGTAGGGAAGGAAGTATGGGGGCTAAGTGCGATGCAATGATTTTCAAGAGGATTTTGACATCCACGTTAATTAGGGAAATTGGACAGTAGGAGCCCGGTGATAGGAGATCTTTCCCTTTTTTGGATATCAATTTGATGTGTGCTTGTGTTCCATTAGGGAGGTAGGGGCCCCCATCCCACATGGCTGCATAGACATGTTTCAGGGTATCTGGAATAAAGTCGTTGGTCAATTTATAAAATTCAGCCATTTATCCGCCTGGACCTGGAGCTTTGGCAGATGACATATTTTTGATTGTCAGCCGGACTTCATTGGTAGCGATAGGAGCATTAAGTCTCTCTAGGTGAATACTTTGAAGTTTGGGCAGATGGATCTTGGACAGGAGAGTTTCAGCAGTGGCTTGATCAGTTTGGTCGGCTGTGTATAGATCTGTGTAGTACTTTGTAAGTAAATTACTGATTTCGGCCGGCGATATAACCAGGGAGCCAGTCACATCTCTCAGAGTAGAGATATGAGTGGGTCGCCTTGGTCCTGAACACAGGTTAGCCAGTAGTTTGTCTGCCTTATTACCAAACCTGTGGTAAAGTAATTTAGAGTATGACATTTTAGCTGCTTCCTGTTGTTCTGCCCAAAGGTCAAATGTGCGTTTAGCCTGCCTCCACACTTGTATATTATCAGGTGTGTGGTTTAGAGTTAGGTGTTCGTGTGCTGAACGTAAAGTTTCACTGGCCTGATTGTATTGCTGCCTGGCGTGTTTTTTAAATTGAGTGGTAAAGGGGGAGGTTTTCCTTCTCAGGAAGGCTTTACCAACTTCCCAAAAAAGGGTTAGGGTCGGTGATGTGAGCTCCGTTAGTGGAGGCGTATTCATTCCACGCTTCGTATAGTGTGTGGCAAAAGTCTTCATTGTCTGCCAGATATGAAGGAAAGCGCCATGTGGGCGAGGAGGAAGAAGGTTTAGCCTGGGTCGGGTGTATTATGATGGGACTGTGGTCAGAGAGTCTGGCATCCGCAATTTCTGAATCGCATTGGGCGGTTATTAGAGCAGGGGAAGCAAAGAAGTAATCGATGCGGGAAAAGGAGTTATGTGGGGGCGAGAAGAAAGTATACTCCTGATCTGTTGGGTGCATGTGTCTATGTAGTGCATGGAAGCAATGGATTGTGCTAGAAGAGTAGAACCAGGTGTTGGGGGAGTAGAGTCATGTGGCCTGCGAGTTCGGTCTTTTGTGCGGCCTGCTAGTGTGGACATGACCGAGTTAAAGTCTCTGCCTACTAGGTGCATGGTTTCAGGGGTAGAGAGTATCCACCGCACCATGCCTTGGAAGAAAGAGGTGTCTGTGGAGTTAGGAGCATAAATTTTAGTGATAGCAACTTGCTTGGTGCCTAAAGTCATGTGCAGGGTCAATTTGCAGCCTGTCGAGTCAGTCTTAACATCTCTTACAGTATGTCTTAGATTCTTGTGTATCAGAATAGCTACTCCAGCCTTGTGACCACTTGCTGGTGAGCCATACATTGAGCCTACCCATAGTTTGCAAAGACGTGTCAGATCATCCACGGACAGATGTGTCTCCTGTAGGAGAGCCACATCTGCCTGGAGACGCTTCAAATGCCAAAGGATGGTCATACGTTTAAATGGAGAGCGGAGCCCCTTAACGTTCCATGAGACAAGCTTTAGGTGATTCCCACTGGTTGAAGAGGCCATGTCTGATATGAAGTAGCGTATTGAGTTGAGGGCTTACAACAGGGCCCCTTTGTAGACAAAGCATCTGCAATCTGAGAGTCGCCAAAGCAGCATAAGTCTCTCGAGGGTATAAGTGTAAAACATATAACTACAGTTAACATATAATCATAACTGTTAGAGAGAAAAAACGGCATAGCAAAATTTAGGTGAAAAAAAACACCTACCGTACATCATTAACTTCACTTTTTTCCACATGAGGTTCAACTATCTACCTTAGCTCCCGTCAACTACCAGCTCCTCCCCTGGTGACAGGGGTTGAGCCAAGGGGAGAGGGGTAGAAGGAAGGTGGGGGAGGGGTGGTGGGCGACTTGCAAGGACAGTCAAAAGGATGGAAGTTAGAGATGGAGCGTATCCACTCCACATAGGGGGTAGGTTATAGTGGATGAGAGCACAGCCTATGGCTGAAGTGAAAAAGGGGTGAGCGGTGTAGCAGATTGGTAGTGGGAGCCTCTATGGTAATCATAAACGTAAACAATAAAACATCATGATGTTAACATGAATGTGTAACTATAGCCTATTGTTCAAACACCTCTTGAGCTAGTAAAGCAGCAGATGAGAGCGTTGACCGGGGCACATAGCTCAGTCAGGTAAAGTACAAAAATAATTAAAAAAAGAATATTAGGAGGGAAGATAGGGAGAAAAAGAGGGGAGTAATACTACCCATCTCCCACATGTGTGCAATAACAGCGTGTCTCTGTGGTTCTGCAGTGATTTCCCGAGCGATCGTCCTTCTGAGTAACGCGGATGCGTTTGTAGGGGGGCTTGATCGGACTACGTTGTTGTTTAGGTGGTGCGGATGGGGAGGCCATTGATGGTGAGGTAGAGCTCTCGGTAGAGTCGATGTGTTCCATTTCCATGCCCAAAGTATTAACATATCTTTCCGCTTCCTCAGGCATGGTGAGTTGTTCCCCTTCGTGCGTTTGGATGCGGAGGATTGCCGGGTAGGCTAGAGAGAACCTTATTTGGTTATGTTGTAGAGTGGAGCATATCGGAGAATGCCTTACGCCTATTCATTACCTCCACCGAGTAGTCCGCAAAGAGGAGCAGTTTTGCCCCATCTACTGATAGTGAGCATGAGCGGCCAGACTTCTGCATAATGGCGTTCTTGTCAGCGTAGTTTAAATATTTGACTATAACGTGGCTAGGTTTGGCGCAGCTGTCTGAGTACTGCCCAATGCGATGTGCTCTTTCAATAGAGCACAGTATGCGAAGACCTAGCTGCACGGAAATGATTTTTGCACAGATATTTGTGAGTTGGAGAGTAGTGACCAATTCTGGAAGTCCTATTATACGTAGATTGTTTCTCCTCAAACAATTTTCCAAATCATCGAGTTTGTCCCAGATATCTCTGTTTGTAGTGGTTATGCGTGCTAGCATAGCAGATGTGGCTGTGGATTCATCTTCCAGGGATGAGATCCTTTCCTCCGTTTGTGTGAGCCTCTGCGCTTGAGCCTGCACCTCTATGTGGAGCTGTTCCAGCCCTCTGTAGGCTGCTGCATCTACGGTGGCAGCCAGTGTAGGGCCTAGCAGTGTAACTACTGCTTGAGCTATGCCTGCAGGAGAGGCAGGGTCAGCGGCTGCTATTTCTGAGGCTGAGGGAAGCTGTGAGTGTGGCTGCAGCGGCACCACTGGAGATGGCGCGGCCGCCATTTTGGCTGTGCTAGTTTCTGTCTCTCCCGCGGGAGGAAGCGAGGAGGATGCCGCACACGCGTATGATCGCTCTACGATGCGATCCATATGTGCCCACAGAGCAGCGGGTGTGGCGGGGGGACTCCCCGAGGCATTAGCAGGTGCCGGTGGCTGGCTTTGTGGGGAGTGCAGCGGGAGCTGAGGATATCTACCTCCTCCTCATGTGGCGCCAGAACAGGAAGACTAGGTCATTCTAATACACGAATATGCTTTGATCTAAACCATTCCATTGTAGCCCTGGTTGTATGTTTAGGGTCATTGTCCTGCTGGAAGGTACCCCAGTCTCAAGACTTTTGCAGACTTTCTACTAAGATTGCCCTCTATTTGGCTCCAGCCATCAACTGACCAGCTAGCTTTCCTGTCCCTGCTGAAAAAAACATCCCCACAACATGATGCTGCCACCACCATGTTTCATGGTGGGATGGTGTGTTCAGGGTGATGTGCAGTTTTAGTTTTCTGTCACACATAGCATTTTTCTTTTAGGCCAAAAAGTTCAATTTTGGTCTCACCACATATTTGCTGTGTCCCCCACATGGGTTCTCGCAAACTGCAAATGGGGCTTCTTATGGCTTTCTTTCAACAATGGCTTTCTTCTTGCCACTCTTCCATAAAGGCCAGATGTGTGGAGTGCATGACTAATAGTTGTCCTGTGAACAGGTTCTCCCACCTGAGCTGTGGATCTCTGCAGCTCCTCCAAAGTTACCATGGGCCTCTTGGCTGCTTCTCTGATTGATGCTGTCCTTGCCTGGCCTGTCAGTTTAGGTGGACAGCCATATCTTGGTAGGTTTACAGTTGTGGCATACTCTTTCCATTTTCGCATGATAGATTGAACAGTGCTCTGTGAGACGTTCAAAGCTTGGGATATTTTTTTTATAACCTAACTCTGCTTTAAACTTCTCCACAACTTTATTCCTGACTAGGGATGAGCCGAACACCCCCCTGTTCGGTTCGCACCAGAACATGCGAACAGGAAAAAAGTTCGTTCAAACACGCAAACACCATTAAAGTCTATGGGACACGAACATGAATAATCAAAAGTGCTAATTTTAAAGGCTTATATGCAAGTTATTGTCATAAAAAGTGTTTGCGGACCTGGGTCCTGCCCCAGGGAACATGGATCAATGCAAAAAAAAGTTTTAAAAACGGCCATTTTTTCAGGAGCAGTGATTTTAATAATGCTTAAAGTCAATAAATAAAAGTGTAATATCCCTTTAAATTTCGTAGCTGGGGGGTGTCTATAGTATGCCTGTAAAGGAGCGCATGTTTCCCGTGTTTAGAACAGTCTGATAGCAAAATGACATTTCGAAGGAAAAAACCCATTTAAAACTACCCGCGGCTATTGCATTGCCGACAATACACATAGGAGTTCATTGATAAAAACGGCATGGGAATTCCCCACAGGGGAGATGCTGGACAAGAACGCCGGAGGAAGAACCAGAAGATGAAGGAAGATAGAACAAAGAAGAAGCATTTAAATAAAGGAATTGTCAACATGGGGACAAGGTGTTTTGGGGGGCTACGAAATTTAAAGGGATATTACACTTTTATTGTTTGACTTTAAGCATTATTAAAATCACTGCTCCTGAAAAAACGGCCGTTTTTAAAACTTTTTTTTGCATTGATCCATGTCCCCTGGGGCAGGACCCAGGTCCCCAAACACTTTTTATGACAATAACTTGCATATAAGCCTTTAAAATTAGCACTTTTGATTTCTCCCATAGACTTTTAAAGGGTGTTCCGCGGCATTCGAATTTGCCGCGAACACCCCAAATTGTTCGCTGTTCGGCGAACTTGCGAACAGCCAATGTTCGAGTCGAACATGAGTTCGACTCGAACTCGAAGCTCATCCCTATTCCTGACCTGTCTGGTGTGTTAGTTCATATTCAGTATAAAATTAGTATACTATACATTATAGTTAAATACCTGCATAGAGTAAAATATTAAACTAAAAACTTTATTTCATACATAAGTACATAATTCATGAATAATCCAAAAAATGGATAGCACATAATACATATAGAAAAGCACAAAATTCGATAGCACATGATTGGAATATCATCAAATACATAATGCATGAACAGAATCCACAATGATGTGGTAGGATATAGTATACAATATGAACACGACATCTGTTAGCTTAACGCGTTTCGTGACTTGATGTCACTCATCAGGAGCAGGTGTATGCATGTGCAGGATATCTCTGTAATTATATATTATGCATTTCTAGTTGGTCTAAAATAGTCACAAGTGTGAAAAATATAAAAAGAAATAGGGGTAAAACACCCTATATAATACTTACAGGGTATCCATGTGCAATTGATACGGTACTGAGGGTCATGAGTATCCCCACATGGGGAACATCTTTTCCTGGAGCTGAAATGGTATGTTAGGCGACAGACAGCCCAACGGGCAACTCTCCAAAGTCCGGTCATGCATCAGGCTGTGATATATGAGTGAGCATGTGTGATCGCAAAAACCAAATTGGGTCTGTAAAAAGCAAAATTTAAAAGGTGATTGATATATGTATTAAATAACTGTGCTTAAGATCCTTAGTGAGAAAATGGTGCATGAAAGTGTATGAAGTAGACCAAATCACATAAAGAGAAAAGAAAATAAATAAATAAATAAAAATAAAAAGTGAAAAATCATGCAATACCCCAAAGGGGAAAGGGTGAAGGAAAACTAGAAGGTGTGCAGTCTGGGTGATAGAGAAGAAATCACAGAGATAGTTACCTGGTGACATTGCACAGAGACAAGCTCTGAGACATGATGTGCATATGTGAGGAGAAAAAACAGAATATGAACAAGACTTCCAGTGGGGATATAAGTAGCATCCGACACTCCCTGGGCTCTTCCCATTTTTAATCATGGATAGGAAACCAGCACCCATTGTTGCCTGGAAAAGTAAAGATTATCATGGATTTAAAGTCAAAGAAAACATACCGGAAAGCGGGGAGAAAATAGAAGGTGAAAAAATTGCATGAAGATCATACAGTTTCCCAAAAGGGGAAAAGGGTGAAGAAAAACAAAGAGGCGTGCAAATAGTGAAGAAGCCCCCACAAAGGTGGATTGACAAGACCAGGAAGTAAAGAGTGGGATGGTAAGAAGGAATGATATGGGGAAAGTGTTGACTACTAACCAAAAGGGGAAGGTAGGCTGTGTATGGTGTCCAAAGGAAGGAGCAGAAGCCAAATGACCAATAAAATCCAAGTTTTTTAGTTGTAACAAGACAAAATGTGGAAAATTTCAAGGGGTATGAATACTTTTTCAAGGCACTGTAACTTTGCCTCACTATTAAAGCGTTTCTTACCCCAACACTTCATATTTTTGATATGTGCTTGCTGTACCTGTATGAAAAAGTATCCTGTTTTCTTTGTATTGCTTTCTTTATGTTAAATCCCTGGTGTTCCTGCTAGTCCCCTTGCTTTCCTATTAAAAACTGACCACACTAAGCAGGAGATCACAGCGTGGTCAGTTCCCTAGCTATGCTGAGAACTCAGTGTACTCTCCTCCAATGATCAGACATGTCCTGATACACCCCCGCTGCACTGCTATTCAATGCCAAGCTCAGTGTGCTGCTGCTTCTCTTCCCCCCAGCTCTTATGCAGCTGAGAACAAAAGGAATGTGATCACTTAAAAAAAAAGGAAAGATGTTTTGCCTTTTATTTCTATTTTAAACTGAATGGGTTGTTTTACAAGGTGATCATTGACAATCACTTTAAAATTAGACATACTTGAAAAAGAGGGAGAAGATCCTCTTTTACATTACAGTTACATAATATGAAAGATATACCATAAAATATATCCATAAAGACATGGATGAGTGAGTTTGGGGTGGAGGAACTTGACTGGTCTGCACGGAGTCCTGACCTCAACATGACAGAACACCTTTGGGATGAATTAGAATGGAGACTGCAAGCCAGGTCTTCTTGTCTACATCAGTGCCTGACCTTACAAATGCGCTTCTGGAAGAATTATCAAACATTCCCATAGACACATTCCTAAACCTTGTGGACAACCTTCCCAGAAAAGTTGAAGCTGTTATAGCTGCAAAGGGTGGGCCAACTCAATATTGAACCCTACGGACTAAGACCCCATACACACTATTCGATTTTCTGCAGATTTTTGTCTTCAGATTTACCAAAACTATGTAGTGCAAGGGCCTGCCTGATTGCATAATAATTAAAACTCTTATGCAGCGTACACACGGGCGGACTTTTCAGCAACAAAAGTCCAACAGACTTTCGACGGACTTTTGAGGGACTTCTGATGGACTTTTGAACGAACGGACTTGCCTACACACGATCACATCGTACACCAGGTCCGACGAGACTATAAAACGGAAGTGTAATAGCTTGTGCGCCACCCTTTGGGCCCCTTCTGCTAATTTCGTGTTTATCTCGTGTTAGTAGAAGTTTGGTGAGAGACGATTTGCGCTTTTCAGACTCGTGTTTTTCAGATCGTTTAACTGTTGTTCAGTTTGTGCTTGTGAGGTTTGTATCTGCTTTTCAGTGCGTGTAGTCAGTTCGAATTGATTTATTCAGTGTGTTATTGTCCGCTCGTTGCTGATTTTCAGCTCGCTCTTCACAGGCCTTGCTGTTCTTCAGTGCATTCTGTTTAGTTCGTTCTGACCAGCCGACCGTTTTGAAGCCATGTTGCGTGTATGTACTCATCGTAGAGTTCATGCTTTGTATGTGCTTGGTGCTGTAGTTCATTCTTCAGCCCAAGCCCAGTCCATGAACAGGGCAAGGGGGAGTTCATGGACGAAGAATTAGTTGCTCCAGCGTGACCAATTTTCTCACATGCCTTTGCTTCGTGAGATCCGTGAGAATAACCCTGAGGATTTCAGGAACTTTCCCAAGATGACGGACCCTGTTTTTCACCATTTGTTGGCTTTGCTGACCCCTTATATCAGCAGGCAGGATACCTGTATGAGGCATCACTCGTGAGCAAAGGCTAGTCGCCACGTTGCGGTACTTGGCAACGGGGAGAAGCCTGCAGGACCTTAAGCTCTCGACAGGCATCTCCCCCCCAGGTTCTGGGGATCATTATCCCAGAGACCTGTTCTGCCATCATACAGGTCCTGCAGAAGGACTATATTAATGTAAGATTTATCCTTTAACATCAATTTTATTGCATTTAATGTTTGCTAATGTATTGTATTTCTTTACTCAATCCCTAAAATCCCTAATTACCATGATTGCAATATGCTGTGAATGTCCCCTTTGTCCTCATGCATGCTGTAATCTTTTAATGCTCCTTTTTTGTCCCGCATGCATATTTGCCTTCACTAACCTCCCCAGCATGCTATGCTGGACCCATATCCACCTAGTTTAGTCACTTAACAATGTATTTTGTCAGCTCCATTGTAGTGCTTTACCCTAAAATGTATCCAAATGGTCTGTGTGTCCTTAAATTGATTTATAACCCCCCTCTAAAATGTATCCAAATGGTCTGTGTGTCCTTAAATTGATTTATAATCCCCCTCCCCTCTAAAATGTATCCGAATGGTCTGTGTGTCCTTAAATTGATTTATAATCCCCCTCCCCTCTAAAATGTATCCAAACGGTCTGTGTGTCGTAAATTGATTTATAATCCCCCCTAAAATGTATCCAAATGGTCTGTGTTTCCTTAAATTGATTTATAATCTCCCCACCCCCTTAATAAATTTATTCAATGGGCCATCAGAGGGGGGGGAGGAATCAGACAAGTGGGCTTTATATTTTTAGTCTTTAAATAATACTTAAAGTTAATGTTATACTGATGTTGTACGAATAAGTGATTACCTTGCGCCAAAAAATGATATGTAGATTAATATAATAAAGCTGCTAACCCCCGAACTAGGTGTAGGAATTCTAGTGCAAATTGGAAACAAGTGAAGTGGGGGGCAATAATTATCAATTAGTGGTCTAGCGCCCCCCACTTCACTTGTTTCCAATTTATACTGATGTTGTGCAAGAATGTTTTTTTGTGTAATGTGCTTGCAATGTTATGTGCAAAAGTACTTATATTTTTTTTTCTTGTTTGACTTCCCAGTTTCCTTCAACGCCACAGGAATAGCTGACTGTGGCATCCCATTTTGCCACCCGTTGGGAGTTTCCCAATTGTGGAGGGGCTATAGATGGGAAACATGTCCACAGCGTGCCACCACCCCATTTGGGGTCATACTATTTTAATTATAAGGGGTTTCATAGTATTGTGTTAATGGCGGTGGTGTCGGCACAATATGAATTTCTGTAGCTGGTTGTGGGAAAGAATGGCCGGATGTTGGATGGAGGAGTCTTCGACCAGATGGAGTTCTACCAGCGTCTCCAGAGTGGTGGCCTGGGATTGCCACCTGATGCGGATAACATGGAAGGACTCCCCTTTGTCTTCATTGCAGATGAAGCCTTCAGTCTGGGCGAGCACCTGATGAGGCCATTCCCCCAAAGGACCCTCACCCCAGAGAGGAGGGTTTTTAACTACTGGCTGGCCAGAGCGAGAAGAGTTGTGGAGAATGCCTTCGGGATATTGTCCAGCCGGTTCTGCCTGTTTCAGACAGCAATCCGCATGGCGGACTACAAACTTAATCACATTGTCCTAGCGTGTTGCATCCTGTACAATTTTTTATGCAAAAATTCAAGCAGGTATCTTGCATCACTTGGGCCTGAGGCCGGACTTACAGAGAATCCTCTGACGGGCCTGGATACTGGCCGTACTGGCTTGGCCCCCCAAAACGCCCGTCAAGTTCGAGATAAATATATTGATTTTTTTACAGGTAGGGGGCCATTGCAATACCAGACAATCTTTAATTTTTCTTAATAAAAAATAATGATCAGATAAAATCTAGAAATGTATTTATTGCTTGCCTTTCTTTTTGGCTGTCTCCTAGGTTCACTGTAAACACCAAATAACTTTTGTTGATTAACATAATTTTTAATCTGTGCACATTCACATATGCGTTTAGGAATTTTTTTTTAAATATATATTTTTTTTTTCAAACAATATTTTTTTTGTTTTTTTAAAAAAATGTTTGTTTGTTTTTTTTACAAACAGGCATCATTGGTTGTTAAAGGTCAAAGCCCAGAATGGGGTCAGCAAAAAAGGAAATGAAGAACATGATCAATGTTTTTTTGGGAAAAAGGGATTAGATTCTCCCCAAAACATTGATCATGTTCTTCATTTCCTGCTGCATATTGTCCAACCGATTACGCATTATGTCCAGGCTAGTGCGCATGGCATAAATATCCCCATTCCAGGCGATGATCTGCCCAATTAATCTTTGGGCACTGTCTGTGGTAAATGATTCCCCTTCTTCCACAACCAGAACATCACCTAAAATTGATGAAAAAAGATGTATTTAGAAACATGCAGGCATACATAGATTACCAGATGCTGGGGTGTCAGACACTCACCTGGTGGGGTGCACATGTCACCCACTTCCTCCACCTCTCGTTCATCAACATCCTCAGGGGGGCGCTGGTGCTTGAAACTGGTTCCACCGCTTCCCCTTCCACAACCAGAACATCACCTAAAATTGATGAAAAAAGATGTATTTTGAAATATGCAGGCATACATAGATTACCAGAAGCTGGGGTGTTAGACACTCACCTGGTGGGGTGCCCATGTGGCCCACTTCCTCCACCACTCCTTCCTCCACATCCTAAGTGGGGCTTGGGCTGATTTCCCAATCCGGCAGGTGAGGTCGGGGTCCCTAGGATCAGGTTGTCTGAGTCTTTTCTCCCCTATGAGAATGAAACAAAAGGTATACTTAGCACACAGATATTTGAGTCCAGGAATAGGAATATGAAACATTGTATTGAAGTGGTGTACAATTGTCTGTTTGGGCAGAGATCCAAGTTGAAGACATGATTAAAATTCCCCTTGAAACAAGCCAGAATACTTACCTTTTTTGGCCACATTTCACAGATAGAACCACCCCAACAAGTATCCACTGGAGCACCTGTGTGGGTTACCCTAAAAAATGTATTTTGGTGTCCCACACTAGTGCTCCTGAGTCCAGATCTGTAAACAGCTGCTGAGTGTCCTCTCCTTACATTCCACTGAATGAAGTTTGCTATTCATTCTAGTTTTAAAGACATCTAGACAACAGTGTCCTAAACTTCTTTTAATAAGACAAATTACCAAGACCAAAATGTTGTTTAAACCCTGTATCAACTAAATACATCGTATATACTTGCTAACAATGTTTCCTACGAACGATGTTTCCAAGGAACGATTAACAATTAAAACTGTACAGTAAAGAAAAGTACATGGAGCAGCATGCAAGTTAATAATCAGAATAGGAATACACGACAAGTACTTACTTTTTTAAGAACTTTCTTGATTCATCTGTACTGATCCGGCACCCTCAATTTAAGGTCGGACCATCGTTTCCTCAGCTGGTCTTTAGAGTGTCGTACCCCAAAATTATGATGCAGGGTCTTCACCACTTTGGACATTATTTTTGCCTTTTGTAAATTAGGCTAGGCGTACGGTCCATGTTTCCCATCATAATCTTTTCTCTGCAAAATTGCTACCATCTCCACCATCTCTTCAAAGGCCATATTGGAGGCCTTAAATCTCCTCTTCCTGGATCAGGACATTTCGAGTTCCGGGCTTTCCTTGTTACTGGAGTAATTAGTACACACCTGCTGTGTCTCTGCCATTGTTTCTCCTACTGCGCACCGTAGAGATAAGGGGTGGAGAATATTCATGAAAAAGAACGTCAGGGGCGGGTGACGCAGGCGGAGATTCACGCATGCGCAGTGTATATAAAGCTAACCCGCATGTGCCGTACGTACGTTCTGTGCATAGAGAAAGGGGCAGGGAATATTGGTGAAAAAGAACGTCAGGGACGAGCAATGCAGGTGGAGTTTCACGCATGCGCAGTGTATATATGGCTAACCCTCATGTGCCGTACGTACATTTTGTGTGCGGAGAAGGTGAAGTCACGCGCGTCCGAAGCGAAGGTAAATTTTCTTTACTTTGCAGCGGCCTATACTGCTTAAAGAGTGATACTTATTATGTTTGGGATAAGATTATGTAAGTTTAGGCTGACATTAGTGTTTTTATCTTGTGTATTGTCTTACAGCAAAAATGAATAATAATTTTAAGGACCCTGAATTTCTGATACCATTTGTTGAGAAGTACAGGGACATGAGGAATCTGTGGGAGGTCAAACACCCTCAATATTACATTAAACCAGTAAGGAAGTTGACACTGGAGAGACTTATGGCATTTGTGCAGACTTTCATCCCAGAAGCAAAGTGCAGATTTTGGAAAAGAAAATTGGGATCTTGTTAAATATGTATAGGAGGGAGCATAACAAGATCCAGACTTCCCTGAGATCAGGAGCATCAGCAGATGATGTGTATGTACGCAGGCTGCGGTACTTCGATAAACTACGTTTTCTTGATGACCAGACTGAAGCCAGGGAATCACTTTCGACCCTTCCCTCCACCCTTCCCTCCACCCCAGCAGAGGCTGATGAGGACCAACCTGGACTTCCATCCTGGAAGAACCGGATGCGACCATCTGGAGCCAGGTATATTATTTTTAGACATATTTAGTGTCCTAATATTAATGTTAACTAGATGTTGTAATTGATTACCTATTAAGGATTTTATCCAAAAAATTATGTCTACATATCAATTGACAGTAGTGGCCAAAAATGTTTGTCACCAGCTTGAAAAAATGCTGGTGTCAGAATGATACTCTTTTATATGTATTAACATTGAATTTGCAAGTCATGAGCTGAAAATTGTGTGTGATTGATGAACCAAAAACTAAAACTATGTCCCTTTTTTATACACAGGATGAGCTCAGCCAGGACGAGGATCTGGAAAGTGGCAGGCAGGAGGAGGCCGGG
The DNA here is from genome assembly GCF_042186555.1 of Aquarana catesbeiana. Taxonomy (NCBI): domain Eukaryota; kingdom Metazoa; phylum Chordata; class Amphibia; order Anura; family Ranidae; genus Aquarana; species Aquarana catesbeiana. Next base: position 681,552,128 of record NC_133324.1, read on the forward strand.
CCCAGTGACAGCCAGGAGGAGGCAGGGGTTAGTGTCAGCCAGGAGGTGGCCAGGCCCAGTAGGAACCTTACACAATCTCAGGTGCCTCCCCTCCGCCTTCATACAAAAAGGCCCAGAAAAGGGATGGTGACAGAGGGGGCATCACTGCGCCTCATGAGAGAAGCTACAAATTTCCTCAAGAGCCCCCCCGAAGCTGAAGAGGCCTATGGCTCTTATATAGCCAGCAGGTTGCTTGAAATGGAGAAGAGCAAACGCCTCCTGTGTGAAAAACTTGACAATGTCAAATTAACAAGGGACAACAACCTCCTTGAGGTTCCAAAAAAATTAAAATATCTAATGTTCTTGTGGTAACTTTACACCAAAAAATAAATAAATGAATAAATAAATAAGAAGCTTGCGGTAACTTTACACCAAATAAATAAATAAATAAATAAAGGTTCTTGTGGTAACTTTACACCAATATATATATATATATATATATATATATATATATATATATATATATGGAGATCACTATAACATAATTTTGTAACAATCCCAATCTTGATGAAACAAAAAATAATAAAAGATGACTCCAAAAAACAAATGTGTAAACATTAGTATGGAGATCGGGCTTTTAAAAAATACAATATCATTCATGAGATCAAAGAGAAATAATCCAGAAATCAGTTTGTGAGAACTCTGTGTGAATATGAGCAGCAAAACAACTTCGTTCTTCTAACATTATAAAGAAGACAATTAATGTGCTGCATTCAACGATTACAGAATTTGCAGCGTGAGGAATGTGCTAGCTACAATACGAACACTAGTTTTACCAGACCGAGCGCTTCCGTTTCATACTTGCTTCTGAGTATGCATCATTTTTTTGTCCGTCGGACTAGCATACAGACGAGCGGATTTCTCAATAGGAACTGGGTCCGGCGGAGCTCCGGCGGAAAGATTTGAAGCATGTTCCAAATCTAAAGTCCATCAGACTTTCGACAGAAAAAGTCAGCTGAAGGTCCGATGAAGCCCACGCACGGTGGGATTGTCCGCCGAATTCGGTCCATCAGACCAGTCCGGTCGAAAAGTCTGCTTGTGTATACGCGGCATTAAGGTTTGACCTCATATTATATGGTTTTGGTAACACAAAAATCTGCAGAAAATCGAATAGTGTGTATAGGGCCTAAAACTGGGACAGCTCTCTCAGGGCCACCTTCACTATTCCATAATTGGACTGTTGGGTTATGTACTGGGTTGTTGCCAAAAGGTAATGTGCATTTATATATATTCTAAAATACCCGCTTTGCCCTTTGAAAGCATGATTTAAATCTAGACTCCAATGATCTATTTACCTTTTTATTTATTTATTCTAGTCATCTCTTGATGCATCCCACTCCTGATGATTGGCTTTAAACGCCATGAAACGCGTAGAGTCTACACTCAGGGTTGCCATTTCAAGTTTGTTTCAATTATGAATTCTATCGCATACCAGTTTTACTAACATTGTTATCCGGAATACCTTGTTCACCTTTTTTGTATATCCATTCTATTGCCTGTATCAATTATGTCAATATCTTATAAACAGCGTTTATAAACAACGTTTTTATCAACATGACTACTATTTTTATTATGCCTCAATGTGCATGATTTATGTATTGTATATTATGATGCATTATATATTATTATTATTACTCATGAACTGATGTCTATGCATTTTCTTGATCAGCAATTCTCTATGGCTATACAGCTAAAAAGCCCCTTATGGGGTGGTGATAGTTAATATAATTTAAGGTACCCTAGACCATCTCAAAGACATACCCATGCCTCATTTAAAGTCCCACTACCCCTCTCTTTTGCTTTTTTATGCTTATACAGGGATGGAGACATGGTTATGGTAACTGTGGGGCCCAATCAGGTCAATTGTTTTATATGTTTATCTGGGTGGAAGACACCCGTTCCCCTTTTTGACCTGTCATGCCCCACCTCACCAACGCAACTACTCAATCTGGGCTTTTAGTCCCAGGAGCTAACTTTTACGCTGGCATCCATTTTCTTATTTTCCCTTTATTTGGTCCATTCAGTAATCTACTTGTTTTTTGGATCACTGGTTATTTCATTTTAGTTTCTACCCTCTGTTAGTTCAGAGATACAGTCCATTCTTTATCTCTTCCCTTTGTTTGTTTCCATTGCCTGTTTGGTACGCCCCACCCACAGGGTGGGTGGTTCGCTTAGATTGATCTCTCTTCCCCCGGGGTTGCGATGCGCCCAGCTCCTTCTCCCCCACCCATCCCCATCAGCGATAGGGGCGGGGCTGGATCTTGGCGCATCGGCGTCATGCCCAGCATGCCGCAGGTACGGTGTCCTTCCGACGCCGACCTGCGTTATTATGCTCCCTCCATCTCACCTAGGCTTGATGGGCGGGGATGAACCACCGCTGAGATCTCTGTGCCTCAGTTGGTTGTCTGCCCCGTCTATTTCATTGGCCAAACGTGATAGCATGACGTTGGCTGGGACACGCCCCTAGGCTGAGGATACAAAGGTCGGGATGAGCCGGCAGTTCATTCCACACATGCTCTCAGGAGGAGAGGATATATGGGTCTTCATCCACACCTCAGGTAATCAGGCTGTTTCTCTCCCCATTATTACTATCACACACCTATTCACATCATGCTTGATTTCTCTCTATACAGGTGTGCTTTATTTATTTTATTTATTTTTGTTCACGCCTCTTATTCAGATACCAACACATTGGCAACATGCCAGTATATATTATTTATATACATTTTTTGTTGGTTGGTTTTCACCACCCAGCTATTTTTGGGGAAGGTGTCAGACATACACTCCAGTGCCAGTTTGATTTTACACTTTACCTCCTTTCATTTATAACATTTTTCTTTCTCACACACTCATCCCCACCTCTTTGTTATACATTTTTTCCTCATTATCTTTATTTTATTTTATTTTTATATATATTTTTTTCTTTTTCTTTTTATTTATTACAGAACTTCATCTGTGGCCCATACCTGTATGCCTCCTACCTGGGAAGTGTGTTTTAGCTGTCTGGCTCTCTCCTTGGCTGCTGTTCCTCTCCACCCCCTCTTCGATTCTCCAGCTCCCATGGAGATTCTCGGTTTGGGGGTCAGCCTTGTGTGTCCTTGGCCTCAACCCCGGGGGAGACAGCTCTCTCAGGGCCACCTTCACTATTCCATAATTGGACTGTTGGGTTATGTACTGGGTTGTTGCCAAAAGGTAATGTGCATTTATATATATTCTAAAATACCCGCTTTGCCCTTTGAAAGCATGATTTAAATCTAGACTCCAATGATCTATTTACCTTTTTATTTATTTATTCTAGTCATCTCTTGATGCATCCCACTCCTGATGATTGGCTTTAAACGCCATGAAACGCGTAGAGTCTACACTCAGGGTTGCCATTTCAAGTTTGTTTCATCTATGAATTCTATCGCATACCAGTTTTACTAACATTGTTATCCGGAATACCTTGTTCACCTTTTTTGTATATCCATTCTATTGCCTGTATCAATTATGTCAATATCTTATAAACAGCGTTTATAAACAACGTTTTTATCAACATGACTACTATTTTTATTATGCCTCAATGTGCATGATTTATGTATTGTATATTATGATGCATTATATATTATTATTATTACTCATGAACTGATGTCTATGCATTTTCTTGATCAGCAATTCTCTATGGCTATACAGCTAAAAAGCCCCTTATGGGGTGGTGATAGTTAATATAATTTAAGGTATCCTAGACCATCTCAAAGACATACCCATGCCTCATTTAAAGTCCCACTACCCCTCTCTTTTGCTTTTTTATGCTTATACAGGGATGGAGACATGGTTATGGTAACTGTGGGGCCCAATCAGGTCAATTGTTTTATAATATGGGATGCTATTAAAGTTCATGTGTGTATAAAGGCAGGTGTCCCAATAATTTTGGTAATATAGTGTATAGCTTCCCCAATAGCCACAAAGTATATAAATCCACTTTGTGAGCACCAAATGCCTTTGCCAACCCAGATTTTACCTTGTAAAAGTAGCAGTGACATTATCACTGAGCTGTACGTAGCTGGTACAGAGAACAGAGCTTTGGGAGGGACCCAGCAGACCCACCCACTACAGGATGCCTGTAGAACTACAGAAGGGGGCAGAGACAAGACCAGTCACTCTGCATAAGGAAACAGGACAGCAGTGACCGGTCTTTATTACAGAAAGCTCCTGCACAGAAGGAAAGTTTCACACTGGATTACTGCACAGATCTGGAAGAAATTCACAAAATACACCAAGTTCCACAGAAGAATATATGTAAACCACTGAATAACATTTTTTCACACCCCTCTCCTCCTTTTCTCCTTTGTGATCTTTTTTTTTCTTTCCATTCCTGGATTTAACTATGCTCTCTATTCATAGCATTTTGTACCACCTTGCCCAGCTCACCTGGGGAATATCAGAGAATGGAAATTAGCATTTTAGCCCAACTCCAGTCAAAACATGTTTGATAATGGAGAAAAGCTAGTGCCTCTGTCAGGTTTTTATCGCTGTCTGTGTTTCTATTGGCAATGCATCTCTTTATATCCTGTCAATACAGGAAGTGATGAGAAATATCTCCAGCTGGGACAGAAACAAAAACAAAGCTGCTAAGGTATAAAGTTATGTCTACGACAATATTTTTTTTTTTCTTTTTCTATTCGTTCATTGGTGGATGGGAAAAACCAGATCATAGAAAAACAATGATAAATGTGACTCAGTTGGATGAATGCGCTGGTCATTATTAGCACCCATTGCGCTTTGGAAATGAAGCTGCCATAAACCTGTAGAAAATGAAATAAATGATTGGTTAATTGATCATTTGACACTCTACAAATATCCCCTAGAGCCTTAGTCACACATAATACAGGTTCTTCCAATATGAAGGGCCATGGGTACTAAATTATTTAGAAGATTGTGTTGCGTAGTTTAGAAGGTTGAAAAAAAACGATACGGGTCCATCCAGTTCAACTTATGTATGTGCTTGTGATTTTTATTTCATAATAATTCCCATCGCCTGGTATATTCTGCTTCCCGAGGAAGACATCTACTGTAAAAGCTGTCAACTCAGCTAGTACCATGTCTTGGGGGCGGGAGTTCTACATTTTACTGCTTCAACACTAAAGAACCCTTTTCAAAGTCTAAGGTTAAACCTTTTTTCTTCTAACCTCAAATCATAGTCATGTGTCCTTATCTTGTACCTTAGAGTAAACAGTATACAACAGTTACTGGAGTCACCTTGGTTATATTTGTACATTGTAATCATATCCCCTCTTAAGTGCATCTTCTTCAGAGTGACAGAGTGAATACAGTAAGTTTAATCAATGTAATCGATCTTCATAGCTGAGGTCCTCCATCCCATTTATTAATTTTGTTGCCCTTAGCTGAACAGTATCAAATGCCTAGTTAAACATCCACTGGACTTCCACCATCTAATTTCTCACTTTCTTCCTCGTAGAACAGAACAATGACAGGTTGGTCAGACAAGAACAGAATTTCATAAATCCATGCTGGTTGTCACTTATGATACCTTTATCTCAGACAACCTCTAAGTAGAGTCCCTTAACATCCCTTCAAATACTTTTACTCTTATTTCATCAAGTGCAGTTGCATAATTTTAACAGCAGTAGTAAAACTATAGCACCATATAACAACAAAAATCTAACTTTTTCTAACAAAATGCCTAACTCTAGGTTTGAGTCAACTTTAAATAATTAATTTGGTCCAAACTAAACACTGTATTTCCTTCACTAACACATGCAGCAGCTGTCAGCACTGTATGAACTGTATGTAGCCTCAGCTATGTACAGTATAATGCAATGTGTTTTGGCAGTGGGGTGGGGAATTCCTGTCCCATTCCCGAAACAAAATTGAGGTGGAGGGGCAGGCAGATGATGGTTCGATCTCCACATCAAGCAATCAGAGAATCAGAGAAAGCCTTGTATTCATCTAGAAAATACAAAGCTTCCTGTGAATGACTGATCAGCACTCAACCTGACTCCATTTTGTCCTGGGAGCAAGACGGGAAGTTCTCATACCATTGCTGGAGCATAGCACTGTAGCTGACACTACATAAGATTGATACAGCGCTGACAGCTGCTACATGTGTTATAGTCCAAAGGAACTATCTAAAGTTCACTTAAACACGGAGTTAGGCCTTAAAGTGACACTAAACTCTATCTAAAAAAGAAAGCCGTCAATTCAAGTATGTATTCTTTTAAAAGTACCTTCTATTGTTCCCTGCCTTTTATAAATCTCTACATTTCTTAATTTTTGCTGCTGTAATCTGTGTTCATGTTAGAGAAATGGCAGCGTTCATTCTCCATGGTCCCACTGTATGTAGGAACGTAGCCATTTACTCTTGTCTGCTCCCAAGATGGACTATGGACTAAGTGATGTGTAGTGCATACAAAGCAGTGGACATGACCGTAATTAACAAGCACTGCTTATTCCAAACATATGGGAGTGAGAGAGAAAAGGAGAGGTTCTGCATCTCACAGCGGATGTTACAAATAGGCAGAAAAACTCAACAGAAAATTATTTCATGAAAAATTGTTTTACAGGTCCCTTACGCAATGCAAGTATATACATTTTTTCTGTATAATAATAATATAATTTAGTGTCACTTTAATCATTTTTTGCCTTAGTATACATACTTTACATAAAAACATATGTAATTTCAACTGTATTTTGCTATTCAGCCACAATAAAAAGTGTACCAGATCACCTATAGCTCAACACATAGAGTTGTGTTTAAAATTTCCATTAAAAATGCTAGTACATTTTTTATAAGGAAATAGCTAGCTGGTAAACATGTATGTTTGCATTATGTTGTATAATAACAATAAATCATTTGAATCCTTTTGAATGTTTTCCTTAAAAAAATAAGTTCACCTTTGGTAACATGTTACATGTTACACTTGTATTTAGGGTGTATCATGTTGCCAATGAGCAACTACCCACATGCCCTTGAACACCCGCTGTAACAGCAGACTGGGAATCTTCTCCCCACACGCGCTGTCGCAAGTTAACTCTGTGCACCGGCAGCACGCAAATATGCGGCCTCTTGGTGGGTGGGCCTTGGTGGTGAGCAGCCGCATATTTGCGTGCATTAGTGGAAACAGTGCTGTGCCGAGAGCGCGCACCCAACAACCCCCTGGAACAGTTACCAGCGGCTAACGGAAAACTCCTAATCGCAAGCAGCAATCTGGAGCTTTCCGATCAGGTGACCATTGCGTAAGTGGTGTTCTTATCCTTAAATGAATAAATAAATTAATTAATTAATTAATTAATTAATTAATTAATCCGATATATAGTGTATATGGGAGAGCTATACTTGTATATCCTATATTAATCATGTATGATCTGGATGACCGGGATAATGTGGCTGCGGAGACACGAGTTGTGCGCAGGTGCTGTAGAAGGTTCTCTGATATAAGATTGATAGGATGGTTATAAAAGGAGTGATTGTCATCCGTGCAGTCAATTCCATGAATAAGTCAGTTTATGACGAAACATGTCGGGGGCGTGGCTGTACGGCAATCATCACCAGTGACGTGTGACGCTTGAAGCCGAACGAGGAAGTGGTGATTCGATATTGTGGCCAGGTACTGAGGAGGGGGTGAGAGCTGAGACTTAATGCCTGGATACCTCGGGTCCGTCGTGATAGTAATCCTACACTGTGTTATCCATTTGAAAAGCTTGCTGTGATTTGGAGTTTTTTTGCTGGTTTTGGATTTTTTGAAATGTGAGTGTTAAGGTTGAAGAGTGGTAGTGTTTACAATAAACTGGTTTATACTGTTTTACACTATTGGAGCACCTTTATTATTTTACATGTGGAACGATTTCTGCATACACATATGGCTATCAGTTCATCGATTTAACTCTTTCTGTGTGGTTATAAAAGCGCTTTAACCTTGCACGCAAGCGTAGGCATTGGAAGTCGGTGAGTGCATTTCTTAAGGGAGTGGGATCACTAAACACTTTGGTGTGGTGGATGAAATAAGAAGACACAATTAGTCAAGGACATTTTGAATATCAATTTATGGACTTTTTGTTGTTGATTTATTGACTTATGAATTTCACTTATCACAGGGTGATTTAATCCTTTTATTACAATATTTTTACATTTTTTCAGTTTTGTTTTAACTGGACAATTCTGTCATAATTTAGCGCCACTGTTTTTTTTTCCTTTTTTTTCCTTTTTTTTCCTTTTTTTTTCCTTTTTTTTCACCTTTTTTTTCCTTTTTTTTCCCTTTTTTCTTGTAGTCCTCATTTATTTATTCATTTAAGGATAAAAACACCACTTACATTATATAATCTCTAAGTGGCAGCTCTGTTTCTGATAGCATTTTCTGTCTTAGGCGCAGTGGTGGGAATTTACTGTAAATAGGGGCGGATTGTTTAAACTTGAATACCAACAGCTATATGTGACCATCGTGACAGCAAATCATGGCAGTCACATGACCTTAAAGTGATTGTAAAGGTAATTTTTTTTTTAAATAACAAACATGTCTATACTTACCTGCTCTGTGTAATGGAATTGCACATAGCGGCTGCGAACCTCCTCTTTTCAGGTCCCATGTAGGTGCTCCTGGCCCCTCCCCTCTGTTCAGTACCCCCATGGGAATCACTTCCCATGGTGGCACTTGTATGTGCTCGCACCCTCATCACTGGCTTTGATTGATTGCGATGGCTCACAGTACCCCAGCAAATCCAGTGTGACCTGGAAGTGATGGGAGAGAAGAGCTGCAGACTTGCAGAGTGCTGGATCGAATGAGGGCTCAGGAAAGTAAAGTAAAAAATGTTTAAGCTTTGCAACCACTTTAAGCCCCGCCCCACCCCCCTGGCATTCTAAACCCCTCAAGGGGCTGGCAGGCACCAGCTCCAAGGGGTTAAAAGTAGCTCTGCCCACACAGTTGCATCAATCATTCACAGAGTTCTGTGAACAGGTGAACTACAACTACCATCTGCCATTGTGGCTGAAGGCTTGTAGCTCTCAGTGAACTGTGAGGGCACTGGTAAGCACTCCCATAGTTCATTGATCATTCTGCTCTCCATTAACTGTCTACCAGTGGCGGCCTGTCCACTAGGGGTGCACGGGCGCCGACCCCCCATTCAAGCGTCTGGCCCCTTGATCTATATGCAGGGGCACCAAAAGCATGGATTCCAATGGGAGGTGTTTTTTTTCAAGCAAAGGCTCCATCAGGCTTCAAAACAGGATGGTCTCTGGGCACTCCGAGCCCACCCAGTTGTATTACAATAGTGAATTAATATTTGCGATTGTAACACTGAATCTCCTCCCGGCCAACCAGGAATAAGACCCGTTAACTGATTGGACGAAAGGAGATTCGATCGGATTGGCTGGCTGGAGGAGAAGGAGGAAGGAGGCACACGGAAGAGAGAAGGGAGAAGACGGGAACAGAGCCAACAAGCAGCCCGCAGCCCAGAGAGAAGCTGACACCGCGCGCTGCGCTGCCCACAAGATGGTGTAAGTGCAAGGCACAGACTTAGGGGGGAGGTGCCACGCCACCTGTGATCTCCATGACCCGGCAGGGGGGTGTCAGCGGTGGGATTGTTTTCCGCCCACCCCAAAGAAGACAACACCAGCCGCCACTGCTGTCTACTCAAATGGGAGATACGGGCAGACAGCTTTCCCGAGAGTGTTCCGGAGCCTGGCATTGCACCCATGATCTGCTGATGCTCTACAGGCTCCAGAAAAAAAAAAATATTCACATTTTTTACCTGCAAAAATATGTGCATTTATTTTTATCTTTTTAATTTTTGAACTTATCCTTTAAATTATTTGTAGGCGTGTAGTGTGAATAGGAAGACGTAGTAAACATACAGCTGGGGTTTCTCAAATCTGACTGTAAAAGTGGAAATCCACTTTAGCACAGCTAATGGAGTGAACACACTGACCTCAAGTTGCTCCTCTTAATAAAAGTTGCTCATTTTCACTGACTCATTGCAGAAACACAGGGGGTTAAATTCCAAGCTAGACCCTAACAAAAAGCACAAGTCTTCCTCCCGAGGCCCCCTGCCTTCTGGCAAGAATAGACTAGACATAAAAAAAAGTGTCTGTCATTACGAGTCAGCCAAACAGAGCTGCAGTGTTGAATCCAGCAACTCCCTTCCCCCGCTGCACGGACTCTTGACAGAAGGAGGAGAGAGAGCAGCAGAGGAGGAGAGGATGCTGAAGGTACAATGAATAGACTGAAATCAGCACTAGCAGACAGTTCCCTTCTCTACTGCTCAGTCTTCCTTCTACAGTAGCTGAGAGCTGGTTTGTGTGCATGGAGCTGTTTAACATTTTCTTTTTTTTCTCCCCATTTCAATGAATTATTTCTTTCATTCTGCACATTGTCACATTGCCCATTAAAGTGAGAGGCATGCAGTGATAGAGTATAGGCATGGGTCAGGCAGCCTTTGCTCAGCCCCTCCCTTGCTAACAGGAGCTGACCCTGGTGCTGACTGGAGGACCTTGTAAGTCGGACTGTCCCAGCGAAGACTGAAAACGACCCCAGCAGCACTTAACGCCTCTCCGCAGACGTACATCATCATCACCGACACAAGTGCAAGTTTGACATGTTGACCCAGAGAATTTCCAGGTATTACCTACACTAATCTCACAGTTTGTCTCCCCCCACCTGAATGTTCTACAGCTTAATAGAAAGAAAGTTTGATGACAGCATGTTTCCTTGTAATCTTTAACCCTGTTTGTGCTTCATGTAGCAGATATTACAGGCAATTATTAAAAGATTTCCTGATTTTTTGTTATTGAACTTGTGGAATTAAATAACATTTTCCAATTGTGATCATTGTATATATTAATGCTTCCAACATACATTACATTTTAGAAATAATGATGTTCATTTAGTGAACTATCTTCTCCTGAATACTTTTAATAAAATTCATGAGACAATGTTATTGATAATGTTGCTAAATTGTAAGGTGCCATCTTGTTGATAAGCTTTTGACATAATTAACAGTGATATTGGTATTTTTTTCAGTGAATAGTGAATTGAGGAATGTGCTTAATTCCCAGTTGTATAGGCATGAAATAATAGGACAATAAGAAATGTGAACATTCCCTGTTGTCTTCTGTATGTCAGCATTTCCATAGCTTTTAATGAAATGAGCTTCTACAGTCAATATATTCATGCTAGAAACCATTTTCCCTTGTGTGTCTGGTGGTTATTATTTTTCTATATGTGCATTGTTATATTCCATATATCTTATGTGTAGCATGGATGCCCTCTTGTGTTTTATGATCCATGGTATTTTGATTGATTCTTCTAATAATTAACACAAGGCACATAGGATTATACATGCAGCCCAGTTTGGAAACAGTATCGTAGAGAGCACTATTGAGACATCAGCAGTCATCGAATTGAAATATATATGTATTGTGTTTGCACTGTATGTGTGTTCCTTAAAGATTGCTTATAAATCAGGAAATTGATTTTATAGGTTCCTCTACTAAGAAATTGATAGAGGAATTCCAGTTGCCAAAAATCTGTCACTTGTCTTAACAATGCTTTCTTCACTTGATAATTATAAGAGTGATTTATTGCAGGCAGAGTTCATATTGATGTATTCTGGAGGCAATTGCACAGGATACAAAATCATTCACTGGTGTTAAAGATGATATTTCTGCCAGAACACCACATATCTGAGGAAATGAATGCTAGAAGATCAATATAAGCTAGCGGTGGGGTTAGATCATGAAACACATTGCAATTGCTAGTAAAAAAAAAAAAAAAAAAATCAATCAATTTAACAAATGTCAAAACAAACTTGTTTCATATTTGCTCTGTATAAATATATATTCTGTTTCTAGAAACATTTGAAATACAAAAGAACATACAAGAGTAAATAGAAGGTTAATAATATTTCCGCAAAGTTTGTAATCTGGTTGATAGATTGGTTGTAGGAGTTGAGTAGTTTAACAAAGCCAAATTGGTAGATAAGTTGAGCAGCTGGTTCATGCTTGTCATTTGTCAGATGTAGTGTTATAAATCCACAAGAGGTTGTTAGAATCCAATTTGTGACTCAGAATGCAGCTGTAAATACTAGTTGGGCTGCCTTGAGATTTATCAGTATTTCTCAGTGAGCAGGTTCTTGTCAAAAGCTGTGAAATATATACAAGGTAAGTTCATTGATAAGCAAAGTGACACACTTGTTCCTTGTAGATGTAAGCAACAAACACAATCTAACAATTGTGTACTACAGCAGATGAGCTATGTGACATCTAGTAGTAAACAATGTGTTAAATATAAAGTAAGAAACATGTCACCAAAATATACAGTTTGTTTGCACATTTACTTATTCTGCACTACATACAGTATGTCAACATTTATAAGCACATAATGAGAACATTGCAGTCTGGCCTATTTCATTATGGTTAAACATATTTTAAAATTCTATGTGTATTTGTTAAATGTAGATAAAAAATATGTCTGAAATTCCCACCCTGTCCTATCTCCTGGTACTATCACTAAAGTATACAGGGACAGTCAAAACATTATTCTCTTATACATTTTATTTATTGCAATGTGGAGTTTTGGGTTGTAGTTGAAACCCACCTGTTACCACTTTGTGCAATGGCAGCAGCAGCAGCCAAAGAGACCATGATGGGCATTTACAACTACAAAATTGGAGTATTGAAATACCTAGAATAAGAAAAAAACAAAAAACTTGGTATAGTTTCCATGTAGTTTCCTTGGAGGTCCTTCAGTAATTTCATAAAAAATTCAACATCAACAGCTACACAAACTATAGCTGCTGACTTTTAATAAACATACTCACCTTTCCAAGGATCCAGTGCTGTCCTCACCCGAGCTTCTTTACCGTTCTTTGGTCCCCAGTGTCGGCATGCTAACTGTTATGACTCCTTGCGGCTTTCCAGCCGGTTGCCCATTGTGCATGCCCAGGCCACGCTGCACTTTGTGAATGGTCCTGCAGTCTTCTGGCACCTGCAAGGTTGTAGGCGGGGGGGTGTTGAAGAACTTCTGGTCGGATCACTTAGTCAAACCTTGGTACCCACTTCCTCCCCCCCAAAAAAATGTTCCAAATATGACAGAGGATGGGAATGGAGGAGGAAGAATGGAACTTCCCCTTTTGGTTCTGCTTTAACTAAACCACACCAATTTTTTTTTTTTAGTTCTGGATGAATTTCAATATAAGGACTGTGCTCTGTGGCAAAACTTTAGGACCATCATAAGAATTACATGCTAGCTAATTCCAATTTGGCCTCCACTGTCTGCGCTATTTTATTTTGCATCAAGCTGAAAGCCTCAAACCACCAAATAATGAAGAAAGATGAAAGAGTATAGACTTTTGTCCCTTTGTATATTAGTTTTTATTTCTACATGGCATAGTACTTACCTGCATTGATTTTTTGATGGGGACATCCAGGATACTTACTGTATGGAGGTTGTATGTTTTCATTTGTTTGTTTCCTGACCATGCTCTGCTTTCCACCCACCATCCAAGCATATAATAACTCTAAGTTAAATGGCTGCCACCTAGCCACTTGCCCCCAAATCACGTATCTGTACGTCATTTGGCTTCAAGTGGTTGTACCAAGGTGATGCCTGCAGCTGAAGACATCAGCCCTGTACTGTTGTGTAGAGCCAATGGTCGGCTCTCTTGTAATAACAACCAGAGCGGTTAAGCAGGTTGTTATTACAAGCAGCGGGAGGGGACATGCCAATGTACCAGTGATGGCAGCAGTTGCTAAAGATGCACCCCTTAGGAACCATTTACAGAGGGAAGCTGTCATATATAGAAGCGGTAGAAATATCACTTGCTCAACTCTTTCTGAACAGAGGGCTGAACAGGCAAAAGTTCAGGTATTTGAAAGTCCGAACAGTAAAATTTCAATCTACTTATTCCTACTACATTTGCAAGCTGTGCTATCTGGTTAGTAGCCTTCAACTGGTATTGCAAGTCTAATGCCCTGTATACACGACTGGACTGGTCTGACGGACCGAATCCAGCAGACAATCCGACCATGAGTGGGCTTCATCAGACCTTCAGCAGACTGTTTCTGTCGAAAATCTGATGGACTTTAGATTTGGAACATGTTTCAATTCTTTACGTCGGAACTCCGCCGGACCCAGTTCCTATTGAAAAATCTGCTCATCTGTATGCTAGTCAGACAGACGAAAACCGATGCTAGGGCAACTATTGACTACTGGCTATAAACTTCCTTATTTCAGTCCGGTCGTACGTCATCATATACGAATCCGCCGGACTTTGGTGTGATCGTGTGTAGGCAAGTCTGTTCGTTTGAAAGTCCGTCGGAAGTCCGTCAAAAGTCTGTCAAAAGTCTGTCGAAAGTCCGTCAGAAAGACTGTCGGACCTTTGTTGCCGAAGAGTCCGCCCATGTGTACAGGGCATTACAGTCTGTTCAAACTAACTGAAAAGTATAAACATTGCTTATCTTATTAAAAGACTCTCACAAATATTGAAAAGGAGCATAACAAACATACATGTCCCATCAAAAATAGTTTTCAGACTAATTATAAAAGAATACTTTAAAATGTGTACTTGCTGACAATACATTATCGCTTCCCTTAAACAACTCTTAGTTTTGCATAGGTCCTTGAGACATTTAACCTCTACAATTACTAAAATCTCATGTAGGCTATGTTATTGTTATTTCAAAACTAGTTTTCAATCTTTTTAATTTGCAACTGTTCTTAAAAATACCTAATGATTCTTTCATAAAGGTCATTTTCAGACATTTCCTGTTATCGAATGAAAATACTGTCCCTGCCTGCATTGTCACTCTGTCACATGGGCTTCCAATGGAGACTATAAGTAGCCATTTCAAAACACATTGCGCTGGCATGGTACACTGTTGTCACCCTCAGGAGATCTGTCCTGGCAAATGACATGCAGCCATCACTGGAGTGCATGCAGACATAAATTGGTAAAACCAGCTGCAGGAGATCAGCAGCACTGAGATGCAAAAGGATATTTAAAAAGGATATTTAAAAAAAGGATATTTAAAAAGGATATTTAAAAAGATGAAAAAAAAAATTTTTTTTTTTTTTTCTGATACACTGTGCTTTAGCAAACTTGATGTCATTTAGTTAGGGTTTACGTCGACTTTATTCTATTTTTTTTTATTGTGAATGGAATTGATTTGCTAAAATTATTCATATACAGTAAAAATATATTGATTCACCTTGGACTATTACTTATATATAGTACATTTTCATCAAGTGGTAAAGAATAGCCATGATAGTATTCATAATAGAGGTTTAATAGGCATCTCTGAAAATTCATTGTTAATTAGCGCATTACAGCCTTATTTAGCTCCAGGGCCCATGAAAAGCAATGTGCCGACACCGTCCTCTTGACACATCCATTCCAATCTCATTTGTCTTAAAGTTGAGCATTACAGCAAGCTCCATCTTCTGAGTTCTCAATTTTTCCTATGGGGAATTAGAGATAGAGTGCCATGTTCAACTTTACGTAAATCTCTAAGAAATCTGAACAATTAAAACTAAGCATAAGTTAAGAAACTACCTTTTATACTTAATATTTACATAACCCCTACACTTCACAAGTTTTATTTCTAAAGGGTATGCACAGCCAAACTTTTTTTTTTTTTGGATAGAGTAGCAAAGGATTAGAATGAGTTGTTTTTTGTTGCTAAATATTAAGCACAAATAGAGCGCGATGGCAAGTAATGCACTCACAATTGTGATCCTTGCACATAAGTCATTGCTAGTAGCCACTTACTGTTCAGTGGGAATGAAGCTGAGAGTTTGGTGTACGTACAAACACACTCTCTTGCCTTCCACTTCCTTCTCCTGATGATAGCCTTTCTCATCACTGTGCAAGTTCTAGATCTTTGCTAGGTTCAGTCCAAACACAAGTTTCGACAGAATTTATCCATTCGCAGTTGGAAACCCAGATTGTGTGTACTATATGTCCAAGCGTCCCTAAACATCATACAGGATATACTATAATATACTATAATTTATAACACTATAAACAACATTTGTAGTCATAGGACTTTATGTGGACATATATAAGAAGACAGAGTATAATCTAAACTTTTTTAAAATTCCATTTAAAGCATATACAAAGACATTTTAAAAAGATACTCTCCACTTTACAGTTTACAACATGTGTAGATTCCAAACACAATTCACATGTAGGCTCACAGCATTTCAGGAACCCTTCTTCAGGAGTAACTGTAAAGGAATCAATACATTAGAACAGGGCTCAAAATTTAAAGTCCTGAGCTACTAGCCAGGTCTCAAGGGTTACTCGCCACCAGTTGCCCCACTCAACCCTTACCTTGCCCCACCCCTAATCACGCCATCATAAATGATCTCATGAAATAACACATGTTTTATGCAGAATTAAGTTACAAAAATAAATATTAACAACAAATTTATCAGTTCCCCTCAGCACAGCCTCACCAGTGCCCATCAATGTAGGCTCACCTGTGCCCATCATTGCAGCATGACCTATGCCCATCATTGCAGCATCACTGTGCCCACCATTGCAGCCTCTGTGCCCAACATTGCAGCCTCACCGTGCCCCACATTGCAGCCTCACTGTGCCCCCATTGCAGTCTAACCGTGCCCTCATTGCAGCCTCACTGTGTCCCACATTGCAGCCTCGCCGTGTCCCACATTGCAGCCTCACTGTGCTCTACATTGCAGCCTCACCATACCCCACATTGCAGCCTCACCGTACCCCACATTGCAGCCTCACTTTGCCCCACATGGCAGCCTCACTGTGCCCCACATTGCAGCCTCACCAGGCCCTGAATTGCAGCCTCACCGTGCCCCGCATTGCAGCCTCACTTTGCCCCACATTGCAGTCTCACCGTGCCCCATATTGCAGCCTCACTGTGCCCCACATTGCAGCCTCACTGTGCCCCCATTGCAGCCTCACTGTGCCCCCATTGCAGCCTCACTGTGCCCCCATTGCAGCCTCACTGTGCCCCCATTGCAGCCTCACTGATACCCAAATTCCAGCCTCACTGTGCCCCCATTGCAGCCTCACTGTGCCTCCATTGCAGCCTCACTGTGCCCCAAATTGCAGCCTCACTGTGTCCCACATTGCAGCCTCACTGTGCCCCCATTGCAGCCTCACTGTTACCCAAATTGCAGCCTCACTGTGGCCCAAATAGCAACCTCACTGTGCCCCCATTGCAGCCTCACTGTTACCCAAATTACAGCCTCACTGTGCCCCCATTGCAGCCTTGCCAGGGCAGAGGAAGTGAGAGGGCAGCAGGATTATGACTGGAGTTAGAGGAGAGCCAGGATCATTGAAACTGTCTCTGCTCACTCTCACACAGCCCTGCCTCCTCCTAACCCCGTGCCTGTGATAGACAGAATGCATCCCCGCATTGGACCCGCATTCTGTCTAACACAGGCACAGGGTTAGGAGGAGGCAGGGCTGTGTGAGAGTGAGCAGAGCAGAGACAGGTTCAATGTAAGCTGTTACAGCGTGTTTTACTGCTTGGTGATCCTGCGGCTCTCCTCTAACTCCATGCACTCTTCCACCGGGAGAACGTTCCCAATAAACCCTGCCCACTGGCGGTGCTCGCCCCCCCAATCCAAGGCAGCCCAGCTCCTTACCAGCCCTCATTTTCCACTCGCAAAATGTGAATTTGCATTAGAACTCACTTCAGGACATGTTTCCCAAATAAGTGCGTCCAAAAAACCAGGATGGAGCCACTGCCTTTCAGATAGAGACACCAGGAAGTAGCCGAGAAGTAATTAGCAATCTAACAAACAATCTTCAATCAAACCCCAATGGTGTAGCTATAATATCACAGCATGAAGGGGTCACCAGTATAGCAAAATGGTAATCAAAGGTTGTGTGTTCAAAGACAGCAGGGGCTTTTAAAGCAATATCCGTAAAAGGGGCACATCTTAAAGTCCTGCAGTATTCAATGTTTTTGTATATATTTTAAATTGAATTGAATACAATTATTTTGATGATACTAATTCTTCACATTAAGTCTTATGACTACAAATGTTGTTATAGTACATTAGACTGAATTTAGGCTGTTCAGGCATTCATCTGAATGGCGGAACATTTTTGCACATTCAACAGAGGCTAAAAATCCTAAATAGCATTCGTATTTCTACCCCCACTATACTGCATATGACACCTTCTTACCTGTCAACGGTAGTTAAGTAAGTGGCAGGTGCCACCACCCTCCGCATCCTTAGCAATCAGTGATGTCACCCAACCCTATTCATTTAATAAAAACATAACATAACATAAAACCGCGCTAAAAAATGATATGAACAATAATACAAATATGAAGTCCCATTCACAGAATAAATAGTCCCAAGTGTAATCCAAACAAAAAGGAGAAAGTAAATCTATCTTAAGTGAATGACGTGAACTTCATCCAAAGGAAATCAGTGATGACAGACATATTATCTGGAACACACCAATAAGTATTGCGCTTACCAGAAGTAAGCCAAAATGGGGCAAGTGGCTTAAACCCAGCCTGGGCCTTTTGATGAGCAATCCAGGTGAGGCAGGATGAACGCCCTCGTCCCGTGAATCCACAGAATATGATCCGAAAATATATGACAAAAATATAGCGTAATACTGTTGACATAAAACACTCCAAACCCAAATAATACGTGCAACACTCGACTAAACTTAAAATCATATGTGATCATATAACATCCTGTGCCAATAACCAGGATAATATAGTGAGTGTCATGCAATCATGCAAATTATAAAGTGAATAAGTAAAGACGTGAACGACACCCAAGATCTGCTTACCAGATATAAGTGGACAGTCAGCATGTATCGATCACCCCAATAAAGTGTGAAAAAGATCCCACAAAGTGCAGCAAACTTTTAGTACAAACTGCTTACCAGATGGCAAACCTATGTGAGCAGACTCAATATAGCCAAGGACCAATCACCAAGTAGGCAAACACAGATTACAACGAACCTTAGGGAAGACCTCCTTACCAGATATGTGAACAAAGTGGGCAGATGTATTAAGGCACAAGCCGGACTCTTGACAGGAACGGCGTAAATACGCCTTGACCACTCAAACCCGAGCTCAGCGGTGCATATATGATAAAAGGAGCCAATAGTGTAATACTGCATAAATCTTATTTTATTGAATAAGAGTAACACTTACACTTATATGAAGATTTAAAAACTGAAGGAAAAATAAAACGAAGCCGGCCGGACTCCCCATTGAGAACGTCAACGTATGACGAAACGCGTCTGGGAGGGGCGTGCTGACGTCACCACATTGCTCTGTTGAGGACGGGAGTGTGTCCGGAGGCCGGCCAGCTTCGTTTTATTTTTCCTTCAGTTTTTAAATCTTCATATAAGTGTAAGTGTTACTCTTATTCAATAAAATAAGATTTATGCAGTATTACACTATTGGCTCCTTTTATCATATATGCACCGCTGAGCTCGGGTTTGAGTGGTCAAGACGTATTTACGCCGTTCCTGTCAAGATTCCGGCTTGTGCCTTAATACATCTGCCCACTTTGTTCACATATCTGGTAAGGAGGTCTTCCCTAAGGTTCATTGTAATCTGTGTTTGCCTACTTGGTGATTGGTCCTTGGCTATATTGAGTCTGCTCACATAGGTTTGCCATCTGGTAAGCAGTTTGTACTAAAAGTTTGCTGCACTTTGTGGGATCTTTTTCACACTTTATTGGGGTGATCGATACATGCTGACTGTCCACTTATATCTAGTAAGCAGATCTTGGGTGTCGTTCACGTCTTTACTTATTCACTTTATAATTTGCATGATTGCATGACACTCACTATATTATCCTGGTTATTGGCACAGGATGTTATATGATCACATATGATTTTAAGTTTAGTCGAGTGTTGCACGTATTATTTGGGTTTGGAGTGTTTTATGTCAACAGTATTACGCTATATTTTTGTCATATATTTTCGGGATCATATTCTGTGGATTCACGGGACGAGGGCATTCATCCTGCCTCACCTGGATTGCTCATCAAAAGGCCCAGGCTAGGTTTAAGCCACTTGCCCCATTTTGGCTTACTTCTGGTAAGCGCAATACTTATTGGTGTGTTCCAGATAATATGTCTGTCATCACTGATTTCCTTTGGATGAAGTTCACGTCATTCACTTAAGATAGATTTACTTTCTCCTTTTTGTTTGGATTACACTCGGGACTATTTATTCTGTGTATGGGACTTCATATTTGTATTATTGTTCATATCATTTTTTAGCGCGGTTTTATGTTATGTTATGTTTTGATTTTGTTTAGGTGTGCCACACTTGTAACCGCAGCTTGTTCTTCCTTTTTTTCCAAGCGCAGTTTTTTCTTTTATTTCTATTCATTTAATAGCCAGGAATCCTCAGTCATGTATACAAAGGCCATATTTGGTCAATAACATCAACCTAGAGACCCTGCCCCTAGGGGACCAGAAAATGTAATTTGAAGTGATTGAGTGATGGGTGGGAATTGTGGCAGGATTTTTTTCTGTTGGCCTGGCTTCATTCATCATAATTGCCATGGATCTGCATTGTTGGATGATGTTATTGATGATAGATTTACATTATGGGACTTTTTTTGGTTCTTTTTTTTTTTCTTTTTTTAAGGACTTTATTAAAATGTAGTGTGACTTTTACAAAATGTAGTGTCATTATTTACTATTTAATTTTTTTTTTCGTGAACGAGTAGGGGTACTATGTACCCCTTAATCACTTTAGCCCCGAAAGGATTTGCCCCCTTCCTGACCAGGCCATTTTTTGCGATACAGCACTGCGACACTTTAACTGACAATTGCATGTTGTACCCAAACAAAATTGACGTCTTTTTTTTCCCCACAAATGGAACTTTCTTTTGGTGGTATTTGATCATCTCTGCGGTTTTTATTTTTTACGCTATAAACAAAAAAAGAGCGACAATTTAGAAAAAAAATTAAAAATTTAGTTTTTGCTATAATAAATGTCCCTCAAATTTAAAAAAAAACAAAAAAAGTCTTCATCAGTTTAGGCCGATATATATTCTTCTACATATTTTTGGTAAAAAAATCGCAATAAGCGTATATTGATTGGTTTGCGTAAAAGTTATAGCATCTACAAAATAGCGGATAGATTGACGGCATTTTTATTTATTTGTTTAATTTTTTTACTAGTAATGGCGGTGAGCAGCGATTTTTAGCGGGACTGCGACATTGCGGCAGACAGATTGGACACTTTTGACACTTTTTTGGAACCATTGACATTTATACAGCGATCAGAGCTAAAAAATAGCCACTGATTACTGTATAAAGGTCACTGGCAGGGAAGGGGTTAACACTAGGGGGTGATCAAGGGGTTAAATGTGTTCCCTCAGTGTGTGTTTTTACTTTGGGGGAATGGGAGTGACTAGAGGAGGAGACATATCGCTGTTCCTAACTAATAGGAACACACAATCTGTCTCTCCTCTCCTGACAGAACCAGATTTGTGTGTTTGCACACACAGATCCCCGTTCTGTTTCTTGTGCCCGCGCATGCTTGCAAAGGCTCTTAAAGGAGCCGACATACCTGTAAGTCATTTTGCATAGGGCTTCCAACCTTTCGACGAATATATACGTGAGCTGGTTGGGAAGTGGTTAAACATTGGCATCGTGGTGGTATCTGGGAGGTGCCCTTAAATGGGCTTCCCTGCAGGCAGACTCCCACAACCACTAGGTCAGGGTAGTGGAGAAGATTCCCCTGTTTTTATTAATATGGGGGCAAGGTGCTTTGCCAGGGGGTTCCCATGTTGAAAATATGTAGCCTGGTATGGTTCAGGAAGGGGGTGCCGCACTTCATCCCCCTGCATGCCTGAGTAAGGAACGGCTATCATTTTTGTGGGAACCTCATGTTTTTTTCTTGTTTTTTGCATTGCGCTTCCCTAATAAAATTCATATTGGACCCAAAGGGTCCCCCTTGTTAACTATGCCAGACACTCATCAAGAATAAGTGTCTGGTATTTATTTTTAGAGGGAACCTGGTGCATTTTTTATGTGGGGCCGCTCAATAACATCTTTATCAGACCCTTATCTAAAATAAGGGTCTGGTAAAGATGAAGAGAATCCCTGACCGCTTTGATTACAAAAATAAGTGGCTGTCATAGAGCAGAGGAAGACCAGCAAACGTTCAACACCTTGTATGTGTTAGTTTATGACAGCTGAATTCTTTCATGGTATAACTCACTTCCAGTTTTAAATTTAGATTAAACCATGCCTTTTTTTATTAATGCAAAGGTCCAACATGCCCCTTTTGAGGCAGACCTATAACCCTGCTTATGCTCCCTGTTGATTGAAGAGCTCCAACTCTGACTCAGCAGGGGACATGTCAGAACTCTACAAATCACTGCTACCCGTCTCTGCTTCATTCTGACAGGAGACAGGCATTTCTATTCGGGATATGACAAATTTTAATGGAAAACTGTAAAAGTTTGCACATCTGTATTGCATTTAGCTAATTTAAATTAAACATTCATTTGAACTTTTAAGGGTAACTTTGGTACAAGTTGTTCTATAACCACTTCAGCTCTCTCACCTGTACATGCCCCATAAACCAACCATTTTTATATTTCTGTTATAAACCAATTGATTCAGCAATAACTTTATTATCTAAAGTGGTTGTAAACCTCATACATGAAATATGAATAAAGCCTATCCCTCTATAGTGTGTACTTGTCCCAACTAGAAGCACTAAGTGTCATTTCTGTCTGCTGCTTCATTCCTGTTGCTATCAACATGAATCACTTCTGGAACGTTTTCCTGACACCAAGAGAAATATGGTGACATGGGAGGGATCTCCAGCTGATTGACAGCCTCAGCTCTGTTTCTGTGTGCTGTGTGAAGAGGGATGTGTCCCTTCCCTCCAATCAGCTCTCAGAACTCTCCTATCTGAGCTCTGCAGAGTGTAACTTCTGCTCTCTGCCACCTTTTTTCTGACCGTTCAGACAAGCTTTATCATTTCTGGACTTTGGATGTAGAAAAGAGATTGCTGTAGATAAACAGGTACAACTTATGTAGGAGGATTTTCTTCATCTCTGTGAATCGCCTGAGGCCAGTCACTTCATTGGGCATATGTAAGCGTTTGCAACCACTTTTAAGAAAAATGATGCTTTCCTTTGGTGATATTGTCTTGGAAATTATTTTATTTCTTAAGCAATCTTTAGACAAAATATGTAACAAAACTAAAAAACACACCTTTTTCTACTGTTAGTTTTAAAAAAAGTATTAGCGTTACTGTAAATAAAAAGGCCTTTTTTTCAATGTCACACTTTTTTAATGCATAACTAAATAAAACTAACAAATAAAAGGAATTAACATTAAAAAGTTTCAATAATAATGGTTAGAAAATTTGAAATATAAAAAAAAAATCAGCAGGAAGATAACAGGGGAGAAGAGGAAGAAATAGTTAATTAGGGCTAGTTAGGGTACTCTAAGTGCTGGTTCACATATATGCAATGCGGAAACCAGCGTGATTCCAGTGCAGGTTCCCGCATAGCATGTCACCGGCCGGTGGTTCACACTGACATCAGCAAACTGCTGAGGGTGTCAATGCAAAGTTAATGACACCCCCAGATCAGTTCGCAGATCGCAGTGCGAACTGCCCAATGGTGCAGGAATCGGATCGCATAGGTGTGAACACCCATGTGATCCAATTCCAATGCTGACCAAAAAAAGGGTCCTGCACAATTTTGCTGCAAATGCAATGCAAATTCAGCCATACAACCTGTATGGCTGAATTTGCATTGCACAGACACATGTGATCTGCACAGCAGTGTGGTGTGAATCACATGCAATGTCTAACATTGCACAAGTGGGAAACCAGCCTTATGTGAAGCTGCTATCAAGGTAGATCAAGATTGAAAGTTTAGCCTTAGATTTAGCCTTAGATAAGCTTGTGTACAACAAGAACAGAGACAAGTTTATCTTAACATTATATCAGTCTGTTAGCCTAGTAAGGAGGGGAACTCCTAAGGGCAATAATGGTATTGGGATAAACACAAGGGAACTGCATTGATTATCGTAACAAGGTTTTGTGGGGTTGTGTGATGGGAAAGGTGCCAGATGTGGGAACCACTTGAGGAAAAGTTAATAATTGCTAGGACAATGGTGAACTTCTTGGGTCAGAGATCCAGGGTTTCCAGGTATTAGTAAATCTATTAACGCACAAGTTGGCCTTGGCAAAGGAAAACTCCATCTGAAAGTGCAGGTTGAGTAATCGAATGGTATCCTTTAGTAAGGGAGGATCTGTTGCTTTCCATTTTTTCACAATCGTTAGTCTTGCTGCTATTAGGATGTGTGTGACCAGCGTTTGCAAATGTTTCGGCCATTTGGGGATTGAAAGTCCCAGGAGCAGGTCCAGTGGAGACATAGATGGGGATGAACCACACAGAGAACCAATCAGTTTCTGTACTTTCCCCCAGAAACTTTTGATGAGGTGACACTCCCACCATATGTGTGTAAGAGATCCGGTTCTATCACAGCCTCTCCAGCATTTGGGCGAGGTATTCGGATATATCCTCGCTAGCCTTTCTGGGGTAAAGTACCATTTATGAAAAAGCTTATGTAATGATTCCCAGTGAGTAATACAGTGAGATAGGCATAGAGGCAGTGTGAGGGCTTTTTGCCATTGTAGAGCTGGAGGTGGGTGATCCGACAAAGTTTACCAATACTGTATGGAGGAAGATAGCAGGTTGGAAGCTGGCTTGGTGAGAAGTTTATATATTAGAGAGATTCCTTTTGTCTTGGTTGTCTCCAGATTGTAGAACTTGACCAGGGGGAGCAAGACACAGTCCGAGGGTGACCAGCACAGCCTTGACAGGCTGGATCTGATCCTCAAGTATAGAAAGAACGTGTGTTTGGATAATCCAAACTGCTGTGATAGATGTTCAAAGGTATGTAAACCTGAAGGCGAGAAAAGCATATCAAAGCTGGTGATTCCGGTTTTTGTCCACTCCGAGAGGGGTAAGTCCGGGGAGATAAGGTGTAGTGCCTCAATGGGTAGTGTTGATAAGGTGGCTATTGAGATCCCTCTGTTGAGTTGTAATAGTGCGGACCAGACTCTCATAGAGGACGTAATGGTATCTAGAGGGTATCGCTTGGGATTAAAGTTAAGCCATAATGCGGCAAGGAAGATTATAGTGTCCATAAGCAGTATGGTGGCTTCAATTTGTTTCCAGTTTGTGTGGTGGTTATCTGACCACCAAGATTTTAGTTGTTCTAAAATAGTTGCTCGGTGGTATGCTTGAATGTCTGGTGCACCCAATCCTCCTTGTTGGACTGGGGTTACAAGTATAGCTTTTTTCACTCTGGGGCGCTTTCGTTGCCAAATGAAGCTATTAATGATCCCTTGGAGTTTCTTGATCTGGTTTTGTGCTATAGGTAGAGGTATTGTACGAAAAAAATATAAAACATGGGGAAGTAAATACATTTTTACCTGAGCTACCCTACCAGCCCAGGAGGCTGGAACCTTACTCAGTTCATTTACTAGTCGTGTAAGCTTGCCCACGAGGTCTTCTAGGTTGATTCTCAATATTAATCGGCTGGGGAATGTTAGATGGATTCCCAAATATGGGAGAAAGGAGTTGGGGGCCCAAGCAAATGGTGAGGTAGAGTTAATGGATTTTACAGTCTGAGGATCCAGGCCAAGGTTAAGCATTAGGGATTTACTGTGATTCAGCTTATACATAGATACGGCACTGAAAAGTTCAAGGGCTCTTTGGACTGCAGGGAGGGACACCAGGGGATTGGTTAGGGCTATAATCACGTCATCTGCATATAGGCCAATTTTGTGGTCAACTTCTCCAATTTTTATCCCTGAGATCGATGGTTCAGCTCTAATGAGTTGTGCTAGGGGTTCCATTATCATGGCAAATATTAGAGGGGACAACGGGCACCCCTGTCTAGTGCCATTTGTGATGTGGAAGGGGTTGGAAACGACACCCGAAGTCCAAATACGTGCAGATGGGTGGGTGTATAAACCTAATATGGCAGTAAGAAAGGTGCCCGACAGTCCAAACTTATGGAGTACTGCCTCCATGTATGGCCAATAAACCCTATCGAACGCCTATTCTGCATCCAAAGATAGGAAGAGAGAAGGCATTCGGGTATGCTCCGTCCATTGGATAAGGTCAATAAAACGTCTGGTTCCATCTGAGGCCTGTCTTCCTGGCACAAATCCCACTTGGTCAGGGTGAATAATCTGGGGGATGATGGTGGAGAGGCGTTGTGCAAGGAGTTTGGCATAGAGCTTAGTATCTGTGTTGAGGAGTGATATCGGGTGGTAGTTGGCGGGGTTGTCTGGAGTCTTTCCTGGTTTGGGAATGGTAACTACTAAGGCATCAAGGGATTCCCTAGGGATTGAGCCTGTGGTAGCAAATTGGTTGTACATGTTACATAAATGGGGGACTAAGAGTTGGGTAAAGCGTTTATAGTACTCATTGGGTAGTCCATCAGGTCCTGGTGCTTTATGTAGTGGTAAGTTTTTTATTAATTTTTGTAATTCGTTCTGTGAAAAGGGAGCTGCTAAAAGGTCAAGTTGTTCTGAAGAAATAGAGGGGAGGGAAATGGAGGATAGAAATTTTTTTATGTCATTTTGGGAGGGAGCAGATTGGGGGTCTGCTTTCGTGAGATTGTAGAGTTTTGTGTAGAAATTGCCAAATTCATTGGCAATATCTAGCGGTTATTCAGACGCTGTCCTTGAGAGCCAGTAAGAAAGGCTATTCTCTTCTTAGAGATTTGTTTTTTAAATTGCTTGGCTATAAATTTCCCCGGTTTATTGGCTGATGAGTAGGTATATAATCGTAGTCGTTTTATGTAATAGTCAAAATTTTTGCGAAGGTGGTCGCTGAGCTGTAATCTGAGATTTTTTAAGTTCTATGGAGATATTTCTAGAGGGGGATCTCTTGTTCGTAAGTTCAAGGGATTGGATATGTTTTAGGAGGGACTCAGTAGTATGGGAATGTTGCTTTTTCGCTTGGGCCCCGAGTTTTATGAAAAGACCTCTTAGGCAAGCCTTGTGAGCATTCCAAAGAATAGCGTGGTCTGTTACCGAGTTTACATTTTGCTTAAAGTAATTTTCAATCTCTGACTGCACCTGAGACTCAAAAGTGGGGTTGTTAAGGAGGGAGGTATTTAGTCTCCAAACCGTATGTCTGGTGATTTGTGAAGGGGATGCTAGCTTTATTGTGATTGGGGCGTGGTCAGACCACGATATAGTTCCTATGTGGGAAGCGGTGATAGACTGTAGTAGATGCTTATCCGTTATAAACATGTCAATTCGAGAATAAGATTGATGTGGTGGGGAGAAGTAGGTGTAGTCTCTCTCCATATCGTGCATGCACCTCCAGGAGTCTTATAAGTCCTCTTGTTTAAGAATATTAGATATTGCTGAGGGCCTAGAACGTGAAGGATTGGAAGTGTCCAGTGAAGGGTCAAGTACTTCATTAAAATCTCCACAAATAATTAAGGGTGAAGATCTAAACGGAGTCAGTTTGGCAAAGAGGTTGGCATAAAAATTTTTTTGGCCGGTGAGGGGGGCATAAATGTTGAGGGCGATTGTCAAACGAGGCTGATAGGATTAAAAATCTGCCGTCGTCATCACTTTCACAATGGTGTAATTTGAAATCTATTGCTGCGTTGATGGCAATCATCACTCCTCTCTTTTTTTTTTGAAGCGTTCGCAAAGAAGCAATGTGGATATTTTTTGTGACTGCATTGGGGTTGTTTAGGTTTGGAGAAATGTGTTTCTTGGACACAGATTACATCTGCATGCTGTTGTAATGCTTCTTTCCATAAAAGACTGCGTTTAAATGGCGAATTTAGACCTTTCACGTTAAGGGAGGTGATTGAGAGTGACATGGTTGCAGAGCAGTTATGAGGGCCTGGGCAGAGGGAGAGAGACTTCACCTACTGCTGATAGTTGTGAATTACACAAAGAAACGAATCAATGCTGTATGTGTTATAGGCAAATGAACAAAGGATTAATCAGCTACTAAAATACAAATATAAGCAGTTTATAATCCTGAAAAAGAAATAAACAGTTGTTGAATAATCTGTAATGTGATCAAACTTCAAATAACCGTGTGCTTAGCACAACTTTAAACCTGAGGGGTGGTGGGAAATAAAACAGAGTGTTTCGCCTAGGCTGGAGATAAAGAAAGGCTGGGGACCAGGGCATAACCTTAGGTCACATTTTGTTGGGCGCTTTGGCTGCGGCGCTCTTAGAATCCGGTGGCTTGTTAGTAGAGGTAGCTTGTTCCCTGTGTCTAGGAGCAATGGAGGAAACCCCAGTTGGTAAGTTTCTTGTAGCCATCTTTTAGAGTGAGAATAGGGATGGTCTTCTGTTGGTGAGTAACCAGGAGTTTCGTTGGAAAGCCCCATCTATACACTATTTTTTTTTGCTGAAGAATAGATGTAACAGGGGCAAAAGCTCTGCGCATTTCCATAGTGGCAGGAGACAGATCCGTGAATAGCTTGACGTTAGTGTAAGGGGCCGGTAGGGGTTTCGAGGATCTGGCAGCGGAGAGGATTTGTTCCTTAACATGGAAGAAATGTATGCGCGCCAATACATCCCTAGGGATGTCATCTGAGAGGTGTGGCGGCTTAGCTATTCTGTGGGCCCGGTCAATTAAAGTGTCGCGGGCGTTGAGATTTGGGAGTAAGGCAGAGATGAGTTGCTGCAAGTACGGTGTTATTTCGTTTGGTTTGACTGACTCTGGGATGCCTCTGAATTTGATATTATTTCGTCTAGAGCGGTCCTCTAAATCCGCTAATTTCAATTTAATGTGGTGGATTTCTTCCGTGTGGTGCTCATGTGCATCTAGTAATTCGTTGTGCGCTTTAGAGTAATCCTGCAAATTTTTTTCCAGAGCATCTGTACGCTCTTCTATGCAGTCTATCCTGTCATGCATTTGGGACATTGATAATTGGAGCTCCCTGTGCAAATCTTGCTGCAATGTAAGAAGCATAGATTTCAATGTTGCTTCAGAAACTGTGCTATCTGTGGCAGGGATAGCAGCCAGGGAGGGAGCATTTTGTGATCCCTGTGGGCCTGCAACAATCTGGGACCATAGTTGCTTTTTAGCATGTGGCTCCTTGTTTGGGGAGTGTGCAGGGGAGGTAGCCAGCCTCTTACCTCTATCCTGGTGCAGTCCTCCCAGGGGCTCCTCTGGAGGAGGGTGGGTGTCCATACACTCTTTTGTGGACACTGTGGCTGGGTCTCCCTGGCGAGGCAGCGCTGTAGATGTAGCAGACAGGCGAGCAGGGCCATTATGGGAGCTGTTGTTAGTGCTGGCGTCGGCGCCATCTTGGATTCCGTGCATGGTGGCGACCGCCGGATAGTAATCGGTCAGGTGGTGGGGATTCGGCGGCTTGTAATGCTGCAGCGACATGCCCTGAAGTGTCTCCGGTCCTCTCGCGCTCCGATGGAGTGAGCTGTGAAGAGGAAAGTAGCTGCGGGTTGCCGTTCTCCAAGCCGTGGAGCGGAGCTCGGAACTCAGGCAGCCATCCTGGTCCGCAGCAGGCCATGCCCCACAAACCTTATTTTTTACTACAGTGCCTTGAAAAAGTATTCAAACCCCTTGAAATTTTCCAAATTTTGTCATGTTACAACCAAAAATGTAAATATATTTTATTGGGATTTTATGTGCTAGACCAACACAAAGTGGCACATAATTGGAAAGTGGAAGGAAAATGATAAATGTTTATTTTTTATTTTTTTTACAAATAAATATCTAAAAAATGTGGGGTGCATTTGTATTCAGCCACCTTTACTCTGATACCCCTAACTAAAATCTAGTGGAACCAATTGCCTTCAGAAGTCACCTAATTAGTAAATAGAGTCCACCTGTGTAATTTAATCTCAGTATAAATACAGCTGATCCATGAAGCCCTCAGAGGTTTGTTAGAGAACCTTAGTGAACAGAAGTTTAAAGCAGGGTTAGGTTATAAAAAAAGATCCCAAGCTTTGAACATCTCATGAAGCACTGCTCAATCCATCATCCAAAAATGGAAAGAGTATGGCACAACTGCAAACCTACCAAGACATGGGCCTCCACCTAAACTGACAGGCCGGGCAAGGAGAGCATTAATCAGAGAAGCAGTCAAGAGGCCCATGGTAACTCTGGAGGAGCTGCAAAGATCCACAGCTGGGAGAATCTGTCCACAGGACAACTATTAATCATTTACTCCACAAATCTGGCCTTTATGGAAGAGTGACAAGGAGAAAGCCATTGCTGAAAGAAAGCCATAAAAAGTCCCATTTGCCGATTGTGAGCAGCCATGTGGGGAACACAGCCAACATGTAGAAGAAGTTGCCAAACACTACACATCACCTTGAACACCCCATCCCCACTGTGAAACATGGTGGTGACAGCATCATGTTGTGGGGATGCTTTTCTTCAGCAGGGACAGGGAAGCTGGTCAGAGTTGATGGGAAGATGGATGGAGCCAAATACAGGGCAATCTTAGAAGAAAACCTATTAAAGTCTGCAAAAGACTTGAGACTGGGGCGGAGGTTCACTGTCCTGCAGGACAATGACTCTAAACATACAGCCAGAGTTACAATGGAAGGGTTTAGATCAAAGCATATCCATTTGTTAGAATGGCCCAGACAAAGTCCAGACCTAAATCTAATTGAGAATCTGGCAAGACTTGAAAATTGCTGTTCACGGATGCTCTCCATCCAATCTAACAGAGCTTTAGCTATTTTGCAAAGAAGAATGGGCAAAAATTTCACTCTCTAGATGTGCAAAGCTGGTAGAGACATCCCCAAAAAGACTTGCAGCTGTATTTGTATTTGGTTCTACAAAGTATTGACTCAGGAGGGCTGAATATAAATGTACGCCACACTTTTCACATATTTATTTGTAAAAAAATGTTGAAAACCATTTATCATTTTCCTTCCACTTTACAATTATGTGCCACTTTGTGTTGGTCTAGCACATAAAATCCCAATAAAATACATTTACGTTTTTGGTTGTAACATGACAAAATGTGGAAAATTTCAAGGGGTGTGAATACTTTTTCAAGGCACTGTACATCTTCTATGTTGTTTGTATATTTTGATGCACATAGTAATACCACAAATTAATAACATTTAAATAGAACTAAAATGTAAAAAAGTACTTTCAAATATGTTGATCAAGGATGCCAAAACATTGTATTTACTTGTATACTATGATAGTAGTAGACTTAAGGGAGATTTGAACTATATCAAAACACAGTTTGTAACGATTTTCCTAAAGGTTTTAAAAAAACTGAAGTGTAGTATTTGTCAGCTTTTTCATGAAAATTGTTCTATCAAATTATATTTAAATAGATTGGATTAGTTTTCCAGGTTATATGTAGGAAAATTTAAAGAAGGCATTTAAGCATTTCTAATAAAAGCATGTTCTCTGCCAACTAGGTCTCATTTTCAAAAATTAAAATAAAAATAAAAATCCATAGGATAAATTCCTGTAATCACGCCCAAAGCCTTTTACCTCTTTTCTGGAATACCAATGGTTTTCTACTTCTGGGATGTGCTCAGTTTGCAACTAATAACTTGAGTTTTGTACCCTATGCTAAAATACTTTGCATATTTTATGAGAAAAGACAATGTCTCAGTCTGGAGAAAATTTGAATGCATACCTTTTATTCAATAGGATTTAAAGAGGGAAATAGGGAGAGAGAAACAAAAAGCCTAGTAATTTCTAAAGCAATTAAAGTGATACTAAAGTCCTTGTTATTTTGTTTAAAAATAACAAACATGTGTATACTTACCTGCTCTGTGCGGTGGTTTTAAACAGAGCAGCCCAGATCCTCCTCTTCTCGGGTCCCTCACCGGCACTTCTGGCCCCTCCCTCCTGCTGGGTGCCCCCACAGAAAACAGCTTCCTATGGAGACACTCGAGCCGAGCTGCTGCTCTGTATGTCCATTCAGATACCGGGCCATAGCTCGGCCCCGCCCCCTTGCTATCCTCATTGGCTTACTGACTTTGCTGTCTCCGCCAATGAGGAGGGAGAGTCTCAGTCAGCTGAAACTCTCATGCAACATCGCTGGATCGAAATGGGGCTCAGGTAAGTATTTGGGGGGGCTGAGGGGGGCTGCTGCACACACAAGGTTTTTATACCTTAATGCATAGAATGCTTTAAAATAAAAAAAAAACTTCTGCCTTTACAACCACTTTAACAAAACCCTGTCTGTATCTTTTGATTCGTCTTTACTGTATGGTCCTGACTGGCGACACCTCACACCTGTACACATTACACTCTTTGATCAAGAAGAAACTGAAGAAGCTCATCAGAGAGTGTAACGTATACAGGTGTGAGGTGTTGCCATTAAGAACGTTTTCTCGGTTCACATAATGATTGATGATATGCATGTTTCTCACATTTGTATGTGAGTATTTTATTCCTTATGCCGTGTACACAACTTTTCGACCAGACTGGTCCAATGGAACGAATCCGTCGGACAAGCCGACCGTGTGTGGGCTTCATCGGACCTGCAGTGGACTTTTTCGGTCAAAAATCAGATGGACTTTAGATTTGGAACATGTTTCAAATCTTTCAGCCAGAACTCCACCGGACCCAGTTCCTATCGAGAAATCCGCTTGTCTGTATGCTAGTCCGACGGATGAAAACCGACGCTAGGGCAGCTATTGGCTACTGGCTATGAACTTCCTTATTTTAGTCCAGTCGTATGTCATCACATACGAATCCGTCGGACTTTGGTGTGATCATGTGTAGCCAAGTCTGTTCATTCGAAAGTCCGTCGGAAGTCCGTCAAAAGTCAGTCGAAAGTCCGTCAGAAAGACCGTCGGACCTTTGATGCCGAAAAGTCCGCCCGTGTGTTCACAGCATAAGTTACAGTTTGAATAAATGTTATTAGAAGAGAGCACTATGGTTTGCCTTTGTTTTATATGGCCACACATGACTGAATGAGATTCCGTAAATTCTTGAGAGATATTACACTAACGTGTGTGTGACTCTGCAGTGGGGTCTACATAGTGAGAACCTGGGAGGAGGTCTGTCTTGTCCAGGAACACCAGGAGGAGGAGTTGTTTTCCCAAGGCATCCCGAGAGATATAATCACAGGCATGTGTGACTCTGTAGTGGGGTCAACTTTTGGAGGTGAGCAGGGATTCCAGCTAGAGGTGGTGATCACTGAAGTCACTGGAAATTTATGAACTGTCACTGTAAGTTGCACAACGGCGGAATTTTGTTATAATTGGACTTGTTTTTGTTTTTAGTTGCACTACACTATAATTTGTTTTGTTTGTTAAGCATTTTACAGCTTCAGGCATTATGTTTGGCCAATAGAAAGCACTAGGGGAAGGAGAGGTGGAGGAGATTAGGGGGGAAAGCTGCTGTTTGAGCAGAAAAATCCTCATAAAACGCTCATGTCGCACATTTTCAGGCATTCCCATTGAATTCTTTGGGGCCCAATCTGCCTCCACTCTGCCAAAAAGAAACTCATGTACTTTTTTGAGCGATACACGTTTTGCTTCAGGCGACAACACTCAGACAACACTCAGACAACACTCAGAACAATTGAAATTAGTGGGATTTGGCTTGTTTAGCGTTTTTAGCTCTAAAACACTCAACAAGCCAAATCCCACTTATTTCAATGGCCCCTGTTCACATCTGAGTGTCCTGTCACCTGAAGCAAAATGCCTGTCACTCAAAAAAGTACATGAGCTTCTTTTTGGCAGATTATAAGCGTTTTTGGCCCCATAGACTTCAATAGAAATGCCTGAAAAAGTGTGACTTAAGCATTTTATGAGTGTTTTGTCTCATGTTTTCTGCTCAAATAGCAGCTCTCCACATCTAATGTCTGGAGCTGTAAAACACTTCTAATATGCTTTTAAACTACTTGCAAAAATGCTAAAAAAAAAAACACTTCCAAAAATGCTAAAAAACGCTAAAATAAGATTGTGCGAAAGTCGCTCTGCTCTGGTGTGAATGGTGCTTAAGGTTCACATACAATTTAAGCATGTGTCCTAACTAGCCTTAACATCCTCCATTTGCTTCTGGCAATGTAGCTGAAGTTTATTATATAGAATCAAAAGCATAAAAAGTTAAATGAAAATAGGGTACCAAAATAGAAAATCTCTGATTCCAAATCTGAAAATACCATGTATAAAGTGTGTAGCCTCCACAAAACTCACTCCTTTTAAATTATAATCACTGAAATCAAGGGTTTTTCAGAGACAACATATTTAAGTGAGTCCATGGCTATTTGTATTCTGTGAATCACACAAGTTGATGCAGTGTTGTTCCTGTTGTGAACGCATGTTGCACTTTTGGCAGACAAATTAACAACTAAAGCTGTTGCAGCTGTTTGCTCATATTTTGCCTCTATGTATAAACTTGTTGTCTTAATATATGAAGTGTTATTCAGAACAGGAAAATGGCAGTAATATGAAGCAGTATGCATTTTTGCTCTAGCTGATTTCAATTACTAATTTTTTTTTTGTTGTTTGGGTGGGGTTGTTTTTTTTTGTTTTTTTTTAAACAACCCCACCATGTACTAAAATATTTTACACCAAGCCCATACCTCTAAAGAGGAGATTAAATACTCTCTTCACCTACCACCCATGTAGCTAATTGCCACGACAATCACTAGAACTAGCCTCTTGAAATCTGCTGGGAAGTCATAACTTTTGTAAGTTTTTAACACCATTGCCGTCCACAGATGTCACTGGTTCCTCCTTCTAAATTTCACATCACTGCTTTCTTCTGCATTCATTTTCCTTCTAAAAAGTCAAAACAACACAACATGATTTTCATACGATGTCATCCACCCTGTAAACATGTCACTGTCCTACAAAAACTGTGAGTTTGAAAAGACCCGAGCTGCTCATCCTATTGCCATTTTCACGTATAACTTTAATTTATTGATCCACAGAGGCTAAATAGAACCCTAAGTAAATTCCTTACCATTACCCTGTAAGACCTCTAATTGAATTAAAAGGCCAGATTTCTGCAAGAGAAGAGGTAATATATTCACCTGCAGTGGCGGCCCTAATGCCGCCCCTCTATCCATGCATCTGGCCCCCTAATCTACATGCGGGGTGCCGGACACATGGATTCCAATGGGATTTTTTTTTTTAAGCAGGTGATTAGAGCCTGAGGCTCTAATAGGCTTCAAAAAAGGGTGGGCACAGGGTGCAGAGCATTAGTTGTGTGAAACAATCACAAATAAAACAAGTCCAAATGAATATTCGCTATTGTCACACTGATTCACCTCCCAGCCAATCAGGAAGCGGGTCGTGAGACCCGTTTCCAAAATTGGCCGAAAGGAGAAGCGATCCTATTGGTCTAGGAGGAGCAGGGAGGGAGATACATGGCCACCGTAATGCCGAGGATTAGACGCAGGGGAAGCCGCCGCCTGTCGCCCAGAGGGAAGTGCTGTCCGTGCCATAGATGAGGGCTGTATGGGGCTGGTAACCGACCAACCCACCGGGGGGTGCATTGTTTGCCGCCCCCCAAAAAAATATACCACCAGCCGCCACTGTTCACCTATTTGATGGTTGTTGTCTCCTATCTGCCCTCCATGCCAGTGCTACAGCCTCAGTGTCTTCAAATTCAGCACTTCTGAGGGCTCGACTAACATTATCAGAAAAAAGATCAGCACTAACAGCCTCTGTACCACATGATCAGTTTCCTCACATATTTATTATATTTATATAATGTACTTACTAGTGTATTTATAAATATTAAAATGTAATATATTATGTAGTTATTTATCATGGAGTTTTTCTATATTCTTTGTTTTTGAGCAGGTAAGCATTCATGTATTTCATATTTACCACTTACTGCCAGCAGATGGAATTCTCTGAGCAGAACAACCTTACACAAGCTCAAAAACTGTGTTGCTGAGAAATAAAACTGACTACTAGGACATATCAGGTTACACAGACCAATGAATGACCAAAAATAACTTGTGGTGACAAAATATGGTGGCTGCTATTGTTGACCTATCCTTATGCAAATGCTATCAACTTGGCTGTCATGCATATATGATTGAATAATTTTTGTGGCACTGATCTGAAACTAATATGAAGTTATGACTTCACTACCAGATAGCAAGCAATTGTGCTGCAAGTTTGAAAATAACTTGCTAAGCTATTGAGAGACTTGCCAGGCTTCACAAGTTTGTTACACAATTGCGGCCAGTTCGCATTGCATGACTCCAGATCAACTTTCTTTCCAAACATACTGCAAGTCCGCTCCAAGTTCTGGTTTAGTTCACCTCCGCACTTCATCACTGGTTCTTTCTTCTAAATTCCACAATTCTCCTGCTTTCTTTTTCTTTCTAAGGAGTCACAACAAAACATTGTAATCTCCATGAGGAACACAGTGGAGAAATTTTTTTATAGAGCTGGGAAAACCTTTGTTGGGTTGCTCCCTGTGTCCCTGTTAGGCAATTTCCCTTCACTTCCTGCCCCAGCCTCATGCATATAATAATAATAATAATAATCTACTTTATGTGCACCACATGCCCTTGTAAATCCAGATATTACCTGCTAAGGTACCAATGCAGAGAGCAGAGCTGTGGATGGGACCCAGCAGATCATCCCACTATAGGCTGCTTAAAGAAAACTACAAGGGACAGATACAAGACCAGTCACCCTGTACAAGAAGAGAGGGCAGGAGAGAAAGCTGCAAAAAGCAGTCTATATTACACGAGACAGAGACAAAGTGAAGGAGTTGTTTCACGCTGGATTACGTTCTGGCCACCATAATCCCAGTAAGAATGCTCATAGCTCTTGCATTTAAACCATACCTCAGACTGTTCCGAGAATTTAACAAAGTCCCTACAGTTCTGTCACCCACAGAGTGACAGAGTAGAGGAAAGTCCCTCGGCTCTTGTGGTGTGTATTTTATTCCTGATCCATGTGTAGTGCTGCCCCCCGCTGGAGCCGCTGGTATGTTTACCCAAGTCTTCCCCACTTTTGATCCTCAGCCAGGCACAAGGTAGCTACAGTCAGGTACACACTCACTTCCACTCGTTACTCAAATTACCAGTCATGGGGTTTTGTTTTTGTTGTTTTATTGAAGAAAGTGGATAGGGTAAGGGATATAGGGGAATACTTCAAAATGAAACTACAGTATTCACAATGAGGATGCTAACTTTCTTTTCTAGTGAAACTTGGCTGAAGT
The DNA here is from genome assembly GCF_042186555.1 of Aquarana catesbeiana. NCBI lineage: Eukaryota > Metazoa > Chordata > Amphibia > Anura > Ranidae > Aquarana > Aquarana catesbeiana. Next base: position 681,589,320 of record NC_133324.1, read on the forward strand.
CAGATAAGGCAGATAAACCACTTCTTCACAGCAGCAGCAAACTGATTGCAGAACTGAGCAATGTCCCTCAGTAAAGTAGTGTACAGTCCTGAACAAGTGCTAAGAACACTAGCCAGTGTTCTTTTTGTGTGGACCCTCTTCTGACTTACAGCACAAGAGGGGGGTTAACTGTCTAAGGCTCCTTAGGGTGTCTGTACTCACATGGCTCCTGAAGAACCACCTGCAGCCTTCTCTCTGAGTTATACCAGGCCAGTTGCACTGTAGACTCTCCCTCTGTCAACTAAAGTAGGGCCAGGGTAAGCCACACTGGCTTCAGGCCCTCAGGTTCCCCACCTGAAGAGACAAGGCAGCAAGTGCCGAGAGAAGCAGTGCCTTTCCCCCAGCCTGGTGCAATCCTCTGCTAGGAAAGACGAAGAACCCATGTGCTCATAGAATATAAATACAGACACCCATGCATAGGGCACATCCCCCTGTAATCAGGGCTGTATGAATATTCATGCTCCCATCTGCATGGTTTCTACCTATTATGCAGCACTTTCCTTAGATGCTAAGATACAGTGAATCTTCAAGACAGCATGAGCATCACCAGAGCACACTGAGAATACTACACTTGCCGATCACTGTTCTCTGTTGCAGACAGCAATTTGATTTTCCTAGATGTCTCTCTGTTTAGCAGAAAAACCAAAAACTAATATAGACTAACACCTACCTAGGAGGGTGCTACACATGCATTCTATACGCTTTGTTGTACATTACATTCTCCCGACTACTGTATGGTATATGCTGTAATTTATGTTATATAGTCTTGACTGTTGCATTCTGTAGGCTGTGCTACAAAATTACGCACTCATGACCATGGTGTTTATTCTCTCAACAGTTGCTGGTTGCTATGTAGTCCCCAACTATTTTAATCAAGTTCTTCTTTAGGTTTGGGTCAGACAAAGTGTTAGCTATCTGCCTATATTTAATGCAGGGAAAGGCATGTAATGTGAGTTCCAGTTTTAAAATTGATCCTTTTTGCCGAGCAATATGTAGGACTCTCATTTGTGTCACTGTAATTAAGCAATTTTTTTGAGTACAAGAAATGCAGTGTATGTGTGGGGTGTATACTGTGAGAAGGCATAGACTCTATTAAGTCACGCCCAATATTCAGCGCAATGTAACCATGTCACCTTTTTTGGCATGGGACACACAGTGCTGCTGGTTCTCATATCCTTAAAGTGTCCCACTTTCAAGATGGGAGGCATGCTTTTTATAATAAACAAAACAGTTGGGGAGCTTCAAAGCAGTGACTTTACCTAGGGTGTGATGATGTCACCATGGTGCTGCAACGGAAGGAAGCATTTCTTCAGTCTCTGTTTCCCCCGTGGTCATACTGCAGCCTTGTCAGACACCTGTAAACTGAACCAGGAGCTGCACAGGCACAAGGATTTGCATGGTTGTGTCATCTCTAAGCCAACATATCAGTCTAGTAAGAAGATTCTGACTCTCTATATTGCCTGAGCATGCCTTCTTTCCTTCCTTCAGCAGAAAAAGCAGATGAAAGCATTTCCAGAGGATCTCTATGTGATCTCTATAATAAGTAAAACATACTTGCAGTTAACAAGGGGTGGCCCTGGAGGCAGGACCATGTACTAAAGCTTTTCAGCTTAATAAAGTTTTGCCTGTGAAGGCATCATTGGTGTGAGAAAAGTAGAGAAAAGCAAACTGCTGGCATCTAGTTTCAAACCCATTTACATTTAAAAAGGGTTCACCTGCTCTGCAGAGTGCTAACTATTAATCACTAGTGGCTGAAAAGGGGCAGTTTAGGAATGCTTGCAAGTGAGTAAAGCACAGGGAAAATTTCACCAGTAGGATATAATTTAATGAATCAATTAAATCTAGTAAGCAAGATGGTGAGGCAAAAATTAGGGGTTTAATTATCTGGTTATATAGTGTAGCAGGTGAGTGTGTGAATCGTGATAGTGGCAAACAGATTTATGAACCGAATTACAAAGCAGCTAAATAAACATTTGAAATACATATGTTCTCTGGCTACTTTATTATTTACAGTTACTTATTAATACAAATTGGCATAAAACCGTTCAGCACATAAAGCATGCAGCCATACCATACCATAAAATCTGACACTGCAAACAATAATCAAGACAACATACCACAATAAACACATACTAATAAAGAATGCAGGGATGAAAAAAACAAACCTTTCAAATTGATAGAACTCTAGTCATTTAATAATCGTATAGTGTTTATTACAGTTGAGGTCCAATTGGTTGAATGTAAGAACATTGACATGAACAATGTTACAATATTAACAACATCGAATAAAGAACAAGCTTTTATATCTTGAAAAAGTCATCTTGCTCAAAATTGGTTTATTTATACAAGAGAAAATGCCTGTAAACATTTAAATTTCCACAGTTTGAAAAAATACACTAAAGAGGAACTGCAGTCTGCTCGCATAATTTGTAATACAAACATATTTTCCATTCTGAAGCTTCCCTCCAACCACTTTGCATATTATTTTATATATACTGTGATTCTGCACGTGCCAAATATGCTGCAGAAATCTCCTTCCACTGAGTCTGTCTGCAGCCATTTTAACTGTGGGCAGCTGAAGATGCTGCCTGTTCACTTCCTGGATTTTCACAGACACACACCTACAGCTCTGCAGCTCTCATTGGCCCTCTTATGACTCATCCTCCCTCCCTTCCTGGCAAACTCTCACGAGAGTGAGAGAGAGAGAGCTGTACATGTCATAAGCCTAGCTTAGACAAGAAAGAGGAAGTGGGCTGTATAAGGTATTTACTGGCAGAAAAAATGTTTTACTATCCAAAGTTAAAACATCAAGGGCAGAAAATGCAATAGATGGAAAGTTTAAAAAAATTACCGAAGGTCCGCTTTAAGTTCCTGCAATCTACCTGTAAATTTGGAGATGGAAGTGATTGGATCTAGGCAATTTGTGTATTTGCCAGACAACAGTAAGGTGATCAGATTTTCAGAATGAAATCCGGGGACATCCTACTGACCATGCCCACTTTTAATAGGGTGAAAAAGGGTTAATGGAGTGGTAGGAACAATAGTGGCACTAGAAGAAAACTACACAGAATGATGGGTGTGGCCAAATTGTACGAACAGCAGGAGTTGTATGGGTAAATAAAAACCTAAGTCTACTCTACTTTAAGTTGTATGATTAAATAAAACCTAAGTCTACCCTGCTCTGGGTCAAAAGTGTTTAATGCAGATTGCAGGGCTCAGGAGTGCATAAAGTATAGAGTACGGATGTCAGAATGCATACTACACAGGGTTCAGGAGTCAGGAAGGTAGAATTCAAAAGTATGTAAAGCACAAAATGCTACCCAAGCAGAAATTCCCCCTCTTCCCAATACAACCCTCTCCCCCACACACTACATAAGAAAAACACCTCCAGCAAAAACTCCCCCTCCCCTCCCTGATTCGTATCCACCAGACCTTGGCATTGCACTGGATTTGCTAGTGTGTCCCCCAGTTCCAAAACCCACATATGCCCATGATTTTCTTTTTCTATATGGGTATAAAATAGATAATCATGACAAGACATGATCAACAAACAGGCAATCATTACATTACACAGTCATACAGGGGAGAAAGAGGGTCTGAGGATTCACTGTGAACTGGTCAGGAATGAGGGGTGGCTTTGAGTGCAGGAGATAGTAGTAACACAGATTTTTAACAAATGCAGAGTACAGGGGTTAATATTAAAGCAGAGTGCAGAGGTCAGTAGTAAGTAACCCTGAGTGCAGGGATTAGGAGTAAGTAACGCTGAGTGCAGGAGACCAGTAGTAGTAAATGCGGGGTTCAGAGGTCAGTAGTAAGTAACACGGAGTAACACAAAGGGCAGTGGTCAGTAGTAAATAATGCAGAATGCAGGGGCCAGTAGTAGGTAACGCAGAGTTCAGAGGTCAGTAGTAAATAAGAGCATGAGTATGAGGGACCACAGATAGCAGCATGTCTTCCCTTCTGTCTGCCTCTGTTGCTGACAACAACTTGCAAAAAAGGCGGAGATGCCTTTGCAGAAATAAGGCTGAATCCAGGAAGATTGTTTTCTCGGAGAAAGCCTCCTTAAATTGGGGACTGTCGCTTAAAACCAAACTAGTCATGTGTTTTACAGTGTTAATTCTGTGTTTTTGATTTCTGCTGTTTTGTACATTTATTAAAAAATTAGGGACTGTCCCTAAAAATCTGAGACATCTGGTCACTCTAAGTTAGAGATGTGTCTAATGCCGCGTACACTTGAGCGGAATTTCCGTCAGAAAAAGTCCGATGGGAGCTTTTCTTCGTATATTCTGACCATGTGTATGCCCCATCTGACTTTTTCCATCGAAAATTCAGACGGACTTAGATAAAGAACATGTTATATTTTTCTGACGGAACTAATTACTGTCGGAAAACACGCTTGTATGCTGTTCCGGCGAGATTAGCAGAAGGAGCCCAAAGGGTGGCGTACTGGCTATTGCACTTCCTTTTTCTAGTCCCATTGTACATGTTGTATGTTACTGCATTCTTGATGGTCGGACTTTGGTGTGACCGTGTGTATGCAAGACAGCTTGAGCGGAATTCCGTCGGAGAAACCTTCAGAGATTATTCCGACGGCAAAACCGCTTGTGTGTACGTGGCATTACAGTGTCAATTTTGTGTTTTATTTATTTATTTTTCTTTTATTTAAATACAGATTTTCTAAAAACAAAACATAAATGTGAAAAGTACAGATCACAATGCAAAAAATATTTTCAAAAGTCTAAAGGACATACCACATTTTTCTAGCCAATTGCAAAAAAAACATATGAATGGAATCATCAAAAGGACAATTATTTCACTGCTGTAATGTAGCAGCAGAACAGGTTGTATAATATAATGATTAATTCTGCCTTATGACAGCCAATTTATTCAGAGCTACACATGCGCTGCTCCAGGCACAGCATGCTTTGTAGTTCAAACTGTTGCTGGCACAGTGAAAAGTATGACACATGTAAATAGGATTTCACACATGACATGACAGCAATATTAATGCATGATGGTTTTTTTGATATAGTAAAGTTAGTATGTCTAATGATAACACTTTAGGAGCATTATAGCTTTCTTTTCAAACGTTTGGTCCTTACTTTTTCCTTCTTATAATTGCACTCTGAACTGACGTGTCTGAAATTGCTCTGTATTCATCTAAATGTAAAAGTACTCTCTTTATTATTACTTTAGAATTTGAAAGAATGGTTAAATAGCACACAATTTGCATATGGAGAATACTTTTTTTTTCTTTTGGTGGATTTTTATAAAGTATGTAATTTGATGGTCAGTTTTAGAAAACAAACTGTTCCTTGACAGTTCCTTTGGCAGTCTACATTTTTAATAAATAAAAAAAGCACTTGCACACTGCAGGTATCACTTTACGCAAAAAATAACCTACACAAACTGACTGCAGGTGCTTAGGGCTCTTCATGGATCCATTCGATATCCAATAACTGAAAAAAAAAAAAAGATAGAGTCATGCAACCACTGAAACTGATGAATCTGTAGTTTATTTAAAAATCAGCACATCTCATGCTGGAGGCAAGCTCTACCACTGTTGCATTTTGCTCATATTAAGGCTTAGTCTTTGAGGAACTTAGGCTGTAACAGCTAGTGGGATATTTATACCACTACATATCAAATACACATACAATGGGTTTCCCTTCATAAAGTGACATAAACAAAGTTGTTTAAATACTTAAAGACATATCAGTGTTAAATTGCTGTAAATGATAAAACTTTCCAATTACACCCTTATAAAATTGTATATATAAATGTATAATAAAATTAAATAAGATAACAGCGATAACCTTTGGGTTTGGGTCAAACATGGGTTTGCAGCAAACCCAAATCACTTGTGGTTCACAGACCTAGCTTATGTGATCCTTCCCTGCCATAGAAACCAACTATCAGTAATTCACTTCTTGGCCTCTGAACTTAGGTCAGATGGCTTAGAATGGCCAATAATTGGGGCTTTTGTATAGGCCAGACCCTCATTATAAAAAGGCAGCATTCGCAGTAGCCATAATGAAAATATTCTTAGCTGGGATAGGGAAAGTGTAGAGAGTGCTCCTAATAATGTACATAGGAACAAACTAGTAAAGAACTTGTAGCCAATGTTGTGTTAAAGTAGATGTAAATCCTTCACTGAATGTCCTATATGGAATAAAATGCTATGTGTCATGGGGAATTTGCAGGTGGGGAGATAGAAGGATAGTTATATCTAAATGCTGCTCTATGCTAATTTTAATTTACAGTATCTCACAAAAATGAGTACATCCCTCACATTTTTGTAAATATTTTATTATATCTTTTCATGTGACAACACTGAAGAAATTACACTTTGCTACAATGTAAAGTAGTGAGTTTACAGCTTGTATAACAGTAGTGTCAATTTGCTGTCCCCTCAAAATAACTCAACAAACAGCCATTAATGTCTAAACCACTGGCAACAAAAGTGAGTACACCCCTAAGGCCTCTTTCACACTGACGATCCGTTCAGGTCCGCCTGTCAGTTTTTTAGGCGGACCTGAACGGACCCTCCATAGATCTCTATGGAGCGTCGGATGTCAGCGGTGACATGTCCGCTGACATCCGACCCGCTCCGATCCGAAAAAGTGTAATGGAGGAAAAACCTACTTTTCCATCCGTTTTCGGATCGGATCGGGTAACGACGGACTCTACGGTCCGTCATCATCCGATCCCCCATAGGGGAGAGCGGCGCTCTGACAGGTCCGTCGCTGCACAGTGTGCAGCGACGGACCTGTCATCTGCCTGCTCAGCGGGGATCGGCGGAGCGATCCCCCGCTGAGCACAGCGGGCCCCGTACACGGACACATCTGTGTGAAGGAGCCCTAAGTGAAAATGTCCAAATTGGGCCCAAAGTGTCAATATTTTGTGTGGCCACCATTATTTTCCAGCACTGCCTCTTTGGCATGGAGTTCACCAGAGCTTCACAGGTTGTCACTGGAGTCCTCTTCCACTCCTCTATCATGACATCACGGAGCTGGTGGATGTTAGAGACCTTGCGCTCCTCCACCTTCCATTTGAGGATGCCCCACAGATGCTCAATAGGGTTTAGGTCTGGAGACATGATTGGCCAGTCCATCGCCTTTACCCTCAGCTTCTCTAGCAAGGCAGTGGTTGTCTTGGAGGCTTGGGGTTATTATCAAGTTGGAATTCTGACCTGCGGCCCAGTCTCCGAAGGGAGGGGATTATGCTCTGCTTCAGTATGTCACAGTACATGTTGGCATTTATGGTTCCCTCAGTGAACTGTAGCTGCCCCGTGCCAGCAGCACTCATGCAGCCCCAGACCATTACACTCCCACCACCATGCTTGACTGTAGGCAAGACACATTTGTCTTTGTACTCCTCACCTGGTTGCCATCCCACATGCTTGACACTGTCTGAACCAAATAAGTTTATCTTGGTCTCATCAGACCACAGGACATGGTTCCAGTAATCCATGTCCTTAATCTGCTTGTATTCAGCAAACTGTTTGCGGCTTTCTTGTGCATCATCTTTAGACAAGGCTTCCTTCTGGGACGACAGCCATGCAAACCAATTTGATGCAGTGTGCGGCTTATGGTCTGAGCACTGACAGGCTGACCCCCCCACCCCTTCAACCTCTGTAGCAATGCTGTCAGCACTCATATGTCTATTTCCCAAAGACAACCTCTGGATAGGACGCTGAGCATGTGCACTCAACTTCTTTGGTAGACCATGGCAAGGCCTGTTCTGAGTGGAACCTGTCCTGTTAAACCACTGTATGGTCTTGGCCACCATGCTGCAGCTCAGTTTTAGGGTCTTGGCAATATTCTTATAGCCTAGGCTATCTTTATGTAGAGCAACAACTCTTTTTTTCAGATCCTCAGAGAGTTTTTTGCCATGAGGTGCTATGTTGAACTTCCAGTGACCAGTATGAGAGAGTGGGAGCGATAACACCAAATTTAACACACCTGCTCCCCATTCACACCTGAGACCTTGTAACACTAACGAGTCACATGACATCGGGGAGGAAACATGGCTAATTGGGCCCAATTTGTACATTTTCACTTAGGGTTGTACTCACTTTTGTTGCCAGCGGTTTAGACAGCAAATTTACATAGTTATACAAGCAATACACTCACTACTTTACATTGTAGCAAAGTGTCATTTCTTCAGTATTGTCACATGAAAAGATATGATAAAATATTTACAAAAATGTGAGGGGTGTACTCACTGGTGAGATACTGTATATCATGACACTTTTTTTACCTCATTTTCACATGCACAGTTTTAAGTCATTCTAGGCTGTATGTGTATGTTTAAAGGGGCATATTTTCTATTTTTTGCTTGATGCACTTTGTTCACAGCCTGTCTTTGAGTCCACATGGGTTTCACTGCTAAGCAGCTGCATGGCCCTTTATTGTAAAAATTATGTTGTAGCTTTTTTCTTTTAGGAAGCAAGTGTCGTGGTGAATTGCATGTAGAAGATTGTGGGAGACAGAGGCAGATTGTTTTCACCCTATGACATGCCCAAACAAGAACCTCTATAAGTATCACCAGCTGTTAAAGCTTATATGCAGTTTTAGGCCTGGTTCATGCATTTTTTAGTGCATTTTCAGTTTTGCAGGAACACACTACAGTCCATTACACAAGGTTTCCTATGGGTCACTTTCACAGCTATGCATTTTATGGAAAGGGCCATGGACTTTTTTCTGGTTTTTGGTTCCATATACTTCAATGGATCAAAAACGTGTATTGAAAAATTCAAAATGAACCTGGAATATGCAAACTGAAACTTGCAACTTGCATACTAACCCAGGCCTTAATGGTTGTGTGTAGGGTTCGCCCGATACCACTTTTTTAGGACCGAGTACAAGTACCGATACTTTTTTTCAAGTACTCGCCGATACCGATTCTTTTTTTTTAATGTCACGTGACAGTGTTTTTTTTTTTTTTTTTTTAACAGTGTTTTCTTTCTTTATTTTTTTTGGGGGGGGGGGGGAGGGGGTGAACGGTGTATGTGTGTGTGTGTGTTTTTTTTTTTTTTACAATTTTTATTTTTTACAATAATATTTTTTTTATTCTTTATATGTTTTTTTTTTGTTTTTGTTAATTTTTAATCAGCCCTGTTGGGGGGCTTTGGTGAGATATCAAGGGTCTTAACAGACCTCTGATATCTCCCCCTTGAGACAGAGAAAGAGACAGAGGATAGAGATTCCCCAGTCCCTTTCTCTGCAGCCTCAGCTGCACTGAGAATGAATGGAGAGAAGACAGCGGCTCCTCTCCATTCATAAACTGACACATCGTAATCACAGGAGATTACAATGTATCAGTTATGTGAATGGACAGAGTCAGCTGACTCTGTCCATTCACACAGCGGAGAGAGAAAGCAGAACGGAGGGGACAGAGAAGGAGAGGGGAACGGAGGGGACAACAGAGAGACACAGGGAAGGAGAGAGGAACGGAGGGGACAGCGGAGAGACACAGGGAAGGAGAGAGGAACGGAGGGGACAGTGGAGAGACACAGGGAAGGAGAGAGGAACAGAGGGGGACAGCGGAGGGGGACAGAGGAATGGAGGGGGCATGGAGGAGGATGCAGTGACAGTCAGCTGTGAGCGATCACCGCTGTATGTCACTAAAGCTGCTGAAAGCCGCTGGGGGAGAATCTTGTAACTCCCCCACGCGCCGATCACAGCTGTCCTCTAGGTATCGGGGGAAGCATCGGGAGCATTTGCCCGAGTACAAGTACTTGGGCAAATGCTCGGTATCGGTGCCGATACCGATACTAGTATCGGTATCGGGACAACCCTAGTTGTGTGTATTCTGCATTGTTTAAAAGTAGAAACAAATAAGGGCAAGAAGTGTCTGCACCTAAACCACATCATGTTGCATCAGTCACCTTCACCACACCCACATATCCCCATAGATAAAAAAGAGTTAGGTGCATATCGGTTAGACCTATTGTCAGGTCACCTGAGTCCAGGTGACAGATGCAATCCGTAGGAGTCAGGAGTGCACCGCTAAGGTAGTGAACCCTAGGACTGACTGCTGCGGATTGAACTCTGGGAGGTTCAAGAAGCAGGTCTACTGGAGCACCAACACAGATCCCACTGGGAGCTAGAGCATAGATTCCCCAGGGCGCGGAGTCTAAGAGCCAGCAGGTGTTTACCAGAGCCTCTAGTGGTGAGGATGGACTGTGCTGCAGGCTGGCTCCAGGTCGCGGCCCCCAGGGTCTCACAGCTCACGCTCACGGTAGACTACAGGAGAAAGAGGAAGGAAGCAGCAGGCTGGAACAACAAGGATAGTAAAGGGATAAGCCAAAGGTCGGGGCGACTAGCAGACAAGAATAAACATAGAACACGCCAAAGGTCAGGGTCACAAGCAGACAGGGATAGTCGAGAACAGGCCAAGATCAGTAACTGGAATCAGATGTAGGAGACACAGCAAGTTGCACACGAAAGCTAAACACACAATGGTTGATCAGCAAGGTTGGCTTGCAATGCACAGGTTAATATAGTGTTGCTATTTAGAGGCTGAGGTGGAGCTATGCAGAGGGAAGATTATATAAGCAGTCAGGTGAGGGTGGCTGTCCTCTAAAGGTGAATACATGGAGGAGAGGTAAGCTGACAGACAAAGATTACTGCATAACCATGACACTTATTACTGTATTGTCCAATAAAACCGATTTGTTCTCTGGTTAATTACACCACTGCAGCTTCTTTGACATCTTTATTTTTTTACATCTATAAACTCTTTATGCCATTACTTATAGGTAAATTTAAATAGTCAGTATGACAGAACAAGACATTTTCCCTTTTCTCCAACACAAAAAGAAGATTCAACCACAAGCAACCATGTCATTGTCACAACATAGCAAGCTAGATAGTAGACCTTTTGCCTTGGCATCCACATTACTCTTCTATAGTTTTGGAGGTCTATTTGGATTAAGTTGAATATCCCAGATCAGAGACACAGCAAGTTCCATTGAATACACATCTGCTGCAACAAAAAGGCTGTCCTGTCTTTAATGCAGGAATTATGATCACTAGTTTTAAGCGTTTTACTTACAGCCTTGTCCACTGTGTTTGTTTAAACAGGGCAGGGGCAGCCTTACATGGAAAAATATGGTAAATTTAAATAAAATATATATAAAATATAAATATGGATGAATGAATGTACTATATGAAACAACAATTAACCCATCAAAGCAGCGCTATTTTCAGTCCTCAATGCTGACTGATAAAACAAAGTCTTTGTAAATTCAAGCAAAACACATGCAGGCAGGTAAATTCCAACAAAGACACAGCGGTTGGAGCTCGGTCTGGATTCCCTTATATGAATAGTAGATCTGATGAGTGCACCTTTCACCATCTATTGGGACACCTTGTGCTGCACACACCCCATAGGGGTTCAAACTCACCGGAGCCAGGAGGTTAACAAGCCTTGGATCAAATCCTCTCTCTGTTTACTCCCGAAGTCCTCCAGGGTTGATGATCAGATAACAGCAACAATGTCCACATGTAAAAAACAGACCCCGAATAGTCCAGTACCGTTTTGATAATTTATTGTAAGTCACAAATAAGAGAATAAAAAACTAATAAAGTAAATACACTGTAAAAATCAGTGGGCGCAGTTCCTTACAAAGGATAGCCTTCTAGCTTTCAGTTGGTTGGTAATAGTGGATAACTCAAACTGCTTCTCTCAAGTACCCTTGTGCTTTGAGAGAAGCAATGTTCCTTGCGAGACAATCTGGTAACAGTCTGGTCTAGAGTGTGTGGTTAGAATCTGTGTCCCTATTATTTAAGGGTAACATGCTCTCCAACATGAAGATAACATAGAGTTCCACTATTCATTTCTTTCATGACAATCTAGATCTCTCTGCGCTTTAAAAAATAGCATTTTTAACCCATTAGATACATTTATTTCTCTACTGCCCTACACCTCCTCACTTACAAGGTGATATTACTTTTGGCCATCACCTCTGCCAGTCCATTGTTATTATTATTAATAATTTTATTTATTTATTTTTGCTGTAAGAAAATGAAATATGAACATTTTTATTGTATTCATCGGACTCTTCCATATTGTTCTTTTCAGCAGTTTCCACTTCAGGAGACCTTTCTGGATTATATTAGTTGTCTTGGCTGCCACTAAATCATCCATATTTGTCTTTTTGTTTTCTTTTTGTCAACTGCATATGTTTTTTTAATTCAACACTGGATACATTATGTTTACTCGGTTGCTTCAATAAGACTAATCTCTTCATTGATCTGCTTTACAACTCTTTTGTATGTGTTAATCAGGGCTCAATTTTTCACATCCTGAGCTACTAGCCAGGTCTTAAGGGTTACTCGCCACCAGTTGCCCAACCCAACCCCTACCCCGTCCCACCCCTAATTCCACCCCTAAACATGCCCTAATAACTTTATCAGTGCTCATCAGTGCAACCTCATCTGTGCCCATCAATGCAGTCTCACCTGTGCCCATCAACACAGCCTCACCTGTGCCCATCAATGCAACCTCACCTGTGCACATAAACGCAGCCTCACCTGTGCACATAAATGCAGCCTCAACTGTGCCCATCAATGCAGCATGACCAGTGCCCATCAATGCAGCCTCACCTGTGCCCACCATTGCAGCGTGACCAGTGCCCACCAATGCAGTCTCACCCGTGCCCATCATTGCAGCGTGACCAGTGCCCATCAATGCAGTATGACCAATGCCCACCAATGCAGCCTCGACTGTGCCCATCATTGCAGCATGACCAGTGCGCAACAATGCAGCCTCTCCTGTGCCCATCATTGCAGCATGACCTGTGCAGAGGAAGAGAGAGGGTGGCTGTATCATTAAAGAGCAGGGATTTCCTGCTGTAACAGCTTTTATTTGAATTGCCGTCCGCTCGCAGTCGCACACAGTCCCTCCTCCTGACCCGGCATCTGTGACAGACAGAACATTAATATATAGATCATTTCATCATATGATTGCACCAACCACATGAACTAAAACTTATCAATCAGAGTTAGTTACATCTTACACAGTATATTTATTGATATACAGTATTAGGTTCAAAAGAGTTTGTCTAATAATAGGATTATATTTAAGCTAGGTTCACACTGCTATGATAAGATTTTGATCCCACTTTCAGTGCAATTATGTAGTGCTACTTGGATTCAACTTGGATACAACTTTGCTGCAACCTTCTTTGGCCTCATAGAAGGTTTTTATATGCTATGGGGCCAAAATCGCACTGGAATCACACCACAGTAGTACAGAATTTCCAAAATTGATCCATGCTGAATCGAATAGATATGAACTGACACCATTAAAAATTCTGTGGCACTCAAGGCGCATCTGAAATTGCACTAGTGTAAACCAGGTCTTATGCAGACTCTACATCTATTTGTATTTACATTGTTTTTGTTGAGTTAATCATCACGTAAGTCAAAGTTAACAAAAGTATACCATGCTTTTTTAATGTCCCAAAAACTATGACAGGGTCTCTTTAAATTTCATGCAAATAAATATCATATACACATTAGAGAATTTAATATTTTAGGGGGAAAGCATCAAGTATCAAGTCTTAGTGAACTCATCCTATAGTGCTAAATATATTTGGAAGGTTTTGAAGGAAGTAATGAAAGTAGTGATTTCAGTAAAATTTATTTCACCATGAAATTACTGATTTGATGAAATTTCACAAAAGAAGAAACTCTAAGTACTCGTATTAAGTAGCTGAGGCAAAATGTACCTAAATAATGTATTTTCCCCCCAATTTCATAGAAACATTATTGAATTCAAGTTTTTCAATTTTGCTAATTCCTAATGAAAAGTGATTTGACCCAGTTCTTATCCCCTAGGTTCTATTAAATGTATAAACACATTATTTACCAAATTAGCTTGCCTCACCATAGAGATCTTCAATTTATGCCAGAGTTTGATTTTATCCCTGAATCCAGTGAGCAAGAGAGAGCTGTTCAATTGAGAGTACGGTGTTATCTCAGAGGAGATGACTACTCCTAAATATTTAAAAGTGGTGACACTGGGGACTGGGCAAAAGGAGTGTAGCTGTGAGCTAATCCTTCCATATAGAGGTAATAAAGCAGATTTGGACCACTTAATGGTTAAACCAGAACAAACACAGAATTCTGTGATAATGGCTGCTCGCAAAGAAGAATCAGTGTCCCCTAGTAGAAGTAACATGCTATCAGCATACATCATAAGCTTTTCGTGTAAGGTATTATATCGAAAAAATAAAAAATAAAAGCCAAAAAATCTTCCTCCTGCAGATCATGGCTGCGGCACAACTCTCTCAATGGATGGCATGCCGTCTATACAGAGTGCAGCGTGCTTGTGCCGGTGAAGTCACCGGCTGCTACTAAAGTAAATATCTCCTAAACAGTCCATGTTTAGGGGATATTTACTGAAACCTACAGTTAAGCCTTATTATAGGCTTACCTGCAGGTATAAAAAACAAGCAGACTTTATTACTGCTTTAAGAATACCTTTATGCCCCGTACACACGGTCGGACTTTGTTCGGACATTCCGACAACAAAATCCTAGGATTTTTTCCGACGGATGTTGGCTCAAACTTGTTTTGCGTACACACGGTCGCACAAAGTTGTCGGAATTTCCGATCGCCAACCACGCGGTCACGTACACCACGTACGACAAGACTAGAAAAGGCCAGTTCAGAACCAAGCGCAGCACCCTTTGGGCTCCTTTTGCTAATCTCGTGTTAGTAAAAGTTTGGTGAGAGACGATTCGTGCTTTTTCAGACTCGTGGCTTTCAGATCGTTTTCTGCCGTTCAGTTTGTGCTTGTGGGTTTGTATCTGCTCTTCAGTGCGTGCAGCAAGTTCCACGTGACTTTAATTAGTCATTGTATTCTTGTTCGTTCGTTACTGTTTTTCAAGTCGCACGTCCACATCGTCCCACCACCCAACTCGGGGTCATACTATTTCAACTATAAGGGGTTCAATAGTATAGTGATGCTGGCGGTGGTGTCGGCTAATTACGACTTCCTGTATGTGGACGTGGGGAAGAATGGCCGGATGTCCGATGGTGGGGTCATCGCCCAGACGGAGTTTTACAGGGGTCTCCAGAATGGCAGCTTGGACTTGCCAGCTCCAGAGGACAATGTGGAAGGACTCCCATTCGTGTTCGTTGTTGATGAAGCGTTTGCGCTGGGGGACCACCTGATGTGGCCATTCCCAATGAGGACCCTCACCCCAGAACAGAGGGTTTTTAATTACTGGCTGGCCAGAGCCCGAAGAGTGGTGGAGAACACATTTGGAATCCTGGCCAGCCGGTTCCGCCTATTTCTGACACCCATCCATATGGCGGAGTATAAACGGAACCATATTATACTTGCGTGCTGTGTTCTCCATAACTTTTTAAGGAAACATTCGGCCAACTATGCTGGCTCAGTTGGGCCTGAGGCCGGAATGATACATCAAACCACACCGACGGCGCTTGAAAGCGGCCGTCCTGGCTTGCCTTCCCTGAGTGCCCGTGATGTCCGGTTACGCTACCTGGAGTTCTTTGCAGGTAGGGGGGCCATCAATATGCCAGCAAATATGTGAAGCCTTTTTATAATAAAAAACAAAAAGAAATTCTTTGTGGACATTTACTGCTTGTGTTTGTTTTAGCTGACCCTGACAGAAATGTTTTGAGTGCAGAAAATGGCGTGATTGTGTAACCTTATACAAAGCACTGTTGGCTGTTATTTACTAAATGCAAAAACACATTTCACTACAAGTGCACTTGCAACTGCACTGAACCTGCACTTGTAGTGCAAAGTGGATTTGCCCTTAGGAAATAACCCCCATTTTCGCTGAAAACAGCAATTATATCACCCCAAAAGTGTTGTAGCGTTGAGACAATAATCCACGCATTCTTGATTAACCAACTTTTTTATACCTGCACAATCACATGTGCATTTACCAAAGGTTTTTCAAACAAACCAACATGTTTGTTGTATAACAATTTTTCGGGTAGCATTATCAAAAATAGAAATGTCCATTTTAGATAAAACAGGCATGTGTCAAACAAACAAGAAAGACACAAATCTTGAACTTACAAACGTCACATTTTGTAGAACTTGAAGGCAATATCAGACATGAGTATTTAGAAACTGTGTTTGATATTGCGTTCAGATGGGGTGAAGTCACCCCAGTAAAAGCCAAATTTGGAAGATGCACAGCAATTTACCAATGTCAACATGTGCGACCTGCCATCACGGGGGATCAAGGGACGTGTTTTGGGGGAGCAAGCCCTTCCTCACCGCTACTTTATTATTGAGGAAGGGGTTGCACCCCCAAAACGCGTCCATTGATCTCCCATGATGGCAGATAGCACATGTTGACATGTTGACACATTGTGTGCATCCTCCAAATTTGGCTTTGTGAAAAATCACAAAAACATTTTGCACATTGTAGCACACAAAAGAAGAACATGATTGGAGGGGCTTTAAACTCACCCCAAAACATCAATGATGTTTTTATTTTTTGGAATAACATCATTGATGTTTTTCTTGATGTTTTCCAATTGTAAATTACACCCCATGATCTCCCCGATCAGGATCTGTGGCCTTTCAAAGCTTTCCCCTTTTTTTTTTTTTTTAATATTAAACTATATAAGTATTATATTGCAGTATAGATTTCAATGTATAAATAGCTACAATAGTACCACATTGCAAGGTGCATAGCATGCGAAGCCGGTTAACCACCTATTCTCATGTAACTATTGTGCATATCTATGTATTAATACTTTTCTTTCTAGTGAGCCCACCCTCCTGTGTCCCCCCCCCTATTAACCCCCTATATATTCGAGGCACATCCGATGGCCGACATAGGTTCCATGCTTTATTCTTTTCTCGGCTCTAATCTCTGAGCTGCTCTTAGCTCAACCCACCCCATAAATAGAGAGCGGATAATCTCGGCACTAGGATAGCACGGATGACGGGCACGGCATTGTTTGAATCCACAGGTTCCACATTCTTGCAAATTTATTATAGCTGCCTGACCTAGTGTAGAATGTTCTCTCGCTCCACACTGTGGAGTTGACAGTTCCCGACCAATCTTCCGGGGTGGGAGGAGTTCTTGATTGCCAAGACTGTGCGATTAGTTTTCTAGCTTGGAACAGGCATCTTGCTACCGCTACCGCCGTGTTCCTGTCTCTCGGTTCATTGGTAACGTGCCCCAGCACACAGGCCCTAGGATCTAACTCTAGGTTGGTTTTAAACGTAGTGTTTATTTTCTTTACGATCTCGGGCCAGTACCTCGCTAGTTTTGGGCACCTCCAGAACATATGGATCAGATCGCGTGTTCCTCTGCATCTGGGGCACTCATCGTTGGTTCGACGACCAAACATAAAGAGCTTTTTTGGTGTATAGTAGGACCTATGCAATAGCATCAGATGGGAGGCCTTTTGTGAGGGAGAGACCGACACCTCCGGTCCAAGTTCCAGGATCCTTTTCCATTGTATGTCCGTTATCTCCCCCACATCGCCCGCCCACCTGTCCCTACCCCCGAAAGAGCCTACATGCGTGTTTATTTTCTTTATTAATTGAGTGTATATCTCTGTGATTAACCCCTTAGAGGTCTCTGATCTCCCCAATCAGGATCTGGGCACTTTCGGATGTGAAAGGATCTGGATCCACAACATCACGATCACCTAAAAAGAGAGAAACCAAACAAAAACAGGTATCAAAAATATGCCGGCATCCATCTCTTACCTGAGCCTGTGGTCGCAGACACTCACCTGGTGTGGTGACTAGTTCCACCACGTCTTCCTCCTCCTGCTCTTCTTGGGTTGGGGGATTTCCCCTTCTTCCAGAGGGGGGGCTCTGGTCTCCTTGGATGAGGGGTGTCCTCCGAGTCTTTTATCCCCTATGTCAAACAAAAATGGTATAATTAGCACACAGATATTTGATGGCAGAACTAGAAATGGGAAACATTGCTTGGAAGTGAGGTACAATTGTCAATTTTAGCAGAGTTCCAAAATGTAGCATTTTCAGTGTCCTTTGTCAAGCTTCAATACTTTACCTGTTTGGTACAAGCTTCACAGATGTAGCCCCCCCCCCCTATAGTATACACTGGAGCACCTGTGTGGGTCCCCTAGTAAAAATGGTGTTCTGGGGTCCCACACTAGTGCTCCAGCGTCCAGATGTGAAAACAGCTGCTGAGTGTCCTCTCCTTACACAGAATCAAGTTTGCATTTCATTCTAGTAACAAAGCCATCTACACAACCCAATTTTTTTAAGTAAAAATGGTGGGCAAATGCATATGGCCTAAACAATGGTATTTTTGAGTCAGAAAGAAAAATGTTTGATACGAACGAATAATGTGCCCATGAACATGAAAGTTGCCATTTTAAACTGTACAACAGTTCCTAAAAGCACATGGAGCAGCACGAACGTAATAAACATAAAGAATAGGAACACAGCACAACTACTTACTTTTTTTGCAGCACTCTCCGGATCTTTCTGTACTGCTCATGTTCTCGTAATTTGAGGTCCGACCACCGTTTCCTGAGCTGATCTTTCGATCGTCGTACCCCGAAATTCCGGTGCAGACTCCTGACCACTTTCGCCATGATCTTGGCCTTTCTGATATTGGGGTTGGGGTAAGGCCCATACTTCCCGTCATAGTCGGCCTTCTTCAGGATGTCCACCATCTCCAACATCTCCCCAAAGGACATATTTGAGTCCTTAAATCTCCTTCTGGATCGGGACGTGTCCGGATCCGGCCTTTCCTCCTCCTCCTCCTCGTTGCTACAATTAGCACGATCCTGCTGTGTCTCCGCCATGTGCTCTTCCCCCACTGCGCCGAACAAAAAGGGGCAGGGAATAGACTAGAAAGAACGTCAGGGGCGGGCGGAGTTACACGCATGCGCAGTGTGTATAAAGCGTAACACGCATGCGTCTTACGTACGATCTGTGAGCGGAGGAAGGAGCATCGGAGGCACCGATCATGATAACGAAGGTAGGATCTAAACTTGGGCCTATACTGCTTCGAAATGGAAGCCTTTATTTTAACAAGATTAGGGGAGTTTGGCCTGACATTAGGGTTTGTCTTGTGTTGTGTCTTGCAGAGAAAATGGATGGGTTCAACGACCACAATTTCCTCCCCCTGTTCATTGACAAATACAGGGAGCTGCCCTGTCTGTGGCAAGTGAGACACCCCCACTATAACCATAAAAAAAAGAGGCAGGCAGCGCTGGAGAAACTGCTGGAGTTGGTGAAGCCGGTGGTCCCCACAGCAACCATCCCCTATTTAAAAACCAAAATTGGTGGCCTGAGGAGCACCTATCTTAGGGAGCGCAAGAAGGTCACAGATTCCCAGAGGTCCGGAGCTGCAGCAGATGACGTTTATGTCCCCAGGCTGTGGTACTATGAGAGACTGCGATTTCTGTCAGACCACACTGAAGTCAGGGAATCCCTCTCTACTCTTCCTTCCACTCTTCCTTCCACCCCAGCTGAGGCTTCCAATGTCCAACCTGGGCCTTCCAGCCAGGAAGAAGTGGAGGAGCCCAGCTGGAGCCAGGTATAGCATTCTTCTACAGATTTCTGGGCAATAAAGAAATGATGATTACTATAGATGTTATTATTAATCACTAATTGCTGATTGAAAAAAGTGTTTTACATATCAATAGACAGTAGTGGGCACCCAAATTTGGGACAAGAATGAAAACTGCTGGGCTCAGAAGGATAGTCTGTTATATTTGTTAACATTCAATTTGCAACAGTCAGGAGGTGAAAATTGTGTGTGATTGATGACTAAAATACTAAAACTATGTCCCTTTTTCATACACAGGAAGACCTAAGCCAGGAGGAGGTTGTGGAATGTGGCAGCCAGGAGGAGGCGGGGATTAGTGGCAGCCAGGAGGAGGCGGGGCTAAGTGTCAGCCAAGAGAAGCCTGGGACCAGTCGCAGCCTGACTGAATCTCAGGTTCCTCCCCTCCGCCTTACATACAAAAGAGCCAGGAAGACGACTCCGAGTCCCATGCAGGATTCTGCGTTCAGGCTGATTCAGGAGGCTTCTGCGTCCCTACGAGCCTTACCCACTCCTGAAGAGGCCTTTGCCTGCATGGCTGCCACCAAACTGCAGGGCATGCAGGAAGGTCACCGCAGGCTCCGTGAGGACCTTATGTATAAAGTCCTACGTAAGGGAGTGAGTGGGGAACTAACACCCAAGACCGACGTGGTTGAGTTGGACCATCCTCCTCCTCCTTCTCCTCCTGCTGCCACAACTCCACCACCAGAGCCACCGCATGGAAGGAAGCGTGGAAGGAAGACCTGAGAGTGATGACCCTGGGTTCAGTCTGGTCTGACAAAAGATGCAGTCTCTCATATGACCACAGCCTGGGGACACAGATGTCATCTGCTGCTTTCCGGATCTCTGGGACTTCTGGACCAGACTGCCCTCCCTTAGATAAGGACTCCTCAGGCCACCAATTTTGCTTTGAAATAGTTGATGTCTGCCCTGGGGGTCCAAGGCTTCACCCACTTCTGCTGTTTCTCCAGCGTTGCCTCCCTCTTTGTTTAGTTGTGAGCCCGTAATAAAATTTTTTTTAGGGAAATTATACTCTCCTGTGTGTGTTTTCATCCAAAAAGTACAGTTTGTTGGTGACGATTCAGATACATTTCTAACATAAAATGTGAAATTAACAAGGGACAACAACACCAAACAATCTCCTACAGATTAAATAGAACAACATATCAATGGTGTTGTGGGAACTTGTCACAAAAAACACACACAAACATTTTCGGGAGTACAAATCAAAATCCCCCCCAAAAAATAACACCCTTCAAAAAAATACTAACACAAAAAAAGAATCTACATTAAAGCCAAAAAAAAAAAAAATACAAAAAAAAATGTTGTCAGATGTGAGAAATCAAAATATATTTAGGGAATCCCGATAAATAGTAACGAAATAAGTTTGTGAGAAGTCTGTGTGACTATGAGCAGCAAAACTACTATATTCTTGTCACATTATAAAGAAGAAGAGATTGCGCTGTATTAAACCATTTTTAACATTGCAGCGTGACGAAAGTGCTGTATCCATTGCGAACGCTAAGTTTACCAGAACGAGCTGTTCCGTGTCGGAATTTCTTCTAAACATGCGTGGCACTTTGTGTGTTGGAACAGGCCACACACGGTCGGAATTGACGCGATCGGATTTTGTTGTCGGAAAATTTTATCTCCTGCTCTTTAACTTTGTGTGTCGGAAAATCCGATGGAAAATGTCCGATGGAGCCCACACACGGTCGGAATTTCCGACAACACGCTCCGATCGGACATTTTCCATCGGAAAATCCGACCGTGTGTACGGGGCATTAGTGCTCTGGGTCAAGTAAGCAGCAATGTAATTCTGCAGCTACTGTAAGCATGAGATATAATAATAACACAGTTGCTAGTGGTTAAATGCCTCATGACTTGGTAAAATACCTCAAGAAACAATTGCATGTGCAGTTTTTATTTATAATAAGAGTTAATTCCTTTTGTGCAATATTTCTACAAAGATGATAAAAAAACGTAAAGCAAACATTACATATAGTAAAGCTTTTGTGCATTAACATTATGTCTAGCACTTGATTTAAAGTGATTGTAAAGTCTCTGTTTTTTTTCTACAAAAATAACAAACATGTTATACTCACCTGCTCTATGCAGTGGTTTTGCACAGAGCAGCTCGGATCCTCCTCTTCTCGGGTCCCTCTTCGGTACTCCCGGCCCCTCCTTCCTGTTGAGTGACCCCACAGCAAGCAGCTTGCTATGGGGCACCTGAGTTGAGCTGCAGCTCTGTGTGTCCATTCACACATGTATCTGCCGTCCAGCCCCACCCCTCTCTCTCCTGATTGGCTAACTGACTTTGATTGACAGCAGAGGGAGCCAATGGCACCACTGCTGTGTCTCAGCCATTCAGGAGGGAGAGTCCAGGATGGCCAAGACACTTGTGGACATCGTTGGACAGAGGGGGCATTCAGGTAAGTATTAGGGGGCTGAGAGGGGCTGCTGCACACAGAAAGATTTTTACCTTAATGCATAGAATGCATTAAGATAAAAAACTTCTGACCTTACAACCCCTTTAAGGCGGAACCTAAGCCAGCTGGGTGTTGGGGGTTAATTGTCATAATGAGAAAATATAATGTGGCTATCTCTCAACATAGCCTCTATCAGCACTGGCAGGTCCACGTTCACTGTTGCCTCATGTCCCCCCACCACCATCTTCTCAGCCGCTCCTGCTAGATTCATCACTGCTCCTTTTTCTGTGCACAGGAGATACATTGCATCTGGCACCGGACTCCATTCTTGGCATATTACAGATGGCTGGATATAGTACATGTGCCACAGGCAGTGTGCTCGCAATAGAAAATCACTAGGAATAAGAGGGAGTAACAAAAACATGTAACAATTTTATGTATTGCCTTCAGCTAAGCATAAAAGTATATCTAAATGCTCTCTTACAGTCTAACCAGGTCTCAAATCCAGTTACCAAGAGCAACACAAATTTTAAAAAAATCACCCTTTATTGTCCCTGATTAAACCAAACCCTCCTTCATTGGTGTCTCACATGCTCCCCCTACTAGACACTGCAGCTCACAGTGGGAGGGTTTAAGCAGCACTGTCAGTTGTGCCAATCCAGATGGCAGTGGGTAGGTTAGGTATGGCCAGATGCTGGCTGACAAGCTACATGCTTGTTAATCAACAATTATAATGCTGAGAGTCAGGCCCTCTGCAACATTGTCTTATCGCATTGTATTGCAAGTGGGCACAGCCTACATGAGTGACAGCCCTTTCTAATTTAACTTTAGGTTTTATTGCTTAGCAGTGATTTTATTGCTTTATTGCTTGGCAGTGTTAGACAAATACAACAGAGTTTTACAAACACGGGATGCTATTCTTCATTGCCAGTTACTCGCCATCCCAATGATCACATTGCTGTATGCACCAAGGATTCACATGAGTAAAGTCTTCCTCCTGTATTCACTGTACATGTAGCTAAGCTGTCCATATCATTTCTTTTTTCACTGTAATCACATTCATAGGTTTACTCCATTGACATCAGACTTCACAAGCTTTGTGAGATGGCTTTCATATCCTGAAGATTATTATTAAGTGGAATCCCATAGCTCTAGGTTAAACATGTTTATTGTGGGTAATATTTTCCTCATGTGTTTTCGTGACAGAGAGTTGATCATTTCTGCCATTCCAAGAATCATTTTTCAAGTACATTGTCTTTCATCCCATGAACTTGTCATAAACTGAATAGTGCTTGATGTATGTTCACTTCGATGAGTGGCATCTGAGGTGTTTTTTAATTATGTTTTTTTATACCTTGCTATCCCCTTAGAGAGCTGAACTTTGTTATTACACTGTATATATTCCCTTTAAGCAATTTCACATTTATATGTCTTCTCATTAACACCTTTATGTCCAGAGGCAAAGGGATGTTAGGTGACAGTTTAAATTTAGCAGTTTTATTTTATGCCGGTTTACTAAAAAATAACTTTCTAACCACATTACATACCAAAGGTTTTTTTCACATTCTTTTATCAGGACATGTAGGGGTTTTTGTTAAATTGCGTTATTAAATATTTCTCATGTCTTTTTTTATTATGAGCTGACCAGGAAAAATAAATATGTATGTACCATTAAAGTGCTACCAAGTTAATCCACAAGCAGTCTGTAAAAAAAAAAAAAAGTTTATAAACAAGAATTTGCCGCGAGCACCACATTATGTTCGCTGGTCGGTGAACATCTGGCTCAACTCTACTGGCTATACATGGTTTGTTTTTTCAGTCTGCTGGCTGAACAAAAAGGAAAAAACAAAATTAACCGATCCACCTCATTTGTGTGGATGGAGAAATCCCCATGCTGGCACATTATACTCTGACAGAGGACTTGACATTGTCAGAATACACTGGTAAGTGACTGCAGCCCATCTACATTCTACCTTTTAGCACAAATTTACCCCCCTCCCTCAAAATCCAACTTCTAGGACACATCCTCTACCCCCTAAATCCCCCCTACCAGCACTAATCCCCCCAAATCCCACCTCCCAGTTCAAATCCCTCCAAAGTCCCTATTTTATCACAAATCCCCTACCCCCCAAATACTACCTCCCAACACTAATCTCTCTGTTCCCTCTGCTAGCACAATCCCCTCCACCCCAAATTCTACCTCCCCATCAAAAATCCTCTCCCCTTCAAATCTCTCTCTCAACACCAAACCTCCCCCCCCTTCCCCACCACAATTTGTCTCCTCCCCCCAAAGCCCTCCCAAGCATTAATCCTATCCCCAAAGAAGAAATTACCCCCCCCCCATCCCTTTCCCTGGGACCTAATACTCTCACAGTTGCTTCTGTAAATGAGGCCTTAGCACAACCTCCTCAGATCTTACCTCCAAATTCCTCCCTCTTAGGACTATTTCTTCACCTCCTCCCCAAATCCTCCCTCTTAGCACTAATTCACTCACCTCCAAATCCTCCGGGACATTGCTCAAATGTCTATGAGTCAGCAGGCAGCAGGTATCATGATTAATAATGGATTTACAGTGAGGGACATTTTTTTGTATCTGGGGGCTCCTTTAATGTTAAAGGAGGCTTTCAAATTCTGATAAGATCCCCACAACTACCAGCCGGGGCTGCGGGAAAGAGTGCTCATCAACATGGGGATGAGGTGCTTTTCCAGCCCCCCCCAGCCACCACACCATGTTGAGGGCATGTGGCCTGGTATGGTAGGAGGGGGGACACATGTTCATCCCCCCTTTTCTTGCCAGTCAGGTTCCATGCTCAGACTAAGGGTCTAATAAGGGTTTTTAGGGCTGCCCCTTACATTCCATAGCAGACCCAAAGGATCGGGTATGCATTTTGGGGGACTCCACGCATTATTTTTTTCATGCTGGCTGTATGATGTTCTACTGCAAAAGTGACATTTACAATGTAAAAAATTCACAGTTAAAAATGCCAGTAAATAACTTCACTCCCAGCTTCTTAAAAAAAAAAAAAAAAAACAGACCTCTCTAAAGGTACCTCACAATAAATAACAAACCCATATGTGTTCAGGGAATTTGGGTCTGTGGTTTTGAAACGATTTTGTGCAATTTGTTTTGACATTTTATTAAACTTTAAGAGAATGAAGTGTGTTACTGTAAAAAGAAAAAGAATGAAGGTGAGGGTGTTAGCTTTTAGATCTTTTGTGGCTGCTACTTCCACTGTGAGTTCATGTCAAAACTAAAAATCCTTCTTTTAAGTTGAAATAAATCAGATTGGGGTGCTGCTGCTATATGGAGGTAGAGCTAAATATAAAAGTTAAGGAAATCAAATATATATTCAAAATTGTGTGATCGCACACAACACACACAGATGCAGTCTGTGAAAATCATATTTTCCAACACCTCATATAGTTTGTAATGTAAAGGATCAGTGTTTTTTCCCATGTTGTCCTCAAGGTCACTTTAAAAGAATGACCCTCACCCCATTTTATGGTGTTTTAACATTTTTTGCATGGCTCATGACCCCATCACAGTGTACAGCTTCCCATGCCCATTTTTTGACAACACCTTGCCTATTAGCTTTAAAAATTAGCAGAATGCATTACCAAGATTCACCCCCACTCTATAGTTTACACTGGGGTGCGAATTTAAGTTTGTGTTTTTTGGACTTCACTCAAGATTGAATAATACCCCCTCCCGAACCAGGACACATTCGCTCATCCCTAGTATTGAACACTTACAGGTGTATTTGATAACTTGTCCCCCACTAGGCTCCATGGTCCTTCCTATTGGGCGCTACATCACTACTAGAGCACAGTAGTGATATACCAGCCAACAGGAGGAATTACAGGATTGCTTTAAAGTGTACAGGATCAAATAAAAACAGGCTTAGACCTTACATTTTGTATGAGACAAATTTGCTGTGAATAAAAATAAGAAAAAAATGATACCAGTTGTCATTCTACAGCTGCTCCTTTGTCTATAGAGAACAATTCTTTTTGTTGCTAGTTCCTGCCCCCTGATGACACCATGGATGTAATCTAATAATTGGAAGTATTAATTGGTGGGGTCTGCCAATCAAATTGCTGATAGGTTTCTGTAAGGATAAAAATACAGAGTGTGCACTGTAATATGTGTGGAAATGCTCTACTACTTCTAATTTAGAATTATATGCTAACTTTTTTTATGATTTACTTTGTCACAATAAATTGCATTATAATGAATCCCTGTTACATAAAAAATACCATTTACATAGGAGTCCACTTTATAGTGGGCCTAATGTAATATAATTACTTTAGATTCCCAGCCTACTCATGCTGCTGCCAATTAAAAAGACATCAGCTGTTTGAGGACAGTGAGGTGCATATTTTGGACAGATAGCAGAAGTGGTTCCCAAGAGGACCATCAACATCAAACTTCAACATCCATTCCTGAACATTTGAACACCTTTACCCTGTCAATTTGAGAACACTTCACACCTTTAGCCGTGTAACTAGGGATTAACACATGTGCAGACTTCATGACAACTGGGTGGTTACACATCCTTCGCACCTTCCATCCTATTCTTGGACAACCAATATCTGCACATTCATTGGTGAATGGATCAAGGTGTCTATGCTAGCTGTGTGGATGTAAATGCTGGGGTTGTTTCCTGGCACTCATTGCAACTTAAGAAGGTGCTTAGAGAAGCATCTTCAACATTACACGTGTTCCGTTGTATGTGACTAACGCCCTGTACACACGGTCGGACTTTCCGATGGAATATGTGCGATCGGAGCTTGTTGTCGGAAATTCCGACCATGTGTGGGCTCCATTGGACTTTTTCCATCGGAATTTCCGACACACAAAGTTTGAGAGCAGGCTATAAAATTTTCTGACAACAAAATCAGTTTGTGGACAATTCCAATGCACAAAGTGCCACGCATGCTCAGAATAAATTAAGAGACGAAAGCTATTGGCTACTGCCCTGTTTATAGTCCCAACGTACGTATTTTACGTCACCGAGTTCAGAACGATCGGATTTTCCGACAACTTTGTGCGACTGTGTGTATGCAATACAATTTTGAACCTACATCTGTCAGAAAAAATCCACGGATTTTGTTGTCGGAATGTCCGATCAATGTCCGATCGTGTGTACAGGGCATAACTCCTACTAGTTAAAGACCAGCAAGCTTTAGCACATGGAATATGGACCCCCAGGAAAAAGGTATGTGCAAGAAAACTGCAGACCTAAAATATTTTTTTACATTAGTTCTGCTTAAAATGTGTGTATTTTGGCTTTTAGAATGCAATGTTTTAGTGGTTTCTTTTCTATAACTACATTGTCTTTAGAATTAAAAACTACTTCAAAAATGAACGTGAAGAGGAATATTTTATTGGAAGATTAAAAAGAAGATTGGAAGATGATTCTAAAAAATATTGAACAGTACTAAATACATAAGGGCTAGTATGATCTGGAACCACATAAAGCATTCTTGATCACTTTTATAGTACCTGATGCTGCTAGCAGCAGTCTGGTCCAACAGATGAGTGGAACAGTACTGAAGAGCTTAGCTTTTTCCGACGGAATTCTGCTCAAGCTTGGCTTGCATACAAACGGTCACACAAAAGTTCTCTGAACTTTCGACCGTCAAGAACTCAGTGACGTACAACACTATGACGAGCTGAGAAAATGAAGTTCAATGCTTCCGAGCATGCGTCAAATTGTTTCTGAGCATGCGTAGGAATTTTGCTCGTCGGAATTGTTACAGACGATCGGAATTTTTTCCGACCGAAAAATAGAGAACCTGCTCTCAATCTTTTGCTGGCGGGAATTCCGCCAGCAAAATTCCGATGGAGCATACACATGGTCGGAATTTCTGACCAAAAGCTCTCATCGGTCTTTTGCTGGCCGAATTTCCGATCGTGTGTACGCGGCATTAGGGTTGGGGTGTATTAAAAGTTTTGTGAGATTTCTTTAGTCATTTTTCTCCTATTATAACTTCTGTTTTTTTTTTTTATCTATTTGTTTTGTTTGCTTTGTTTTTTATGAAAGATTTAGATGATTTCTGTTAAATGGTCCAAACTTTATGCCGCCAACTACACATTTTATTAAAACATGTAAGTAGCAGCAAGATTTGTGGTTAGTATACATCGATGTCTTTAGCTTCATCTTTTATCTGTAAAAAGAAAATGGGGACAAGCATATGGCAGAGAGACTTGCGGAGAGAACACTTTGTCATTTATGCAGTAATGGAGTTCCTGTGCACATGGCACCATACACAGATGGATAACAGAGAAGGCACACATAAACAAAGTGCACGGCCAAATGTTCTTCACAAATGTGCTACTCTTTCTTTACTTTTTCTTTCCCTTCAAAATCAATATTTGGAAAAGATAAAAGGGCTTATGTGGCCCCGTGTTTAATCTTCCACATTATCCTATAGAAAAACGATTTCAACTACAGTATGAACTTAAAGGGTTCTTGGAGATCTATCTTATGTTTAGGAACTGTATGGTAATGAGAGGCCCTGCCCTCTAATTCAGGAATTGGGCATGTTATAGAAGACATTTAAGGAGGCCACCTACATAATGCCCACAGGAAGTGTGCACTTGTTTTGACTAGCAGAACTGATTTTGGACCCGGAGGACCTCAATACCAGTGGGAGCTATGGACAATTTGCTTTTGTGCTACTGCACTGCAAACCAGGAAAATTACAGATGGCCTTGTTCCTCCCCCACCAAGAGCAACAGTCCCAGCTAAGTGACCTAAAAGGGTTGACATACAGAGGCTGATATACCAGAGATATCAAGAATGCTCCCACAAAATAAAAGATGTGCAGATTTGCTTTAATTATCCAAACAGATAAAACAAATAAACAAGAATTTGCTTTTCACATGATTGGATAATTGAAGAAAATCTTTGCTATTTTTTGTGTGAACAATTTCTTTACCTAAAACAGCTTCAGGACTTAACCAGTATTAAAGTAAAACATTATGCTTTACAAGTGAAAGTTTGTGCCCTGCAGAGTTCTGCAGCAAATAAAGGGACTAGATTAGATTCACTAAGTTTGGATATTCATCTGTAAGTTTGAGTTCCCCTGGGTCACACCTGATTTTATTTCTTTCCTGGTGAATACATATGCAGTACAGAAACGTTTCCTGCCACATATACTATTTGTTTGCATATACTTCTTGTTTTTACCATGTGTTCCGGCAGGGAAAAGATACAGGACACCTGTTTGACCTGACCTGAATATACATCAATGCTGATCAGAAACACTTTGCAAACACTAAATAAAATCAATAGATGGTGTTGCGCTCTAAGTGATAAGAAACAGGTAACTACTATAAAGTGCTAAGTGTTCAAATACATAAATAATAGACTTCAAAAAACACAATATAAGTGCACAATGATAATAGGCAATCCAAAGTGCTGAAGTTATCCTAAACAAAATAAAGTGCTAGTGCCAAAAAAACAAAGAAATAAGGTCCAAGGTGAGCATAAGTCTTCAAGCAGATGCTGGTGAATACAGTGTAAGAAATAAAGTGATGGGCTCCTATTAACACTTTGTGTAGGTGTAGTAATGTGAATTGGTGATTTTTCTCTTCAGTGCAGTCACACCCCAGTGAGCAATGGCTCCTTACCTTACCGCTGTAAGGTAACAGAGTAAAAATAGTCAGTGGCAATCTGGAAATCTGGGGTCCTGCAGTAGGTCACCCTAAGAATTTCTTATGGGTGGCAATATCATAAGTATCATCTATGGAGCCTGGTATCCTGGTGGATGGTTCTCATCAAAAAATATATCTCCATTGTATAATCAGTACCGGGGTAAATCCAGTCTGTCATGCACAGAGATCTGGTTCCAGGATGCCACTGGCTATTTTTACGCTGTTACCTTACAGCGGTAAGGTAAGGAGCCATTGCACACTGAGGTGTGACTGCACTGAAGAGGAAAATCACAAATTCACATTACTACACCTACACAGAGTGTTAGAAATTAATCAAATAAAGAATAATTTTCATTATATCTAATTGCTGGTGACAGAAATAGTGGCCTCCCCAGAGTGCACTGATACCGTACAACTAATCCCTCTCTACACAAGAGGGTGATTATTGCATGCTGGTACTGGAAGCATTCATATTGGGCCAAATGAACTGCCCACACAGGAAGCCTTTAAGCACTAATACATTCTTTTGCAATGCAAATCCAGTGACTATTAATGTGTTACTAAGCATATTTAGTAAATTGTGAATTTCTGAAAATAGCGATGCTATATAAAATGTATGTGATTTGATTTAGACAATCATTCTGTTACTGGCTGTTGCTTGAAGGATGACTTCAAGCAAGTGCAATTTGCACTAACATAAGCATAACCAAGTATTTGCTGAGCTGTGTTTTTCCTTTTGTTTATAGTTACTGTACAAAGTGGCCACATTACAGTATAAAACCCTAACCATGTATAAAGCAACTTTGCAGTAAAAGCAAGTACTATCCTCATAATAGGCTCCCAAGCTGTCTATTCAAAGGTAAATAAAACCTGCTTAAAACAGAACATATATTTCTTGTAACACACATAACATCTGGGAGCCATTAGAAACATATTATTGCAAAGCACTTTATATTGCACCTTGTAGCAAAATACACATTTCATTTCAGATATATTTATTGGTACTGTAAACTGGCTTTATCTTTAATGTTACTGAATAATGAATATGAGAAGCTCATGTACCCAATTAGCAGTTTTGCTTTGGAAGCAGTTTTGGTTTTTATGGTAGGCCACACTGGGCAGCTTTTTTTACCCTCAGAAGTAATGGTGTAGCACTAAATATAGAGCTTGCTAAATTATACATTTCTTAAATGGGTAGTATTCTTCTTATGAGGCTTTTTAACATTTCAACACTCTGAAAGTTAATTATCAGTTATATAGCCTGATTTAACGCATTAAATTAGCTCTTTATATACAGGATCTGCTATATACAAAAGATACATTTTATTTTACCACCTTGGTCTTTAACATTGATGTTGGTTCTTAGAGATCACATAAGTGAGCAGAGCCAGATTCCAATGTATTTGCTACCCAAATATTCTTTTAGAGATATTTTGTGCATCTCTCTTGACCACTGCTGGTGTCCTCTGGTGTCATTTTGAATATTTTCATATTCCAATAAACGTTATTTGGAACCCACGTGAGGTGCAGCTAATGGTACCACTGCATTCTTGGCACAGAGAGCTCCATCTAGCAATGGACAACATGGAGGCAAGTGCAATTAACTAATTTCCCATAATAATCATGGTTTATAAATTCCCTATATGTTTAGGATATCTCCTCTATTATTACATGCAAGGTAAAGAGCCATAATAGCCAAGTGTGTTTGCCAACTAAATAGCAAATAGCCTAATGCATAAAAACTAGCCCTCACTGAACTCTGTATTTAGTCACTGTGGACGAAATTTATCTTTGATATTTACAAGAAATGCAGTGAAATTGCTTATGTCAGGTCCTAATACTGTGCTTCCCCACTCTTTCTGTGTACCTGGTGTTTTTTACTTTTAAGATTAGAAAAAAATGTCAGGCTGACAATTGCTGGTGTGTGGGAAAAGCAGGACCAACTAAGCTATTGAAATGAAGTGAATGCATTTATTGTGTAAAATTTGCCAGTGATGTCTTGTTTTAATGCTCATTCCTCCCCAAAACAACAGATGCATTGTTCATGTAAATGAATCACAACCCAACTGTCATTCTGTCTGTATCTTACTTACTTTAGCTATAAAAGGCAAGTTTTTGTGTCTCTGGTGTCACTCATTCTCCTGCCTGAATTTCAAAGTTCTCTGACTTCCTGTTTCCTTCCTTTACCAGTCCTCATACTACATGTCCCATCATGCTTTGGGCCTCTGTAGTTTCAGGGCAGGCTATAGGAATAACTTGTATCACCCTGGAAGGGTGTGATCTCAGAGGTGGGACTCCACCTGGGCCAGGACTGAATTCTAATAGTGATCTATTCAATCCTGCTCAGCATCAGCACAGCTAGCTTTCAGAACAGGCTGTGTATGAAGGTGTTCACTATTTGAATAAAACTGGGATCTGTGAAGTGGGACTTGGGAGGTTTGGACTCTTCCTGTAGGTGTGACTGGGCTGGATTGAATTCTAATTAGGATGTATTCCATCCCACCACCATCAGAGCTGTGAAGGAATTTACATCATTTGCAGAGTCTGAAAAGACTGCAGAGGGGTGTGTTCTAGGCTAGAGATGAAGTAGACATGTGCAGAATGGGAACATTTGTTTAGGTTCATTTCGGATAGATTTGTTATGTTGCTAATTTAGTTTCATTATGGAATTCATTTAGTTTCATTTCAGAATTTGTTTAGTTTGGTTTCATTAAATTTCATTTTGTTTTTATTAAAATTAGTTTCATTTATTTTCTAACAAATTCCAACTTTCCTGAATGATTTAGAATTCAGATCGGTCAAAAATGATCAACCGATTTGAATTCTGTGTAAAGAAATAGCTGGTTGTTAAGCAGCGGGGCGGGAAGCCAGCCGCCCGTGTCTTTAACAACCATGAGTCATCTTCTGTCAGCGGGCTTCCCCACTGACAGATAAATATAAAGATAAAGAATGGCGACAATAGAATTTTTTTTTTTTAAAACGGCGTGGGGTCCCCCCAAAATCTATCCTTATCCGAGCATGCAGCTTGGCAAGTCAGAAAAGGGGGGGCCGAATGCCCCCCTCCTGAACCATACCAGGCCACATGCCCTTAACATGGGGGGTGGTTGCTTTGGGGCAGGGGGGCTCTGTGCCCCCACCTCAAAGCACCTTGTCCCCATGTTGATGGGGACAATAGCCTTTTCCCGACAACCCTGGGCTGTGGTTGTCGGGGTCTGCGGGTGGGGGGCTTATCAGAATCTGTAAGCCCCCTTTAACAAGGGGGCCCCAAGATCCGGACCCCCCTATGTGAATGGGTATGGGTACATCATACCCATTCACCAAAAAAAAATGTCAAAAAGTATGAAAGAAGGGAAACAGTTTTTGACAAATCCTTTATTAAAAAAGAAAAAAATGTCGATGTCGATGCATCTTTCATCACGACACCCACCGATGGCATCAAGTGATGTCAGAAGGGGGCAGGGCCACCGGGTGATGTAACCGGTTGGCCCTGCCCTTGCCTATATAAGAGCTGTCAAAACTGAAGAGAGCACGTACAGATGATAGCCTCTTCGGAGGCAGAGCGTTTTTTGACATTTTTTCTATTTTTCAGGTCGGCGGGCATCGTGATGGATGATGCATCGACATCGAGGGACACAATTTTTTTTTTTTTTTTAACACTGTTTTTTAATTTTGGATTGGGGTTCCCCTTAAAATCCATACCAGACCCAAAAGGCCTGGTATGGACTGGGAGGGGACCCTACGCCATTTTTTCAAACATAATTTGAATCGGTCGATCATTTTTCGACCGATCTGATTTCTAATCGTTCTGAAAAGTTGGAATTTGTTAGAAAATGAATAAACAAAACAAATGTTAATGGATTTCAATGAAATTCATTACTATTCGATACTATTTCATTCGGAGATTTGGATACATCCCCGAATAACCAAAAATTTGTCTGAGCTTGTATTTGGACCAAAACAAATAGAACATGTCTAAGATGAAGCAGGAAGTTGCTGGAAGGTCCTCAGTCTACATCCAGACTTTACAGACTGCCACATGGTACAAAGCCTCAACCAAACCCAGAATGTCAGAAGATCTGCAGACAACAGAGCAACATGGTAAGGAGGTATTATCTATGCTGGGACAGATTATTCCATTCAGCTCTAGTGAAAAGAAAGTTGGAGTTCTGCTTTAAGGGCTCCTGTTGCAAGACTATAGACACTAAAGTATCTATAAAGTTTTAACAAGCAGTAAAAGAGCTTTAAAAAAAGCCTGCGTTAACCTTTCAATCTGCACGTCCTGTGAGGTAATTCCTTCCCAAAGATGACAACAAAAGCTGACACTCTTATAACCCAAAACAGCCTATAGAAATAAAGGTGGATGAGCATCTATTTTAAAGTGTTTTACTGCTTGTTTGGAATATGTAAATACTTTAGTACGCATAGTCGGTTTCATATGTAAAAAATCAAACACCAATATCCTTTTTACATTTTGTTTTCATCCAATAAAAGTTGCATTTCTCACAGTTTCTATAGGTTACAGTCATTGCACTTTTGCTGTCTTACTCGGGTACTGGTATAGGGTACTGGGCTTTTG
The DNA here is from genome assembly GCF_042186555.1 of Aquarana catesbeiana. Lineage (NCBI taxonomy): Eukaryota > Metazoa > Chordata > Amphibia > Anura > Ranidae > Aquarana > Aquarana catesbeiana. The sequence goes on from NC_133324.1 coordinate 681,623,573, forward strand.
GTGAAGGGGATTGTTAAGAGGGAAAATTTTTGTAAAGGTACTGTATAGAAAACAGCTTTGGGCAGGAAGTTCAAGAAGTTTACATCAGAACCTAAACTATTTGCATTCCCTTAGCATCACTAAAAACAAGAAAGAAAAACTACAAAGTTATCTTCAGCTGGCATGAATTCATGACAATCCTTTATCATATATTCCTCATTCCTCTGATGTATGCTGAAGGTGTCAAGAGGATAAATGTTCTCATCTGCACAAATAGTGACATTATCCTCCGATCGGTACTCTCTGGGACAATACATTTGACATCCTTGAAGGGGTAAGCAGAATACATCAGCATGGTAGTTTTAATCCTTCATGATTATGGGACCTACATCTCATATTAACTAGCAAGCACTGTAATTTTTTTAACTGCCACTTGATGAATAATACCTAGACACTGGAAATGTTCTTGAGTGGCTCCACTAGAAGAATGGGAGATGTTAATCATATTATGATCATTGAAGAATTAGTGACAGTAACCACAAAGTAGTCTTTCCTCCATGCACTTTCCTCTAGAGCAGTGATGTTTTGGGGCGGTCGCTGGGCAACACAGACTTTCAACTCCCTCCAAAGGTTTTCTATGGGGTTGAGATCTGGAGACTGGCTAGGCCACTCCAGGATCTTGAAATGCTTCTTACGAAGCCACTCCTTCGTTGCCCGGGTGGTATGTTTGGGATCATTGTCATGCTGAAAGACCCAGCCACGTTTCATCTTCAATGCCCTTGCTGATGGGAGGAGGTTTGCACTCAAAATCTCACGATACATAGCCCCATTCATTCTTTCATCTACACGGATTAGTCGTCCTGTTCCCTTTGCAGAGGAACAGCCCCAAAGCATGATGTTGCCACCCCCATGCTTCACAGTAGGTATGGTGTTCTTTGGTTGCAACTCAGCATTCTCTCTCCTCCAAACACGATGAGTTGTGTTTCTACCAAACAGTTCTACTTTGGTTTCATCTGACCATATGACATTCTCCCAATACTCTTCTGGATCATCCAAATGCTCTCTAGCAAACCTCAGACGGGCCCGGACATGTACTGGCTTAAGCAGAGGGACACGTCTGGCACTGCAGGATCTGAGTCCCTGGCGGCATAGTGTGTTATTGATGGTAGCCTTTGTTACGTTGGTCCCAGCTCTCTGCAGGTCATTCACTAGGTACCCCCGTGTGGTTCTAGGATTTTTGCTCCCGGTTCTTGTGATCATTTTGACCCAACGGGGTGAGATCTTGCGTGGAGCTCCAGATTGAGGGAGATTATCAGTGGTCTTGTATGTCTTCTATTTTCTAATTATTGGCCCCACAGTTAATTTCTTCACACCAAGCTGCTTGCCTATTGCAGATTCAGTCTTCCCAGCCTGGTGCAGGTCTGCAATTTTGTTTCTGGTGTCCTTCGACAGCTCTTTGGTCTTCACCATAGTGGAGTTTGAAGTGTGACTGTTTGAGGCTGTGGACAGGCGTCTTTTATACTGATAACAAGTTCAAACAGGTGCCATTAATACAGGTAATGAGTGGAGGACAGAGGAGCCTCTTAAAGAAGAAGATACAGGTCTGTGAGAACCAGAAATCTTGCTTGTTTGTAGGTGACCAAATACTTATTTACCATCATAATTTGCAAATAAATTCTTTCAAAAATCAGACAGTGTGATTGTCTGGATTTATTTCCACATTTTGTCTCTTATAGTTGAGGTATACCATTGATGACAATTACAGGCCTCTCTCATCTTTTTAAGTGGGAGAACTTGCACAATTGGTGGCTGACTAAATACTTTTTTGCCCTACTGTATACTGTATATTCAAACAAAATACCTATATGCATCAATTTTAAGTGCTTATAATTCCACTTCAAATAACTCTTCATGCGTCAGTAAACCATGGCTTCAATGCTTCCACTGTGAGTCCCACATAGAGACTGATCCCATCACCCCAGTGCTGCATACAGACAATCTTTAATTGGTGTACTGACACCCAAATTGTGATTGAGGTTGGGTGTCAGAGGTCAAAGTGTACTGCCCCCACTTTGGAGATAATGTGGTGTGCCCCTCTGTTTTGGCAGATACACCACTTGCCCACTTTTATTTTTCAAGGTTGCTATATCTTTAAGAGCGCCACCGCACCACCACCATGCCTCTGCAAATTCAACTCAAAGTCCCATAGATGCTACCATAGAGTAGTATTTCACATATTTTATTAAAAATGGAATCACATTAGTAAGATTAGAACAACGATCACTTGGAACACTCCAGCTTACTCCAGCCTCACTTATGGTCCTCCGAGATTCGGCGTCACCTGGCTCTGCCCCACACGTATCGTCACAGACCATGTGACTCCATCAGTGATCAGAGAAGAACTCAGTCAGGGCTGAAAATACTGCTTATGATTTTTGTGCAGTAGAGGCTGAGTTGTTGGCTTAAAGAGGAAGTTAAAAGCACAATGATTTCCTGTCAGATCAACAGGTATTTTTCTGTTCTTATATATGCTACCTATTTTTTCTCTTTGCTTATGCTGATCCCATCACCCCAGTGCTGCATACAGACAATCTTTAATTGGTGTACTGACACCCAAATTGTGATTGAGGTTGGGTGTCAGAGGTCAAAGTGTACTGCCCCCACTTTGGAGATAATGTGGTGTGCCCCTCTGTTTTGGCAGATACACCACTTGCCCACTTTTATTTTTCAAGGTTGCTATATCTTTAAAAGCGCCACCGCACCACCACCATGCCTCTGCAAATTCAACTCAAAGTCCCATAGATGCTACCATAGAGTAGTATTTCACATATTTTATTAAAAATGGAATCACATTAGTAAGATTAGAACAACGATCACTTGGAACACTCCAGCTTACTCCAGCCTCACTTATGGTCCTCGGAGATTCGGCGTCACCTGGCTCTGCCCCACACGTATCGTCACAGACCATGTGACTCCATCAGTGATCAGAGAAGAACTCAGTCAGGGCTGAAAATACTGCTTATGATTTTTGTGCAGTAGAGGCTGAGTTGTTGGCTTAAAGAGGAAGTTAAAAGCACAATGATTTCCTGTCAGATCAACAGGTATTGTTCTGTTCTTGTATATGCTACCTATTTTTTCTCTTTGCTTATGCTACATATTATTTTTACTTTTCTTTTTTGCTTATGCTACATATTATTTTTCCTCTTCTTATTTTCTTATGCTACATATTATTTTTCCTCTTCTTGTTTGCTTATGCTACATATTATTTTTCCTCTTCTTATTTGCTTATGCTACATATTATATTTTATTTTCATTTTTGCTTATGTCTAGTCATATGTCTATTCATAAAATGAATGAAAGAACATAGTAGCATACTGTATAACAATATTATATTATTATTGTGAGGCTAATTGGAAGTCTCTGTGACCAATGAAGGGGGGGCGGGGTGGAGAGTGTTTTTTACAAGTATATATTTTGTGCTGTTTTTGTACATTAATGTTGTTAACAAGGCCGTTACGGCTGAAACGCGTCTACCTCTGCTGTACTTTTATCTTTTATGGAGATACAATAAATTTGGACTGATTTAAAGAGCATGTATGGAGTTGCGGAATGTCCTTTATCTAACAATATTTTACTGCTGTGGATAAGATTATCGATGACATGTAAGAACATATAGGGGTTATTTACTAAAACTAAAAGAGTGGAAAATCTGGTGCATGGCAGCCAATCAGGTTCTAACTTCATCTTTGTTCAATTAAGCTTTGACAATAAAACCTGGAAGCTGATTGATTTCTATGCAGAGCTGCACTAGATTTTGTGCTCTCCAGGTTTAGTAATTCAACCCCATAGTGTGTACTTGATTTAAAAAATGCATATAATTATTTTGAGTCAGTTTTATTTTTGTAGCTTTTCTTTAATGTCTATGCTGTTATATATATACTATATATAGCAGGGCTATTCAAACTACGGCCCTCCAGCTGTTGCTGAACTACACGTCCCATGAGGCATTGTAAAACTGACATTTACAGACATGACTAGACATGATGGGAATTGTAGTTTCTGAACAACTGGAGGGCCAAAGTTTGAAGACCCCTGATATAAAGCATCTATACTGTAACATCTATTCAACATTAAACTGTTGTTTTATATCTGTACTATAGTGTGTGTATGTTTATGTATGTATATTTAAATATAATATAAAGTATATATTGTTCTTCTCATAGGAAATAAAGGTGTGCAGTACAAAGCTAATCTTGTACTACACATTCCATTTAAAGTACGCATGGGAAATAATTGTGAAGGGTGGTGTCTTCTTTTTTTTTTCAATTCTATGTACTGTTTTTGAGGAAATTAAGTTGACATATTCCATTTTATTTTAGTAAGAAGGACTGTTGGGTGGCAGCAAAACTAGAAATATATGTGGATGTCTAGACTCAGATGATCCAACAGAAAGAGCTAAATCATCTGCAAGTCAACCTATGGATCAATGACTGTCCCGGGGACCAAGCTACAACCTCCATGCTTTTGCACCACACCAGGAGGATAGAGTAGTTGGTCAAAGCTGTGAAACTGCCTATCACTTCACAAGGGAGGAGGCAGTTGGTATCTGAATTGGGCAGGCCAAACCAGTGCAGACAATGTATACGGGGTGGCTTTTTGGTGACAATTGCAATTCTTACTAACGTCAATTGAAGGGAGGCCTTAATCCATCTTTACTGACAATGGTAAAGATATTGGGGTTTATTTACCAAAGAAAAATTCTCTGTGCACCCTGAAGTGTATTTGGAAGTGCAATCCCTGTAGATCTCAGGGGGACATGCAAGGAAAATAAAAAACAGCATTTTTACTTGCACATAATTGGATGATAGAAATCAGCAGAGCTTCCCATCATTTCAGAGCTTTCCCTCAGATTTGCAGCGACCGCACTTCCAAGTTCACTTCCAAGTTCACTTCCAAGTGCACTTGCAGTGCACAGTGGATTTGCTTTAAGTAAATCCCCATACACACTATCAGATTTTCTACTGATTTTTGTCTTCAGATTTACCAAAACCACGTAGTGCAAGGGCCTGCCTGATGGAACTCAGAAGAGATCCACAACATCGGGTCTCAAAAAGAATCATGAACAACATGTTTCCCCCGAAACGCGTCAGCCATTAGCCAATTCTATCGGTTGGATCCTCTCGACATTAGGTCCTGGCGTGTCGATCTTCAGAACAGTACACCTGCTTCTTTGTCAAAGCCTTTTTATGAATGCTCGCTTGTGAGTATACATCTTGCTGTTTTTATGCTTTAATAAAGCTTTACCAGTGGTAATGCACTAGGTCGGTGCGCCCTCCTTCTTTTCTTGTTTCTCTTTAGTCCATGAATACCCATTGTTCTGAGGAGGGCTGCAAGATGGCAGGCATTACTTCATAAAGTTGGTCACACCACATACCAAGTCACTGGACACCTAAGCGCAGGAGCGATTCCTACTGTTTTGTGCAAGGGCCTGCCTGATTGCATACAAATTGAAACTCCTAAAGTTTGACCTCATATTATATGATTTTGGTAAATCTGAAGGAAAAAATCAGCAGAAAATCTGATAGTGTGTATGGGGCTTTAGAGGGAGCTGTGATGTGGTTATGATTCCTATTCATCTTTGCCTTGTTCTTCTGATTGTACCTTGGATCCTAGGTCTTAGTCAGCCTCAAATTATCTTTATGATGCAATTTTCAAGTAGTACCTTAAAACAATAGATTTTAAGGTGTTCACTGTATTTATGGGAACCTTTAGATCCTTGCATACACTCCAAGCTAATTATTTTTGGAAACATTGTTCTTTAAACCGAGACTGTGGAATCTGTATGTTTATGGAACATGTTCACTTTTGATAAAAAGGGGGCTTGATTTACTAAAGCTAGAGAGTGCAAAGTCTGGTGCAGCTCTGCATAGAAACCAATGAGCTTCCAGTTTTTTTTTTTTTGTCAAAGTTTAATTCAACAAGCTGAACTTAGCAGCTGATTGGCTACCATGCACAGCTGCACCAGATTTTTTATTCTCCAATTTTAGTAAATCAATCCCTATATATTGTAGCATTTATCAATAAATTTTGGGCATACAAATAAAATATGGGATCTGAGTGATTAGAAAAAAAATAACATTTACACATATAGAACATGCTTCTGTGCTGTTTCCATGGATACCTTAGCAGCTAAACTTTCTATAAAAAGAAACTATTGCCACTGCTTGGCATCAATATAATTGAACTGTGGTGATGTATGAAACACTTCGTCAATATATATACTGTATATATTTTTTAATCTTAAGAACTGTTTACCATAGTGAACTGGTTGTCATGTGCTTATATACACTCTCACATTTGTATATACTTTACTGTATTTTTTCAACATTCCCAGGTAGGAATGAAAGTTGAAAGTTTTGCTCTGTTGGCCAAGACCTAACCTCTTAAGAATATTGCACCACGTTTAGGAGGCATATGACATTACATTATAGTAGTGATAACTTGGTTTTTGACAAATATTCTGCCTGTGCATGCACAAAATGTATTTTCTTGTATGAAAAATGTGAAAAATCTGAAGAGCTTGATGAGCAGTGAACTTTGCAATTCGGGGTTCTGAAAGTAATCAAATTGTTCAGACTCACTTGTTTTAGATATTAAAGGCTAAGTGAAACTTTAAAGAAAATAATAAATTATTGATAAAAAATATGCATTTATTGTTGTTATGCACAGAAGCCTGCAAAGCATTGCACCTGTAATCAGTGGATCTCTGATATAATGCCAGGTTCCTAAAGTCTTTTACTTCAGTTCTTTGTCCATACTCAGGTACAGACTTTCAGTTGGAGAGCTGGAGGAAGTGTCAATGGAATACGAGTGTGATCAAATCAATCATAAACTGTTGAGAACTACAAGTCCTTCTGCCGCGGTGGAAGACAGGGCTTGTAGTTCATTTATTCACAGATCTTTGTCAATTTTAAAAGTGACAGTGGCTGAGGGGAAAGAAGAATCACAAGGGGGGGTTCTGGAGGTGGGGGGTACGCTTGGTACCATGTTACACCATGTATGTATACAGATGTAATATGTAACATGGTGTAAAACATGGAGTAAGCCGTTAATAATTTGCTACTGCTTTATTAATTCCTGTGGCTGGGTAGGAAAGAAGAGCAGAGACAGGCTGCTGCTCTGTGCTGAGTCTCTCTACAATGGTCCACCAAGCTCCCCTGCTGTCAGAGCTAGAGTTCTCCAATCAGCAAAGCTTACACTCCTTGCTGATTAGAGAGTTCTAGCTCTGAGAGCAGAGGGTGTATGTGATCTTTATAGCAAGACTCACACACAGAACAATGCTCTAACTCTCCAGCAGCTGCCTAGCCACAACATTTTGTAGAGCAGCACCAGATTATTTCATCATCTAAAACAAGTAAGTCTGTACAGTCTAGATATTTTCAGAATGACCTCTAGCTCTTCATTTAATGCTTATCCAGTAGCTTTAAAACTTTGACACCACTGACATAAAGCAAACATGCATATAAGAAACTTAGAGTGATACTGATCTGCAAATTTGTTCCAGTGGTTTGGAAAGTATTAAAGCCATTAGATTAGCACAATAAAAGGTGGAGGTGGCTGTGACAGTGGCTGAGGGGAAAGAAGAATCACAAGGGGGGGTTCTGGAGGTGGGGGGTACGCTTGGTACCATGTTACACCATGTATGTATACAGATGTAATATGTAACATGGTGTAAAACATGGAGTAAGCCGTTAATAATTTGCTACTGCTTTATTAATTCCTGTGGCTGGGTAGGAAAGAAGAGCAGAGACAGGCTGCTGCTCTCTCTACAATGGTCCACCAAGCTCCCCTGCTGTCAGAGCTAGAGTTCTCCAATCAGCAAAGCTTACACTCCTTGCTGATTAGAGAGTTCTAGCTCTGAGAGCAGAGGGTGTATGTGATCTTTATAGCAAGACTCACACACAAAACAATGCTCTAACTCTCCAGCAGCTGCCTAACCACAACATTTTGTAGAGCAGCACCAGATTATTTCATCATCTAAAACAAGTAAGTCTGTACAGTCTAGATATTTTCAGATTGACCTCTAGCTCTTCATTTAATCCTTATCCAGTAGCTTTAAAACTTTGACTCACTGACATAAAGCAAACATGCATATAAGAAACTTAGAGTGATACTGATCTGCAAATTTGTTCCAGTGGTTTGGAAAGTATTTAAGCCATTAGATTAGCACAATAAAAGGTGGAGGTCAGCAATGGCAAGTTCCATATTGGTTTAATATCAGTCAATGGACAAGAGAAGAAATGCATAAAAAGGCCCAGGCTGGCAATTCCACATAAGGACTGACTCAAAACATTTCTGGGCTGAGGTAAATTTTTTTTTTTGTTTATACACCCTTTAATTTGTCTTCACCGATGGTTGCAATGTAACAAAGGACTTAACCAGGCATAGCAGAACTCCAGGCAACCACATTCTAAAACTCTTGGGAGTCTTGAACTTTGGCATGTCTCCGCCAACCCCTGTATCTTTCTGCGAGCCATTGAGGCACCTTATTGAACAGTGGGGCTGGGCATGCAAGAGCTCCATTGAATGAGCTGTTTTATAGAATGCTTCCTGCTGTAGGTCCTGGTAAATTTCCCTGTCAAATGTGTTTGTTATTTTGAATAAAATAAAGGAGAACAATCTGAATTTTACAAGGATCGTGGTACATATTCAAAGGGTAACAAACTAATTTCCTCAATTTAAAAGAAACAAATAAAAATTCAAATGCATTGCTGAGGTAAATTTTTATGACTACTACAAAAAAAATCACTGCCTCTTCTATACAGTATGCACTTGATCTCCAGTACCTTTGTGAAACATTTATTCTCAATTTCACTTAACAATAAATAGTCATATTACATACAGTATGTGGGCTACTATTCATTGTATGATGTCCATTGGTTTTCAGGATGACTACAAATGTTACTTCACCCTCCAATGAAGGTTTCTAGAATGCGGATTGTAAAGTTTATAAATACAGTTGTATTGGCTTTTCTGATTTTGAACCCACATTTGGCCATACTTACAAAGATCAGGTCACCAACCCTCCCCCCCCCCCCCCCGACATGAATTTCTGATGTTAAATCTTTACCAGATTGGTCATAAAGAAAACCCTGCTGCATTTCCAGATCAAGGGAAATACAAAGACAGAAGTTGACTGCTAAGTGAGCAGCCTCCTCTTTTTAGTGAAGCAATCCCAACGAGTGCATGTACAGACAGATTACATAATACAGCACACTATCAGAGTAAATAATGATCAGGTAGGAAATCTGTCAGCGTTCTATACATTTGCAATTTAGCACCAAGCTGTGTTCCAAGCTAACATTCTTCACTGGTAAATTGTTGATACATTGCCATCTTTAGATCTTCATATTAGAATTATATACTTCCTAACACAAGGTCCACAAAATAACTGACATCACATGAGTGGGTGAGTAGAGTACAATCACCAGCACTATTTGTTTAGGAACGCTAGAAGAAAAATATATTTTTTTTAAGGCAACCAAGTCTATTAAAAACTTAGGTGACCTTTTGAGGTTATATTGTATTATTTTGTCTTGTCAGTGAGTTTGTGACGTTACAGTAATGGGTTCTGTGTTGAAATGGTGTCAGGAACTACACAATGATTATCTCCTTTACCTGTGTATATTTGAGAAACAACACAGAAATCACAAAAATTGCAATGAAAAAATCTGTCCTACAAAATATAGAAGATAAGGCTGGCCATAAACTGTTCAAATCTCCGTCGGTTCAGCAAGCACAAGCCAATATTTAAACAGTGTATGGGCAGGCTGAATGTACCAAGTTGCTACTGCCACTAACAATAATCACTCTCTTCTCTCGGCGGGGACGGCTCCCCCTGCCCCCCCGCCAGGACTACACAATGGGGTTGCTTTACTAAACGTGGAGAGTGCAAAATCTGGTGGAGCCCTGCATAGAATCCAGCTTCCAGGTTTTATTGTCAAAACATAATTGAACAAGCTGAAGATAGAAGCTGATTGGCTACCATGCACAGCTGCACCACATTTTGCACTCTAGTTTTAGTAAATCAACCTTGTCGAGAGGGATTTCAATGTCAGCGCTGTTTGTGCAAATTTCTTTCTTTCCTGTAACCCATGATTGCAAAGAAATTTATACCATCTATGCCTAAGTCAGGTCTTCAGTTTTGGACTAATATATCATTTTAAATGTCAGCTTGAGGAAAAACAATAGAATTTAATGGGAAATACTCTTAGTGGGGAAACATACAGCAGCTAAAAATCTTACCGGTGTTCTAGTCTTTACCAGCTATATAAAAAATAGAAGACAAACTTTGGGCAAAGTTATTTTTTTTGCAGATGAACTGAAGGAAAACAGCTAAAATACACAGATAAAATATATAAATTAGTTTTGTTTTACCTGCTGAACAGATATGAATTTCTGTTCATTCAGTTCAGTGATTTACACAGCTTTGCCTTGGCAGGGGAGAAAAACTGATTTTTCTCTGTTACAGTTTCACTTTTACTTACAGGTCTAATCCCTGTCCTGTAAATGGGCAGTGAAAGGGAGAGGCAACACACTAATGAGCTCATCTCTCTGTCACTGTGTCACAACTGATTGGCTCCTTGTGCTACTTCTCCCTCCCACCTCCCACAGAACTGCAATAATTTTTGCTTTTTATTTTTTCCTGGAGTTCAGCTTTAATGTTTGGCTAAATATACAATTACAAATATGTTTTTTTTTACTCTCTATAGAAGGTTTACTTGTTAGTATTGGTGTATAATATAAATAGCTGTTCTATCCACATATTCTGTAAATAAGCCTAATCTAACTAGGTTTGAGCATAACCAAAGGTCATTTTCCAAGTTTTTAGTTATTTATTGTGTCTATGGAGATGGAACAGATTTTCTTTTTTTTTTTCTCCAAATTTAATGAATCATACAGAGATTTACCATTTTCTATTAAGATATCATAAATCTATCTTTCTGTAACCGATAACATTGTGTCAGCTCTTTCTATTTGTAAAGCAAATCAGTTGCTATAATGCCCTAATTTTTGCGTTATCTGAAATCAGATAACATTACAATGTTTAGCTGGCCGTCTGAATATGAAAATACCATTATAGTTGCCCCCCATGTGTAAAGCTCTATATCAAACTTAAAAAAGCTATTTAAAAAAATGAAAAATGAAGAGTTCACAATGGTTTCATTTATGACATGGCATATACAATAGTATTGTATCCAGGGATAAACTAAGGCCTAAGGATACATCCACATCTCTACCTTTTCTTTTTACATGTGACGCGTTTGCAGTGTAGTTTATACTGGCTTTTTATATATAGTTACATAGTTAGTTTGGTTGAAAAAAGACACAAGTCCATCCAGTTCAACCAATAGAAGGAAAAAAAATACAATCCTATATATACAATCCTATACCCACAGTTGATCCAGAGGAAGGCAAATAGCCTCTACAAAGCATTAACCAATTTGCTCCAGCAGGGGAAAAATTCCTTCCTGATCCCCCAAGAGGCAATCGGATATTCCCTGGATCAACTTCACCTATAAATGTTAGTATCCAGTTATTGAAAATGTAAATGTAATGACTGTGTCACCAGTGTGAAAAACTAAGCTTCTAATACAACAATAAGACTAATTGTATTATAAACATGAATGGGAAATGTGTAGCGCTAAAACTGAATAAACCCTTAGAACGTAACCCAAGGAGGAAGTTCACATATAATTCTACAGTAAAGTGATAAAACTGAAACACAAATTACAAGGTGTTTAAAAATAAACAATATTGCTATAGCAACCAATGCTTGTGGGAAAACATATACAAGTGCAAATACATGCACGTCAATAATCAAAAGAAAAACTGAAAATGTGATGGAATAATAAGTCCAAACAAGTAAATTATTCAATCTTTAAATGGATTGAATGTTGGTCTGGCCCCAAAGTAAGCCACAGATGGTAATGTTAAAATGACCAAAGTTTGAGCGACACCCAGGGCTGAGCTTCCGTCATCAGGGGAAAGGGGGGTGGGTACTCTTAAAATGAGATGTGGCCCCACACACCAGCGGCGGTGAGTCATACAGGCAGGGATGCAACCATTGATTGCAGAAGGCAATCTCCTGGGATAGTTAAAGTGAGAACTTGCTGCAATGGTTGTGAGATGGTCAGCAGGTACTGGAACCAAGGATGTAACCAAGATCTCCCAAGGGAGTGTTATATCCACAGATTGCTCAACAATCAACCAAGGATGCAACCAAAATCTCCTCAATGGTATATGATATCCACAAAGCGCTCACCAATCAACAGTGGGAGCCATAATCATAAAAGAAGAAAAGAGTGAAGGCCTCCACATAGTATAGATCAAAAAACGTAAAGTTTTAATATACAAAATGCATACACTGTGACCAATGTGTACAGATAAGGTGATCACTAAAAAGATGAACGACGTGCTTCTCTCGCATTCATCCACCAATCGTGGGAGTACTGCAATGGGGGCAGGTCATGTACGTCACCAATGCACACTGTATGTGCGTCCCACACTTCGCATTAAACCACCAATCATAGAGGGGCTGTGTGTGGAGAACATCAGGCACAACACCATTTCACATTCGCGGGCCTCCTAGACATTGCAGTATTACAGCAGATAGCCGAGCCTTGATGTGATCGCACGTGATTCACAGCTCGTATCACAGGAAGTGGTGGGGGTGCCTTCATCGTCACATGATAGCCTCTGTCAGCGAATACACGCCCATCTATGCCAGAACAGACGGCATCCTGAATGGCTTGCATCACTCAATGATATTAATGACTTCATTAGTGTATTTTTATGGAGTTTGATGTATTTTTTACAATTATGTATTTTACATTTCTTAGTGATATTTAAATTCTATAATTGATGTTTATGGATTTTTAATATTCATGCTAAATGGGGGCTTTGGTGAATGACCAGTCTCATGTGAGTGATTATATGAGAAGCGGCTTTTTTGTCACACAGGAGGGGGTTAAACTGAGTTGTGATGATCATTGAGTGACGCAAGCCATTCGGGATGCCATCTGTTCTGGCATAGATGGGCGTGGCTTCGCTGACAGAGGCTATCATGTGACGATGAAGGCACCCCCACTACTTCCTGTGTTACGAGCGAATCATGTGACTGCGATCACATCTGCTGTAATACCGCAATTTCTAGGAGGCCCGCAAATGTGAACTGGTGTTGTTCTTGACACACTCCACACACAGCCCCTCTATGATTGGTGGTTTAATGCGAGGTGTGGAACACACATACAGTGCACACTGGTGATGTACATGACCCGCCCCCATTGCAGTACTCCCACGATTGGTGGATGAATGCGAGGTGAGAGATGCACACCGTTCACCATGAGCTACTCCAATTACATCCTGTTTATGGTCATTTTCCAAACCAGTTGAGTCTTTCATTTCTATATATATAGCGTAGTGGTAACTAGCAAGCCAAAGCCCCAGTTAAAGTCCTGTTGGACGAAACCGCATGCATCACATTTTCAGTTTTTCTTTTGATTATTGTCATGCATGTATTTGCACTTGTAGATGTTTTCCCACAAGCATTGGTTACTATAGCAATATTGATTATTTTTAAACACCTTGTAACTTGTGTTTCAGTTTTATCACTTTACTGTAGAATTATATGTGAACTTCCTCCTTAGGTTATGTTCTAAGGGTTTATTCCGTTTTAGCACTACACATTTCCCATTCGTAGTATCCAGTTATATCATGTGTATCTAGGAAAGAATCCAGGCCTTTTGTTATATACATTACCAAGGAACCTTATAGAAAATGTGTATGCTTGAAACAACAACAAAGAGAGGGAGGGCAGGAGGCGGAGCCTAGCAGAGCAGACATGCATTGTTAGAGCTCCACACCGCTGAGGAGAGAAGAGAAGGACAAAGCGGAGCCTGCAGGCTCAAAAGGTATCCATTTGAACCTTTTTGCCCCAGGGAACAAACTGTGAAAGTTTGGGCAGGAAATATGGTACTGGGAGGAAACTGTGGCAGAAATAAAAATCACCTCACAAAGAGCTCACAGGCACTCACTGCAGCTGAAGCAGCTCCAGTCACCTCACAAGATACAGCATCAGGGCGCTCTCACAGACAGAAAATGTCACAGCAAGACTCTCCATTTGAGTCAGATACAGAACAAATCCTCTCACAAACTTCTCCACAAGCCTCCTCAGTATCCCCAGTAATATTATTACAATTTGAAAAGATGCTTCATAAGGCTTTAAAACAAACCTCAGACCAAATAACAAAAAGCCTAACCAAAGAAATAAGAGAGCTGTGAAACCGCACCGCAGCCTTAGAAATAAAAATGGATGAAATTGAAATTACAACCCAAGAAAATATAACAGAATTGGAACAATTAAAAAAAGAGAATTTAATACTTCAAACTAAGCTCGAAGATTACGAAAATAGAGCCAGACGTTCAAACTTGCGCATAAGGGGAATACCTGAAACTGTGACAGACCTGCAATCTACTATTACTGCTCTATTACAAGAACTAAAGCCAGATATCCCTATTGAACGTTTAGAACTGGACAGAGTACACAGAGCCCTCACAGCCAAAAAGAAAGATGGACCCCCACGTGATATAATCACAAAATTTCATTATTACAGAACGAAAGAACAAACACTAATTGCTGCAAGAGAAAAAAAGGAACTTAATTTTCAAGGACACAATTATCAAATTTTTGCTGACCTATCCCAACTTACTATTACTAAAAGATGATCCATGAAACCCCAACTAATGGAACTGCAACGCCACAACATTATGTATCAATGGGGCTTCCCCTTTTCAGTCAGATTTAACTACCAAGGTACAATTTATAGAAGCAGACCAGCAGATGAACTACAACAAACCCTTTTAAAATTAAATCTGACAGAACCCACAAGCAGCAACACTCCCACACGCAGAAGAATGGCGTCATCTTCACCTTCAGGCAGCACCCAGAAAATTTCAGAACAAAATGGGAATCATCATTCTCACAAAAGAGGCCGTTATGCCACATCATCCATGGACCAAGAAGATTCAATGGACTGACATCCTAATTCCTGATATCTCTTCATTTATTATACTAAGAGATGGTTCTCTATAAAAAACCTATATTTATAACTGAATGTAACTGCATTCTGATAGTCACACACTGTGTGGGATCATGTTACATTCCAGTTATATTTCTTATTACTTCTGATTCATATAGCCTTAGAATATATAAGTGAAATAAGGAAATTCTTGTTCAGTTATATATTATCAGGTAATAACAATAGATTTATTACTTTTTAGGACAAATGTGTTCAATAATCCAGAAGTAATGGGAGCTTTTTCTTTCTTTTCTTAAAACAAATATATTATTACCTAACTAGTTCCTAGAATTATGTTTTTGTTTATTCTAATCTGAAGCAATACAACCTCAATTTTATGAGTTAACATATCTAAACAGTTACATATGAATAAAATATGTAATTGTTTACTCTAAAAGGGTTAAAATCCCAAAATAATTCAAACTATCTTCATCAATACCAAAGTTATTAACAGTACCTTTCTAACTGAATTATTTAGCCTAGGGCAAGACTAACCATATACAACCACCCTGGAATTAATTATTTCAACAAAAACTATATTCTGCACTCCAATTAATGAAACATCATTTTGATGTCTTTTGACATAGCACTTCTCTCCTGTAAGCGGAAGATCCGTGTACCCCCATTAGCCCTCCTCATTCTCCCAACCATATTATGTGGGAGTGTGACGAAGGCACTTATTCCCCTGAGAGAGATATTTATTCTCTTTCACGGGTAAATTGTGATTACTTGCAAAAAATAATTTATACAATGTATCATCTAATCTCATATGTTTTTTGTTTACTCTTTACTCCAGAATTCACTGGTTTCTTTTCGATCTATTCATCTCTTCAGTCCACACAGGTTGATCTGCGCAGTCAGCTCTGCATAACAAAAAGTAAGTCAAAACTATTTGATCTATTGCCATGGCACCACTGAATATACTTTCCCTGAATGTTCAGGGAATAAATGTCCCTCAAAAAAGGACCAAAGCCTTCCGTACTTTCCATAACAAGAAGGCTCACATAGTATGCCTCCAAGAAACACACTTCACCAAAGATTCTACTCCAAAATATATTTCTCCTTTTTATCAACAAATTTACACGGCTTCTGCCTGTACCAAGCAAAGGGGAACTCTAATTGCATTTCACTGATCCACACCATTCACCTTATCATCAGAAATTAAAGACCCAGAAGGTAGATACCTGATACTCATGGGTTATATAATGGATACAGCAATCACGGTGATTTCCTACTACGCTCCTAACAAACAACCTACACCATTCCTCTCACATATATTACAAGTGATTAATACACACAAAATAGGAACAGTGATAATGTGTGGGGATTCGAACCAGGTCCTCCTCCCATTTCTAGATAAATCACCTTTTACACCATCCAAAATAACCTCTAGATTACCTTTTTCTCAACTTCTTTCCAAATACAATCTGGTAGATTCATGGAGAGAAAGTAACCCAATGAAAAAGAAATTCACTTATTTCTCGCACCCTCATCAAACCTTCACCAGAATAGATCATATTTTTCTAACAATAGGAATGATACCAGAAATTATTGCATCAGATATAATTCCGATTCCGTGGTCTGACCATAATGCAGTATACACTACTATAGCCTCAGCCATACCAAAAGCGCATGACCCAACGTGGTACTTACCGGACATAATGCTCAAACACCCACTACATCAGATGGCCATTGAACAAGCTTTAAAGGAATACATATCAATTAATAAAACAACAGACATCTCCCCAATAACACTGTGGGAAGCTCATAAGCCTGTCTTGCGTGGTACAATACAAAGACAAATGGCACTATTTAAACGGGAACGCAAAAATCTAGCAAAAAAACTAGAACTCAATTTTAATGCAGCCTACATATCATTTCAAGATAATCCATCTCAGAGTACAAAATCTCATCTGGAAAAATCTAGATTGGAATAAGATCTATTTCTCACTGAGTCAGTTGATAAATCCCTCAAACGCTCCAAACACAATTTCTACATGAATACAAACAAAACAGGTACATATTTGGCTCGGGCATTAAATTCAACTAACAAATCTTTCAAACCAATACGTTTGAAATTATCAAAAAATGTTTACACTTGTAATCCAGTTAAAATAGTCCATAAATTTCACTCACATCTCGCAACTTTATACAAGACAAACAATGAATTTAATCCTACAGAAGCTGAATCCTTCTTCTCAAAAATAACCTTACCTGAGTTATCTCAGAATCAAAAAAGCAGTTTGGATGAGCCTATAACTATAGATGAAGTTGCTAACGCCATAAAAGACCTAAAACTTAACAAAAGACCAGGCCCAGATGGCTACTCAGCTTTATACTATAAAACATTCTCAGAAATACTCTCTCCCATTCTCACTGAAACTTTTAACAAACTTCTAGATGGACATTCTTTTCGGCAAGAAACACTAATGGCAATTGTTTGTATGATCCCAAAACCCCTTTCTGATGATACTTCCTGTGTGAATTATCGGCCTATCTCTCTGTTAAACCTCGATATTAAATTATTAGCAAAAATAATAGCAAAATGCCTCAATAGCATTATAGGAAAATTAATACATAGAGATCAAGTAGGCTTCACGCCAAATAGACAGGCAGGCGATAATATACGCAGGGCAGTGTTATTGGCACATATTGCTAAAAAACGGAAAATCCCTTTATGTTTTCTATCTCTCGATATTAAGAGGGCATTTGACACAGTATCCTGGCAATATATGCAATATTCATTACAAAAATGGGGTTTTGGACCCCACTTTTTAACATGGATCAAAGCATTATATAATAAACCCAAAGCCTATATAAAATATGCTGGATACAAATCTGAAGCCTTTAATATCGAAAGAGGTACCCGACAGGGTTGCCCATTATCTCCCTTATTATTTGCCCTTATACTCGAACCCATGGCCCAATACATCAGAACAAACCAAACTATAACTGGCATTGAAGTAGGAGGTATTACACACAAATTATGTATATTTGCAGACGATATATTACTTTTTCTATCATCACCACAGGTCTCTGGTCCTAACTTAATACCAGCTCTTGATGGATTTGCAGCCCTATCTGGCCTTATGATTAATCCTAAGAAATGCCTAGTGCTTAATATTTCACTCACAAACATGGAATTGATCCCGGCTAGGGCTGCACTCCCATTCACATGGGCAGAAAAATCAATCCCATATCTTGGAATTCATTTATTAGCATCTCATTCTTACTTATTCTCAACCAATTATCCTCTTGTATTAAGACAGATCACAAATCTAATAAAACAATGGTCGCAACTTCCTTTATCCTGGATAGGGAAGATTAATGCAATCAAAATGACTATTCTACCCAAATTGCTTTATCTATTCAGAGTCCTCCCTATTCCAATTCCTTCCTATTTTTTGAGAATAGTACAAAAAAGAGCAACTTTGTTTATATGGGGCTCTTCTAAACCACGTATACCTATACACACACTACATCTTCCCAAAAATAAAGGAGGCCTGGGATACCCTAATTTTACTAACTACTACAGAGCAGCGCATTTGGCCAGTCTGTCCAAATACCATGCAAAACAGGAAATCCCATTATGGGTATTTATAGAGGCTTCAGAAAATGACCCTCTATTAATATCAAATTTTTTATGGCTTGATCCTAAAGACCGCTTTAAAATTCATAATCCCATAACTAAACACTTCTTATCTCTCTGGGATAAACTAAAAACCAAATATCAGTTACAATCTCCACACAATCCTCTCCTTTCTTTTATCAGAAATCCGGCCTTTTATCCGGCATGGATCTACCCAAATTCTTTTAAAGCTTGGACAACATCAGGCATTCAGACACTAAATGACTTCATAGCATCTAAATCATTCCTTTCATTTCCATCGCTTAGAGAAAAATATGATCTACCAAACTCTGAGATATTTAGATATCTCCAAATCAAAAATTTCTATACACCATTCCTAAAGGGGGATACACCATTATCCCAATTATCCATTTTTGAATCAATCTGTACAAAAGATCCATTTGCTAAAGGTACAATTTCATCACTTTATAATCAATTATATGGAGTAGCATATCTTAATAGACCCTCTTACGTTCAGAGGTGAGAGGAGGACCTGGGACGAACTTTAGAAGACACGGACTGGTCTAATATATGGCTCACATCTAAGTCATCTTCACCCAACATCTTGGCACTGGAGACAAATTATAAAGTCCTAACTCGCTGGTACCTTGTACCCGCTAGAGTGGCAAAATATTCACCTAATACCTCAGCTCTTTGTTTTCGAGGATGCCCAGAAATAGGCACATATTTACACATATGGTGGACGTGCCCAGTAATCCAAACCTTCTGGAAGGCAGTCTTCGTGATTGCATCTAAAATATTTAAAAAAATAATACAACCAGATCCATATTTAACTTTACTTAATCTAAAACTGGAATGGTTAACACTCTCTCAATTCAAACTTATGATCCAACTAATAACGGCTGCAAAACAAACAGTGGCCAAGGCATGGAAATCTCCTACATTGGTACTAGCAGAAACAATTCACAGAATGAATAATACAATGTCCCATGCTAAGATGGTAGCCATCGATCAAAATCAAATTCCAAAATTTGAAAAAATTTGGCATCCTTGGATAAAACAACAGCTCCTGTCAAATTTCAATGACTCTGTCCTGTTGCCATGGTAACAGATTAAATGACTTACATTCTAAGGCTTCAAAGAGAACTAAAAAGAATAATAAACTGACGAGCTGGACAACCTTGTGGACCATACCTCTACCTTTCAACCCTTTTTCTTCTTTCTCTTTCCTTTTCTCGACCTTACGATTAAAGCTCATTATCAGAATTTATTTGACCTATATACACTCTGCTTGTAAACAATATGTATAGTAGGTATAAATCATTTAAATACCTACAAAAGTAACTAAGGAAATGATATATATCTTTAATTTAGGTTTACGTAAACCCAATGTTTAATATTTGAAATTTCATGATATTTACCTATATAAACCCTACTGTAAAACAATGAGCTTACTTTATAGATCCTTGTAAACTTACTTTATGTATCTTTATGTATCTTTATAACATTGTATTCTCAATAAACTTCTTTTGACAAGGAAACAACAACAAAGAAAGAACTGAAATTCTTAAAGTGTATCTAAATAATTTTTTTTATTTTAAGGCTCGTTTCACACTGCGATGCGAGAACCCATGCGAATCTAGTGCAGGTTCCCGCATCGCATACAACTCTCAGGCAGTTCACACTGCCCTATGCGGAATGCTACGGGTGTCAATACAAAGTTAATGACACCCCCAGATCGGTTTGCATATCACAGTGCGAACTGCAAATTTGGACAGGAATTGGATTGCATGGGTGTGAACGAGTTTGCTCTGAATGCGATGTGAAATCAACTATACAATCTGTATGGCTGAATTTGCATTGCACAGAAATTGCATGTGATTTGCACAGCAGTGCAGTGCGCATCACATGCAATGTCTGACATCACAGCAGTGTAAACCCGGCCTTAGTTTGGATAGAGTCATCATAATAGGATTAGAACAAACGTCAACTCTTTATTACATTCTGTGTCTCCGAAAAGGTAGATATCTCTTCACTGGGCGTGGCTTCGCTGACAGAGGCTATCATGTGATGATGAAGGCACCCCCACCAGTTCCTGTGCTACGAGCGAATCACGTGACTGCGATCACATCTGCTGTAATACCGCTATTTCTAGGAGGCCCGCAAACGTGAACATGTGTTGTGCCTGACACACTCCACACACAACCCCTCTATGATTGGTGGTTTAATGCGATGTGTGGAACACACGTACAGTGCACACTGGTGATGTACATGACCCGCCCCCATTGCAGTACTCCTACGATTGGTGGATGAATGCGAGGTGAGAGATGCACACCGTTCACCACTAGCTACTCCAATTACATCCTGTTTATGGTCATTTTTCCAAACCAGTTGAGTCTTTCATTTCTATATATATAGCGTAGTGGTAACTAGCAAGCCAAAGCTCCAGTTGAAGTCCTGTTGGACGAAACCGCATCCATCACATTTTCAGTTTTTCTTTTGATTATTGTCATGCATGTATTTGCACTTGTAGATGTTTTCCCACAAGCATTGGTTACTATAGCAATATTGATTATTTTTAAACACCTTGTAACTTGTGTTTCAGTTTTATCACTTTACTGTAGAATTATATGTGAACTTCCTCCTTAGGTTACGTTTTAAGGGTTTATTCCGTTTTAGCACTACACATTTCCCATTCGTAGTATCCAGTTATATCATGTGTATCTAGGAAAGAATCCAGGCCTTTTGTTATATACATTACCAAGGAACCTTATAGAAAATGTGTATGCTTGAAACAACAACAAAGAAAGAACTGAATTTCTTAAAGTGTATCTAAATAATTTTTTTTAGTTTAAGGCTCATTTCACACTGCGATGCGAGAACCCGTGCGAATCTAGTGCAGGTTCCCGCATCGCATACAACTCTCAGGCAGTTCACACTGCCCTATGCGGAACGCTACGGGTGTCAATACAAAGTTAATGACACCCCCAGATCGGTTCGCATATCACAGTGCGAACTGCAAATTTGGACAGGAATTGGATTGCATGGGTGTGAACAAGTTTGCTCTGAATGCGATGTGAAATCAACTATACAATCTGTATGGCTGAATTTGCATTTCACAGAAATTGCATGTGATTTGCACAGCAGTGCAGTGCACATCACATGCAATGTCTGACATCACAGCAGTGTAAACCCGGCCTTAGTTTGGATAGAGTCATCATAATAGGATTAGAACAAACGTCAACTCTTTATTACATTCTGTGTCTCCGAAAAGGTAGATATCTCTTCACTATTCATACCGGTCACCACTGTAGATTTTCCATCACTTTGCATAGATTTTTTTCTCACTTCATTGCGTCTGCTGAACAGGAAGGGAAAGGAAATTTTTCTATCCCAAAAGGAAAAGTAAGCGGTTACTGTAACTGCTTCTAAAGTGTCAGCTGAAATTTGGTTTCAATTTGTTAGTGTATCTAAATCTGCAAGTACATCTAACACTGCCTTCCCCCTAGATTAACATTGCCACTGTCCAAAGGTACCCCTGTACTCCTTCATCCAGAGTGGAGACACTTTATCTAGGTAAAGAAACAATCTGGATGGCCGCACTTCAGCAAAAATCCTTTATTGAAAATCTTTATTTGTCCATACAAAATCGGAATAAAAAGACACTTTATACAGGAGGTGTGTTACTGTACTGTCCAGGTCACCAGGTGAAAACAGAGGGAAAAGCCTAAAAGGAGAAAACAAATGCATCCACCACATCTAATTGTTGGTAAACTGCAACATATTACATTTTTGGTTTGGGGATTTATTATGGCCTCTCAGAAGCCTCTGCTAGGTGGAAAATTGTGGATCTGCTTGCTATGGGGGTATATATGGCAACTAACTCTTTACATCCCGCTCAAACTAAAGGTGTCTTTCATTACATCTTCTTCGTTATGACATAGCAGAGTGACCACAAGTTGTCCAGACTAGCAAATCTTCCTTTCGATGTTCAGAACAACTAAAACAGGTAAATGTTAGACCACATGGTCTGCAAAGTGACGTAAGGAAACAATCTCGTTGGGATGCTGTTTTGTAGTGACAGAAGAACACTGCTACTGGAGCAACAAATTTGGCCAGGGTACATAGAACAACCAATGGGTGGGGGCTTGACCTAATTTAGCATTTAAGAGAATAGTGGTCCCTTACCCTTACCCTCCTGTAAAATAATTTTGATTTTGAGTATGATGGCTTCCTTCCTGGAAAAATTGTGGAACATTTTTGAAATAATTGTTCATGTTACTGGTAAAATCAGTAAAACAGCAGGTGACCACGCGCTGTCTTATTGTCAATTTCCTTTCTGTGCAGTGAAGGTAATGACAATGCGTGTTCATAGTGCAAAACCATAGTTTTAAAAAAATGTAAAAAACAAGAGAAGTGACACAATATGTTTAATTCTCAGGAGATAAAACTTCAAGAAAAGTTCAATATATTAAAGTAACTGAGTGAGCAATATTACCACTATCACAGCACATGTGGAAAGTAGATTAGTAGATTTTATACATTTATACTGGTAGAGTAACACCTAGCCAAAGCACCAAACCATTCCAATATTACCATATGATCCAAAAAATAACAATATATTACAGCCCACTTGGGTGCAGTTATAAATAATTCAGTACATCTCCTGAATTTACAGCAGATAATCTAATGCTAGATATAAAACCATACCAGTATCAAATGTGTAACAAAGGTTTAGTGCTAACTCTCCAAGGCTGACCTTCTGACACTAATCGCTGCACAAAAGTAGTAATGGCCCTGGAAGTTGTATGATGTTATTAGTCTGTACAGTGTTCCTATCTTTATTATATTTTCCATTTTTTTTTTCTCTTTTTATAGTTAGATTCTCAGGTCTGTTATATACTAGTTTGAATGTTTGGTTCAGGTATCCTGGTGATTTAAACACTCTTGAAACAGCAGGATTTGCAACCCTGTGTTGTTTCTCTGTTTGTTAAAGTTGAACTTCAGGCAAATGACTAAAGACCGAAATAAAATACATATAAGAAAGCAGCTTTACCTTCCGAATAAGTTGTGTGCTGGGTATTTTTGATACCATAGACAAAGTAATACAATTAGGTGTTGTCCCTGCTCCAGAAGCGGCCAGTCCATTAAGGGCACAGTGGCGCTGCCCCCCTAGTTTGCATGCGGGGATTCATGCAAGGCACCGGACTTAAAGGTTTCTACAAGCTTTTTTTTTTCAAGTCACATCACATGATTAGAGCCTGAGGCTTGAAAAAGGTTGGGCCCACCCACTTGTGACACTAGCGAATCAATATTTGCTATTGTCTTCCGGCTTCTCCTTCCGGCCAATCAGGACAGGAAGTGGATCGGGTTGGCTGGGAAGAGAAGCCAAGGAAGCCACGGAGGAGCTGAGTGTGGGGGGGACTGTGGAGGAGTGAGTTCAGGGGACCATGGAGGGGCTGAGTGCGGGGGGACTGTGGAGGGGCTGAGTGCGGGGGACTGTGGAGGGGCTGAGTGTGGGGGATTGTGGAGGGGTGAGTACGGACCTGGGAGGTTTGTTTCCTGCCCCCCCAAAAAAAAAGTTTAGCACCAGCCACCATTGCCCTGCTCCCAAATATATAAACAGAAAAGATAAATCAGAGCAACCAAACCTAAATCATAAAATGCAATCATATAAAAGATATTGCCAGCTAAACACTTAAAGGCGAATTTCAAAACACCTATAAAAAATCTTCATATCATAAAAGTGCAGTGCAATGAATGAAATATTCATATAAAGTTCATATAACTCCAATTTTCCACAAAGATGAAAACAGACCAGTAAGTTTAAAACATGTCGAAGACATCATTCAGGTGCAGACAGAGCTCAATTCCATCAACAAAAGCAATCGTGGCCACTCACCTTATGGACATGACCCCTGAATCGACAGGATGGTCATAACAAGCTTTCTCTATTAAGGGTAGCACTGGGCATGTTAACACCACAATTCCAAGCTAAATGATCCTCGGACACATGAGATGTATCAAGTGTACATAAAAAACCAAGAGAGGGACAAATAGTGCTCTCTGCTAATTTTATTATACTAAAAGAAAGTTTAAAAAACACACTTAGAAAGATGGCACTTTTTCAAAAGTGCATAACAAAGTGCTTAGTGAAAAAACAATCCACATCGTTCAGAAAGATAGCCGTGGGTGACGTCAGAGGCGTGACTCCTCCTTCCGAAACCCCCCACTCCCAACCTGTGACTGGACAGTGAAGGAGAATTAGCAGACTGATTAGCTCATCTCTCTGTCATGTTGTTCTCTCCAGCTATCAGCATGTCCCTTCACAACCATTAAAATATTGTCAGAATGTCTACAATTTCTTCACTCTACTAATACAGTTTTTTTTTTGTCTGTGTCTCCAATGGAGAGGTTTCCCACCACTTTATGTCCAAGCAGAAAGTGAGGGGAAATATTCCCCAGCTGGAGCTGGGCTTTAAGCAACCTAGTGGCATGAGATGAAACTTGCAGAATAAATGACAATTGCTTGCCTATGCCTGTCTGTGAAACATCTTAAAGGACACATTTACCTAAAAACGGGTGGAACGTGTAAAATGCTCCCACTGCTACAGCCACCGCCCGCCCGTAGTTGCAAAAAAAAGTGCTTCTAAAAAAAAAAAAGTGAACTTGTCTTTTACGTTGGACATACGTTGTTAGAAACCTTCTTCGTTCCCTCTTACCCCAATCATGCATTTTATTTCACTGTCCTCCCATATAATCCATTCACTGCTCTAACATGACAAAATAGCTTGATGAAGCTACCTAATTGTGAATGGCTCTGTCAGCTATTTGATCTGCTTGAGTTGGGGAATAGGCTTCTCATTCGGAACAAAACTTATCACCAGAGATGTTTGGTGTTGTCTTAGTAGAAGCTGGGATCTGAAATACTCCTAGACGGGGTAAAGATCTTCTTCAGTAGATGTAGAGGTAAATGCAGAGAGCTATCTGTGCGCTACAGTCAAGCAACTGTAAAAAAAAAACTGCATAACATAGAATACTTTGGTGGGTTGCATGCAACACAATTTAACTGTATTGGGAAATAGTAAAAAGAGACACTAATAAGAATGAAGAATCAACCAGCTTCAAGCTTGGACATGGGAGTTGTTCTTGTTTTGTGTTATTTTGGTCCTCTAACAATTTCTTAAATGCTATAAAAAGTTATTTTTTGAGAGCATAACTCTAAGTTATGGAGCCCGAAAGCAATTGTTATAAGCTCCTCAGATCCTCCAACGTGTATTTTAAAGGAAGATCCGGTATACAATCTTTGTCATTGTGAACCAGAAAAAAAAAATGCAGCATACTTCCTGTAATCTAATACACATTCCTGAATAGAGTATACAGTAATGTTTTCTAAATGATCAACCAAATGCCACTGCTGCAGAGATAAAAGGTTATGTGGTCAGCCAGTACCGGGTCTGCTGGTCTGCTATGGCTAAAACTACTTTCTATCTATACAGTATTTCTAATCAATTCCTGCCTGTCATCTGAGAAATGTTTGCTGCAGACAAACTGTAAGCAGGGAGCCTCTTTAATGGGGACTTTTTGGCTGCTATATAACACACAATATAGCTTTTTATGACTGTAAGTAGCTTGCGTATGCTTTTAATTATACACTTCCCCAGTTTAGTGTTTCTGTCAGGTGCCCTAGCATACGCGTTTCATAAATTTACAGGCTGACATCTGTTTTTCCAAAATGAATTATGTCACAAGCAGCATATAAAATGTAAGCATGGTGTAAATAAAAACATATTTTTTTCCTCTTTCTTCTAGTTTTCACATTCTCTGAAGTGTTTTGGAAAGCGACAGATGTGCTGCAATGGTTACATAAATCATCTGGCTGGACCGGAGTGAAATACTAAGTCCTATTTGTTCAGTGACACTTCTGTATAACAATTAGCTCAGCATGAGTTATATCATGAAATTTCACAGACATTTTCAAAGAACAATTCTCCTGCTTGCCACTTTTTGCATGGTAAGCATTGTCATTTCTGCCTATTACCTGTACACTGGCTATAAACAAGACAATGAAATATCAGAAACATCAATGGAAATTGAATGTGGAGATATTGAATCTTTACCTTATAACTTATTGGAACACAGAACTGGAAAGACATCAGTTTCTTTATCAACCGAGTCTGTTATCTTGGTTTTTATAGAGAGTCAGTATTCCCAACTTGGCCAGGACATTATTGGAATTTTAGAATCCAGCAGGTTTAAATTCCATGCAGAAATAGCTCCGGGAAAAGGAGACCTCCTACCACTAACGGATAATCACATTGGAAAATATGCACTTATTATATATGAAAACCTTATGAAATACATCAACATGGACACATGGAATAAGGAACTTATGGACAAGTACTGCCTTCAATATGGTGTCAGTATCATTGGATTCCTTAAAGGCACAGAGAGCAACATTCAAACTTTTCACCAAAAGGGCTTCCCATTTATGATCCACAGCAACATGGCTGTCAAGACTTTTTGTATCAATCCTACAACACCATTACTTCATATAACAAAACCTACAAAAACACCTAAAGGGCCTTTGCTTGGAAATGAGTGGACAGTGTTCGAGGTTAACCACTCATTTTATCAACCCATAGTTTTTACAAAAGTTAAAATGCCTGTTGGTGACCCACCTCAGTTGTCTAAAATGTCCTTATTTGCCACAGTCATTCATGATTTGGGGTTTCAAGATGGTATTCAAAGGATGTTTTTTGGCAATAATTTGAACTTTTGGCTACACAAACTCATTTTTGTAGATGCTATATCTTTCCTTTCTGAAAAGAAGTTTACCTTGTCATTGGATAGATATATTCTTGTGGATATTGATGACATTTTTGTGGGTAAAGAAGGAACCAGAATGAAAATGAATGATGTTAAGGTAAGTTTTTATTAATGTGTCTTTACTTCAAAACATATTGTGAAATGTTTTAAAGTGGCTCTGTCACTGGTGTAAAATACTTAACAAATCTGAAAATAAGCCCAGCATGTAAGATATAATGCTTATCTGTCCCCGACACTCACACAATTGATAATCCTTGATTGAAGTGTTATAATGGCTAAGTACTTTTTGCATTCAACAATTTCAAGATTGTTGGATGCCTTACCCCATGATGAATACAGTGGTTCAGTCTGACAGTCCCTATCTCACTATTATGTCCTGTAGTGAAGTAGGGGCTGGTGGATGAAACCACAGAGCACAGAATGGAACTAGGCATCTGAAATGCAAAAAAAGAGTATTCAGCAATCTTGGCTGTTTAAGATAGCAAAGATCAGTAGCACAGGTGGTGGGACTAGTGGGAATCTTCTTCACTTTGATTAATATTGTTGTATTAAAAGCTTCATTTTATAATATAGTAGACATTTTTAACTGCTTGCTGCCCGCCCACTGTCAAATGACGGCGGGGAAAAGCGGTGCTGCTCTCGTTTTGAGACGACGTCATATGACGGCGTCCCAGAATGGCCACTCTCACGCGCCCGCGGGGGGCGCGCAGGGCGGCGGTCGGGGCCGTGTCGTGTTGCTCGGACATGGCGCAACCCCGATCTGTGTTAAGAGCCACATCTGCGGCTCTTTAACCATGTGATCGGCTGGGGCAACCACAGCCAGTTACATGTAAACAAGGCGATGCCGGTAATCGGCTCTTCCCGCCTCACACTGGCAGAGCGTGGGGAGAGCCGATCAGTGGCATCTCCTCACAGGGGGACTTTTAAGGATGTAATCAGGGCACTGATCATCAGTGCCCTGATTACAATATAGCCATACAATGTCACAAAACAGTGCCCACTATTGCCCACCAATGCCAGCATATAGTACCAGTGGCAACAATCAGTGCCCACCACTGCCCACAAGTGCTACCAGTGCCCATTAGCGATGCCAGTCAGTGCTGGCAATCATTGCCACCTATCAGTGCTGCCCATCAATGCCCATCACTGCTGTCGATCAATGCTAATCAGTGTCGCCCATCAGTGCCACCCATCAATTCCCATCAGTGCCCATCTGTACCGCCTATCCATGCAGCCTATCCATGCCGCCTATCCGTGCCCAACAGTGCCACCTATTAGTGCCCATCAGAGCCACCCAACAGTGCCTATCAGTGCTCATCAGTGCCACATATCAGTGCCACCTATCAGTGCCCATAAGTGCGGCATATTAGTACCTCCTCATCAGTGCCACCTCATCACTGCCCACAAGTGCCACCTCATCAGTGCCCATAAGTGCCACCTCATCAATGCCCACCAGTTCAGCCTATCAGTGCCCATCAGTGCCGCCTCATCAGCGCACATCTGTGAAGGTGAAAAATTACTTAGTTACAAAATTTACTGACAGAAAAAAGTAAAAAGCTTTTTTTTTCAAAATTTTTGGTCTTTTTTTTGTAAAAAATAAAAAACCCAGTAGTGATTAAATACCACCAAAAGAAAGCTGTATTTGTGTGAAGAAAATGATAAAATATTTGTTTGGGTACAGGGTAGCACGACCGCGCAATTGTCATTCAAAGTGCGACAGCGCTGAAAGCTGAAAAATGGCTTGGGCAGGAAGGGGGTGTAAGTGCCTGGTAGGCAAGTGGTTAAACTGTAACACGTAAGAACTTTTTGGAGTGCCGCTCTAAGTTCTGCTGCTCAAATGATCCACAACCAAAGGGGGTGCTGCAGCCTAAAATGCTCATCCCAGCAACCTGTGGCACCTCCATGTAGAAATATTACAAAGTATAACTAATAGTAAAGTATTAAGTCCAATATTCAGGGCCATCACTAAGGTTTTAATGTCATTGCATAATACCTATCTCTAAGGGCATATAATTGTACTGTGAATCAGCGTTCTTCATGACAAACTATCTAAGCAAATGGCATTTGATCCTTTCAGACAGGAAACATATAGCTCCTCCAGAGGAGCAGACACTTATTCTTTATTCTGTTTACTCTTTAGTCATTTGAGTTTCAGTGTTTAGTGTATTGTACTTGTAGCAATAACTCACGGTGGAGCTGCTGATTTAAAACGGGCTGTTACTGTCACCTTTGTTACCTCAATTTCACCAGAACCGGGTCTAGGGTCCCGTTGAGTTTAATACCAGACAGTGTGGACACCAGACACTTGAGTATCTTTTCCAATGCTTTAATAAAGAGTAACTGAAGGAAGTAGCAGGAAAGAGGTAGAAGAAGAGTTGCAGGGAAGTTCAAATACCTTTTCTTGATGTAATATTAGGAATTGGAATCTTGTAGATGAATGTACTTTCCTTTTAGAGTTGAATCTTTGCCCACCTGGATAGGTTTCTCTCACTAACCTAGCAACACGAACAAAAGTCTCTGCCATAGACTTTTATGGAATAGAAACCCGTACGATCCTCTGCCACAGGATGTAATGGTTTACGATGGATAGCAAATACAGCACTAGAACCTTTAAGCCGACCTGGCAGTACTATGTGATAGGTTAACTTTGGGATGCGTCCTCCAACTGAGTCACCAGGCCCCTCTCCAGACCAGCACTCTGCATGATCCTTCCATGACAGGTCCTCCCCTGGGATCTTCTCAGTTGTCCAGCTTCTTCCCGTAGGACAGACAGCACAGGATCATTCCCTCACTGCTGTGGTAGGCCCCTGACAGGCTTCTTGGCCCACCCACATGCTGCAGCAATGTGGTCCTCCCGGTCGGAGGACCACGCAGTAGTACCCCTAACACATACCTGTCGGGCAGGAGGGCCAGCAGGTGGAACGGAAAAAACCCCTAAAACATGGCGTCTGTCCCATAAATACCCTCTCCCAGAATGTAACTCGGAGGACCACCTCCACCGAGTTATCTCTGGGACAAAAGAGCACCCATACACTTCAGTGCATTGCCTTTCCAACACCGGCCTATGGCGACAACGACACCCACAGGCACAGTGTGAAACTACATGCAACACAGCCAAACTGTAACAGAGGCAAATCTAACTATGAATGAAATAGATAACCCACTAAATTTACCTATAAGCGGTAGATGAAAATCTACCAGCACTACATACTATTTAATTGCAACTGTCTACATAATAAATTGCAATGTACAATAATAACCAAATCAATAATAATTCTAACAAGAAAAAGAGGAAGATTTTAATATTGCTTTTTGGAAAATATCTTCTTATAAGCTTCTGAAGCTAGGTTTCTGTAAAAAAACTTGTGTTTTTTTGGGGCTACTGGGGATGTAACAATTACTAACAATGACATTTTTACTTTGATTCCGTCTGATATATACAACATGAGATTATAAATAGTGTATTGTTGTCTTGACTGGGACCAGTAAAACCACTGAACCATAATACATTTAAATATGAAGTTATGACCAATCAGATTTAGGGGATGCTGATTTGTGTGCAGTCTGAATCAGTCTGGATATTTCTGGGACCTTGCAGGGGACTAAAAGAAAATTGTTAGTGCAGTTGCAGTTACAGGATAATTAAGTGCCACGTCACATTTGTTTAGTAAGTAAGTAATAGTAGGCCATAGCTCTACTTAAAGCAGAGTTCCACTCAAAAGTGGAACTTACGTTTATCTGTCTCCTCCCCTCTCTGGTGACACATATGGCACCTTTCAGGGGTGAGGGGGAAGGGGGACCTGTTTTTGACAGCTTCCCCTACCCCTTTTCCAGGGACGGCACCTTCGGAAGTTCGGTCCCCCTCCTCCTTGCTCTGCCGCCGTGCCAATTAGAAAGCGCAGCACACTTTGCACCAGTCTTCCTTACCAGGAATGGCGGTGGCAGCACCCAACAGCCGCTCTGAAAATCAGCTGGGGTGCCGACATTGTGGGAACCCTGGACAGGTAAGTGTCCTAATATTCAAAGTCAGCACCTACAGTATTTGTTATTTTTCATAGGGGAGCAGAACACCTCTTTAAATGAAAAGACTTTTACTAACTTTTTTAATTCACAGCTTACTTTTAATCTTGGATGCACATAATGTTCTGTCTCAGTTTTCTTTGCTAACTACAGATGCTGTGGTTTGTGATTTTGGTGCTCTGTAAAATAATGTAATATAATAACTGAGCATTTCACATGGATCTCACCCTTGAAATTACATATATGTATAGTAGGAGGACATTCTTAACTGGTATCAGCAAGAGTAAACCATGCACAAGACAAGGACACTCAGGAACAGTCCAAGAAAGCTTCTCTTTCACGTTTATTCAGCAAGGCATTACATGTAGTTTCAATGTAGGAAGGCTTTGTACAGCAAGTCCATAGCATAAAACATAACTGCATAATTGTTCACTTTAGCTACTAACTAAACTCATCTAAACCAGTGACTAACAGGATGTTACCTAATGGGTACCCCAAATCAAACAACACTTGCACCTTTTTAGTGTTATGCCAGCAGTCAGCCTTTTCACACAGCAGCATGCTCCCACATCAGAGAAAGCAAGAATGAGTGCCTTGAATCAGTTACCATATATGAAGGCCTGTGCACAACTGAGACTAATAAGGAGGTCTGGCTACCAGATAAGATGTGAACCAAGAAATGGAGGCTTATTCCCACCCAAAGCTAAAAACAGCAAGTTTGTTTTTTCTCCATATCACTCAATCATGTAGGGCCCATGCACCATGTGCAGATGAAAAACCTACAGTAGGTGACACATATTCACCATCCAACCATCCACAATCCTGCTATCCAGGGCAACTTTACAGCAGAATATCTTCCCAAAAATGTCATTCTGCATCTGGCTAATAACTTTCTCCTTAATCTTTGCAGTGAGAAACATTCATTCTGTTTCTTATGCTATCCTCACACTGCTGTCTAAACCAATTTAAAGCCAAAAGAAAATTGGCATCTCACACAGAAAGCAAAGGATCTATATTTGTTAGAGTAGAAACAACATTGTTTCAGAGTCAATACTGTTATGTTTTCTTTGGGGACAAGGTGTTAAAAGCTGTGAAGATTAGAATACCCTGTCTGTAGTGCTCCCACAGTGATCATTTGACCTTTCACATGGATGTACTGTAGAGTACATGAAAAAAGAGCATTGCTAATGTAGCTGCTCTAGGCTAAGCTTTATGATCAACACTTAATACAAGAAACAATGATGAAAAGCTGTTTACAGAGATGAAAACTCTTAAAAGCTTAACAGCCCCTAGCAACCCTTATAAAAAAAAGATGGAAAATGTTATCATGGTTGAGCCATAGAGAATATGTATGTAAATGTATTTTTTAAGTATTTTGTAAAATATAGCCTTAGGATACCTTGGTCATAATTAGGTATTTACAGCAACGAATAACGTTTTTAGAATTGGTTTGTCAGAATGTTGAATTTACAACTACTGCCACTAATTATTGATTTGTCAGTCAAGCTGAGAGTGAGGCTGGGTTCACACTGGTGCGACACGACAGCCGTCCTACTTTGGATCCGACTTTGCCCTGCGACATAAAGCCGGCATGTGTCCGACTTTCAATGAACGGGGATCCGACTTGGATCCCCGCCAATGCCCGGCATTGTTTGGTATTAGGGGGAACTCCGCGCCAAATTTTAAATAAAAAACCGGCATGGGTTCCCCCTCCAAGAGCATACCAGGCCCTTGGGTCTGGTATGGACCTTGAGGGGAACCCCCTACGCCGAAAAAACGTCATGGGGGGTCGCCCCCAATCCATACCAGACCCTTATCCGAGCACGCAGCCCGGCCGGACAGGAATGGGGGTGGGGACGAGCGAGCGCCCCCCCCCTCCTGAACCGTACCAGGCCACATGCCCTCAACATGGGGGGTGGTGCCTTGGGGGAGGGGGCGCGCTGCGGCCCCCCCACCCCAAAGCACCTTGTCCCCATGTTGATGAGGACAAGGGCCTCTTCCCGACAACCCTGGCCGTTGGTTGTCGGGGTCTGCGGGCGGGGCTTATCGGAATCCGGGAGCCCCCTTTAATAAGGGGGCCCCCAGATCCCGGCCCCCCACCCTATGTGAATGAGTATGGGGTACATCGTACCCCTACCCATTCACCTAGGGAAAAAGTGTCAATTAAAAAAAAACACTACACAGATTTTTAAAGTAATTTATTAGACAGCTCCGGGGGTCTTCTTCCGACTTCGGGGGTCTCTCCGGTTCTTCTCCGCGCTCTCCGGGTCTTCTGCCGGACTGCCCAGGGACTGTGACGGCATAAGGGGGCGTGGTCACCACCTATATAAGTCAGAGCGGAGCGCTCAGAGTGCATTCCAGCCCCAGAGAGCGTCGTGTCAACATCAGGAGAAGAGAGCAGAAGGCAGAAGGCAGAAGATTGAAGACCGGGCTCCTTCGCTATAGCAAAAGAGCGGCAAAAGAGCAGAAGAGAGCGGAGGAGCCCGGCAGAAGGTCCGGAGAGCGCGGAGAAGAACCGGAGAGACCCCCGAAGAGAAGAAGGCAGCAGACCGGGCTCCTCCGCTATAGCAAAAGAGCAGAAAATAGCGGAGGAGCCCGGCAGAAGACCCGGAGAGCGCGGAGAAGAACCGGAGAGACCCCCGAAGTCGGAAGAAGACCCCCGGAGCTGTCTAATAAATTACTTTAAAAATCTGTGTAGTGTTTTTTTTTAATTGACACTTTTTCCCTAGGTGAATGGGTAGGGGTACGATGTACCCCATACTCATTCACATAGGGTGGGGGGCCGGGATCTGGGGGCCCCCTTATTAAAGGGGGATCCCGGATTCCGATAAGCCCCCGCCCGCAGACCCCGACAACCAACGGCCAGGGTTGTCGGGAAGAGGCCCTTGTCCTCATCAACATGGGGACAAGGTGCTTTGGGGTGGGGGGGCCGCAGCGCGCCCCCTCCCCCAAGGCACCACCCCCCATGTTGAGGGCATGCGGCCTCATTCCTGTCCGGCCGGGCTGCGTGCTCGGATAAGGGTCTGGTATGGATTGGGGGCGACCCCCCATGCCGCTTTTTCGGCGTAGGGGGTTCCCCTCAAGGTCCATACCAGACCCAAGGGCCTGGTATGCTCTTGGAGGGGGAACCCATGCCGGTTTTTTATTTAAAATTTGGCGCAGAGTTCCCCCTAATACCAAACAATGCCGGGCATTGGCGGGGATCCAAGTCGGATCCCCGTTCATTGAAAGTCGGACACATGCCGGCTTTATGTCGCAGGGCAAAGTCGGATCCAAAGTAGGACGGCTGTCGTGTCGCACCAGTGTGAACCCAGCCTAAAGCTATACTTTAGGTCACTAGATAGAAGATCTAGTCACCAGTCACACAGTTGTTGTGAGTAGTTGAAATGCTACTCTCAGCTGGAAACCTGCTGACTTTGGAGGCACTGGGAGGATTTTAATTGAAAGGTAGGCTGAGAATCTAAGGATCAGAGAGTAAGAGAGTAAAGGTAGCAAAAGCAATACAGACATGGAGGAATGGATGGTGGAGAGTTTTATGCTTTTGTATAATTATGAAACCCACACTGATTTATTATATACTTAGAACCTAAAAAAGGATACATTAACATCCATGCGTTTGGACAATATGGATGTAACCACTTATACTGCTAAACCTGATAGAAATTAAACACTAAAGGCCTGCTCTTTAACTGGCTGGAGGCATATTGCTTCCTGCAGACACAAAGTGCTCGAATGTGACCCTTTAGATTGAGAAAAAAAGGCAGTGATCAGCACACTTTTCAAGCGGGTAACAATGTAATTGCCCATTAAGACCAGGGCCACCTCTGTTCACTGAGGTTAATTAAATTTGGCTACTGGCACTGCAAGTGGACACAGGGGCTGTCACTAGACAGGGAGATCACCACTGGACATAATAACTGATCCCCACTGGGCATAAGTAAAATAAATGGACATGTGGACCTCCAAACTTTCAAAACATATACAGTGCCCTGAAAAAGTGCTCCAACATGATAAGTCATTGGTCCAGCATCGTCATATGGTGGAGGGGGAGGAGTTCTCTGCCCTGTGTAATTTCAAAATTACAGTGCCTTGAAAAAGTATTCAAACTTGAAATTTTCCACATTGTGTCATGTTACAACCAAAAACATAAATGTATTTTATTGGGATTTTATGTGCTTTTGCAGACTCTAATGCCCCGTACAGACGGTCGGATTTTCCGACGGAAAATGTGTGATAGGACCTTGCTGTCGGAAATTCGGACCGTGTGTAGGCTCCATCACACATTTTCCATCGGATTTTCCAACCCACAAAGTTTGAGAGCAGGATATAAAATTTTCCGACAACAAAATCCATTGTCGGAAATTCCGATCGTGTGTACACAAATCCGACGGACAAAGTGCCACGCATGCTCAGAATAAATAAAGAGATGAAAGCTATTGGCCACTGCCCCGTTTATAGTCCTGACGTACGTGTTTTACGTCACCGCGTTCAGAACAATCGGATTTTCCGACAACTTTGTGTGACCGTGTGTATGCAAGACAAGTTTGAGCCAACATCCGTCGGAAAAAATCCTAGGATTTTGTTGTCGGAATGTCCGAACAAAGTCCGACCGTGTGTACGGGGCATAACAGATTTTCTTCTAAGATAGCCCTGTATTTGGCTCCATCCATCTTTCCATCAACTCTGACCAGCTTCCCTGTCCCTGCTGAAAATAAGCATCCCTACAACATGATGCTGCCACCACCATGTTTCACGGAGTGGATGGTGTGTTCAGGGTGATGTGCAGTGTCAGTTTTCCGCCAGACATAGCATTTTGCTTTTAGGCCAAAAAGTTCAATCTTGGTTTCATCTGACCAGAGCACCTTCTTCCACATGTTTGCTGTGTCCACCACATGGCTTCTTACAAACTGCAAATGGGACTTCTTATGGCTTTCTTTCAACAATGGCTGTCTACTTGCCACTCTTCCATAAAGATCAGATTTGTGGAGTGCACGACTAATAGTTGTCCTGTGGACAGATTCTCCCACCTGAGCTGTGGATCTTTGCAGCTCCTCCAGAGTTACCATGGACTTCTTGGCTGCTTCTCTGATTAATTCTCTCCTACTAAGCCTGAGGCCTGCAGCACCTCTCCCCGGAGGCCTAGTAGTTTAAAAGTATTTCTTTGAATGGTGGACTACTGTTACCAGGCAGCCCAACTTGCAAATCCTGTGCCCTCAGGCCACATCGATTTGACACAGATCCCCACAGTCTCTTCTTTGATCTAGAACTCCTCATCATTCACCGTGTAAATGATGAAGACTTTGCTAATGACCATGTAGAAGCCAAGTTCCCTCACAGACTTCCTGGCACATTCAGCCCTCCAACTGTGATAACACTCATGACCTTCCAGTGCCCTGAGTCCTTGATGAGGAACTTGACTGGACCATTCGTTCCGACAGCTTCACCTGCCCCTCTGCTCCAGGAGTTCTTTACCACCGACCGTGTGGTGATAAAGACATTGCCAATGACCGTGTAGAGGCAAAGTTCCTTCACAGCTCTCCCTGGGCCTCCTCCTGCGATCGGTACACCTCCCCCCAGATAGGGGTGTCCTCCTGCTGCTGCCTAGTATTCCATTCCTCAATTCACTCAAGTGACAACTCCTCCCCAGTGGCATATCACCTCAGCTTATATAGGAGGCCCGCCCCCTGCCAATACCAATTGGGGATTGGTCAGGACTCCCACATGAGCTGCCTGCCACTCCAGTTCCAGGCCCAGCCCCTCTTCCAGAATCTTCTCTCTGGAAGCAGGGGAGGCGCCCCAGATGTAGAGCACAGGTGGTCACACCCACTGCTACTCTGACCACTCTCAGCCCCCAGATCAAAACAGACAGGCCTAGCTTGCAGCATAGGCCTGCCTAAATTTGCCTGTGCTGAAAATCCCTAGTAAAAAACTATTACTAGCACCTACCTATTGGTAGAGGGTGCTACACTGAGAAATGTGAAGGAACTATGTGGTGCTATGGAATCAGCATCGACCATGAAACATCTCTAACTCCTTACAGAATTTATGCTGCAAATAACTGAATTATATAGGCAAAAGAGGGTCATATCCAGTACAAGATAGGTGTACCTAATACATCGGTATATGTGATACCAGAGGTGATATTATTATTTGATGTTATATATTGGATTTGGGTTGTCCCTCCAGTTAATGCTCCCTCTGTTTTGCTCCTGGCAGTCTAGTCTCCTTATGGTTGCCATGCATTCTTTATTTTATTATCTGATTATTGTGCAATTTGATAAAAATTGGGTTGTCAACTATAGGTAGATTATTCGTATTGGGAGAGACTGTTTAGAGAAACAAATTGATCATTTATCAAAGCATGCATGGCCACCATTAGTTAGACATTCCCAGTCTTTCTATATTCAAGGTTAATTTTGTTTTTACCCTTGCTGAGTAAATAGGGCTTTTGAAGAGCCTTTGTGTCAGAAAAGCATTTCATCAGCAAAATGTATCCAGAAAAAATATCTTTATAATGACAGCCTGGAATAAGTTATATTGGATTTTATGCATGAGTCTGATTGTTGAGTTAAAACTGTCTATAGATTATTGTTCATATAGACTGGTTCTTTTATGTCTTTTGCATGTGCATACAAGATTAAAAGTAATAATTATATATCTAAGCTATTAACAGTATAACTAAAGGAAAACTATGGCCTTCTATTAAACAAATATGCTGTAGCACTTTATTGGAAGTTAATTATAAGTCCATCTGCACTAACAGTTTTCTCTTAATCCCCTACAAAGTCCCAGAAATACCCACTGAGCTTGCTGGTGAAGTCCACCAAATGGAACTTCCTGTGATGGTGTGGCAACAGTGCTGCACTGCTGCTAAATTCAGTAGCTACTCTCATGTATAATATCAATGTAGTCTGCGCTCAGCCCCTTCACCCAGTCGCACAGGTGAGGAATACCAGTGCTCAGCCTGTTGCCCCTGTTGGCCATCCAATAACAGATCCATCAAAAGAAGTCAGCACCACGGCAGGATCTTTTATATATATATATATATATATATATATATATATATATATATATATATATATATATCTCAATTTATTGGCATATCAGATTCTGTTGGATTTTGACCTGATGGTTCAATAAATTGTGAAATATATGGAAGATCCTGCCATGGTGTCGACTTCTTTCATTGGATTTGCCACTCTCATGTAGTCTGTGCTTGCTTCTGTGCTTCTGTTGAGTCACAATCTGGCTACACCTAGCCCCGCCCACTGGTTTCTGGGTTGACAGCACTGCCTTTGTTGCTGAAACCTTTCCAATGTGAGCTGCACTGTTTGGGAGGGGAGCATATGAGACCCAAATGATCTAGTACTAGGATACTTAATTACTGAATTATTTTTGAAGCTTGTGCTTTTACATACTAACTTGTTAAGACTGGCATACAGAAGCCTGTAATTGTATTTGAACTCTTTATCTACCAAGGTGCATTTATTAATGTTTTGCTGCTGCTGCTGCTGCTGCTGCTGCTGTTGCCATGAACTTGGTAGGATTTGTACAGCTGTAATGGGCTTTCAAGTAAAAATTATCTCTAAAGCCTAAATCACATTCAAGGTCATGTTTATAGGGCTCCCAAGGTGCATCACAATTTCTCTGCTGCCAACGTCCATGGAGGTCACTGGGCTCTACCATTCCTCTGGGGAGCCTGGGACCATGATAAACTGGTAAACCTTTGAGAGCAGGAGGAGTCTGGAGAACATCTGTTTCCAGATTCCCTCTGCGACTAATAAACCTGAAAGCAAAGCAAATGTAATTGCCTATAATTTACTCTTGAAGACAAAAAGCCTTGTTTTGGAAAATAATATAGTTTATGGTTATCAAATAATTTATATGAAAAGTTTGAACACAAGAGGTTCATAAAACCTACAGTCAAATAGCACTGTAGAACTAACATTATGCCCATAAAATAGATTGTGACTTTGTACAAGATCAAATAGATATCGACCAATGAAAAGACCCATTTTATTCAAAACAAGCATGGTAATCATTCTGATTTTAAGTTGCTCTAAGAATATATGGATATGCAAATACATGTAGAATGAAATAGAGGATGCAAATCATGAAAAGTGGACTGATCCACATGCATCAGGTTCTCCTCCTTGTGAAGCATTTCATTCCAAATAGAATTTAAAGTGTCTCTATATGTGTATCTATAGGTCTATATATTTTATATGATTAAGATAAAGAGGTGAGGGATTAGAAGACCGGTCAGAGTTTTTATTGCTATTTGAGAGAGTGATTTACCCTCTCTATTTTTTGCAGTGACTTTTTTTCACTAGAAGTTCAAGTAAGGCAAAATCCAAAAAATTGAGTTATCACCTAAAGTGGTTGTAAACCTCTGAAATGAAAAATGAACAAAACATTTCCCTGTATAGTGTGTACTAGCCTGCATCCAAAGTGCAACTTTTGCCTTCTGTGATTTCTGCCTCCTCTTTCTTCCCTTTGCTATCCGCATGAGTCACTTCTGACATGGACTTTCACATTAGCAGTAGAGCTGGGATAACAATTTGTTTTTTCTTCTGACAGGTGTACAGAAGGCCATAGCATTTCTGTTTTCCCCTGAAGACGTTATTTTTTATGAAATATGCGTAGGGAGGGGCACGCGATCTGACCTCATTACGCATGTGTGTCATATGGCAAAAATGTGACCAGCTATATTTCTTTTGCTGCTTTGTTAGTACATTATTTTTACAATAATAATAATAATAATTTGGATTCACTTTATGGGGTTACACTATGTATAGCCTTTTCTTTGATAAGATACATATAACATAAGCATTCCTGGAAGTAAAGAGGAATAACCTGGGGTTGTTGCAGTGATTCCCTTGCCAGCTACCATCTGCTTAATATTATGAAAAAGTGCTTGTGACTTCTATAGTTAGGGGGTCTATGGATTCGGTAAGAGGCATATTTTTAATGGTGGTGGCGGTGAAGGAGTGTCTCCGATGGTGATTCACTGGGTGTTGGAGAACTAGTGGAAACAGCTATTTTAACTGTGATATTGGTTACATGTTTTAAATTGGTTTCTACAACCTTTTGTGGGTTCTGGCCCAGCTATCCACAGATTGGTTCTGACAGAGAACAGAGGAGAGCCTCCCACTTGGCTGAAGAAAAAAAAAATTCTTGATATTCCAATGATTTTTTTCATTGCATTAGCACAGAGTTCACTAGGATTGAGTGTTGGTATTTTCTCACTTCTGGCAGGTTATCCTAAAACCACAGAATCTCAGCAGATGCTCCCACCCCCCACCAGCACACAGAAGGTGATTGACAGCTTCAGCTGTGCATGTTTCCCAATGAGACTGTGTATAGGGGGTGTGTTCCTTCCCTCCATTCTGGTCTCAGATCACACTCAGGTTCCTGCTCTACATTGTGCAGTGTGTGTGGCATCAGATCCCTGCACCCTGCCTAATGGAGCTGACAAAGAGCCTTTGATCTGTCTGTTTTGGAAGGCCGTAAAGAAGAGAAAGCTGCAGATAAACAGGTACAACTTATGTAGGAGGATATATGTAAGGGTTTGCAAACACTTTTAAGAACATGAATAAAAAAGAAATTTTTCAATAACTTGTTCTGCTGACAGCTGTCTAAGAGGGCATTTCCCCAACTTTGGAGAGATTTAATTCACTTCCAGTTGTGCTTACTGAATGGTACATAGATGTGTAGAAAAACAAACAAACTGGGATTTAAACCATTCCTCCTGTGTCCAGGAAGGAAATAAAAAAAAAACTTTAGATCTCAGTAGACTTTATTAATAGAGATTAAGCTCCAATTGGAAGAGGACAGATGGATTTCCATATACAGTGCCCTTTCTTCTAGGTTAGGTCAAACATTTGCACAGATTGGCATGACAGCCAGCACCCAAGTAATGAGAACTTGGCAGATAAACAAGGTGCCTGGAACAAGGTAGTATCGTTCAAGCTTAGTTTACTAGCCTGAGCCTCATTCTCATTGCACCTAAAAATCACAGAGAAAAGCTGTAGTTTTACCTTTTCCAATTCTAATCTTATGTCCAACCTTAGACATCTGTTAAAGAGAAAGCTTGCCAAAGGATAGAGACAATAGAAGACCAGCTTAGATAGGTTTTTATAGGAAATGTGTAGTCATAGGGGTTGATTTTCTACAGCAAAATGACTGTGCACTTTGCAGAGTGCAGTTGCACTCTACAAATGCAGTTGCTCCAGAGCTTAGTAAATGAGCAGAAGCTCTGGTGACTTCCATCATCCAATCATATGCAAGTAAAAATGCATTATTTTTTATTTTCCTTGCACGTCATTGGGTATTCTTTGCAAAGTGAAGCCTTACCTCATTTACTAAGCTCTGGAGCAACTGCACTTGCAGAGGGCAACTGCACTTTGCAAAGTGTATGGTCATTTTGCCTTTAGTAAATCAACCCCTTTGTGTACTTCATTTTTTTAATATAATCAGGACAAAAAAAAAATATAAATGTGAATATTATGTCGTTTTTTTTTAGCTTCCCTTATTCTTGCAGCTGGTGACGCTTTAGGTTTTTTTCTAATGTTGCTCTCTCTCTCACCAAATAATAATCAATCTACTGTACTGTATTAACATTCTGCTAACAAGACTGTAATTAATGTATAATCACATATTACAGAGACCTTAGCTAGAACACCAAGTACAAGTGACACTGATCACTACATAACAGAATGAACAAATTGAAAGGCAGCAACTGCATTTTACTTTTTTATGCTTGGAGGATGAATTTATAAGTTAAGTAAAGATTATATTACTCAAAAAAAGGGCTTGTGTACAGGAGCATCTTTTTTCCTTAACCAATGACAATGCATGCGCACCTTAAAGCAGATTAGAAGACACGCAGAAGCACCTTTAAATGATCCTGGAAATTCTTAGATACAAGCTGAATGCACCTGGAAGCATGCTGTATTTGCCAGTCTACACAAGTCCCAAGGGATATAATGGTGCTCAATATTAGATGAGCTAAAATAATTCTGCTGTTTGCCTGACAATTTTATAGCTCAAAAACATTAAGACATCCCTGGTAAAAGAAAAAAACCATTAACTTATTGTCACTTACTCTTTTTAATTAGCAATAATTACTTCATTTCTTAATTTTCCACAGTTATGGTTTATAATTCTGTATGAAATTGAATGACCACCATGCCTAAAATTCAGTTGAAAAGATCTAAACTGAAATGATTCTAAAATCAAAATTCACTCACACTATCATGGACAGTCCAACAACAGCAGTGTTGGGATTTTAAAAGAACTAGGGCATCCTGAAGAGAGAAATCTGAAATGCTTTTTAATGACTGTGGCTTAAAGGTATATGATTAAACAGAACCTGATAGTTCTTCTGTAGCCAAGTCCCTATTTACTTACCATGCTTGGGGAGTATACATTCCTTAGCTTCCCTTCCTCAGAAGCTCAGAAAGGCCAAACCTGATGAGGCAGCGTTAGCTGGGCAGGTGATCTTCAGCCAAGTAGGAGGCTCTCCTCTGTTCTCTGTCAGAACCAATCTGTGGACAGCTGGGCCAAAACCCACAAAATTTAGCTTTTTTCAGAAGATCCAGCTATTGTGAGGAGCCTATCCCTGAGTGCTATTAGAGTACTCCAGTTCCAGTGGTGTGGCCACTTTGTCCTTGGACTGTGTGGATCCCTCCAGCTGTTCACTTGTGTTAACAGAGCTAC
The DNA here is from genome assembly GCF_042186555.1 of Aquarana catesbeiana. NCBI lineage: Eukaryota > Metazoa > Chordata > Amphibia > Anura > Ranidae > Aquarana > Aquarana catesbeiana. The sequence goes on from NC_133324.1 coordinate 681,666,851, forward strand.
CCTGAACTCAACTCTGTCTATGAGGATAATAACAAGTTGCTGTGATCTGAACTGTTTGACTGAAGTAGCAATTCTCATCTGGGCTCTGTTGTTATGAGTAGCCAGGTGCTTGGCTAGAGACAGAAAGCTATTTAGGACACTGTTCTACAGTGCTTTCCATATATCCCAATGGACTTTAGCTGAATGGGTTAACACTACCTCATCTCCATCCACAAAGGGGAACTGACAAGCAGAAGGAGCTCAAGAGACTTGATGGTTGGCAGCATTGAATCATGGGAGATGACGTTTGGGAAATACATTTTACTATGGCAGTTATTGGACTATTGGACTACAATTCCCAATGCACGTTGGGTATAAAGAGAGAGAGAGAGAGAGAGATATATTTTCACAGGCAGAATACTGAGGGTTTTCCTCATTGTTGCTAGGAAACTGAGGTGTGCACATTGCTGCTCCTGTGTGCACATCAACTTGCTATAAGCCTGCGGCCATGTACTAGGATTGTAATCACTTCAGGTAGATCCAGTAGTAAGCTGACATCTGAACAGCAGGACCCTTGTTGCTGTGTCACTGGGACTGTTGAGAGGACATTGCTGTCATTAACCTGTTGCTACTAGCAGAGACTGAGCACACAGGGCCATCTAACTAGCAGCATTATTAACTGCATGCTGGCTCTACAGAGACAGTACTCATGTGCACCACCATAAAGACTGGGCCCAAACACAAGGTGGCTGAAGAACTAGGGCTAAAGAGTGCTTCACAAGAACTTTGGCTATTGTTCATAGTAAGAGGTGCAGCTTTAGGGAGTTTTAAATTTCATCACTGACATTCATATAGAGTGCATTTTAGTGGATACAGGCTATTGTTTACAGAGTTATTGCAGTATTGATTATCATTGCTGTTACTGTATTCTAATGTGAATATTTATTGCTTATTTTGTGAATTACTAGGTTCACTCTAATTTAGCAGCATTGAAGTCCATTCTATGTTGCTATAGTTTAGTGAACATATTGTCTAGTGAACTGTGTTAGACCTAATCCTTTACTCTCTCTTTCATGTGCATACTGCTATGTACTGAAACCCAAACCCAAATAAACCCATCGGGTTTATTTACCACTAACCAGTCTGATTATTGAATTTTGATACTGAACTATATCCGTGTGCAGGGAATCTATATCTGTGCTCCCAGTAGCAGTGCAGCATCCATTTGCTTAAACTGGTGTCAGTGGAACTACCAGGCTTCAAGCGGCTCCTGAGAGGGTAGCACTGAATATAAAATCTTAATAAGACTTTGCTATGCAACAATATGTTGTGACAATATGTATGACATTGCTGTGAAGAGTCTATTTTCTTCCCCATTCTGATCCTGTTTTTTATTATTCTGTAGTGTTTCCACGTTCTTTGCCATCTGCAACCTTTTTTGCATTTTTGCTTCTAATGTTGTGCCAGTTAAGTGAACCGCAAGTTACACTTACTCCCTGTCTGATCATTCAACCATTTACTTATTCTTTTAAACTCTCTGCATACACTACACAAATAATATGTAGTTCTTGGATCCACAAAATATGAATGAACATGCCACAAGCAACAGTCTCACACACACACCTCAAGTTAAAGGATTATTTTTATACAATGAAACTCTCCCTTGCATATTCTTTGCACAGAGACATAGAGCTAACACATTGTCCAAACCTACATTAAAAGAGAATTTTATTAAAATAGAGGACCACTCAGCAACCAGCAACTGCTAAGATAATGATCACTGCATGGGAGTATGTACTGTACAGCGGATCCTTCAAAATGCCATAGGGCACAATGTGCTGGAAGTATTATAAAGCAGATGTGCCTTCTATGGCCATGGCAAGTATATATACATGATTCCATACCTTGCTGCTTGGAGTGGAGGTAACAATAATAAATAACTACGGATAGGTGGCATATGAGTGCCTTTTCGTTGCTGCTTTGCTTGTAGCATTCAATTGGTTAGCAGACTTGTCAGATTTGTATTATTATTATTTTTTTAACAAAATGTTGGCATGCACACGTTATTAGAACAGAAGGCACAAAAGCAGCATTATTTGGACATTCAACACACACACTGCAATCTATGACCAGACTATGCAAATTAAACAACTGTGTTTGATATGCTATGTAGATTCAGTCACTGCTTTCACTATGTACATGTACATCTACACACTCATGCAAGCTTACATTGCAAGTGTACAATAGCATTCTATCCATGCTCTTGCTAATTTCCCTTTAGTAAATTAGTCTTGTTGCTTCTTTGATTGAAAGACAAAATTGCTACCTGGGTATACTTCCAAATTAAAGTGTATCTATACCCAAAAAACTTTTTTAAGTTTTGGATAGAGTAAGGAAGGGTTAAACCCTGACACATTGCTTTTTGTTATTGTTTGTTTGTGTGTGTGTACCATTGGTGAAATTTTTCTTCCCATTACAGTCATACAATAGGAAGTTGTATAAATGTCTTAAAGTGAGGAGAATTCCTTTAATTAGGCAACTGTTTCCAATAGAAGATTGCACCTCAACTCAGTTCTGGAGAGACTTTTACAATTTTGGATTTCCCCTCACTTTTTTCTTGTTGACAATAGTCAGACAGCAATACAAACTTGATAGAATATCTAACCCATCCCCACTCTATCCAAAACCTATGTAGCACCCTAATGTTTAGGCAGGATTGCTAGTAAATTTATTTGCCAAGTGATAGTTGCCTTGGCCAATTGATAGGAGGTCAATTGATTTCACCCTAATTCTGGATTTGCTGCACTTCTCTCTTCTGTCACTAGATGGCTGGGTATCTGGTGGCATTAGGTAAGACAAGGGCATTGCAAGGACAGATTAGGAATGAATGGGGTGTCTCAGTCAATAGGCAGAGATTTTCTTGGGTCCCATGGCCTGCTGGGAGAGCCAATTTATTTTGGTGGAGTCAGGTGATCAGGGTTCTGTGCCACCTGGATGGCTGTCTGGGTGGACATGTGTCGTTTTGCCCCGTTCTGCTAGGCTAGAGACCTGAGGCCTATCCCAGGGACATCTGGCTGCTAGGCTGTCTGAGGGTCTATCCACCCGGTGATCCCGCCCCCTCTGACGCACGGCGACTTGACTGGGACTTCCCTGTGGCATTCCCCATGATGTCAGAAGGGGCGGGGTCACCCATTACGCTTCTTGATTGATCGGGAGGAGAATCAGGAAGACGATAACGAATATTAATTCGCTATTGCCACACAAGTGGGTGGGCTCAGGGCACAGTGCTCTGCGCTCCAAGCCCACCCTTTTTTGAAGCCAATTAGAGCCTCAGGTTCTGATCACATGCTTAAAAACAAACCATTGAAATCCATGCATCCGGTGCCCTGCATGTAGATTAGGGGCCAGGGCAATGGATTAGGGGGGCGGCGCCAGACAGTAAGTGGGTCCTGAGACCCGATTGGCTGGGAGTCCTAAGGCTCTCTAACCAATCAGGTCTCAGGACCCTCTTCCTGATTGGCCGGGAGGAGAATTAGGAAGACGATAGCGAATAATAATTTGCTATTGTCACACAACTGGGTGAGCTCAGGGCGCAGTGCTCTGCGCCCCGAGCCTTCCCTTTTTTGAAGCCAATTAGAGCCTCAGGCTCTAATCACGTGCTTAAAAAAAGCAAACCCTTGGCGCATAGATTAGGGTGGCGGCGCTTGCCCCGCATGGACGCATGGCCCACATATATGGGTGCCACTGCTTTTAACTGTACTTGGAAGCATCATTTTGATATTTGCTACCACTGTAATTTTTAATGTAAATTTACAGCAAACAAACTCTTCACTAAGCACAGAATACCTTTCCCTTCTATGAAAGTGTAGCTAGCCCTGCTGGAAGTGAAAGTAGGCTTTCCATAGCTGTCAGTTAAAAATTAAGGGGAGTTTTACAATTTATCGCTTATTAATTTAACTATTGACCTATTAGCTATCAGTCATAGGATCTCTTAGCTTATGTTCTTAGCACTGTCATAATCTGCATAACAGGCGAGGGTCTATTCACAAACGTGTAATGCCTGCTGTATTTTCATTACAGTGCATTCTTACAATTGAAATTGATGTATTCGGTTCAATTAAAGTTTTATTACACAGAACAACTGAATTTACCCCATGCATGCTATATTATCGATTGTGCAGTAATTTGCAATCAAAGGTCAATTCACAAAAATAATTGCATGGGTTTTCACTCCTTAAAATGTCACTACCTTATGTCTGGAGTTAATTGTGAGGTTTACTGAGGTGAAGAAGTAGCCATTTCAGATAGAGATAAAATAATGATTTATAATAAATACATACTGCGGTGGTTTAATATTTCATCTGAAAAAGAAGAAAAAAATAATAACTATTCCAAAGCTTTGTGATTTTAGAAAGTTACTGTCAGTTAAAATAGCAAATACAGCTCAAATAACTAGTACAGCTCATACAATTACTATTATTAGGGAGTTTGTATGATAAATATACCAGTCTGAAAGCAACGTTTGTAGCCTAACAAAGCTGTGTTATCCTATATAGATTCAAGAACGAGATTATATTGTGTCATTTTTAACTGTAATATTCAATAACTACAGAGTGCAAGCTTAGTGTGTGCACTATGCTTATACTCTGTAGTTATTGAATAATACAATTAAAAATTACACAATATAATTTCATTCTACCAAGTGAAAAGACATGTCTGAGGTGAAGCAGAACATTTAGCTTTACTGACTATACACAATATAATCTTATTTTACAATCTCCTTTAGATATATTTATGTAGTGTAGGGGCCTTCCTTATTGCATACAAATTGAATTTTTTTTTTTTAGGTTTGCCCTTATATTACATCGTTTTGGTAAATATAAAGAAGAGTGTATGGAGATTGTACAATCTGATTGCATAGTGTTTGGCCAGCTTTGGCTAATTGACAAAAGAAAAAGGCACTCACAACTACCTCAATAACTGTGTCAAAATGTTAATTGAGGTTGGGACATTCACAGTGGACACAACAGGCTTAGATAGAATCAAAAGGAAGGGTGGGGTTGGGCTATACACTGCTAAGACCTCAAATGGAGGCTGACATTTTTTTTAAACTCAACTTAAGTCACAATAATTTTAAAATGTAATCAGGTAGCCTCATTCACGTTAAACTATACTCACACAATCACTAAAAATCATTATGGCTATGCAGGGTATAGGAAAGTTAGCCCAAGAGATAATGGCTGCACATGCCTTCAGTAACGTCATATTGGGGTGGCATCTGCAAATTTTACTGTTGTCATCTCTAGCACAAGACACTGCACAAGACACTGGAGGACTAGGGGATGCTGCTAGGACTGTGAAAGACCTGCGGCACCCTTAGGTTCAACCTCAGCACACTTCTGGTCTCATCATTTCACCCTTCTCAAATGACAAACTTTTTTTTTGTGAATACGTAGGAGTGCTATGTATCTCCTACTAATTTGCATATTGGGTGGTACCTGGAGGTCTCCTTATTATTAAATGAACTTCCAGATTCTAATAAGGGAGGAGGTCCTTGTTCACATCAACATGAGGTTGAGAACATGTGGCCTGGTATAGTTGAGTAGCGGGGAGGGCAGACACCCACCCCCCTTCTATCCTGTCCTGCCAGGCTGCATACTTATATAAAGATCTGGTGTGGATGTTTACATGGAGGCTCACACTGAAGGGTCAGGTATAAAATTTGAGAGACGTCACACCATTTTTTTCGTGTTGCGTCCCGCCTAAAATTCATACCAGACCTGAAGGGCTTGGTATGAATTATGGTGGAACTAAAAGCCACTTTTTCTTTTAACTATATCTGGCTCCTTTGCTTACATGGCATGACTTTCATGTTTACCAGTGGTCATAATAACTAATAATTCTATGCATGAATAATTCTATGCCCCCTCACACCCAGCCCCCTACAATCCTTACCTGAGCTCCCTCCAATCCAGCGATGTTCACAATAGCCTCCACTGTCCCAGGACTCTCCCTCCTCATTGGCTGAGACAGCAGCGGGAGCCCATTGGCTCCCACTACTGTCAATCACAGCCAGTGAGCCAATGAGGAGAGAGCGGGAGGGGGGTGCAAGCCACGGCTCTGTGTGTCTTATGGAAACATAGAGCAGTGGCTCGGAAGTAAGCATGAAGCGCCGACTGGGGACCCCAAAAGAAGGGGATTAAAGCTGCTCTGTGCAAAACCACTTTACAGAGCAGGTAAGTATAACATGTTTGTTATTTAAAAAAAAAAAAACAAGCTTTAATACCACTTTAAGCTCATCTGCTCCTCTTTCTGAGACTGCATGACTTCTGTACCTTCACAATCTAAGTTAAAATTTACAAGAAAACATTGCTTCCACAAATATGGTATTTTTATATAAAAATACAGTAAATTTAATTTTAATACTGGAAGTAAAACCTCTTTCCCTGAAACATAACATTCATCTGAAGACCATTATACTATGTCACTGTAAAAGATCGGCCATATCAGCAATAAAATCATGCACATAGATTGAATACAACATGCATGTTTAAAATATTAGACTTGACTATTTGTCCAATAAACGACGATCACAAACTGCATGACCAAAAGAAAGGCCCTGCATTCCAATGGCAGATGGCATGTTTTGTAAGAACCGTTAGTAATGATATCTACTCATGTTGCAGTGACATAATGCAACTTCTAACAATCATACAATAATGAAATTGTTATGCATTACTATCTGTAATTAACTACTGTTCAATACAAAACCTATTAGGAGTAGTTCAAAAGGCCATTTCTTGCTGATGAAATTGTATAATCATGGATTACCCCAGAGCAGTGTCCTTAAAGCGCATGTCCAACCAAACCATTTTTTTTTTTTTCCTTGTCAAAAGAAGTTTATTGAGTATACAATGTTATAAAGATACATAAAGTAAGTTTACAAGGATCTATAAAGTAAGCTTATTGTTTTACAGTAGGGTTTATATAGGTAAATATCATGAAATTTCAAATATTAAACATTGGGTTCACGTAAACCTAAATTAAAGATATATATCATTTCCTTAGTTACTTTTGTAGGTATTTAAATGATTTATACCTACTATACATATTGTTTACAAGTAGAGTGTATATAGGTCAAATAAATTCTGATAATGAGCTTTAATCGTAAGGTGGAGAAAAGGAAAGAGAAAGAAGAAAAAGGGTTGAAAGGTAGAGGTATGGTCCACAAGGTTGTCCCGCTCGTCAGTTTATTATTCTTTTTAGTTCTCTTTGAAGCCTTAGAATGGGTGTCTCTGTAAGTCATTTAATCTGTTACCATGGCAACAGGACAGAGTCATTGAAGTTTGACAGGAACTGTTGTTTTATCCAAGGATGCCAAAGTTTTTCAAATTTTGGAATTTGATTTTGATCGATGGCTACCATCTTAGCATGGGACATTGTATTATTCATTCTGTGAATTGTTTCTGCTAGTACCAATGTAGGAGATTTCCATGCCTTGGCCACTGTTTGTTTTGCAGCCGTTATTAGTTGGTTAATAAGTTTGAATTGAGAGAGTGTTAACCATTCTGGTTTTAGATTAAGTAAAGTTAAATATGGATCTGGTTGTATTATTTTTTTAAATATTTTAGATGCAATCACGAAGACTTCCTTCCAGAAGGTTTGGATTACTGGGCACGTCCACCATATGTGTAAATATGTGCCTATTTCTGGGCATCCTCGAAAACAAAGAGCTGAGGTATTAGGTGAATATTTTGCCACTCTAGCGGGTACAAGGTACCAGCGAGTTAGGACTTTATAATTTGTCTCCAGTGCTAAGATGTTGGGTGAAGATGACTTAGATGTGAGCCATATGTTAGACCAGTCCGTGTCTTCTAAAGTTCGTCCCAGGTCCTCCTCCCACTTCTGAACGTAAGAGGGTCTATTAAGATTTGCTACTCCATATAATTGATTATAAAGTGATGAAATTGTACCTTTAGCAAATGGATCTTTTGTACAGATTGATTCAAAAATGGATAATTGGGATAATGGTGTATCCCCCTTTAGGAATGGTGTATAGAAATTTTTGATTTGGAGATATCTAAATATCTCAGAGTTTGGTAGATCATATTTTTCTCTAAGCGATGGGAATGAAAGGAATGATTTAGATGCTATGAAATCATTTAGTGTCTGAATGCCTGATGTTGTCCAAGCTTTAAAAGAATTTGGGTAGATCCATGCCGGATAAAAGGCCGGATTTCTGATAAAAGAAAGGAGAGGATTGTGTGGAGATTGTAACTGATATTTGGTTTTTAGTTTATCCCAGAGAGATAAGAAGTGTTTAGTTATGGGATTATGAATTTTAAAGCGGTCTTTAGGATCAAGCCATAATAAATTTGATATTAATAGAGGGTAATTTTCTGAAGCTTCTATAAATACCCATAATGGGATTTCCTGTTTTGCATGGTATTTGGACAGACTGGCCAAATGTGCTGCTCTGTAGTAGTTAGTAAAATTAGGGTATCCCAGGCCTCCTTTATTTTTGGGAAGATGTAGTGTGTGTATAGGTATACGTGGTTTAGAAGAGCCCCATATAAACGAAGTTGCTCTTTTTTGTACTATTCTCAAAAAATAGGAAGGAATTGGAATAGGGAGGACTCTGAATAGATAAAGCAATTTGGGTAGAATAGTCATTTTGATTGCATTAATCTTCCCTATCCAGGATAAAGGAAGTTGCGACCATTGTTTTATTAGATTTGTGATCTGTCTTAATACAGGAGGATAATTGGTTGAGAATAAGTCAGAATGAGATGCTGTTAAATGAATTCCAAGATATGGGATTGATTTTTCTGCCCATGTGAATGGGAGTGCAGCCCTAGCCGGGATCAATTCCATGTTTGTGAGTGAAATATTAAGCACTAGGCATTTCTTAGGATTAATCATAAGGCCGGATAGGGCTGCAAATCCATCAAGAGCTGGTATTAAGTTAGGACCAGAGACCTGTGGTGATGATAGAAAAAGTAATATATCGTCTGCAAATATACATAATTTGTGTGTAATACCTCCTACTTCAATGCCAGTTATAGTTTGGTTTGTTCTGATGTATTGGGCCATGGGTTCGAGTATAAGGGCAAATAATAAGGGAGATAATGGGCAACCCTGTCGGGTACCTCTTTCGATATTAAAGGCTTCAGATTTGTATCCAGCATATTTTATATAGGCTTTGGGTTTATTATATAATGCTTTGATCCATGTTAAAAAGTGGGGTCCAAAACCCCATTTTTGTAATGAATATTGCATATATTGCCAGGATACTGTGTCAAATGCCCTCTTAATATCGAGAGATAGAAAACATAAAGGGATTTTCCGTTTTTTAGCAATATGTGCCAATAACACTGCCCTGCGTATATTATCGCCTGCCTGTCTATTTGGCATGAAGCCTACTTGATCTCTATGTATTAATTTTCCTATAATGCTATTGAGGCGTTTTGCTATTATTTTTGCTAATAATTTAATATCAAGGTTTAACAGAGAGATAGGCCGATAATTCACACAGGAAGTATCATCAGAAAGGGGTTTTGGGATCATACAAACAATTGCCATTAGGGTTTCTTGCCGAAAAGAATGTCCATCTAGAAGTTTGTTAAAAGTTTCAGTGAGAATGGGAGAGAGTATTTCTGAGAATGTTTTATAGTATAAAGCCGAGTAGCCGTCTGGGCCTGGTCTTTTGTTAAGTTTTAGGTCTTTTATGGCGTTAGCAACTTCATCTATAGTTATAGGCTCATCCAAACTGCTTTTTTGATTCTGAGATAACTCAGGTAAGGTTATTTTTGAGAAGAAGGATTCAGCCTCTGTAGGATTAAATTCATTGTTTGTCTTGTATAAAGTTGCGAGATGTGAGTGAAATTTATGGACTATTTTAACTGGATTACAAGTGTAAACATTTTTTGATAATTTCAAACGTATTGGTTTGAAAGATTTGTTAGTTGAATTTAATGCCCGAGCCAAATATGTACCTGGTTTGTTTGTATTCATGTAGAAATTGTGTTTGGAGCGTTTGAGGGATTTATCAACTGACTCAGTGAGAAATAGATCGTATTCCAATCTAGATTTTTCCAGATGAGATTTTGTACTCTGAGATGGATTATCTTGAAATGATATGTAGGCTACATTAAAATTGAGTTCTAGTTTTTTTGCTAGATTTTTGCGTTCCCGTTTAAATAGTGCCATTTGTCTTTGTATTGTACCACGCAAGACAGGCTTATGAGCTTCCCACAGTGTTATTGGGGAGATGTCTGTTGTATTATTAATTGATATGTATTCCTTTAAAGCTTGTTCAATGGCCATCTGATGTAGTGGGTGTTTGAGCATTATGTCCGGTAAGTACCACGTTGGGTCATGCGCTTTTGGTATGGCTGAGGCTATAGTAGTGTATACTGCATTATGGTCAGACCACGGAATCGGAATTATATCTGATGCAATAATTTCTGGTATCATTCCTATTGTTAGAAAAATATGATCTATTCTGGTGAAGTTTGATGAGGGTGCGAGAAATAAGTGAATTTCTTTTTCATTGGGTTATTTTCTCTCCATGAATCTACCAGATTGTATTTGGAAAGAAGTTGAGAAAAAGGTAATCTAGAGGTTATTTTGGATGGTGTAAAAGGTGATTTATCTAGAAATGGGAGGAGGACCTGGTTCGAATCCCCACACATTATCACTGTTCCTATTTTGTGTGTATTAATCACTTGTAATATATGTGAGAGGAATGGTGTAGGTTGTTTGTTAGGAGCGTAGTAGGAAATCACCGTGATTGCTGTATCCATTATATAACCCATGAGTATCAGGTATCTACCTTCTGGGTCTTTAATTTCTGATGATAAGGTGAATGGTGTGGATCAGTGAAATGCAATTAGAGTTCCCCTTTGCTTGGTACAGGCAGAAGCCGTGTAAATTTGTTGATAAAAAGGAGAAATATATTTTGGAGTAGAATCTTTGGTGAAGTGTGTTTCTTGGAGGCATACTATGTGAGCCTTCTTGTTATGGAAAGTACGGAAGGCTTTGGTCCTTTTTTGAGGGACATTTATTCCCTGAACATTCAGGGAAAGTATATTCAGTGGTGCCATGGCAATAGATCAAATAGTTTTGACTTACTTTTTGTTATGCAGAGCTGACTGCGCAGATCAACCTGTGTGGACTGAAGAGATGAATAGATAGAAAAGAAACCAGTGAATTCTGGAGTAAAGAGTAAACAAAAAACATATGAGATTAGATGATACATTGTATAAATTATTTTTTGTAATCACAATTTACCCGTGAAAGAGAATAAATATCTCTCTCAGGGGAATAAGTGCCTTCGTCACACTCCCACATAATATGGTTGGGAGAATGAGGAGGGCTAATGGGGGTACACGGATCTTCCGCTTACAGGAAAGAAGTGCTATGTCAAAAGACATCAAAATGATGTTTCATTAATTGGAGTGCAGAATATAGTTTTTGTTGAAATTATTTATTCCAGGGTGTTGTATATGGTTAGTCTTGCCCTAGGCTAAATAATTCAGTTAGAAAGGTACTGTTAATAACATTGGTATTGATGAAGATAGTTTGAATTATTTTGGGATTTTAACCCTTTTAGAGTAAACAATTACATATTTTATTCATATGCAACTGTTTAGAAATGTTAACTCATAAAATTGAGGTTGTATTGCTTCAGATTAGAATAAACAAAAACATAATTCTAGGAACTAGTTAGGTAATAATATATTTGTTTTAAGAAAAGAAAGAAAAAGCTTCCATTACTTCTGGATTATTGAACATATTTGTCCTAAAAAGTAATAAATCTATTGTTATTACCTGATAATATATTACTGAACAAGAATTTCCTTATTTCACTTATATATTCTAAGGCTATATGAATCAGAAGTAATAAGAAATATAACTGGAATGTAACATGATCCCACACAGTGTGTGACTATCAGAATGCAGTTACATTCAGTTATAAATATAGGTTTTTTATAGAGAACCATCTCTTAGTATAATAAATGAAGAGATATCAGGAATTAGGATGTCAGTCCATTGAATCTTCTTGGTCCATGGATGATGTGGCATAACGGCCTTTTTTGTGAGAATGATGATTCCCATTTTGTTCGGAAATTTTCTGGGTGCTGCCTGAAGGTGAAGATGATGCCATTCTTCTGCGTGTGGGAGTGTTGCTGCTTGTGGGTTCTGTCAGATTTAATTTTAAAAGGGTTTGTTGTAGTTCATCTGCTGATCTGCTTCTGTAAATTGTACCTTGGTAGTTAAATCTGACTGAAAAGGGGAAGCCCCATTGATACATAATGTTGTGACGTTGCAGTTCCATTAGTTGGGGTTTCATGGATCGTCTTTTAGTAATAGTAAGTTGGGATAGGTCAGCAAAAATTTGATAATTGTGTCCTTGAAAATTAAGTTCCCTTTTTTCTCTTGCAGCAATTAGTATTTGTTCTTTTGTTCTGTAATAATGAAATTTTGTGATTATATCACGTGGGGGTCCATCTTTCTTTTTGGCTGTGAGGGCTCTGTGTACTCTGTCCAGTTCTAAACATTCAATAGGGATATCTGGCTTTAGTTCTTGTAATAAAGCAGTAATGGTAGATTGCAGGTCTGTCACAGTTTCAGGTATTCCCCTTATGCGCAAGTTTGAACGTCTGGCTCTATTTTCGTAATCTTCCAGCTTAGTTTGAAGTATTAAATTCTCTTTTTTTAATTGTTCCAATTCTGTTATATTTTCTTGGGTTGTATTTCTTTGGTTAGGCTTTTTGTTATTTGGTCTGAGGTTTGTTTTAAAGCCTTATGAAGCATCTTTTCAAATTGTAATAATATTACTGGGGATACTGAGGAGGCTTGTGGAGAAGTTTGTGAGAGGATTTGTTCTGTATCTGACTCAAATGGAGAGTCTTGCTGTGACATTTTCTGTCTGTGAGAGCGCCCTGATGCTGTATCTTGTGAGGTGACTGGAGCTGCTTCAGCTGCAGTGATTGCCTGTGAGCTCTTTGTGAGGTGATTTTTATTTCTGCCACGGTTTCCTCCCAGTACCATATTTCCTGCCCAAACTTTCACAGTTTGTTCCCTGGGGCAAAAAGGTTCAAATGGATACCTTTTGAGCCTGCAGGCTCCGCTTTGTCCTTCTCTTCTCTCCTCAGCGGTGTGGAGCTCTAACAATGCATGTCTGCTCCGCTAGGCTCCACCTCCTGCCCCCCCATTTTTTTTTTTTAGGTTTGGATAGAGTGGGGAAGGGTTAGAACCCCTGTGGCATTTTTACTGATATTCAGTTCTGCTTATGTTTTGCCAGAATAAAAGTGAGAGTACCCTTTCAACAGCAACACAGACAGAAATATGAATGCACTTCTGTAGCAGAGTGGGGGAAGGCTCTGTCAGATTTTTTAATTCTGTCTGTGTTCCTATTGCTGATTTCCCCCCACTTCTTGATTGGGAAAACAGTTGTCTTCAGGATAAGATATATGATCCAGAGCCTTGGATAGCAGTAAAAACCTGACAGGTGCTCTAATCCTTCCCATTCTATCCAAAACTAGAAAAGAGGTTTTTGACTTGACATGCACTTTATTCCTATTAAAAAGTATATACAATTTTTGTTTAGAACAACACTGAGCTAAGATTTAAAAGGTGAACGCTATCATTTCTAGGTTGAGTGGCTTAGGGAAACGGCGATCCATGGAAATATGTGTTTATTTCAAGAAAAGGCAGATATAAGCTTTTTCTGTAATAAGTCAATTTACCTGCAGAACTAATGTGCAGCAAACCTTGATTAATTGGTTTAAAAAAAAATTGCTTGCTCGGTCTAAAATGATGCAAATGTTCAGGGTGTTTTTTTCTCCAGTCAGCTTTTTAATTGGTTTACAGGTTTGTGACCTGCAATTAAAGAATAAAAGGATGTGAACATGTTTATCTTCACTAACAGCAGAATAATGAAATCACTTGGTGGAAATAATTGGGTTTTAAGTAAAGCAATGTTTTAACAACAGCTAACGATTCAGAGCCCCTAGTTTCAGCACACATGGATTAAACTACTAATTATATTACCTTGTTAAAAAAAACAGTAAAAAGGCATGTATGTAAATCATTCAGAACAATTTGAATATCCACACCAATTATTGCTCTTGAAATTGGTTGTAATCCGGAAAGGGGGTTTATTTTGTGTATATCTCTCTATACTCTGACAATTTTCATTAAAATGTGTGCGCTTCAGCAGAATTCTGAAAGGTTATCAGTAATGGATGAGTCATCAAGTCACATTATTCTTTCAATAAAAGATGAATTATATAGTTTTGCTAAAAATGTAGTCATTATTAGGTTATTTAAATGATTCTTTTCTACAGTGACCACCCTACAGTATATGCACCCAAAATATACCATTGTGGACTGAATTTGCATTGCCAGACTCATGATTTTGCAATCTCATAATTTTATGTTTAACCACTTCAGCCTCAGAAGGATTTAACCACTTCCTGACCAGGCTATTTTTGCAATACAGCACTGCATCGATTTAAGTGACAATTGCGCGGTCGTGCGACACTGTACCCAAACGAGATTGATGTCCTTTTTTTTCCCCACAAATAGAACTTTCTTTTGGTGGTATTTGATCACCTCTGCAGTTTTTATTTTTTGCGCTATAAACAAAAAAAGACCGACAATTTTGAAAAAAAAATTCTTTTTACTTTTTGCTATAAAACATTTCCAAAAAAAAAATGTAAAAAAACTAATTTAATCATCAGTTTAGGCCGATATGTATTCTGCTACATATTTTTGGTAAAAAAAATCCCAAAATGCGTATATTGATTGGTTTGCGCAAAAGTTATCGCGTCTACAAAATAGGGGATAGATTGGTATTTTTATTCTTTTTTTTTTTTTTTTACTAGTAATGGCTGCGATCAATGATTTTTAGTGGGACTTTGAAATTGCGGCAGGCAGATTGGATGCCTAACTGACGTTTTTGACACTTTTATTGGGAACCAGTGATATTATTACAGTAATCAGTGCTAAAAATATGAACTGTTGTTGTACTAATGACACTGGCAGGTAAGGGGTTAACATCAGGGGCGATCAAGGGGTTAAATTTGTTCCCTGCAGGTGTTTTCTAACTGTATGGGGGACTGTGTGACTGGGGAAACACAGAGATCCATCTTTCTGCTTGGCAGAAAGACAGGATCTGTGTGATCTCCCCTTTCAGAACGGAGATTTGCCTTGTTTACACAGGCAGATCCCCGTTCTGTCACTGCGGGGAACGATCGCAGATTGGCTACCCCGCTGGCCAATGGGAGCGCATGCTCTCGGGAACTCGCTCTCAAAAGCAAGTTCCCGAGCCGACGTACAGCTACAGCGATTTGCCGGATCGTGCCACTTTGCCGCAGTATAATGACTGCGGCTGGTCGGTAAGCGTTTAAAAAATATTTTGAGACATCATGCCGATACATGCGTTTGTTGACTTATATGTTTATTGTGTGCAAGGCCTGTATTGGTAGTGTTCATTTAAAGACCTATAGCTCTGCTATAACTTAAAGCAAAATATCCTCTATTCTAAAACACCTCTCTAACACCTAACTTCCTCCATTTTTCAATAACCCTTAAAGTGTACCTAAAGCCAAAACTTTAGATTGAAGGTGAAGGAAACCCCTTAATTAAAAAAAAAAAAATATATATATATATATATATATATATATATATATATATATATATATATATATATTTATTTGTCTTTTTCATCTATGTCCCATTACCTTCATGTCCTGTAGACACTATTGGGAGTTTAATTACCAAAACTGCAGAGTGCAAAATCTGGTGAAGCTGTGCATGGTAGCCAATCATCTTCTAACTTCAGCTTGTTCAGTTAAGCTTTCACAAAAAATATGGAATTTTATTGGTTTCTATACAGAGCTGGACCAGATTTTGCACTCTCCAGTTTTAGTAAATCAACCCCTATGGGAAGTGTGGAGGAAATACTCTCTTTGACAGGTTCTCACTGGAACAAGTGCCCCTATAGAACACTTGTTTCGATTTCACCTTACTATTCCAAAACTAAAAAAAAAACGATTTCACCAAAGCAACATATGCTTTCCATGATTTATAGTCCAAATGTCCAAATGGAACTTTTGGGTATTCCTGTCCACCTGTATGTTTCAGCTTCACCTGTTCCATTCACCATTAGACATGTGCAATTTGTTTAGTTATGAATTCATTTTCGGACGAAATTCGGCATATTCGTTCATTCAGAAGCATCCAAATGAATGAAAGACTCTTTTGACGAATGAATACGAAAATGAATTGTCAGAAAGAACAAAAATTTGAAAGAACAAAAGCCCAAAAGAAGGAAATTCCAAAAGAATGAAAATTTGAAAATACAAAAATCCGAAAGAATGAAAAACGACTCAACCGGGGGGCAGGAGGCGGAGCCTAGCGGAGCAGACATGCATTGTTAGAGCTCCACACCGCTGAGGAGAGAAGAGAAGGACAAAGCGGAGCCTGCAGGCTCAAAAGGTATCCATTTGAACCTTTTTGCCCCAGGGAACAAACTGTGAAAGTTTGGGCAGGAAATATGGTACTGGGAGGAAACCGTGGCAGAAATAAAAATCACCTCACAAAGAGCTCACAGGCACTCACTGCAGCTGAAGCAGCTCCAGTCACCTCACAAAATACAGCACCAGGGCGCTCTCACAGACAGAAAATGTCACAGCAAGACTCTCCATTTGAGTCAGATACAGAACAAATTCTCTCACAAACTTCTCCACAAGCCTCCTCAGTATCCCCAGTAATATTATTACAATTTGAAAATATGCTTCATAAGGCTTTAAAACAAACCTCAGACCAAATAACAAAAAGCCTAACCAAAGAAATAAGAGAGCTGGGAAACCGCACCGCAGCCTTAGAAATAAAAATGGATGAAATTGAAATTACAACCCAAGAAAATATAACAGAATTGGAACAATTAAAAAAAGAGAATTTAATACTTCAAACTAAGCTCGAAGATTACGAAAATAGAGCCAGACGTTCAAACTTGCGCATAAGGGGAATACCTGAAACTGTGACAGACCTGCAATCTACTATTATTGCTCTATTACAAGAACTAAAGCCAGATATCCCTATTGAACGTTTAGAACTGGACAGAGTACACAGAGCCCTCACAGCCAAAAAGAAAGAAGGACCCCCACGTGATATAATCACAAAATTTCATTATTACAGAACGAAAGAACAAATACTAATTGCTGCAAGAGAAAAAAAGGAACTTAATTTTCAAGGACACAATTATCAAATTTTTGCTGACCTATCCCAACTTACTATTACTAAAAGACGATCCATGAAACACCAACTAATGGAACTGCAACGCCACAACATTATGTATCAATGGGGCTTCCCCTTTTCAGTCAGATTTAACTACCAAGGTACAATTTACAGAAGCAGATCAGCAGATGAACTACAACAAACCCTTTTAAAATTAAATCTGACAGAACCCACAAGCAGCAACACTCCCATACGCAGAAGAATGGCGTCATCTTCACCTCTAGGCAGCACCCAGAAAATTTCAGAACAAAATGGGAATCATCATTCTCACAAAAGAGGCCGTTATGCCACATCATCCATGGACCAAGAAGATTCAATGGACTGACATCCTAATTCCTGATATCTCTTCATTTATTATACTAAGAGATGGTTCTCTATAAAAAACCTGTATTTATAACTGAATGTAACTGCATTCTGATAGTCACACACTGTGTGGGATCATGTTACATTCCAGTTATATTTCTTATTACTTCTGATTCATATAGCCTTAGAATATATAAGTGAAATAAGGAAATTCTTGTTCAGTTATATATTATCAGGTAATAACAATAGATTTATTACTTTTTAGGACAAATATGTTCAATAATCCAGAAGTAATGGAAGCTTTTTCTTTCTTTTCTTAAAACAAATATATTATTACCTAACTAGTTCCTAGAATTATGTTTTTGTTTATTCTAATCTGAAGCAATACAACCTCAATTTTATGAGTTAACATATCTAAACAGTTACATATGAATAAAATATGTAATTGTTTACTCTAAAAGGGTTAAAATCCCAAAATAATTCAAACTATCTTCATCAATACCAAAGTTATTAACAGTACCTTTCTAACTGAATTATTTAGCCTAGGGCAAGACTAACCATATACAACCACCCTGGAATAAATAATTTCAACAAAAACTATATTCTGCACTCCAATTAAGGAAACATCATTTTGATGTCTTTTGACATAGCACTTCTCTCCTGTAAGCGGAAGATCCGTGTACCCCCATTAGCCCTCCTCATTCTCCCAACCATATTATGTGGGAGTGTGACGAAGGCACTTATTCCCCTGAGAGAGATATTTATTCTCTTTCACGGGTAAATTGTGATTACTTGCAAAAAATAATTTATACAATGTATCATCTAATCTCATATGTTTTTTGTTTACTCTTTACTCCAGAATTCACTGGTTTCTTTTCTATCTATTCATCTCTTCAGTCCACACAGGTTGATCTGCGCAGTCAGCTCTGCATAACAAAAAGTAAGTCAAAACTATTTGATCTATTGCCATGGCACCACTGAATATACTTTCCCTGAATGTTCAGGGAATAAATGTCCCTCAAAAAAGGACCAAAGCCTTCCGTACTTTCCATAACAAGAAGGCTCACATAGTATGCCTCCAAGAAACACACTTCACCAAAGATTCTACTCCAAAATATATTTCTCCTTTTTATCAACAAATTTACACGGCTTCTGCCTGTACCAAGCAAAGGGGAACTCTAATTGCATTTCACCGATCCACACCATTCACCTTATCATCAGAAATTAAAGACCCAGATGGTAGATACCTGATACTCATGGGTTATATAATGGATACAGCAATCACGGTGATTTCCTACTACGCTCCTAACAAACAACCTACACCATTCCTCTCACATATATTACAAGTGATTAATACACACAAAATAGGAACAGTGATAATGTGTGGGGATTCAAACCAGGTCCTCCTCCCATTTCTAGATAAATCACCTTTTACACCATCCAAAATAACCTCTAGATTACCTTTTTCTCAACTTCTTTCCAAATACAATCTGGTAGATTCATGGAGAGAAAGTAACCCAATGAAAAAGAAATTCACTTATTTCTCGCACCCTCATCAAACCTTCACCAGAATAGATCATATTTTTCTAACAATAGGAATGATACCAGAAATTATTGCATCAGATATAATTCCGATTCCGTGGTCTGACCATAATGCAGTATACACTACTATAGCCTCAGCCATACCAAAAGCGCATGACCCAACGTGGTACTTACCGGACATAATGCTCAAACACCCACTACATCAGATGGCCATTGAACAAGCTTTAAAGGAATACATATCAATTAATAATACAACAGACATCTCCCCAATAACACTGTGGGAAGCTCATAAGCCTGTCTTGCGTGGTACAATACAAAGACAAATGGCACTATTTAAACGGGAACGCAAAAATCTAGCAAAAAAACTAGAACTCAATTTTAATGCAGCCTACATATCATTTCAAGATAATCCATCCCAGAGTACAAAATCTCATCTGGAAAAATCTAGATTGGAATACGATCTATTTCTCACTGAGTCAGTTGATAAATCCCTCAAACGCTCCAAACACAATTTCTACATGAATACAAACAAACCAGGTACATATTTGGCTCGGGCATTAAATTCAACTAACAAATCTTTCAAACCAATACGTTTGAAATTATCAAAAAATGTTTACACTTGTAATCCAGTTAAAATAGTCCATAAATTTCACTCACATCTCGCAACTTTATACAAGACAAACAATGAATTTAATCCTACAGAGGCTGAATCCTTCTTCTCAAAAATAACCTTACCTGAGTTATCTCAGAATCAGAAAAGCAGTTTGGATGAGCCTATAACTATAGATGAAGTTGCTAACGCCATAAAAGACCTAAAACTTAACAAAAGACCAGGCCCAGACGGCTACTCGGCTTTATACTATAAAACATTCTCAGAAATACTCTCTCCCATTCTCACTGAAACTTTTAACAAACTTCTAGATGGACATTCTTTTCGGCAAGAAACACTAATGGCAATTGTTTGTATGATCCCAAAACCCCTTTCTGATGATACTTCCTGTGTGAATTATCGGCCTATCTCTCTGTTAAACCTCAATATTAAATTATTAGCAAAAATAATAGCAAAACGCCTCAATAGCATTATAGGAAAATTAATACATAGAGATCAAGTAGGCTTCATGCCAAATAGACAGGCAGGCGATAATATACGCAGGGCAGTGTTATTGGCACATATTGCTAAAAAATGGAAAATCCCTTTATGTTTTCTATCTCTTGATATTAAGAGGGCATTTGACACAGTATCCTGGCAATATATGCAATATTCATTACAAAAATGGGGTTTTGGACCCCACTTTTTAACATGGATCAAAGCATTATATAATAAACCCAAAGCCTATATAAAATATGCTGGATACAAATCTGAAGCCTTTAATATCGAAAGAGGTACCCGACAGGGTTGCCCATTATCTCCCTTATTATTTGCCCTTATACTCGAACCCATGGCCCAATACATCAGAACAAACCAAATTATAACTGGCATTGAAGTAGGAGGTATTACACACAAATTATGTATATTTGCAGACGATATATTACTTTTTCTATCATCACCACAGGTCTCTGGTCCTAACTTAATACCAGCTCTTGATGGATTTGCAGCCCTATCCGGCCTTATGATTAATCCTAAGAAATGCCTAGTGCTTAATATTTCACTCACAAACATGGAATTGATCCCGGCTAGGGCTACACTCCCATTCACATGGGCAGAAAAATCAATCCCATATCTTGGAATTCATTTAACAGCATCTCATTCTGACTTATTCTCAACCAATTATCCTCCTGTATTAAGACAGATCACAAATCTAATAAAACAATGGTCGCAACTTCCTTTATCTTGGATAGGGAAGATTAATGCAATCAAAATGACTATTCTACCCAAATTGCTTTATCTATTCAGAGTCCTCCCTATTCCAATTCCTTCCTATTTTTTGAGAATAGTACAAAAAAGAGCAACTTCGTTTATATGGGGCTCTTCTAAACCACGTATACCTATACACACACTACATCTTCCCAAAAATAAAGGAGGCCTGGGATACCCTAATTTTACTAACTACTACAGAGCAGCACATTTGGCCAGTCTGTCCAAATACCATGCAAAACAGGAAATCCCATTATGGGTATTTATAGAAGCTTCAGAAAATGACCCTCTATTAATATCAAATTTATTATGGCTTGATCCTAAAGACCGCTTTAAAATTCATAATCCCATAACTAAACACTTCTTATCTCTCTGGGATAAACTAAAAACCAAATATCAGTTACAATCTCCACACAATCCTCTCCTTTCTTTTATCAGAAATCCGGCCTTTTATCCGGCATGGATCTACCCAAATTCTTTTAAAGCTTGGACAACATCAGGCATTCAGACACTAAATGACTTCATAGCATCTAAATCATTCCTTTCATTCCCATCGCTTAGAGAAAAATATGATCTACCAAACTCTGAGATATTTAGATATCTCCAAATCAAAAATTTCGTTACACCATTCCTAAAGGGGGATACACCATTATTCCAATTATCCATTTTTGAATCAATCTGTACAAAAGATCCATTTGCTAAAGGTACAATTTCATCACTTTATAATCAATTATATGGAGTAGCAAATCTTAATAGACCCTCTTACGTTCAAAGGTGGGAGGAGGACCTGGGACGAACTTTAGAAGACACGGACTGGTCTAACATATGGCTCACATCTAAGTCATCTTCACCCAACATCTTAGCACTGGAGACAAATTATAAAGTCCTAACTCGCTGGTACCTTGTACCCGCTAGAGTGGCAAAATATTCACCTAATACCTCAGCTCTTTGTTTTCGAGGATGCCCAGAAATAGGCACACATTTACACATATGGTGGACGTGCCCAGTAATCCAAACCTTCTGGAAGGAAGTCTTCGTGATTGCATCTAAAATATTTAAAAAAATAATACAACCAGATCCATATTTAACTTTACTTAATCTAAAACCAGAATGGTTAACACTCTCTCAATTCAAACTTATTAACCAACTAATAACGGCTGCAAAACAAACAGTGGCCAAGGCATGGAAATCTCCTACATTGGTACTAGCAGAAACAATTCACAGAATGAATAATACAATGTCCCATGCTAAGATGGTAGCCATCGATCAAAATCAAATTCCAAAATTTGAAAAACTTTGGCATCCTTGGATTAAACAACAGTTCCTGTCAAACTTCAATGACTCTGTCCTGTTGCCATGGTAACAGATTAAATGACTTACAGTGACACCCATTCTAAGGCTTCAAAGAGAACTAAAAAGAATAATAAACTGACGAGCTGGACAACCTTGTGGACCATACCTCTACCTTTCAACCCTTTTTCTTCTTTCTCTTTCCTTTTCTCCACCTTACGATTAAAGCTCATTATCAGAATTTATTTGACCTATATACACTCTACTTGTAAACAATATGTATAGTAGGTATAAATCATTTAAATACCTACAAAAGTAACTAAGGAAATGATATATATCTTTAATTTAGGTTTACGTGAACCCAATGTTTAATATTTGAAATTTCATGATATTTACCTATATAAACCCTACTGTAAAACAATGAACTTACTTTATAGATCCTTGTAAACTTACTTTATGTATCTTTATAATATTGTATACTCAATAAACTTCTTTTGACAAGGAAAAACGACTCAACCTACAGGTTTAAGGAATTGATTACATTCAGATAATTTTGTTTTTGTTATTTTATATTATAATTAAATTATTAGCTATTATTATAGTTTTTGTTATTATTATCATCTATTATTATAAACTATTAAATTGTAGGTAAAATAATTGAAGTAAGTAATTCTTCTATTCAGGTCTCCATAGCAGCTAATTTGGGATAGATTAGATTTACCTTTTTATTGGAATTTCCTTTCAAATTTGGCTAAAGTAACTGTTAGTGAACGTAACAAATATGAATGCATCCAAAAGTTAGGAATTATCCGCCACATTTAAAGGGATGGAACAAAACGAATACGAATGCATCCGAAATTATGAATGACCCGAAGTAACGAATGCCAATCATAATGAATAATCTGATAAACTAAAAAAAAACAGAAACCAAATGAAACGAAAATGGAACTAAACAAATTTTTCGGTAGTGCACATGTCTATTCACCATATTATCATATAAATTAAACAAAGTCAGATTTTCCGAGGATCAAGGTTATCCAATATGTGCAAAGAACAGTTATGATGACTACTATAGACTTAGGGCTTTGCCCAACATTGTTGCTCTATAAACTGCTATACAATTATCTACTTTCCTGGTGATATATATGTATAATGTTTTTTTTTTTCCTTACCCAGTTTCAACAGGAAAGTCCTGAAAAGCTCATAAAGCGCAGTCACACATTAGGCAATAGCCTATTGGGGCTTATGCTAGGTCTGTTTTTTGATATGTCGCAATACTTTGCCTAGGAGGAAAAAATATAAAAGGGTCGTAATTATGCATTTTTACATCAAACACTTTAAGCCATCTCCAGACACTTCCCTAGATACAAAACAAAGAGTGTATGCAAAATAGTGTTTAGGTAAACATAGCGATAATAAGGCAGCAATATCCAACCCTATTGTCTTGCAGTGTTTAATTTAGCTTCTACACAAATTGCTGTTCAGATAAGATTTACACATTCTCTTCATATTTGCATGAATTTCCTCCCAATGATCAAGTTTACTTCCACAGCATAACATATACAGGTGGCTTAACTGGCTTCAGACTAAATTGGTTCTAAAATATTGAAGCTTTTGTCAGCTGCACAGGCAGATGCAGAGTTGTGAATGATTCACAAAAACAAGTCTTAAAGCATTTTAAGCATGTAAAACTGATTCCATTAATAAACCACCCAAATCTAAAGAATGCTATTAACACCTACAAACATAAGCAACCATACAGTTTGCACACAAAAGGGATGGGTTGCAGCTCCTGTTAATATTTTTTTTTTTTTTAAATGAAGAGTAAAAGAGAAATCACCAACTTTTCTCCAAGCTTTGGTCTCTTAAGCTCTCTGAAAGGTTGTACCTTGTACAATGTCCACTTTCTGACCAAAACATCACGTTATAAAACATACCTCTTGGTTTTCATAGCTTTTATGAGTGTGTAGCTAAAGGAAATTATTATTAATAATAATAATTAAAATAATTATAAAATTTTTAATAATAATTAAAAATACCCATGGATCAATCATCATTTGTAAAACATTATTGGAGTTTAAACATACAGTATATATGATTGTAGACCATCTGTGCCAAAATAGTTACAAATAATAACAAAATGATGTTGAACAAAAAAATAATATTTAGAGAAAATGTTGCAGTCACTTTAACTTAACAAAATCAAACCTAATTTATTTGTGACATTTTCCAATCCACACTGCGTATTTTAATACATACATATGGCTGCACTGGAGAAATACTCTGCCATCTGCTGTAATATATCTTTAGTGAGGCTCAGCATCTTGTTGTGAGATCTTAAATGCTAAGTAAAATGTCAGGTCATGT
The DNA here is from genome assembly GCF_042186555.1 of Aquarana catesbeiana. Lineage (NCBI taxonomy): Eukaryota > Metazoa > Chordata > Amphibia > Anura > Ranidae > Aquarana > Aquarana catesbeiana. Next base: position 681,691,497 of record NC_133324.1, read on the forward strand.
AGAAAAATCACAGGTATTGCATCCTAAATGTTAGCTCACTGCGCATGAGAGAAAAAGAAACATCTCTAAATTACAAGGCTTGACTGTAACAAAAATACCACTGTATCATTTTAACTGTTTTTTTTTTCTTTTTTTTTTTTTTTACATCCTCCTAGAGCCTCAGTGATTTTACAAGTTTAGGGTTGATGCTTTTGTAATACATTTCCAAGACTATGCTTTCTTTGGTTTAAAGCAAAGCCAAATAGAAGCGGTGCTAGCGTATACCAAACTGCTGTGTCTTACCAGAGCAAGAGTAGAAAGATGATTTTTGTTTTCTCTCTACTATATACTATTTATTTTAAAGCAAAGATGTTTGCATTTTGACATATTGTAAACCAATTGGCAGCAGTAGCAAGCAGAAGTAGCAAGGAGCAAAACTATATTTTAGACTCGTGGCATACGTAAGATGTTAAAGTGTATTTAAAAGCCTAAACCTTTTGTACTGCATAGAGTATTAATGGCTAGAATCCCTGTTAAGTTTTTATTGCGGTCTGTGTCCCTGATTAGTCATGTACCAATGCAAAAAGTAACGTGAAAGGGGTTGTAAAGGTTCAGTTTTTTTTTTTTTAAACAAACACGTCATACTTACCTCCTCTGTGCAGTTGGTTTTGCACAGAGTGGCTCCGAACCTCCTCTTCTGGGATCCCTCAACGGCGCTGGAGGCTCCTGCTCTTCTTGCGCTGCTATCAATCTATCCAATCAGGACACGAGCCACCGGCCGGAGCTGGTGTGCTCAATCCTGTCGTGGGAAACACAGGGCTCAGGTAAGTATAATGGGGGCTCGTGGGGGCTGCTGAGTGACAGAAGGTTTTTCACTTTAATGCATAGAATGTATTAAGGTGAAAAACCTTGAGGGTTTACAACCCCTTGAAGTCCAACAAATTACAGTTGTCCCTAGAACAAGAAGTCAGTGGAGATTTTCCTGTGGGACAGCTGTTCCAGTGAGGGGACTTTCTCTCACTTTGTAGCCCCTTTTTTCATTTATAATATAACTGATTGAGGAAAAGGACCTCCAAGGTAATTTTCTCTGAAATACTACCTGTACCTCGAGCCACACCAGAGAGGCATCAGGAGCTTAGAGAACTGAACAAGTGGCTGAGGAATCGGTGTAGGAAAGAGGGGTTCGGGTTCCTGGAGAACTGGGCTGACCTCTCAATCGGTTACTGGCTATTTAGTAAGGACGGGCTCCACCTTAATGGGGATGGTACAGTCATATTGGGAAGAAAGATGGTCACAAAGTTGGAGGGGCTTTTAAACTAGGTATTGGGGTGGGGAGGGGGTCAGAGGAAGCAATAGCCAGCAGTGAGCAAAGGACAGAGGGGAATAGTGGAGTCAGCAGAGATAATACAGCTGTAACTTTTAATCCTGGGGTGAATGCAAGGACAATTTGAAAACAAAGCCAGAGGAAAACTAAGGGGAAGTAAATATGCACCCATACAACACTGAGAGAAGTATACACAAATGCTAGGAGCCTAGCTAACAAAATGGAGGAACTGGAACTGCTATTACATAAGAGGACTTAGACTTTGTGGGAATAACTGAAACTTGGTTTGACAGCTCACACGATTGGCTGGCAAATATCCAGGGGTATTCCTTGTATCGAAAAGACAGGGAAGGTAGAAGAGGGGGAGTGGTGTGTCTATATGTAAAAAATGATGCAATGATGGTAGAGAGGAGCGACATTGTGAATGGGACAAGGGGGGAGGTGGAATCAGTATGGATAGAACTTCAAAGAGAAGAAGTAAGTGGGAAATTAATAGTGGGGGTATGTTATAGGCCATCCAACCTGAAGGAGGAGGAGGAGCTGGACCTACTATCAGAGTTAGAAATGGCAGCGAGACAAGGAAATGTCATCATAATGGGGGACATCAGTTTTCCCGATATTGACTGAGCAGTGGGGACAGCTCACTCATTAAAGGCCCGTCATTTCATGAATGTCTTACAGGACTTCATGTTCCAATTGGTGGATTCCCCAACTAGAAAGAATGCCCTGCTAGATTTATTAATTCCAAACGATCCAAGTCTGATCTCAGATGAGGAAATACGGGACAACTTTTGGTTTATGTTTGAACTAGGACTTGTGTCTTTTTTCAACCCGATTAACAGTCGATCACCAGTACTATAGAAGGGACGGACTGCACCTAAATGAGGAGGGTGCAGATCATTTGGGAGTAAAGATGGGCAAAAAAGTTAGAGGGGTTTTTAAACTACGGACGGGAGGGCCCAGAGGTAGAGATAGTCAGCACAGAATACATTCCAGAGGGTAGTATTGGGGGCATTAGTGGTAGGTTGACTAAAGCACATAAACCCATAAACCATAAAAAGGTAAGTATAGTGACAAGTCCTAGTTGCAATCTCGGAACACCAAATAAGAGGATAGTATGTGACCAGTCTAAACTACATGGCATGTTCACCAATGCCAGGAGCTCGGCAGACACGATGGGTGAACTAGAGATACTGTTGTATGAGGAGAATTTGGATTCTGTGGGAATTTCAGAGACCTGGTTCAACAGTTCTTTTGATTGGCTGGTAACCATTCAAGGGTATACCCTTTATCACAGGGATAGAGAGGGTAAAAAGGGGGGAGGGTTATGCCTATATATTAAGAATAATGTACAAGTGAATGTTAGAGATGACATCTTTAAGGGAGCTAGGGAGGAGGTGGAATCCTTATGGGTAGAGCTCCAAAGGGATGAAGCTGAGGGGAAAATAATACTGGGAGTATGCTATAGGCCCCCTAACCTGAGGGAGGAGGGGGAGACGGATCTCCTATCACAAGTTGGATTAGCAGCAAGGATGGAAAGTGTTATCGTAATGGGGGATTTTATTATCCATACATAGAATGGGTGGAGGGAACCATGCATTCGTCTAAGGCTCGCCAGTTCCTAAATGTCTTGCAGGACAATTTCATGGTTCCGATGGTAGACGCACCAACTAGAAATAACGCGTTACTGGATCTTCTGATTACCAACAATGCAGACCTGATCACGGATGTGGAAATACAGGGCAATTTAGGAAACAGAGATCACCGGTCAATTGGCTTCAATATAAATCACACAAATAGGAAACATAAGGGGAATACAAAAACCCGTAATTTCAAAAGAGCCAACTTCCCTAAACCTACGAACCTTGCTAGAAGGCATGAATGGGATAAAATCTTAGGAACAAAGAACATGGAGGAGAGATGTTTTTTTTTTAAGAGCACATTGAATAAGGGGATTAGCCAATGCATCCCATTGGGTAATAAATTTAAAAGAGCGAACAAAACTCCTGTATGGCTTAACTCCAATATAAAAATATATAAAAGCAAAGGAGAAGGCCTTCAAAAATACAAGGTTGAGGGATCATCATCAGCATTCAGACTTTATAAAGAATGCAACAAGAAATGTAAGGGTGCAATTAGGACGGCTAAGATAGAACAACATAAGACACATAGTGGAGGAGAGCAAAAAAAATCCCAAGAAATTCCTTAAGTATGTAAACAGTAAAAAAGGAGGACAGACCATATTGGCCCCATAAAGAATGAGGAAGAACATCTTGTTACAAAGGATGTTACAAAGGATGGGGAGATGGCAAAGGCATTGAATTTATTCTTCTCCCCAGTCTTCACAAGGGAATCCAGGGGCTTCAGTAACCAAAACTGTAGTGTTTATCCTTATGACACATCAGAGGAAGCACCTCCATGGTTAACAGTAGGGATAGGCTTTATGTTCGGGTCGAACATGAGTTCGACTCGAACATTGGCTGTTCGCCCGTTCGCTGAACAGCGAACAATTTGTGTTGTTCACGGCAAATTCGAAAGCCGCGGAACACCCTTTAAAAGTCTATGGGAGAAATCAAAAGTGCTAATTTTAAAGGCTTATATGCATGGTATTGTCATAAAAAGTGTTTGGGGACCTGAGTCCTGCCCCAGGGGACATGTATTAATGCAAAAAAGTTCTAAAAACTGACGTTTTTTCGGGAGCAGTGATTTTAATAATGCTTAAAGTGAAACAATAAAAGTGTAATATTCCTTTAAATTTCATGCCTGGGGGGTGTCTATAGTATGCCTGCAAAGGGGCGCATGTTTCCCTGTATTTAGAACAGTCTGACAGCAAAATGACATTTCTAAAGGAAAAAAGGCATGTAAAACTACTATCGCTAGCTCCGGCTATAATGAATTGTCGGTCCGGCAATACACATAAAAGTTCATTGATAAAAACAGCATAGAATTTCCCCACAGGGGAACCCCGAGCCAAAATTTAAAAAAAAATGCGTGGGGGTCCCCCTAAATTCCATACCAGGCCGTTTGGGTCTGGTATGGATATTAAGGGGAACCCCGCGCCAATTTTTTTTTAAAAAATGGCGTGGGGTCCCCCCAAAATCCATACCAGACCCTTGTCTGAGCACGCAACCTGGCAGGCTGCAGGAAAAGAGGGGGGGCGAGAGAGCGCCCCCCCTCCTGAACCGTACCAGGACACATGCCCTCAACATTGGGAGGGTGCTTTGGGGTAGCCCCCAAAGCAGCTTGTTCCCATGTTGATGGGGAGAAGGGCCTCATCCCCACAACCCTTGCCTGGTGGTTGTGGGGGTCTGCGGGTGGGGGGCTTATTGTTTACATAAACATGTGTCCTCGCCCCCCTCTGACAACACGGGGAAAGCCATAGGGAAGTCCCCCGTGAAGTCCCCCTGCATCAGAGGAGGGCGGGGTCACTGAGTGGCCCCACCCTCCATTATATAAGAACTGTCAGAAGAACCGAAGCGTCACATGGCGGAAGACTCCCACTGAGGCGGATTGTGTGGACGGAGCAGAGAAGAAGCTGGAGGAAGATTTGGGACGAGAAGAGCGGAGGAAGAAGGAGATGGAGAAGAAGAAGATGGAGAAGAAGAAGATGGAGGAAGAAGAACACCGAAGGAAGACCAGAAGAAAGAAGATGAAAAAAGAAGAAATTAATAAAGGACTGAGGCCCTTCTCCCCATCAACATGGGGACAAGGTGCTTTGGGGTTGCTACCCCAAAGCACCCTCCCAATGTTGAGGACATGTGGCCTGGTACGGTTCAGGAGGGGGGGGCGCTCTCTTGTCCCCCCTTCTTTTCTTGCAAACTGCCAGGTTGCGTGCTCGGATAAGGGTCTGGTATGGATTTTTGGGGGGACCCCATGCCATTTTTTTTATTTTGGCATCAGGTTCCCCTTAAAAACTCATGTCTGGTATGGATTTTGAGGGGGACCCCCATGCCATTTTTTTTTTAAATTTTGGTTCGAGGTTACCCTGTGGGGAAATTCCATGCTGTTTTTATCAATGAACTTTTATGTGTATTGCCGGACCGACAATTCATTATAGCTGGCACTAGCGATAGTAGTTTTACATGACTTTTTTTCCTTTAGAAATGTAAATGCTGTCAGACTGTTCTAAACACGGGAAACATGCGCCCTTTTACAGGCATACGATAGACACCCACCAGGTATGACATTTAAAGGAATATTACACTTTTATTGTTTCACTTTAAGCATTATTAAAATCACTGCTCCAGAAAAAACGGCCGTTTTTAAAACTTCTTTTTGCATTGATACATGTCCCCTGGGGCAAGACCCAGGTCCCCAAACACTTTTTATGACAATAACTTGCATATAAGCCTTTAAAATGAGCACTTTTCATTATTCATGTTTGTGTCCCATAAACTTTAACCGCGTTTGCGTGTTCGAACAAATTTTTTGCCTGTTCGCATGTTCAGAACATGCGAACCAAACCGGGGGGTGTTCGGCTCATCCCTAGTTAACTGAGGACAGAACTAAAATTAAACTTGGGAAACTTAACATTAATAAATCACCGGGACCAGGTGGCTTGCATCCGAGGGTACTTAGGGAACTCAAGTAATTGCCAGACCATTGTTCCTAAATTTTACTCACAGTCTACTGAATGGAATGTACCAGGTAATTGGAGAAAAGCCAATGTAGCACCAATATTTAAAAAGGGCCCAAAATACATCCATTTTTACAGACAGTTAGCCTAACATCAATAGTATGCAAGCTCTTGGAGGGGATGATAGGGGAATATTTACAAGATTTTAGTATGAGAATGGTATCATTAGCAGTATTCAGCATGGATTCATGAAGAATTGTTCTTGCCAAACCAATCTATTAACCTTCTATGAGGAGGTAAGTTGCCATCTAGATAAAGGAAGGCCAGTAGATGTGGTGTATCTGGATTTTGCGAAAGCATTAGACACAGTTCCCCATAAACATTTACTGTACGAATAAGATTCGTTGGCATGGACCAAAAGGGTGAGTACATGGATTGAAAACTGGCTACAAGGGCGGGTTCAGAGGGTGATGACAAATGGAGAGTACTTGGAATGGACCAATCCTATTATTTTGTTCATAAACGACCTGGAGGATGGGGTAAACAGTTCAATCTCTGTATTTGCGGACAATACTAAGCTAAGCAGGGCAATAACTTCTCCGCAGGATGTGGAAACCTTGCAAAAAGATCTGAACAAATTAATGGGGTGGGCAACTACATGGCAAATGAGGTTTAATGTAGAAAAATTTTAAATAATGCCTTTGGGTGGCAGAAATAAAAATGCAATCTATACACTGGGGGTAGAACCTCTGGGGGAATCTGGGATGGAAAAGGACTTGGGGGTCCTAGTAGATGATAGGCTCAGCAATGGCATGCAATGCCAAGCTGCTGCTAACAAAGCAAACAGAATATTGGCATGCATTAAAAAGGGGATCAACTCCAGAGATAAAACAATATTTCTCCCGCTCTACAAGACTCTAGAGTAAGCTGTCCAGTTCTGGGCACCAGTCCTCAGGAAAGATGTACTGGAAATGGAGCGAGTACAAAGAAGGGCAACTAAGCAAATAAAGGGTCTGGAGGATATTAGTTATGAGGAAAGGTTGCAAGCACTGAACTTATTCTCTCTTGAGAGGGGATATGATTTCAATTTACAAATACCATACTGTTGACCCCACAATAGGGGTAAAACTTTTTTGCGGAAGGGAGTTTAACAAGACATGTTTCAAGAAGAAAAGAGGTTTAACCTTAAACTAAGTAGAGGGTTTTTTACTGCAAGAGCGGCAAGGATGTGGAATGCCCTTCCAGAGAATGTGGTCTCATCGGGGAGCATCGATAGTTTCAAAAAACTATTAGATAAGCACCTGAATGACCACAACATACAGGGATATACAATGTAATACTGACATATAATCACACACATAGGTTGGACTTGATGGACTTGTGTCTTTTGTCAACCTCACCTACTATGTAACTATGTAACTATGTAACTTGGTAGGGCACTGTTCCAGGCCCAGAAAGTTATTTTGATGGGCTGGAAGTCTGCCTTGCCATCCATTAGCAACTCCTGGATAACCCACATGGGAAATACCCTTATCATGGAAAAATACATCTACCAGCATAGGGGATGTCCTGGCAGGTTCGAACACATATGGTCATGCTGGCTAGACATGTCTGGTCTGAGCCCCAGAGAGCTGGTAATGTCTCGACTTTTGCAATGTCTCGTGGGGGGGGGATTCCTCAAGTGAACCATAGAAGATGCGGGCTGGGTTGGTGGAGGAATGGAGGAATGGAAGTAGAGTGCCAGGAATACTTTGTTATGTAGCAGTGGTAATGATAACATACTTGTGCATAAGTTATTGACTGAAGAATCATTTATATTCATGTACTATTGGATGTCGTTAATTTTTAACAAGCTCAATAAAAACTTTTCTGATTTAAAAAAAAAAAAAAAACTATGTAACTTGGGATCTGGTGATCATAGGATGACCACATTTATCGTAAAGCATAAAAAAAGGAGGCAAGAGGGTAATAGCACAAGAACACTAAATTTCAAACGAGACAATTTTTCTGAACTGCGGTCATTACTACATGACATCAATTGGGACCAAATCCTAAAGACATTGAACGCGGAAAACAATGGGAATGCTTTAGAAGCATATTGAACAAAGGTATCACACAGTGCATTCCAATTGGCAATAAATATAGAACAACCTAGGTGACTAAACAGGCTCATTAAAGAGAAAAAAATGGTGTTTAAACAATATAAAGGGGATGGGTCACCGTCAGCATTCCAACACTACAAGGAATGCAATAAGAAGTGTAAGAACGCAATCAGGGTGGCCAAAAAAGATTATGAGAGACACATAGCGGAGGAGAGTAAAAAAAATCCAGAGATTTTATAGATAGATTAACAGTAAAAAGGCAAGATCAGAGCACATTTCCCACATAAAAGACAAGGATGGAAGGATGATTACGGATGACACAGAGAAGGTAACTGTACTAAATACCTTCTTCTCCTCCTGAATTTAGTGTACCTGGATTTTGCAAAGGCATTCGATACAGTCCCCCAAAAGCGCTAAATCTGCAAGCTGAGATCTGCAGGCATGGACCATAAGGTTTGTTCTTGGGTAAAAAACTAGTTACAGGGGCGTGTCCAAAGGGTAGTGATAAATAACGTGCTCTCAAACTGGTCTGGGTCCGGCGGATTCGATGTGCACCGGCTGCCTGCAATCTTTCCCCACAGAGACAGAACAGGGATCTGCCAAAAGTAAATAAGGTAGATCTCCTTTCTGATAGGGGGTTACACTGAGATCTTGTCTTGTTTCTATGCAGGATGATGGATCTCTGTGTTATCCCAGGCAGCCTATCCCCCATACAGTTAGTAAACACACCTAGGGAACACAGTTAACCCCTTGATCGCTCCTGATGTTAACCTCTTCCCCACCAGTGTCATTAGTACAATGTCAGTGCATATTTTTAGCACTGATCACTGTAATAAAGTCCCTGGTTCCCAAAAAAGTGTCAAAAACATCAGTTAGATGTCCGATCTGTCTGCTGCAATGTCGCAGTCCTGCTAAAAATCACTAATCGTCACCATTACTAGTAAAAAAAAAAAAATAATAATAAACATGCCATAAATCTATTCCCATAGTTTGTAGATGCTATAACTTTTGTGCAAACCAATCAATACACGCTTATTGTTTTTTTTTTTTTTCTTTTAATAAAAATATGTAGCAGAATACATATTGGCCTAAATTGATGAAGAAATTAGATTTTTAAACAAAATTTTATTGGGTATGTTTTATAGCAGAAAATAAAAACATTTTTTTTTCAAAATTGACAGTCTTTTTTTGTTCATAGCGCAAAAAATAAAAACTGCAGAGGTGATCAAATACCACCAAAAGAAAGCTCTATTTGTGGGAAAAAAACAAAATCAATTTTATTTGGGTACATCGTCGCACAACCGCACAATTGTCAGCTAAAATAACACAGTGCCGAATTGCAAACAATGGCCTGGTCATTAAGGGGGTAAAACCTTCCGGGGCTGAAGAGGTTAGGTAGGGCAATAACTTCACATCACTATATAGAAATTTTACAGAAAGACCTGAACAAAATAACGGAGTGGGCAAATACATGACAAATGAGGTTTATTGTGGAAAAATGTAAGGTAATGCACTTGGGGGGCAAAAAACATAAATGCAAGCTATTCACTAGGGGGAGAACCACTGGGGGAATCAAGGATGGAGAAAGATCTGGGGTCCTAGTAGATGACAGATTGAGCAATAGCATGCAATGTCAAGCTGCAGCTACTGCACCAAAGCTGGGGGAATATTAGCATGCATAAAAAAGGGATACACACCAGAGATAGAACGATAATCCTACCACTTTATAAAACTCTGATTAGGCCACATCTGGGGTATTCTGTCCAGTTCTGGTCACCAGTCCTCAGAAGGGATGTGCTGGAACTAGAGAGAGTCCAAAGAAGGGCAACAAAACTAATAAGGGGACTGGAGGACCTCAATTGCGAGGAACGACTGCAAACACTAAATGTATTCTTGCTGGAGAAATGACGCTTGAGAGGAGATATGATTGAGATTTACAAATACCTCATTGGCGATCCCAGCATAGGAAAAAAACTATTCAGTCTCAAGGAGTGTAAGAGGTCACTGGGCCACACAATGAGATTGGAGGAGAAGAAGCTAAACCTTAAATTGTGTAGGGGGTTTTTCACTGCCAGGGCAATAAGGATGTGGAACGCTCTTCCACAAGCCGTGAGTATTGGTATTATAAGAGACTTTTGGATGTGCATCTTAAAGAACACAACATACATGGGAAATAATTATAGACACTGACACACTTGCACCTACACAGGTTGAACTGAATAGACTACTGTCTTTATTCAACCTTACTTACTATGAAACGATGAAACTATGAAACACCATTAGGCCAATTTACGAAAGGAGTTGAGAACATTCACCTACTAAATTGTAGTTGTTTTCACGTATAATACCCAATCATGTCCATATTAAATACATAAATAGGAATGACCTTTTTACATAATTGGACAATTGAAGTGAATCTTCACTGAAGTGTTTAATATTTTACCTGATCACGTTTATGATGACCTTAAAACAAAAACAGATTATTTTATTGCTAAAAATATTGCATTGTTTTGGGGTGATTCTACAATAATAACATAACTAAACATGTTAGGTCAAATATATTTTAGCTATGCATTTATAAACTGACACTTTGTCATTCGGTAACTTTTCAAGCAAATAATGTGTTGTCTTTCTGCTGTATCATCTGTATGTGATGTCATCGGGGTAAGCATGTTCATTCATCCATAAAGTATGCACTGGCCATGAATAATCGATTTAATCAGCAACGATCTTACCATTGTACAGCATTCATCAATATGTCAAAGGAAGCCACTCACCTTTGTAGGTTTAGTCATTTCAACTGATTAGCAAGAAAGGTTTTACATTTATGCTTCTGATTATTGCTTATGTAAGCAATCTATCCACTCAGCATGCAGATGAGATTGGTTCATTTGACATTATGTTACAACTTTGTGTATATTTAAAATGACATGCTACTTGTCAATTAAGCTGGCTATACATAGTCAGATTAGTAATGTTTAATGACATTGACCCAATCTGACAGATTCAGCTGTTAAAAACCCAAGTCTTGTAAATTATGCCAGAAATAGTAGATGTGTTGATGTGGTTGTGATATGATCACATTTTTCAGTCCACCCATTGATATCCAAATGGGTATCTGTATCTCTCACAATGCAGTGATGGTTTTCTGTGCAGCCAATCACCAGATCAGAGTGTCGTCCCATGGGTGTAGGGTGACAGACTTTATCCCAGTGTAAGCATGACCTTATTGGCTTTAAACTTTCATGGAACTTTATCTCTTCCATCCTTTGATCAGATCAATAGGTAGTTGAAAGGAGGATGAATATAAGCAGTGGGAATGGTAAGGGGACTTGGAGGTGTGCTGACATTTAAATGATCCTGTTACTTTGATCTTCAAGGGCAAAGCTTAAAACCATGTGCCCTGGGGAGTCAGTTCATGTTTACAACCTTCTATTCCTCAAGGTTGACAATATCTGTATAATGATTATAGCATAGTGCTGAATCTTCTCATTCAATATTTTTATTACATTTTTTCATGAGAAGTACATAACAATCAGTAGGCTTATACATGGGAAACAATCAAAAGCACAAATAATGGAAATGAGTATAGATGTCACACTGTATGATCAACAAGACTCAAATCTGAAAAAAAAAACTTATAATTAAGTAGATTCACTTAAAGAGCCAGAATTAGAACCCTTAATATGTTGGCGTATTTAATGAAACGAAACGAAACATGCCTCCAGACCACCCATCCACCTCTAATGGGCAGCACGGTACTGAATTTTAATCACAACTCTGCAAAGAGCATGGGACACAGGGAATAGTATTGGTAAAATTCTAAAAGATCTGCCACTTGTAAAATTTGCCTTGAATACCATAAATCTCTGTTGATACTGCTGTACTGCCTCAAAGGCAGGAGGGAATTTGATTTCTTTACAGTTATCATTTGTTTGAAACAATATCATTCTGGCCCAAGAGAGATGATATCAGCAGCAGGGAAGAGCTGAATGTTCAGTTGACAGAACATTAGTTGCTTGGACATTTGTCCGAATGTCAAATGCTTAGGGCATTCAGTAGACATGTAGAGAACGGAAAAATTTGTTTCATTTCGGATATATTCGTTGTTACTAATTTTGTTTTGTTTCAGCATTTGTTTAGTGTCATTTCAGAATTTGTTTATTTACGTTTCGTTTTTGGAAAAATTTCATTTAATTTTCATTACATTTTGTTTTGTTTATTAATTTTCAAACAAATTCCAAATTTTCAGAACGATTCTAATTCGGATCGGTCAAAAAAGGATTGACCAATTCGAATCCTGTGTAAAGAATAGTTGGTTGTTAAGCAGGGGGCCAGGAAGCCAGTCGCTACATCCTTAACAACCGATGACTCATCAGATGTCAGCGGGCTTCTCCAGTGCCAACTGAAATGTAAACAAAACAATGGCGGCAATAGAAAATTCAGAAAAAAAACGGCATGTGGCCTGATATGGTTCAGGAGGGGGGGGGGGCGCTCGTTTGTCGTTATCCCCCCTCCCTGGCCTGCCAGCATTGCATGCTTGGAATAGGGTCTGCAATGGATTTTGGGGAAGGACCCCACGCCGTTTTGTTTTTAAATATTGGTGTGGGGTTCCCCTTAGAATCCATACCAGACCCGAAGGGCCTGGGGGGGACCCCACGCTGTTTGTTTTTTTTTCAGAATTTTCTATTGCCATAATTGTTTTGTTTACGTTTTCGCTGTCAGTGGGGAAGCCCGCTGACAGCTTATGAGTCATCGGTTGTTATGGACGTGGCGGCTGGCTTCCCACTGCTTAACAACCAGCTATTGTTCACACAAACTTCGAATCGATCGATCATTTTTTTGACCAATCCAAACTCTAATCATTCTGAAAATGTGGAAGTCATTAGAAAATGAATAACATTAACCACTTGACGACCATCACACGATGATGTACGTCGGCAGAGTGGCACGCAAAAGGGCTTACAGGTACGTCCTTGCCTGCCCGCGGGTGGGGGGTCCGATTGGACCCCCCCCGGTGCCTGCGGCGGTCGGCAAATCCTCCCCGGCAATCGGTGGTGAGGGGGAGGCCATCCATTCGTGGCCCCCCCCTCGCGATCGCTCCTGGCCAATGGGATCATTTCCCTGCCTCTGTATTGTACACAGAGGCAGAGGAAATTATGTCATCTCTCCTCGGCTCGGCATTTTCCGTTCCAGCGCCGAGGAGAGAAGACTGGAATGTGAGTTACACAAACACACACATACAGTAGAACACGCCAGGCATACATTACACCCCCGATCCCCCCCCCGATAACCCCTCCCCCCCGTCACACTGACACTAAGCAGTTTTTTTTTTTTCTGATTACTGCATGGTGTCAGTTTGTGACAGTTAGTGTGGTGGGACAGTTACTGTTAGCCCCCATAAGGTCTAGGATACCTCCCTAACCCCCCCAATAAAGTTTTAACCCCTTGATCACCCCCCGTCGCCAGTGTCGCTAAGCGATCATTTTTCTGATCGCTGTATTAGTGTCGCTGGTGACACTAGTTAGGGAGGTAAATATTTAGGTTCGCTGTCAGCGTTTTATAGCGACAGGGACCCCCATATATTTCCTTATAAAGGTTTTAACCCCTTGATTGCCCCCTAGTTAACCCTTTCACCACTGATCACCGTATAACTGTTACGGTGACGCTAGTTAGTTTGTTTATTTTCTATAGTGTCAGGGCACCCGCCATTTATTACCGAATAAAGGTTTAGCCCCCTGATTGCCCGGCGGTGATATGTGTTGCCCCAGGCAGCGTCAGATTAGCGCCAGTACCGCTAACACCCACGCACGCAGCATACGCCTCCCTTAGTGGTATAGTATCTGAACGGATCAATATCTGATCCGATCAGATCTGTACTAGCGTCCCCAGCAGTTTAGGGTTCCCAAAAACGCAGTGTTAGCGGGATCAGCCCAGATACCTGCTAGCACCTGCGTTTTGCCCCTCCGCCCGGCCCAGCCCACCCAAGTGCAGTATCGATCGATCACTGTCACTTACAAAACACTAAATGCATAACTGCAGCATTCGCAGAGTCAGGCCTGATCCCTGTGATCGCTAACAGGTTTTTTGGTAGCGTTTTGGTGAACTGGCAAGCACCAGCGGCCTAGTACACCCCAGTCATAGTCAAACCAGCACTGCAGTATCACGTGGTGACGTGGCGAGTCCCATAAGTGCAGTTCAAGCTGGTGAGGTGGCAAGCACAAGTAGTGTCCCGCTGCCACCAAGAAGACGAACACAGGCCTGTCGTGCCCATAGTGCCCTTCCTGCTGTATTCACCAATCCTAATTGGGAACCCACCACTTCTGCAGCGCCCGTACTTTCCCCATTCACATCCCCAACCAAATGCAGTCGGCTGCATGAGAGGCATTTTCTTTATGTCCTCCGGAGTACCCCTACCCAACGAACCCCCCCAAAAAAGATGTTGTGTCTGCAGCAAGCGCGGATATAGGCGTGACACCCACTATTATTGTCCCTCCTGTCCTGACAATCCTGGTCTTTGCATTGGTGAATGTTTTGAACGCTACCATTCACTAGTTGAGTATTAGAGTAGGGTACAGCATTGCACAGACTAGGCACACTTTCACAGGGTCTCCCAAGATGCCATCGCATTTTGAGAGACCCGAACCTGGAACCGGTTACAGTTATAAAAGTTAGTTACAAAAAAAGTGTAAAAAAAAAAAAAAAAAAATATATAAAATAAAAAAAAATTGTTGTCGTTTTATTGTTCTCTCTCGCTCTATTCTCTCTCTATTGTTCTGCTCTTTTTTACTGTATTCTATTCTGCAATGTTTTATTGTTATTATGTTTTATCATGTTTGTTTTTCAGGTATTCAATTTTTTATACTTTACCGTTTACTGTGCTTTATTGTTAACCATTTTTTTGTCTTCAGGTACGCCATTCACGACTTTGAGTGTTTATACCAGAATGATGCCTGCAGGTTTAGGTATCATCTTGGTATCATTCTTTTCAGCCAGCGGTCGGCTTTCATGTAAAAGCAATCCTAGCAGCTAATTAGCCTCTAGACTGCCTTTACAAGCCGTGGGAGGGAATGCCCCCCCCCACCGTCTTCCGTGTTTTTCTCTGGCTCTCCTGTCTCAACAGGGAACCTGAGAATGCAGCCGGTGATTCAGCCAGCTGACCATAGAGCTGATCAGAGACCAGAGTGGCTCCAAACATCTCTATGGCCTAAGAAACTGGAAGCTACGAGCATTTTATGACTTAGATTTCGCCGGATGTAAACAGCGCCATTGGGAAATTGGGGAAGCATTTTATCACACCGATCTTGGTGTGGTCAGATGCTTTGAGGGCAGAGGAGAGATCTAGGGTCTAATAGACCCCAATTTTTTCAAAAAAGAGTACCTGTCACTACCTATTGCTATCATAGGGGATATTTACATTCCCCGAGATAACAATAAAAATGATTTAAAAAAAAAAATGAAAGGAACAGTTTAAAAATAAGATAAAAAAGCAAAAAAATAATTAAAAAAAAAAAAAAAAGCACCCCTGTCGCCCCCTGCTCTTGCGCTAAGGCGAACGCAAGCGGCGGTCTGTCGTCAAACGTAAACAGCAATTGCACCATGCATGTGAGGCATCACCACGAAGGTCAGATCGAGGGCAGTAATTTTTGCAGTAGACCTCCTCTGTAAATCTAAAGTGGTAACCTGTAAAGGCTTTTAAAGGCTTTTAAAAATGTATTTATTTTGTTGCCACTGCACGTTTGTGCGCAATTGTAAAGCATGTCATGTTTGGTATCCATGTACTCGGCCTAAGATCATCTTTTTTATTTCATCAAACATTTGGGCAATATAGTGTGTTTTAGTGCATTAAAATTTAAAAAAATGTGTTTTTTCCCCAAAAAATGCGTTTGAAAAATCGCTGCGCAAATACTGTGTGAAAAAAAAAAAATGAAACACCCACCATTTTAATCTGTAGGGCATTTGCTTTAAAAAAATATATAATGTTTGGGGGTTCAAAGTAATTTTCTTGCAAAAAAAAAAAAACTTTTTCATGTAAACAAAAAGTGTCAGAAAGGGCTTTGTCTTCAATTGGTTAGAAGAGTGGGTGATGTGTGACATAAACTTCTAAATGTTGTGCATAAAATGCCAGGACAGTTCAAAACCCCCCCAAATGACCCCATTTTGGAAAGTAGACACCCCAAGCTATTTGCTGAGAGGCATGTCGAGTCCATGGAATATTTTATATTGCGACACACGTTGCGGGAAAGAGACAAAGTTTTTTTTTTTTTTTTTTTTTTTGCACAAAGTTGTCACTAAATGATATATTGCTCAAACATGCCATGGGAATATGTGAAATTACACCCCAAAATACATTTTGCTGCTTCTCCTGAGTACGGGGATACCACATGTGTGAGACTTTTTGGGAGCCTAGCCGCGCACGGGACCCCGAAAACCAAGCACTGCCTTCAGGCTTTCTAAGGGCGTGAATTTTTGATTTCACTCTTCACTGCCTATCACAGTTTCGGAGGCGATGGAATGCCCAGGTGGCACAAAACCCCCCCCAAATGACCCCATTTTGGAAAGTAGACACCCAAAGCTATTTGCTGAGAGGTATAGTGAGTATTTTGCAGACCTCACTTTTTGTCACAAAGTTTTGAAAATTGAAAAAAGAAAAAAAAAAATGTTTTTTCTTGCCTTTCTTAATTTTCAAAAACAAATGAGAGCTGCAAAATACTCACCATGCCTCTCAGCAAATAGCTTGGGGTGTCTACTTTCCAAAATGGGGTCATTTGGGGGGGTTTTGTGCCACCTGGGCATTCCATGGCCTCCGAAACTGTGATAGGCAGTGAAGAGTGAAATCAAAAATTTACACCCTTAGAAATCCTGAAGGCATGGATTGGTTTTCTGGGCCCCGTACGCGGCTAGGCTCCCAAAAAGTCGCACACATGTGGTATCCCCGTACTCAGGAGAAGCAGCTGAATGTATTTTGGGGTGCAATTCCACATAGGCCCATGGCCTGTGTGAGCAATATATCATTTAGTGACATCTTTTTGTAAATATTTTTTTTTTTTTTTTGTCATTATTCAATCACTTGGGACAAAAAAAATAAATATTCAATGGGTTCAACATGCCTCTCAGCAATTTCCTTGGGGTGTCTACTTTCCAAAATGGGGTCATTTGGGGGGGTTTTGTACTGCCCTGCCATTTTAGCACCTCAAGAAATGACATAGGCAGTCATAAACTAAAAGCTGTGTAAATTCCAGAAAATGTACCCTAGTTTGTAGACGCTATAACTTTTGCGCAAACCAATAAATATACGCTTATTGACTTTTTTTTACCAAAGACATGTGGCCGAATACATTTTGGCCTAAATGTATGACTAAGATTGAGTTTATTGGATTTTTTTTATAACAAAAAGTAGAAAATATCATTTTTTTTCAAAATTTTCGGTCTTTTTCCATTTATAGCGCAAAAAATAAAAACTGCAGAGGTGATCAAATACCATCAAAAGAAAGCTCTATTTGTGGGAAGAAAAGGACGCAAATTTTGTTTGGGTACAGCATTGCATGACCTCGCAATTAGCAGTTAAAGCGACGCAGTGCCAAATTGGAAAAAGACCTCTGGTCCTTAGGCAGCATAATGGTCCGGGGCTCAAGTGGTTAAAAAATATATAATGTTTGGGGGTTCAAAGTAATTTTCTTGCAAAAAAAAATATTTTTTTCATGTAAACAAAAAGTGTCAGAAAGGGCTTTGTCTTCAAGTGGTTAGAAGAGTGGGTGATGTGTGACATAAGCTTCTAAATGTTGTGCATAAAATGCCAGGACAGTTCAAAACCCCCCCAAATGATCCCATTTTGGAAAGTAGACACCCCAAGCTATTTGCTGAGAGGCATGTCGAGTCCATGGAATATTTTATATTGTGACACAAGTTGCGGGAAAGAGATAATTTTTTTTTTTTTTTTTTTGCACAAAGTTGTCACTAAATGATATATTGCTCAAACATGCCATGGGAATATGTGAAATTACACCCCAAAATACATTCTGTTGCTTCTCCTGAGTATGGGGATACCACATGTGTGAGACTTTTTGGGAGCCTAGCCACGTATATAAATTTACACCCTTAGAAATCCTGAAGGCAGAGATTGGTTTTCGGGGCCCCGTACGCGGCTAGGCTCCCAAAAAGTCCCACACATGTGGTAACCCCATACTCAGGAGAAGCAGCTAAATGTATTTTGGGGTGCAATTCCACATATGCCCATGGCCTGTGTGAGCAATATATCATTTAGTGACAACTTTGTGCAAAAAAAAAAAAAAATGTGTCACTTTCCCGCAATTTGTGTCAAAATATAAAATATTCCATGGACTCAACATGCCTCTCAGCAAATAGCTTGAGGTGTCTACTTTCCAAAATGGGGTCATTTGGGGGAGGTTTGTGCCATCTGGGCATTTTATGGCCTTCAAAACTGTGATAGGTAGTGAGGAGTGAAATCAAAAATTTACGCCCTTAGAAATCCTGAAGGCGGTGATTGGTTTTCGGGGCCCCGTACGCGGCTAGGCTCCCAAAAAGTCCCACACATGTGGTATCCCCCTACTCAGGAGAAGCAGCTGAATGTATTTTGGGGTGCAATTCCACATATGCCCATGGCCTGTGTGAGCAATATATCATTTAGTGCCAACTTTTTGTAATTTTTTTTTTTTTTTTGTCATTATTCAATCACTTGGGACAAAAAAAATTAATATTCAATGAGCTCAACATGCCTCTCAGCAATTTCCTTGGGGTGTCTACTTTCCAAAATGGGGTCATTTGGGGGGGTTTGTACTGCCCTGCCATTTTAGCACCTCAAGAAATGACATAGGCAGTCATAAACTAAAAGCTGTGTAAATTCCAGAAAATGTACCTTAGCTTGTAGACACTATAACTTTTGTGCAAACCAATAAATATACACTTATTGACATTTTTTTTACCAAAGACATGTGGCGGAATACATTTTGGCCTAAATGTATGACTAAAATTGAGTTTATTGGATTTTATTTCTAACAAAAATTAGAAAATATCATTTTTTTTCAAAATTTTCGGTCTTTTTCCGTTTATAGCGCAAAAAATAAAAATGGCAGAGGTGATCAAATACCATCAAAAGAAAGCTCTATTTGTGGGAAGAAAAGGACACAAATTTCATTTGGGTACAGCATTGCATGACCGCGCAATTAGCAGTTAAAGCAACGCAGTGCCAAATTGGAAAAAGTCCTCTGGTCCTTAGGCAGCATAATGGTCCGGGGCTGAAGTGGTTAAACAAATTTTAATGGATTTCAATGGAATTTGTTAATATCCCTTACTATTTCATTCAGTGATACGGATGTAACCAAAAAATTTGTCTGAGTTTCCATTTGAACTGAAACGAATTGCACATCTAGCATTCAGCATGGACAACATGACAGCTTCCGGCTTTCAATGGTTGCCAAGGAAACAGAAAACACCTGCACCTGCCACTCACTCAGCAATTGTCATTGTCATATTAAGATTGTCATTTCTTTTTTACTTCAGAGAGCATCGGGCATCTACATCATGGGATTTTTTTTTAATTTTTTTTTTTTGTCAAATTGTGTACTATGTACCTCTTACTCATTTACATATAGGGACAGTATCTGGTGCCCACTTATTGTTAAAGGGGGATTCCAAATCCAGTAAGCACCCAAACCTGCAGACCCCCAGAACCTTTGCACCAGGGTTGTGGGGAATAGGTCCTTGTACTCATTACCATGGTGCTTTGCCAGGGGGTCCCACTTGCATGTCCCCCTCATTGAGGGTATGTTGCCTGAAGCAGTCCAGGATGGCTTTGGTAGACTGTGTGCTCGGATAAGGGTCTGCTGTGGATTTTTGAGGGGAAACACATGCTTTTTTCTTATATTTTTGTGTGGAGTTCTCCCTTAAGATGCTAAAAGTAATGAAGCAAAAGGATCATCATAACAGCCAGGGAGCTATTATTTTCAGAAGGAGAGCTCGACAACGGCAACCTTCCTATCTCATCACTGCAAGTTTTTGTTAAGACCACCCTTTACAACTTGTTTTGACTGCTAATAAGATTATGATCATACTCACAATCTGTATTCAATGATCTCCACCCCAAATTTACTTTATTTTTATAGAGAACTTTTTTAACTGTAACATCTTTGTATACAGTTTCCTGTGCTGAAAATGATTTTGATATATTAGAACATAAAGTATATTTATAAACTGATTGCTTCACATCTTGGTAATATTAATCTCCCAAAAGCTTTGGATTGAATAAGTAACAGTATAATACAGTATAATTAATGGTTACACAGGGACTATGATGATCCTAGCAGATAACTATATTCAAATGATTTACCATATGAAATGTGCATACCTCATATGCTCATTGAATACATTGATCCTATGAGACACTTGAAAACATAATTTACTAGTTAAACCATTAAAAATACATACAAGTTATGGTGGCATTGTCAAAACATGTGCAGGCTGTTAATTTCAAATACGGCTGTAACTTTTCTTTATCTGGCTTTTATTTTGCAGTAATTGGGTGACAGCCTTTGATTTTCAAAATAAGAAAAAAAATGTAAGAAATGTTAAGAAGATTTAGATTGATTTGAATTCTTTGCATAGGAAGCAAATGCAAATTAAATGAATGAATATAAAGCAGCTAAGAGCTGCTAAAGATAGACATGTGTTTGGTAGTGATAAAATAAATGATATGCGTATTTATCCTTACCTGCAGCACACAATCTGACACTTTTCAGCAACCGGGTAGAGCCTTTAAAAATAGAATTATGCTTATTGAATTTTTCAGGGCTGACTTACAGCCCAAGGACAACATTACTCTTTACTCCACTTATTTGTCCACATTTGCAGTTCGATCACTATTCAACAAAATCACTGAAGTAAGGCCAGTCATATAGGGTCTGAGTTTTTCAAGTGATTGGACCATATTCAAGTATTGTTAGCATTATTGGAGTTATGTACATTTTGATAAACAAGGACAGTGTTCAAATAACAAAAGTGTAAGCTCAGGGGCTATAATCTTTATCCTTGCTTTACTCTTTAATGGAATTTTACATAAAGGTCGACCAGCTCTTGGTAGTCTTTTCTCGTCTGTTATTGTGGAATCTTGCGGCTAGCATACTCAGTGTTACAACAAAACTGCTTTACAGCTAATAGTGCCAGATTAAATGCTCAGATTTCCCCACACTGATCCTTACTCAAAGAGTACTGTATTCTCTTATCAAATATGTGTATGTAACACCCAGGGCCGGCACTCCTGCTAGGCAAACTAGGCAGCCGCCTAGGGCGCACTGCTGCCTAGGGGGTGCAGCTACAGCTGCTGGCTTCCTCTCTAGCATGGCCGGGGAACACAAGGGGCTGAAGAATGTCCAGCGCGCACAGGAGGAGCCATATGGGATGAAGCAGGCACAGCTGAGGAAGCAGAGAACAGTGGGGAGCCGGACGGGACGAGGCGGGCACAGCTAAGGAGTCAGACAAGACAAGGCAGGCACAGTTGAGGAGGCGGAGGACAGTGGGGAACCAGACGGGACAAGGCTGGCACAGCTGAGGAGCCAGACAGGACAAGGCAGGCACATCTGAAGAGGAGGAGGACAGTGGGGAGCCGGAATGGATGAGGCAGGCACAGCTGAGGAGCCAAACGGGACGAGGTGGGCACAGCTGAGGAGGCAGAGGACAGTGGAGAGCTGGACCGTATGAGGCGGGCACAGCTAAGGAGGCGGAGGACAGTGAGGAGCCAGATGGGATGAGGTGGGCACAGCTGAGGAGGCGGGCACCATCAGGTCTCTGGGCGTAGGCAAAACTACGCTGCCCAGTGAGTCTGCTCTGTCTGACCCTGTTCCATGTTGTAGTCACCCGCGCAAGTACTGTAATTGCACAGCTGTTAAATAAGCAAATTGAACCCTTGTTACAATTCTGACACAGCCATCTGGATACCTTAGCATAAGTAGACAGATAATGTTATCACTGGAAACCGCAGAGCACAGCAAAGTCTGGAAAAGGTATGGCAAAAACAATAAACACACATGAGTCTAAGTAGGGATACACCAATATGGGTTTTTGCGCAAGTATCGGTACACGCTCAAATGCTCCCAATACCGAAACGGACACTTTGTGGTGCAATTTGCGTCAATAAAAAAAGAATGGGGGCAAATTGCACTGCAAAGAATCGCATGCAATTTGAACAGGAATGCAGCGCAATTCCTGCCTGAATTGTATGTGATTTCCCCCACTGCTCCTGTGTTTGTTTGTTTGTGTGTGTGTGTTTGTGTGTAGAAAGGGAAGTGCCATCTAATATGCAGTTTATTAAAAATGTTTTAACTCACATTAAGTACATATATGGTCGAATTCAAAATCTGCATAGTGTCCTGGTCCCACCGATGAGGAGATGTAGAGGTGGTCAGCCCCTAAGCTGACATCACTTCCTCCCTATACCCACAGGGGTCGCATAACTTCTCCTCTAGCCTTGTGGGCACCTCCAGCGGCCGTGCTTTCCTATCATCGGGGGAACCGGGATACTTTTGCATTTGACCAGATATGTACTTAATGTGAGTTATAAAAAAATTTTCATAAACTCCTCTCTAGATGGAGTTTCCCCTTTTATACACATAGGAGTGGAGGGTGAAATCGCATGCAATTCAGACAGGAATCGCACCACATTCCTTTTCAAATCTCATGCGATTCTTTGCAGTGCAATTTACACCTATTCCTTTTTATATTGATGCAAATCGCGCTGCAAAGTTTTGGTTTTGGTATCAGGAGCATTTGCTCGTGTACCGATACTCGTGCAAATACTGGTATCGGTGCATACCTACTTAAAATCAAATGTGATACTGTATGCTATTACATAATTGTTAGTACTCCTGCCCACAATGACTTTATCACATTCATATAAATTTCTTTAAACTGTAGCTTTTTTCCAAACCTTAGCTGTCTTTTTAGACTTATGTAGCTGTCTGTCCTGTGAAGACAATAGCCTAGTATAGGACAGTGAAACACGGATTTCTAATGTTAGTCATTTACAGTGTATATACACCAATCAGCCTTTGCTTTATGACTACCCTCCTAATATTGAGTAGGTCCCCCATTTTCTGCCAAAACAGCCCCTTTTGACACCAAAACAGCCCTGGCCCATCGAGACATGAATGCCACTAGACGTCTGAAGGTATGCTGAAGTATCTGGCACCAAGTTGTCAGTAGCAGATCATTTAGGTCCTGTAAGTTGTGAGTTGGGGCTTCCATAGATTGAAGTTGTTTTCCAGGACATCCCACAGATGCTTGATTGGATCAAGATCTGAAGAATTTGGAGGTCAAGTCAACACCTCAAACTTGTGTTTCTTAAACCATTTTTGCAGCACAGCAGAGTACATAATCCTGCTGGAAGAGGCCACTGCCATCGGGGAATACCGTTTCCATGAAGGGATGTACTTGGTTGCAACAATGTTTAGGTAGGTGGCACGTCACGTAACATTCACATGAATGGCAAGACTCAAGGTTTCCCAGCAGAATAATACCCAAAGCATCACGCTGTCTCTGCCATCTTGCCTTTTTCCCATACTGCATCCTGGAGCCATCTCTTCCCCACGTAAGCAACACACACGCACCTGGCCATCCACATGTAAAACAATATATGATTCATCAGACCAGGTCACCATTCTACATTGGTCCATGGTTCAGTTCTGATGTTCACATGCCCATTGTAGATGCTTTTGGCTGTGGACATGGTCAGCATTGGAACCCTGGCTGGTCCGTGGCTACGCAGCCCCATACACAACAAACTGAGATGCCCATTTTCTTCTGCTTTCAACACATAACTTTAGGGACAACATGTTTACTTGCTGTCTAATATATCCCACCTACTTTCAGATGCAATTGTAATAAGATAATAAGTACTGTATTTATTGGCATATAACACTCACTTTTTCACCATGAAAACCAGGTGCAAATAGCGTGTGCGTGTTATACGCCAATACTTCAATTTTAGCTGCCTCGGAGGGGACAGGAAAGGGGGCAGGATGAGCACCGTCAGATTACATACTATGTAACCTGTTTACTCAGCAACCTCTGTAATAGGAAGTCCCTTCCCCTGGGACGCCATTGGACCACTGTTCTGTCTATCATAGGAGATTCTCACTGTATGTAAGCTGTCGGCGCTCATCCCGCCCCCCCCCCCCTCTAGGCTGCAGATGGGCATCGATCAGGCTGCACTCATGTCAATGGTGAGGTTGCTGCATTGATGGCAATGGTGAGGCTTCTGCATTAATGGCAATGGTGAGGCTGCTGCATTGATGTCAATGGTGAGGCTGCTGCATTGATGGCAATGGTGAGGCTGCTGCATTGATGGCAATGGCAAGGCTGCTGCATTGATGGCAATGGTGAGGCTGCATTGATGTGGACTGATGAGGCTGCATTGATGGCACTTGTGAGGCTGCAGATGGGCATTGATCAAGTTGCATTGATGGCAATGGTGAGGCTGCAGATAGGCACTGACCCTAATTTTGCTTCAAAGTTCCTTATTTAAAAAAGTTTTTTTCCTGAAACTTCCCTCTCAAAATGAATGTGCGTGTTATACGCCGATAAATACAGTATTTTTCATTTAACCTGTCAGTGTCCATAAAGTTATGACTGATTGGTGTATACCCTCAATATAATTTTCTCCTTTTTCTTATTTCTTCTACTGTTCCACATTTTTCCCTTTATACCTATGCATATATAAATGGATACATCTATATACACAAATCTTTTATACCTATGCATATATAAATGGATACATCTATATACACAAATCTCCCTGCATATCAAAGAAAGCACATCAATACCTATTATCCCAGCAAGATGATCCCAAAAAACCTTTAATGACAATGTAAGTGGTGCAAGTGGACATATATGGATAACCAGTTCAATATTTGCATTGACAATATATTTCTCTGGGCTCATCTAGGGGGCCTTTATTGATAAATCTATCTCCACAGGGGGCCCAATGTAACAAAATATCACACTGTTTTGTTACAGCATTTCATCACAATTACATATATGATGCAGTCTGTCACTAGCATTAACAAAGTGTTTTTTTCTTACTCCCCCTTTAACTTAGTTTTTTACCTGCTGTTATTTTGCAACTTTCTTTATCAGCAAAAGTGGAAGTTAGAGGGTTGAGCCAAACCGCTTACCACTGACAGGGGTGCCTACAATGATCAGTTTTTATTTATTTAATTTAAATCTTTATTCCAAAAGGAAACAAAATTGAAACAATTTCTGTAACTGCTTAACCGCTTCAGCCCCGGAAGATTTTACCCCCTTCCTGACCAGAGCACTTTTTGTAATTTGGCACTGTGTTGCTTTAACTGACAATTGCGCAGTCGTGCGACGTTGTACCCAAACAAAATTGATGTCCTTTTTTTACCACAAATAGAGCTTTCTTTTGGTGGTATTTGATCGCCTCTGCGGTTTTTATTTTTTGCGCTATAAACAAAAAAGAGCGATAATTTTGAAAAAAACGCAATATTTTTTACTTTTTGCTATAATAAATATCCCCCAAAAATATATAATTTTTTTTTTATCAGTTTAGGCTGATATGTATTCTTCTACATATTTTTGGTAAAAAAAAATTGCAATAAGCGTATATTGATTGGTTTGCGCAAAATTTATAGCGTCTACAAAATAGGGGATAGTTTTATGGCATTTTTATTTTTATTTTTTTTTATTAGTAATGGCGGTGATCTGTGATTTTTATTGGGACTGCAACATTATGGTGGACACATTGGACATTTTTGACACTATATTGGGACCATTGTTATTTATACAGTGATCAGTGCTATTAAAATGCATTGATTACAGTGTAAATTACACTGGCAGTGAAGGGGTTAACCACTAAGGGGCGGTGAAGGGGTTAAGTGTGTCCTAGGGAGTGATTCCAACTGTTAGGGGGCTGGGCTTCAACACACAGGACAGTGATCACTGCTCTCGATGACAGAGAGCTGTGATCACTGTCCTGTCTCTAGGCAGAACGGGGAAATGCTTTGTTTACAAAAGCATCTCCCTGTTCTTCCTCTCTGTGACACGATCACGGGCACCCAGTGGACATCAAGTCCGTGGGACCCGCGGTCACGGAGACCGTGATGGGCACACGCGCTCCACCGGCCGCGCAGCTGCGCTCACGTGACACCACTTCTTAAAGGGGATGTACCTTACGCCCTTTTGCCTACCAGTGCCATTCTGCTGAACATTCTGTCGGAGTGCGCTGGTCGGCAAGCGGTTAAACCAGGGGTCTCAAACTGGCGGCCCTCCAGTTGTTCAAAACTACAAGTCCCATCATGCCTCTTCTGTGGGAGTCATGCTTGTAACTGTCAACCTTGCAATGCTTCATGGGACTTGTAGTTTGAGCTTGAGGGCCGCCAGTTTGAGACCCCTGGCTTAAACAGTGTTAGCACAGTTTGGCTTTTATTTGTTAGTCACTTCTGTGAAATCCATTTAGATCTTTAACATACGAGTACTTCTAATACTACCATCTCCAGACAGTGCTGCTGTCTAAGGTGACTTTGTTTTTCTTCCAAGGATAGTGGCGCCCTCACAGGAAGTGCATTACTGACCAGATCATCAGATGAAAATAAAAGAAAAATAAGCCTGGTATTAAAATGTTGTTTTTGAGTTTTAATCCCAAATACTGACTAAATGAAATGTGTTTGATTGATGGTGCTTGGTGGGTACTTGTTGTGTGTATGATAGTGTTATTTGCTGTCGCCTTGCGATATAACATTGTAGATATCACCCCATCCTGACCCAAGCTTATCTCAACATCAAGAAAATTAATTTTTAACCCGCTCTAGTTCATTGTAAAATGCAGATTAAATTAATTAGTTCCCAATATTTGCAGAAAATGCTTCATAGACCATTTGTGTAAATTTAGTTTGATAATCATTAATTATTTTAGAAAACATTTCTTTATCAACTTGTATTTCTTAGAACTTCTAAACACATTTTACATACTGGGTATTACTCATAACTATTACTCCTATATTTGCACCGTTATCAGAGGGTTTTATTGTAATTTTTGTTGTAAGTTGTTCAGGGTGGGTTACTGAGATTTTGTTAAATTAGAGAATCCATATATTTGTAGCACCATCTAATGTGCTAGAAGTGTAAATAGGTTTTTTTTTGTACAGAGTAGCTAAATTGACAGGCTTGTTGTTCTATCTGGGTCAGGGGAGTGACTCAGGGGGGCTCACGGGCAGCTTCTCTAAGACCTCCCACTACTTTTAGAAACTGGTAGAAGATTCTAGAAGAATGAGAGTGGAGGTGAAGAGGAGCTGCCTGGAGTATTCTCTAGGACCCTGACCAATCCCCAACAGATTGGTTGGCAGGGTGCAGGCCCTTCAAATATTCAGGGTCAGGCCAGCTGGGGCAGTAAAGTTCATGTGGAAGATGGAGATTAAGTGTTAGGCTGTCAGTGGCCCTTGTAGGTTCCCCCTAGTCTGGGGGGTGACCTTGGGCTGGGGCTCGGGTGTGGAAGGGATCCTCATTATGACACACAGAGGTGTCCCGACCAGGAGGCACAGGAGCAAGGTTGAGGACAGCAAGAGAACACTGCCAGGCAAATTTCCAGGAAGGAAGACAGCCAGGAGGGCTGGTGAGTGTGCAGTCAGAGGACTGAGAGGCATACCTGAGAGGAGTGGGTGCAAGCAGTCTGGGATGGATGCAGTCAGTCTGGGAGGACTGTGATTTTACATTGTTTTTTCAATTTGATTCCAGTACTCTTGTATAGTATTATATGCTATTATTATCAATGGTTCCAACGTTCTTTGCTTTTTTTAAAGTGTTACTAAACCCAGAACCTGCATTCACTATATCTGGTCTCCCACAGTAAAAAGAACATGGAAATGCAATAGTTTTAGTTTTAGTCCTTTTTCAATTTGATTCCAGTACTCTTGTATAGTATTATATGCTATTATTATCAATGGTTCCAACGTTCTTTGCTTTTTTTAAAGTGTTACTAAACCCAGAACCTGCATTCACTATATCTCCCACAGTAAAAAGAACATGGAAATGCAATAGTTTTAGTAAATATAAATTGTTAAATACTTTTTTCATCAGCAGTATATAGGAGTCTCCCCTGATCTTTGTCTGGACAGTGCTGATTGGTCTAGTGCTGATCACATGCACTCTCCAAAGAAATTCTCTAGCAATACACACCAAACTGAGCATGTGCAGCCAGACTCCTAATGCGCTGTTCTATTGAGAGATCAGTTGGAGTCAGTTAAAGAAAAGTAGGACCAGAGAAGACAGGATCACACAGCCTTTATACACAATGCAGAGGAGAACCCCTTATGCCGCGTACACACGGTCGGACTTTTCGTCTACAAAAGTCCGACAGCCTGTCCGACAGACTTCCGGCGGACTTTCGGCGGACTTGCAGCAGACTTTCTAACGAACGGACTTGCCTACACACGACCACACAAAAGTCCGACGGATTCGTACGTGATGACGTACACCGGACTAAAATAAGGAAGTTCATAGCCAGTAGCCAATAGCTGCCCTAGCATGGGTTTTTGTCCGTCGGACTAGCACACAGACGAGCGGATTTCGGGGTCCGTCGTAGTTACGACGTAAAGATTTGAAGCATGTTTCAAATCTAAAGTCCGTCGGATTTGAGGCTGAAAAAGTCTGCTGAAAGTCCGGAGAAGCCCACACACGATCGGATTACCAGCCAGCTTTAGTCCGTCGGCGTCCGTTGGACTTTTGTAGACGAAAAGTCCGACCGTGTGTATGCGGCATATGGTTTCACAGTGAGTATAACAAGCTTGCTTTACTGCATATACAGACTGATTTTGCTGTTGTGGCTTTAGTAACACTTTGAGTATCTTATTGAAACAGAGATCCTCTCATAACTTGGTATCAAAACTCATAATGAAAAGTTTTAAAATCCCATGATTATGAGATTTCCAGACAATCCTTTTGACACATAACATGCTTTTGTTTTGACAAGAGTTCTATAGACTTTCTGATGTTCACTGTCAGTTCTAGACACTATGCTGATATTTTAGAAGGAGCTTTTACCTTTTATTTGAGAAGTTGTTTATATACGGACTACAGATTTTGAGCAATCTGGCTTTGTTGTCATGAATCCTATGAAGAGCAATGTCACCTTGATGGCTAAGATAAAGCTCACACTTTTTTAGCATTCTGAAGACAGGACTGAATTTTGAGCACTCAAATACATCTTTATCTTATCCTGCTTAAAGCAAACCTGCATGTTGGCCATACTAGGCAAAGCAAGGGGTTTGCTTGATATGATGTACCATTGTGAGACACCTTTCTCAATGCTCTTCTGTCACATCAATCTGCTTTCATAGCTCCAGAAATAACTAATACTTTCAAGTACCAGGGACAATTGGAAATTCTCCTTGCCCCTTCAAAAATGCCATACTCGGTACCTGAAAAGGCAATCACCAGCCCTGAATTCTGTTATCTGATCATGAGGATGAGCTTGCTAAAATATGTGCAGGATTCAATTTAAGGAGGTAGAAACATACAGAGAAAAAAATACTTTTTTTGTTACTTGATTCCTCGCTGTTTAGTCAGGTGCATGCCACTACTATTATTTGAATCAACAGCTACAAACAGCAATAACACTTGTCTGTTGTAGCTTACTGGTTCGGCTTGTTAACTATAGTGATGGTTCATCATGATGCCATTTACTTGTAACCCTGCCACAAATGTTGTTGCGGGCAAAGACTACATGTACTTCATACTCCTTTACATCCTACACACTGGAGTACTTCCCTTATCAAGCAACATGGGCAAGTACACCATAAAGGTATGTAAAGACAAATAATCAATAGTCTTGTCAAGCCATGTTGGAATACATGGATTGGTAAGACATAGGTCATGCAATCGGCAAGTATTCACTAGCAAGTGTGAAGAACAAAACCAAATTTAGTCTCTGACTCTCCATTGTTTTGTTGTCAGGGACCATAGGGAGGAGACACAGCACAAGAAAAGCTGGGGTAAGACGTGAAGAGGGGCATTTTGGGTATTGTGGTGGAGAAAGATGCAATGTTACCACACTTCACTTTAAAAATTAGACAGAAAGCCTGTCAAGCAGAGTGATCATTTTAAAGGTAAAACAAGTATTCAGTGTCTTTGAAAAACAACACAACTATGGTTTCAGAATGATTGGCAAATGTATCAAACTGCATGCTTGCTTTTTTCAGAGAGAAAAACGTACTTCAGTATAAAACAGAAGGATAACTAATGGATAACAACATGTTAGAACACTTGCTATTAAATGGAAATTTGAAAGGCTTTAAAAAGGAAAGCTAAACTAAGGGCTCTTCACACTATAATGAGCGTGCATGCTAATGCATGTTAATGCACTGAAGATGTGTATTGTTGTGCTTTGCCATTCAAAGTTAGTTGCACCACAATGTACAGCTAGAAACAAAAGTGACAGCAGAGTGGTCCATCAAGTCTGCCTTTTATTTTTATATAGATTTTTTTGTTTTTTGTTTTTTTTTTTTGTTTATTGTTACATCTTTTGTTTGAGTATAGATCTCCTTTGTCCCAAGTATGTTTGAAGCCATTTACTGTTGACTGCCTCACTACCTCTGCTGGAAGTTTATTCCAAGCATCAACTACCCTTTCAGTAAAATAATACTTTCTAAAATTAGTTTTGAACTTTCCTCCAGTTAGTTTGGGGTCATGTCCCCGTGTTCTTGATTTTTGGTTTCATATTGAAAAAAACACCCTCCTGAACCTTCCCACCCCCCATATTCACATCCACCATGAACCACTCTGTGCATTGCATTGTTTAAAAAAAAAAATCATGCAATGCCTACTTTTTCTTGTATTTAATTATGTTGATTTAAAATGAATACCTATTCAAAATGAAAGAGCTGCTAAGTGTAAAGCGCTTCAGTGCACATAAATTTGTACCTTGTAATGGTGTGAATGAGCTTTTATAATGCTATGCTGTTGTAGCCACCCTGTCCTGGTTGTGGTAGACAACCTAACTGATTTATAGTATACTTGTTCATTTGTTTTTTCTCCTAAATTCAGTGAAGCTGAGGTTTCTCCCTTTTGCCAGTAGGCGTCGCTGGTAGCTCTGGTATTAGTATGAGAAACTACAGTAAAACTTACCTATGAATCTTTATCCTTCACCTAACCAACCAGTAAGTATAAATATTTGGGAAAGGCCAAGAGACCTCTGTCTTTGCCCCAGGCTCTGGCCTGGGGTGGGTGTGTGAGGAGCAGCTGAGTGATTATGTCTGAAGCCCGAGGCTTGTACATTTAAAGAAGAGGTATACAGTAAGTGTCAGGAGGCGGGACAACAGCAATACACCTAATTGAAGCAGCATAATGCTCATCTTTCTGTTAGGCATATTGAAGATCTGCTCTTTTAAAGAACTTCAGGCACAGCTACTATCAATTCACTTCAATGTGTCCCTTGTTTGGCACTGTAGTTCCTCCAAACAATTCTTACATCACTACTAAAGTGTCAGATAGCTTCTTTTACATTGGACATTATTGTTGCAAGGTTTTCCATCTCCTGACAATGTCACTTTTTTGGATCAATAAACTTTTTATAACATTTTTAATAAATGTTTCCCCAACACACACACACACACACACACAACAACTTAAGGAATACATTCCATACAACATGAAATAATGCAAGTAAATATAGCGTACCTTAGTCATTACCATCCTATTATCTCCTCTTTACATTTACTGTTATGGCAGTGTAAACAGGGTCGCTTTAAGTGCATTTTTCCAGTTACAGAAAATTCCTGCTAGGCTTAGCAGCATAGCTGTATGGCAAGGGGCTGAATATTTAATTACATCGGTTGCATATAGGGTAAATTCTTGTACTACCTTTGTGGACATCTTCTGACTTTTATGTCTTCCTCCTAGGCTCTTCTTGACACACAGAAGTTACTCAGATCTATGGTTACAAATTTTACATTTAATCTGGGATTTTCTGGAAAGTTCTACCACACAGGTAAGCATTCTGAAATCTTAACAAAAAATAGCAACCACATAACTTTTGTCTATTATGATTTCTTTCATATCTTATGGTCGAAAAATGTAAAAGCAAAGTCAATGCCAGGTTCACATCCATATTTCCAGTCTCTTATTTTCTTGCCAATCTTGATATGGCTGTGTAGTCACTGATGCAGAATGTAATGGTAACGCATACTGGGCCCTCACAAAACTGTGTCTAGCGGCCTTGTTGTTCAAGAATCATAGGTCGGCCATAACGGTTTTGTGGAACAATACACATTGCAGCAGCTAGGAGTGCACCTCCATAGCCTTTTAACTTAGTCACATTTCAAAGAGCCTGTTAGCTTAACTTAGGTACAGCAGACACCAGGTACTACAGGTCTTTACCAGAGCTGTAAATGTCTAATTAAGGTTCTGTCAGGATGTCTGTTAATTTCTGCTAATCATAAACGTCTACAGATTCCCTCTGACCCATCGTAAAACAGTCACACAATTCTTCAGTTCTGTCACCCATGGTTTGTAGGGCAATAAAACCCAATAAAAATATACAGTGCAAAGTAAAATGTCTTAACCAGGGCTAATAGGTATCGTCAAGCCAGTCAGGCTTGAGGAGACCTCTCTGAGACCCTTGCCTAATTCACAATTCCAAAAAATTCATGCACAATTCATAAAATCAGATAAGACCAAGACACACTGATATTATGTATATAGTTGAATAGAGAAGATAATACCAATCAAATCAAGATCATACATGACTAAGCTATAGTATACATAAGGGTAGACAGCAGTCTCCTACAACCTGGATGACAGACCTGTCTGAGAGACACCGTGTTTGATATCTCTGGACATGAAATTGAATGCTGGACAATAATCTACCAGTTTCCAGAATGCAATCTGTACATAAAAATATATTAATACCGGTATAAAACTGTTTGCAAGGAATGGCCACGGTACAGTCGTAAGCATGTGACATGCCATCTGCCACTCCCCAGCCACTTGTTTGGTCAGATGGTCTCTCTTATCACCCCTTGATGTCAAGAAAGGGGGACTGCAACTATGGTTGACAGCTCTTGTTTAACATCAAACCAAGGAACACCTAACGGGACTTGAGAGAGCCACTGTACTGTCTTGCTTTTTCATTGGACTCTGCAAACCAGGACTTGCAAGTATTTTAATTTTCCACCCTTTTGTCTTCCTGTTGCATTGTTGTCTTTTGGTTTCTTTGTAATACCCTATTTCTGCAAATGTTTTATTTGCACCATATTGACCTTTTCATTATTAAACCCTATTTTGAAAAGTGTTAAAACTGTCTCTAATGCGCTAAGACACATTTAAAGAATCCCTGTCTCTTGAAAATCGCTACTGTAGTGTAAATCTCTTATTATACCTGTCTGTGGTGACAGTGTGTGTTACAATGTTTATTCTAAAATCATAATTACCTTTGCTCTTGTTGTGAAGGGTTGATAGGCTCAAAAGCTATCTGGTGGCAGTTTGGGGTTTTCTGTTTCAATGTTTTTAATTGAAGTATTTCAAAAGAAGGAATACAAAAGTTTTGACAAAGAACACGTATCTCCAGCAATGTAATATACATACTGAATGAGTAAGAGACTATACGTTTTTAAAACATAAAAGAACATATAAAATGTGCATTCTTCCGAATAAAAATCTTCAAACTCAGTATAGATTGTACTATCAGTGTGGGGTAACCCCAGAACTTGTTTAAAACTTTAACTGTTACATTAACAAGGCACATCTTAGGACAGAGCAGCTACAAATTGCATTTCCAAGTTCAGGGTCGGCTCAGTGGCTTAGTGGATTGGAGATGCATCTGTATACATTCATGGAAGGGGATCTATACCTCCAGGAAAAGGAAGCCGCATCCCTCATCATCCAGAAACCAGTCTTCACTCTGAGGAAGTAGCCATTGTTCTAGGTTTATAGGGAATAGGCGAGAAGACCAAAGAGAAATAATAGCAAAGACTGAGAAAAGAGAAAGGGAAGAGGGGAAAGGTTGAGGGGAAAAGTAGGGTATGACCTTGCGCACAGAAGCCCTCCATCCTAAAGCTGCCTTAATCAGTTATGGATCGAGGATCTCTAGACAGGTACTTGACCCAAGGGTCCCAAACTTTCTCAAACATCCGCATTTATCATTCAAGATTGCTGTCATGCGCACATGAATCATGATCCAGGAAATTTTGTGCTTCAGCTGTTGGAATGGCAAGATGGCCGATTTCCAAGATTTTGCAATAATAATTTTTGATGATATGAATATAAATGCTATGAGTCATCTCTGGAATTTCGATGCTATCTCCACCTTGCAGCCCAGCAGAGCCTGTCTCTGGGATTTGATTTGGGTGAGAGTGTAGATTAAATTGTACACCCTAATCCAATAACACCTTAACTTAGGGCACTGCTACCATATGTGGTACATTGTCCCCTCTTGTCCGCATCCACGGAAACACAGGAGAGACGCTCCCGGTATATAGATTGCCAGCCTAGCTGGAACCATGTACCATCTCAGAAGCACTTTATAATTTGCTTCGATAATAGAGGTATTAATGGGAGACCTTGAGGCCTCCTGGGCTATAAAGTGCTTTTCGTCCAGCTCAATAGTTTCCTGGAGATCTACCTCCCATTTTGGACTGCCCATTGTTGTAATACATCGGTACTTTGAAGAGGAATATTGTTGTTGTGGCAGCAGCTAGCTGCTATAACTCCAGTATCCTCTTCTACAGCGGGCGGTCCGCTTCAAGATAAAAGTGGTCTCTGCGGCAGGACTCGCTGCGAGATCACTTTTATTGGCAGGGGGAGAGGGTCCTCCCCTCCCGCCGTGCTCCGGTGCCCTCCGACGCTTACCAGAGCCGCCGGTAGCAGATCAGATCCTCTCCCTTATATAGAGACAAGTGAGTGGAAGATGATCCCCACCCATCTCCATATCATTGCAGGGCGGAAGCAATGTCAAAACGTCACTTTCGCCCATAGCTCTTAAAGGGCCATTTTTTAAAAAAAAATTTTAAATGACAAAATTTTTTTAATTCCATTTTAGTGTAAATATGAGATCTGAGGTCTTTTTGACCCCAGATCTCATATTTAAGAGGTCCTGTCATACTTTTTTTCTATTACAAAAAATGTTTTTAACTTGTAAACAACAGATCTCAGAAAGAGGCTCGGTCCTTAAGTGGTTAACAGGGGAATTAGTCAAAGTAGTAGTACATTAGTATACATTTCAGAGATATGTCCTCGGATTTTATCAAATTTCTGCCAAAAATATTCCATGGAGGAATAAGGTATTTAGGAAATGTGTTATCTGAGTATAACGAAAGAATTGTGAAGCTGACATTTGATGTTTTTCAATTAAAACCCTTCTTGTCAATATTCCCCTGTGATCACATAGATCAGCTATGCGGCAATTTGGGGTTTAAAGGCTTATTAGCTTAGTTACAGTGCCTTAAAAAATTATTCATACCCCTTGAAAATTTTCCACATTTTGTCAAGTTACAACCAAAAACGTAAATGTATTTTATTGGGATTTTATGTGATAGACCAGCATAAAGTGGCACATAATTGTTAAGCAGAAGGAAAATGATAAATGGTTTTCAAAATCTTTTACAAATAAATATTTGAAAAGTGTGGCGTGCATTTGTATTCAGCCCCTTTACTCTGATACCCCTAACTAAAATCTAGTTGAACCAATTGCCCTCAGAAGTCACCTAATTAGTAAATAGGGTCCACCTGTGTGTACTTTAATCTCAGTATAAATACAGCTGTTCTGTGAAGCCCTCAGGGGTTTGTTAGAGAACCTTAGTGAACAAACAGCATCAAGAAGGCCAGGGAACACACCAGACAGGCCAGGGATAAAGTTGTGGAGAAGTTTAAAGTAGAGTTAGGTTATAAAAAAAAAATATCCCAAGCTTTGAACATCTCACGGAACACTGTTCAATCCATCATCCAAAAATGGAAAGAGTATGGCACAACTGTAAACCTACCAAGACATGGCTGTCCACATAAGGCTGGGCAAGGAGAGCATTAATCAGAGAAGCAGCCAAGAGGCTCATGGTAACTCTGGAGGAGCTGCAGAGATCCACAGTTTAGGTGGGAGAATCTGTCCACAGGACAACTATTGGTCACGCATTCCACAAATCTGGCATTAATATAAGTGTTGAAAACCAGTGATAAAGTGTGTATTCCTATTTAATATTATATAACTGCTCTATTTTAAAACCATTATTTTAACCACTACTCTACTATATAACTCCTTCTAATCCCTCTTTTTTTACTCCTATTTAATATTATATATTCACATATCTCCTCCATTTTGATGCCTACCGTTTATGGATTCATAAGTACACATATATTCTATTTATGTTTAGGAGAATTTCTCTATTGATGATTTTTATATTAACATTATAGAATATATTTTTATTCATCGTTTACAAGATGTATTTGTAATATTTAATAGTATTATTTTTATCTATTATTTTTAACTGTAATATTGGTACATTTTTAGGACACTCTCATACCTTTCCTTATTTGCATATTAAAATTAGCCCTTTTTAATTTATGTGGAACAATTGACCCCACATTATTACTTAATTTTTTTTTTTACTAGCAAGATATTTTTATTATGATATCTAAATATTGCCACGTTTAACAATACAAGTTTTATATTGCCAAATATCTTAACATTGCTACGTTAAACAATATAAGTTTTAAATAAAGTACACTAATTAGTCCCTTTATGATTTTCAATCACGATCTTACATTATCTTGATTACAAATAGGCTATTGGTGAAATAACTTTATGTTATCTAAAGAGCGTTCCACCAAAAAGATGGCCGCGTCCATGGATACACACTTAATAAAGAAAAATTAGGCTTTATCCACAATAAAATGGACGACATGTAAAACTTCAGGGCCTAAGGCAAAATGGCCGCTACACTAACTAAACATTGACCACAACCAAGATGGCGACTTTAAAACTTCAGTTTTTTTCACTATTTAAATCAGTATAGAATATCCAATTCGGTTCCCCAGATGAAGACACGTGATTGTGTCGTAATGCGTAGGGAGTGGCCGGAGCGATACACACATCAAGAAGACAAGTGAGAGGGCGCTGAGAACGCCAGATTGTAATTTTATTCACTTTGCCCGTTTTATCTGTCACAATGTAAGAGTCCAATTTTAGACACTTAATAAATATTCCCCCATTGTTTAAACCTTATTACACTAGTGGAGGAATCTCTTTTTTTCCCCCTTTCTCCCACGCCACTGGGGTGGCAAATTTGGAGCATTTTCAGGAGATATCGATGAAGGAATTCAAAGGAGAGACCCACGAGCTTCACTGACAGAACCCATCAGCAATTATATCAACATATCCTTAATCCTTAATGCTAATTTCCTGACATGCTCCATGGCAGCATACGTGTGGGTAGACTCCGCCTCCATAACTACCCAATAGGACCCCTCTCCCATAAATCTTTGTTCTAGGCTGCTATCCATGTTCCTTTTTTGTCCTTCTCCGTAGGACCAGGTGTTGGTTCTCCTACCTGAAGATAAACCTCCCTACGATCGATTCAGCTGAGTGCCAAAGATTCCTCCGATAGGCCCTGACTGTTAAGCAGGGTATGGAGTGTATAGCAGAGTAGCGCTGAAGATTGGATCAGTTCATCTATGTGCGCACGGTCTGTTTGCCTAATGTTTCAGGCGACCATTATCTGCTGCCAAGTCCGGTGTGTGTGTGTGTGTGTGTGTGTGTGGATGGCGGTTCCTCGGCCCAGGTGATCGTAGGTGGAGGGGTAAGTTTTCAAATTTATATACATGGCAGCAGTGTTTATGTGTTGTTGGTACCTTTTCTGTGTGTTTATTTTCCATCACTGGTGTCCAAGCTGGTACAGTCACTTCCTGCGTTCCAGCAGCCGCTCTCTCGTTTCATTTCCGGGTACCGGCGCGTGCTCTGCGCATGCGCGGATCCGATACGAAGTCGAGGCTTGGTTCGCGCATGCGCGCGAGCGTCTCGCGTCTGACATCGGCGATGATGTCACGGGCGCCACTTTTAAAAGCTGTGGAAAGCTTACAGAGCCCCGGGAATGATCGTGAGGGATACGACGACTTCCCGGGGCAACTATCTTGGTGGTTCAAGGTAAAACAATCTCTATTGTCTGGGTATGAGGTCGTTTGTCAAGCCAGCTGATGTGTGAATCTCTCTCTGCAGTTTCCTATTGTGTTGACACTATGGACTCCTCACTGCCCCCTAGTGGCCAGCCCGCTTGTAGCAGGTATGTTTGCAGTTTTGCTTTTCTACCTGTACAAGGATTGAGAGTAGGATTTTAGGACACCAGCTGATTTCTGTCTCTATCTTTTCTGTGCTTCTTTTCTCACAGCCCTCCTAGGTCTGATCCACACCGTAGTTCCCATAAAGGAAGTGGATCATCAAAATCACACCGCCGGCAATCTTCCTCCAGGTCTAGCCATCATAGATCTCCTTCCAGATCTGAACAGGGCAATAAAGGTCCTTCTCACCCCCCTTCATCCCACTCTAGCAAGATATCAGGAAAATCATGCTGGGGGTGCAGGATGCCTGTTGCAGGAGACAAATCTCTCTGTGATCACTGCTTCTCCAAAGCTGCAGATGAGAGGGATGGTGCAGACCAGCGTTTAGAATCTATGGTGAGACGGGTTGTGAAAGAATCTCTACAGGAAAGAGAGGCTAAACAGCCCCGTGATTCCCCATCAGACCCATTATGCCCTCCAGTGGGTGAGGGTTCTGTACATGAGACATGGGAGTCTTCCCAGCCAAATCACCCTTGTGCTCCTGTTTTAGACAGCGAATCGGATCTGGAAGATCCTGGCAGGGGGTTTGAATATGCTTTAGTCCCTTCTTTGGTGAAGGCAGTAAAAGAGGCCCTGAAGTGGGAAGATCCAGTTACTTCCCCCCCAAAACAGAGAAAGTTTTTCAAGCAGCTCAATAAGGAGCGTCAATATTTTCCTTTTCTCTCTGAGCTGGGCAATGTCATTTCTGAGGAATGGAGCAAGATGGACAAGAAGAGTTCCATGCAGTCAAAGGTCTTGAAACTATATCCTTTTAAGGAAGAGGAAGTAAAGCACCTTGAGTCAGCTCCTTTAGTGGATGCAGCACTGATGAGACTAGCAAGATATGTAACGCTCCCCTTAGAGGATACTGTATCTTTTAAAGATCCTTTCGAAAGACGAATTGATTCAGATTTAAAGGGTCTACCTGACATCAGGAATGGCATGTAAGCCAATACTTGCGATAGCTGCAGTCTCCAAAGCTTTGGAATCTTGGTCTGATAATGCGGTTCCTAAGAGGTATCTCTACTGAAACAGCGAAAGATTCTCCCATCCAGGAGATCAGGCTGGCATCAGCCTTTCTTGGGGAGGCCTCTATTGAAGTCTGGTTTCCTCCCTCAAGACAGACGTCTACAAAATCAGAGACGCAATTTTCCTAGAAGACAAAATTCTGATCGCGCTAGGGAAGCGCGCAGCTACAGACCTGGTCGGGAGTTTTCAAGGTCCTGGAAGTCCAGGCAGTCCTCCTTTAAGAAACCCGCAAAAGGTGGTTCCTCTGGCAACCAGGACTTCACTAAGTCCTTTTGAGATTGAGCCTGCTCAGGCATGCCAGGTGGGGGCTCGTGTTCGCCACTTCGGGCATGTCTGGGCGGCCTCAATCCGGGATTACTGGACCATCAGGATGGTCTCCTCCGGTCACAAGTGGGTCTTCAACAATACCCCAAGACTCAGATTTGTTCCCACATCTCTTCCAGGTTCAGAAGAGAAAAAGCAGATCCTGTTAACCTACATGAATTGTTTATTGGATCAAGGCGCAGCCGTCCCTGTTCCAGAAAACGAACGAGGCAAAGGCATGTATTCTCCTCTGTTCATGATACAGAAGAAAAACAGTACATGGAGGCCAGTAATAGACTTAACCCATCTCAATTCCTTTATCCGAAAGGAAAAATTCAAAATGGAATCTTTACTTACGATTCAACAATCAGTACATCTGGGGGATTGGATGATTTCAATCGATCTAAAAGATGCGTACTTTCATGTGCCAGTGGCAACAGATTTCCAACAATTCCTCCGCTTTGCGGTAGGCAACCAGCATCTGCAGTTCACATGTTTACCCTTCGGCCTAACAACGTCACCTCGGGTCTTCTCCAAAGGTCCTTTTGTCTGTTGTAGCTCTACTTCGCATCAAGGGGGTTCGTCTCCACCACTATTTAGACGACCTACTTCTCCTAGCTCAGAACAAAGATCAACTTTTAGAGCACAAGAGCTTAGTCATCTCCACCCTGCAGGAATTCGGGTGGCTTCTGAATTTAGAGAAGAGCCATCTAGAGCCAACTCAATCCCTGGTGTTTCTAGGGGCACACTTCAACACATTGGAAGGCATTGGAAGGCACCATCTCCCTTCCAGAGGAGAAGATTGGAGTGATTTGAGACAGAATACAGGCAGCCCTTGCGTCATCTCACCTCTCCGCTCACCAATGCCTGAAAGTAATTGGCACGATGACAGCCACCATTCCTATGGTGAAGTGGGCCCAATGGCATACACGACCCTTCCAAAAAGGGTTCCTTCAACAATGGGATTCTTCCAGCCAAGTCCAGCGCATACACCTTACACCAACCATGTGAACGTCTCTCCTTTGGTGGCTTCAAGGGAAAAATCTGCACAATCACCATTCAATCATTCCCATCTCATGGGTCACAATAACATCGGATGCCAGCAATCGGGGTTGGGGCGCTCACTGCCTTTCAGAAGTGGCTCAGGGCCGATGGATTTTCCCTGCTCGAGGGATTGTCTCCAATATTCTGGAGCTGAGAGACGCCTTTCAGGCACTCCTGTCATTTCGCCATCTAATAAAGGATTCATCAGTAATGCTAAGGTTGGACAATACAACCACGGTGGCTTACATAAAGAAGCAAGGTGGAACTCGCAGCTG
The DNA here is from genome assembly GCF_042186555.1 of Aquarana catesbeiana. NCBI lineage: Eukaryota > Metazoa > Chordata > Amphibia > Anura > Ranidae > Aquarana > Aquarana catesbeiana. The sequence goes on from NC_133324.1 coordinate 681,732,450, forward strand.
GTCTCTGTTACAAGAGGTGGAGCCAATAATGAGCTGGGCTCAGAAGTATGTGTCCAACATCTCGGCAGTTTACATTCCGGGGATTCAGAATGTACAGGCGGACTTCCTCTCGCGGGTTCAAATGGACAACAATGAGTGGTCTCTCCACAGAGAGGTGTTCGAGTGGCTTCTGACCCTGGGAGTACTTCCAGAGGTCGATCTGTTTGCTTCCCCATGCAATCACAAAATGCCCAGATATTATTCAAGGTTCAGAGACCCTCAGGCATATGGAATAGATGCTCTCTCAGAGCAAAGGAAATTTCAGAAGGCTTATGCCTTCCCTCCGGTACCGGTGATTCTTCAATTTCTCCGGAGGCTCAGAACAGAGAAGATGGAGATCATTGCAGTGATTCCTTTCTGGCCCAACAGGCCGTGGTTTCCTCTGTTATCGCTCCTCAGTTATCAAGACCCAGTTCCCCTTCCTCTCAGGCCGGATCTACGGTCTCAAGGCACGACGTTACACCCATGCCCATCTTGCCTACACCTCAGGGTGTGGTTCTTGAGAGGGAAAGGCTTGAATCTCTAGGTTGTCCTGAAGAAGCTATTCCAACTCTTCTTAGTGCCAGGAGGGGAAGTACTAATAGGGTATACGAATGTATATGGTCTAAATTCACTGATCATATGTCTTCCAGGTCAAATCCTTGTAACTCTCCAGCAGTACAGACATTCTAAGTTTTCTCCAATCAGGGCTTGATCTATCCTTAGCATTCAGCTCACTAAGAGTTCAAGTTTCAGCCATCTCGGCCTTCACAGGAATATCTTGGGCAAATCACGCATTAGTTTGTCAATAGCAAATGGGACCTCCCTATTGTCTTGGATTTTCTCTCCAATCTTGGATCAGATCCTGACAAACCTCTTTCCATGAGAGACCTCACGCTCAAGATCACCTTCTTAGTAGCTGTGACTTCGGCTAAAAGAGTGTTGGAGATAAGAAATCTAGGTTCAGAAGAACCTTTTCTGACCTTCTTTCCAGACAGGGTAGTGTTGATTCCCATGCTAGGGTCAAACCTTAAAGTGACCTCAGTCTTTCATGAAAACCAAGAAATTGTACTTCCTACTTTCAGAACAACGGATAATCAGGATGTTCATCCACTTGACGTAGGCCACACCCTAAAACAGTATCTGGAGGTCACGACTCCATTCAGACAAACAGAATTTCTTTTCGTTCTTCTCCATGGTTAAAATAAGGGAATGCGAGCTTCGGTCAGATCAATTTCTTCTTGGATTGTGCAGACAATTCAAAGGGCATACAAGGCAAAGGGCTTGGCTCCTCCAGAGGCAGTGACAGCTCATTCGACCAGGAGTATCTCGACCTCGTGGGCAGCTTCTCGGCATGTCGAGCCTGAAATCATTTGTAGAGCGGCTTCTTGGTCTTCTATTAACACATTTGTCTCCTACTACTGTGTTGAGCCTGCTGCTCTGTCTTCCATTAATTTTGGTTTACAAGTATTGTCGGTTGACAATGTAAAATAATTTGGTTTCTTTGCTCAAACATTTTTGCCCACCCGGGTGTGTTTTGGCGAGTTATTTCCCACACGTATGCTGCCATGGAGCATGTCAGGAAAACGGAAAATTTATATCAAATACTTACTGTAATTTTCCTTTCCTGATAGGCTCCATGGCAGCAGAAGTCCCTCCCAAATGTCTGGAGTAGGCTAGTTACGGAACATGGATAGCAGCCTAGAGCAAAGATTTATGGGAGAGGGGTCCTATTGGGTAGTTATGGAGGCGGCGCCTACCCACACGTATGCTGCCATGGAGCCTATCAGGAAAGGAAAATTACGGTAAGTATTTGATATAAATTTTCCGTTTTTTACCAACTTGAAGGTGAGAGTTCTGTGAGACCATACTTAGAAGTTATTATATGGACTTTCTATGGGCTATTTAACCATATCACATCACCAGCCAGTCACTCAATAAATGATCTTGAACTATTTAAACCCACACAGAAGAGACTTTTTATGCATTATTGATTGTGTTCTATGGACTAAATTACTTTCCATCATTCACACTATATATTTATATTTATTTTTATTTCACTTTGATTGTTTTTGATTTTCTTCTTCACTGCTGTTTTATTATCACATATGATATTAGCAACCTTTTTGCACATATTTTAGCTTTCTAACCTCAATTATGTGATGATTTTTACTATTGATGTGAGACTATTATGTCCCTGTAGTGAGAGTTGATATATCACATAGTTCACCTGATTGTTATTTATGTTTTTTTACCCCTAGTGCACTGCACGCACATCATTAGGATTGATTATACTCTTTATACACCAGAATATTGCGCAAAATCACTTCTTTTTATATTAATATAAGTGTGGCAAGAAGAAAGCTATTGCTGAAAGAAAGCCATAAGAAGTCCTGTTTGCAGTTTGTAAGGATGAGCTGAACCCCCCCCCCCCATTCGGTTTGCACCAAAACTTGCGAACATGCAAAAAATTCGGACGAACACCGTAAAGTCTATGGGACGCGAACATGAAAAATCAAAAGTGCTCATTTTAAAGGCTTATATGCAAGTTATTGTCATAAAAAGTGTTTGGGGACCCGGGTCCTGCCCCAGGGGACATGTACATATAAGTGTGGCAAGAAGAAAGCTATTGCTGAAAGAAAGCCATAAGAAGTCCTGTTTGCAGTTTGTAAGGATGAGCTGAACCCCCCCCCCCAATTCGGTTTGCACCAAAACTTGCGAACATGCAAAAAATTCGGACGAACACCGTAAAGTCTATGGGACGCGAACATGAAAAATCAAAAGTGCTCATTTTAAAGGCTTATATGCAAGTTATTGTCATAAAAAGTGTTTGGGGACCCGGGTCCTGCCCCAGGGGACATGTATCAATGCAAAAAAAAAGTTTTAAAAACGGACGTTTTTTTGGGAGCAGTGATTTTAATCATGCTTAAAATGAAACAATAAAAATCAAATATTCCTTTAAATATCGTGCCTGGGGGGTCGTCTATAGTATGCATGTAAAGTGGTGGTGCAGTTTTCCTTTGTTTAGAACAGTACCACAGCAAAATGACATTTCTAAAGGAAAAAAAGTCATTTAAAACTGATGGCGGCTGAAATGAATTCTCGGGTCTCGGCAATATGGATAAAACTCATTGAAAAAAACGGCATGGGTTCCCCCCCAGTCCATTACCAGGCCCCATTCGGGTCTGGTATGAACATTAAGGGGAACCCCGAACCAAAAATGTAAAAAAAATTGTGTGGGGGTTCCCCCAAAATCCATACCAAGCCCTTGAGGTCTGGTATGGATTTTAAGGGGAACCCTGAGCCAAAATTTTTTAAAAAATGGCGTAGGGGTCCCCCAAAAATCCATACCAAACCCTTATCTGAGCAGGCAACCTGGCAAGAGAGCGCCCCCCCTACTGAACCGTACCAGGAGAGGCTTGGTATGGATTTTGGGGGGACCCCCATGCAATTTTTTAAAACATTTTTGGTTCAGGGGTCCCCTTAATATTCAAACCAGACCCAAAATTTTTAGCTGTGCTTTACCACCGTTCTTGCGGCCTCTAGCGGGCAGTTTTAACCCCCTCTAGCAGCCGAAAAAGGGCTTAAATGACCCGCAAAGCACCGCTGCATCGGCGCTTTGCCAGCAGTTCGGCAGCAGTGCCTATTCAGTTCAATGGGCAGGAGCGGTTTAGGAGTGGTGTATACACCGCTCCTTCACTGCTCCAAAGATGCTTTTTTTAGCGTCCTGCCAGCCCGAGGGCTTTCACACTGGAGAGACAGGACAGGCTCTTTACAAGTGTTATGCAGGCACTATTTTTAGTGCTGTAGCACCTGTAAAGCACCTCAGTGTGAAAGGAGTCTTAGAAATGTCATTTTGCTGTGGTTCTAAACATGGGGAAATTGCGCCACTTTACAGGCATACTATAGACACCCCCCAGGCACGATATTTAAAGGAAATTTTCATTTTTATTGTTTCACTTTAAGCATCATTAAAATCACTGCTCCTGAAAAAAACGCTGTTTTTAAAACTTTTTTTTTGCATTGATACATGTCTCCTGGGGCAAGACCCAAGTCCCCAAACACTTTTTATGACAATAACTTGTATATAAGCCTTTAAAATTAGCACTTTTGGTCTTTCTTGTTAGTGTCCCATAGACTTTAACGGGGTTCCGTGGGTTTTGAATTTGCCGCGAACACCGCATAATTTTTGTTGTTTGCCGAACGTCCAAACAACCAAAGTTCGGCCCAAACTTATGCTCGGGCCGAACCATTTGCCTATCCCTATTTGTGAGAAGCCATGTGGGGGACACAGCAAACATATGAAAGAAGGTGCTCTGGTCAGATGAGACCAAAATTTAACTTTTTGGCTGAAGAGCAAATGTGTGGTGGAAAACTAACACTGCACATCACCCTGAACACACCATCCCCACCATGAAACATGGTGGTGACAGCATCTTCATGATGTTGATGCATTTTCATCAGCAGGGACACTGAGCTGGTCAGAGTTGATGAGGAGATAGATGGAGCCAAATACAGGGTAATCTTAGAAGGAAACCTGTTAGTCTGCAAGAGACTTGAGACTAGGGTGGAGGTTCACCTTCCAGCAAGACATCTACCCTAAACATGCAACCAGAGCTACAATGGAAGGATTTAGATCAAAGCATATTCACGTGTTAGAATGGCCCAGTCAAAGTCCAGACCTAAATCCAACTGAGAATCTGTGACAAGACTAGAAATTGCTGTTCACAGATGCTCTCCATCAAATCTGACAGAGCTTGAGCTATTTTGAAAAGAAGAATGGGCAAAAATGTCACTCTCTAGATGTGGAAAGCTATAATGCCGCGTACACACAAGCAGACTCTCCGGCAGACTTGGTCCAGCGGACCGCATCCCGTCGGAAAATTTGATCGTGTGTGGGCTCCAGCTGACTTTTCTTCCCCAAAAGTCCGATGGACCTAGAAATAAAACATGTTTCAAATCTTTCCAACGGACTCGAGTCCGGTCGAAAAATCCGCTCGTCTGTATGCTAGTCCGACGGACTAAAACCGGCGCTACGGCAGCTATTGGCTACTGGCTATCAACTTCCTTATTTTAGTGCAGTCTTACATCATCACATACAAATCCGTCGGACTTTGGTGTGATCGTGTGTAGGCAAGTCCGTTCATTAGGAAAGTCCGTGGGATAGACCGTCGGACCAGTCCGGTCAAAAAGTCCGCTCGTGTGTACGCGGCATTAGAGACATACCCAAAAAGACTTGCAGCTGTAATTTCAGCGAAAGGTGGTTCTACAAAGTATTGACTCAGGGGGACTGAATACAAATGCATGCCACACCATTTATCATTTTCTTTCAACTTCACAATTATGTGGCAATTTGTGTTGGTCTATCACATAAAATCCCAATAAAATACATTTACATTTTTGGTTGTAACATGACAAATGTAGAAAATTTCAAGGAGTATGAATACTTTTTCAAGGCACTGTAACTAAACCCAGTGACAATCACTCTCAGATTGCTGGCACCTATATTGTAGTCCCACAAGCTAGAAAATCTTTGTGAAGGGTGCGGCTGAGAATGTAATTGTTGCAAATCAGTGACATTACAGTGTGAGGTTGACCAGCCATTTGGACATGTATAAGGAATTTTTCTTTGACTTTCCATACCTAAATATTTGTTTTGGGTCACTGTCTTAAAATGTACTGAAGATAAAACCTATGTGGCTATATACGGATTAAAGATCTTACGTGATGATTTTTTTATTGGCCAGATCTAGTGATGTCCTCATGTCTGTGACCCCTATGACTGGTATTCTTAGCGGTGTGTGTCAGTGCCATCCTCTAACCTACTGGATGGGCATAAACATGAACTCTCATCAAGTCAAGCATTCATGTTTATAATATGTATGCTGTCCAAGAGACATACTTGGAAGGTGTTGAATTACTGTACCTCTTTATGTCTGAGTACTCTTGTGTCCATGACCAGCTACTCTGCTTGAATCTCATGTGTTGCTTCTGCAGAAATGTTAATGACTTTTCATAAGCTATGACTAAGCCTATATCTTTTCATTTTTTATCTCATTAGGAAAGCATTAGCACTTCCCATATCACAGATCTGTCATAATATTTGCATTCCTTTTTTAACTAGGTTTCCCGTTATGCTGTGATCTTTGTGGATGATTAAACTGTAGTTTAAAAGAAGTTTAACAGAAGTCACCCCCAACACCAACACAACTTCAAACAAATAGTAAAATAATTGAGACACAGGGGTTGATTTACTAAACTTAAATAAACTGTTCTCTTTTCAAGGGATGTTGCGTTTTACAAGTGAATTTTCCCCAGAGATTAGTAAATGAGGTGAAGCAAGGTTCAAGCAAAAATGCAGTTTTTTTTTTTTTTTTTTACTTTCCATGCACGTGATCGGGTACTTATTGTAAACCTATTTACCTACACTAAGCTCTGGGATAAATTCCTTTGGTAAATGATCCCCACAGACACCAAACAGTGAATAAAGCAGACTATGGCCTCTTTTCAAAGTGCTCTGGAAACGGGCATTCCCTGAGAGCCCGGTCACATCAGGAATTGCACAGGAATGCGTTGGGTGTTCCTGTATGAGTCACATGCGGCGCAGTGTGGTGCAATTTGAGCCTATTAATTTTGAATGGACTGAATCACACTGGACCACACCAAAAGTAGTGCACGCACTACTTTAAAAAATGCACTGCAACCAGATTGCATGGTGCTTTTTTACCATGCAATCCGCTACAGGCAAATACATTGCATTTGTGTCTTGCATTTGGGGTGTCATTAACCTAACATTAACACCCGCTGCAGATCCCAACTGCAGTGCATTTTAAACACCAGTGTGGAAATGCCTACAGAACACAGGTTTCCTGCACTGCATTCTGGTGTGAATGGCTCCATATACTTACTGTATCTATGCTCCTTTGCAACTAGTTGCTTCTTTGCATTTAGCAAGAATACCTAGCATTTTTGGGTAGGGCTGAGTTTATGACCTGCTCATCTGTAACAGTGCCTGGGCCAGCCAACCACTTAATTGGAACACTGTCACCGCTTCCCCAGGTTGCAGACAAAGCCAATCTCAGTGCTGGCTGCAGAGGAGGAAGGAGCTCAGGTAAAGTAAATATATGGGGTCGGTGAATGCCCTTCCCAGAGACAATATCACCTTGCCCTGCATTGGTAAGGTGACGGTGTCTCTATAAAATCATTAAATGTCAACTTTAACAGCTTCCTCAGTATTCCCAACTTGAGGAATGAATCCATTAAAACACTTATTAGCACTTGAATACATTTTTTGAAATAGGCTGTGCACCTACATAATTGACAACAACACTTCCCAGTAAAGTTTTGTCAGCAAGCAAAGGTGTTGGGTGGGTGGTGATCTCATCAAGTGCTGCTGACTGGATTCTTTTAAACCTTCAGTTGGATACCTGAAACCTAGCTGAAAACTGGCCAGCAGTAGGTGGAAATTTCTTTTTCGAACTTTAGTTTGGTCCCAAGCCTCGGGCTCAGATTCATAACCTTGAAAAATACCATATAAAATGTAACTATAGACTTTAATATACATTCATTATTCAACAGTGCATAATACCACCTTACCAACCTTTCAGTGTCTGCCAGTGCTCTCTGCCAATCCCTCCACTTTCTTCCCATTGCCCAAGGAATAAAATTCAAAACACTAACAATAACATACAAAGCCATTGACAATTCTGCCCCAAACTACATCACCAATCTTATCTTCAAATATCACCCAAACCGTTCTCTCCACTCCTCCCAAGACCTTCTGCTCTCTAGCTCCCTAGTCTCCTCCTCCCATGCTCGTCTCCAGGACTTCTCCAGAGCATCTCCCATCCTCTCAAACGCACTACCCCAATCTGTTTGGTTATGTCCTACTCTGGCCACTTTTAGGCGATCCCTGAAAACTCATCTCTTCAAGGAGGCCAATCTTGCCTCCAGCTAACAACTGAATCTTCTACTCCCCTCATCAGTTAATCCCTAACAGTCCCTACCTTTTGTTTCACTAGCCCCCCGCTCTTAGATTGTAAGCTCCCAGGAGCAGGGCTCCTCTAAACCTCTTGTTTTGAATTGTACATTGTGGTGAAGTGTCTCTCTACATTGTCAAGCGCTGCGCAAACTGTTTCCGTTATACAAATCCTGTATTATAATAATAATAATAATACAGACAAATGTAAAGTTAAGGTAGTTACACATAAAAAAGGTGAGAAAGGAGAGGGCAGCAATATCATAAGGCCACCACATTAAACGCCACAGCCTTTGCAGTCAAATTATAATGCATTTATTATAAAAAAGGCACAACTTATTTTCCCAAAAGCACTTTTATAACTAGGATGCCACAAGTGATTTTGATACTTGAGAACATACAGTATATAATTTTGCAATAAATTTAAGCACAGCCACAGCAGGGGTGTTCTACATTTCACTCTTCCACACTGTCATTACTGTGATTGCAGGAAGAAGGCCGGGAGATTCTGTTATTGTATATAAATGCTCTGCCCTCTCTGATTGACAGCTATCAAAATTCCACACTTCCTTTTACTCAGATAAACAATAAAGACATTTCAAAGTGACTTATGAGTGTTTTTTTCACATGTGATTGTTAAACAAATTGATTTTGGATATTACTTTGAGGATGATATGTACTAATCCCACTAAGCATAAACCTTGTACAATAATTGCTTCACATTAAACAATTGTACATTAAAGATGACTTCCAGACAGATAGTAAAAACATATTTTTGTCCAGTAACATAAATTACAAAATATTATTTTTTTAAATATATAACATAAAACTGCATAAGTATGTCTTTAGTATTTTGTAATCTACTAAACAGCAAGCTGGAAATACGAGAGTTTAGCATTTTGAGCCAAAGAAAGCTCTGTTGCATTGCACACTGCTGTCCGAACATGTTAACAAAAGAGGAGAGCATGAGAATGAACTCATCAGTATGCTTCTGACCCTTCGCTGTCAAATTAACAGATCAGCTGAAACTGTGGACCATGCTGTATTGCTTAAAGCAGACCAAGCATGGGATATATTTTATATCTTAAGTGTCAAAATCCTAGGTAAAGTGTAAGGCAGCCCACACATTGAGCATTTTATTTCCTTCAACCAGCGAGTTGAACAAAAAAAATGACCTAGTTCCCTTGTTCACATTTTTAAGGTGGATGGCGGAATCACTCCCACTGTGCCATTGTGTTCTGACTGCAGGGAGCCTTCCCCACTGTCAGAATACACTGATCAGTGTTGCAGGCTATAGCCAGCAGCACTGATCATTCAGGAAAAACCTGAAAGGCTGGTTGTACAGAAATCAGTTGGTAGATCGACTTCTGTACAAGCAGCCTGCCCATATATGGATTGAAATTCAGCTGGCTATAGCCTGCAATACTGATCAGTGTATTCCAACAGTGAGGGAAGCTTCCTGCCATCAGAACACAATGGCACATTGGGAGTGATTTTCCCATCCACCTTGAATGTGTGAATGGGGGAATCGGGTCATTTTTTTTTTCATTCAACCCGCTGGTTGAAGGAAACAAAATTATCAATGTATGGGCTATCTTATCTTTACCTAGCATTTTGACACTTAACATATATAATATATTGTATGTTATACTTGACACAGTCATGTAAACCCTGGTGCTTGTTCAGTGCTGCTGGACCTTCTTACCCATAACTTGCCACAAAGTTACAATCCTTTAGTCTGATTGCAGGTAAGAGAATACTGAGAAAATGCTTCATCTTACCTGCAGCAGACTGATTACATCATGCTGCCTTGGCAAAGTCACTTGGTTGGGGCTTACTAATGTTCTTTAATCATAAATGATGACTTTTAAAAAAAAAATATTGTTTATATATTATGACATTACTGGATTTTTTTTCATTCAGATTAATTTGTAAAGTTGTTGAAAGGTCCACAGTAGCTGCAATACAGGAAAATTAGGTTTTAAACATAGCCGTGCTGTCTGGTAGGGATGCCTGAATCATAAAGCTAACTGAATCACAAGACTAGCTGAATAGAATTACAAACACTGTCGATATCCAAATAATTACCATGTGTATATTTCAATTACATATTTACAGTGTCTTGAAAAAGTATTCATACTCCTTGAAATTTTCCACATTTTGTCACGTTACAACCAAAAACGTTAATGTATTTTATTGGGATTTTATGTGATAGACCAACACAAAGTGGCAAATAATTGTGAAGTTAAAAACAAGGAAAAGGGCGCCTCTGAGTATGTATCATAAAACAATTTATTTAAACAACAGTATCCACTCACATGATAGAAAGAGGAGTTGTGTTCAGGTCCGTAGTCTGGGCTGAGGAGATGGTGTAGGACTGAAGGTCACAGCAGATCCTGTGTGGCTGGCACTCCATCAAATCCAGGCAGGAAGGGGTGGAGATGGCTGAGCACAGCGCAATGCAGTCTCGTTCAGCGCTCCCAGCAAATGTATTATCACAGTCTGGTGGAAAAGAAGGAATCCATCCAGATTATTACACTAAAGGCAAACCAACTGTGTAGTCAGCCAGGTTGCAGGTGTCTAGCAAAACCCAGAGTCAGGATTGAATGTTCCGATCCAAGCTGTATTTTCTACAAATAAATATGTGAAAAGTCTAGTGTGGCGTTTGTATTCAGCCAGTACTTTGTAGAACCACCTTTCGCTGCAATTACAGCTGCAAGTCTTTTTGGGTATGTCTCCAGCTTTGCACATCTAGAGAGTTACATTTTTGCCCATTCTTCTTTGCAAAATAGCTCAAGCTCTGTCAGATTGGATGGAGAGCGTCTGTGAACAGCAATTTTCAAGTCTTGCCACAGATTCTCAATTGGATTTAGGTCTGGATTTTGACTGGGCCATTCTAACACATGACTATGCATTGATCTAAAGTTCTAAACCATTCCATTGCAGCTCTGGCTATATGTTTAGGGTCGTTGTCCTACTGGAAGGTGAACTTCCACCCAAATCTCAGATCTTTTGCAGACTCTAACAGGTTTTCTTCTAAGATTGCCCTGAATTTGGCTCCATCCATCTTCCCATCAACTCTCACCAGCTTCCCTGTCCCTGCTAAAGAAAAGCATCCCCACAACATGATGCTGCCACCACAATGTTTTACGGTGGGGATGGTGTGTTCAGGGTGATGTGCAATGTTAGTTTTCCGCCACACATATTTTACTTTTAGGCCAAAAAAGTTCAATTTTGGTCTCATCTGACCAGATCACCTTCTTCCACATGTTTGCTGTGTCCCCCACATGGCTTCTCGCAAACTGCAAACAGAACTTTTTATGGCTTTCTTTCAACAATGGCTTTCTTCTTGCAACTCTTCAATAAAGGCCAGATTTGTGAAGTGCACGATTAATAGTTGTTCTATGGACAGATTCTGCCACCTGAGCTGTGGATCTCTGCAGCTCCTCCAGAGTTACCATGGGCCTCTTGGCTGCTTCTCTGATTAATGCTCTTCTTGCCCGGCCTGTCAGTTTAGGTGGACAGCCATGTCTTGGTAGGTTTGCAGCTGTGCCATACTCTTTCAATTTTCAGATGATGGATTGAAGAGTGCTCCTTGAGATGTTCAAAGCTTGGGATTTTATTTTTATAACCTAACCCTGTTTTAAACTTTCCCACAACTTTATCCCTGACCTGTCTGGTGTATTCCTTGGCCTTCACGATTCTGTTTGTTCACTAAGGTTCTCTAATGCCCTGTACACACGGTCGGACATTGATCGGACATTCCGACAACAAAATCCATGGATTTTTTCCGATGGATGTTGGCTCAAACTTGTCTTGCATACACACGGTCACACAAAGTTATCGGAAAATCCAATTGTTCTGAATGTGGTGACATAAAACATGTACGTTGGGACTATAAACGGGGCAGTAGCCAATAGCTTTCATCTCTTAATTTATTCTGAGCATGTGTGGCACTTTGTGCATCGGATTTGTGTACACACAATCGGAATTTCCGACAACGAATTTTGTTGTCGGAAAATTTTACAGCAAGCTCTCAAACTGTGTGTCGGGAATTCCGATGGAAAATGTGTGATGTAGCCCACACACGGTCGAAATTTCTGACAACAAGGTCCTATCACACATTTATGTGTATGGGGCATAAGTGTCAGTAATAGGATCCCTTTAGGACCCAGCAGAACTCACCTGACACTGCCTTTGCCTGGGAAACAACAGTGATTGGCCAGCTCACCTTTAAATCACTTGTATCAGCATTCAATCAGTGCTCGTGTTAGAGTTTACCTTGTGTTTGATCCAGTTGATATCTGCTCTGTGTATTTCGTGTATGACCCGGCTTGTTTGACCCTGTTTGCTTGTTTCTGATTTGGTACCGTTTGGACTCTGATCTTCCTGTGTATGACCCAGCTTGCCTAGACTACGCTTTGCCTGATTCTACTGTAGTACCTTCATCTGCAGCGGTGAACTACACGCACCAGACATCTATCCTCACCTGCAGCAGTGAACTACAAGCACCAGACAACATCTATCCTCATCTGCAGCAGTGAACTACAAGGTCCAGCAAACATCTACCTTCATCTACAGCGGTGAACTACAAGTCCCAGCTGACCTGCTCTGCTCAGACCTGCTCATGGTATGTGCTCTTGTTCTTTGAACTCTTTGCATAATCATAACACCTGAACTGTTACCTGTTATATGCTCCTAGCCTGACATTAACACAAGCCATACATAATAAAGGAAACCTATCATGGATCCTGAGCAGGCTCAGTTGTTTGCACAGGAACTTTGCCGCTTATCCCATTAAGTTCAGGAAATGGCCACAGAGCTCACCAAGGTGTAATCTCCTTCTATTACCACCGATACAAAAACTCCATCTGAACCAAAAATTCCTTTGCCTGACCGATTTTATGGTGACCGTAAAGGGTTTTGCAACTTTAAAAACAGCTGCAAATTATATTTCAAGTTAAGGCCATCCTCGTCTGGCCCTGAAACTCGGAGAGTTCAAATTATTATCTCTCTTCTACAGGGTGACCCCCAGGCTCTGGCCTTTAACCTGGAACCAAACCATCCAGCCTTGCTAACAGTAGATGCCTTCTTTGAAGCCCTAGGGTTAATATATGATGATCCAGATCGTGCTACTACTGCAAAATCAACCCTGCGTAACTTAAAGCAAGGAACTACCACAACTGAAATGTATTGCTCAGAGTTTCGCAGGTGGGCCCCGGAATCTGGCTGGAATGATGCAGCTCTCCGCAGCCAGTTTAGAATGGGCCTTTCAGATGCAATTAAGGATGCTCTGGTCAACTTCTCCTACCCAGCCTCACTGGAGGAGGCTATGAGTCTAGCCATTAGAATTGACCACCACCAGCGAGAGAGGAGACGAGAACAAACTACAGCTGTGGCAAACTATATACCTCCCTTGCCGCCTGACTATTCCACCTCCAGTGCCAAATCTGAGGAAGAACCTATGCAGTTAGGCTCCACCCGGTTATCTGCCCAGGAACACACGCGCCGGCGTAACATGGGACTCTGCTTGTATTATGGCCTCAAGGGTCACATGCTCATTTCGTGCCCTACACGTCCGGGAAACTCCAGGACCTAGGTAATTGTGGGGAGGTTACCCTAGGTCTGCTCTCATCTCCCCAGGGGGACAATCGTATTCTTTTACCCGCTGTCATTTACTTTGGGACAGGGGCTCATGAACTGCTGGCCTTGGTAGATTCTGGAGCCGCTGAGAATTTTATTGATAAGACTCTGATTACCTCTTTGTCCCTGGAAACTCATGCTCTAGATTGCCCAGTCCGCCTGATTTCCGTGGATAATCGGCCTCTCTCACAAGATCTAGTGCTCCAATCCACCAACCCTTTCCAGTTACAATTGGGGGCTTTGCATTGGGAGAAGATTTCATGTCTTGTCATTGACTCTCCATCCACTCCTTTGATCCTAGGCCTTCCTTGGCTTCAGAAGCACAATCCTGTAATTGACTGGTGAACAGGAAATATTCTGGCTTGGTCCAATCAGTGTAAAAAGAACTGCATCCAGCACCCTGTTCGACTGGCTACCTGTCAAGTGGGAATGGAACAGATTCCACTTTGTAATAAGGACTTTTGGGATGTGTTTTCTAAAGGGATTGCTGACACTTTACCACCTCATCACAGTTATGATTGTCCCATTGACCTCTTGCCTGACACTACACCTCTTCGAGGGAGAGTCTTTCCACTGTCTGAGCCAGAGAATCTTGCCTTGCAAGAATACATCCAGGAAAACCTAGCTAAGGGTTTCATCCATCCCTCCACTTCTCCCGCAGGAGCAGGATGCTTCTTTGTCCCAAAGAAGGATGGGGGACTGAGACTTTGTGTTGATTACAGAGGTCTAAATAAAATAACTGTTCCCAATTGGTATCCTCTTCCTCTCATCACAGAATTGTTCTCTCAAATCCAGGGAGCCAAAATTTTCTCCAAACTGGTCTTAAGGGGAGCCTATAATCTGGTGCGCATCCGTGCAGGCGACGAGTGGAAGACAGCCTTTAATACCAAGGATGGTCATTACGAATGTCTTGTCATGCCTTTCGGTCTCAGAAATGCACCAGCTGTCTTTCAGAACTTTATGAATGACATTTTCCGTGACATGTTGGGTCGCTTCATGCTGACCGACTTAAGAAGAAGTTCCATCTTCGTCATCCAAGTAAGCCTGGGGGTGCAGGAGCAACCCCTCGAGAAAGGGGGGGTACTGTCAGTTTAGGATCCCTTTAGGACCCAGCACAACTCACCTAACACAGCCTTTGCCTGGGAAACAACAGTGATTGGCCAGCTCACCTTTAAATCACTTGTATCAGCATTGAATCAGTGCTCGTGTTAGAGTTTACCTTGTGTTTGATCCAGTCGATATCTGCTCTGTGTATTTCGTGTATGACCCGGCTTGTTTGACCCTGTTTGCTTGCTTCTGATTTGGTACCGTTTGGACTCTGATCTCCCTGTGTATGACCCAGCTTGCCTAGACTACGCTTTGCCTGATTCTACTGTAGTACCTTCATCTGCAGCGGTGAACTACAAGCACCAGACATCTATCCTCACCTGCAGCGGTGAACTACAAGCACCAGACAACATCTATCCTCATCTGCAGCGGTGAACTACAAGGTCCAGCAAACATCTATCTTCATCTACAGCGGTGAACTACAAGTCCCAGCTGACCTGCTCTGCTCAGACCTGCTCATGGTATGTGCTCTTGTTCTTTGAACTCTTTGTATAATCAGAACACCTGAACTGTTACCTGTTATATGCTCCTAGCCTGACAATAAGGCCTCATTTACACAAGGCGGACTCCGTTTCCACGGAGCCCGCCTCGGTCCGCCGACTCAGCGGGAGATTAGTCCGTTGATCTCTGCTGAGCCGGCGGATGACAGGTCCCTCTCTGCTCACTGAGCGGGGAGGGGCTTGTCAGGCGCCGCTGTTGCCTATGGAGGGATTGGATGAAAACGGACAGCATGTCCGTTTTCGTCAGCTCTCACCCGATCCACCAGCGACGGATCTGGACGTAGAGCCATCCGTCTGCTTTTAGCGGATCGGACAGGGTCGAATGTCAGTGGACATGTCTCCGCTGACATCTGTCGCTCCATAGGCTAACATGGAGCGCTCGTTCAGGTCCGCCGCCAAAACTGACAGGCGGACCTGAAAGGTCCGATCATGTGAAAGGGGCCTAAGAAACCTGTGAGGACTCCACAGAACAGCTGTATTTATACTGAGATTAAATTACACACAGGTGGACTCTATTTACTAATTAGAAGGCAGAAGACTTCTGAAGGCAATTGGTTGCATAGATTTTAGTTAGGTGTATCAGAGTAAAGGGGGCTGAATACTAATGCACGCCACACTTTTCGACATTTATTTGTAAAGAATTTTGAAAACATTTATCATTTTCCTTTCGCTTCACAATTATGTGCCACTTTGTGTTGTTCTATCATATAAAATCCTAATAAAATACATTTACATTCTTGGTTGTAACAAGACAAAATGTGGAAAATTTCAAGGGGTATGAATATTTTTTTCAAGGCACTGTAGCTGTATGACTTTCCATTTAACTATTATGACCTGTATTTTCACATTTATGTTTTACATACTGTCATTTCTTCTGAATATACTTTCAGGCACTGAAAAAGAGGATATGGGAGATGACATCTTATTAGGATCGGTGGATGAGTTTTGGTGGTTCCCTCACATGTGGAGTCATATGCAGCCTCACCTTTTCCATAACGAGTCCTCCTTGGTGGAACAAATGATTCTAAACAAGAAATTTGCTTTGGTAATGAAATGCATGTTTGTTGGACCTTTTCATAAAGCATGCCAACATGATTATAGATTATGCCTTGAATGCCCTTGATCATGTTTTGCAGTGCTCATGTTTTTGAAACGTATTTTTCATTATGTTATTAACCGAGAAATAATATTAATTTTACTGGCCTTTCTTCCAATTTAGAAAAGCTCAAGAAAGTGCATAGATACAAGAGAAAAAAACAAGAGAAATAGGTTCAAGATAACATTTTAAAAATGCCATCTAGGAAAAGTTTCTACTTTTACTTCCCTTTTAGAAATAATGCATTGCAATGGTTTATGGTGGAAACATTTCCAGGGCTGAAGTAGGTTGCTGAGGTTATCAGTAGAAAAACTGCTCGGGGCTGCAGTTGTCAGAAATTATACATAAAAACTGTGCTGAAAATAAACATACATGGACTACAATAACATTTAAAGTCATGGCTAACTTTTATTCTTATGTTCAATATTCCACAGGGTAATTTGGAGTGTACTGTATGTCATGCCAAAAAATCTCTTTCTAGTTTTGAATAGAGTGGGGATGGATTAGAACGCCTATCTGTTTTTTTTTTACTTATGTCCAGAGCCCTATTAAAGAGATTTACTCTTCACTTCTGGTCCTGCTTGTAACAACTTTTCCAGACAGGAAGCAAGGGAGAATTTGCACCAGGGATACATAAAAGCTGGCTGCTGCAGAATTGCCCTTACTTTACTGTCTGTTAAAATGTGTGAAGTGTGGGTACATTTTACTATGGAGGCTCAGATAGCAGTAAAAATCTGACAGGGTTCTAACCCTTTAGAACCCATTGTGGTAGTAATTTTGATCTGCTGGATTTCCCAAGCATATGGACTCACAATTACTATGGCATGCCCATATAGATATAAGCATTTATAAGTAGTTTTTAAAAACAATATGATAAAAAAAACTTAGTCATAAATAACAATGACAAAGTGATCCCCTTAAGCTGCAAAGGTAGCAGATGGGGGTGTACATAAACTGCAGCATTGTGGGGAGGCAAACTTTATCCAAACTGTTGCACTCAGGGGGCTGTTGCCACACTGAGGGCTCAGAGGACAGCACCTCCAGCCAAACATGACCAAATCAACTGAATTGGGCCAAAGCTCAGTGATGCATTGCATCTTTTTAGGGGTTAAAACATAATGCCTCCTCACTGCCTTTTAGCACTGATCACTGTAATAATGTCACTAGTCCCCAAAACAAGTGTCAAAAGTGTCAGTTAGGTGTCAGATTTGTCCGCTGCAATATCGCAGTCCTGCTATAAGTCGCTGATCGCTGCCATTACTAGTAAACAAAAACAAAAAAAACAAAAAAATATCCAATAGTTTGTAGACACTATATCTTTTGTGCAAACCAATCAATATATGATAAAATACCACCAAAAGAAAGCTCTATTTGTGTAAAAAAAACGACATCAATTTTATTTGGTTCAGTGTCACATAACCACGCAATTGTCAATTAAAGTAACGCAGTACCGTATCACAAAAAATGGCCTGGTCAGGAAGGGGGGGAAACCTTCCGGAGCTGAAGTTGTTAAAGTGTATGTTAACCTAAATATTTTTTTCTATGTGTTCACATATGTGCATTTTATAAATAATAGTCTCTATTATTTTCATGTGCTTCTTCCATCTTAAGTATCTGGTTGATCCTGATAGTCGCCTTTATTTCTTGTTCTAAATGGACCACACAAAGCATGGCAGCTGATCTGTGTTAGCATGGTCAGTTTTCATCTTTTAACTGGAAATTCAGAGATACCGGACACTGTGCAGACACACAGCTTACCTGTATTGGTTAGTTTGTTCAGCCATCACACCTCCAGACCAATCACAGCACATATTCCTCTCCCAATCACAGCCTATTGAACATTCCCCTGCTTAAGCACAGCCTCTATCTTGCCTCAGACTGAACAAACTATGAAATACAGGCACACTACGTGTCTGCATAGTGTCCTGTAACCTCCCCGACACTATCAGAAAGAAAAGATGCACGGTCTCATGATAACACTTTTTAAGCTTGTAAAAAAAGTAAGACAGATCATTTCTAAAACTAAGTAAAAGCAGTTAGAACTGTATTAGAAAGTGTTTATACATATATGGAAACACAGGGCGAGACTAGTACCCCCCTACTCACAAGAATTTAAGTCGAAGTAAATATTCTCTGTAACGGTATATTGGAGCGTTACTTACTCTCACTGTTTAATTGTTGCTCGAGTTTTCTGTAAATGCTTTTTACCTTTAAATAAAAGAAATTTGTTCAAATAAAAAGTGTTTTAACATTGTAGGTTCACAACTACTGTAACAAATTTACACAATTAAAATAAATACAAGCTATGTAAAGAAATTATGACAAATATATACAATTATAAATCAAATAATGAAATTGTTTAGAAAAGAATGTGATCCAACTACCCATATATACCGTACATGCAGTCAAACTAAACTATCTGAAGAAAATGCCCTATTTAAATATCTATCAAAATAACATTGAACTACCACTGATGTATGGTTATAAATGTATCTAATGGAAGCTCATCTCTTGCTCAGAGAACACACATAGTACAGTCTTTCCCCTTCCAGCACTTGTTCTATTGGCCTTTTCCTCAAGCTATCTTCTATGTCTTCATTTCCTGCAATATCCCCTTGCATTCCTCCCAGGAGCATAATCACAAATCATGGGCACCCCAGCTAATTATCTCTGTAGTACATTGCACTGTCAACTGTGACAATACTCATCATTAATCTTTTACATAAAGTATGTCTACATCAGTGACAGGCAGCAGGAAAGCTGACAGTGTTGTCAGGTTACTAGAGAGTAATGCTTTGGATAAAAAACGAGTTAATTGTAATAATAATAATAACCATAATAATATGTTATACTATGGCAAATGATTAATGCTCTTACACACAAATTCTCTATAACCCTAATACAGACTGCTTTAAACTCTGGTTTCTAAATATTATAACTACAATCCTCAGCCATCCTATAGGGTTTTAGCAGAGGGCGCTGGGATCTGAGACTGCATTAGGCAGCCTGTAGAAGAAGTTCAGAAGGAAGCAAAACTGCACTGCTAAGACAGATTAGGAAATGATTCTTACTGCACAGAGAGTGATCTGTGACTAGACAATTCTAAGGTCTGACTTCAGTCCTTCTATAATGGAAACTTCATAGATTTCTGTAAGATCACACCATAATGGGCCCTCATCCTACCCCAGGCCCCATAGCAACTGCTTGGACTGCTATGGCTATTGTCATGCCACTGCCCCATGCCCTGTTTAACTGGAATGGAACATTTGAATTCCCTTGTTCATGGCAGTTCATAGGCTATCATCCATCGCTGATACTGCTAGCAAGGACTGAGCTACTAAGAGCAGGACACCAAGTGTAACCAATCCATAAAGCACCCATACTGTATTATATACTGCACCTATTCCAAACATAGACCTATACTGCATTCTACTGATCCTTTATTGCATCTGAACCACATCGTTATGCCTGTGCCTAGACTTTACTGTACCTATACTACATGCAGGTTACCTGGGACTGTCACTAAATGGAAGGATGCTTCTAAAGGGCCCCAATGATAACCAGAAAAAGAACACCCCAAGCTACTATCCCTCCCATAAAAATTATTCTGCAAAACCCCTTTGTTTCCCCCTGCCCCCTTTACTGCCATCCTCCTTTTCTTTTGAACAGTGCCTACCCATACAGCACTCGGTACATTAAGCATTACTACTGGTTACTGCTGCACATGAGGTGGCCTTGCTACTGTCAATGCTGATCTGGATGCCAAATGTCATCTTATGCCTAGTCCCTACTGTTAATCACTTTGTATGCTAAATTGTGTTATTACCATTGTTAATCCATTTTATTCTTGCCTAGTCCTAGTTACCAACCATATTGGATAACAATATATTAAAGGGGTTGTAAAGGTAAAAATTTTTTCACCTTAATGCATTCTATGCATTAAGGTGAAAAAGCTTTTGACAGTACCGCCGCCCCAGCCCCCCCCGTTTTACTTACCTGACGCCTCGAATCTTCGCTCCTCGTCCTCGTCAGCTTCATTGCAGCTCAGCCTGGTCGCTGATTGGCTGCAGTGGATGGATTGAAAGCAGCGCAGCCATTGGCTCGCGCTGCTGTCAATCACATCCGATGACGCGGCGCGCCGGGGGGCGGGGCCGAGTGATACAGCAAGCGGCTATAGCCGCCGGCTGTATCACGGGAGCGCGCCCGCAAGCACTCACCACCGTGCGAGGGAGCTCGCATGAAGGTGGTAAATGCTTGCGGGGAGGAGCTGAAACAGCCGCCGAGGGACCCCAGAAGACCAGGTTCGGGGCCACTCTGTGCAGAACGAGCTGCACAGTGAAGGTAAGTATAACATGTTTGTTATTTTAAAAAAAAAAAAAAAACATCTTTACAACCCCTTTAAGTTTGCCTTTACTACCTGGATTGGTTCCTATTTTTTTTAATATAGAACTACTATTGAGTACTAAGTTTTACTTTCAGTGAATTCCTGTGATATTGTATGTTTGTACACTCAACCTGGTGTGTCAAAGGGGCTGAGTTTCTTGAGAAAGTTGAGGCAAAGAACAGAGGACCCATCCTAACAAGCAGCTTCTTCAGGGGTACATTAATTAATACATGTCAGCTATCTCCTAAAACATTACTGAAATGTCCATTTTTATTGTAAATATGCTAAAGCTTAGCTAACCAATTCAGGCACTGGACTGTGTGCTGCTAACCACATTTGTTATTGAAGTCTCAGTATGAAATCTATCGAGGTTGTGTACACCTCTGCAAGAATAGTGCAAACTTAGGAAAAACTATGAGAGTACACCTTGATGCAAGGTCCATTGTAAATCAGGCCTGATGTGTTATCTGGCAGTAAACATGGGTATAGTACAATCATTTTCTGTTATACCGTTTTTACGGTTCAGCAGGAAAGAAAATGATGTATTCTTACACTGAAACATGGCAATGTTTTAAAATGACATTACAAAAATGCAGATTGTTCTGCCATTGAGTATTATGACACAATGCTATATTCTTTTTTTCCTAATAATGTTACATTCTTTATTTCCTATCACTTGTTAAAATGGAAACATAAAAAATGAGTGCAGAAGAATACAGTAATCCATGGATGAATCATAAGGTCTTTTTTTTTTAAAACCATAGTATAGTCAAGTAAAAGATCATGCTTCATTTCCCTTTAACCTATTTGGATGCGTTCCTTTTTATACCATTATTGCGGAGGACACATCCGTTCAGCTGTGTGATCAAAAGAACTAGTTCTGGGAAGAATAGTAGAAATGTTTTGTTCCTCTGCGTTTCCAGTGTGATAAAATGCTGCATAAATGCTATGCTTTTGTGCAGTATACGTTAACAGCTCACTGAAATAAAATAGCAAAAAGGCAATGGATAAAACATAAATCAGCAGCTGAAAAGAAAAAAATAAAGCTTCCAGAAATATCAAACTGAGAACCATATCTTTGACCATGTATATACTTTAAATTACATTCATTCCTATCCCGAGCCAGATGTTATAAAAACGCCTACATGCGCAAAATAGATGTTACAGCAATGCTACCCACAATAATTTTTTTTTTTTTTTTCAATCCATTCATTCTATTTTCACAGCCCTTTCTCATCTGTCTGATGTCCCCTTAAGCTTTGTAACCACCACATTCCTGCTAAGATGAATGTTCTTACTATACTGTCAATCATTGTCTTAGAGCAACGTCGTGTTTGTAAGTTCTTAGTAGAAATCTGTTGCTGAACTCTATCAAAAATCTTGTCTTTGAGGTTTTCAGAATAGTGGACAAAGCCTTCCACTGATGTACTGTACATAATCCTTTATAATACGGCTAAAATGTTCAGATTCTGCAATTCCACCAAAAGTAAAACTATCTAAAAAAAAGAAAAAGCAAAAAAAGGCACTTAAACCAAGATAAACACAAATGCAATGAGTTTTAAAAAAGAGGAGGTGAATTAAACACCTTGCAAATCTTAGTTCACTTAGGCACATCTTGTTTTTCAATTGCAGGCTGATTCTTTTTTTTTTTTTTTTTTTTACTCTGTTGGCCGATAAATTTAAAATAATAGCTGAGACTGGATAGTCAAAAATATCTTTTCTGATCCACTGATCCTCTGATCTTCAATACAAAGTGCAAATCATGGCTTAGCAAAATTTAACAAGTACATTTTTATTTAGCGCAAAGAATCTTTATTCATTATAATGATTAAATTATGTGCAAACAAAATTCTGTGCCCTTGACTGGGCATTCAAAGTAAGCACAGGTGCATGTATTTTATAAGTAAACCACCTTCTTTTTCTTTTTTTTATAAGTGTATGTATAGGAAAACCTTTTCAGCTTCATACACATATAAACAGTCACAGTCAGTGGTAAAAGAGGCATATTGCTGCAGCTGGGCTGACAGTGGTTGCAGACAGCTGTGGTCAGGAAGCCTGTACAAAGCAACAACAGGCTGAAATGAGCTGCAGCTGTCCCTCAATTTTTGCATGTATCCACATATTAAGTGGTTACTTGCCATTAGGGAAAGATGTCTGACCCTGGACTAACACAGATGCATGCAGGGATGGACATCTGCCCCTAATCACAGGTAAGCTTTTGATGTGCAGACACATGGGAACAGCAGGAGCTTCTGTCTGGACACATACTGTATGTCAGTTTATCTACAGCAATACCCTGTCCCTTGCCACTGTCCATGCCTGTTTGTCGTAGAGTGTCCCAAATCTAGTGTATGGAGTCAGGTGACAGCCAGCCTAAACTTTGTTTATGTTATCTGGGTTTGATATGTTTCTCCTAAGCCCAGGGAAATTGTTTGCTTCTGCCTGCTTCTGGGGAATTTTCACCAACAGATAGAGTGAGAAAATACAATGTTGTGGCTCATTGATCTTGAGTTTACTGTTGCCGCAGTGTGAAGGAATTGAATAAAACTGCTGGGTCATGGTCAGACCTCAGCCCTTGATGGGCTAAATCACCTTTACTATACTCAGTGGTGGCCGGTGCTTAATATATTGGGGAGGTGGCAAACTAACACCAACCCCCCCCCGAGACAAACGGAATTGCGGTGATCAAAACACCTCCCCCCCGCACGCAGACGAGATGGCGGCGTTCAGGGCATTAAATTTGGAGCCAGGGAAATGAAGAGTCAGGCCGTTGATTCTCCACCTGGGCGAACAGGAAGTGTGTCCTGAGAAATGATAGGCCAGAGAGTCCTAAGACTCCCTGGCCAATCGGGTCACAGGAACTGCTTCTTGATTGGCGAGGAGGTGAATCAGGAAGACAATAGCGGATATTAGTTTGCTATTGTCACACAAGTGGGTGAGCTCGGGGGGCAGTGCTCTGTGCCCCAAGTCCACACATTTTTGAAGCCAATTAGAGCCTCAAGGTCTAATCATTTGCTTAAAAAAAAACCCATTGAAAACCATGTATTTAGCACTCCGCATGTAGATTGGGGGGCTAGACACGTGGATGGGGGGTGGCGCCCGTGCGCCCTGCATGAGCGGCCGCCACTGACTATACCTATTGCTGTGCTATTGTGAATAGTTTTGTATTTTTAGACTTGAACAGAAAACATAGAGTATCTGCTAGTAGTTCTCTACTTACCAGGGTAGTCCCAGAATGGTCTCAGAGTAACAGTAACATATGTATCATAGTAGTAAACTTTGTTCCATTTGTATGCCTTAGAATTTACCTGCAACTAGATATCTTTGTCACTTAAAATTATTGTAAACAATTACCATTCAGTTTAAAATAGAAATGAAAGACAAAACGTATATATAAATATAAAAAAAAATTATAAATACATTTTTTTGCATTTTTTTATACAGCCATGGCCAAAAGTTTTGACAATGACACAAATATTATTTTCACAAAGTCTGCTGCTTCAGTGTTTTTAGATCTTTTTGTCAGATGTTACTGTGGTATACTGAAGTATAATTACAAACATTTCATAAGTGTAAAAGTCTTTTATTGACAATTACATTGTTTATGCAAAGAGTCAATATATTTGTGTTGACTCTTCTTTTTCAAGACCTATGCAATTCACCTTTGCAGGCTGTCAATCAACTTCTGGGCTACAACCTGACTGATGGCAGCCCATTCTTGCATAATCAATGCTTGGAGTTTGTCAGAATTTGTGTTTTTTTTAAATGTTCACTCACCTCTTAAGGACTGACTACAAGTTCTCAATGGGAATAAGGTCTGGTGAGTTTCCTGGTCATGGACCCAACATTTTAATGTTTTGTTCCCCAAGCCACTTAGTTATTACTTTTGCCTTATGGCAAGGTGTTCCATCA
Organism: Aquarana catesbeiana; assembly: GCF_042186555.1. Taxonomy (NCBI): domain Eukaryota; kingdom Metazoa; phylum Chordata; class Amphibia; order Anura; family Ranidae; genus Aquarana; species Aquarana catesbeiana. The sequence goes on from NC_133324.1 coordinate 681,757,088, forward strand.
TGCTGGAAAAGGCATTGTTCCTCACCAAATTGTTCTTGGATGGTTGGGAGAAGTTGCTCTTGGAGGATGTTTTTGTACCATTCTTTATTCATGGCTATGTTCTAGAAATGTGCTGTTTGTTTTGTTCCTAATTGAAATTCGTATGAATTTCAATTTTTTGGAAATTCAGATGTATCCGAATTTCCGAATTACAATAGTGACGCATTTAAACGAAACTGAAATAACGAAAAAAAAAATCAGATGAAATTCAAATAATTTTCAAATAGTTTATGAATTCGAAAAGTTTTTTAATTCGAAAAGTTTTCAAATTCGAATAGTTTTCCAATTTCCAAAGATAATAAAATAGAATAGAAAATGAAGGAATAGAATAGAAAAAATAAAAGAATAGAAAAGAATATAACAGAAAATAAAAGAATAGAATATAATAGACTAAAACAGAGCAAAATATAATAGATAATAAAAGAACAGAATGGAATAGAATAGAATAGAATAGAATAGAATAGAATAGAATAGAAAGGAATAAAATAGAATAAAAAAAATAATAGAATTAAATAGAAAGATTATAACCATCTTATGAAATTCAAACAGAATAGAAAAGAATAGAATAAAAAAATAGAATAGAAATAATATAACAATTTTCCAAAATTCAAATAGAATCAAATTGATTTTGAATAGAATAGAAAAGAACAGAATAGAATACAATATCTATAACCATCTTCATATTCTAATCTATTCTTTTCTATTCTATTCAAATTCAAATTGATTCTATTTGAATTTTGGGAAATGGTTATATTCTTTCTCTGATTAAAAATTCTGGGAGGTAAGAGTAATTTATATCTATCTCCGCTAGAGTTGCCTAATAGTTTCTAGGACTTATTCTAATCAAAAGCTAGGACATAATGCCGTTTGCATTTTTCTTTTTCATCATTAAATTCTTGTATTTCATTTACAAATGTTAATTTGTATTGTAGGAGCATGGTATTCCAACTGACATGGGATATGCAGTGGCACCCCATCACTCTGGTGTCTACCCTGTACACATTCAACTTTACGATGCTTGGAAAAAGATATGGAATATCAAGGTCACCAGCACAGAGGAGTATCCACACCTGAAACCTGCACGTTATAGACAGGGTTTCATACATAGAAACATCATGGTAAGCTGTAACATTAATTTTTATATTGTAATATAACACTGTAAAGCAGAATATATCCACATATTCTATTCCATTATATAACCCCAAAAATAAGATTAGTCCTCATTTCAAGACAGTGGGCAGAGCCATGCAAATACTTTCATAATGCCCCAACAGCCAGTTGCTTATGCAGATCTGTTGGTGCATAGTGCAATTAAAGCATAATATTATAGAGCCAAACTAGATACAATTGTTTCAGGCTATTGGTCCTAAGCCATACCCCATAGAAGTCATGGTTTCCATGCAGTGCACTGATGATGGCCAAAAAGCCTGAAACAGCTATATGCAGTTTGGAAAAAATAGTGCTATAATATTAGGCTATATTTGCACTACGCATTAATGGTTTTAGACGTGCATCTGACCAGGCAAAAAGAAATGATTTGCATGACTGCACCCTCTGTACCAAAATAAGGTATAACCACTTAAGGACCAAGCCTCTTTTTACAAGTTAAAATCATTTTTTTTGCTAGAAAATTACTTAGAACCCCCAGACATTATATATATTTTTTTCTAAACACCCTAGAAAATAAAATGGCAGTCATTGCAATACTTTCACACCGTATTTGTGCAGCGGTCTTACAAGCGCACATTTTTTGGAAAAAATACACTTTTTTGAATTAAAATATAAGACAACTGTAAAGTTAGCCCAATTTTTTTTTATATTGTGAAAGATAATGTTACACCGAGTAAATTGATACCCAACATGTCACACTTCAAAATTGCGCCCGCTTGTGGAATGGCGACAAACTTTTACAGGTTACCAGTTTTGAGTTACAGAGGAGGTCTAAAGCTAGAATTATTGCTCTTGCTCTAACGATTTTGGCGATACCTCACATGTGAGAATTGAAGACCATTTTCATATGCGGGTGCTACTCACGTATGCGTTCGCTTCTGCATGTGAGCTCATCAGGATGGGGCGCTTTAACAATCTTTTTTTTCTTATTTATTTTACTTTTAATTTTTTATTTTGGCGTTTGATTGAACGAGATATATAAATATCTCCTGTTCTAAGTTTCAGTTGGAGAGATTTTTTTATTCTCTTAGTCCCTTATTACCATAACCTGTATAGGTATACTATCTTATTGAGTACCAAGCTGTACTCCATAAAAGCAATGGATTCCTTTTACTGCACTGATGATGACCAAAAAGCCTGAAACAGCTGTATGCAGTTTGAAATAAATGATTCCATAACATGGGGTTATATTTTCACCATGCATGAGCAGTTGTAGATGTGCATCTGACTGTTGGGGCATAAAGGAATAATTTGCAACTTTGCTGAATTGATAAATAATCCTCTCTATTTTTGGATATGTGATAGAATGAGACACGTGAATGCCTTTTATACTAAGAAGGTTTTACTATCCACTTACAGACCAGGCCTTTTCTGGCACTTTTTGTTGTTTACATGTAACAATCAGTATTTTTTGCTAGAAAATTACTTAGAACCCCAAGACATTATATATATTTTTTAAATCAGAGGCCCTAGAGAATAAATTGGTGGGTTTTGAATTTTTTTAATTTCACATGGTATTTGCGCAGCATTTTTTTTTAATGCAATTTTTAGGGAAATAAAACACTTTTTAAAATTTTAATGCAAAAAAAAAAATACATACTGTACATTTTTGTAAAATTAACATATACATATGTACTTATACATATATTTTTTGTAAAATATAAAGATGATGTTCTGAGTAAATATTCTTTATGTCATTCTTTAAAATTTCGCACGCCCATGCAACTGCGACAAACAACATATATTTTACTATCCTAGGTGATGCTTTAAAAGCCTTTGCAGGTTACCACTTTCAATTTACAGAGGAGGTCCAGCGTTAGAATTACATCCCATGATATGACATGTGCGGTGATACCCCACATGTGTGGGACGATCACTGTTTGCGTGTGGGCTGGACCGGCGCACATGTTCGCCTTTGCTTTTTTACACTGTTGCTTTATTTTATTTATTTTTTTGGATCACATTTTTAACTATCACAAGGATGTTTACATTCCTTGTGACAGCAAAAAAAGTGATCCAAAAAAAAAAAAAAAACCAATGGGCATGTGACAGGTACTCTTTATGGAGAGATCTGGGGTCTATAAGATCCCAAATCCCTCCTCTGCCCTTAAAAGTATTCAAAACCCCAAGATTTCAAATGCATTTGTTTTTTTAAAAATGGTGCCGTTCCCATCCGGGTAAACCAGAAGTGATGTCAGGTCATCGCTTCCGGGTTACCATAGCAGAGAGCCAATCAAAGCTGATACTGGCTTTATTTGGCTGTCTGACCAGCCAGCGGATGCGCCGCAGGTGCAAGCATCAGCCCAATATAACCATCCGAAGTCCACGTTCGCGTGGATACATCGCTAGTCCAGAAGTGGCTATGCTACACACTGATTCTGCTCAAGGGCTTTTTGATTTCTTTAGTACTTTCTCACCCTAACCTTGGGGGCTTTAAATAGGAATGCAAGTTACTTGTTAGCTAATAAGGGGGCTGTAGAACCTCAGTTACAAGGAATGACAAGGAATGACAAGGAATGACTACAAGCATTAGACTTGGAGAAGAGATACTTCAGAGGAGATATGATAGCAATATACAAATTTCTCAATGGCGATTCTAGCATTGGGAGAAAATATTCAGTCTCAGGCAGCTTAAGAAGACATGCAGTCACTCAGTGAAGTTGGAGGAGAAGTGGTTTAATCTTAAACTCAGTAAGGGGTTCTTTACTGTCCTCGGCAACAATATGGAATTCCTTTCCACAATCAGTGGTGTCAGCAGAATATGTCAATAATTTCAAAAACTTGTAGCTGGGCATCTTAACAAACAGAATATACAGGGATATGGGAAATGGTTTTGACCTAAATACACCCACACTAGGGATGAGCCGAACACCCCCTGGTTCGGTTCGCAGCAGAACATGCAAACAAGCAAGAAATTTGTTTGAACACGCGAACACCATTAAAGTCTATGGAACACTAACGTGAAAAAATAAAAAGTGATAATTTTAAAGGTTTATATGCAAGTTATTGCCATAAAAAGTGTTTGGGGACCCAGCTCCTGCCCCAGGGGACATGTATCAATGCAAAAAAAAGTTTTAAAAAAGGACATTTTTTCGAGAGCAGTGATTTTAATAATACTCAAAGTGAAACAATAAAAATGAAATATTGTGCCGGGGGGGGGGGGGGGGTGTCCTTAGTATGCTTGTAAAGTAGCGCATTTTTTCCGTGTTTAGAACAATACCACAGAAAAATTACATTTCTAAAGGAAAAAATGTCATTTAAAACCTGCGGCTGTAATGTATTGTTGGGTCCCGGCAATATAGATGAAAATCATTGAATAAAACAGCATTGGTTCCCACCCCAGTCCATTACCAGGCCCTTTGGGTCTAGTATGGATATTAAGAGGAAGCCCGCACCCAAATAAAAAAAGTATATCTGCAGGAAATTGGGCCTTAGGTGTTGGTGGTACCAGAACACTGTAATCCCTCACAGTTACTCTTGGTGAGAGCAGGAATGAACCCTGCTGTGAAATACTATATCAAAAATTGTAATTACATGCCCCTGTTAAACAGGGACAGAAAAATTGGGCCTTGGGTGGTGGTGCCACAACACTGTAAGCCCTCACAGTTATTCTTGTTGGGTGCAGGAAAGGGCCCTGCTGTAAAATATTTTATCAAGAATTGTAATTAGATGCCCCTGTTAAACAGGGGCAGAAAAATTGGGCCTTGGGTGGTGGGGGTGGTACCAGAACACTGTTAGCCCCCACAGTTATTCTTGTTGGGCGCAAGAACGGGACCTGCGTTTAAATATTATATCAAAAATTGTAATTACATGCCCCTGGTAAACAGGGGCAGAAAAATTAGACCTTGGGTGGTGGTGGTGGTACCAGAACACTGTAAGCCCTCACAGTTATTCTTGTTGGGCGCAAGAACGGGTCCTGCGTTTAAATATTGTATAAAAAACTGTAATTACATACCCCTTGGTGGCCTTCCGGACATGATGTTTTGCAACACCACACTACATTGTATTAGATTCTGTGTACACCACCAGAAAAGTATTAGCAACTGTACTACGGCTGCACTGTATTGTGTACTGTGTACGCCACCTGCACTGTATTAGAAATTGTACTACAGGTGCAGTGTATTTTATACTGTGTACACCACCAGAAGTGTAGTAGACACTGTACACACTGTATTAGATAATGTGTACACCACCAGAAAAGTTGTAGAAACTGGCTGCACTGTATTGTGTACTGTGTACACCACCAGAAGAGTAGTAGAAACTGTACACAATGTATTACATACTGTGTTCACCACCAGAAAAATAGTAGAAACTGTACTACGGCTGCACTGTGTTGTGTACTGTGTACACCACAAGAAGTGTAGTAGAAACTGTACACACTGTATTAGATACTGTGTACACCGCCTGCACTGTATTAGCAACTGTACTATGGCTGCACTGTATTTTATACTGTGCACACCACCCAAAGTGTAGTAGACACTGTACACACTGTATTAGATACTGTGCACACCGCCTGAAGTGTATTAGAAACAGTACACAACAGAATGCACTGTAGATACAGGCTACACTGGATGAAGAATATATATATATATATATATATATATATATATATATATATATATATACACAGTATCTCACAAAAGTTAGTACACCCCTCACATTTTTGTAAATATTTTATTATATCTTTTCATGTGACAACACTGAAGAAATGACACTTTGCTACAACGTAAAGTAGTGAGTGTACAGCTTGTATAACAGTGTAAATTTACTGTCCCCTCAAAATAACTCACACAGCCATTAATGTATAAACCGCTGGCAACAAAAGTGAGTACACCCCTAAGTGAAAATGTCCAAATTGGGCCCAATTATCCATTCACCTTCCCCGGTGTCATGTGACTCATTAGTGTTACAAGGTCTCAGGTGTGAATGGGGAGCAGATGTGTTAAATTTCACTCTCACTCTCTCATACTGATCACTGGAAGTTCAACATGGCACCTCATGGCAAAGAACTCTCTGAGGATCTGAAAAAAAGAATTGTTGCTCTAAATAAAGATGGCCTAGGCTATAAGAAGATTGCCAAGACCCTGAAACTGAGCTGCAGCACAGTGGCCAAGACCATACAGCAGTTTAACAGGACAGGTTCCACTCTGAACAGGCCTTGCCATGGTCGACCAAAGAAGTTGAGTGCACATGCTCAGCATAATATACAGAGGTTGTCTTTGGGAAATAGACGTATAAGTGCTGCCAGAATTGCTGCAGAGGTTGAAGGGGTGGGGGGTCAGCCTGTCAGTGCTCAGACCATATGCCGCACACTGCATCAAATTGGTCTGCATGGCTGTCATCCCAGAAGGAAGCCTCTTCTAAAGATGATACACAAGAAAGCCCGCAAACAGTTTTCTGAAGACAAGCAATCTAGGACATGGATTACTGGAACCATGTCCTGTGGTCTAATGAGACCAAGATAAACGAATTTGGTTCAGATGGTGTCAAGCGTGTGTGGCAGCAACCAGGTGAGGAGTACAAACACATGTGCGTCTTGCTTAGAGTCAAGCATGGTGGTGGGAGTGTCATGGTCTGGGGCTGCATGAGTGCTGTCAGCACTGGAGAGCTACAGTTCATTGAGGGAACCATGAATGCCAACATGTACTTTGACATACTGAAGCAGAGCATGATGTGCTCCCTTTGGAGACTGGGCCGCAGGGCAGTATTCCATCATGATAACAACCCAAAACACACTTCCAAGAAGACCACTGCCTTGCTAAAGAAGCTGAGGGCAAAGGTGATGGACTGGCCAAGCATGTCTCCAGACCTAAACCCAATTGAGCATCTGTGGGGTATCCTCAAACGGAAGGTGGAGGAGCACAAAGTCTCTAACATCCACCAGCTCTGTGATGTCATCATGGAGGAGTGGAAGAGGACTCCATTGGTAACCTGTGAAGCTCTGGTGAACTCCATGCTCAAGAGGGTTAAAGCAGTGCTTGAAAATAATGGTGGCCACACAAAATATTGACACTTTGGGCCCAATTTGTACATTTTCACTTAGGGGTGTACTCACTTTTGTTAGACATTAATGGCTGTGTGTTGAGCTATGATGAGGGGACAGCAAATTTACACTGTCATACAAGCTGTACACTCACGACTTTACATTGTAGCAAAGTGTCATTTCTTCAGTGTTGTCACATGAAAAGATATATATATTCTCACACACGGCCATGGCCACACATGTCTAAACTGCTTGCAACAAAAGTGAGTACACCCCTAAGTGAAAATGTTCAAATTGGGCCCAAAGTGTCAATATTTTCTGTGGCCACCATTATTTTCAAGCACTGCCTTAACCTTCTTGGGCATGGAGTTCATAAGAACTTCACAGGTTGCCACTGGAGTCCTCTTTCACTCCTCCATGATGACATCATGGAGCTGGTGGATGTCCTTGCGCTCCTCCACTTTCCGTTTGAGAATTTACGTCTGGAGACATGCTTGGCCAGTCCATCACCTTTAGCCTGGGTTCACACTATAACGCACTGCGGATCGCACAGGAGCGCTGTGCGTCCCTGTTCCCCATTTCAGGGACGAATGAGGGCCGATTCTATGCCTGAATTCGGCCCTGAAATGGAGCCAAAGACGCACAGCATTTTTGTGCAGAGCGCTACGCAGCCGCCCCAGAGATATGTGAACTGGCTCCATAGGGAGCCAGTCACATTCTCCTGCTATGCAAATTAGATGCGGGGAAACGCACATCTAATTCGTGTAGGTGTGAACCCGGGCTTACCCTCAGCTTCTTTAGCAAGGCAGTGGTCATCTTGGAGGTGTATTTGGGGTCATTATCATGTTGGAATACTGCCCTGCGGCCCAGTCTTTGAAGGGAGGGGATCATGCTCTGCTTCAGTATGTAACAGTACATGTTGGCATTCATGGTTCCCTCAATGAACTGTAGCTCCCAATGCCAGCAGTACTCATGCAGCCCTAGATCATGACACTCCCACCACCATGCTTGACTGTAGGCAAGACACACTTGTCTTTGTACTCCTCACCTGGTTGCCGCCACACACGCTTGACACCACCAGAACCAAATAAGTTTATCTTGGTCTCATCAGACCACAGGACATGGTTCCAGTAATCCGTGTCCTTAGTCTGCTTGTCTTCAGCAAACTGTTTGCAAACTGTTTGTGGGCTTTCTTGTGCATCATCTTTAGAGGCTTCCTTCTGGGATGACAAGCATGCTTACTAATTTGATGCAGTGTGCGGAGTATGGTCTAAGCACTGACAGGCTGACCCCCCACCCCTTCAACCTTTGCAGCAATGCTGCCAGCACTCATACATCTATTTCCCTAAGACAACCTCTGGCTATGACGCTGAGCACGTGCACTCAACTTCTTTGGTCGACCATGGCGAGGCCATGGAGTGGAACCTGTCCTGTTAAACCACTGTATGGTCTTGGCCACCGTGCTGCAGCTCAGTTTCAGGGTCTTAGCAATCTTCTTATAGCCTGGGCCATCTTTATGTAGAGCAACAATTCTTTGTTTCAGATCCTCAGAGAGTTCTTTGTCTTGAGGTGCCATGTTGAACTTCCAGTGACCAGTATGAGAGAGTGAGAGCGATAACACCAAAATTAACACACCTGCTCCCATTCACACATGAGACCTTGTAACACATCAGGGTAAATGGCTATTTGGGCCCAAATTGGACATTTTCATCTAGGGGTGTACTTACGTTTGTTGCCAGCAGTTTAGACATTAATGGCTGTGTGTTTAGTTATTATGAGGAGACAGCAAATTTACGCTGTTATACAAGCTGTACACTCACTACTTTACATTGTAGCAAAGTTGTCACATGAAAAGGTATAATACAATATTTACAAAAATGTGAGGGGTGTACACTCACTTTTGTGAGATACTGTGTGTCTATATATATATATATATATATATATATATATATATATATATATATATATATATATATATATATATATATATATACACGAGACTGTATATATAGATATTGATACACTACCTATATATATATCAAATACACTGACACTAACTGAATAACCTGCCTGCTTAATGTAACTCAATCTATTTCTCTGTCCTCAGCAACAACACTACACAGCTGTGTAAGCTGCCTTATATAGTGTGGGGCGTGGACGTAGTCCCCCTGAGCCATGATTGGCCAAAGACACCCTTCCTTTGGCCAAATATGGCTCTCATAGCAGAGGGCGCTGTGATTGCCCAAAGCATGCAGCGAGCGGGCGAACACCCTATGTTCAAGTCAAACTTATGTTCAACCGGAACATCAAGCTCATCCCTAACCAACACCCACACAAGTTGAACCGGATGGACTGGTGCCTTTAATAAAACTTACCAGCTATGTAACTATGTAACCTTCATACATCCAACCTTTACTGTCTTGTTGTGTCCCAAGTCCTACTCCCTAGAAGCCATTGTTTCCATATACTGCATTGATGAGAGCTAAAAAGCTTGAAACAGCTATGTAAAGAGTGGATTAAACCAATGTATAATATTAGGATACTTTTGTACATAGACAAGCAGTTTTGGATATGCATCTGGCTTTGAGGTGTAACCAAATGATTTGCATGGTCCCACTTACTGTCCTGAAAGGAGGAATTATCCTCTTATTTTTTCTAAAATGCAATGGAATGAGACATGTGAATACCTTCTGTTCTAAGAAGGCTTTAATGTGCTATGCACTGATATGGTTAGAAGGCATTTTGATTCCTTTAGTCTTCTGTCACCATAGCCTATATAGTTACTGTATACTGTCCTATTTTAATATATAACAGACAATATCAATATCCAAGTCAGTGGATTCTTAAAAATAAGATCATCATTGACTACTGTGGAGTACACATAGGAAAAGAATGCAATTAAATATCAGCATAATAATCATCTCCTACTTTGTTTACCTAATGAGACCCTGTAGGTAAAACTACAACTGTCGCCAAAAGTTTTGAGAATGACACAAATATTAATTTTCACAATGTCTGCTGTCTCAAGTTTTTATAATTTGCTTATACTCCAGAATGTTATGAAGAGTGATCAGATGAATTGCAAATAGATGCAAAGACTCTGTCATGAAAAAACATTTCTACTGCATTTGTGAAGAAGGCTTTAGGGTGCCCATGAAAGTCCAGCAAGCAACAGGACCATCTCCTACAACTGATTCAACTGCACCACCAGTGCAGAGCTTGCTCAGAAATGACAGCAGGCAGGTGTGAGTGCATCTGCTCGCACAGTGAGGCGAAGACTGTTGGAGGATGACCTGGTGTCAAAAAGGGCAGCAAAAAAGCCACTTCTCTCCAGGAAAAACATCAGGGACAGACTGATATTCTGCAAAAGGTACAGGGATTGGACCGCTGAGGACTGGAGTAAAGTCCTTTTCTCTGATGAATCCCCTTTGCCATTTTTTCGGGACATCCAGAAAACCTTGTCCAGAGAAGAAAGGGTGAGCACTACTATCAGTCCTGTGTCATGCCAACAATAAAGCATCCTGAGACCTTTCATGTGTGGGGTTGCTTCTCAGCCAAGGGAGAGGGCTCACTCACAATTTTGCCTAAGAACACAGCCATGAATAAAGAATGGTACAAAAACATCCTCTGCGAGCAACTTCTCCCAACCATCCAAGAACAGTTTGGTGACATACAATGCTTTTTCCAGCATGATAGAGCACCTTGCCATAAAGCAAACGTGATAACTAAGTAGCTTGTGGAACAAAACGCTGAAATTTTAGGTCCATGGCCAGCAAACTCCCCAGACCTTAATCCCATTGAGAACGTGTGGTCAATCCTCCGTGAACAAAAAAAACCCCACAAATTCTGACAAACTCCAAACATTGATTATGCAAGACTGGGATTCCATCAGTCAGGATGTGGCCCAGAGGTTGACTGACAGCATGCCAAAGCGAAATTGCAAAGGTCTTGAAAATTAGGGGTCAACACTGGAAATATTGACTCTTTACATAAACTTAATGTAATTGTCAATAAAAGCCTTTTGACACTTATTAATTGTAATTATACTTCAGTATACCATAGTAACATCTGACAAAAAGATCTAAAAACACTGATGCCGCGTACACACGGTCGGACTTTCTATCCTACTTGGTCCGGCACACTTTCCGACGGACTTTGTCCGCCAGGTGCGCCGGACTTTAAAACGGACGGACTTGCCCACACACGCCCGGACTTTCCGGCGGGCTAAGTCCGCCCGTCTTTCCGACGGACTTTCGCCGGAGTTCCGGCGGACTTTCAGAATGAACGGACTTGCCCACACACGGACAAGTCCGTTCATTTTGAACGTGACTCAGGTGCGACGGGACTAGAAAAGGATGTCAATCTTGCCGCTTTTATCGGCGAGATTGACACCTTGCGAGCCCCGTCGCGGGGCATACCAGGCCCTTAGGTCTGGTATGGATTATAAAGGGAACCCCCTACGTCGAAAAAACGGCGTGGGGTCCCCCCTAAAATCCATACCAGACCCCGATCCGAGCACGCAGCCTGGCCGGTCAGGAAAGGGGGTGGGGACGAGCGAGCGCCCCCCCCTCCTGAACCGTACCAGGCCACATGCCCTCAACATGGGGGGTGGGTCCTTTGGGGGAGGGGGGCTGCCCTGCGGGCCCCCCCCCACACCAAAGCACCTTGTCCCCATGTTGATGAGGACAAGGGCCTCTTCCCGACAACCCTGGCCGTTGGTTGTCGGGGTCTGCGGGCGGGGGCTTATCGGAATCTGGGAGCCCCCTTTAATAAGGGGGCCCCCAGATCCCGGCCCCCCACCCTATGTGAATGAGTATGGGGTACATGGTACCCCTACCCATTCACCTAGGGAAAAAGTGTAAGTAATAAAACACACTACACAGGTTTTTAAAATATTTTATTAAACAGCTCCGGGGGGGGATCTTCCTCCGGCTTCGGGGGTCTTCTTCCGGCTTCGGGGGTCCCTCCACTTCATCTTCTCCCGGCGTCCGGTTGGTTCTTCTCCGCTCTCTTCTCTCTTTGATGTCACAGTCCCTGGGCATGCTGGGACTGTGACGTTTTAGGGGGCGTGGTCAACATCACCCAGTGACCACGCCCCCTAAAACGTCACAGTCCCAGCATGCCCAGGGACTGTGACATCAAAAGGGGGCGGGGTCTCCGCCTATATAAGTCACAACGCAGCCCTCGGAGAGCAGTCCAGCCGGAGAGAGCGTCGTGTCAACATCTGGAGAAGAGAAGAAGACAAGAAGTCCGGACCTCTGCTGGCAAGAGAGCTACCTGAAGACAGCAGAGGAGCCGGCCGAAGAACTGGAGAGAAGAGAGCGGAGAAGAACCAACCGGACGCCGGGAGAAGATGAAGCGGAGGGACCCCCGAAGCCGGAAGAAGACCCCCGAAGCCGGAGGAAGATCCCCCCCCGGAGCTGTTTAATAAAATATTTTAAAAACCTGTGTAGTGTGTTTTATTACTTACACTTTTTCCCTAGGTGAATGGGTAGGGGTACCATGTACCCCATACTCATTCACATAGGGTGGGGGGCCGGGATCTGGGGGCCCCCTTATTAAAGGGGGCTCCCAGATTCCGATAAGCCCCCGCCCGCAGACCCCGACAACCAACGGCCAGGGTTGTCGGGAAGAGGCCCTTGTCCTCATCAACATGGGGACAAGGTGCTTTGGGGTGGGGGGGGCCCGCAGGGCGGCCCCCCTCCCCCAAAGGACCCATCCCCCATGTTGAGGGCATGTGGCCTGGTACGGTTCAGGAGGGGGGGGCGCTCGCTCGTCCCCACCCCCTTTCCTGACCGGCCAGGCTGCGTGCTCGGATCGGGGTCTGGTATGGATTTTAGGGGGGACCCCACGCCGTTTTTTCGGCGTAGGGGGTTCCCTTTATAATCCATACCAGACCTAAGGGCCTGGTATGCCCCGCGATCGCCGCAATAGGAAAATTTGTTTTTCCTATTGCAGCGAGCGCGAGATGCAATACCCTGCCCTCGTGTCATATCTGGTCCATCGGACCAGCATACACACGAGCGGGCTTTCCGTCGGACCAGCACACACACGAGCGGACTTTCCGCCCGAAACTGAGTCCGGCGGAAAGATTTAAAACTTTCTTCAAATCTAGGTCCGGCGGGCTTTTGGGAAAAAGTCCGCCGGAAAAGTCCGCCGGCGCCCACACACGGGCGGATTGTCCGGCACACTCTGGTCCGCCGGACCAAGTATGCCGGAAAGTCCGACCGTGTGTACGCGGCATGAGGCAGCGGACTTTGTGAAAATTAATATTTGTGTAATTCTTAAAACATTTGGCCAGGGCTGTAAATAGTATCTTGAAAATGTTGTGTTTTATTCAATTAAATTCAACTGCTGAAAATAAACCATGTGATTCACTTTATGATTTGGGCATTTTTTTCAGGGTGCAGCAAAAGCAAACTAAGAATTTTTAAGTTTACAGGGTACATGTTTGTGGCTTGCATTTCTATAGATGTGGGTGTAGTTAGAAATGGTTTCCTGTATACACTAGTAGCCACACATTTAGAAAATGTGTCCTATATGCACTAGAAGATTTTAAACCTAGGAGTGCTCCATATAAAAATAACAAATTTGGCTCCAAGCTGTAGTTGCATCATACCCTACCCCCTGTAATGTAAGGCATTATCTAAGCAGTGTGTTGGGGTCTTTGGGGTCTTGTGTGTGTTTGTGTATGTGGTACCTTGTGTTTGCTGAGAAACACATTTTACATTTTTTTTTATTTATCTCACTGACACCACTTGCTGTGGAAGGGATATTTACAGCTCTAACAGTAAGGAATCCCTTACACAGTTTAATATTGAACCACTTCTTGTTCAATTTCATTTTGTGACCGAATGTCTTCTTTAGTTCCCTCCCAATGATACAGTCACCATTTAAAGCTTTGTAAACGATGATCATATCCCGTCTTAAGTGCCACTTCTCTGGGGAGGATAAGTTTAATTTGTGTAGTTGTTCCTCATAACTGAGGTCCTTCAGCCCCCTAATTAGTTTCAATGCCCTTCTCTGGACTCGCTCCAGTTCAAGTAGAATTATAGCTTTCTCTCCTGAGCAAATACCCTTTTTAATTCATGCTAATAGTCATCTGGCCTTGCTTGCTGCAGCTTGGTATTGCATTCTATTGCTGAGTCTGTGATCTACAAGGATCCCCAGATCCTTTTCCATCCTTGATTTCCCCAGAGGTTCTCCCCCCTAGAGAGTTACTTGCATGCAAATTTTTAGCTCCCAAGCTCTTTACTTTACATTTTTCAATTTTAACCACTTGCCTAAAGGGTACTTTTACCCCCGTCCTGCCCAGGCCAATTTTCAGCTTTCAGTGTTGTCCCACTTTAAATGACAATTGCGCGGCCATGCAGCACTGTACCCAAACAACACTTTTTTTCTTTTTTTTGAGACAGATATAGCTTTAATTTGGTGGTATTTAATCAACAAATGCCAAACATTAAAAAAAAAACAGGCAGCACTGATGAGCACTGACAGGCAGCACCGATGGGCACTAATTAGCAGCACTGATGGGTACAGATTGGCAGCATTTGTAACCACTGTTGGGGCTGCACTGATCATCAGAACACTGATGATCAGTGCCCTGATTATGAGTCTAGATGTGCCCTGTGTGAATTTGCCCGTTATCGGCTCTCCTCTCCTCATGTGCTGTCAACGTAAGGAGAGGATTGCCGATAACCGGCAATTCCTGTTTACACTGTGATCAGCTGTGATTGGCTCTTTACCCCAATCCATGATCAGCTGTGTTCTAAGGACTCAGAAATCACAGATCCCTGCCAATGCGTGCCACAGGGGGCGCAGGGGCAGCGCAATCACAGGACGATGCCCATAGACAATGTAAGCCCGTGCTGTAGTCGTCTTTCGGCTACAGCACAGATGGGAAGAGGTTAAACCTCATCTGCCATATTGCTTCCCGCCCCTCTATTTTCACCAGATCTTCTTGTAAAGTTTCTATATCCTGTTGTTAAGTTATTGCCCTGCTTAGCTCTGTATCATCATCATACACTGAGATTGAATTATTTATTCCAACTTCTATATAGTTTATAAACAAGTTAAATAGAATTGGTCCCAAGACAGAGCTCTGGTGTAACCCCCCCTCCCCGCACAGCTCTTGACCAATCAGAAAATATGCCATCAATCACTACTTTCTGAATGCATTCCTGTAACCAGTTTTCTATCCAGGTACAGTATATACTGTACAATATCATCAATATCAAAAGAACTTCCATTTTTGGGGTACTGTACCAAATGCCTTAGTGACATCTAGATACACTACACCCAAAAGTCATCCTCTATCCAAATTACAGCTTACCTCCTCATAGAATGTGTGCCTAGAACATAATGACTACTGCACAGGCACCAAGCAACTTAATCCAGGAAGTAGATGCTGACTGTTTTATGTCTGAATAAACATGGTAGTCTTCTGGTGAAAATAAAGAAGAGAGCTTTGTCAGAGAAGCACTGTGATCTCCTTGAGAGGTAATAAATACCTGTAAGTGTTAGCCTTACCCATTACATAGCAGCCATATGCTTAAGTCAAAATAGATCTGACGCTGCATTCTCTTTAATGAATGACTTATTGAGTTGGTCATTGAAGGAATGAAGCAGTAATTTTCTCATAAGTGTGTAGAGAAGGTTCAGGTTAAACACTAGCCAAAGGGATTTGCATATTCTATCCATTGCCCTTTCTGGGCATAGATCAAAGTAACACAACACTTTGCAGTATTGTTTGCAATTACTAAAGCCAAGGATTTTCAGACGTTCTCAAAGAATGGTTTGAATTCTAATAAGGTTCACTGGAAAATATTCCTTTTATAATTTTAGTAGAATACATCTTTTGAAGCCATGCATTTTCCAAGGTTTATCATAAGCTCCAAGATATAGGACAGAAGTGTCGGAAACCAATTTACAGAAAAGCATTTTTAAGACCTTCTATCTTTGAAATCCTAGGTTACCAAATCTTCATTGGAAAAGGCTTTCATTTTCTGCAGCCACGGAGTTGTGGAGACGAGCTTATAATAAATTCATTATGTAAGCTTTACTGAAAAGATTTCCTTCCTATACTACTGCCCTCTGTGTCTTTGAGATATAAATGCACTAGTATTTAATCAGCTATTTCAGAATCAGAACAATGTCTTGAAGAGAAAACGATCTAATGGATAATAACATCTATGCGTCACATACTGAAAGAGAACTTCTGTTTTGTGAAAATCTTAAGTTTTAATCACAGCATAACCATACAAAAGAGGGGTTTAGTGAGACCCAATTTCCTTGTGGCTGCTTCCTCTCCTCCAAACTTTTTGGATTATGAATTAACAGCTTTATGTTGACTCCGGTCTACAGAGCAATGCACATAAAAGATTTAAACATTTTGAACTAAATATATTTTTTTGTTTTTGCATTACCTCCGAGTCACCTAAATTGCATACTGTTTTATTGTTTTATTAGCTGTCATATGATATTTATTGAATTTATTAATGTTAGTGATGTTATTTTTTCCTCAAAATAAACACATATTGCCATTATACTACAGCCTTCTGACGTTCCTCTATACACTACAAGCTATTGATTTAAGACAGTTGAGAGTGCATTAATTCAAGGAGGTCCCTGAGTTATGAACCTCCGACTTGCGAACGACTCCTACTTACGAACGGGAGGTGGCGTGACGTTCTGCGCATGCGCAGCCACTTTCCAACGGTGGGCACAGCGGAAAACATCGGAAAACAACGTCTGCACATGCGCGGCTACTTGACAGGACATCGAAAAACATCAGAAAATGACGTCTCCGCCGTTCTGCGATTGCACTTCCAACTTACGAACAAATCCGACTTAAGAATAAACCGGCAGTCTCTAACCCTTTCGTAACTCGGGGACTGCCTGTAGAGCATTTTTAGTAGGCGTGGCATTGCATGCGCAGCCACTTTTCAAGGGTGGGCACATCGGAAAACATCGGAAAACAGCAGAAAACGACGTCTGCACATGCGCGGCTACTTGACAGAACATCGAAAAACATCAGAAAATGACGTCTCCGCCGTTCTGCGCATGCACTTCCAACTTACGAACAAATCCGATTTAAGAACAAACCGGCAGTCTCTAACCCTTTCGTAACTCGGGGACTGCCTGTAGAGCATTTTTAGTAGGCGTGACATTGCATACGCGGCCACTTTTCAATGGCGGGCACATCGGAAAACATTGGAAAACGACGTCTGCACATGCGTGGCTACTTGACAGAACACCGAAAAACATCAGAAAATGACGTCTCCTCCGTTCTGCGCATGCGCTTCTGACTTACGAAAAAATCCAACTTAAGAACAAACCGGCAGTCCCTAACCCATTCGTAACTCGGGGACTGCCTGTAGAGCTTTTTTAGTAGGCGTGACATTGTATATCTCTTACACCAAAAAACTCCTTTAACTTTCTAGCTAGCAATTATTGTTCTTTGTGCACACTGCTGTGGTAATGTGCAATGCAGTGCATACTCCTGACATACTCCCAGCATCTGTAGGAAACAGAGAATCAAACCAGTGTAACTTCAGTATGTATGCGTGGGAGTTTTATCATCACTGGTCACCCAATGGCCAAAGTCGGAAGAAGACCAAGGGTTGTTGGTGGCTGTGAACAGAGTGACAACTAGATCAGGTCAAACTAGGGGGTAAGTCTGCCAAAATGTGCAAGTTTACTGTGCATACTTTAGTTCCACTTTACAGTCCCTTCTAAGAGGTCATGTGACCTCTTAATCTGCCATATTTGGATTTGACCCAATTTAAATTCTCATCAAAGGTCACCTACACATCTTGTATTTTAAATGGTTAGTGCATTAAAGCCAAACCACAAAGGAGTTTATGAGTCAAAGAGAGATAACAATAGTTCTTGGTTAAAGCTGAGCTCCAGTCAGCTGTAAAAACTACCTTTGCAATTCTTCCCCAACATTAGAAGGGTTAAATGCTTGTTTTGTCTAGGGTGATTGGAATAAGCAGTAACAATTACCTTAGTTCTCTTTCTCCAGCAACTAGTGCTCTTCTCCACTCTCCGATGTCCCAATATATAGGTGGGTCCTCACCATTCTCATGCACAATGAAGGACAGTTGGCTATGCATTGTATGTGATGAGGTCATAAAGCCAGAGAATTGGAGAAGGGAAGCTGCTTCAGGAAACGGTCATAAACTGGGAGGAAGCCTGGGAGAATAAGGCATAAGGTATTACTGCTTATTCCTTAGTACCTAAAGAAAATGGCAATTAACCCCTGCAGGGTGAGGGGGTTCACTGTAAGGGTATTATTTTCTGCTGTCTACCATAAGATTTTAATGTATATTTTTAATACTTCAATCTTATATCTACATTTTTTTTCATTACTTTTGAAAAGTATCTATTTTAAACATTTAATGCAGGTAGCTTCCGATACATTTATATTGTGTTGCTTTCTAAAAAGAAAGCTCAAAATTGGCTGCTTACTTTTTGACTTTTCCTCATTCAATCAGCCTCTCCCTGTTTCTCTCCACACTCCTAAAGCAGGTTCAATTACCAATATTAAGTGATCATATATAAAGTTTAAGTTAGGTAATGCTCTGCAAGACGCTCTGCAAGACTCTGCTGCTTATGAGTCCAGGTCCTATGCTAACTAAACTGCAGCAGTCCCGTTATCTGATGCCTGTATGTACAGTGTCTTGAAAAAGTATTTATACCCCTTGAAATTTTCTACATTTTGTCATGTTACAACCAAAAACAAAAATGTATTTTATTGGGATTTTATGTGATAGAACAACATAAAGTGGCACATAATTCTGAAGTGGAAAGAAAATGATAAAAGGTTTTCAATTTGTTTTTACAAATAAATATGTGAAAAGTGTGGCGTGCATTTCTATTCAGCCCCCCTGAGTCAATACTTTGTAGAACCACCTTTCGCTGCAATTACAGATTCAAGTCTTTTTGGGGATGTCTCTACCAGCTTTGTACATCTAGATAGTGACATTTTTGTCTATTCTTCTTTGCAAAATCGCTCAAGCTCTGTCAGGTTGGATGGAGAGTGTCTGTGAACAGCAGTTTTCAAGTCTTACCACAGATTCTCAATTGGATTTAGGTGTGGACTTTGACTGGGCCATTTTAACACATGAATATGCTTTGATCTAAACCAATGGTTCTCAGCTCCGGTCCTCAGGACCCACTAACAGGCCAGAATTTAAGTATTACCTTGGGGAGATGCAGACTAGAATACTGCAATCACTGAGCAGCAAATTATATCACCTGTGATGTATTTCAGTTATCTTGCAAACCTAGCCTGTTAGTGGGTCCCGAGGACAGGAGTTGAGAACCACTGATCTAAACCATTTCATTGTAGTTCTGGCTGTATTTTTAGGGCTGATGTCCTGCTGAAGGTGAACCTTCACCCCAGTCTCAAGTCTTTTGCAGACTCTAATGCCCCGTACACATGGTCGGACATTGATCGGACATTCCAACAACAAAATCCATGGATTTTTTCAGAGGGATGTTGGCTCAAACTTGTTTTGCATACACACGGTCGCACAAAGTTGTCGGAATTTCCGAACGCCAAGAACGCGGTCACGTACACCACGTACGACGAGACTATAAAAGGGCACCCTTTGGGCTCCTTTTGCTAATCTCGTGTTAGTAAAAGTTTGGTGAGAGACGATTCGCACTTTTTCAGACTCGTGATTTTCAGATCTTATTTCTGCTTTTCAGTTTGTGCTTGTGGGTTTGTATCTGGTCTTCAGTGCGTGCAGCGAGTTACCATTGACTTGTCATTGTGTTCTTGTTCATTCGTTACTGATTTTCAGGTTGCTCTTCACAGGCCTTGCTGTTCTTCAGTGCGTTCTGTTACTTCGTTCTGAGCAGCCGACCGTTTTCTAGCCATGTTGCATATACATACTCATCGTAGAGTTCATGCTATGTGGGGGCTTGGTATTGGGGTCCTTACTTTGACACAAGCCCAGTCCATGAACAGGGCGAGGAGGAGTTCATGGACCAAGAATTGGTTGCTCCAGCGTGACCAGTTCTGTCACATGCCTTTGCTCCGTGAGATCTGTGAGAATAATCCTGACGATTTCAGGAACTTTCTCAGGATGATGAACCCCGTATTTCACCATTTGTTGGCTTTGCTGACCCCCTATATCAGCAGGCAGGATACCTGCATGAGGCATGCCATCACTCCGGAGCAGAGGCTAGTGGCCACCCTGCGGTACTTGGTGACAGGGAGAAGCCTGCAGGACCTCAAGTTCTCGACAGGCATCTCACCCCAGGCTCTGGGGATCATTATCCCGGAGACCTGTTCTGCCATCCTCCAGGTCCTGCAGAAGGAGTATATTAAGGTAAGATTTTTATCCTTTAACATCACATTTTATTGTATTTAATGTTTGTTAATAGATTGCATTTCTTTCTTCATTCCCTAATTAACATGATTATATGTGCTGTGAATGTCCCCTTTGTCCTCATGCATGCTGGATTTTTATGTAATTTTTTTTTGTCCTTCATACATATTTGCCTTCACTTACCTCCCCAGCATGCTCTCCTGGCCCTATATCCACCTCGTCTACTCAATTAACAGTGTATTTTGTCAGCTCCATAGTAGTGCTTTACCCTAAACACCCCCTAAAATGTTGAAAATTGTGATGTGTGCTTGAAATTCAGGCAGAGTGCCAGAGGCTATTTTATTTGGGTCCCAAAATCATTTGGAACCCTCCCTCCCCGCAACTGCTAACTCAGCTGATACCAATCCTCTATCTATCCTCAATTCTCTATCTGCTAACTTTGCCAAACCCATACACACTATACTCACCTCTTTTGTGGTCATATTTATGGATGAATTCCCCAAAACATGTAGTGCAAGGGCCTGCCTGAATACTTTCAAATGGTACTGTTTGAAGTTTTTGTATCCTATTCTTATCTTGATAGGTAATAGCAGAATGTGGGGAAGAATGGCCGGATGTCAGTTAGTGGAGTCATCACCCACACGGAGTTCTACAGGCATCTCCAGAATGGCAGCTTGGACTTGCCACCTCCAGAAGACAATGCGGAAGGACTCCCATTCGTCTTCATTACGGATGAAGCGTTTGCGCTGGGGGACCATCTTATGCGGCCATTCCCTATGAGGGCCCTCACCCTGGACCAGAGGGTTTTTAATTACCAGCTGGCCAGAGCCAGAAGAGTGGTGGAGAACACGTTTGGAATAATGGCCAGCTGGTTCCGCCTATTTCTTACACCCATACACATGGCGGAGTATAAACTCAATCACATCATCCTGGCTTGCTGTGTTCTCCACAACTTTTTAAGGAGAAATTCTGTGAACTATGCTGGCTCAGTTGGGCCTGAAGCCAGAGTTATTAATCTCAATGAACCAACCCTGACGGTGCTTGAAGCTGGCCGTCCTGGCTTGCCCCCCCAGAGTGCCCGCGAGGTCCGTCTAAGATACATGGAATACTTTGCGGGTAGGGGGGCCATCAATAATAATAATTAAATAAAAAAATATTTTAAACTGAACAAATATTTGCTTACATTTACTGCTTGTGTTTTTTAGCTGACCATGACTGAAATTTGGGGAGTCCTGAAAATGGCGTGATTGTGTAAAATTCTAAAGCACTGTTGGGTGTTATTTACTAAAGGCAAAGACACTTTGCACTACAAGTGCACTTGAGACTGCACTGAAACTGCACTTGTAGTGCAAAGTGGCTTTGCCCTTAGGAAATAACCCCCATTGTCACTGAAAGCACCAATTTTACCACAAAAAAAGTTTTTGAGCATTGAAAGAAGAAGCCACACATTGTTGATTATCAATCTTTTTAATACAAGCACAATCACATGTGCATTGATAAAAGGTTTTTAAAACAAACCAACATGTTTGTTGTATAAAAAAGGTTTAGGTCACATTAATAAAAGTAGAAATGTCTTTTTAAGGTAAAACAGCCATGTTTAAAACCAACAAGAAATACACAAATCTGGAACTTACAAAGTTCAACTTTAGTATAAATTGAAGGCAATATCAGGCATGAGTATTTATAAACTGTGTTTGATATTGCGTTCAGCAGATGGGGTGATGTCACCCCTGGAAAAGCCAGATTTGTAAGATGCACACAAATTGCCGAATGTCAACATGTGCTAGCTGCCATCATGGGGGATCAAGGGACGTGTTTTGTAGGTACAACCCCTTCCTCTCAGCTACTTTATTATTGAGGAAGGGGTTGCACCCCCAAAACGCATACATTGATCTCCCGTGATGGCAGATAGCACATGTTGACACACTGTGTGCATCTTCAAAATTTGGCTTTTCGAGAATATGTCCAAAAAAGTACAAAAAAATTCTCCGGAGCAAAAAACTAAAATAATTCTGGATTTTAAACTCTCCCTAAAACATCGGTGATGTTCTTCATTTTGTTTTGAACATCATTGATGCTTTGCTTGATGTTTTCCAAGTCCCTATTACAACCCATGATCTCCCCGATCAGGATCTGGGCACTTTCACTGGTGAAATGACCTTCATCCACAACATCACGATCATCTAAAAATATATAAAAAAAAACACACCATGTATTATAAATATGCCGGCATCCATCTCTTACCTGAGCCTGTGGTCGCAGACACTCACCTGTTGTGGTGACAATTTCTATAACGTCTCCCTCCTCCTCCTGTTGGCTTTGTGGCATTTCCACTTCTTCCTGAGGTGGGGGATCTGTTGTCTCCTCTGATGAGTGGTGTCCTCCGAGTCTTTTCTCCCCTATGTAAAAAAAAATAGGTATACTTAGCACAGATATGTCATGGCAGAAATAGGAATATGAAACATTGCTTGGAAGTGGGGTACAATTGTCCATTTTGGCAGAGTTCCAAGATGAAGAAATATTTATTCCCTTTGTCAAGCTTGAATACTTACCTGTTTTGTACAAGCTTCACAGATAGGGACACCCCTATAGTATACAGTGGAGCACCTGTGTGGGCCCCCAAATAAAAAGGGTGTTCTGGTGTCCCACACTAGTGCTCCAGCGTCCAGATGTGTAAACAGCTGCTGAGTGTCCTCTCCTTACACAGAATCTAGTTTGCAATTTATTCTAGTTACTAACCCATCTACACAACCAAATTATTTTAAGAGAAGTAGGCCAGAAAAAATGTATAGAACTGCATCTGGACAAAACATGGTGTTTTATAGGCTGAACGAACAATGTTTCCTACGAACGAATAATGTGTCCATGAACATGAAAGTTGCCATTTTAAACTGTACAACAGTATAAAGAAAAACACATGGAGCAGCACTAACGTAATAAAAATAAAGAATAGGAACATAGGACAACTACTTACTTTTTGCAGCACTCTCTTGATCCTTCTATACTGATCGTGCTCCCTTAATTTGAGGTCCGACCACCACTTCCTGAGTTGATCCTTGGATCGATGTACCCCAAAATTTCTGTGCAGACTTCTCACAACTTTAATCATGATCTTGGCCTTTCTGACATTGGGGTTGGGGTAAGGTCCATACTTCCCATCATAGTCGGCCCTTTTCAAGATGTCCACCATCTCCAACATCTCCTCAAAGGACATATTTGATGCCTTAAATCGTCTCCTCCGGGATCGGGACGTTTCTGGCTCCGGCCTCTCCTCCTCGTTGCTGTAATTAGCATGCACCTGTTGTGTCTCCGCCATGTGCTCTTCCCCCACTGCGCCGAACGACAAGGGACGGGGAATAGACTAGAAAGAACTCAGGGGCGGGCGGAGTTTCACACATGCACAGTGTATATAAAGCGTAACACGCGTGCGTAGTACATACGATCTGTGAGCGGAGGAAGGAGTATCAGAAGCGCCGATCGTGATAACAAAGGTAACATTTAAACTGGGGCCTATACTGCTTATAGATTGAGGCCTATATTGGGACAAGATTAGGAGACTTTAGCCTGACATTAGGGTTTGTCTTGTGTTGTGTCTTGCAGAGAAAATGGATAATTTGAAGGATCAGGACTTTATCACCATATTCATTGATATGTTCAGGGAGCTGCCCTGTCTGTGGCAGGTAAACCACCCACATTATAAGAACCAAAGAGGAAGGCAGCGCTTTGCTGGATTTGCTGGAAATTGTGAAGCTGGTGATCCCCACGGCAGACATCACCTATTTGAGGATCCTCATTGGTGGCATGAGGAGCACTTATCTAAGGGAGCACAAGAAGGTCCAGGATTCCCTGAGATCAGGAGCTTCAGATGACATTTATGTCCCCAGGCTGTGGTACTATGACAGACTGCATTTTCTGTCAGGCCAGACTGAACCCAGGCCAGCACTCTCCAGTATTCCTTCCACACTTCCTTCCACCTCAGCTGAGGCTTCTGATGTCCAACCTGAGCACTAAATAAGGGGTTGAGGGGCCAACTCACATGCTAAAGCCACATTTGTGAGCTCACCCATGGTCCTCCTCCTCCTCCTCCAGGTCCTCCTCCTCCTCCTCCAGGTCCTACTCCTCCTCCTGCCACACCTCCAACACCAGAGCCACAGTCGGGAAGGAAGCATGTAAGGAAGACCAGAGAGTGATGGCCTGGGTTCAGTCTGGCCTGGCAAAAGATGCAGGCTCTTGTATGACCACAGCCTGGGGACAATACATGTCATCTGCTGCTTTCATGATCTCTTGGACTTCTGGACCAGATTGTACTCCCTTATATATGGACTCCTCAGGCCACCACTTTTGCAGTAAAATATTTGATGTGTGCCCTGGGGGCCAAAGGCTTCGCCAATTTCTGCTGTTTATCCAGCATTGCCTCCCTCTTTGTTTGGTTATGACCCCTTAATAAAGGAATTTTTTTGTCAATTATACTCGCCTATGTGTGTTTTCCTTCAAAAAGGACAGTTTGTTTGTGAGGAGGCAGGTACATTTCAAAAATAGAATGTCAAATTAACAAGAGACACCAACACCAAGCAATCTCCTTGAGATTAAATAATACAAGATAATAATGGTGTTGTGGTAACATGACACACAAAACACACTCAAAAATATGCTGCATTAAAAAAAATAAGATAAATAAAACACAAGATCAGGCTTTAAAAAATTGAAAAAAAAAATATTTAATCTAAAAACATCAGAAAAAGATTTTTTAGGGAGATGTGACAAATCTAAATATTATATTGATGAAATCACGATAAATAATAAAGAAAGAAGTTTGTGAAAACTCTGTGTGAATATGAGCAGCAAAACTACTTCATTCTTCTAGCATTATAAAGAAGAAGAGAGTGCGCTGCATTAAACAATTTAAAACATTGCAGCGTGACGAAAATGCTATATCCATTCCGTACGCTAATTTTACCAGACCGAGCAGTTCCGTCTCGGAATTTATTCTGAGCATGCGTGGCACTTTGTGCGTCGGAATTGTTCACACACAGTCAAAATTGACGCGATCGGATTTTGTTGTCGGAAAATTTTATAGCCTGCTCTCAAACTTTGTGTGTCAGAAAATCCGATGGAAAAAGTCAGATGGAGCCCACACACGGTCGGAATTTCTGACAACAAGCTCCGATCACACATTTTCCGTCGGAAAATCCGACCGTGTGTACGAAGCATAACAGGTTTACTTCTAAAATTAGCCTGTATTTGGCTACATCCATCTTCCCATCAACTCTGACCAGCTTCCCTTTTGAAGAAAATCATCCCCACAACATCATGCTGCCACCACCATGTTTAACAATGGTGTGTTCAGGGTGTTGTGCAGTGTGAGCTTTCTGCCCCAACATAGCGTTTTGCTTTTAGGCCAAAAAGTTCAATTTTGGTCTCATCTGACCAGAGAACCTTCTTCCACATGTTTGCTGTGTCCCCCACATGGCTTCTCGAAAAACTGCAAACGGGACTTCTTATGGTTTTCTTTCAACAATGGCTTTCTTCTTGCCACTCTTGCATAAAGGCCAGATTTGTGGAGTGCACGACTAATAGTTGTCCTGTGGACAGATTCCCCCACCTAAGCTGTGGATCTCTGCAGCTCCTGCAGAGTTACATAGTTACATAGTTAGTCAGGTTGAAAAAAAGACACAAGTCCATCAAGTTCAACCAAAAAAAAAAAAATACAATCCCATATACACAAACCTACACCCACAGTTGATCCAGAGGAAGGCAAAAAACCCCAGCAAAGCATGCTCCAATTTGCTACAGCAGGAGAAAACATTACTTGCTGATCCCCTGAGAGGCAATCACATTTTCCCTGGATCAGCTTTACCTATAAATGTGAGTACCCAGTTATATTGTGTACAATTAGGAAAGAATCCAGGCCTTTTTTAAAGCAATCGACTGAGCTTGCCAGAACCACCTCTGGAGGGAGTCTATTTCACATTTTCACAGTTCTTACTGTGAAGAAACCTTTCCATATTTGGGGATGAAATAGTTTTTCCTCTTTTTACCATGGGCCTCTTGGCTGCTTTTCTGATTAATGCTTTTCTTGCCTGGTCTGTCAGTTTAGATGGACGGCCATGTCTTGATAGGTTTGCAGTTGTGCCATACTCTTTCCATTTTCGGATGATGGATTGAACAGTGCTCTGTGACATGTTAAAAGCTTGGGATATTTTTTTATAACCTAACCCCGCTTTAAGCTTCTCCACAACTTTATCCCTGACCTGTCTGGTGTGTTACTTGGCCTTCATGATGCTGTTTGTTCACTAAGGTTCTCTAACAAACGCCTGAGGGTTTCACAGAACAGCTGTATTTATACTGAGATTAAATTAAACATAGGTGGACTATTTACTAATTAGGTGACTTCTGAAAGCAATTGGTTGCACTAGATTTTAGTTAGGGTTAACAGAGCAAAGGGGGCTGAATACAAATGCACGCCACACTTTTCACATATTTATTTAAAAAAAAATTGAAAACCATTTATCATTTTCCTTTCACTTCACAATTATGTGCCACTTTGTGTTGGTTTATCGCATAAAATCCCAATAAAATACATTTACATTTTTGGTTGTAACGTGACAAAATGTGGAAAAGGGGTATGAATCTTTTTTAAGGCACTGTACAGGTCTGTAATTCTTCTCTTGAGCAGTATTCAAGCTCATTTAAAGACAACAGAGAAGGGTTACCTTATGACAAAACGTTTATTAAAAATACTTGAAAAAATGTTTTTGCATTAAAATCACAAATTAAAAACAGTTTTGTGTCACATTTGAATAATGCCCTTTTTGGGGCACTTTTCAACTACCTCTGTCCAACTGAAAATCTATATGGAAATGTACTAGTTAGCCGATTGAAGGGGTATGTCCTGTCTCTGATTCATTCAGTAATGTGCATTTGTGCATGTGCAAAATAAAAAATCTATCAGCAGCATAGCAATACATTACTGGGTACAAATTGTAGAGAATAGACCTGAGTGTTCCTTCTGTTGATAAAATATTTTAGTATGAAATGTCCCTATTATACATTATTTCCTTCTTATCTGATCAGCAATATAACACTTAATCACAATTTGTATTAAGCTATGCAAGACACAATACAATATTTATTATACATGAGAGTTTATGACATTAGCCGTTGTGTCCTAGAGTGGAAACAGGCATGTTAGTATCCAAAGGCTAGTGAGAATGCTGAGGTTTCATTTCCAGCATATCTACTTAGTCACCAGTCAGTGAAGCTTGCTCTGCTTAAAAGATGGAAAAAAATTACACGCAGAAAGGCTAAAGGTTATGATAATCTATAACTCAATAGGAAGACTATTCATTTTTCTCAGACGAAGCATAGAGAGTTTTTTTTTTTGTTACACTAGGCAGCTTGCTCAATATTCCAGATTTTGTTATACTCTGCAGCTTGCTGCATATTCAAGATACACCATTATTTTTCTCATAAATACGGTGTTATAAATACGGTATTCAGTAGACCCATTTTATACTGACACAGGTCAAGTAATGCTGTGCTAAAGATATGGTTAAGCACATATTCTGGTATTTTGTATTCCAAAGAGATATACATGTATATTCAATATACAGAAAATGGTGTTGATCATTATGTGCAGATTTTGACTACATATCATTTATTTTTCTTCATGAATGCTCTCCATTGCCCACATCTGGAGAACGATTTTTAAAATTCCAGGATTAAGTCACAAGTTCTCTTGCTTTTGGGATTGAGGAATAATGTTTTGTTTCATTCTTGAAACTGGTCCTCATTGTAATCTACAGAGTTGAATTAGTAAGAGAGTGGATACAATTTGCTTAGCAATAAATGAATGTTCACTTTGCATAGTGAATATTCATGTAGCATAATGAAAAAGGTAGAGATGTGTTCATGTTGTAAGAAAAATACCTTTTTTTCCCCCTTCCTCAGTCTGTTCCTGCTCCTTCAATGTCCAATCAACAGGCTGTGGGCAAGTAGGCTTCAGCAGTGTATTTCTTAATTGTAACAGATTAAGTTTTAGTTGATATAAATATGCACATTGATATATAAAGTTGTGCTCATATGTTTACATAAATAAAAATTAAGTACAGCGCTACGTTTAGAAAGAAAGTGAAAAGCAGCCAACACACCTATAGACTCAAGGCAGAAAAAAAACAAAAGAAACAAAAGTGTGGCGCTATATATCACATCCACAGCCGTGTGTATTACAATAAAGACATATAAAAATAGTGAATACTACCAAAAAATGTATGATCATAAAATGGATAGTGTCAAATAATTAATCAGTGTTGATCACATATAAAGTAAATACACAATAATGCTTAATCATCAGATGTGCCAGTGATTAGTAGAAACCCGTGCTGGTTCCATGAGCCAGACACCAAACATAAAAAACATAAAACTTTAAAAGTCCATAAAAAATGTGTAGAAAAATAGTGAAGAAAACATCAACAGAGTTCAAAGGGGGTGATGCATGGCCAGATGGTATTCACAGAATTTTAGTTGCACCAAATCTGGCGAGTGGGCAGAAGTCACACCAAAGTCACACCAAAGCTGGCGAGTGGGCAGAAGGGAAACCACAAGTGTGCATAGATTGTACATCAGTGCTGGGGCCAACACTAGGAGTAGAGGAGGCTTACCGGAAAAAATTGACCTGAAATGGCGTACGCCAGACAAGTCAAAAAAAGCATAATAACCACTGGTTCTGGGAAATGCGTCTTGTCAGATGTCATCAACAGATGGTGGAAAGAAAAAAGGGGGGGTCCGCACAGCTTCCTCTCCCATAGGTAATCCAGCATAAGCCAAACGTGTAGTTTCATATGCCATGCAAGGAGCAAACAAAACTCACATAGCGTAATAACGTTTTAAAACACTAGTTTATTAAAATAATAAAAAACAAACTCACATTTGGAAGAACGAAACAGAGCTCAAATATCAAATAGCGGCGATCGTGAGGGGTCCACCCGACATGTTTCAGCTAAGGAGCCGTTATCTGGGGTATGGACCACCCTCACCTCACCGCTTTATAAACAGAAGATGACCCCCACTGGGAGTGTCTACAAACCGGAAGTGCAACAAGTAAGAATCATTTCCGGTTTTCAGGGTCATAGGATGACTAATTGAATAGTTATATTAAGAACAAATTAATGAAACAGAGAACCATGTATCTCATGTTTCTAAATTAGGAGATTAAAAATGAAAAAATAAGTACAAAAAAACGGTAAACTGTGCCCTGAATAAGTCCATCTATCAGGAACTGGTCAGAGCGCTAGCCAAGCCTCCCTTTCAGCCAGCCTGCTCCTCAAGCCTCACTCTCATATGTGATGCACTTCCCATCACACAGAGAGGAAGTAATACCACTGCACTCCATAAGGAGGAAACCAAGCCTCAATCTGAGGTGAAGTGTCAGCAGAGAGGAGAAAAAAATCAGTGCACTGAAAAAAGGCATTAGTGTTAAAATAAAAACAGACTGAAAAAGAAAAAGAAAAAAAGGGGATACAAATTATTACACAAGGCTAATGCTAGCAATAACATTACCTTATAAAGGTGATACAAGGACATTCTAATAAGGTTAATTAGTGATCAATATTAGAATCATGGACCATAATATTAAAGGGACACTGCCAATGGGGGACATCAACAGCGTACATAACAAAAATTGCATTCTGAATTAAACCATAATTATCCCGGATTCCATGACATAAATTAAGACAACCAATAATCATCTTGTATAGTAAAAAAATAACAAAAATAACAGTATTCTTTGTCATTTAGACAATAAGAGAGATCATATTTATATTCGAGCTTGGTTAATAAAAGAGTTGATGTCCCACTTCACGTTGATACCCTGTGGAAAATGGGACCCCAACTCATATACCCAGTAGGTCTCTAAACGCGAGACACCTCTAAGAATCGATCCGCCACGCCAGGGGGGCACGTACCTATCTATAATGAGGAATTGAGTACCCACAGGGTTCCAAACGTGAACCTCCCTGTAGTGTCTAGGGACAGTGTGTTTAGTACTGCCCGCTTTAATGAGATTGATGTGTTCCGAAACCCATGTAGTAAAAGATCTGATGGTCCGGCCGACATATTGCTTGCCACAAGGGCAAGTTAAAAGATAAACTATTCCTGTAGTGGCACACGTGCAGAAATGTTTAATTTTGTAAGTACGGCCGGTCACGGTGGAAGAAAAACTATGACTAGCCCTTCTGCCACAGGTATTACATTTACAGACCAAGCACTTTTTACAAGGATAAAATCCAATTAAGTTGTGGAAAAAGGATGGTCTCTCTGGTGGGTTGATGACATTAGGTGCTAACCTATTCCGGAGAGATGGAACACCCTTAAACACCACCTTTGGAGTCTTAGGCAACAGAGGTCCCAAGATTTTATCTGTTTTTAAAACATCCCAGTGATTTTCAAAGATTTTTTTAACATGCTTGTGCTGCATGAAAGATGTCAAGAAGGACCATTTGAATTCATCATTCGTTTGTCTAGGTCTATCCTCTAATAATGACTGACGGTCTGTTGCACAAGCACTTTCGATCTCATTATCTAAATCCACAGAGTTATAACCCTTCTCCAGGAACCTATCTTTCAAGGTCATGGCCTGTAGTCTAAAAATGTCTAAATCAGTACAGTTCCTTCGTAATCGTAGGAACTGACTTTTGGGAACAGATCTGATCCAGGAACTGTGGTGGCAACTATCAGTCGATATGTATGCGTTCCTGTCGGTGGATTTAAAATAAGTACTAAATATAAATGAGGACCCACTTCTTTCAATGACAAGGTCTAAAAAGTGGATTGAGGTGGTACTAGTTTCAAAGGATAAAGCAATACCCCTATCATTGTTATTCAAAGTTGTGAAAAAATCAACCAGGCCATCATGACTCCCTGTCCACAGGAGGAGGATGTCGTCTATGTACCGGGCCCACAACAGAAGGTGTGGGTTCTCCATGGCATAGACGACATCCTCCTCCCACTTGGCCATGAACAGGTTGGTCAGGCTGGGAGCAAATTTTGCTCCCATAGCCACCCCTTTATGTTGGCGATAGAATTTACCACCAAACCAGAAATAATTGTGTTGTGTTGCAAACTCAATTAAATCAAT
Organism: Aquarana catesbeiana; assembly: GCF_042186555.1. Lineage (NCBI taxonomy): Eukaryota > Metazoa > Chordata > Amphibia > Anura > Ranidae > Aquarana > Aquarana catesbeiana. The sequence goes on from NC_133324.1 coordinate 681,788,757, forward strand.
AATGAATTCTATCTGGGGTGAAGCAAGGGAGGCATCCCTGTTTAGAAAACAATGTACAGCATCCACACCTTCACGGTATGGAATGCAGGTATAAAGGGACGCAACGTCCGCAGTGGCCATGATAAGGTCACCAGAATGGGAAACATTCGATAACAGTTTAATCACATCCTTAGTATCTTGTAAGTAGGACAGCATCTTAAGTACAGATGGCTGTAGGAAAAAGTCGATATATTTCCCAATCTTCGAGGTAACCAAGTCGATACCACTAATTATAGGTCGACCCGGGGGATGGAGAGGGTCCTTGTGGACTTTAGGCAAGTAATATATAACTGGGATGCGTGGAGCAAGGGGGACTAGAAAAGATCTCTCTTTTTTGTTTAAAATACAGGAGTCAAAACCTTTAGCTACTAGGTTCTTCAGTTTTTTTTTATACTCGAATGTAGGATTCTTTGGTAATTCTATGTAGGTCTCTCGATCTCCCAAAATGCGATGCATTTCATCCATGTAGTCAGATTTGTTTAGTAGGACAATCCCCCTGCCTTTGTCAGCGGGGCGAATCACTAAATTCTTGTTGTCACATAACCTCTTTACACCTACTGAGGGTAGAGGGTTGTAGAATTTGCGCTTAAGTGGAATAGCAGCCAAATCTCTCAGCACCAATTCTTTGAACAAATTAATGGTAGGTGGAAGTTGTGTGGGGGGACTAAAGAGGGAGGGATTGGATAGGCCCGAATGGACGGTACCGGACATTGCCGCCCTGGCCACATTCCTAGTGGGGTTTGAAATGATGTACCTTTGGACATTAACTTTTCTAATGAACTTTTGTATGTCAATGAACGTATCAAACTTATTAAGTTTGTACGGAGGGGCAAATTTGAGACCTTTGTTTAAAACAATTTTTTCTTCTTGAGTAAGAATTGTATTGCTCAAGTTAAATACCCCCTGACATGTTAGGTTCGTTTGCGCTTTTCTTCTCTGGACCTTCCTCCCTCCTCTGGACCCTCTCTTGTTTCTGGGCCTCTTTTTTTGTTCTGAGTACCCTCGTGAAAATCCAGAGGGGTCCGTGAATCAGAGTAAGGTCGTATACGTGGGGATGGATCATACCCTACATTAGGGAAAGGATAGACGTTCTCATTATGATGATCACGTAGAGGAGAATACCTATTATATGTAGAAACCAGAGGGTGTCTATAATAGGATGGATTCTGATGATAGGGGTGATGAGAAGGTTCGTGGTGGCGAACCGGGGAGCCCCAATAGTAGGAGTTCTCCCGTTCATAATGTTGATAATCATTATAATTAATGATGATCACCCCTATTTCCTCCTCTCCCTCTCCCTCTAGAAGGATGACCTCTTGCTCTCTGTTGTTGTTTAGGGGTATGCATACTTGGCTGGCGTCCCCTTTGTGGAGGGGGGCCTCTGCCATGACCTCTATCTACATAAGATTTTGGACGGACCGCAGGCTCAATGGGTGGAACAAGGGTATCCTGGCTGTGGACATTAGTCTCCATGGGTGGCTGTGAAGCAGATCCTGTAATGGATTTCTGCCATCCGAATACCTTGCCCGCTTTGTAATCCCCGGTGTCACGGGAATACTTTTTTTGTTTTTTGTTTTTTTGTTCCTTATCCTCCTTTATGAGATGTGCCTGCAAATTGGAGGACAGGGTATCATATTCAACTGAGTTTTTATGGGTAAGTAATTTATCCTTCAGTTCCTTAATCTCCGGATCCAAAACAGAGAGACGAATACGTTTCCTATTGATAAGGAAATCCAGGAACTTGATGCCAGCATCGTTGAAATAAGTAAACCAAGAGTCAAGATCCCTTGTTGGGGATGAACATCCCATCTAAGACTCCGTGGGATCATACCTTCTGTTACATATTGCTCCAAGAAGGCTAAATCCCATTGCAAATGGAGTTCAGAGACCATGACATTTTTTAATCTCATGACTAACCCACCAATTTCTGTATCGTTGGAGGTGGCAACAAATACACCCTCTGTATTGACTACTCTGGATGCACGATAATCAAAAATATCCATATTAAGTGAAATATTATACGTTGCAGCTATAACAGATGTCTAATGTATGGAAAGCAAAAATAAAAATTAAGTACAGCGCTACGTTTAGAAAGAAAGTGAAAAGCAGCCAACATACCTATAGACTCAAGGCAGAAAAAAACAAAAGAAACAAAAGTGTGGCGCTATATATCACATCCACAGCCATGTGTATTACAATAAAGACATATAAAAATAGTGAATACTACCAAAAAATGTATGATCATAAAATGGATAGTGTCAAATAATTAATCAGTGTTGATCACATATAAAGTAAATACACAATAATGCTTAATCATCAGATGTGCCAGTGATTAGTAGAAACCCGTGCTGTTGATCTGTTGATGACATCTGACAAGACGCATTTCCCAGAACCAGTGGTTATTATGCTTTTTTGACTTGTCTGGCGTACGCCATTTCAGGTCAATTTTTTCCGGTAAGCCTCCTCTACTCCTGGTGTTGGTCCCGGCACTGATGTACAATCTATGCACACTTGTGGTTTCCCTTCTGCCCACTCGCCAGATTTGGTGAGACTTTGGTGCGACTTCTGCCCACTCGCCAGATTTGGTGCGACTAAAATTCTGTGAATACCATCTGGCCATGCATCACCCCCTTTGAACTCTGTTGATGTTTTCTTCACTATTTTTCTACACATTTTTTATGGACTTTTAAAGTTTTATGTTTTTTATGTTTGGTGTCTGGCTCATGGAGCCTGCACGGGTTTCTACTAATCACTGGCACATCTGATGATTAAGCATTATTGTGTATTTACTTTATATGTGATCAACACTGATTAATTATTTGACACTATCCATTTTATGATCATACATTTTTTGGTAGTATTCACTATTTTTATATGTCTTTATTGTAATACACACGGCTGTGGATGTGATATATAGCGCCACACTTTTGTTTCTTTTGTTTTTTTTCATATGTTTACATACCCTGGCAAAATTTATGATTTCTTGGCCATTTTTCAGAGAATATAAATGATAACACAAAAACATTTTTTTTCACTCATGGTTAGTGTTTGACTGAAGCCATTTATTATCAATCAACTGTGTTTACTCTTTTTAAATCATAATCATAACAGAAACTACCCAAATGACCCTGATCTAAACTAAAATTTCAGCCACAATTACCAGGAAAATTATTTGGGATGCAAAGAAAAACCCACAAATAACTTCAGGTGAAATACAGAACTCTCTGAAAATATGTGGTGTGGCTGTTTCAAGATGCACAATAAGGTTGCAATTAAAGAAAGATGGGCTGCATGGTTGAGTTGGCAGAATAAAGCCATTACAACGCAAATGACACAAAGCATCCCACTTACAATATGCCAAACAGCACAGAGACAAGCCTCAAACCTTCTGGCACAAAGTCATTTGGAGTAATGAGAACAAAATTGAGCTTTTTGGCCACAACCATAAACACTACATTTGGAGAGGAGTCAACAAGGCCTATGATGAAAGGTACACCATTCCTACTGTGAAACACGGAGGTGGATCACTGATGTTTTGGGGATGTGTGAGCTACAAAGACACAGGAAATTTGGTCAAAATTGATGGTAAGATTAATGCAGTATGTTATTAAAAAATACTGAAGGAACATTTGCATTCATCAACCAGGAAGCTGCGCATGGGACGTACTTGGACATTCCAACATGACAATGATCCAAAACACAAGGCCAAGTCAACCTATCATTGGCTACAGCAGAAAAAAGTGAAGGTTCTGGAGTGGTCATCTCAGTCTCCTGACCTCAATATCATTGAGCCACTCTGGGGAAATTTCAAATGTGCAGTTCAAGCGAGACAGCCCAAGAATTTACAAGAAATGGGCAGCTTTACCATCTGAGAAGATAAAGAGCCTCATCTACAAATACCACAAAAGACTTTAAGCTGTCATTGATGTTAAAGGGGGCAATGCACGGTATTAAGAAGGGGGTATGTAAACTTTTGATCAGGGTAATTTGGGTAGTTTCTGTTGCCATTATGATTTAAAAAGAGTAAACACAGTTGATTGATAATAAATGGCTTCAGCCAAACACTAACCATGAGTGAAAGTTTTTGTGTCATCATTCCTATTCTCTGAAAAATAGCCAAGAAATCATAAATTCTGCCAGGGTATGTAAACCTATGAGCACAACTATATATATATATATATATATATGTACAGTATCTCACAAAGGTGAGTACACCCCTCACATTTTTGTAAATATTTTATTATATCTTTTCATGTGACAACACTGAAGAAATGATGCTTTGCTACAATGTAAAGTAGTGACTGTACATATTGTATAACAGTGTAAATTTGCTGACCCCTCAAAATAACTCAATACACAACTATTAATGTCTAAACTGCTGGCAACAAAAGTGAGTACACCCCTAAGTGAAAATGTCCAAGTTGGGCCCAATTAGCCATTTTCCCTCCCCGGTGTCACGTGACTTGTTACTCATGTTACAAGGTCTCAGGTGCGAATGGGGAGAAGGTGTGTTAAATTTGGTGTTATTGCGCTCACCCTCCCATACTGGTCACTGGAAGTTCAACATGGTACCTCATGGCAAAAAACTCTCTGAGGATCTGAAAAAAAGAATTGTTGCTCTACATAAAGATGGCCTAGGCTATAAGAAGATTGCCAAGACCTTGAAACTGAGCTACAGCATGGTGGCCAAGATGATACAGCGGTTTAACAGGACAGGTTCCACTCAGAACAGGCCTCACCATGGTCGACCAAAGAAGTTGAGTGCACATGCTCAGTGTCATATCCAGAGGTTGTCTTTGCGGCATAGAGGTATAAGTGCTACCAGCAATGCTGCAGAGGTTGAAAGGGCTGTGGGGTCAGCCTGTCAGTGCTCAGACCATATGCTACACACAGGAAGCCTCTTCTAAAGATGATGCACAAGAAAGCCTGCAAACAGTTTGCTTAAGACAAGCAGACGAAGGACATGGATTACTGCAACCATGTTCTGTGGTCTGATGAGACCAAGATAAACTTATTTGGTTCAGATAGTGTCAAGCGTGTGTGGCTGCAACCAGGTGAGGAGTAAAAAGACAAGTGTGTCTTGCCTACAGTCAAGCATGGTGGTGGGAGTGCCATGGGCTGGGGCTGCATGGGTGCTGTTGGCACTGGGAGCTACAGTTCATTGAGGGAACCATAAATTCCAACATGTACTGTGACATACTGAAGCAGAGCGTGATCCCCCCTGTCAGGGAAACACTGGCCAGCATATGCGCACTAGGATTCACGCGGTGCGAACGCATATGTGCACTGCGTACGTGGGTGCGTGCGGCCCTTTAACATTGGTGCCAAATGGCATATATAAGGATGACAATTGTACTAGGGCCTTTGCTGTCTGATCTGCAGTCTCTCCCTATATCCTGTATTCTGTATCTATCCTTGATCCTGTTGACCCGGTATTTCCTGACTATCCTGATTATCTCCAAACCTGACTCCGGCATGTCTTGACTCTGATTCTGCTTGATCTCCTGATGCCAAACCTCTGCCTGAACTTTGACTATTCTTTGCCTAAAGTCTTGCTGTATCTGCCTACCTGTGTATGACCCTGGCTTGCCTGACTCTGCACTAGTCTTCTCAACCCCACCAGCCTGCATCATCTCTGCATCCACAGTACAACTGCATCTGCAACACCTGGCACCTGCCTCATCCCTGTATCCTCAGTACACCTGCTTCCACAGTATCCAGGACCTGCCCGATCCCTACATCTGCAGCACACCTGCATCCGCAGCACCTGGCACCTGCATCATCTCTGCATCTGAGTCAACCAGCACCCTCTGCTACTGCTGCTACCTGCCTCTCCTATATATCTACTAACAGAGAACACTGCAGGCACTCCTACCCCACCACGTTCTCGCGGTCGCTGTTGCAAACTCAGTGGTTCTTCAACCGGGGTTGTACGAGAGGTCTTCCTCTGCTCATCAGGCTCTATCCTGAAGCTACGTGACACCCTCTCTTCGGAGACTGGGCCACAGGGCAGTATACCAACATGATAACGCCCCCAAACACATCTCCAAGACAACCACTGCCTTGTGAAAGAAGCTAAGGGTAAAGGTAATTGACTGGCCAAGCATGTCTCCAGACCTAGTGGAAGAGGACTCCAGCGGCAACCTGGGAAGCTCAGGGGAACTCCATGACCAAGAGGGTTAAGGCAGTGCTGGAAAATAATGGTGGCCACACAAAATATTGACACTTTGGACCTTTTCACGTGTACTCACTTTTGTTGCCAGCGGTTTAGACATTAATGGCTGTGTGTTGAGTTATTTTGAGGGGACAGGAAATTTACACTGTTATATAAGATATATATTATACATTCATTGTAGCAAAGTGTAATTTCTTCAGTGTTGTCACATGAAAACATATAATAAAATATTTACAAAAATGTGAGGGGTGTACTCACTTTTGTGAGATACTGTATATAATTGAAGTTAACATTCACACTATATACACTAGTCACATATGTGCACTCCCAGCACAATGACTGAGCTGCTACAGACAGCTCCCAGTTTCTGTTTATTGTTAAGAGTGCATTGGGTGGGCTCATGATCATATGGCCACTGTGACAGCCAATCACAGTGATCACTAAATTGGGAATTCCCACCTCTGAGCATCAAGAGTCAGTTGAAGAGTCACCAGGAATGGATAGGAAAGGGTTATAGTGTCTTTATCACATTAAGTCTAGGTTCACATCTATGCACACATACGTTTTGCAGTGCGTTTTGCATTTTGCGATTTTACATGCATTTTGTTTGCATTTTGTGTGTGTGTTTTTTATCTCCCTGTAAAAACACTATATGAAACTGGTTGCTAAGGAGCAGGTTGGGAAGCCGGCTGCTGCATCCTTATTAACCGATGAGTCATCAGCTGTCAGCGGGATTCCCTACTGACTGCTGTTCGTAAAAAAAAAATTGCTGGCAATAAAATTTGAGGAAAAAATGGTGTGGGGTACCACCCCAAATGCATACCAGGCCCTTCGGATCTGGTATGGATTTGAAGGGTACCCCCACGCCAAAATAAAAAAAATGGCGTGGGGTCCCCCAAATCCATATTAGCCCCTTATACAAGCTCCCTCCTCTCCTGAACCACACCAGGCTGCATGCCCTCAATATGGGGGGGTGGTTTGTGACCAGGGGCCTCTTCCCCACAACCCTGGCTTGTGGTTTTGGGGGTTTGCGGGCAGGCAGCTTATCGGAATCTGGAAGCCCCCTTGTGAATGAGTATTCACCAAAAAAGCGGTGTAGTGTTACAAAAAATAAGAGACAGTTTTTGACGAGTCCTTTATCAAAAATGAAGAATGTCCCCCGTCATAGCTCCAACGTGAATCATAATGTCTTCTTTCTCCTCCAATGTCTTCTTTCCCCCCAGATGTCTTCTTTCTCTGGTTCTTCCACTGATGTCTTCTTCCTCTGCCACCGCCACCGATGACCCGCTGAAAAGAAAAAATGCTCCTCTGATACTGACTCCCGCCATTCTGTGAGCTCTGGTGTTTGACAGTTCTTATATAGCTATGGGGTGTGACCATGTAATGACCTCACCCTGAGGCCCTGCCCCCTTGTGGCATCATGGACCCGGGCATGATGGGTCAGTGACGTCACAAGAGGGCAGGGTCTCAGGGTGACATCACCACATGGTCATGTCCCATAGCTATATAAGAACTGTCAGACACCAGAACTCACAGAACAGCGGGGGCAGCGCCGAAGGAGGAGAGTTTTTTTCTATTTTTAGCGGGCCCTTGGCAGCGGAGGAAGAAGACAACGGGGAAAGCAGAGAAAGAAGATATCAGTGGAGGAACCGGAGAATGAAGACAGCGGTGGAGAAAGAAGACATTGGTGGAGAAAGAAGACATTGTGATTCATGTTGGTGCTACAATGGGGGATACTCTTCATTTTTCATTTTTACTAAAAGACTTGTCAAAAACCGTCTCTTGTTTTTCATAAAAACACTACTTTTTGGGTGAATGGATAGGGATACAATGTACCCCATACTCATTCACATGGGGGGGGGGCTGGGGCCCCCTTTCTTAAAAGTGGCTTCCAGGTTCTGATAAGCCCCCTGCCCACAGACCCCCACAACCACTGTCCAGAGTTGTGGAGAAGAGGCCCTTGTCCCCATAAACATAAAGACAAGGTGCTTTGGGGTGGGGGGCCTAGCCCCCCACCCCAAAGCACCCACCCGCCATGTTGAGGGCAAGTGGCCTGGTATGGTTCAGGAGGGGGGCGCTCGCTCGTCCCCTCCCTTTCCTGACCTGCCAGGTTGCATGCTTGGATAAGGGTTTCATATGGATTTAGGGGGGCAAACCACTCCAAAAGAAAAAAAATGGTGTGGGGGTCCCCTCCAAATCCATACTAGACCTGGAGGGCCCGGAATTCATTTGGGGGGACCCCACACCATTTTTTTCTCAAATTGTTATAGCCAGTAATTCTTTTTATTACATTCAGCTGTCAGCGGGGAATACAGCTGACAGCTGATGACTCAAGGACACAGTGGTCGACTTCCCGGCCCACTCCTTAGCAACCAGCTATATATAGTGTTTTTAAAGGGCTAGGACATCACACGTCATAAACTCAGCCTCACCGTGCCCATAATCTCAGCCTTACCTTGCCCATAATGCAGTCCCGCCGTGCTCATAATCTCAGACTTACCGTGCCCATAATCGCAGCCTCACCATCCCCATAATGCAGTCTCACCGTGCCCACAATCGCAGCCTCACCATGCCCATAATTGCAGCCTCACCGTGCCCATAATTGCAGCCTCACCGTGCCCATAATGCTGTCTCACCGTGCCCATAATCGCAGCCTCGCCGTGCCTATAATCACAGCCTCACTGTGCCCATAATGCTGTCTCACCGTGCCCATAATCGCAGCCTCACCGTGCCTATAATCGCAGCCTCACTGTGCCCATAATGCCGTCTCACCGTGCCCATAATGCTGTCTCACCGTGCCCATAATCGCAGCATCACCCTGCCTATAATTGCAGCCTCACTGTGCCCATAATGCTGTCTCACCGTGCCAATAATGCTGTCTCACCGTACCCATAATCGCAGCCTCACCGTGCCTATAATGGCAGCCTCAGCGTGTCCATAATGCAGTCTCACCGTGCCCATAATGCAGTCTCACCATGCCCATAATCGCAGCCTCACTGTAGTCAGTGCCTGTGCCTGGATAACACAGTCTGTGGGCATCTCCCGCTGTGTGTCTCGGAGCTGAGTGTGAAAACTTTGGCCGCGCTGTGAGAAAAGTCCCGCCCTCCTCCTAGATCAGCTTGTGTGATAAGCAGAACACTGCGTCTATCACACGAGCTGATCTAGGAGGAGGGCAGGACTTTTCTCACAGTGCGGCCACACTCAGCTCGGAGACACACAGCAGGAGATGCCCACAGACTGTGTATGACATATAGTGGAGGAGGAGGGAGAGGAGCGCTGTGCTGCAGCCACAGCTTGGCCCAAAGCAGCCGCATGGCAGCCAGCCTACCGATCCAAAAAAATTTTGATCGATCCAAAAAATGAATGATTAATCGAGGAATTAATCGTTAATTTCTGCAGCCCTAGTTTAAAGTGCTCCCATTCTCCTATGCTCACATGCAAATGTGAACACGCTCGTAGGCCCTGCACGCATGTGTAAACAGTGATTGCACCACACATGTAAGGTATTGCCACGAATGTCAGAGTGAAAACAATAATTCTAGTACTAGTGCTCACATTTAACCCTTAACTGGTAACCTGTAAAGGTTTTAAAGCATCACCTATGGAGATTTTTAGGTAACATAGTTTGTCGCCATTTCATGGGTGTGTGAAATTTTTCAAACATGTTTGGTATATATTTACTTGCCACTTAACTGTATTTACTTATGCATTTAAGTGTATTTTTCCTGAAAATTGATGTTTGAAATTGAAACAACCACCATTTTTTTCTCCATGGCCTCTGCTTTCAGAAAATGTATAAAGTTTGGGGGTTCTAAGTAGTTTTCGAGCTCAAAAATGCAGATTTTTACAGATATGTTAAAATTTCAAAACTGCCCCAGTAGGCAAGTGGTAAAGTCCACTTACTATTGATTGGCTTACTACCATTTCTGCACGTCAGTTCCAAGTGCTGGCTACTTTTCTTGTAAAATAGTACTTTCTAATCTAAGTTTTGCACTTCCCTTCTGCTAGTTTGAGGTCATGTCTCCAAGCTCTTGGTTTCAGATTCATATTGAAAATCATAACTTCCTGAATCTTACTGGTGGACTTAAAGCGGTAAACCCAAAACCAAAAAAGTCATACAGCATATTGCAGCTTACCATTCATAAAAATGTGGTGGCTGCATTAGTTTTATATTGTTAGGCTTTTTCTCTCTGTCTTCCCCTGGTGAAATGGCCAGTAACATACCTCCTGTATTATAGTGTCTCCACTTTGGACGAAGGAGCATAAGGGCACACACAAAAAGAATTGCCGGCAAAACTTGAGAAAAAAAAAAAACAGCATGAGTCTCCCCCCCTCATTTTAGCCTGAAGAGCCTGGTATGGATTTTAGGGGAACCCCACCCCAAAGTAAAAAAAAGGGGTGGGATCCCCTAGATCCCAATCCACCTCCCTATGTGGGTCAGCATCTAGGGGATTTATTCACCAAAAAAAGTGTAAAAAAATAAATAAAAACACAGAGGCAGTTGTTGATGAGTCCTTTATTAAAAAAACAAAAACAAAGTATCAATCACGATGAACGCTGCCACCGCCCCCCAAAAAAAAAAGAAGAGCTCTGCACCCAACGCTGCCTCCCGCCTTGTTTATTTCCCCCGAGGATTCGAGCAGTTTTTATGGTTGCATTTGATGGATATAAATACTAAATGTGGGCATTTTTTGTACCCTTTTTTCAGCCTATCAATAAACCCTCTCTATTGTGGCTTGTAAATAAAGAGACCCATATCGCCCACTCAGGAATAAAGGATTAGGGGGTATGTTTTCTTGTCAACAACAATTCTCCACTTCTCTTCTATGCTGATGCTAGACTTGCAAACCCTATACTTTTAATAGTGTTGGAGTTTTCACAGGGTTAATAATGTCCTCATCCTCATATGCCATTTTTTTGCCTAGTGATTGGCTTCTCAGCCCCAAGAACTGCATCATGGTTACACCCCCCCCCCCCCTATTCCTGGATATATCAGTTTACCAAGGATGTTGACAGAGCAACAGAGTGCAGTTAAAGGCTGTATGAATGGATGGCAGTTGTGCTTATAAGAGAACCTGTCACTTTCGGAAAAGAGATAATACTCTATGGTCTTTAATCTTTGGCCAACAAATTAGAAACATAGTCTAAACTGATCCCATATGATCCCATGCTCAAAATTCTTATGTATAAAATTATGTAAAATTATGTTATGTTGATTTATGATGTGCAGCACTCACACACAGATTTAAACTGTGCAATGTCTATTCTGCATCTACTGCACCCTCTTATACCTATATAGTTACATAGTTACATAGTAGGTGAGGTTGAATAAAAGACACAAGTCCATCAAGTCCAACCTATGTGTGTGATTATATGTCAGTATTACATTGTATATCCCTGTATGTTGTGGTCGTTCAGGTGTCTGTTTTTTGAAAACTATACTGCATCCATTCTTCTGTAAAAAATTGTATAATTTTGTCTCGCGCGCGGGGGGGGAGCGTGGATGACCGCCTTCCCCGCCCTTCCACTGCATCAGAGGGGCACAAAAAAATAAATAAATAGTATACTGTAGCTGTATACATTTTAACAGTGTCAACAAATCACTTTGCAAACGTTCTTGAGGTATCACTGGCATTGGCTTGCAGATAGAAATATCTAACATTGCATTTGACATACATTTTATGATTTTATTACACTTCCACTCCATGTGAATTCTAAGTGTAATGAAGTTCTGGGACTGTTAGTAAACACTAATTCAAGGTATTGAAAAAATAAAAGAAAACCTGCCTTTGATACCATCTGTAGCTCTACTACAGTGGGAAAGGTTAACAAGTACTGCTTTGGTTGTCTTCTCTTCTGCTTAGTGGTTTGTATTTGAAGTGAACAGCTATTTGTTGCCTGTGATGTCAGGCTATTTCTAATCCAGGCTTTTATACACTGTTTTTTTTTTCTTCTTTTTTCTTACTGCCATGATGCCATGAAGATAAAAGCATCTCTAAACTATTGTGTTCCCCACTTTCAGTTTTGTTTTCAAGCAGTGTCAGATGTATGTCAAGAGATCATGGAATCAAAGAAGTCTATCTATAGTCTTTCTATTTGGAAAAGTTGTTTATGCATTGTGTATATGTATAGCGTGTGGACACAGAATGTGGGATTTCAAAAGAGTTTTTGTTGTGTGGTGCAAAATACATTTATTGTTTAGGAAACCTGCTCAGCAGCGGTGTTAGAGACCTATTGTTACCAAGTTGCAACAATTAATATAACAATATAAACACTGGGGTTTGGAGAGTGCAAAATCTGGTGCAGCTCTGCATAGAAACTAAACTTCCAGATTTAGTTTGTCAAAGCTTAATTGAATAAGCTGAAGTTAAAAGCTGATTGGATTCTATGCATAGCTGCACCAATTTTGCACTCTCCAGTTGTAGAAAAATCAACCCCACTAAATCTTCTGTAACAAAAGTTGATATGGTTATTTTATTTTTTAGGTTCTTCCTCGGCAAACATGTGGTTTATTCACTCATACTATATTCTATAAAGAGTATCCTGGCGGCCCAATTGAACTTGATAAAAACATTCAAGGAGGGGAGCTTTTCTTTACACTTATCCTCAACCCAGTAAGTACCTACAAAAAACCTAGTGCATTTTTAGAAAGTATACATTTTAATTGTATTACTGCAACATTATAGAAAAGAAAATGTAGTAACTGCACAGGTGAAAATGAATCATGAATCAAAAAAAGAAGCAGCTGGCAATCACACAACAGAACATTTGTGTAAAAATATGTAAAATAACAAAAGATTGCTGCGCTAGTGTCTCATGAATAAAACTGGATAATAAATCCAGAAAAGTGTCCATATAAGTGTTCAAACACTCCTCTTGATTCCTGGAATGGAGGATAACAGAGACACCCAAAGCGCTCCTTCCACCGTGAAGTATAAGGGTGCTTTCACACCGAGGCGTCGGCGGCGGTAAAGTGCCGATATTTTTAGCAGCGCTTCACCGTCGTTTTAGCGACGCTATTTGGCCGCTAGCAGGGTACTTTTAACCCCCACTAGCGGCTGAAAAAAAGGTTAAAACCACCCGCAAAGTGCTGCTGCAGATGCGCTTTGTCGGCAGTTCAGCGGCGCTGCCCCATTGATTTCATTGGGCAGGGGTGCTTTAGGAGCGGTGTGTATAAAGAGTACTAACTGACATATCAGCATGGATGTCGCACCACTTCCTTAAACTAAATCTCTCTAAAACTGAGCTATTAATATCCACCCCGCCCGTGCCCCCCTCCATGACTTTTCCATCAAAATCAACAATGCAACCATCAGTCCCTCCCCTCACGCCAGGGTACTAGGTGTAATCCTAGACTCTGACTTGTCATTTCAGCCTCAAATCCAATCGCTTTCAAAAGTTTGTAGAATTCACCTCCATAACATCTCTAAAATTTGCCCCTTTTTAACAAATGACCAAGCTCCACATTCACTCCCTTGTTATCGCTCGCCTTGACTATTGCAACTCCCTTCTCATTGGCCTGCCTCTCCATAGGCTATCCCCTCTTCAGTCTATCATCAATGCTGCTGCCAGACTTATCCACCTTACCAACCGCTCAGTGTCTGCCAACTCTCTCCTCCAATCCCTACACTGGCCCCCAATCACCCAGCGAATTAAATTCAAAATACTAACCACAACATACAAAGCCATTTACAACTCTGCCCCGAGCTACATCACCAATCTTGTCTCCAAATATCACCCAAATCGTCCTCTCCGCTCTTCTCAAGACCTCCTACTCTCAAGCTCTCTCGTCTCCTCCTCTCATGCTCATCTCCAGGATTTCTCCAGAGCCTCTCCCATCCTCTGGAACTCGCTACCTCCACCTATCTGGCTATCCCCTACTCTTGTTACCTTCAGGCAATCCCTGAAAACTCATCTCTTCAGGAAAGCCTATAACGTCTCTAACTAATCTTTTACCACTTCCATCAGCTCATTCCCCACAGTTACAACCTTTGTACCACCTGCCCCACCCTATTAGATTTTAAGCTCTTCTGAGCAGGGCCCTCTTAATCCTCCAGTATCTTATTGTATTATAACTGTATTATCTCCCTTTTATTTTGTAAAGCGCTGCGTAAACTGTTGGCGCTATAAAAATCCTGTATGATAATAATAGTAATAATAATACAGCGCTTCAAAGATACTGTTTGCAGGACTTTTTTTACCGTCCTGCAAGTGCACCGCTCCAGTGTGAAAGCACTCAGGCTTTCACATTGGAGTGAAAGGAGAGGCTCTTTACAGGCGCTATGCAGGCACTATTTTTAGTGCTGTAGCGCCTGTAAAGCGCCTCAGTGTAAAAGCAGTCTTAAAGATGAGCCCTTACCGGATAGATAGACTCCACGTTATAGGACCCTAGCAAAGCATGGATTCACACATCCCATTAAGGATTCATCCATGAAAAGCAGCCGAAGATGGCATTGAAATCAGCCTTGCTGGTTTTTCCTTTTCCTTGTTCTCTCATGCAAATGATATATCACTTCCTTTATATCACTTGCATGAAAGAACAAGGAAAAGGAAAAACCAGCAAGGCTGATTTTAATGCCATTTTTGTCTGCTTTCCATGGATGGATCCTTAATGGGGTGTGTAAATCCATGCTTTGCTAGGCTCCTATAACGTGGAGTCTATCCATCCGGTAAGGGCACATCTTTTATACTTCACTGTGGAAGGTGCACTTTGGGTGTCTCTGTTATCCTTCATTCCAGGAATCACGAGGAGTGTTTGGACATTTATATGGACATTTTTCTGGATTTATTATCCAGTTTTATTCAATAGACAGTAGCTCTGCAATCTTTTGTTGTTTTACATATTACTGCAACATTGACTGAAATTAGATTTTGATGTTTTTTACATTTTCTTGCTAGCTGTTCCATAATTGTACTACTTTATTTCATTTTTTTCAGTGCTCCCTTCTGGGGGTCACCTAATTCCTCTATGATCAGGATACAAGAATCTATGAATAGCAGTTGGCTAACATGGATCCCAGACTTTTTTGTGTTTGGCTGTCAGTACCACAAAATAATGGCAACAGAAACATTGAATTCCTTTGTGGCTTGAAAGACCTTCTCCAGTTATACCCTTCTTCTAATCCTTTTTATATCATTAGAAACAAATAAACTAACTGTCCTAAGGTTCTATTTTACGACATTTGGAGCCAAAACTTTTTGTTATATAGATTAAAACTTTTTTGCACTCATTACTTCGATCAGTTGGGGAGTCATTATTCTTGATTGCAACATCTTACATGTTCTTCACAGTACAGCCATGGCCAAAAGTTTTGAGAATAACACAAATATACATTTTTACAAAGTCTGCTGATTCAGTGTATTTAGTTATTTTTATCAGACCTAACTATGGTTTACTGAAGTATAATTACAAGCATTCCATAAGCGTGAAAGGCTTTTATTGACAATTGACAATTTACATTAGGTTTATGCAAAGAATCGATATTTGCCGTTTTGAGCCTTCTTTTTCAAGACCTCTGAAATTCACCCTGACATGCTGTCAATCATTTTCTGGGCCACATCCTGACTGATGGCAGTCTATTCTTACATGATCAATGCATGGATTTTGTCAGAATTTGTTGGGGTTTTATTGTTGGCATAATACAGGACTGATGGTAGTGCTCACCTTTTTTCACCAAAGTTTTGAAGTTTTTCCCCAAGCCGCTTAGTTATTACTTTTGCCTTATGGCAAGGTGCTCCATCAAGCTGGAAAAGGCATTGTTCGTCACTAAACTATTCTTGGATGCTTGGGAGAAGTTGCTCTCAGAGGATGTTTTTGTACCATTCTTTATTCATGGTTGTGTTCTTAGGCAAAATTGTGAGTGAGTCCACTCCCTTGGCTGAGAAGCAACCCCACACATGAATGGTCTCAGGATGCTTTACTGTTTGCATGACACAGGACTGATGGTAGCGCCCACCATTTTGTTCTCCGGACAAGCTTTTTTCCGGATACCCTAAACAATCGGAAAGGGGATTCATCAGAGAAAATTACTTTACCCCAGTCCTCAGCAGTCCAATCCCTGTACCTTTTGGAGAATATCGGTCTGTTCCTGATGTTTTTCCTGGAGGGAACTGGCTTCTTTGTTGCCCTTCTTGACACCAGGCCATTCTCCAAAAGTCTTCGCATCACTGTGCATGCAGATATACTCACACCTGCCTGCTGCCCATCCCTGGCAAGCTCTGCACTGGTGGTGCCCCAATCCTGCAGCTGAATCAGGTGTAGGAGACGGTCCTGGCACTTGCGGGAAAATGTTTTTTATTGGATTGCATTCATTTACATGGCAAAGAGGGAATTAATTCTGATCACTCTTCATAACATTCTGGAGCATATGCAAATTGCCATCATAAAAACTGAGGCAGCAGACTTTGTGAAAACTAATATTTGTGACATTCTCAAAACTATTGGCCATGGCTGTATGGCCTTATTGTCATCTGTTACCCCATTGACTATATGAAGGAAGGTTAGCACAGAAAATCTTGCTTTACTTATGTGAAGAACCTTCTGAAGAAAGCAAAGCCATAAGACAGGACTGACATTTTTTTAATGAACTAAAATTTACATCAATATGGGTGGATCAATTTGCCTGGTCACAAATCAGGCTGAGAACATTTACCTGCAACAGGCCTCCTCCACACACACGATTACATTCTTGCTGACCCTCAGTCAGTGAATGGGCCAGTAGCTTAACACCAATTGTCTAAAGATAATTAGACTTATTAGAATTATCAGAATTATCAGTGTCATGTAAAAATAAATTAGTGAAATACAAATAGGAGCAGCAAATGCATTATAATGACCCAGGACATCCATAAATGCAAGCACGGTTACATTTTTTTAGTGATCAGGTATTGATACACTCATAAGGATGAAGCAAGTAATGCAGACCTTTCTCTTTAATGCCAACAATCATCAACAATTCACCTGCAGGGTCAAACTCACTAGATCACCTACTGAGTGCATGCCACATACGTAACTAACACTTTTCCAGAAATATCTTTTGTCATTGAGACCCAAAATTAAAAAAAGAAAACAGGAGAGTTTATTTCTGGACTAGAAATGAAGAAGAAAAAAATAACAGTCATTATTGTTGGTTAAAGATTGAAGCCTGTCACTGAGGCCACAATATATGCACATAAAATGTATTACTTATATTTTATATAGATATATCACTTTTTTGTTATATTCAGAAAAACTAATATTCAATACAACAAGTTGTGTCTGATCAATTTTTGTAAAGACTATAAAGCATTTTTGATGTTTTGGGCTTATAGCCATGCACATTACAAGCAGGAGTTTATCAATTAATTTATTATTTGTTCCTTATAATTTCCAGTTTTGTTCCCTAACTGACTTTTCAATACTAAAATCATCTGGTGTCAGACTTAAAGGCATTGTACACTTTCAAACGTTTTTGTTGTTTTAACTAGGTACTAGTTTAATTATATTTGTTGTGTTTTTTGTTTGCCTTCCAATTCAATGATGGGCTCACATGTTGTGGTTTTAGTTTGTAGTGTCATGCAGGGCTGTCTTTAAGGCGGGGCAAAAGGGACACTTGCCCCAGGCCCTGTCATTGTTGAATGGCCCAACATCCTCTGAATCGCTCCCTGTCACATAGTGCAGCTGCAGGGAAAGGGAAGCACTAAGCAGCGGTGTCCTTGCCTGACAGCAGAACTGGCTGAGTGGAGAGACACGCTAATGAGCAGTGGCAGGGACTGGAAAAAGTGAGGGAGCATCACAGAGAGGAGGCAATGACATTCCTAAGGCAGCATGGATGAGGAAAAAGCCGGTGAGAATTATGATCTGAATGAGAACATGTGCTTGGCTGTTTGAGCCGCTAATCTGTTATTGCTCTTCTCTAGCTCTCTGCTTTTTAATAACATAACCAGCACTGCCTATATATAACACTGGTTGGCACGGATGAGCGGGCAGCTGGTATGTTGTGTGATTTACAATCTGAATTTGCTCATTTGCCCAGCTGAGTTGAACTTTCACTTCTTTGGCCACTAAACGATCACTGATCTCTGCCTCTCTGCTTGCTATGATCATTGCCAATAATGTTTTTTAATACAATCCTGATTGGCTTCATTAACCCCATCTTTTCTGCCCAAAATCTGCTGCAATGCAAGACAACATTTTTAATCTGGCAAGGGGACTACTTTGCATTTGTAGCCTAATCTATCTAGCAACCAATCAGTGAGCAGTAATGATGTGAAGTAACCTCTAGCGACCAATCAGTTAGCAATAATGTTGTGCAGTAACCTCTAGCAACCAATCAGTGAGCAGTAATAATGTGCTGTAACCTCTAGCAACCATTGGATGAGGGGTAATGATGTGCAGTAACCTCTAGCAATCAATGGGTGAGCAGTAATGATGTGCAGTAACCTCTAACAATCGATAGGTGAGCGGTAATGATGTGCAGTAAGTTCAAACAACCAATCAGTAGGCGGCAAGGATGTGCAATAACCTCTAGCAACCAATTTTACTCTGGCGAGGGGACTGCTTTGCATTTGTAGCCTAATCTAGCAACCAATCAGTGAGCAGTAATGATGTGCAACCAATGGGTGAGTGGTAATGATGTGCAGTAAGCTCTAGCAAACAATCAGTGAGCAGTAATAATGTGCAGTAACCTCTAGCAATCAATGGGTGAGGGGTAATGATGTGCAGTAACCCCTAGAAAATGTTTGCACAGGGTGCAATCAATATTATGACCCTGGAGTCATCGCTGATTGATTTTCCTATGTCTTCTAATTCCTTCACCATGGGTGCTCAAAGGGTATATGATAACTCACCAGAGGCGTTTGACCCCTTTTTACAGAAGGTCAAAAAGTGCTTTTGGAAAACCACTTCCACAGCTCACACCACTCCACTCCAATGATCCCTCAGGATATGGCTAATGATGGCGTGAAACACCTTTGGTGATTTACCATCTGCCCTTTGAGCACCCGTGGTGAAGGAATTAGAAAACTCCTCTGTCTAGAAGCACTTATTTGGTGTTGAGAATCATCACATTGGGCTTTTCATATTAATTTTCATATTGTTTTGCATTTTTTAACATATTTTTTTACTATTTGTTCTGTATCCATTCATCTCATGCTAATTCATTTGAGCTACCACTTTATTTACAATATTTTAGTGCTGTGGGCGCCATTTTCTTTACACATTTTTTTTTTAGTTTTGAGGTGATTTATTCACTTTTTAAAGAAGCAGCAACTTTTTCATGCACTTAGGGTGCCATCATTTGATATTATGACAATATGTCCATATATTGCTTCAGCTACCCTGTCTCTATGCTCTTAGAGAACAGGACCACTTTCTGTTCCGGGTCAGGGATTGGAGAATATGTAGTTTCTTCACAGGAAAGTTCTCACCCTACTGGCAGAGGTTATGGATTAAGCTGTGCAGTGTCATGCTAAATATCTCATACACAAATAGAAACTGTAGACATAGGAATGTGAAGATTTAATCTATTATAGGCTTGTGCATACGAAGTGACAAATTACACCATGAAACTACAAGATCAAAACACACTGTGCGGGTAAGGATGTTTACCATGCCTTTAAGTAATTTCTGCACTTGAGAATTAGCATTAAATGCTAAAAAGGAACAAACAGTGGAATATCACATATGCATCATCCAGCTACATGTTCAGTGTGTATTTGCACAAATAAAGCAGCATAGCATCTGGTATTTTAAGAAGAAAAAAGTATGTGTCTATATGCCACCTGTGCATCACTCCTCTCTAAGGACTTCTCAGTGTCAGCATGACATCATGGTTCTTCTACAAGTAGCTGTAGGAACTATTTCAATACAAGTTTCCCATAAGTTCTATTGTAACATAAGCCATGGTGAGCAGGTATGAAATGAACATGAATGTGATTTTATTTAGACACAAATACAACACTGAACAATTATTTACAGTGCTGGCTTCAGTGTGTGCTGGATGGAGAACACTCCTGCCTAGACAGACAATCAGGGTGCTCTGTAAACAAAATAACATGTAGGTTGGAAAGAGAAAATGTCTTTTT
Source organism: Aquarana catesbeiana (assembly GCF_042186555.1). Classification (NCBI taxonomy): domain Eukaryota; kingdom Metazoa; phylum Chordata; class Amphibia; order Anura; family Ranidae; genus Aquarana; species Aquarana catesbeiana. The sequence goes on from NC_133324.1 coordinate 681,809,035, forward strand.
ATGTCCCTGAGTTTATTTTTACAGTTATATTTTTAATACAGTCAGTTTTTCTTTGCTTTATTGAATAAGCTGAAAAATGTGTTCTTTTATCTTGGATCAAATGATTCTTACAATACAATAGGCAGGTTGTTGAATGTTTTACTAAAGAAAGGATAAAGTGAAGGTAACAACTATAGCAGCTAGTCAGGTGCTTGAACTTAAGAAATGAAGATGGAGAATCTGGTTTTTAAATACATAATGACATTTTATTCCTTCATAAAAGGGGAAAATAAGTAAAACCTGCCAGGAAAATGCAGTTTTATAGAAGGTTTTTTTTATTAATTTAGTCTTTAATCTGCGTTTAATTGTTCTTTTTGATGTAAGGGACAGGGAGAGGTTTGTGTGCTTGATTTAGGGCATACAGAAGGCTTTCAGCAAGGTTGATATACTGTATAAGTATGCAAAACTTTCTATGATCTAAATTCTTCTTTTAATGCTAATTGTTTTAAATGTGGGAAAATACATATCGATTTTTTAACGAATAGTCATTGGCCATATTATGTACCTCAAAAGTCCTGTTTCTCACAATTTCTATTTTTTGGGTTGAATTACTAAAACTGGAGAAAAATCTGGTGCAGCTGTTCATGGTTGCCTTTAACTTCAGCTTGTTCAATTAACCTTTGACAGCTGATTGGTTTCTATGTAGAGCTGCACCAGATTTTGCATTCACTAGCTTTAGTAAATCAACCCCTTTGTGTTCTACTGAGATGTTGGTACAAACATAAATGAACATTTATTTCATATACTAAGAACCAAGTATTTACATTATTTCATTGTTCTTTAAAATTATGCATTCACAAACCCATCTTTAGGCCTCACCAGCATGTTTTGTGGATTTCTTCCCAGAAAAACAAGCGGATAAATCATAAGTCAACCAAATTGGCTTGCTTTAGTACACTGCTGCATCAATGATTACGGTGAACACTTTATTTTGTACCCAAAGGAGTTATTTTAGTTTTAAGAAAGATGTGGTGGGGTGAATTAGCCCCTTGATTCTTATGGGTCTCAAATTTTTCAACAGGAAGGTAGGTTTTTTTTTTTTCCGGACTCTGCACTCTGCGTTTTGGATCTTTCCATCCACCTTTGAATCTTCAAACTCCTCCTGTGGCATTCCCTATTATATATTTTGTATAAAAAAAAATTAACAGACAACGTGATTTCCCTTTTTAGTGTCAATATTAGGTATGCAGTTATTCTCCATATAATTTTCTCTTGTATTTTAAATAGGTTAATTGGTGATTGAAAAAAAAAATAGATGCATACGGTTCTAAAAATGCATTTGCAACATACTGTAATAATTATATCATGCCAAACAGGGACTGTCAAATTGCTGAACCCTCAGCAAGTAAGCAACTGAAGGTATATGCAAATCCACAGCAGGTTCAATTAACAGCACTTATGTTGCTTTTTGCCATAATCACATATAAATGCAATGCAGGGTCTGTGGGTTCTAAGTAGCAGTGTCTAACAGAGTTTCTATTAAGCATTACATCAATCTGTCCTCTCCTTGATTGGGCAGAAAACCCAACCCAAATGGCATGGAAGAGTTGATCACTCATTGCAGAAGTTTCAAATACAGCACCATCTTTTCAGGCAACTTTATAGCTTGTGGACTTTCATTATTCTTAGTGAAAAACATCTCTGCCCTTCTTCAAGACACAGTGCTCAGTCCTCAACTCCCTTACAACTTCTGCACAGTCATGCAGGAGTACACAGGAGTGCAGATAAAAGACATACCAGCTCTTCCTTAGTACAAGAGGGATGCTGACTTTGTTACAAGCAGCTTGGCTCTCTCTAGGCACACAGTAACCAGTTCTCCAGGACAATAGTTGCTGTTTTTTCTTTGTGGTTTCTACTTTTCCCTTTTCTTTCTCTCCCCACAGCTGGCAGTGCTCATAAGAGCATGTTGGGTAGGCTCCACCCACCTGTGCAAAGGTTTAGCTATTGTAGTACTTCTTACAGTAATCTTCTAAAGGGGCCATGCGTCTGTGAATTTACAAACCCAGCCAGCCACGTGTAGAAGGGAAGTTTAGCTCCCTTTGGAGTGCTACACTTAAAAAGTAAATCTAATGACTGGTAAGCTGCAATATGTACAGTTTTGTTTTTGGATTTAGCTATCTTTTATCATTTATTTTCTTATTTGGACAAGAAGAATGGTTTAGTAAATAGGTTGCTTGCTCTCACTTGCTCTCCTGTTGCTATGCAAAGCAATGCTAGGGAGGAGCAATAAGACACATCGTGAGACAGATTTTTTTTTACAAGGTTACATCATGAATATTAATCTCCTCATTTGGCTACTCAAAAGTTGCACTTGTAACTGAATGCAATCTGACCCTTACACTCGGTTCACACAGGGGCGACTTGTCAGGCGACTTAGCTGCCTGACAAGTCGCGTCCTGTTCTGTACTATGGAACCATTCTAATAGGAGCGACTCAAGTCGCTCCGACTTAGAAAAAGGTTCCTGTACTACTTTTGGGGCGACTTCAGGCGACTTGCATTGACATCTGTGCAGAAGTCGTTTTGCAAGTCACCGCTGAAGTCGTGTGCAGGTCGCCTCACAGAGTCGGCCTGCAAGTCGTGTTGCCCCTGTGTGAACCAAGCCTTACTACTTCTTAATAATGCACCTGCTCATGCACCTGTTTTGTCTTCTATTCAGTAATACATCTGTCTTTGAACTTTGCTAACTGTCACACAAGGCTGTCCAGGAATACATAAGCACAGGTCTGTAAACCTGTTGCAGAGACTTTGCTGAAGGAAATGCAACCTAAATGTCTGAAATATATGACCAACATGAGGCTGGTCTTCTTTAAGAACTCCTGATGGAACTGTCAATCCCTTAGATTTGGCTGCTCAATGACCAGGCCATTTTTTGCGATACGGCACTGCGCTGCTTTAACTGACAATTGTGCAGTCGTGCGACGCTGTACCTAAACAAAATTGACGTCCTTTTTTTCCCACAAATAGAGTTTTCTTTTGGTCGTATTTGATCATCTCTGCGGTTTTTATTTTCTGCTCTATAAAAAAAGAAATAGCGACAATTTTGAAAAAAAACACAATATTTTGTACTTTTTGCTATAATAAATATCTCCAATTTTTTTTTTAAAAAAAAGCTAATTTTTTCCTCAGTTTAGGCTGATATGTATTCTTTTACATATTTTTGGTAATAAAAATCACAATAAGCATATATTGATTGATTTGTGCAAAAGTTATAGCGTCTACAAAATAGGGAATAGATTTATGGCCTTTTTTTATTATTATTATTTTTTTACTAGTAATGACGGCGATCTGTGATTTTTATCGAGACTGCGACATTATAGTGGACACTTTTTACACTTTTTTGGGATGATTGACAATTATACAGCGATAAGTGCTATAAAAATGCACTGATTACTGTGTAAATGTCACTGGCAGGGAAGGGGTTAACATTAGGGGACGATCAAGGGGTTAACTGTGTTCCTAAGTGTGTGTTCTAACTGTGGGGGGAGGGGACTGACTATAGGAGATGATAGATCATGGTTCCTAGCTATTAGGAATTCACGATCTGCCTCTTCTCTCCTCACAGAACAGGGATTGTGTGTTTACACACACACACACACATCCCTGTTCTGCCTCTCGTGCCCATGATCACGCTTAGCCGGCGGTCATCGCGACCGCCAGCCACGAGCATCGGCACCCCTGCAGTGCAGCCCGCATGTGCGCGTGCCAACTATCACACTTAAAAGAGCCGCAAAAGAGCCGCAAGATTGTGCCAACCTGCCACAGTATAATGACGGTGGCTGGTCGGCAAGTGGTTAACCTGTTTTTTAGAACTTTTTGATAGGGAGATCAGCAAGATCTAAAAAAGTTGTAAAGGCTTGTACACACGATTAGAAAATACCATGAAAAATACAGCTTTCGAAGTGATCGTACGATAATCTGATTGTCAGTACCAAGCTTTCGAAAGCCGATCACGACAATTCATGAAAATGTATCCATTGGGACAAGCACAAAAATTTTCCTTGTACGATACCAGATCGTACGATTTTCATTCAATCAGTACAGTTGTTGTTCCAAAATACAATACAAATACACTACAACACATTACATCATGTCCGAATTTGTATTCTGTCGTGCAAGAATTTTCGTAACTTCAGTAAGTTCTTCATTTTCTATATGAGACTAGCATGCAAAAAAATACATTAATCTACTTGTAAATGTTGGCTTATCCTTGCTAAATCAGCAATATCAGCAGTATAAATATAAATTAACTGACAATTTCCAATCTGAGTTTTATTTGCTGTTCTTATATCCTCCCCATAGACATTCAGAAAGTTAAGGTATACTATCCAAGTTGGAATCATTTAAATTGCAGAACAAGCTGATGTAAAGGTACCTTTAGTTAAGCCAAATATATTAATGCTGTAGCTCTTGTGCAAACAGTGGGATATTTCAAACGTATGTAACTGGATTACTTTGCATTCAGCATCAGAATTTAACTTGAATTTCAAATGAAAAGAAAAAGTGTATATGCGTAAAGAGAGGAGTTGAATAGAGACTCTTGGGCAAAGGGATATTCAACTAGAAGGTTGCTGTATGAATAGTTAACTAGTTTATTAAATTCCAAGACAGGGGTTAAAAGGTTTGAAATCTTCTGATGGGAGAGCTAAAAATAATTAATGTATGTGTTGTATGCGTGTAGTTTCTACTTTGAGCACAGTAGATGAAAATATGTATTCAGTTGAGCTTGCCACATATGTGTAACACTATATAAAGCTATCAAAGGTTGACAGTTGGAACATTTGTCAAAAGAACGCAAGAAAATTGGTAATATTACCATTTTTAGAAGCCACATTAAAGGTACACTCCAGCCAAGAATGAAAATGAATAAAAACAGAGCCTACCTGAAGTCCTCATCCTTTTTATGGATGCATAGTCTATAACATACAGAGTAAAAAATCATTCCATACAAAATTAATACAAAATCAAAACTCTCATGGGGGTGGTGTACCCCAATACCCAATGAGAGTACACCACCCCCATGAGAGTACATCCACTATTTTCACCTTCTATATATTCTCTGTTTTGATTTTGTATTAATTTTGTATGGAATGATTTTTTACTCTGTATGTTATAGACGCTTTCACATCTTTTTTAAGCATATCAATAAAACATATATTTTTTATCTCAAGAGTTGGTGGTCTGTCAAAGTCCCAATCTAAGGGGGATCCTTTCTTCTATGGTCTAATATGTAAGGGATGGGACCACCACACTCTACACTTGTTATGATGGAAGCCTCCTTCTTGCTTACTGCACTCCTATTAGTCAGTAAGTGATGCAATATTCCATACAGAAAGCCTAACCTTACAAGGTGTCTGTACTAGAACGTTTTTCACTGATATTCATTGCAATTAAAGCCTGCTTTGGAAGTTTGCATCTGATTGGTGATACAGCCCGTGTCTCTGAACCCTGACTACAGTGGAATATAGAGAACACAGTGAGTCAAAATATTGGTGAATGTTCTGACTTAAACACTTGCCTACCGCTGTCCATCTGTAAAAGGCGAAATGGTGGATGCTTATGTCTGCGACGTTGTTTATAAACACTACTGCAGAAATAATCATCTGGTGGTCAGTGTGCCTGTTTATGTCTATGAACCTAGCCATCTGAGGATGGCTCAGTTCATAGACACTGTGAACAAAGCCAAACCAAGAAGCTCTTTACCATGGGATAACTGTGATTGGTCACAGAGAAACCAATTACAGCCATAACAGATGTAAACATTATTGTGTTTACATCTGCAAGTCCTATCCTTCCTCTTACAATAGAGATAAGGGAGGCAAGAAGAACCAATAAATGTATTAGTCTATACCAAGCACTTTACAGATCACTGTACAGCAGCAGATACAGGTAATGTTTATTTAAACCTATCCTTTACATTTGATCTCCATTTTGTCTTTTCAGTGACCTGTGTATTAACATTAACCTTACCTGTGCTGCACATTAACCCTCTCATCTCCATCCTCTCGTTGTATGTGATCTGTACATTAACCCCATTCACTACCTCCTTTATCTATGTGTAACCTGCAAGCACAGTATCTAGTACACCATTGTTAAGCTCTATGTTTTAATCACCTTAATACAAGCCTATTTCTTCATTTGGCAAAAATTATGTCAACAAATTTCCTTGGGGTGTCTACTTTCCATTTTGTTTGGTGGTCACACTGTCCTGTCTTTTTTATTTTAACAGAAATTAAAGGAAGTCATTTTTTTTTTAAACTTGGTCTTTTTTACCTGTAAGTAGTAAAGAATAATAATAATAAAAAAAGAAGCAGTGGTTATATAATACAATCCAAAGAAAGCCCTATCAGTCTAAGAAAAATGATATATTATTCATGTGGGTACGGTATGGCATGGCAAAGTAATTGTTCATCAAGGTAATGAGGGGGTAACAAAAGCTGTTATTTAAATGGTTAAAGAAGACTTAAATCTAAATAAAACAATGCAAAGTTTTAGTGAAGAGGAGTATATAAGTTAAAATGCAATAGAAAAAATAAAGAGTAACTTTCCCCTCTAGGTGATCAGTGTACATTGCAGAGATTTTAACAAGCTTTGCGGCAGATTCCTACCTTTTGTTATTCTGAGGTTGCCTTATTGCATTGCATTTTACAGAAAAATGACAGCGCTGCAGATTGAAAAGGAAAGGTAATTTTTAATAACATTTAATTACAATATGATTTGTATTGTAGTTGTAAACGCTAAAAAAAGAAAAATAATTCTGCCCAAAATGTGTTTAGGTTTGCTGCCTCCTAGATACATGTTGGGAGATTGATTTCCCTTGGATTGCTTTCCCTTTAATGTGTCTACTCTTGACTCTCTTTGATGCAGATTTTTCCTGATGTTTTCCCACTGAAAGTATGCCTATTTCAGCAGTCAGGAGTCAAAATACTGAAGAAAAATATGAGTAAAGCAACAGTCACTATGACATTTTATGAAGGCACATCTCTGTAAAGTAGCATCTTCTAACCTCTGCCCAATTTGCATATAGTCAGGAGAAAATAAAGAAGGTCCATTTTCAGGTTACTTAAAATAAAATACATGAACTATGAAGCTGAAAATCAGCTACTTTGTGCAATATTTTGAATACAATATATAGGTGCATTGGATGAGAAAATAAACGTACTGAGATGCCTGTGATAAATTTCATTAGAGAAACATGGGTTGCATGTCTTTAGGTTTGCATTAGACAGTTGTAATATTTGGTGTATAGGATGGTCAGTAGGGATGGGCCGAACACCCCCCCCCCCGACCCCCTGACCCCCCGACCCCCCAGTTCACACCAGACAACCTTGAACAGGCAAAAAGTTCTAGCGAACATGCAAACCCTTTTAAAGTCTATGGGACACGAACATGAAAAATCAAAAGTCCTCATTTTAAAGGCTTATATGCAAGTTATTGCTAGAAAAATTGTATGGGGACCCGGGTACTGCCCTAGGGGACATGTATCGATGTAAAAAAAAGTTTTTAAAGCGATTGTTTTTTCAGTAACAATGATTTTAATAATGCTTAAAGTAGAAGAATAAAAATGATATATTCCTTTAAATATCGTGCCTTGGGGGTCCCCTTAGTCTGCCTGTAAAATGGTGCATCTGTGTAATGTGTAGAACATGTCATAGCAATAATTACATTTCTAAGGGTAAAAATGGAATTCAAACTTGCTTGTGGCTGTAATGTATTGGCTTTAACAGCTCTTATATAGGCAAGGTTGGGGCCTTGCCTATATAAGAGCTGTTAAATATGTTTACATCGGCTGGTTGGGTGCTTCGGCGCTCTATTGCTGGTAAGGGAACCCAGCAGTGTAGTCTTTCGGCTTCAGGGCTGGGTCTCTACTGAGCATGCGTGAAGCATGCTGCGCTCTCTCACTGGCTCAGCAGAAGGGGAGGGAGGAGGGGGATCGAGCTGCTGACGTACTTCGCTGTGGCCCGGTCTCCCAGAAATGGTGAAGAGGACCTGTCAAAAACAGGTCCCCATTCCCCCCTCCCCCCTGAAAGGTGCCAAATGTGGGGGGAGGAGGCGAATAAGCGGAAGTTCTACTTTTAGGTGGAACTCCGCTTTAAGCCTCTTTGTTCATAATTATTCACTCATAACTAGGTTGGATTTACACATTTGTTTTATTCAGGAGCCAGCAAAGTATTGCACCTGTGATCAGTGGATAACAAGTGCAATGCATTGCTCCTGCAAACTCTTCCTGCAGTTTTTTGACCATACCTCTGTACATGCTGTCAGCTGGAGAGCTGGGGGAAGATTACATGGGCTACAAGTGTGCTGATTATCTTACTCATAGTTTATTGAGAATTACAAGTCATCTGCCGCGGTGGAAGATGGCACTTGTAGCTCATTCAGTCACAGATCCCTGTGAATGAGTGACATGACTGGGCAGGTGGAGCCCTGTACAGCCACACCAATTTTAAATGTGACACCACACACTTTTTTGCATGTTTTTGTGCAAGTGGACACAATATTTTGAGAAAATTTCTAATTATGACGCAAGCATTTTTTCCACATGTATGAAAGCTTAGGTTTTTTTGTATAGGAAAACATAAAGCAATATAATGTGTGACATCAAATACATCTATGTATTATATCAGAGTGAAACGCTAAAAAAAACCACTGCTGTCAAGGTATTTGCTGAGTTTTACTCCTAGTCTCATTACTTAAAAATTAATAATTATAAACTACCCCAGGCCAGGATTGAAATAATGGAAGCTGTTGTTATTTCTGTTGTAGGTCATAATGTTATTTCTACTGAAAAATAAATCACACCATCCCTCTAGATTTTACTAGTCTGCCAGAAATAAAATTTGCTTGTTTTAAAAAAAAAAGCTATAAAAAGGGCAATGTTATCTAGGCTGGTGAATCCTGAATAACATTTCATAATTTCAAAGGTAAAGAAGGACACTAATAGCATGACATTTTAAATAGTCTTTCAAAATATTGGGAGTGTAGGCAAAAAATAATATAGCAAGAACTGTTTATATAGTAACTGTTATAAGGACATTCAATCTGTTTTACTAAATGGTTCTGTTATACAGGTTCCTTTTCATATAGACATGTAATTGTGAACAAGGGACTAGTGACAACCGACTTCGAGGTTTAAAGAGACTGTGTCATGTGGAGAAGGTTATGACGTGCAGACACACAGTTGCCTTACAAACCTTCCTGCCCAAATTGAATCCTGGCTGGTTCGGATAGGCAAAGCTCCAACACGTTCAGGCAATGTCAGAGCTTTGCAGATATACCCCTTCCTACACATTCCCGTTGGCTCATCACTAAAATGGGAAGACTGACTGGAGAATAAGAATGCAGACAAGGTAGGAAAGGGAGGGCAAACTTTGACGTTTTGCCTGCCAAACCTTTGCCTATCAGAATGTTGTGAGATTCATCTATGACGGAAAGTTTTGGGAGGCTGCTGCAGGTATTTGCATTGTCAATGTAGGTGTCTGCAGAAGTCACCCCCTTCCCTTTAAGGGCAGAGTCTTATTCACCACTTCAACTCTCTACCTGTATGCCCCTTATGGACCAGATCAAAGTTTTCATTTCCACTATGGGTCTGTTTATTTACTGACAATTTTGTCGTTACTTATAGCCCAGCTACAGGATAATAGTAACAATCTCTCCCACTCCCCTCTAACTGGTATGAAAAAAAAAAAAAACCTATGCACATTTTACCTAACTGAAGCCTTGGTCACATGGTGATCCTTCTTTCTTCTTCTGTTTACTTTATGGGTTTTCCTCTGGGTGTCCACGTCACTGACTTTTTGATGCGCACAACTCCTACTGGTGAAGTGGCATAGTCTCATGGCAACCAGTTAAATGTCCCTTGGGGGGGGGGGGGGGGGGCTATGGTTTCCTTTGGGAATATTGTTTTGCAAAAAGGATGTTGTTTTCTGTACTCTTAAAGTGTAATCAGAAGTATGAAATGTGCATGAGTTGCCTAGTTTTGCAATGTTTTGACCAGTGTTTGTTTTGCACAAAGGATTTTGTTTTCTGTACTCTTGAAGTGTAATCAGAAGTATGAAATATGCATGAGTTTCCTAGTTTTGCAATGTTTTGGCCAGTGTTACTTTTTTTTTAAGTTTTACTGCAAATAAATACTTTATTCATATTTTGTCCCACTTAAAAGGACACTAAAATAATATTTACAGTTGCAGGTTTTTGGAATTTTTTAGGTGCATTTTAGAAACATTTTAGGAAAAATACAAGAAAAATTGATAAAAGAATTTATATTTATTTCAAACATTAGTTTAAAAAATATTATGTCCTCATAAAAACAATATAGTACAATACAGTAGACTCATATGATACAGTCCTTATAAGTACAGCGATATTAGCTTAGTTGCCAACATGTTTCACCCTGAATTTTGTTTTTTAGGTCTTTGCTGCAGGTTCAGCAGATCATTAAGGGGATAGCGCAGCACATGATTTGTTTATTTATCTATGTTTCGCCCTGAAACTGGGTTCCCTCAGGGGATGCTGTTCGCTTGAGATTAGAGCCTTCTAGTAAGAAAGATATGAAAAACACACATATATATATATATATATATATATATATATATATATATATATATATATATATATATATATATATACTATAAATGTCACAAAGTAATCCATAATCAAAAAACAAACACACATAACAACAGCAACAATATACACATGTGCGTGTTTATCCTGGCGACCAGGATAAACATGCTCATGTGTATGTTGTTACGCTCTCTGATCTGCCCTCTCCCCTCCAGCACTCACTGGAGGGCTTGGCTGTGGAGGGGGCGGGAGCGGCTCACTGAGAGGCAGAGCCGTGTTCCAGGCCAGGCATGTGGGCGGATCCCGGCCATTTAGTCATGATCTTTCTGTGACATCAGCTGACAATGGGCTTCAGCACTCCTGTGATCCACTGGAGAAGTACAGCCAAAGAAGCTCCTTCTATATTAATAGTAAAAATGGCAAAACATTAAAGTAAAAATATAGCTAAGGGGAGAAGGGAATGATTATGTTAATTAGAGCTGATTAGGGTTAATTTAGGGTTAATAAAGGGTTAAATAGGAATACACTTTATTTTAAAATTAACATAATTGAAGAGTTCTTCACCTGATGTAATATGTCACACTTTTGATTTACATATGATTGAAATAGTAAATTCAATGAAGCAATACATTGATTTATTATGACAGCTGCTCCTACTGTGTAACGTAAAAGCAAACAAATGACAGCCAGTAATTGCCTGTGATAGTGGTAGAGGGGAGTGGTGATTGGGGGAAAGGAGCTTGACGTAAGTGATGTATTCTACGAAAGCATGTGGCATATCAACATTTTTTAGGATGCACCTCTTAATGTCATAACCTTCAAGTGGTAATGTAGTATTTTTTATGAGGCTTCTTTGCTTAACAAAACTGCAGACTGCAGGTACATTAAAGGCTGTTACAAAGAAACACATTCAAATGCAATACCGCCTAGTTTAGAAGAATCAGCAAAAGTATGTAACAAATGATCATAAAACATAAGCAAATAATAATCATTGATGTTTTAGATAATTGGTCTCAGTTAGGCAAACATACTTGTTTTTATAAAGTTTATCTCATATGATACAGCTGTTTGACTTTCATAGATCTGTGGGTTGTTGAGTCAACTGTGTTGCTGCTATAAATTAAAAAAAAACGTTAATGAGAGGGCAGTAAGCCCATTCTCCTGGTATCTATGATGAAGATGTTTTAATGGGAAGCTGTGATCATTTTATGGGTACAATTTACTTTTATGATTTAGAAAATGCATACATTTTTAATATGATGTTCATAATCTGTATTTTACAAATAAACATGTGCACTGATGACAATATATTCACAAAGCGGTATTTTTTTTTTTTGCACAGAGAGAGAACGCAGCAGAATCAGTTTTTTTCATAATTTCTCTCTATTTGAACATACAGTATCTCTGTAACTCACTGACAAGGCAGAAGGGGAGAAGGCAGGAGAAGTAATTCCTCTGACACATTTAGTTGACTGTAATCAGTTCTTGATCTTATAGGGTCTCTAAATGATGAGCATTTTCTTTTCGCAAAGTAGTTAAGATCAGCATACATGTGACTGGTAATGTAAGTAGGAAATATTACTCTGCAATAGCTCATATTTCTAAAAAGAATAAAACATCAGTTTAAAGTGGAACTAAACCCATCAAGTTAATGGTTTCCTAAAACAGTTTCATTCGTACACTACCAAACAGCACCAGTGGCCGTCAGAATACCGTATATTCTCGAGTATAAGCTGAGTTTTTCAGCACATTTTTTAGGCTGAACCCCCCCCCCGGCTTATACTTGACTGAATGTCTCACTTATGGAGCTGAAAAGGGGGCGGGGCCTTCCCACTGGGTGCCGCACATGTATCCGCCCGGCGCCCCTGTCAGTTTCCCCTCCCTCCCATGCTGTGTGACAGAGATCTGAATCGCCGTGCAGCTGCTGTAACAATGTTCCGCCTCTTAGACCACCTCTTGTGATAGACGGCACACTGATCCAATGCTAGGAATCATTGTGCAGTGTGTCGTAAGAGGCGGGACATCGTTACCGTGGCTGCACGGCAATTCAGATCCAGCTCTGACACACAGCGTGACATCTCATTACCAGGCACTGGTAGGCTGTACCTGATAGGCACTGGCAGGCTGCATTTCATGGGCACTGATAGGCTGTACATGATGGGCACTGGCAGGCTGCATTTCATGGGCACTGATAGGCTGTACATGATGGACAATGGCTGGCTGCATGTCATGGGCACTGATAGGCTGTACATGATGGGCACTGGCAGGCTGCATGTCATGGGCACTGATAGGCTGTACATGATGGGCACTGGCAGGCTGCATGTCATGGGCACTGATAGGCTGTACATGATGGGCACTGGCAGGCTGCATTTCCCACCCTAGGCTTATACTCCAGCCAATACGTTTTTTGTGGTAAAATTAGGTGCCTCGGCTTATATTCAGGTCGGCCAATACTCGAGTATATACGGTATAGTGGGCAATGTCAAACAGCACCAGCAGCTGTCAGAATACAGTGGGCAATGCCAAACAGCACCAGCGGCTGTCAGAATATAGTGTACAATGTCTAACAGCACCAGCAACTGTCAGAATACAGTGGGCAATGCCAAACAGGACCAGTGGCTGTCAGATTACAGTGGGCAATGCTAAACAGCACCAGCAGCTGTCAGAATACAGTCGGCAATGCCAAACATCGCAGCGGCTAATGCCAAACAGCACCTGTAGCTGTCAGAATACAGTGGGCAATGCCAAACAGGACCAGCGGCTATTAGATTACAGTGGGCAATGCCAAACAGCACCAGTGGCTGTCAGAATACAGTGGGCAATGCCAAACATCACCAGCGGCTAATGCGAAACAGCACCCGTGGCTGTCAGAATACAGTGGGCATTGCCAAACAGCAGCAGCAGCTGTCAGAATACAGTCAACACTGTCAATCAGAACCAGCAGCTGTCAAAATACAGTGGACACTGACAAACAGCACCAGTGGCTGTCAGAATGCAGTGGACACCTCCGAACAGGACCAGCAGCTGTCAGAATATAGTCAACGCTGCCAAATGGCACCAGTGGCTGTCTAATTACACTCGATGCTGCCAAACAGTACCAGCAACTGTCAGAATACAGTTGACACTGCCAATCAGAACCAGCAGCTCTCAGAATACATGGGACACTTCCAAACAGAAGCAGTGGTCATCTGAATACAGTGGACACTTCCAAAGAGCACTAGCATTTGTCAGAATACAGTGGGTACTGTCAAACAGCACCAGTGGCTGTCAGAATACGGTGGACACTGCCAAACAGAGCCAGTGGCTGACAAAATACTGAGGCCATTGCCAAACAGCACCAGCATCTGTCAGAATACAATGGGCACTGCCAAACAGCACTAGTGGTTGACAAAAAAAGTGGGCACTGCCAAACAGCATCAGCATCTGTCAGAAGACAGTGGGTACTGCCAAACAGAACCAGTGACTGTCACAATACAGTGGGCACTGTCAAAAAGCACCAGCAGCTATCACCGTAACAATCAACGCTGATTAACAGCACCAGCATCTGTCAGAATACAGTGGGTACAGCCAAACAGAACCAGTGGCTATCACAATACAGTGGGCACTGTCAAACAGCACAAGTGGCTATCAGAATACAGTGGGCACTGCCAAACAGCACCCATGGCTGTCAGAATTCAGGCAGCACTGCCAAACAGCACCAGCTACTATCAGAATACAGTGGAGACAAGTGTGAGGCTGGCATTATAACCAGCACAATAGTACATTAGAATGTGCTCTGTGAGATAGATAGATAGATAGATAGATAGATAGATAGATAGATAGATAGATAGATAGATAGATAGATAGATAGACATTTTCTTATCTGCTGAGAAATCTCACTTCTAAATTTGTTATAACTGTATAAACACAGCTGCTTTAATTAGCTTGTCAACTTCTATGCCTAATGGCTAATGGAGCAGCTGCTATGAAATTTCTGTGTCCTGGAAAAAAAAGACCCTCTGGATTGCACATATAGCATACACAATGAAAAATTAATTGGAAAATTGCTGGTCAGAGAGTTCTATTTACTCTAGTGACCTGTAAACATTTGTGCAAGCTACTGTAAATGTATGTAGTAATGAAAGGAGCCAGTCGCACATAATCCTCCTTTTATCCTGCTATAGGAGCCACAATATAGAAGTAATCATCAATCATTCATATGGAAGAAAATAATGGAAAATAAGGCAGTGATTTCTAATTCTGTAGAAAGAAAAATTGGAAAACAAACCATGTTACTGCTTCACAGCCAAGTCACACAGGGCTGCAAAATACATATGAAGTGCCTATGGCAATGAGGAAGTCGGCGCTTATAGAATCCGTAAATGATTGTGGAGGAATGTGAATGCTATAATTTGTATCATTCAGCAAATATGATAATTCAGCACAGCGATATTAAAAGTAAGTGGCAGACTCTATTTGCATCCTTTCAAATCTAATTTGGTCCAAGCTCCAAAATGGTAAAGGGCGCTGAAATTTCCTGTTCATGACAGATGTGTCCTGGGAAGCTATTCAAATGTGTACAGTACAGACAGATAGGAAAAGAGAACAAAGTGGACCCTGGGGCATATACCCTCATCATCAGCTCTCCAAAGACATTACATTAATCATTTCTATTCACTGGTTGGGTGACTGCGAGCTATATTCAGTTCTGTTAGGGGGGAATTTTTTATTTTTATTTTTTTAAGCATGCATATTTATCCTTTCTTATGGATGCAAATGCTTTAGGAAATAAAATCCTTTTGCAAAACGTAGACATAAAGGAAATTAAAACAAGTGTTTTCCCATGTCCTCGTATCTTTTACTATACAGTTAACAAATAGGATGTTGGGGCACCAGTTACATTCATTTAGATTATAGCAACTGAACACAGAGCTGATTTATGGATAAATAAATGGTCAAGCTGATTTTGATTCACTACAAATGCTGTGTGCTTTGACTGCAGGTGTTGGATTTGTTATGTTGCTCTAGAGATTAACAGGCATTAAGCTAAAAGTAGAAAAAACATATTGTACATTTGTTAAACTGGTCTTATCTATGAACATAATACCATGTTTGCCTGAAAGGTTCAATGAATCATATAACACTCTAAATGATCACAATGATGAAGATGGTAATCAAGAATTTTGCAAGCACAATAACTGTTGATTAGTTTGTGTTTTTCCTCCACCTTTTAGTTTGCTTGTAGCTCTAAATATCCACAGACAATAAGGTATATATTTCTACAGCATTAGGACACTATGGTTCCTTCTGCCTCTTGGCAATTCAGTCTTGTGCCTAACAAGATGAAGTGCAGCATTATGTAACATTACTGGATTTAAAAGAAAAAGTTAGCATTTTTTTTACCCTCAAATTATTTTAGTTATGAATTAATTACTTTGAAATGAAAAATATGAAATATATTCTGATTTATTAAAAAAAAAAAAAAAAGACTAACAATAACTACTTCATATTTTTTAGGTAAAATACTCAGAGCTGTGTATTCTTTTTACAGGTAGAAAGGAGTTGCCATTGAAGAATAACTGTACCTTCATTATATAATTTTTTTAAAGCTATTCTACAGCTTTAAGTAAAGTTTAAATAGTTCCTTTGGACCAAATAGGTCCAAATGAACTATTCGCTACACTAAAAGATGGACCGGCTGTGAGCGCTGTCTAAGCTGTATGTAGCCTCAGATACAAACAGTATACAGCGATGTGTTCCAGCTGTGGGACAGTAACTTCCCATTCCACTCCTAAAACAAAATCAAGTTGGACTGAACGCTGCTCAGCCATTCACAGGGAGCTTTGTATTCTATAAATGATTACAAAGCTTCCTCCGATGAGTCAGAGACCATGATGCCATCCACCTGCCTCTCTGCTTCAGTCAATCATAAGAAGTTTTGTATTCATTCAAGAGAATACAAAGCTTCCTGTGAATGGCTGAGCCATGCTTTTGTACTGTGAATGGGATGGGAAGTCCCCATCCTACTGCCGGAACACAACAATGTATACTGTATGTGGCTAGGGCTGCATACAGTTTATACAAGGCTCCCAGCTGCTGCATCTGTTAGTGAAAATTATAGTCAATTTGCACCAGTTTGGTCTAAAGCAACTATTTAAACTTCACTAAAAGATGGGGATCATTTTTAATTTACTCCCCTCACCAGCATCATTCCTCTAATCCCTCAGTTACCTGTGCCTACTCCTCGAAGATCTTGAATGTGCTTGCGCATTAGGAACCCCACAACCTCTCATCAAAAGGTATACTAGGTGAAGTGCAAACTCTCAGTCCTGCTCATCCCTACCTTTGACTAACAGTGATTTCAATTACATGTCAGATATCATAAAAAGTTCATCAAAAGACCACAGCATACATTTTTTTAAAATAAAATCAGCATTGTATTAGCAATACAAACAATATATATGTTTGACAATCCAATATAAGCTTACTTGAAAAACCTCATTTCATGTTGTGAGTGTTATCTCACGGTCAAGAGTCAGGTTTAGAGACCAGTAGCTATAGTAATAGAGGGACTCTCACTGACCAGCAGGCTTGGTATACAAACAGGTCACACTGCCAAATAACGCAGGCTCACCTGAGGTGCAGAATCTAAGAACTAACCAGTGTTCACTAGAGCTCCTGATGGTGGAGATGGGTTTAGCTGCATGTTAGTATCAGCTCGCAGTCCTCTGGATCGCCCCCACCAGGAGGTGAGTAATAGGGGGTTCAGTAGCGGATATAGCGGGTAAGGATCAAACAGAAGCGTACTTAGTAAACAAGCCAAAAGCAGGTAACAAGTAGTTGCAGGTTGGGTTTAAGCTAAAGCATAGTCGTTGAACAAGCCTAGGGTCAGTACCGAGTAGTAAAGATACAGACGGCAGCAGAAAAGACAAATGTGAGATAATGGCTCAAAAGAACACAATAATCTGGCAAACAGGAGGTGCAGAGACATGGCTTAAATCAGGACGTTCATGGGAGGAACAAAGAGTTTAAGGTTCAAGACAAACAAGGTTCAAGGCAGG
Organism: Aquarana catesbeiana; assembly: GCF_042186555.1. Taxonomy (NCBI): domain Eukaryota; kingdom Metazoa; phylum Chordata; class Amphibia; order Anura; family Ranidae; genus Aquarana; species Aquarana catesbeiana. The sequence goes on from NC_133324.1 coordinate 681,826,675, forward strand.
ATCATTCAAGGAATTGTCCAGGGAACTGTCCAGCATTCCAGGTGGCTCAGCAAGAAGAGAAATTGCCTACACAGCATAGGTTCCAGGTACAAATCCAGGCCCTGAAATTCTACCTGTCTGCTGGCCATCTCTCTCTAAACCCTAAAGTTTTTTTACCTGAATGCATTCTCTGCATTAACATAAAAAAAAAACTTTTTGTGTCACAGGACCCCCCCCCCCACGCCAAATCTCCTTTATACTTACCCGAGTCTAATCTTGATCCAGTGCTGTGCACAAGAGTAGTGGCTCTTTCCACTCTCTCCCTCCTCACTGGGCAGATTTATAGCAGTGGGATCCATCAATAGAGGCAGACAGGGAGGCTCGGAAGCAAGCCCACATAAGTGCCCCTATAGAAAGCAGGGTTCTATGAGGGCACTCGGTGGGGGGAAAAGCCAGGAGCGCTGGCGGAGGACCACCAGAACAGGGGGGTCAGGGCACACAGCAGGTATTTTGACATGTTTGATATTTAATTTTTTCATTAGAAATGTGTTATATATTATTTTATTTTAATTTCTAGGGATTACACTTTCCATGGTACCTAGCTGCCTGCAAGCAGTGACTCCAGTACTGATTCTCCTGAAACTCCATCTTTCAACACCTCTGTAGTTCAGAAGGCAGGTTCTTTGAAATATGTGATACAGCAATGCCTACTTAAAGGACATAATAAATATTGAATATGTGTCACAGATTTTAAGGAAGTAAATGTGTGAAATAGAACAAAATAAGTTTGCTCTATTTCAAGTGGCCCTTTATGTAAGAGATGCCTGTAATCTTCTAACTGGTAAAAATATGAGCTTTGGGTAATGTTTCAACTTAAAAATGTCCAATGGAAAATGGAGCAAGCTGTTCTTGAAGTTCTTTGTACATGCCTTTACTTGTGGGTACTATTTTTTTTACTATTTTATATTACCGCAAATCATATCTGAAAGGTCTTCTGTGGTATATACATTGCCTGTCTCTCACGCATCGCAAATTTGCAACATTTATAATAAGTAGAGATGAGCTGAACACCCCCTGGTTTGGTTCGCAGCAGAACATGCGAACAGGCAAAAAATTCATACGAACACCATTAAAGTCTATGGGACACGAACGTGAAAAATCAAAAGTGATAATTTTAAGGGTTAATATGCAAGTTATTGTCATAAAAAAGTGTTTGGGGACCCAGGTCCTGCCCCAGGGGACATGTTTTTTTCGGGAGCAGTGATTTTAATAATGTTTAAAGTGAAACAATAAAAGTGAAATATTCCTTTAAATTTCGTACCTGGGGGTGTGTCTATAGTATGCCTGTAAAGTGGTGCAGTTTTCCCAGTGGGCAGGACCCAGGTCCCCAAACACTTTTTATGACAATACCATGCATATAAGCCTTTAAAATTAGCACTTTTGATTTCTCCCATAGACTTTTAAATGGTGTTCCGCTGCTTTTGAATTTGCTGCGAACACCCCAAATTATTCGATAATCGGCGAACAGGTGAACTCCTGATGTTCGAGTCGAACTTACGTTCGGGCTCATCCCTACTAATAAGGTCCAGAAAACTCATGAACACAACAAGCCAAGAAAATTGCCTTTTTGCTTTTAACTTCCATAAGCCATAATCCAGCATTCATTTAGAAGCATGGTCTAAAACCAGCTTAGCCAAACAGAACATTAAAATGTTTGTGAAAATAGCCTGAGCTTTACAATGTTGACAGAGCTAGGAAAGCAGCAAGATATATGAGTAAAATAAGCCTCTAATTGAAACAAAATGTGTATAACCATCGGATTTGTAAAATATTTATCCATGCACTGCCTAGGTGCAGTTCTACGTAGCTCATTTAACTAGCAATGAAACATATTGAGCACATTTTTCTTGGCTGTCTCTCGCTACAGTTTGTAAACAGTGGCAGATCAATAATATCTGATGCACAAGGTTATAGTTCAGGTGATAAAGATCTATTCCTAAATCTTATTTTCTTCCCTGCAGGGAGCTCTTATAAGTCTATCAAGTTGAAAAAAGACAGAATATTTTCTCTCTGTCCTATGCTTTTAAAGTGCTGCTCTGTTGACCTTTCCAAAGTTATAGTCTTTATAAGCACAGGCAGTCTCTTATGTGATTCACTTGGGAAGGAGTTTTAAATCCTCATAGAAAACCACACTCGGTGCATGTACAGTTCAGAAGTACGTGGATGCGTTTCCATATATAGAAGTTCATGCAGAAAAGAACAGCTACAAAAATATATATGCATTTTTAAAAAAATACAGCTATAGCGTAAAATTTGGAAAGAATGTAGGTCATCACTGTGTAAATAAAACAACCAACAGTGTGATTGTAAGTCATCTAGTGCTTTTATAAAGGTCAATAAAAATGCCTAAATTGTAGCCTGATAGTTATTTAAAGTAATTTAAACTAAACTTGAACAGTAAACAATGAAAAGGATAACTTGCCTAATGCATAGTACAATACAAACCCCCCAAGTAAGGAGTACCTCTCTAATGTTATTTAGTTGAGAACAAATATCCCTGTCTTAGTCCATCTGTGAGATCAGGCACTGATGTGGACGAGAAGGCCTGGCTCACAATCTCTGCTCTAATTCATCCCAAAGGTGTTCTATCGGGTTGAGGTCAGGACTCTATGCAGGCCAGTCAAGTTCCTCCACCCCAAACTCGCTCATCTATGTCTTTATGGACTAACTTCCTTTAACTTCCTTTAATTGTTAAATGGCATTTGATATTGTAAAAAATAGTTTCCTTTGAATAAATATCTGAAACCTGGGGATATTTTTAGTAGTGCTGAGTATGCCTTCTACTAGAAAATATACTAACATTTTCAAACTTGGAACACAATGTTTTTGGAAGCAATATTAATCTTTACATTTTAGTAGAACATATAATTAGGAAATTTATTAATACTTATAAGTTCAATGACGAGCCTCATAAAGTTTAGAGAAATTAGTTCTATATAATGTTCAAAACTAACTCTTGCATATAGTTACACCTCACTTCTTTTAAGGCTTTTTTTTCATTTATAAGTTTTTTATTACACCATCCAGCACAGCTTGTTACATAATAGGATAACATACAAACCAATACCAATGTGCACACATAACTAAATCTAAAAAATTCAACACCATTAACCCTGGGTCCATAAAGGTACAGTTATTGGCAACTAGCAGTCTCTACTGAGGTGAACGTACACTGCTGGAAAACTGCTGGACTCCCAGGTAGTACAAAACCCAGGTGAGGTGCCAGAGCCTCTTCACATTTGGCAATGCTAAAGCACTGTGTAGGTTTTTATTTTAATACCAAATATATGAAACGATGCTCTGATAGAAGCTAGTGGGGGCAAAGGGTGAAAGGGGAAATGGGAATGTTTAGAGGGAAAAGGGAGGGAAAAAAAGAGGGTGTTCCAAATTTGTTATGCAGCTGAGCGCTCGAGGGCCAGGCACAAAGACCTGCTGCCAATCAGGAATGTTTCAGCTAACCGTGTGAGGCCAATGGAGTTTCTTCTGAAATTAAGTGTGTGTTGTAGTCCCAGGAGTACTGAAAATCATGCTGTAATACCATGTTTTCCATGAATTTTTCCTCTTTTCTGTGTAGGGCCCAGTGGCAGCCCATCCATTAGGGACGCACGGGCGCCACCCCCCATCCATGCATCCAGCCCCCTAAACTAAATGCAGGGTGCCAAACGCATGGATTGCAAGTAGGGTTTTTCTTTTTTAATATTTGCTATTTTAACACTGATTCTCCTCCCGGCCAATCAGGAAGTGGGTCATGAGACCCGTCACCCTATTGGCTGAAAGGAGATCCGATCAGATTGGCCACCAGGAGGAGGAAGGAGGAGACACAGGGGAAGCGAGGAAGCAGCTGGAGAGAACAGCTTGGAGAGAAACCGATGCCACCCGGAATGCTGCCCGCAAGATGGGGTAAGCGTGGGGCCCTGACTACTGACTGGCTGAGTCGGGGGAGGTGGTGCCCATGGCCCCCGTGACCCGGCCGACCGACCAACTGAACAGAAGGGGGGTGGGGATGGTAGATGCCGTCCGTGACCCGACACCAGCCACCACTTTTAGGTCCACTGAGGAGTTCCATTTCATTAATTTTGTTAACCATGGCTATCCACTGTCCCACCATATGGGGGAGGTCTTGACTTTTCTACTTTTGTGGGATGCAAATTTTCACAGCATTGAGTAAGTGGATCAGAAGGGATTTCTTGTATCTATATCTCGAAACTGGAGTCAAGTGAAACAGACAGGTCTCTAGGCGGTCTGCTAGGGAAACATCAGTGAGTCTAAAAATCCTAATGCGAATGGAATCCCAGAAGGGATGTACTGTATATACAGACAAGACCAGATGATATGCAGCAGGGATCCATTGTCCCCTTGACATCAGCAACATGGAGCGAAACTGTTGGGTAAATCTTATGCAGAAGGGTGGGTACCTGGTATCACCACATCATAAATTTATAACCAGACGACTGGACGTGGATGAGTGGTAAGCAAAATATAGCATTTGTGCCCTCTGTTCCTCGGTGAAAGACCGATCCAGATATCTTTCCCATTTTTGTAAAAAGAGCAGTGTAAAGCCTGCTCGTGGCTTGACCCTTAAGAAATATAAAACCAACAGAGTGTGTTGTAGTGGAGATGGGTCTAGGCAATATTTCTCAAAGAGGGTTATAGTCCTCCACAGTATTCTGTGAAACTGGGTAGAGGTTAAGATGTGCCTGAGTTGCATTGCCCGCAAAAAAATATAGCGGGGGGATATCATGTCCCTTATCTCCTCAGTCCTGCACCAAATTACTAGTGGCATAGATGTGGGAGCTTGAGAAGAGGACATTAGGCAGCTTGTTTTAGTCAGGGCCAAGAGGATGGTATCTATGAGGGAATGGGTCTTAACTGCAAAGGGTGCCGTTTGGCAGGGAAGGGTTTGCAGTGGAAGAGAGGACACGTCCTATTCCAATTGGACCCTTCTTGCCAGGCTTTTAAGTTAATATTTGGAACTAGAACGTGAATAAAAAATAAATTAATCAGAATTCATACTAACTAAATAATACTGTATATGAAATCTGGGGGAAAGGAATTAAGGTATTTCCATATTGATCCCCTGCTAAGAACTATTTTCCATTTTTTCCCTGCAGGTGGCACTGCCCTTCTTTACTAAGGTTTTCAGTGACCACCAGCAGGCTTCTCCTTGCAAGCTGTGTACTTCTGTCTTTAATCATCATCTGCATCTGACTGCTAAGATTTCTCAGGGCAATGCCTATCCAACAGACAGATAGTGTCATCAGATTCTACATATTACACTTTTTCCAATTCTTTCCATTTCTGTATTTCCTGGCACATTAACAACTGCTTTCACGGTATTCCTGCATAGGTTTACTAACAGGCTGCCACCTAACGGATGTTTGACTAGATTGCTTATAGGCATCTGTTTTTTTTAACATATTTATGGAATGTACTGCCTGTTTTTTATCTGCATTTAAAGCATTTGTAAAGTGATATACTGAAAAGGTGCATAAGCTTTAACATGTTAAAATAATTTACATTTGAATTGTCACTATTTTTAAATCTGCAACTCTGATTAAAATAATACTTTGTAATCCTGCAATGGAGGTCCTTGTTTCTGTTACATTCCATTGGCATGGTCCACTGTGGTCACCATCAGGAAATTTGACCTGAAAATTGTCATGCAATCATAGCTTAAGTGCATGCATGTAGACTGGAAGAGGCTGTAGAACATCAACAGCACTAACATCTAAAAGATGATAAAACAAACAAGTATGTAAAAATAAATGGCAGTTACACAGTGCTTTAGCAAATGAAATGGCATTCAGTTAGGGTTTACTTTGCTATGATATATGATACACAGTCATTTGCATATCAAAATAATGAGTGCTTTTTCTTATACATGTTAAATAAAGAATATTGTATGGGGTTATTAAAGGTAGATAATATAACACATAATAGTCATAAAACCAGAAAAAAAAGACGAAACATTAAATGTGGCATCTGAATTCTTCCAGTATCAGAGCCCAACATGCTCAGCAGCATCAGCAATCTACACAGCCTTTTAGGGTGATTATAAACATATAAGAGTCATCAGTGTTTCTGTAATGAAATATTATAGGTATCTCAGGGGAGTGCTAAATGGAGATTTTAGCCACATAGATCACATATAATTGAGTGCATCTGGACATTTGTGGTGAAGAAATGTTGGTGTATGTGGAAATGTTAATTCTATCTGGATTAGGAACAAGTTCAAGCCCACTCCAAAACATGACCTCTATTTTCCTTGCATATATGAAACAGCAGACATGCTGGGGTTCATTTACTAAAAGCTAATAGGCTGTTTACTTTTCAAGCTTAGAAAATGAGGCAAAGCTCTGCTGACTTCCATTATCCAATCATGTGCAAGCAAAAACACTGTTTTTATTTTCCATTTGGGTACTCTTTGCAAAGTAAATTTTCACCCCATATTGCAAGCTCGGGAAATCGGGAAAAATTAAATTTCAAAGTGAAATTTTTTTCACAAAATAAACAGCCAATTTCTCTTAGTAAATCAACTCCACCATGTGTGCAGACTGCATGCCTGAAGAGAAGAAAAGAAGAAGAGAAGAAGATGAAGAAGATGAAGAGAAGAGCGGGAGCCTCCCCCCATGCCATGGGTGCGGAGCGGCCCGAGGAGAAGAAGATAGAAGACGCCGCGGAGGAGATGCTGGATGAGAACGCCGGAGGAAGAACCAGAAGAGCCAGAAGAACCAGAAGAAGAAGATGAAGGAAGATAGAAGAAAGAAGAAGCATTTAAATAAAGGAATTGTCAAAAACTGTCTCTTGTCATTTTTAACATTTTTGACAGTTTTTTAGTGAAATGGTAGGGGTAAGTACCCCCTTACCATTTCACACGGGGGGGCCGGGATCTGGGGGTCCCCTTGTTAAAGGGGGCTTCCAGATTCCGATAAGCCCCCTGCCCACAGACCCCCAACCACCGGCCAGGGTTGTGGGGATGAGGCCCTTGTCCTCATAAATATGGGGACAAGGTGTTTTGGGGGGCTACCCCAAAGCACCCTCTCAATGTTGAGGTCATGTGGCCTGGTACGGTTCAGGAGGGGGGGGCCGCACTCTCGTCCCCCCCTCTTTTCCTGCTGCCTGCCAGGTTGCGTGCTCGGATAAGGGTCTGGTATGGAATTTAGGGGGAACCCCACGTCATTTTTTTAAAAAAATTTGGCCGGGGTTCCCCTTAATATCCATACCAGACCTGAAGGGCCTGGTATGGAATTTAGGGGGACTCCCACGTCATTTTTTTTTGTTAAATTTTGGTTCGGGGTTCCCCTGTGGGGAATTCCCATGCCGTTTTTATCAATGAACTTCTATGTGTATTGTCGGCAATGCAATAGCCGCGAGTAGTTTTAAATGGGTTTTTTCCTTCGAAATGTCATTTTGCTGTCAGACTGTTCTAAACATGGGAAACATGCGCCCCTTTACAGGCATACTATAGACACCCCCCAGCTACGAAATTTAAAGGGATATTACACTTTTATTGTTTGACTTTAAGCATTATTAAAATCACTGCTCCTGAAAAAAACGGCCATTTTTAAAACTTTTTTTTGCATTGATCCATGTCCCCTGGGGCAGGACCCAGGTCCCCAAACACTTTTTATGACAATAACTTGCATATAAGCCTTTAAAATTAGCACTTTTGATTATTCATGTTCGTGTCCCATAGACTTTAACGGTGTTCGCGTGTTCGAACAAACTTTTTTCCTGTTCACATGTTCCGGTGCAAACCGAACAGGGGGGTGTTCGGCTCATCCCTAGTAGGCAGTAAGCACAATTGTACCTCCCTGCCTGAACAACACTGAGCTGTACAGTATGCTTTCCCTTTACCTCTTCACAGCATTTGGCTTCCAGTTTCAATATGCATATTTCATATTGAAAAGGCCTCTCTTTGACCTTATCTATAATTTTGACAATTAAATGCACAGGGGGATTGGGGCAAAAATTGATCTTGCACATAGGCTCTTTGTTGATTGTCTGCCAGATCATAGTAGGTATTATACAGTACATACATAATAATATTTTTTTTTTTATAATTTTTATAGTTTTTTTTCATAGCTTTTCAATAGCAATGTACATTTTTTGATGTCCTCCATCCACCAAACCTAAAATATTACACCCAGGGCGTATTATTATTTTCTCACAGGGAGAGTGAGCGAGAGCAAGCGAGAAAGAAAGAGAGAGCAAGGGAGAGAGAGCAAGCAAGAGAGGGAGAGAGAGCAAGCAAGAGAGAAAAAGAGAGCAAGCAGGAATTTCCTGGTGCCCCCTGGGGATACTGACAGTTTAACAGTGTTCAAGCTCCACCATTGTTCTACTGAGCAACTCTAGTGCATAATGCACAGGCTCAGAGTAAAAAGGCAAAGAGTGTGTCAACATGGTGAGAAGAACTTCATGTAGGAGAGGAATGGGAACATCATGTCATATGGGGTGTAAATAGCACTGGGCACCCAGGACAAGTTACCCTCATCTTCTGTTAGGTATCTTAAGTCCCAACACCGCAATCACATGTGCAATAAAAGAGGAGCACAAACACTGACCACCAAAGGTAAAGGGGACACAGAAACAGGAAACCAATATAAGGGGGGGGGGGGGCACAGACACTGACCACCAATGGTGGTGGAAGGTGACAGAAGGAGGCAACACTATGTGACGTTAATTGTGACAAGGCACGGCCTGTGGGTTTTGTTAAAATTGTGCCACCTGTTGGATTACAGAGGTAACTATAAAACATGGATATATTATTTTTTATATTTACCCATAAGTAAGCTACAATTTCTTTACTTTTTTTTATTTCCTATTAGTACCACTTGTTTCTATCAATGTCCTCTAATTCTGCCCTCCTGAAAAATTACCTGTGAGCATCCATTCTGCTCCCCTCTACGAACCAAAAATATACCAACCATTACATCAATCACCTTCAATCCAGAGCAGGTCCTTCATGTGCATAGATGTTCATGAGACTGTGGTGGGGAGAGACAAAGTGTAAGCTCCACTGGGGCAGGAAATGAAATGACTAGTTCTACACATCCTACAAAGCATGGCAGAATATCCTGTGGCTATATGAATGTATAAAAATAAATAATTAAAGCAAAGGTGTTTTATTCTATTCTTTAGCTGTAGAAAAGAAATGACAAAAAGAAGATATTAACTGCTACTGTAATAAACATTAAAACGTTTATAATGGCCTAGTACGTTTCAATACCATTACACTTATTGGTAATTTGAGCTGCTCTGAAGATATGTAGTTCAATAAAAGATATGTAAAATAGAATTAAATAGAAAATCACTTAATATAGAAAATATGTTGCATGACTGTCCCCCAGTGGCACAACATATTACTGCAAACTTTGACATTTTTCTATAATTGTGTTTCAGATCAGCATCTTCATGACCCACTTGTCTAACTATGGGAATGACAGGCTTGGCTTGTATAGTTTTGTGAACTTGGCCAAATTTGTGCAGACCTGGACCAATTTAAAGTTGCAAACGCTTCCTCCAATTCAGCTAGCACATAAGTACTTCCAGCTTTTCCCTGAGCAGAGGGATCCTGTCTGGCAGGTGAGTGTATAAATTAAATTGCGCTCACAGGGCACTGTTTGAATGAAAATTCACATAAACCATTATTTTCCTCTTGTACTGTTTTTTTTCCCCTGCAAATCTATAATATGTATATTCTACAAAATAAATTCAAATGTCTACAAGTAAAGTGTGCATAACCATAAACTGAATCCTTCTGTTCCTTCAGGGGAATACACAAATGCATCAGCATAAATGTATTCAGTTTCTGGAGTTCAGCAACCCAAACTCATGGAACCTAGTTTGTTTATAAATTTAGTTTTATTGATACTTGAATATCATTTTGTTAATGTATATTTCATGAACATTAATTAAGTTACTGTATATTCATGAATAAAAATAATGTTTTTTTTTTCATTTTTAACTCCAATGATCTATTATTGTTGTTTATTTGGAGGGTTGATGAATAATGCTAATTTGTTTTGTGTACTTTGGAGTGGAAAGGAGATTAGAATACTGGTGTAGGATAATGGAAGAAGAATTTCAACTTGTCAACGTGGCATGGGCCCACTTTGTAATTTATATGGGTACTCAATCTGACACCTACTACTTGTCTGGTATACAGCGATGTAGTATTACATTCTGCTGTAATGTCTGTTGAACATTACCCTGGCAATGCTGACAAATGTTTAGAGAGGGAGGAGTAAGAGTAATGGTATCAGAATTTCCAGCATATGCATAGGGAGACTTTAGCCTTAGTGTAAGAGTGTATACACTTAAGGGTTGATTTACTAAGGGCAAATAGGCTGTTTACTTTGTAAGGGAAGAAGTACTTTGCATGGGAATTTCCCCTCAGAACATAGTGAATGTGGTGAAGTTTCACTTTGGCAAGAGTACTCAATCATGTGCGAGAAAAATAAAAAATACAGCCCAACGGGAAGGCACACTTACAGAATGCAACAGCGATCTGTAGTAGAGCAGGTCTCTGATGTACTGACAGCATCTGTCTTAAAGGGGCCTGGCCGGTCCATGCCCAAATGGGGAGGTCTCCACTCCATGACAGATGCCCCTGACAGACGGGCCCTATCCCTACACTACCCACACGCAAAATGCATGCTGTCGCATGGGGCAGCAGCATCCATTCGGATAGTTTCCCCTATAACCCAGGAAACCATAGAGGAACCATGTTCCTCTTGACTGCGTCTCCCTCTGCAAAGCCACTGCGATTGAGCGCAACCTGCAGTGGAGAAAGTATACTGCACCTGTCTACATACATGCTCCTCAAGTGAGGGTGAGTGCCTTTTGAATTGCAACTACCTACCTTTCAGAAAATTGAGGAAACTCACAAACCCGCTAGTTAAAAGAATGTAACTTTACATTGCCCGTGACTGATGTTGACTAATCAGGTGCATGGAGAAAGAGGTCTGGGTCTATGCATCTCAGAAGATATACACATTATGCAGAGAGACAAGGTAAGGGACGTAAAAACCCAACTGACTCTCATGCCACGTACACACGACCGGACTTTCCGGCAGAAAACGCCCAACGGAACAAATCCGTCGGACATTCTGATCATGTGTGGGCTTCACCGGACCTTTTCTGTCGAAAAATCTGACGGACTTTAGAAATAGAACATGCTTCAAATCTTTCCGACGGACTCGATTCCTATTGAAAAAAAACGTTCGTCTGTATGCTAGTCCGACGGACCGAAAACGACGCAAGAGCAGCTATTGGCTACTGGCTATTGAACTTCCTTTCTAGTCCAATCGTACATCATCACGTTCGAAACGATCGGACTTTGGTGGGATTGTGTACAGGCAAGTCCGTTTCGTCGGAACTCCGTCGAAAAGTCCATCGGTGTTCAGTCCGATGAGAAGTCCGCTCGTGTGTACGCGACATTAGAATATCTGTGTGAGTTGACAGGGTAGCAGATGTCTCACATACCATGGCTGTTAATAGTGCCAGGGCAGCCTACTAAAAGGTCAGATAAGGGAATAATTTAGCTAGCAAATATGCTTATTTGTACCCCATGTTTTTTAATGCAAAATACTGTAATTAAGTATGATCTTTAATAAAACCCTATAATAATTTCCCTACACACAAAAATTGATTGTGCTCGTTTTCTTTTAATATGAATGTCAACAAATACCGTAATTCAGAAATGTATTGTAATGATTATTGCAGGATTGAACTGGGTTCACCTGCAGCACCTAGTCTAATTAATAATCATTACTATAATTCTACGGTCCAATAATTCCATTTTAGTAGATGTTGTATAGCTGGATACAGATAGCTCAACTGTTCTCTGACATTTTTCATTGAGGCAGTTTACATTATATGTGTCCTGCTAATGGAGTATATGCTATTTATGTGATGAAATTTGTTATAATTATATTAGTTCACTTTATCTTTAACTCATGTTAATTATGTAATAATAGTATTGCATGAATTGTATTTATGAATACTATTAAATCATTAGAATTTATTCACCAATAATGAGGATACTTAATACATGTTATTGCTTTGAACTCAGGTCTATATTAGAGATTGTGCTATTACCACTATGGTTCCAAAACATACTTTACATATTTATTGTTGTTTGTAGTTTATAAAGAAGAATTAGCAAAGAATTGCCATTCACTAAAACAAGATAGAAATAAAATAAGCTGCATTTTTGTTTGTTGTTGAAAATAAATATAGAGTTTTATTCAAATGCTCATACATAATGCATTTGTATGCATTCCGTGTACAGTTAGTGAAGAGAAGAGTTCCATCTGCACTGTAAAGGTCATGCGAATATTTAACCATTCCTGTCTCTGTGGCTACTATCTGCATCAGCAGATAGTAATTGCTGGTGTGTATAAGGTGATGTACAGAAGAGCATATGTAAGAATCAGCCATAACATTATAATGACACACCTTATATTGAGAAGGTTAAACTTTTGCAGACTGGGGTGATAAGAGCAGCACATAGAACACTAGGACTTACCAGTGCAGTGTTGCACCTGGAAGAAAAGATCTGGTGCTAGATGTGTTTTAAAGCCCTGTTGGTGTGCAGGCCAGGGCTAGCTCAGGCTGTCCATTCAGTGAGAATCAGACACTGACCACCAATGTTAGGGGGATACAGACACTAACCACCAGTTTAAGGTGTATCCAAACACTTACTACCAATGTGGTAATGTGGGGGGCACAGGCGCTGACCAACAATGTGAGGAGGGTACAGACCCTGGCCACCAATGTAAGGGGAACACAGCCACTGACCACTAATGTAAGAGGGACACAGACAATGAACTCTAATGAAAGTGGAGGAACAGACAAGGACCACCAATAAAAAGGGAGGCACAGATACTGACCACCAGCAAAAAGAGGGCCCAGATACTGACCACCAATGTAGGATGGATATAGACACTGAATGCCCATGTAAAAGGAACACACACACTGACCACCATTGTAAGAGGCACAGACAGTAACTACCAATGTAAGGGGGGCACAGACAGTGACCCCCAATGTATCAGGAACACACACATTGACCTGCAATGAAAGAGGAGCACAAATACTGACCGCCAATGTAAAGAGAACACAGACAATGGAAACCAATATAAGGGGGGAGGGGTTGGCACAGACACTGACCACCAATGTAAGATGGAGATGAATCAGCCGTATTATGGCTGATCAGTATATATATATATATATATATATATATACACACACACACACACACACACACACACACACACACACACACACACACACACACACACACACACACACTATATTACCAAAAGTATTGGGACATCTGCCTTTACACGCACATGAACTTTAATGGCTTCCCAATCTTTGTCTGCAGGGTTCAATAATGAGTTGCAACACCCTTTGAAGCAATAACAGCTTCAACTCTTCTGGGAAGGCTGTCCACAAGGTTTAGGAGTGTGTCTATGGGAATGTTTGACCATTCTTCCAGAAGTGCATTTGTGAAGTTGGGTACTAATGTGGATGAGAAGGCCTGGCTTGCAGTCTCCATGCTAATTCATCCCAAATGGGTTGAGGTCAGGACTCTGTGCAGGCCAGTCAAGTTCCTCCACCCCAAACTCGCTCATCCATGTCTTTATGGACCTTGTTTTGTGCACTGGTCCAAATCATTTGGTGGAGGGGGGATTTTGGTACGGGGTTGTTCTTCAGGGGTTGGGCTTGGCCCCTTAGTTCCAGGCAAGGGAACTCCTAAGGCATCAGCATACCAAGACATTTTGGACAATTTCATGCTCCCAACTTTGTGGGAACAGTTTGGGGAAAGGCTTCCTGTTCTAACATGACTGTGCACCAGTGCAAAAAGCAAGGCGCTTTACTTATACCACTTTTATGGTATAAGTAATAACTTTTTTTCACATATGAAAATTTTGGAGGCAGCTTTAAACTTTACAATTTACCCAAGAGACACCTGCTCCTGTAAGCAAATACCTTTATCACCTTTTTTTTTAGCCTGTAAACTACCAGGGCCAGACTTACCATTGGGCTTGACTGGGTTCAAGCCCATGAGCCACGCCCAATAGGGGGCCGTGCGGGCCCCACCCATTTACGTTTTAAATATCTTCATATATCTTCAGCTAGATCGGAACAGCCGTGACTCACACTGGTCCTCACTTAGCAGCAGCGCTGCTCTGCCCGAGTCTCTCTCTCTGTCTCATCAGCCAATCAGCGGCACAGAGATAGAGACTCTAATGTGTAATTACGCAGGACGGACCAGGAGGAACCTGGAGGTGGGTGGAGCTGTGCCGTTGGCTTGGCAACCCTGCACTCATTGCTAGCGTCTGGGCCGCCTGGCGTCTAGCAACGAGTGACGTCATTGAGTCAGTCACGTCTGACTTGAAGTCTCAAACTCAGAGCCGACGTGACTGTGACAGGAGCTGCCTGGAGTGGAGGAGCCTGCCTAAGTGTATCTGTCTTTCCCGGGCTGATAGGCAGTTGTTGCTGCAGTCTGGCACTGTGTGGCAGAGGCCAGCAATCTTCCTCCTCCGCGCCGCCCATGAGTGTATTGGCCCTCCCTCCGGCAGCACCTCCTCAATCTTGTCCATACAGTCACTCACACTGACTGCAGGACTCCGCCTCTGGTGAGTGTTGGCTCCACCCACCTCCTCCCTCCATCTTGTCTACCTTGCAGTCTGCAGAGCGGCGTGGATACAAGAAGTAGAAGGCTGCGGACACTGACAGTGAAATTACTGGACCCAACCAACTGGACTCCATTGCTCCTGCATGGGAGCCCCTCCTGCCACCAGAGCACCGATTAATTGACTAAAAGTGAGTAAAAAAAAAAAAAAGAATGAATTCATGTGTCAAGTCAAAAAGCAAAATACATGTGTGCCATTATGTATGAAAAAAATGCCCCTTTAGTCTTGACTTGTTCAATCTTAATCCCTTCAGCTCCGGAACTTTTTACCCCCCCTTATGACCAGGCCATTTTTTGCGATACTGCCCTGCGTTGCTTTAACTGACTGACAATTGCGCAGTCGTGCGGCGTTGTAACCCAAGTAAAATTGACGTCCCTTTTTTCCTACTCACTTACGTACTACACACACACACACACACAATTTATCTTGCACTTTGTTCTATATTCTTGCAATTGATTTGTTATGATTGTTTGTTTTTCAATATGTTTTCCTGGTAAATAAGTGTTTTATTCTCATTCTGACCAAGACATTTGTGCATTGCAATAAACACATGATCACTTTGAACTTTTTTAATCATTATTTATTTATTGGGAAAAAAGTTTTTCAAGCTTCAATCAGTGGTCATATAAATAGATTATTACATTTTTTTTTTACATGTAACACTGTCTACAGTACCAGTCAACATTTTGTTGTATTTAAAGTAATGTATAGAAGGTAGGGCCCGAAACTGACTCAAGCCCAGGGGCCCCCACCACCCTAAGTCCTGCCCTGTAAACTACGTATATATCTATTTCCTTCCAAATACACCTACTAATTAATGATAAGGCACACATTTTTGGAACTCTCTAAAGTCTTTGCAGAATTAATAGAAGTTTGCCCCTTTTTTTTCCTTTATTACCCATCACAATTACATGATATGGGAAGCTATGTGATCCTTACCAACAATCTCACCATTTTTTTCTGTTAAGTAACATTCTAGTTAGTCTGATCAATTAGTGTGGTTCAGACTATCGGCAACTGCTGCATGAATCGAAGGACAGCACTCTACACTGACAGCCTGTTAGAACATGTTGATGTTTTCCAACAGTATCTTGTAAAATATCAGCACTTTAGAAACAAGAAAGTTGTTTGCAGAAGACTCTTGTAACCTGACAATGTTAAAGGAATTTGCATGTAGTGGTAGATATCCTACTACTAAAAAATGTTTGGGCTCAAAAATATATTTTTGTCAAACACCCTTTATTATGTTCACTAACCATAAATAGTCCACTAAGCCATGCTTTTTTAGGCCATGTCCACTAACAGTAAGTCACATCCACTATTTGACATTGCAAGCTCAGGGTGTCATGTAAAAGTAGGCCCTCGCTTTTTGTTTCCTCAGGCGGACTCCAGGAACACAAATTTCACATTGCCATTCATTGCAAAATAGCAGCGTCATGTTTATGGTATTTTTAAAACACCTTCAAATAAACAAAAATGAGCTTGGAATATCAATATTTTCTGATTTGGCGATTGAAGAACAAAATCTGCTATGCTTTATGAATCTGCCAAGTGTATAGTTTCCTGTTTGCTTTTTTTCATGTAGACATATTTTATAATCTGACAGCTCATAATACTATGTTCTTTTTATAAAGATTATGTTTAACTTGATTGAGACTGCATGACATATGTCACCCTGACATAATGACACGTACTTCTTGTTTTTTATCTCACTTTTACAACTCTTTTCTGTATGATTAGAATGAACAGACTGATGTGAAAGGTCTTAAAGTAGTAGCTATTTTTGGTTTAACACATTGAGCACAATACAATAAACACTTCTCAGTAAACTATTTGGTAAAATTGATACCCCAGCACTTGCAGTTTACTACTTTCAGTGCTGCTGGATCTTGCTCACTCATTGCTGTTTTTCTAAACTTCTGTTTTTAACAGTAAAAAGTTAACAGTGGACAATGCAGTCTCCAGCCAATCTGTTTGCCTGGAGAGGTGAGAGGAAGGAAGAGGGGGAGCAAGGGAATACCTCACCATTCTTGGCTGCAGGGCTGTGTGTTTCTATTGATGAATAAAATGTAGGGAGATACAACTTTAGGCCCTGCATGCTTAGCCAGATTCATGGGATTTTGCAAGAGAAGGGAGCCACCCTGAAACAGGAAACCTGAGGCAGTGATCGTGGCACTAGCTTAAACCGGAACATAGGCAAGGATTATAAGAAAAAGAAGCTACATACTCCATAAGTGATTAAATCAGTGACTGAAAGTGCCTAAAAAAGAGGGATTAGTATAACTTTATTATCTTATGAAACACATTGCAAAAACCTGTCAGAGGAAATAATATAATAGAGTGATAAATCATGTCATGTTTTCTTCTGATGCTTGTTTGCTATTATATTTTAGAATCCCTGTGATGACAAGCGCCACCGTGATATATGGTCAAAAGAGAAAATCTGTGACCGTTTACCCAAATTTCTTGTCGTGGGGCCACAGAAAACCGGTGAGCAGTCTTTTAGTTCTGCTAGAAGTGTATTTTATATCTCTTATTTTCTCTTGTGGCATGTGTGAAAAATCTAAGAGTTGGTTTGTGGAAGAAACAGATACTATTCACTAAGGGTTCTTTCACAAGGGCGGTCCACCTGGCAGACTCCGTTTGCTCAGCAGGGGGGGGGGGATGGATCCGCTGATCCCTGCTGAGCAGGCGGATGACAGGTGTGTCTCCGCTCACTGTGCTGAGACGGACCTGTCAGAGTCCTGCTCTCCTCTATGGGAAGAACAGATGAAAACAGACTGCTTGACTGTTTTCTTCCGAACCTGTCCGATCCAACCCATCAGACAGATGGAAAATAGGGTCACCGTCCATCTGGATTTCAAGGACAGTATCGGATCAGATAGCATCAGTTGTCATGTCACCGCTGACATCCACCGCTCCATAGAGGATAATGGAGTGTCTGATCAGGTCTGCCTGAAAAACTGATCGGACCTGATCGGTAAGCTTGTGTGAAAGGGGCCTAAGGAAAGTGAATGTTCACTGCACTTAGTAAATAAGGTGGAACTGTGTACACAGTTTTAATACCTAATCATGTGCAAGAGAAATAAAATTAAAAAAAAAATGATTTTTTTTTTTCTTGCAATGGTTGTACTATTGAAGTAAATACTCTTTTTGGTAAGCTCATTGAACATTTGCTTTACAAAGAGAACATTTATTAGCTAAGTGAACAGTCTCTATTTTTTTAATCAATCAATCCTCCAACACCATATTAATAGTTAGCAGCTGCTTTTAAAAATTAGTACTGTCTTTTTATTAAGCTGTCTTTTAAAACCTAAAGGACAAACAAACCAAAAGTGAAGAATATGTTTATAAAAGGCCACATTCACATGGCCCTCTAGGGCTGTATAATACCACCCAGATCAGCTTCTTTCTATGGCAAGTAGGGCCAAGTGCTTGTCATCAGCTGCAGCCTCTCACCCTAAACAAACCAATGACAGGCTGACAGACTCTGCAGCTGTGCACATGTAATTGCCTGTGGAGTGATTACATGCAGTTAAGGAAAGATGAGTGTACCTCATCTGTCCCTAACCACATGTAATCCCAATTACCTGTAAACAGCAGCAATTTGTACATGCTTCCTATCCACAATTGTTTGCAAACACCTAGCTGTACAATGTTGCACAGTGTACAGCCCTGGGTGCCAGCATGAATAAGGTCTAACATGAAACTTGTATTAATAAAATACAAAAGTAAGCAAGTGAAAGTACCCATATATGCACATATCATGTTGCTACAACCATGTTAGCTGATGTCCTCCCGCTGTGAGAATACAATAGATCAGTGGGTGGATTTCCCCATCAAGCTTGCTTGGCTGCTTTTAGAGGTCCTGGAAGACAGAAATCTGGTAAACCCCAAGATCTCTGCTAGCGACTAGCCACAGTGTGAATATATATATATATATATATATATATATATATATGTATATATATATATATATATATACAGTATCTCACAAAAGTGAGTACATCCCTCACATGTTTGTAAATATTTTATTATTTTTTTTTGTGTGACAACACTGAAGACATGACACTTTGCTACAATGTAAAGTAATGCAAAGTTTGCTGTCCCCTCAAAATAACTCAGCACGCAGCCATTAATGTCTAAACCACTGGCAACAAAAGTGAGTACACCCCTAAGTGAAAATGTCCAATTTGGGCCCAATTAGCCATTTTCCCTCCCCGGTCATGTGACTCGTTAGTGTTACAAGATCTCAGGTGTGAATGGGGAACAGGTGTGTTCAATTTGGTGTTATCGCTCTAACTCTCTCATACTGGTCACTGAAAGTTCAACATGGCACCTCATTGCAAAGAACTCTCAGAGGTTCTAAAAAAAAATTGTTGCTCTACATAAAGATGGCCTAGGCTATAAGAAGATTGCCAAGACCCTGAAACAGAGCTGCAGCATGGTGGCCAAGACCATACAGTGGTTTAACAGGACAGGTTCCACTCAGAACAGGCCTCGCCATGGTCGACTAAAGAAGTTAAATGCACGTGCTCAGCGTCATATCCAGGGGTTGTCTTTGGGAAATAGACATATGAGTGCTGCCAACATTGCTGCAGAGGTTGAAGGGTTGGGGGGGTCAGCCTGTCAGTGCTCAGACCGTACGCCGCACACTGCATCAAATTGGTCTGCATGGTTGTTGTCCCAGAAGGAAGCCTCTTCTAAAGATGTACAAGAAAGCCCGCACAAGCAGACTAAGGACATGGATTACTGGAACCTTGTTTTGTGGTCTGATGAGATCAAGATAAGCTTATTTGGTTCAGCTGGTGTCAAGCATGTGTGGAGGCAATCAGGTGAGGAGTACAAAGACAAGTATGTCTTGCCTACAGTCAAACATGGTGGTGGGAGTGTCATGGTCTGGGGCTGCATGAGTGCTGCCAGCACTGGGGAGCTACAGTTCATTGTGGGAACCATGAATGCCAACATGTACTGAAGCAGAGCATGAACTCGTCCCTTCAGAGATTGGGTCGCAGGGCAGTATTCCAACTTGCTAAAGAAGCTGAGGGTAAAGGTGATGGACTGGCCAAGCATGTCTCCAGACCTAAAACCTATTGAGCATCTGTGGGGCATCCTCAAATGGAAGGTGGAGGAGCGCAAGGTCTCTAACATCCACCAGCTCTGTGATGTCGTCATGGAGGAGTAGAAGAGTATTCCAGTGGCAACCTGTGAAGCTCTGGTGAACTCTACGCCCAAGAGGGTTAAAGTAGTGCTGGAAAATAATGGTGGCCACACAAAATATTGACACTTTGGGCCCAATTTGGACATTTTCACTTAGGGGTGTACTCACTTTTGTTGCCAGCAGTTTAGACATTAATGGCTGTGTGTTGAGTTATTTTGAGGGGACAGCAAATTCACACTGTTATACAAGCTGTACACTCACTACTTTACATTGTCGCAAAGTGTCATTTCTTCTGTGCTGTCATGAAAAGATATAATAAAATATTTATAAAAAAATGAGGGGTGTACTCACTTTTGTGAGACACTGTATATAATATATTATATGCTGTGTATATATATATATATATATATATATATATATATATATATATATATATATATATATATATATATATATATATATATATATATATACACACTATATTACCAAAAGTATTGGGATGCCTGCCTTTACATGCACATTAACTTTAATGTCTTCCCAGTCTTAGTCCGTAGGGTTCAGTATTGAGTTGGCCCACCCTTTGCGGCTGTAACAGCTTCAACTCTTTTGGGAAGGGTGTCCACAAGGTTTAGGAGTGTGTCTATGGGAATGTTTGACCACTCTTCCAGAAGTGCATTTGTGAGGTCAGGCACTGCTGTGGACGAGAAGGCCTGGCTCGCAGTCTCCGCTCTAATTCATCCCAAAAGGTTTTCTATCAGGTTGAGGTCAGGCCTTGTTTTGTGCACTGGTCCAAATCATTTGGTGGAGGGGGGATTATGGTATGGAGTTGTTTTCAGGGGTCAGACTTGGCCCCTTAGTACCAGGGAACGCTTAAGGCTTCAGCATACCAAGACATTTTGGACAATTTTATGCTCCCAACTTTGTGGGGACAGTTTGGGGATGCACCTTCCTGCTCCAAAATGACTGCACACCAATGCACAAAGCAAGGTCCATAAGGACCTCAACCCAACAGAACACCTTTGGGATTAATTAGAGAGGGGACTGCGAGCCAGGCCTTCTTGTCCAACATCAGTGTCTGACCTCAGAAATGCGATTCAGAAAGAAGTGTCAAACAATCCCATAGACACACTCCTAAAGCCGAAGCTGTTATAGCTGCAAAGGGTGGGCCAACTCAATATTGAACCCTACAGACTAATGCCCTGTACACACGATAGGATTTTCCGATGGAAAATGTGTGATAGGACCTTGTTGTCGGAAATTCCGACCGTGTGTAGGCTCCATCACACATTTTCCATAGGAATTTCCGACACACAAAGTTTGTGAGCTTGCTATAAAATTTTCCGACAACAAAATCCGTTGTCGGAAATTCCGATCGTGTGTTCACAAATCCGACACACAAAGTGCCACGCATGCTCAGAATAAATGAAGAGAAAAAAGCTATTGGCTACTGCCCCGTTTATAGTCCTGACGTACGTGTTTTACCTCATCGCGTTCAGAACGATCGGATTTTCCGACAACTTTGTGTGACCGTGTGTATGCAAGACAAGTTTGAGCCAACATCCGTCGGAAAAAATCCTAGGATTTTGTTGTCGGAATGTCCGATCAATGTCCGACCGCGTGTACAGCGCATAAAACTGGGATGCCATTAAAGTTTATGTGCGTGTAAAGGCAGGCGTCACAATACATTTGACAATATAGTGTATATGTGTGTATATGTATGCTTTTGCCTGCCTTTACACATCACAGCTCTTCACTGGGTATAAAGCTCTCAATACTGTTATCTGACAGATTTATGGTGAATTACTGCGATGTATAGTAGAAGTGAGATTTGAGCTCATGATTTCACACGATCAGGGGCTCAAACACTCCTCAATGGAGTAAAATGTACACGTTGACATAAAAATAAAACGTTAATAAGAACTATGTGAGAGGAAATACTCATAAATAATTGCGTTTTTATTTATATCAAGACATCTCCGTTACACTTGTAACCGTGTGTATTTAGCCATAAATACACTAGGTTACAAGTATTACAGGAATGTCCTGATTTAAATAAAAACACAATTATCTGTGAATGGTCTCTCTCACCTAAATCTTAGAATTAGCATTTTTTTTGGGGGTCCCCAACTATTGGGTGACAAGGGGCTCAGCCATAATTTTATGGTCAACCACCTAAATTTCAGTAGGTCCCTTTTGCTGTCAAAACAGCCATGACCCATTGAAGCATGGACTTCACCAGACCTCCGAAGGTATGCTGTGGAAGGTACAGTATGCTGTGGTATCTAGCACAAAGCTGTTAGTAGCAGATTGTTTAAGTCCTATAAAATGCGAGGTGGGGCCTCCATGTATCAGACTTGTTATAAATATATCCTAAATATATCCTAAATAGCTTTTGGATCAACTGCATACAATTTTTTTTAATAAATATTTATAATCTATAATAAATAAATAATAATATATAAATATCTATAGTGGCCACTTATTACTATTTTGCTGGCAAGTGTCCTTTGATTTATTTATGCTTTTCATCGTCCTTCTTACATACCGGTACTTTATTTCTCTATTTGTGTTGACAGTAACAATATGAACACAAAAGCAAGTTGAAAAATACACACGACAGACAGCTAAATTTACCACCTCAAAATGTGTTATTTTTTATCACCTGTCACTACCACTTGGCAATTAGATTTGTTTTAAAAAAATATTATAAAGCAGAAACAGCTGTCAGTGAAATGTCGACTTTCTATTGAATAAATTAATGTACATACAGAAAATTGTCAAAAGTGAAAGATTTTTAGAAAAAAAAAACTGTGTAGATGTATAAATGCTTAGAGCTCATTGTTAATATCCTCTTGCTTTTGGGGATGTATTCTATATATTACATACCCAGAGAATGCATTTTGCATAAAATTGTAGGGGACTTGATAAATGAAACAGTGGAAATCTTTTCACAAACAAAGCAAGCAAAACTGCTGGCAAACACATCAGATTATATATCCTGTCCATAATTTGCCACCACCATCCAAAGGGACCATGCTTCACATTTTTTTAAGCCTTGTCTTGATGAATTACATAGTGGAGAGATTTCCTACAATTGGAAAGTGCAAAATCTGGCGCAGCTCTAAATAGTTTCTATCCAATCAGCTTCCAAGTTTTATTGTAAAAGCTTAATTGAACAAGCTGACATTAGAAACTGATTGGCTGCCATCTATAGCTGCACCAGATTCTGGGTGTTCCAGTTTTAGTAAATATCCCTCTGTATGTTGTAGTTTTATTCTACTATACTGTAATTGATTAAGAAAGTCTATATGCATAAAAAGCAAGAAAGTCCATATAGTGATGTGATATCCGAAGGATCCCTTAATCGTGGATAATTTCACCAAGAAATCGTGACAGTTCAGCAAAACACCTCCACCCCTTCTTAAATGGCCGCCTACCAGCTCCTACGACCTCCTATTACAGGAGGTCTAAAACACTTGTGGCTATGTACCCACCCAGGGACTTTGATCATCCAGGGAGATCGCGCTATTATGCCTCCACTGCCCAATGGACTAGATCAGAGAGGGGTTCTGAGAAAAGATAAAGCCTCCATAGTGTAAAATCTTAAGGTTTATTAAGGTAAAAAAAGATGGTGCACTTACATCAATAGAAAGTAAAACTCAGGAGGAGCGATGTGCTGACATCACCGCGTTTGCGCCAATCCCGGACCACGGGCTGCATTTTTACTTACCTGTGAGTTTTACTTCCTATTGATGTTAGTGCAACATCTTTTTTTTACCTAAATAGACGTTGAGATTTTACACTTTGGAGGCTTTATCTTTTTTTGGATCCCCTCTGTGATCAAGTCCATTGGGCAGTGGAGGACATTGGCTGATAGTGCTGATCAGGAGCCAGCCAAAACGACATACACACACTGGCTGAATTTCAGCCAGTTTTTATTGAACCGGTTGATGTCTCCAGACATTCAGCTTTAGGATTTTGTTTGTGTTACTTCCCTCATGCTTTTGACCTTTAAACTATTAATGCCCTTTAATAACTATAGTGAATTAATTAATAATTAGTTCAACAAAAAATAGATTGAATAGAAAACTGGTTATGTTGCAGGTACTACGGCTTTATACCTTTTCCTGGTCATGCATCCTGCCATCTTTAGCAATTCTCCGAATCCAAAAACATTTGAAGAGATGCAGTTTTTCAATGGAAATAACTACCATAAGGGTGTGGACTGGTAAGTGCATTTTTCTTTCTCTTTTTGTGAAAGATAGATAGATAGATAGATAGATAGATAGATAGATAGATAGATAGATAGATAGATAGATAGATAGATAGATAGATTTGATAAATACATTTGATAAACATGTATTTCACTTAAAGTATATGCAAACCCAATTACAAAAATTTTATGTAGCTTTTAATGTTATTTCAATATTTTTAAATGAGCTTTCAATAAAATAATACCTAGTGATCTTGCTATGACAGTGTTTGTTCAAGCACTTTCTTTCATAGGTTGACAAGGATCTGTCCATGTACCATCATTTTACTCCTTTGTGACCATCTTGTATGTGCACAGGCTTCAGATAGAGATTATTAGTGGCTGTTTCAGCACACATTATTCAGGCATGGTCCACTATGGTTACCATCAGGGAACTCGCTCTGAGAAATACCATACAGCCATTGTGGAGACTTCAAGAAAGCAACATCATCGAGTTACCCTATTTGGGTGGTGGCAAACATTAACCTCCCGGTCGGTCGGGGGGGGTCTGGTGCACTTACCCCAACTATGGAGGGCAACGCTTCTCCCGGGCTTTACTGATGGCTTCCGTTGCTTGGCAACAGCAATGGCTTTCCCTTCCCCTGTACTCCACGGGCATCATGGCGGTTTCCGTTTCCTCCCTCCCCCTTGGCGGTCAATTGGGACTCTTCTCTTTTCGGCCAATTGGAAAACGGGTCTCAGACCTACTGCTAATTGGCAGGATTGGGGATCAGTGTTTCAATAGCGATTATTCATTCGCTGTTGTAACACCTGGGTGGGCTCCTGGTGCAATGCTCTGCGCCATGAGCCCACCATATTATAGCCTATTAGAGCCTCTGCTTCAAAAAAACACCCCGAACGCTGTAATTAATGCGGCCGGCGTCCTGAAAGGGGCCGGACGCATGAATAGGGGGTGGCGGTGTTCTGTCAAAATAGCGGCCATGGATAGAGCATGGGGGTGGCAGCCATGGATAGAGGGGGCGGCGCTTGGGCGCCCCTAATGGACAGCTGCCACTGATCGAGTTGCAACAAAAAAAATGAACACATTGGGAAATAAGTCATTAAAAAAGGCATGGGAGCAGAATGGGAGCAGAAGTGACCAGTTTTTATTTCAGAAAGCACCTGAACAGAGGGAAAGTGCAAGAGTTACCATCAAGTAAGAATATAGGTTGTAAATGGCTCTTGCATTTCAAAAATATTTGTTTAAAGTGACTCTGGTTTAAAAAGAAAACAAATCTATATTCTTAACTTTAAAAAGTACATTTGATTGCTCTCAGGCTCCTTCAAATTTCCACATACCTTTTTTTTGGTGCTACAATCCAACTTCCTGTTAGAAGGTGACTACATTCATTCTCCGTGGTTCCTCTGTGAGTAGCAATGTAGCCACCTTATCTTGCCTGCTCCTGAGATGGACTTCGGACTATGAACATTTGAATTTGTACTATGCATAGAGCAGTGCACATGACCCCAACTAACGTGCACTGCTCTTTTCAAACAAATGAAAGTGACGGAGAAAAGGAGAGATTTGAGGGCTCATGAAGAACATTACAAGAATGCATAAAAGCATAAAACATAGTAAAAAACAATTTCATGAAAAATAGAAGGCAAGAACGTTATGTAGTAGATATGGATTGATTATTTTTGCAAACTAAGGATTTTTTTAGTGTCACTTTAAGCCTAGATTCCTATTTTAAATGTTCATGGAAAATGAAATGTGCATCATATTGTGATTTGGCACTTCTGGGTAGGGGGCGGTCGCACGCCTCCTGCGACCTGGCTGTGCTGTGATTAGACACAGCAGATGCCAATCAGTGGGTGCCAGCCAATGGATGACAGTCAGCACCCGCCGATCATCCGGAAGACCCATAGGACAGAGCTCTCTAAAAAAACACAGAACTCTGTCCTGTCAGCAGGGAAGCAATGGATTTTCGTTTCCCTGCAAAGCAGGAAAAGAAAATCCGTCACTTCCCTTAGGCCTCATGCACACGAGACGCCGGTGCAAACTCTGCTGAACATATGTTTTCAAAAGCTGAAACCGGCGTTTAGAAACGCCCACTTTGCCGCGTTTGCATGCCGCGTTTAGCCGCGTTTTACCGCGTTTGCATCTAGAAGCGTCTGCAGAGCAGAGAATGACATTTTGCAACCCAAATTTGGGGCACCGTATATCGGGGCCACTTGATGCTAGGAACCCCAAATTTGGTGTGCTAACACAGTGGAATTAACACTACAATATATCCAAATTTGGGGTCCAATTGTGTTAGCACACCAAATTTGGGGTTCCTAGCACCAGGTGGCCCCGAGATATGGGGCCCCAAAATTGGGTCGCAAAATGTCAAGTACTTCTGCAGCAGAGAATGACATTTTGTGACCCGGATTTGGGGCCCCATATCTCAAGGCCGCTTGGTGCTAGGAACCCCAAAGATATGTTATAGTGTTAGTTCCACTGTGTTAGCATACCAAATTTAGGGTTCCTAGACCTAAGTGTCCCCGAGATATGGGGCCCCAAAGTCGGGTCATAAAATGTTCCTTTAAATACACTTATAAACGCAAACGTGGCTAAATGCGGTACCCGCATTTAGCCGCGTTTAGCCACGTTTGGCGTCTGAAACGTGGAAAACTTTTGTGTCTGAACCCATTTTTTTGCTTCCGGAAAAACGAGGTTAAACGCAACTGCCTAAAAACGCCAAAAAACGAGACTGTGTACATGGACACATAGGATAACATTGAATGGGTTCAGGGGCAGTTGAAAAAAGTGTCCAACTGCCTCTAAACGCGAGTTT
Source organism: Aquarana catesbeiana (assembly GCF_042186555.1). Lineage (NCBI taxonomy): Eukaryota > Metazoa > Chordata > Amphibia > Anura > Ranidae > Aquarana > Aquarana catesbeiana. Next base: position 681,853,612 of record NC_133324.1, read on the forward strand.
AACAGCGTCTTGTGTGCATAAGGGCTTAGTAAAAACACCACATAGTAAACGCCAAAACACTGGTTAGGCACACATTTAACCCTTTGATCACCTTAGCTGTTTAACCCCTTCCCAGCCAGTGTCATTAGTACAGTGACAGTGCAGATTTTAAGCACTGATCACTAGTTTCACTGGTTTCCACAGTGTCAAAAGTGTCAGTTAGCATCATAATGTGTGCCGTAAAATCACAGTCATGCTAGAGTTGCTGATCACTGCCATTACTAGTAAAAAAAATAAAAATTCCAGTATATATCCCATACATATGGGATACATATTGGTCTAAATGTATAAAGAAATTACATTTTTTACATGTTTTTATTGGATATGTTTTATATGTTTTATAGCAGAAAGTAAAATGTTTTTTTTTTTTTTTCAATTGTCACTTTTTTTTTGTTTGTAGCGCAAAAAATAAAAAGCCCAGTGATGATCAAATACCATCAAATACCACCAAAATAAAGCTCTATTTGTGGGGAAAGCATAGCATAAATTTAATTTATGTACACCGTTGCATGACTGCACAATTGTCAGTTAAAGTAATGTAGTGCTGTTTCACAAAAAATAGCCTGGTCATGAGGGGGGTAAATCTTCCAGAGGTCAAGTGGTCAAGTGGTTAAAGTGGTTGTGAACCCCTACATATATCCAGTGATGTTACTGGCCTCAGGTGATAAATAGAGGTTAAACAAAACCTCCTACATAAGTTGTACCTGCTTATCGGCAGCCATCTCTCCTGTACAGTCTCCTAAAGCACGCATTTTACACAGACTTTCCGAGCGAGATTCCTGATGTCCCACACTGCACAGCATAGAGAGGAGAGCTGAGTGTAATTTGAGACCTGAGTGGAGGGAATGGACACCCCCCTTTCCCCTGCACAGTCTGATAGAGAAACATGCACAGCTGAGACTGTTAGTCACCTGCTGTGTTTTGGGTGGGGGGTGGGGGGGGGGGGTGAGGCCATTTCCTAGGACTGCTTGGTGTTGGCCTAGACTCATAGAATAGACTCATTCAGATAGCAGAGGGATGTCAGAGAGGCAAGCACATACTATAGAAAGATATGCTTTGTTCATGTTTCATTCTGGGGGGGTTTACAACCACTTTGAGCAACATTACAAAGTACACGTGTACAAAAAACGGTTACCTGATATATGCTGTCATCTCCTAGACCACTAGAATACATACTGTAATAATAATAGACACATCAAATAAACTATCCAAGCTTAAATGCACTGCTTGAATGCAAAATGTTTATGAAAAAAAAATTTACAAAAAAGTAAAAAAGTACCTAACAGGCAAATGGTGTAAACAATAGGGATGACCTCGATGTTCGAGTCAAACGTACGTTCGACTTGAACATCGGGTGTTCGCCTCTTCGCCAAACAGCGAACATTATGCGGTGTTTGCGGCAAATTCGGAAGCCGCGGAACACTGTTAAAGTCTATGGGACATTAACATGAAAAAACAAACGTGCTCATTCTAAAGGCTTATATGCAATTTATTGCCATAAAAAGTGTTTGGGGACCCAAGTCCTGCCCCAGGGGACATATATCAATGCAAAAAAAAGTTTTAAAAATGGCCGTTTTTTCGGGAGCAGTGATTTTAATCATGCTTAAAGTGAAACAATAAAAATGAAATATTCCTTTAAATATCGTGCCTGTGGAGTGTCTATAGTATGCCTGCAAAGTGGCGCAGTTTTCCCATGTTTAGAACAGTACCACAGCAAAATGACATTTCTAAAGGAAAAAAAAAGTAATTTAAAACTGCGGCTGTAATAAATTGTCGGGTCTCGGCAATATAGATAAAACTCTTTGAATAAAAATGGGTACCCCCCCAGGCCCTTTGGGTCTAGTATGAATATTAAGGGGAACCCTGTGCCAAATTTAAAAGAAAATGGCGTAGGAATCCCCCCAAAATCCATACCAGACCCTTATGCCCCCCCTCCTGAACCGTACCAGGCCACATGCCCTCAACATGGGGGGATGCTTTGGAGCCACCCCCAAAGCACCTTGTCCCCATGTTGATGGGGACAAGAGCCTTATTCCCACAACCCTTGCCCGGTGGTTGTGGGGGTCTGCGGGCGGGTGGCTTATAGGAATCTGGAAGCCCCCTTTAATAAGGGGGCCCCAGATCCCGGCCTCCACCACTATGTGAACGGGTACCACTACCATTTCACAAAAAAAGTGTCAAAAATAGTAAAAAAGACAGGAGACAATTTGGGACAAGTCTTTTATTAAAAGATAAAAAAAATAAAAATGTCCCGCAATGTAGATCTATCTCAGTCCACCCGACGAGCCAAAAAAAGAAAAAAAAGTCGCAACATCTCCGCCTCCATGGGAGGCTTCCACCGAGTGATGCTTCTTCTCGGTGACAGCTGTTATATAGCTGAGGGCAGAGCCACTCGATGATGTAAACAGGTGACCCCACCATCCTCTGATGTCATGTGGTGTCAGAGGGGGCGGGGTCACCCATTTACATCAACGCGTGGCCCCACCCTCAGCTATATAACAGCTGTCACCGAGAAGAAGCGTCACTTGGCGGGAGCCTCCCATGGAGGCGGAGCTGTTGCGGCTTTTTTTTTTTCCTTTTTTTCGGCTCGTCGGTGGCATGAGATCGCTCTACATCATGGGACATTTTTATTTATTTATTTATTTTTTTATCTTTTAATAAAGGACTTGTTCCAAAGTGTCTTTTTTACTATTTTTGACACTTTTTCTGGTGCGAACCGAACCGGGGGGGGGGTGTTCGGCTCATCCTTAGTAAACAATACAGCATACAAGGCTCAAACAATTGTATCAAATGCATAATATATTGTGCAAATAACAAATAAGGTTGTAAGAGTGCAAACTGATTCTATTATCAAATTGTGGGGTCCACCTTGAAAGATGTTGGCATCTTGGAACACTCCCCTCAGGTCTCTGTGTTTTTGTTGCTATTCAAATATACAAGTGTAGGTCTATGCAAGTGTGTATATTATTTTATATCACAGAACAATATTGGGCAACAGCGAGCCAAACTCCAGTCAAGCTGTGCCTATGAATTTGAAAAACAGGAGCTCTCTTGAGCAAACCAAGATACTACATTACTATAAGAACAATAAAACAGAGCTGATTTCCTTTCCTCTGCAGCAAAACAGTCCTTTGTCTCATGTGAGTCAGAGATCATAAACTAACCAAATATGAGGCAAGCTCCCCAATGCCCGCTGACTGTGCTGTGTTTCAACAAACTAATACTGAGCTATTATTTCAAAAGTGAACAGTAAAAAGTGGCCATTGTATCTAGACCGTGACATATTATATATGCTTTCACATATCAATCATATCTATCTTTTTTTTTTTTTTTTTATAGGTAATTTTCAGCAAGTTTCACAAGTCTGAACTTTATTCCATTAAGTCAATTTATTTTACTTCTGTTGACCATTGATTACTCTGTACCGTTATAAAACCTTACTTTCACTAACCCTGGGAAGCAAAATGACTGCTAGACACTGCTGGCTTGTGCTGAATTACAAGCAGGGCTTTAATCATTACCTCAGCTATTCTTAGTTGACATCTAATAACTTGCTTTTCTCCAGTCAGCTTTTTGGATGTGAAGTTAAATTACAACACCCAGGAGATCTTAACTGTATTCAAAGTTTATTTTATAAAATGTCAGACACGGGGGTGTTTAAAGGTTTTTCTTTGAATTTATTTATTTTTGTAAAATATTGAAAAGGATTGTCAGGTCCACATAATACAGAAGCCATCTAGCAGTTAGTGAGATAATTCAGATGTTGATAGACTATTATGTCCATGTTTTTAAGCCTTTTTCTAAATACTCTGCATGCTAGACTTACCTAAAATCACCAAGTGAAAATCATTTGGTCATGGTGATTTAATTCATTACATTAGATAGTTAATTAATTTGTAGGAGCTACATTCAGTTTATACAGCGGACTTGAGGCACCTCAGTCACCTACAGAAAAGATTAGAAAAACTTCATATGAACAAATCCCCAGCACAAGCTGGCTTACACCCACGAGTCCTCAGGAGCTTAGCCAAGTTATAGCCAGGCCATTTATTCATTTTTTTAAGGAAAATTTACTGACTGGAATGGCACCACCTGATAGGCAAAAAGCAAATGTGGTACTGATATTGAAAAAAAGGGATGAGATATATACCAGGTAGCTGCAGACCAGTCAGACTTACATCAATAGCATGCAAGGCATTGGAAAGAATTGTAAGGGACTGAGTATTAACCTGTAAAAATGGTATCAAAAGTAACACCCAGCATGGATTTTGAAAGGCTCGTTCATGTCAGACCAACTTAATATCATTTTAAGAGGAAGTGAACAATAATTTGGATAAAGAGAAGATAGTGGATGCAGTTTATCTGGACGTAGCTAAAACATTTGATGCAGTTTCCCGCATTAAGGATGAATTCCAGGTATGGGCATTTTTCACATAGTAACATTGGTCCAGTTTGAACCAAGGTTACTATGTATTTACTATACCTGGCCAATCCCCCCTGGAAGCTGGAAACCACTGTAATAAGCACCGCTACTACAATGATCTCCAGTAGTTTCCGGGTCCTTTGCCGAGCAACTTCCTTGCTGCATTTTAAACACAGGAGATTGTTCACTGGTGCCATTCAGAGAAAGCTTTGTATTTTCTCAATGAATGCAAAGCAATCTCTGATTAGATCTTTCTTAAAGTATTACATAATGTTTACTAAATATGTTGGGGATTCCAGGGCCAGATTGCTGTGCCACAGTTTCCTGATCTGTAGAGATGTTAACGTCATTTCTATAATATGTTGGATTTGTAATTTATTATTGTTATGGAAAATGCAATGGATGACGGAACATGCACTTGGAACAGATATCTCAGGCCTGCGGTGACCAAGATATATCAGTGACTATTATAGAGCATTAGGCTACACTTACAAATCATCACTTTTGGGTGAAGTTAAAATATTAGGCAAACAAATAACTGCACAATTAAACTCTATTTAGAAACCATTTCTGTTAAAGGGTTTCTAATTTTGTGCTGCCAATTTCATAAACGTAAGCAAAATTGCTAGGCATGCTTGTTTTCTAAAGAGCCCTGACCCTCCGCCCCCTATATAAAAATGTTGAATTAAGATTAAAATCAATCAAACATTAGGACATAAAGGAACAACTACTTACCTTATATCCCAGATTCCGACCCCAGTAAGGGCAACAATGCTCAGTCTTCCAGTGGGATCCTGGGAGACCTGAGGACCCCAAATCTCATGAAAATACACTCCAACACTGCACAGGAACATATTCTCTCAATATTTGGAGTCATTTGTTTTGCCAGAATACCATAATGTGGCCAGTAACATCACACTTATTGTTACAGTGGTCAAAAGCCAAGGTATATTAATAGTAAATATTTTCTCTCTTTTCCTATAATGTATATATATATATATGTATGTATATGTGTGTGTGTGTGTGTGTATATATATATATATATATATATATATATATATACTCTGTATATATCGCCAGAAGCTACTCGTTAACAAGGGCAGATATATGAAGAAGGCCAATTACCTTTGCAAATTAATTTAAGGAAAAACTGTATATCTTATTTTTTTATTTAGATGGTATCAGCTTCTGTTGTCCTCCATGTGAGCTATAAATCCAGCTCAGATACTGTCTAGATTATTAAGTGTTGATGTATGGCCAAACCAAGAGTCAGCTGTGCTAGAGCTGGACTGAGTGGACAGACTTAAAAGTTTGTGGGCAACTAAAGGCCATTCATCATAGGAACTTTACACTTAACTGGGATCAATTGATTGACAACCAAGAGTCAGCTGTGGAAGAGCTGGACTGAGTGGACAGACTTAAAAGTGTGTTGACAACTAAAGGCCATTCATCATAAGAACTTAACACTTAACTGGGATCATTTAATTGACATGTGTCTTTTGGTAAACCTAACCATGTAACTCAGCCAGATCTTTAAAGTGATTGTAAACGCTCTTACAAAAAAAAATAATAATAACAAACAGGTTTTTACATACCTGTGCATTTCATTGCACAGAGCAACCCCAACCCTCCTCTTCTTGGGTCTCCCACTGGCACTCCTGGCTCCTCCCCTCTGGCAAGTGCCTCCATAGAAAGATGATTACTATGGGGGCACTCATATGGGCTTGCTGGCCCTGCCCCCCCCCCCGCTCCCTTATCAGTGGTTTTGATTGATAGCAGTGTGGGAGCTGAGAAACCAGGAAATTAGGGTAAAGAACAGCTGCAGACGTGCACAGCCGCTAGTTTTAGCTGTGCTTTACCGTCATTTTAGTGCAACTATTTGGCCACTAGCGGGGCACTTTTAACCCCCGCTAGTGGCCGAATAAAGGGTTAAATGCGCCCATGTAGCGCCGCTGCCAAAGTGCTTTGCAGGCACTTCAGCAGCGGTGCCCATTCATTTCAATAGGCAGGAGCAGTGGAGGAGCGGTGTATACACCGCTCCTCCACTGCCCCAAAGATGCTACTTGCAGGACTTTTTTAACATCCTGCCAGCACAGCGCCCCAGTGTGAAAGCACTCTGGCTTTCACACTGGGACTGCAGGGGAGGCATTTTGCAGGCACTTTACAGGCGCTATTTTTAGCCCAAAAGCGCCCGAAAAATGCCTCAGTGTGAAAGGGGTCTCATGCAATAAATACATTATGGTAAAAAAAATGTTTTGGCCTTAAAACCAATTTAAACTCTACTGCAAAAGTAGCAGCAAATCTTAGTCAAGAACACTGTGTTGACTGGACAACAAAGGAGTAGTGACACACTGAATAGACATTATTTGACTCTTTCCTCCAGTTCACCCATTCCTTCTCAGCACATGTTCGGTGCTGCCAGGTTACAATAACTTTAAACACTGGCCATCCTTTTTTGCATTCCTAGAGCTATGATATAAATTGCAGTCTAATATCAACACAAATTCAGGAACTCACAATAATTGCATTAAAATACATGCAATGATTTTTATGAATACAAACAAAATTATTTAGCGTTTCTATATAAAATATCTGCCTCAGTTTCAGCCTAATTTGTTGAGATTAGTGATTTTACTTATATACTAATAGTGAACTGAAAAATTCATGACATTGTAGCAGTGTTATATCTTTGTGTCTATACACAATACAATGAGAAATAATTACAGCTTCATTTATTTTCTCAGGTATATGGATTTCTTCCCAACCCCATCAAATGTAACTACAGATTTGGTGTTTGAAAAAAGTGCTAACTATTTCCACTCTGAAGAAGCTCCAAAAAGAGCAGCTGCTTTAATTCCAAAGGCAAAAATTATCATCATTCTCATTGACCCTTCAGATAGAGCCTATTCTTGGTATCAGGTGAGAATCTGCACTGAAAACAACACCAAGGCCAACACTTAAATGAGCACATTGCTTTTTACACCTTGTATAAACAAACATATTTATAGATGGGGTGCTAAATTGGTTCATTAATGTAATTATAAGTGGGGAAGCCCTGTTTCTACATCACTTTAAAATAGTGCCTTCACAGTGGTACTTATGAAAGGATAAATTAAATTCATTATCCAGAATACCTAAAGCTTATAAATACGGTATACTCCAGTAAAACCATAAATAGCTTGCATTTAAACTCTTTCTGCTGACAAAGCCTACTTGCTGTATGTTTGTAGTTTTCTGACTGCCAATTTCCCTTTGTACTTAGATAGCCCACTCACTAAATCCACATGTTGTGGATATGCTTGTTTTCTAAAGAGCCCTGACCCTCCCCCCCTATATATAAAATTTAAATTAAGATTAAAAACAATCAAACATTAGGACATAAAGGAACAACTACTTACCTTATATCCCAGATTCCGACCCCAGTAAGGGCGACAATACTCAGTCTTCCAGTTGGATCCTGGGAGACCTGAGGACCCCAAATCTCATGAAAATACACTCCAACACTGCACAGGAACATATTCTCTCAATATTTGTAGTCATTGGTTTTGCCAGAATACCATAATGTGGCCAGTAACATCACACTTATTGTTACAGTGGTCAGAAGCCAAGGTATATGTTTATGGTAAATATTTTCTGGTAAATATCGCCAGAAGCTACTCGTTAACAATGGCAGATATATGAAGAGGGCCAATTACCTTTGCAAATTAATTTAAGGAAAACCTGTATATCTTATTTTTTTTTTTAGATGGTATCAGCTTCAATTGTCCTTCATGTGAGCTAGAAATCTAGCTCAGATATTGTCTAGATTATTAAGTGTTGATGTATGGCCAAACCAAGAGTCAGCTGTGCTAGAGCTGGACTGAGTGGACAGACTTAAAAGTTTGTGGGCAACTAAAGGCCATTCATCATAGGAACTTTACACTTAACTGGGATCAATTGATTGACATGTGCCTTTTGGTAAACCTAACCATGTAACTATTTCTGATGTTTAAGTGCATTTTAGCAAAACTCAACTTCTACAACATCCTCTAGCTAGGATCCCTATACTCTATAGCTATTTTGGAGAAAAATAGAAGTTATACAATAAACCTTTTTTGGATTTTATTTCTTTAACCGTGTGTTTGTGGTTGATAGCAACATGGGTGATGGATAAGTGTTTCTCTATCAATAAATAACACTATTTTGGGTGTAGTTGCATACATGGTGTGACTGACTCTAAGTGCCAGTTCACTTATATGTGATGCAGGAACCTGCACGATTGCTGTGCGTGTTCCCGCATCGCATGTCACCTACCGGCGGATTACACTGACATCTGCGAACCGTTGCGGGTGTCAATGCAAAGTTAATGACACCCCCAGATCGGCTTGCAGATCACAGTGCGAACTGCCAAATGGTGCAGGAATCGGATCGCATAGGTGTGAACACCCATGTGATCTAATTCCAGTGCGGACCAAAAAAAGGGTCCTGCACTATTTTGGTGCGAATGTGATGCAAATTCAGTCATACAATGTGTATGGCTAAATAGACATCTCATGTGATCTGCACAGGAGTACAGTGCGAATCACATGCGATGTCCAACATCACACAAGTGTGAACCCAGCCTAAATACACAATAGGGCTTAAGTACCTAGACTATGTTAGTGGATTTCAAAGACCCACACCCATGTTTAGCAAGCGTTGTCCTAGGTTGATGGCCTACTTCATGCCTCTTGCAAACCAGTTGTCCTCCTTGTCTAAAATATGCATTCACGCTTCTTAAAAAATTGATTCCTTGGAACCTCACCTCCCCCTGATTTTTTTTTCCTATCCCCTCTTACCAGTAATGTAGGGTTCTCATTGGAAAACATTATTGTTTGCTCAGTGAATCCAATAGTGTTCTTCTGTGGTCCAAAACTCTGCTGTCACTGCTCCTGTGTCGCCATAATCCTCTCTGATATCATCAGGATCTGGCTGTCTCTTTTGGGTTCCTTCAGCTGGTCCTGGCAATGCTCTTCCAGGTCTGCTTGTCGACCAATGTATGTGTATGATGCTGCAGTCTCCTAGGATATGTGACAAGGATATCCTAGGAGGCTGCAGGAGTAGGACACATTTGTTTCACCTAATTGAGAATGGCAGAGGGGTCAAACCGGAGTAAAAAACAAAATACTTAAATTAAAAAAGGGCTTTTATATATTGGGGAGGTGGGGAATGTAGGGAAGAAAAAATAATTTCTGAAGTAAAGGTCTGCTTTAAGGAGGACACCCCTGATGTGTAATATCATTCTTCTATGTTATCTAGGCATTTGAAGAGCATTTTTTGGCCTCCCAAAAGTACAGTATTATTTATTGTACTGAACTTCATATACCAAGTAACTTTGCTTGTGCTTGGGCTTCGGTTCTATTGTATGAAGAGACTTCTGTCTTAGTGTGTTGCTGTCATGGCAACTGAACTATTCTCCAGATACTGTGCACCTTTGTGAAAAACAGGGAAAGTTTTATTGTATCATTGGAATAAATTCCAATAAATACCTATGACTCAGATAAAATTAAACCAAATGTGACTTCATAATAGATGATACTGTACAGTATATGACATCATTTTTATCCTCAAGCAGAATTAGACATTCTCTGAATATCTGGGGCACTTCAGATATGAATTTTCTTTCCCTGTTCAAAAGTCATTGCATTTTCTAGCAATGGGAACAAATTCAGAGCCTGAGTAATTCATTTTGAGGGCGCTTAAGACAAAACATTGCGCTTTGGTCTAATTTCATAAAGCAGCTACAAAGTCCGGAATGCAGAGACAGCCCAGAACAGCAGAGAAATATATAATCAACTCAAGTGGTATAGACAGCAAGCAAGGGAGAACTTTGATTGCAAAAGTAATTTCTAGGAAAAGAACAAGATGTAGCAATGTGGAAAAGCAGCAAAACGCAGATCACACCTGCATTATTATACATAGTGGCAATAGCATAGAGTGAAAAATGATAGTACAGGGTCTTAATTGTGTTTTATGTTATTCCGCATCTTACTTTTTATATTTCTAGCTGAACATAAAACGTATAATCCTGCATACGTTTATGGGTTTACTAAATTCAATCAAATGAAGCAAATGTATTTTCTCTGTTTTCATGCATTTATTTGCATAAAAATAACTGATATTTCCAAGCTAAACATATTTCTACATGATAATTGGTATAGAAAAACAGCTTTCAAATAGGCTGGAGTAATAAAATGTATATGTGCCTGCAGTTTAGAGTAACAAATCAACAAATCATGTTGGCATTCCCATGATTTTTTTTTTTCAACCCTATTATCATTAACACAGCTTAATTAAAGCCCAACTCCATGATAAAAATGTCCCTACCCCATTTAATCACTGGGATAAGAAAAAAAAGAAAAATATCCCCAGTTTTACTTATCTTAAGCCATGGTCACATGATCATCCAACACAAGGTATTTGTCCACTGTGTTAGAGAGAAGGGTGGGAGGGAGGGATGTGCAAAAATAAATCTATTTTGTGTTGTTGTGGGCTTTTAAGAGACGTGGTCATTTTGCTAATTCAGAGCAAAATAACAGTGGCTCTTGATACCCCCCCTCTTTCCCAGCAAGGTATGCTTATTTATTCACACCCCCTTTCTGTTTTAAAGCTCCAGGACTCCGCCTTGGGTAAGATCTGGTATCACATAGTATCAGAACTTACCCAGATGTGTGGCATCCCTACTCATCCTCCACTCAGGCTTGAATACTGTCACATGGTAACATGCATCCCCATACCTCTGTCCAGAGCAATGGAGTGAGGGTTGAAGCAGAGCTGGGGACAGGGAAGAAGCGTGGATCACTAATCACGGTGTGTATTTTGCTGAGGGAATAGGCTATCAGGCGGCACAGTCATTTTAACCTGAATGGGCAAAATAAAAGTGTTTTTGTCCAAAAGTGGCAGAATCACGCCATATTAATTGTGGCAATATTGCAATATTGCAACAATACAACTGATTTGAGTAGAATTTCCTTTAAATGCATGGAACACATTTCAAAATATTTCACAAATGTTTTAGTCCCATAGCAATTAGTGAGGCCAGCTGGTGTATCTTGAAACCATGTATACAAATGTCTTCTTTATTCTTGCATCACTGCAGGCAGCTCTTTTAACAGCTAGGGAAATCTGGTACTATACATAATCAGAGCCACCAGAGAGCACACTGGCCTTGTGAAGTATGTATACTCTTAATAAAGAATATATAATAAAATGTGAATAATCTCCTAGCAAACATAAAAAATCAATTGGCATATCAAGGTGATCAGATCACCAAAGCACATGGGTTGGAAGGATAGAAAACCAACAAATACCACTAGAATCCAAAAGAGTGCCTGTCAACAGTTAATATTGAAAATGGCTGATGAGTTTCTGGGGCTCAACCCCCCTTCCTCAGAACCTCCCTGATGTCCACTTACCACTGCTTAAATCACAGCCCTATGTATGGTCATAACTAATCCCAGAGCTCCTTCAGTTAGTAGCGCTATACAGGATCTGTGTGTACACTGATTCCAAGTGATACTCCAGATGCCTAAGTAACTAACTACCCTAACAAAATGCATGTTTACATTTAAACAAAATAAAATAAAATTCTTAATTTCTTACCTGAAATTAAGTAACATGACAGACTGGGTCCCGAGTCTTTTTTCTTCTGAACTGTAGTGAGGGAGGGTCCTTCTTTAAGTGATCACATTGCTCTCTGGTGACTTGGATGCTTCCCATAAGAGGAAAGAAGCGTTCATCAGGAGGTTTTCCATGGGGTCCAGAAGACCAGCTAGTGAGCTTGGATGCAGCTTTGGATATTCGCTTTACACTACTGAAAGAGTAGGTGCAGAGCTTCACATGACCACGGACTAGAGTAAGGTATAAACTTGTCTCACAAATGTTGTTTTTTAATTGCCAATTTCAGTTTGTGAGTAGGGATGACCTGAATTTACCTGGGTTCAGTTCGCAGGGCATTTGCTGAACAGCTCACAAGTTATGAATGGTAAGCTGAACTCCATTGAAGCCAATAAGAGACGAATCTTTGACATAATTCTGGCATTTTTCAAAGCTAATAGGAATAAGGTATCAAACAAATGGCAATTAATGTTTCAGGTAAAACATTAAAAATCCCCTGTTCCTTTAAAAAATGCTTTAAGGATATCTTAAATCTGTGTGTGAAGCAGCATATTTATATGTTGTACTTCTACAGTATAACTGACAATTACAAAGAAAAAATTCTGTTTAAATTGCCTGTGAATTACATTTTTCATGTCACCATACTTTTCTTTTTATAAATTGGCACTGGGACCCTCTAACTTACATACCTGTCTTTTAATGGTCCATAATGAATTCTAAGGGGACCTTTAGAGGTCCCCAAGCAAATAAAAAAAAAAAGAAGCCAGCAGAGAAATGTAAATAAGCAGCTAATGTTTTAAACTGTAACACATCCTACAGCAAGAATAATAAAAAATCAAAATAGTGGGATTTCCTCCTCAATTTCATACTAGAACACTTATCCTTCATAAGGGTCTGTTGTGGATTTAAGGGGGAATATCATGTACAAAACAAAACACACATAAATAACTTCAATGCCTCCCTCTTCAAAGTTCAACCATACAAGGCCGCATACTCTCAACACAGGGAGGATACCTTTCCGGGGGGGTGTCCCGGGCAAAGCAGTTTGTCCCCATGTTGATAAGGACAAGGGCCTCTTCTCCACAACCCTGGTTCTCTGATTGTGGGAATCTGCAGGCAGGGAGCTTATTAAAATCTGGAAGCCCCCTTTAACCACTTGCCGACCGCCTAACGCAGATATACTGCGGCAGAATGGCACAGGCAGGCAAAATCACGTGCCTGGCGCCGAGGAGAGAAGACATCTGAGTAAGTGCACAACACAACACATACAGTAAAACACTCTAGGCACACATTTCACCCCCCATCACCCCCCGATCACCCCCCGATCACCCCCTGATCACCCCCCCCCCCCCCCGTCACAGTGACACTATTAGCAGTTTTTTTTTCTGATTACTGCATTGGTGTCAGTTTGTAACAGTTATAAGTGGTAGGGCAGGTAGTGTTGGGCCCCCTTTAGGTCTAGGGTACCCCCTAACCCCACCTAATAAAGTTTTAACCCCTTGATCACCCCCCGTCGCCAGTGTCACTAAGCGATTGTTTTTCTGATCACTGTATTAGTGTCACTGGTGATGCTAGTTAGGGAGGTAAATATATAGGTTTGCCATCAGCGTTTTATAGCATCAGGGACCCCCATATACTACCTAATAAAGTTTTTTTCTATTATTTAAAGTTTTTATTGTATAGTAGGAAAGAGAAAAAAAAAAGGAATACAGAACATCGCCAATTGGGCATACCCTAGCATTATTATGCTTATATAAACAGCAAAAATGGTAAGAGAGTACTTATATGTAGCCTCTATCAAGCTACATCAAGACTAAAGGTTTATCATTAGATAAACATCTGCATAACAAAAACATAGAAAAGCTTATAATATCATTGTACCGATCGGTAGCTTAGTGGGGAGGTGAGCTCCCATAGGTAATAAAGGTAATAAGATAAACAATGGGAACTGCATTGATTGTCATAAAAAGGTGGATGTAGGAGAATGTGATGGAAAGGGTGAAAAATGTGGTATCCAATCTAGGGAAAGTTAATATTGCTAGCACAGTGGTGAACTTCTAGAGTCAGAGATCCAGGGTTTCACCGTTTTATTAAATCGATTAATGGACATGTTGGCCTCGGCGAAGGAAAATTCCATCTGGAAATGCAAGTTGAGTAAACAAATGGTATCTTTTAATAAGGGAGGATCCGTTAATTTCCATTTCTTCGCAATCATTAATCTTGCTGCTATGAGGATGTGTGTGACCAGTGTTTGCAAGTGTTTCGGCCATGTGGGGATCGAGAGTCCCAGGAGCAGGTCGAGTGGGGACATAAGCGGGGATAAACTACACAAAGATCCAATCAGATTTTGTACCATCCTCCAAAAATTCCTGATGAGGTGGCACTCCCACCATATGTGTGACAGAGATCCAGTTTTATCACAGCCTCTCCAGCATTTGGGTGAGGTATTCGGGTATATCCTCGCTAGCCTTTCTGGGGTAAAGTACCATTTGTGAAAAAGCTTCTGTAGTGATTCCCAATGGTTAATACAGTGAGACAGGCGTAGAGTCAGTGTGAGGGCTTTCTGCCACTGTAGAACTGGAGGTGGATGATATAAAAAGAGGACCAATACTGTGTGGAGGAAGATAGCAGGTCGGTAGCTGGCTTGGTGAGCAGTTTATACATTAAAGAGATTCCTTTGGTCTTGGATGCATCCAGGTTGTAGAACTTGATCAGGGGGAGCAAGACACAGTCCGAGGTTGACCAGCGCAGTCTTGACAGGCTGAATCTAATCCGCAAGTAGAGAAAGAACGTGTGTTTGGATAGACCAAACTGTTGTGTTAGATGTTCGAAGGTATGCAAGCCTGATGGCGAGAAAAGCATATCAAAGCTTGTGATGCCGGCTTTTGTCCATTCCAAAAGGGGTAAGTCTGGGGAGATAACGTGCAGCGCCTCAATGGGTAATGTTGTTAGAGTGTCCACTGATATCCCACCAGTGAGTTGCAGTATTGCGGACCAGACTCTTATGGAGGATGTGATGGTATCGAGAGGGTACCGCTTAGGATGAAAATTAAGCCATAACGCGGCGAGGAAGAGTTTATTGTTCGTAAGCAGTATGGTGGCTTCGATTTGTTTCCAGGTTGTGTGATGGTTAATCTGACCACCAAGATTTCAGTTGGTCTAAAATAGTTGCTCGGTGATATGCTTGGATGTCTGGTGCACCTAAGCCTCCGTGTTGAACTGGGGTTACAAGTATAGCTTTTTTTACTCTAGGCCGTTTTTGTTGCCAGATGAAACCATTATTGATCCCCTGGAGTTTCTTGATCTGGTTTTGCGCTAGGGGTAGGGGTATTGTACAAAAAAAAATATAAGACATGGGGAAGTAAATACATTTTTGCCTGAGCTACCCTAACAGCCAAAGAGGCTGGAACCTTACTTAGTTCTTTTACTAGCCATGTGAGCTTGCCCACAAGGTCTTCTAGGTTGGTTCTCAATAATATCTGGCTAGGGAACGTTAGATGGATTTCCAAATATGGGAGAAAAAAGTTGGGGGCTCAAGCAAATGGTGAGCTAGAGGTAATGGTTTTTACAATCTGAGGATCTAGGCCGAGATTAAGCATTAGGGATTTACTGTGATTCAACTTATACATAGATACAGCGCTGAACATTTCCAGGACTCTTTGGACTGCAGGTAGGGACAACAAAGGATTGGCTAGGGCAATAATCACGTCATCTGCGTATAGGCCAATTTTATGATCAATTTCTCCAATTTTTATCCCCGAGATCGATGGGTCAGATCTAATAAATTGCACTAAGGGTTCCATTATCATGGCAAATATTAGAGGGGACAACGGACACCCCTGTCTGGTGCCATTAGTAATCTGGAAGGGGTTGAAGATGACACCCGAAGTCCAAATGCGTGCAGATGGGTGAGTGTACAAACCTAATATGGCAGTAAGAAAGGTGCCCGACAGTCCAAATTTGCGGAGCACTGCCTCCATGTATGGCCAATAAACCCTATCGAACGCCTTCTCTGCATCCAAAGACAGGAAGAGAGAAGGCGCTCGAATATGCTCCGTCCATTGAATAAGGTCAATAAAACGTCTGGTTCCATCTGAGGCCTGTCTGCCGGGCACAAATCCCACTTGATCAGGATGAATAATCTGTGGGATGATAGTGGAGATTGTGCAAGAAGTTTGGCATAAAGTTTTGTATCTGTATTAAGGAGTGAGATCGGTAATTGACGGGGATGTCTGGGGCCTTTCCCGGTTTGGGAATGGTGACCACTAAGGCATCTAGGGATTCCTTAGGAATTATGCCTGTGGCTGCAAATTGGTAGTACATGTCACATAGATGGGGGACTAAGGGTTGGGTGAAGCGTTTATAGTACTCATTGGGTAGTCCATCAGGTCCTGGTGCCTTATGTAGTGGTAAGTTTTTTATCAATTTTTGGATTTCATCATGTGAGAAAGGAGCTGCTAAGAGGTCAAGTTGTTCTGAAGAAATAGAGGGGAGGGAGATAGAGGATAGAAATTTTGCTATGTCAGTTTGGGAAGGAGCAGATTGGGGGTCTGTTTCCATAAGATTGTAAAGTTTTGCGTAAAAATAGCCAAATTCATTGGCAATATCTAGTGGATTAGTCAGGTGCTGTCCTTGAGAACCAGTGAGAAAGGCGATTCTCCTGTTGGAGATTTGCTTTTTAAATTGTCTGGCCATAAATTTCCCTGGTTTATTGGCTGATGAGTAGGTCTGTAATTATAGTCTCTTGATGTAATAGTCAACATTTTTGCGAAGGTAATCACTAAGTTGGAGTCTAAGATTTTTAAGTTCTATGGAGATATTACTAGAGGGGGATCTCTTGTTCGTGAGTTCAAGAGATCTAATTTGTTTTAGGAGGGACTCAGTAATATGGGAGTGTTTTTTCTTTGCTTGGGCCCCAAGTTTTATGAAAAGACCCCGTAGACAAGCCTTATGAGCATTCCAAACAATAGCGTGGTCAGTAACAGAATTTACATTTTGCTGGAAATAATTGTCAATCTCGGACTGTATCTGAGACTCAAAAGTGGGATTATTAAGGAGGGAGGTGTTCAATCTCCAAACCGTATGTCTGGTGGTTTGTGAAGGGGATGCTAGCTTGATCGTGACTGGGGCATGATCGGACCACGATATGGTTCCTATATGGGAAGCGGTGATAGACTGTAGCAGATGCTTATCTGTTATAAACAGGTTAATTAGGGAGTAAGAATGATGCGGTGGGGAGAAGTAGGTGTAGTCTCTCTCCATATCGTGCATGCACCTTCAAGACTCATATACAGTCAGGTCCATAAATATTGGGACATTGACACAATTCTAATCTTTTTGGCTCTTTACACCACCACAATAGATTTGAAATGAAACGAACAAGATGTGCTTTAACTGCAGACTTTCAGCTTTAATTTGAGGGTATTTACATCCAAATCAGGTGAACAGTATAGGAATTACAACAGTTTGTATATGTGCTTCCCACTTTTTAAGGGACCAAAAGTAATGGGACAACTGGCTGCTCAGCTGTTCCATGGCCAGGTGTGTGTTATTCCCTCATTATCCCATTTACACAGAGCAGATACAAGGTCCAGAGTTAATTTCAAGTGTGCTATTTGCATTTGGAATCTGTTGCTGTCAACTCTTAATATGAGATCCAAAGAGCTGTCACTATCAGTGAAGCAAGCCATCGTTAGGCTGAAAAAACAAAACAAACCCATTAGAGAGATAGCAAAAACATTAGGTGTGGCCAAATCAACTGTTTGGAACATCCTTAAAAAGAAAGAACGCACCGGTGAGCTCAGCAACACCAAAAGACCCGGAAGACCACGGGAAACAACTGTGGTGGATGACCGAAGAATTCTTTCCCTGGTGAAGAAAACACCCTTCACAACAGTTGGCCAGATCAAGAATACTTTCCAGGAGGTAGGTGTATGTGTGTCAAAGTCAAGAATCAAGAGAAGACTTCACCAGAGTGAATACAAGGGGGTTCACCACAAGATGTAAACCATTGGTGAGCCTTAAAAACAGGAAGGCCAGATTAGAGTTTGCCAAACAACATCTAAAAAAGCCTTCACAGTTCTGGAACAACATCCTATGGACAGATGAGACCAAGATCAACCTGTACCAGAGTGATGGGAAGAGAAGAGTATGGAGAAGGAAAGGAACTGCTCATCCAAAGCATACCACCTCATCAGTGAAGCATGGTGGTGGTAGTGTCATGGCGTGGGCATGTATGGCTGCCAATTGAACTTGTTCTCTTGTATTTATTGATGATGTGACTGCTGACAAAAGCAGCAGGATGAATTCTGAAGTGTTTCAGGCAATATTATCTGCTCATATTCAGCAAAATGCTTCAGAACTCATTGGACGGCGCTTCAAAGTGTAGATGGACAATGACCCGAAGCATACTGCAAAAGCAATCAAAGAGTTTTTTAAGGGAAAGGAGTGGAATCCTATGCAATGGCCAAGTCAATCACCTGACCTGAATCCGATTGAGCATGCATTTCACTTGCTGAAGACAAAACTGAAGGGAAAATGCCCCAAGAACAAGCAGGAACTGAAGACAGTTCAGTAGAGGCCTGGCAGAGCATCACCAGGGATGAAACCCAGCGTCTGGTGATGTCTATGCATTCCAGACTTCAGGCTGTAATTGACTGCAAAGGATTTGCAACCAAGTATTAAAAAGTGATAGTTTGATGGATGATTGTTAATCTGTCCCATTATTTTTGGTCCCTTAAAAAGTGGGAGGCACATATACAAACTGTTGTAATTCCTACACCGTCCACCTGATTTGGATGTAAATACCCTCAAATTAAAGCTGAAAGTCTGCAGTTGAAGCACATCTTGTTCATTTTCAAATCCATTGTGGTGGTGTATAGAGCCAAAAAGATTAGAATTGTGTCAATATCCCAATATTTATGGACCTGACTGTAAATCCTCTCATTTAAGAATAGTGGATAATGCTGAGGGCCTACATCTTGGAGGATTGGAAGTATCTAGCGTAGGATTAATTACTTCATTAAAGTCTCCACAAAGTATCAAGGGTGAAGATCTAAAAGGAGTCAATTTGGCAAAGAGGTTGGCATAGAATTTTTTTTGGGCTGTGTTGGGGGCATAAATGTTGACTAAAGTGAGAGGGTGGTTATCAAACGTGGCTGATAGGATTAAGAATCTGCCATCCTCGTCACTTACACAATGGTGGAGTTTGAAATCTACTGCCGCATTAATGGCAATCATCACTCCTCTCTTTTTTTAGAGGCATTTGCAAAGAAGCATTTTTTTTGTGAATACACTGGAGTTGTTTAAGTTTAGAAAAGTGTGTCTCTTGAACACAGATTACGTCTGCACGCTGTTGTAATGCTTCCTTCCATAGAAGGTTGCGTTTAAATGGCGAGTTTAGGCCTTTAACATTGAGGGAGGTGATTGAGAGCATCATGACAGCAGAGCACTTAGGAGGACCTGGGCAGAGGGAGAGAGACTTCACCTACCGCTGATAGTTGGGAAATATACAGACAGATAAATCAATGCCGTATGTGCTACAGGTAGATGACAAAACAAAACTAATCAGTTACTATAATACAAACAAACTGAAGCTCAGAAAAAGAAACAAAACAGTTGTTGGATAATCTGTAATGACATCAAAAGTCAAAGAACCATGTGCTTAGCACAACTTTACACCTGAGGGGTGGTGAGGAAAACGGAAAGGGTAAGGTGTTTCGCCCAGGCTGGAGAGGAGAAAAGCTGGGGACCTGGGCTTAGACCAAGGTCATATTTTGTTGGACACTTTAGTCACCGCGTTTTTGGAATCGGATGGCTTGTATGAGGGAATAGCTTGTTCCGTTTCTCTAGGAGCAATGGGGAGGAGACCCCAGTTGGTGAGTTTCTTGTAGCCATCTTTTGGAGTGAGAATAGGGACGATCTTTTGTTGGTGAGTAACCAACAGCTTCGTAGGAAAGCCCCATCTATACACTATTTTTCTCTGTTGAAGAATAGATGTAACAGGGGCAAAAGCTCTACGCATTTCCATTGTGGCAGGAGACAGATCAGTGAATAGTTTAATATTAGCGTAAGTGGCCGGCAGAGGTTTCGAGGATCTGGCTGCGGAGAGGATTTGTTCCTTAACATGGAAGAAATGTATGCGCGCCAAAACATCTCTAGGTATGTCATCTGAGAGGTGTGGCGGTTTGGCAATTCTGTGGGCCCGGTCAATTAATGTATCATGGGCGCTGAGGCGTGGAAGTATGGCGGAGATGAGTTGCTGCAAGCATGGTGTTATTTCATTCGGTTTGACCGACTCAGGGATGCCTCTGAATTTGATATTGTTTCGCCTGGAGTGGTCTTCTAAATCCGCTAATTTCATTTTAATGTGGTGGATTTCTTCCGTATGGTGTTCATGTGCATCTAGCAATTCGTTGTGCGCTTTAGAGTAATCCTGCAAATTTTCCTCCAGAGCATCTGTACGCTCTTCTATGCAGTCTATCCTGTCATGGATCTGGGAAATTGATAATTGGAGCTCCCTATGTAAATCTTGCTGCAGTGTAAGAAGCATAGCTTTCAGCGTTGCTTCAGAGACAGTGTTATCAGTGGCAGGGATACCAGCTTTTTGGCATGTGGCTCCTTGTTTGGGGAGTGTGCAGGGGAGGTAGCCAGCCTCTTACCTCTGTCAGGGTGAAGTCCTCCTTGGGACTGGGTGGGTGTCCATACTATCTCTTGTGGATGCTGTAGCTGGGTCTCCTTTATGAGACAGCGCTGTAGGGGCAGCAGACAGGCACTCAGAGACATTATAGGAGACGTTGCTGTTACTGGCATCTGCACCATCTTGGGTCTTCTGCATGGCGGCGGCGGCTGCTGGGTAATAATCAGTCAAGCGGCGGGAATTCGGCGGCTTGTAACGCCGCAGCAACATGCCCTGTCCTCCCACGCTTCGGTGGTGAAAGCTGTGGGGAGGAAGTTAGCTGAGGGTTGCCGTTCTCCAGGCCGTGGAGCGGAGCTCGGAGTTCAGGCAGCCATCCTGGTCTGCAGCAGTCCAGGCCCCCCTAATAAAGGTTTTAACCCATTGATTGCCCCCTAGTTGACCCTTTCACCAGTGATCACCGCATAACTGTTACGGGTGACGCTGGTTAGTTAGTTTATTTTTTATAGTGTCAGGGCACCCGCCGTTTATTACCTAATAAAGGTTTAACCCCCTGATCACCCAGCAGTGATATAAGTTACGTTTTAGGGTCAGATAGGGTCTGCGTCGCCCCAGGCAGCGTCAGGTTAGTGCCAGTAGCGCTAACACCCACGCACGCACCATACACCTCCCTTAGTGGTATAGTATCTGAACGGATCAATATCTGATCCGATCAGATCTATACTAGCATCCCCAGCAGTTTAGGGTTCCCAAAAACGCAGTGTTAGCGGGATCAGCCAAGATACCTGCTAGCACCTGCGTTTTGCCCCTCCACCCAGCCCAGCCCACCCAAGTGCAGTATCGATCGATAACTGTCACTTACAAAACACTAAACACATAACTGCAGCGTTCGCAGAGTCAGGCCTGATCCCTGTGATCGCTAACATTTTTTGGTAGCGTTTTGGTGAACTGGCAAGCATCAGCGGCCTAGTACGCCCCGGTCGTAATCAAACCAGTACTGCAGTAACACTTGGTTACGTGGCGAGTCCTATAAGTGCAGTTCAAGCTGGTGAGGTGGCAAGTACAAGTAGTGTCCCGCTGCCACCAAGAAGAAGACAAACATAGGCCCGTCGTGCCCATAATGCCCTTGTGCTGCATTCGCCAATCCTAATTGGGAACCCACCACTTCTGCAGCACCCATACTTCCCCCATTCACATCCCCAACCAAATGCAGTCGGCTGCATGAGAGGCATTTTCTTTATGTCCTCCCGAGTACCCCTACCCAACGAACCTCCCAAAAAAGATGTCATGTCTGCAGCAAGCGCGGATATAGGCATGACACCCGCTATTATTGTCCCTCCTGTCCTGACAATCCTGGTCTTTGCATTGGTGAATGTTTTGAACGCTACCATACACTAGTTGAGTATTAGCGTAGGGTACAGCAAAAATAGTTGTGGTTTTATTGTTCTCTCTCTCTCTATTCTCTCTCTATTGTTCTGCTCTTTTTTTACTGTATTCTATTCTGCAATGTTTTATTGTTATTATGTTTTATCATGTTTGCTTTTCGGGTATGCAATTTTTTATACTTTACTGTTTACTGTGTTTTATTGTTAACCATTTTTTTGTTTTCAGGTACGCCATTCAGCTGCAGCGCGGATTTATTTATCTTGACAGCAACAGTGTTTGCTCCCACGATACATAAAGCCATGACTCCAGCGCTGTCGGAGGTGATATATGCCGAAGCAAGGGGCAGCAGGGTCGGAGTAGTGATTTGCTCCTAACTTTTCAGGCGGATGCCCCCATGCTTCGGCATATATAAATGGTGCATGTATGCCCATCATTAGAAGTGGGTGGATAAAGAGAGGAATTCTAATGGTGGGCATACCCACCAATCAATCTCTTTTTTTCGTTCAGCCCACAGGCTGCATGAAAAAAAACATTACAATATATGCCCAACAAGGACCAGCAACGTACTGGTATGTTGCTGGACTTTGAGTGGTTATACCAGAATGATGCCTTGGTATCATTCTTTTCAGCCAGCGGTCGGATTTCATGTAAAAGCAATCCTAGTGGCTAACTGGCCTCTAGACTGCTTTTACAAGAAGTGGGAGGGAATATCCCCCCTCCCACCATCTTCCATGTTTTCCTCTGGCTCTCCTGTCCCAACAGGGAACCTGAGAATGCAGCCGGTGATTCGGCCAGCTGACCATAGAGCTGATCAGAGACCAGAATGGCTTCAATCATCTCTATGGCTGGAAGCTACGAGCATTTCATGACTTAGATTTCGCCGGATGTAAACAGCTCCATTGGGAAACTGGGAAAGCATTTTATCACACTGATCTTGGTGTGGTCAGATGCTCTGAGGGCAGAGGAGAGATCTAGGGTCTAAAAGACCCCATTTTTTCAAAAGAGTACCTGTCACTACCTATTGCTATCACAAAAAATGAAAGGAACAGTTTAAAAATAAGATAAAAAAGCAAAAAAAAAAAATATAGAAAAAAAAAAAAGCACCCCTGTCCCCCCCGCAAGCGTTGGTCTGACGTCAAATGTAAACAGCAATTACACCATGCATGTGAGGTATCACCGCAAAGGTCAGATCGAGGGCAATAATTTTAGCAGTAGACCTCCTCTGTAAATCTAAAGTGGTAACCTGTAAAGGCTTTTAAAGGCTTTTAAAAATGTATATAGTTTGTCGCCACTGCACAATTGTGCGCAATTTTAAAGCAAGTCATGTTTGGTATCCATGTACTCGGCCTAAGATCATCTTTTTTATTTCATCAAACATTTGGGCAATATAGTGTGTTTTAGTGCATTAAAATTTAAAAATGTGTGTTTTTTCCCCAAAAAATGTGTTTGAAAAATCGCTGCGCAAATACTGTGTGAAAAAAAAATTAAACACCCATCATTTTAATCTGTAGGGCCTTTGCTTTAAAAAAAAATATATAATGTTTGGGGGTTCAAAGTAATTTTCTTGCAAAAAAAAAAAATTTTTCATGTAAACAAATAGTGTCAGAAAGGGTTTTGTCTTCAAGTGGTTAGAAGAGAGGGTGATGTGTGACATAAGCTTCTAAATGTTGTGCATAAAATGCCAGGACAGTTCAAAACCCCCCCAAATGACCCCATTTTGGAAAGTAGACACCCCAAGCTATTTGCTGAGAGTCATGTCGAGTCCATGGAATATTTTATATTGTTACACAAGTTGCAGGAAAAAGACAAATTTTTTTTTTTTTTTTTGCACAAAGTTGTCACTAAATGATATATTGCTCAAACATGCCATGGGAATATGTGAAATTACACCCCAAAATACATTCTGTTGCTTCTCTTGAGTACGGGGATACCACATGTGTGAGACTTTTTGGGAGCCTAGCCGCATACGGGACTTCAAAAACCAAGCCCCACCTTCAGGGTTTCTAAGGGTGTAAATTTTTGATTTCACTCCTCACTGCCTATCACAGTTTCGGAGGCCATGGAATGCCCAGATGGCACAAACCCCCCACAAATTACCCCATTTTGGAAAGCAGACACCCCAAGCTATTTGCTGAGAGGTATGGTGAGTATTTTGCAGACCTCGCTTTTTGTCACAAAGATTTGAAAATTGAAAAAAGAAAAAAAAAAATGTTCTTTTCTTTCTTCATTTTTAAAAACAAATGAGAGCTGCAAAATACTCACCATGCCTGGGTCCTTTGGGGGGGATTTGTGCCATCTTGGCATTTTATGGCCTTTGAAACTGTGATAGGTAGTGAGGAGTGAAATAAAAAATTTACGCCCTTAGAAATCGTGAAGGCGGTGGTTGGTTTTCGGGGCCCCGTACGCAGCTAGGCTCCCAAAAAGTCCTACACATGTGGTATCCCCATACTCAGGAGAAGCAGCAGAATGTATTTTGGGGTGTAATTCCACATATGCCCATGGCATGTTTGAGCAATATATCATTTAGTGACAACTTTTTGTACATTTTTTTTTTTGTCATTATTCAATCACTTGGGACAAAAAAAAATCATATTCAATGGGCTCAACATGCCTCTCAGCAATTTCCTTGGGATGTCTACTTTCCAAAATGGGGTCATTTGGGGGGTTTTGTACTGCCCTGTCATTTTAGCACCTCAAGAAATGAGATAGGCAGTCATAAACTAAAAGCTGTGTAAATTCCAGAAAATGTACCCTAGTTTGTAGAAACTAAACCAATAAATATACGCTTATTGACATTTTTTTTACCAAAGACATGTGGCTGAATACATTTTGGACTAAATGTATGACTAAAATTGAGTTTATTGGATTTTTTTACAACAAAAAGTAGAAAATATAGTTTTTTTTTCAAAATTTTCGGTCTTTTTCCATTTATAGCACAAAAAATAAAAACCGCAGAGGTGATCAAATACCATCAAAAGAAACCTCTATTTGTGGTAACAAAAGGACGCAAATTTCGTTTGGGTACAGCATTGTATGATCACGCAATTAGCAGTTAAAATGACGCAGTGCCAAATTGTAAAAAGTGCTCTGGTCAGGAAGGGGGTAAATCCTTCCGGGGCTGAAGTGGTTAAAAATAACAGAGACCCAGATACTGTCCCCCCACTACATGAATGAGTAAGGCATTCCACTACTAATTCACAAAATAAATATTAACAGTAAATAAACACATAACACACTTTATTAAAAAAAAAGTTCCACAATGTAAATCCATCATCAACCAGTGATGCAGAGCCTTGGCAATCACAATGAATTATGCCAGCAAAAAAAAAAAAGGAAATTGGTGTTAAATAACAGATCCCAGGCTGACAGCTGAATTGTAAACATGTGAACGGGGATGGACAGCATGGCCATATTTGGTCAATGATGTATGCCACCATCCCCGGCCATTTGTTACATTCAGCTGTAAGCCAGGAATCGCTGCTTAATAGCTTAATTCCCAGGCAAGGTATATATCCCTGATTGTTAGGAATCCTGTGGCCACCAGTTACCTAACAACCAGCCTGAACAAGAAGTTGTCACATTTAGCAGTGGTAGTAATACTACTGCTAAATGTTTCATTTCCCACAGCTTAGCAGGCAGGTGATAAAAACAAGGGTGATTGGAGCACTAGGCACTCTATAGCTGGAGCAAGAACACCTCTGATTGGGGATATAGCGTGTATGCCACAATAGATGATGGATGAATAAACCCAGATTAGGGGTTAGAGAGGAAGTCCTCGATCCGTATATCCTGGGTGGTAGCCACAGGAAGAGAGAACGGTAATCCTTATGCATACGCTCGAGAAGCAGCCCGCTTGAGAGCAGACGGAAATCTGGATATTGGGAAACAAGGAGAGAAGAGCAGCGCCAATCTGAGTGTAGCAATGTCACAACAGGTTTTATTTAAAAGTAATGCCCTTACTAGACAATGATGAGTATAGGCACATCTGTAACCATCGGCCAGGAAATGCAGAGGTCCAGGGTGACAGTTGGGAGGCATGGTGTCATTACCCCGGTGGCGCCGGGGGTTTCCAGTGTCCCAGGCCAGATGGAGGAGGCGCAGGAGGAAGCTGTCAGCGGGAAGTCTTTGTGAAAGAGGCTGGGTTCCTGTATGCCTTCAGAGCATGCATGCTCTTTTGTCAGACAATTGCGGGTGTCATGACACCGCACCTCCCAGCTTCCACCCTGGACTTCTGCATTTCCTGGGTGATTGTTACAGATGTGCCTATACTCATCAGTGTCTAGTGAGAGCATTACTTTTAAATAAAACCTGTTGTGACATTGCTACACTCAAATTGGCGCTGTTCCTCTCTCCTTGTTTCCCAATGCCAGGCAGGCGAACACCCCATTTTGTTCACCTGTTTGCCATATGTGGAACATGCAAAAAATTAAACCAAATTCGACTTCGGTCTGAACCTGAAGTTCATCCCTTTTTGTGAGTGTCATGCTATGTACACCTAGGCTATCATGTTCTTCTTCTGCTGCTAACCCCTGGAGATTGCTAAGGCTATAAAGGATTGTGTCCCTAAACCATTCTCTTTTGTAGCTTTATAACCTTTTCATTTCTATAATTAAAAATACATCAGGAATCAGTAGGAAAAATTTTCACATGTATATTTCATCGCTGTCCAAATCCAAAAAGTAAGTGATCTATTCAGCGTCCTGTCACACTGTAGCATTGCAGCTTTTTTGAAGAAGCGGTTCCTAAACTCTGAGGCATTTGACATTCTACGAATATAACATCTGGCTGAAATGTCACTTCACTTTTTTAATCTGGAAAAAAAACTGTATTTAAATGACAGACAATTGATTACAAAGCACCTGGTTAAAGAAACAGAAAATAGAAATAAAACAAGAGGTAAAGTGTGACCTCATAATTAAAAAAAAAAAAAAACTTACCATATATAAACAGTTAGCCAATGGCTATTTATTTATGGTTAAGACCTGACAATTTAAATTTTGTTGACTGTGATATGTTTAATATGTCATTATCTACGCCATTGGTTCCAAAATTTTGTGCTGCCATGTAGCACCACCATAACCTTTATTACATGCTTACAGTTTAACTGTAGTGCTGCTACTAGTCTTTTCTATGATCCTGTTCACAATTTACACTTCTTTTGACCTTTCTGTGTTTATTTTTTTGTACATCTCATTTATTCCTAGCCCAAGGTGGCCAACTCAGTACCTTTTAAGAACATCAAAGTCCATTTAAGACACGTACCTCCACAAAATGGTCACTATAATTCACAAAGACAGACACATTTGTGATAATGACACTCTCAGTCTCACCCTGTGCTGATATTTCCAGCTCAGCTCATTTGTCAAAGAAAAAGGTGAAAGATGGGAACACCTAGAATAATCACAGCGCACCAACCCCTTGAACTGAAATCACCCCCATAAACAGATGTACCAGTCGAAAATCAGTGCCCTGATGAGCTAGATGATGAGTAGGTTCACAGTGTGAAGCAATGTAAAACAATGTGAAACAACATAAAACTGTATGATACAATATGGAACAAAATGACAGATGAAGCTTATGTAAGCTAGATGCTACGGGTAGCCCAGAGTGCTATACAACACACTACTAATCTAACTCTGGAAGTGCTGCTTTGTTCCAGCATTGGTTTACTGTGTGGCTGTAGGAGACAAAATGTGGAGAGGAGGAGAGAAGTACAACAACCATATTGTAGCATGTAAAGTGTAATTTCAGTAGAAAATATAAAAAGCACTCAAAAAGATAAAAAAGAGATCAGCATGACATTCAGGTAGCCCCTAGGACAAAGATCAATTATGAAACCAGGATGCTTTGCATTGGCCACTGGCAAGGCAGCGGAGATAGAATGGAGGCAGGGAACCGCTGTTACTGGACCAAACCATGGATGGAACACAGGGCCTGGGATATGGAGCAACCTTGCTTCTACTTCAGCCTGTCTGCAGGCTGAAGAAGAAGCAAGGTTGCTTTGAAACGCATTCCTGTTCCAGATACAGCATTTTCCTACAACATAAGGTGGCTTCATCCTAGGCTCTGTCTTCCATCCATGGCTTTGGCTCTCTAGTGACAGCGGTTACCTGCTTTCATTCCATCTCCGCTCCCTTGCCGGTGGCCAAGGCAAGGTTACCTGGTTGCATGTCTGATCTCTGTCCCAGAGGCTACCTGAATGTAATGCTAATCTTTATTTTAATTTTTCAAATTTTTTTTTTATTTTCTATTAAAATTACACTTTACATGCTACACTAGAGTTGTTGCGTTTTCTCCCCCCTCCCCACTTTTTGTCTCCATTTTTCAAGGAGACAATGATTCTTTAAGTTCTTATTTAGAGAAATGACATCACAATTTTAAATTGAAATATTGTTTAATGAAAAAAACAGGAAATAAACTGCAAAAAACATTTTTAGAAAAAGAGACAATAAAAAGACATACAAAGGACAATAGCAACAGCAAAATAAATTGAATTAAAAATGACAAGTGTTTAACAAGGTTCATTTGGTCTTTGGTTCTGGGAAAGTCCAATTCACTGAAGTGTACGTCATTGGCCCTCAGAATGACACTCAGTATTTATGCATATTTGCAGATGTGGTAGTTTTTTATCGACCCTCCAGGGTATTTATAGAAATTACATAACCAATCAAAAGGTCTATGGTGTGGGAGGTAGGAGGATTGAAATGTTTGATATTTCCTTTAGTCCCATTCACATATATGCAGTGAGAATTAGTTGCAATTTCAAAAAGGGTCCTGTTTAGGGTAGTGCAGTGCAATTTTTATCTACATAGACTTGAATGTAAACTGCATGCAGAACACTTATCTGTCCTCGTGTAAAGCTGAGGGTGATGATGTGATGTGCAGTGTTTGGGGGAGGGGCCTGGTAGTGGGGCGGTGGAGGTCGGAGGTCCGATCGGAGATGGCGTCTGTGAAGGCACGGGGTGAGAGCCCGTAGCCAGCCAGAGTACCGTCCTCCAAGGAGGCGGGGATCCCGCTCAGCGCCGGCTTTAAGGAGAGGAGAGGAGGCGGCTGCGGTATAGCCGTGAACGGTGGCTCATTGATAGCACAGTGGTCGGCGGATCGGCTGCCCGCCGCCACAGCGTCCTCCCGTCCCCTCCTGCATCTCGGCTCCCTGGATGCTTTGCTTCCCACCCCCCAACTCAGCAGCTGAGCAACGCCGGTACTTGGAAGGAGAGGAGCAGCGCACTGTGTTAATGACAGTTCTGGCGCGCACCAGTGAGGCCAAGTAAGTACGAGGAGGAGAGGAGATCCCTGCACCCAGGCTGTGGATAAACCCTATAGAGGGTAAAAAGAAGCTACCATTGGTGATCGGGAAAGCCCCGAAGAGGTCTGCAAGATCCAGGTAGGATCAGCTCTGTCTGAGTTTTCTCTCTTCTATGGAACTGTGAATAGGTGATGGAGTTGTTGCACTGTTGAAGAGAAATTTAAAGGCACAGAGGGCCCAAGGTACATAGAGGGGACCCATTGTATTAACTGCATTAACAAAACTAAGAGTGGGCGACAGTGTCCAAAAAGAGAGAGGAGACCCTCTAAAACCCTCGGTTATGTATATACAACGGAAAGGAAGGGAGGAAGTGCGCCTGGGTCGGTCAAACTGAACTGTACTGGGTAAAAGGATTTGAAACAACTTTCAAAGGGGCTGTCTGTATGAATTGGAGGATAGACATTTACTAAACTTCAAAAATTTGCCTGCTGACGGGGGCCTGTGGGGGGCCAACTTTTCAGAAGTATTAAGGCCGGTGTAAAAAGGAGTCAGGGGCGAGAAGGGAGGAACATGAGAGGACGCTCCCAAAAACCAGCAGAGCTAAACAAGCCTAGAGACAGCTTAAATTCTAGCACAATTCAAAAATACCTAAAAAGCCCAGGTATGGATAACAGACAACAAGACGCCAAGGACAAAAAGAAGACCTCAACTAAAAACAAAGGGGCACAAGGGGGGACCCCCAGTGTAGTGGCACCCTCCGAAACAGAACCAGATTTAAGTATGGAGGCTGACCTTGCTGCAGAAGCACTCCCAACCAAAATCGAGATACAAGATATGTTTCTTAGGCTTGAAAAATCAATTAAGGCAGAAATCCTCAATGTAAGGACAGATATGGGACATCTCCTAAGGCGAGTAAAAGAAGTTGAGAAGGTGACGGAACATCAAGATCAAGAAATAGTGGCTCTTAAGAAACAAGTAAAACACTACAGGGGGACCATCGCGAGTTAATGTTTAAACTAGAAGAACAAGAAAAACAAAATAGAAGACAAAATTTAAGAATTAGATCCCTACCAGAGCAGAGAGGAGAAGATCTGCCCGCAGTGATAAGGGAAGTCTTTAATCCACTCCTGGGAAGAAATCCAGAATGTGAACTGAAGATCGACAGAGTCCACAGCATAAGAAAACCCCCGAATGTGAGAGAAGATGTACCGAGGGACATAATTGTCAAGTTTCACCAATTTGAGGACAAAGCAGAAATCTGGAGCAAATTAAGAGGGGCCCATCCGGTGAAATACAACAACCAGGAAGTTCAAATTTTCTCAGATCTTTCAGCTGGAACTTTGGCGAGGAGATGCCAATTGAAACCGTTATTGGACTCTCTGAGGGGGGCAAATATAAAATATATTTGGGGTTTCCCTCTGTCTGTAAATGTGACTAAGGAGGGCAGGACTTTTAAAATGAGACATGTGGGAGACTTACAAGATTTCTGCAGGAATTTAGATATTCCGGTCCCAAATATCCCCGAGGGGGTCCTGCCTTGATTGAAGGGTTTAGAAAGTAATGGTCTCAAGTAAAAAGGGTTTTTGGGGGCTGCATGGGGTGGAGGGGTGTTTGGGGGTTGGGATGGTGGGGGGGTGCTGGGGAGGGGGGGGGAATAAGCGATTGATTGGCGGGCCTCTGTCCACGGTTATCCACGGCTGTCCACGGCTGGAGCCCCACCCCATAGCACTAAGGGATGTGGGTCGGGAGTATGGTGGTCTCGGCAATGTAGCCCATTGGCCAGGTAGTGGCGGGGGTTGGTGGGGGGGGAGAGGGGGGAGGGGGGGTTGAGGATTGGGGGGTGGGTGGGGGGGATGTGTCAGGGGTGGGGGGAGGGTTGCCCTTGCAGAGGTATAATGTATAGAGCGGGTGAAGTGAGATATAGGAGCATCTCTATAGATCAGCGTGATGGAGGTTAGGTGCCTGTCCTATAATGTGAAGGGGTTAATCTCACCCGGGAAAAGGCGAAAAATTTTAAATGAATTACAGAGGTACGGCGCAGATGTCGTCTTTTTGCAGGAGACCCACCTGGTGCACGAGGAAAATATTAAGTTGAACTCAAGGGAATTCCCGGCATGGATTTATTGTGATACACCAATCAAAAAGGCAAAGGGAGTGGCCATCGGGTTCTCGAAACGGATTAAATTTACATTGATAGAGAAGAGGGTGGATATAGAGGGGCGGTTTTTGTTGGTAAAGATTAAGTTAGGAGATAGGATCTATACATTGGCCAATGTTTATTGCCCGAACAGAGACCCGATAAAATACCTCTCCCAGACCCTGGATATTTTGGCTGTATTTAAGGAGGGAGAAGTGATTGTGGCAGGTGACTTGAATCTTTGTTTAGACCCAGCCTTGGATAGGTCGTCTGGTACCCTGGAGAGAGGAAAAAAGTCATTGATGGGTTTAGGAAGAAAGCTCCATGATAACCATCTGATAGATGTCTGGCGGGTGCAGCATCCTAAGGAGAGGGACTATTCCTTCTTCTCCCCGGTCCACAGGACCTATTCAAGGCTGGATTACCTGTTGGTAGATCACAGTCTTTTGGACTCGATAGAAGAGTCAAAGATAGAGACCATGACTCTGTCAGACCACACTCCTGTAACGATGACAGTAAAGATCGGGGGCCTCCAAAGGGTTCTGTTCTCATGGCGGTTTAATGAAAAACTTCTTAAAAAAGAAAAAGTTGTTGAGAGAATTCAGCAGGAGATTGATGGGTTCTTTCTCAACAATGAGTCTAGTGAGATAGCGGGGGGCAGTCCTCTGGGAGGCCTTTAAGGCTTATATAAGGGGTGTCCTAATCTCTATCGGTTCGGGCGAGAAGAAAGCTAGGGAAAAAAAGAAAGCAAGTCTCATAGATAAAATATACCAACTTGAACAGCTCCACAAAGCCTCCATGGGAAGTGAAGCATCTGTATTTAAAGAACTGACATTAAAAAGAGAAGAGCTTAAAGAGTTATTAGAGGAAGAGTTATCAAAAAACAGGATTAAATATTTAAAAAATTTTCACCAGAAGGGAAATAAGGTGGGGAAACATCTGGCAGGAATTATAAGGAAAAAAAAGGACGAGAATTTTATAGAGAAGATCAAAAATAAAAAAGGGGAAATGAGACACTCTACTAGAGAGATAGGAGAAGAATTCAGACAGTTTTTCTCATCTCTGTATTCAGTGGGGCAGAGGGGAAAATGCAGTGTAAATAAGGAAGAGAGGATGAGAGAGTTCCTAAAGGGAGCGGGACTCCCTACCCTGTCGGGGTCAGATACAGCAGAGCTCGAGAGTCCGATAACAAATGAGGAGGTAGTCCTGGCCCTAAAGTCATCCCCCCGGGCAAGAGTCCGGGCCCGGACGGTTTTACTACCAGCTTTTATAAAAAATTTAGTGATACTCTGGTCCCCCGGTTGTGCCAAATTTGGACCGACCTGGGGAGACATGGAGAATTGTGTAGGGATGCCCTGTTGGCATCAGTGACACTTATCCCTAAGGAGGGGAGGGACCGTGCCTCGTGCTCGAGTTATCGACCGATTGCGCTTTTGAATGGGGACACCTAACTTTATGCAAAAGTGTTGGCTCTACGGCTTAGGGAGAAAATGACCTATCTGGTTCATCCGGACCAGGTGGGATTTGTCCCTGGGAGGGAGGGAAGGGACAATGGGGTGCGGTCTCTCCTGATAATGGAGGCGTTCAGGATGAGTGGGGCCCCCAGTCTGCTGCTGTCGATTGATGCCGAGAAGGCGTTTGACAGAGTAGACTGGGGGTTCATGTTTTGTACGCTCGAAAAAATGGGAATAGGACCAAGAATGTTAAAATGGATAAAAACATTGTATAACCACCCTACGGCATTTGTAAAGGTTAATAATGTACCCTCTGCACAATTCGTTATGGAAAACGGAACGAGACAAGGCTGTCCGTTGTCACCGCTTCTCTTTGTCCTGGCCTTGGAACCTCTGTTAGCTATGATCCGAAAAAACCCAGATATAAGCGGCTGTATAGTAGGGGAGGAGGAACACAAAGTGGCCGCTTTTGCAGATGATATACTTCTATACGTCTCTAAACCTAGAATTACGATACCAAACTTGTTGTCCATACTGAGGAAATATAGTGAGCTCTCTAATTTTAAGATTAATATTGAGAAGTCAGAAGCGCTAAAGATTAATATCAATAAACAGGAAGCGGGTAGACTGGGTGAGGTTTTTCATTTCCCATGGAAGGACAATATAAGGTACCTGGGGGTCAATTTAACGGAGCATAGGGAGAAGTTGTATAAGTCGAACTATATCCCCCTATTAAATGAAATTAGAGCAGAAATAAACAGAATAAAGTATAGTCCAGTCTCATGGATTGGGCGTATTAATATAGTTAAGATGGTGTTAGCCCCAAAGGTGCTATACAAGATGCAGATGCTCCCGATTCCCTTACCGCAAAATTTTTTCAGAACATTGACTAGTTTAATAGGCGAATACGTTTGGGATAATAAGAAGCCTAGGATAGCACATACAGTGTTAAGGAGAGAAAAAGCAGGTGGGGGGCTGGCCTTACCAGATTTTAGGAATTATTACAAAGTTATTGCACGGGCACTGGATTGGGGAAAAAACTGTGAAAATAAAAGGTGGGTTTGTTTAGAAAAAGAGTTAAGTAACACACGGTTAAACCATTTGATTTGGAACCCCTCAGACCTTAGGAATTTGGGTAAGGACACACATTATATAACACATTTAACTTTTAAAATTTGGGACCAGATGCACTCGAAAAATAAGTGGGAGTATAATTCACCTTTAATTTTTTTAAAAGAGAATATGTACTTTCCCTCAGGGATGGAAAAAGTGGAGGGAAATTGGATTTTGGATAGAGAAGCACAAGTAAGGGGTATTATTAAGAGAGGGAAAATTTGCACATTCCAAGAATTAGCGACACAAGAGGATTTTTTGTTACTAAACGGGTGGAGATATGGCCAACTTGCGCACTTTGTTAATAGCCTTCCTGGCCCCCTAAGGGAGAAAGGGGATTATAGAGCGATAGAGAAGGTTTTTTGTAAGGATGTGGTAAAGAGGAAAATTTCGGAGATTTATAAAATTTTGGTGAAAGGAGAGGGGCAGGGGTCACCTCCTTTTATCAAAAAATGGGAAGAGGAATTGGGAGCATGCTGTAAAGGAGAAATGGTAAGGAGCATCCTGGGGGTGACACACGGTACAGCAGTGGATATGAAAACGATAGAGAGCAACTATAAGTGTTTGGCCAGGTGGTATACAACCCCGGTCAAAGTTAGTAAGTTCGCACCAGATAGGTCTCCTAACTGTTGGAGAGGATGTGGGTATCCAGGGACTATGGCGCACTTGTGGTGGGAATGCCCAAAAATGAAAACATTTTGGCAGGAGGTAATTAGATTAATAGAAGAGATTACGGGCAAGGTTGTCCAGCTAGACCCCTGGGACTGTTTGTTTCATAGGTCAGAAGGAGGAAAAAGAGGGTATAAAACATCAATAGTCCCAGTTTTATTAAATTCAGCCAAGAACGTAATCCCAAGAAATGGCAGGAACCGGAAGCTCCGAGGATCAGGGATTGGATTGTTAGAGTGAATGAAATATATACCTTGGAGAGAGAGGAGCTAGGAGAATACCCAGAAAGAGACCAAGAAGAACAAGGGGGCAAATGGGGTAGCTGGATAGCCTTTAAAAAATCTGAGCGTTATGTGGAAGTAATCACGCCGTAAAGTAGTAATAGCAACACTATATCCCGTCAAGATTTATAAGGATGGGAAATAACCTGCGGGGGCGGGGTGGGGGGAAAGGGGGGAGGGCATGGGAGTGACACATGGAGGGGCTATTTATACTATATGTTAGGTAGAGTAATGGTGTATTATGATATAAGTTTTAAATGTGTCCCCCCCCCATCTGTCTGGGGCTTTCTTTTGTATTGAGATTTTGAAAATTAAATAAAGATTAAAAAAAAAAAAAAAAAAAAAAAGAACACTTATCTGTCCTGAAGTAACACAATTCTTTTTTTTTTTTTTTATTATTACTTTTTATTGCCATTTTAAACACAAATACAAAAAGAGCAGAAAAATATAGTCAGACATTTTAGCTCTTACAGAAAGAAAAAAGAAAAAAGGGAACAATTCAAACAACATATATGTTATTTAAATATTAATATCTCTGCTTATAGAGCATTTTTTTATTTTTACCAAAACAACAAAAGCAAAAACAAAAAGAAGAAGAGAAAGGAATAGGAAAGGGAGAAGGGAAGAGAAAAAAAAAGGGGGGGGGGGGATAAATGCCAATGCACTGCGTTCAATTCCAGGCCTGGCATTACAAATAAAAAGAATATTGAACTATTCTAATATAATATTGAAATATTCTATTGCTCCATATCTATCCAAATATTATATATCATATCATCTGACAACTTTATGTCATTAGAATACTATAATATCAGGGATCGATCTAATATCGTATTACATGATAACGAAGTAGTTTTAAAATCAAACCAACATGCCCATATCTTTAAATATTTGTCAGCCATGCCCTTGGTATTGTACCTACATTCTTCTTTATAACATATATCATCTATTTTTATGAACCATTGAGCTAAGTTCGGTGTAGACTTTTGCTCCCAGTACATAGGTATTAAGAATTTTGCCTTGTTTAACAAATGCGGGGTTATTGAGGTTTTATATCTAGATATTGATTGTGAAGTAAGGTGAAATAGAATAACCCAAGTATCAAACTGAATTATATCTTTTTGTATTATAGACGCCATATTATTAACTGTCTGACAATATTTTTGAATAAAAGGGCAGGACCACCAGATATGACCGTAAGTAGCATGGCCTCCACATTCTCTTCAACATAGAGGAGAATTAAAAGAGAGCATCAAATGCAACTTAACAGGCATACAGTACCATCTAACAAGCAATTTATAGTTAATTTCCTCTATCCTGAAAGAAAGAGGGTAACGTGAGAAAGTATAAGTATCTTATCTCTTTGTGTATTATCAAGACTGGACTGTAGAACAGTTTCCCAATGGGTTAGATACACTGGATATCCAGGCTCTTGAAAAGACAGCAAACTTTTTAAAATTGCGATATACAATGCTGGGGAGAATCCGCCCGTCAAAATTTTGCCTCTACTTTAGTTAATTTGTTTAATGATCGAATAGGTTGTGCTAAACTGCCTATAAAATGAGATAACTGGGTATATTGCCAAACATTCATGTACCTATATCTTGTTGGACCACATACATATATATGTATATATATATGTATTAATCGCATAGATTTAACTTTAGAGTTTTTGGTCACATGGTAAAGTAGGGGTTTGTCCTCTAAAAACCATGACCTAAACCCTTTATCTAAGGAACCAGGCAAAAAATAGGAATGGAATAACGAGGGTATCAAAGGGAATTATATTTCCATGAATATCGGGAGTGCAATGAGTCCCATATAGCCAAGGTGGATACTGTCGGGGCCGATACTGAAGGTGCTAAGGTTCTAGATTTACGTGTGGGCCATACAATAGCCAATAGATCCATTTCTACCATAATATGTTCCATCTGTACCCACAACCTGGAATGCCCTGCATATTTCCAATCTGATATTCGGGTTAAGACTATTGAGTAACACGATTCTAATGTGTTTTCTACGTGTCTTTGCTTGGTTCCTCACCTCCCATCAGAGAGAGAGAGAGAGAGAGAGAGAGAGAGAGAGAGATCATAGCTGTAGCCAAATTGCATTAAAAACACATTTGAATTGCATTTGAACTGCATCAACTTGAGCTGCAGTTGCTCCTTGAAATCGCACTGCAAAATGGATTCAACTCACACTGCATCAATGTGAACCTAAGCTTAATGTAATTTTTCTATCTATATGTCCAGCTGTTGTGGTTTATCAGTTAACCAACTAACCTAATATTGAATAGAATGAAACTAAACTAAACATGCACAAACTTTGTCCTAAACTTAGGACATTTAGCGTGACCTATTAACCTCCTATACATTTGGTCAGGTTTGGTCTTGAATTGTTTGGTATTTTCTTATACATTTGTGTAGATAAAATCTTATTAGATCAGGATCTTATGGAATATGACTGGATTTGGAGAGCTGCAGTTATCAAAACTCAGAAAGGAATGTGGATTCCACTTACTACCTGCTAAAGTATTTATTATAGCTATTAGCAAACGTGCCCTAAAAGATATCCTGCTATGAAATTTTATGATAGGGTTAATTAAATAGTCATTGGCTTTGGAGGTTTACAAACCCCTAATATAGTCAGAATACATTAGACTAGCAATGAGCAAAACATACCTGGGTGCAATTCTAGGCAGTGCCGAATGTTAAAGCAGTAATGTCCATTTTCTAGCTTAATAGGCAAGGGGTTGTCAAATAAATGTCATGGGGGATGGTCCGTTGAGAACATGTTCCCAAACAATTGGTGTTTAGTGGGGAGCACTATATAAATACCTGTAATAACTAAATAAATCAAGCGAAACTTAAAAATGTATCCTGCAAACTAAGGTCAAGTTAGCAGGAGATGCCAAATATGGCTGTTAAAGTATGAATATGATCTTTTATATAATAGTGTTATTATAGAATAGGTTTATGGGATGGATGATGCCAGAGAAAATAATTTGACTTGTATATAAAGTATAGCAACATGAATCATTAATAAAACTAAACTTGTTTAAAATGTAAGCAGTTTAGATCAAACAATAGGACAGTTTGAAATAGGGGAAGTCTTTAATGTGTATCTTTCAAAAAATAAATTGCTTAAGATTGCTTAGTAAGTGGATCTAAATCAGTGCGCTGTCCTATAATGCTTTGCTTAGCACAAAATTGAAAATGTATATTACTTTTTCACAACACAACAGTACATAATGAGGTTTTATATGTCTCTAGCATTCCATAGACAGATTTACACCTTCTCATTAAACTCAACTTGAGAGCTTGACCTGCATTCCTGACATTAATGTTCATAAATCTTGTAATGTAATACAGGGCATCCTTCCTGGTAAACAAGACATTGGGATTCAGAGCATGAGCATCATATTAAATCAAAACTTGCTTCCATTTTCGATTTTTATAGTAACAAGCACCAGGGATGTTGCAAAGCTTTTAATATTTACCTGTCATTCTTATACTAACCTTTAAATTAATGACCTGCTTCAATCTAGATAATGCCTTAGGGTGTTCTGCTTAAGAATAAAAAAGGGTCTGTATGAAATCTATTATACTTAAGGCCAGGGACGTGTGGTGAGGTCAGTGGCTGGTGAGGCACCAGCTAGTATCAAAGCCAGATACACACAGGTTACATATGCCACAAACGTTAGAGTGTGAGTAATAATTCTAGCACTAGACCTCCTCTGTAACTCTAAACATGTAACCTGTAAAAAAATGTAAAGCGTCGCCTATGGAGTTTTTAAAGTACCGAAGTTTGTCGCCATTCCAAGAGTGTGCGCAATTTTAAAGTGTGATATGTTAGGTATTTATTTACTTGGCGTAACATCATCTTTCACATTGTACAAAAAAATCGGGCTAACTTTAACGTTTTTTTTTTTAAATATTCATGAAACATTTTAGTCTTAGGATTAAAATGGCATTTTAGTTTTAGTCTCATTTTAGTCTTTTGACTAAAATGGCTTTTAGTTTTAGTCATATTTTAGTCATCTCAATTGTTTTAGTTTTAGTCGTATTTTAGTCGACTAAAATAGTATTCATTTAGTCGACTAAAATGTTTTAGTCATTTTAGTCAACTAAAATGTTTTAGTTGACTAAATTAACACTGGTCTGCTGAAAACAGAGTGTGCCAGCTTGTATTTAAACTGGCCGCTCTGTATGTAGCTTCTGACAGGCTCCACCAGAAGCCCCGTATCTCTAGAACTATAGGTTCCAGTGGTGGGGTATGACTTCAGCTACATACCCCCCAAATTTGGGATTTCTGTGACCCCAGGTC
The DNA here is from genome assembly GCF_042186555.1 of Aquarana catesbeiana. Taxonomy (NCBI): domain Eukaryota; kingdom Metazoa; phylum Chordata; class Amphibia; order Anura; family Ranidae; genus Aquarana; species Aquarana catesbeiana. Next base: position 681,892,956 of record NC_133324.1, read on the forward strand.
ACTGAGCTATGAACCTCGAAGCTCGATCTTTTTTTTTTTATGTTCATGGCTCTGCCTCACCTGCCTCCCCTGACTGGATGTCCCTAATTAAGGCCTAGGTAGAAAATTAGTAACTTTTTAGATATAATTATGTAGCCAGCATAATGGAGAAGGGAAAAACATATCTATATGCTCTACATGCTCTAATTAGTGTTGGCAGCAATTCATTAGGCCTGATATATTGGCCATTGATTATTGATTTTTTACAATTTTTTCAATATAATCGTTTCTTATTTTTAGACATATTAGCACTGATTTTATATATATATATATATATAGATATATATATATGTATATAGATATATATATCTATATATCTATATAGATATAGATATCTATATATCTATATCTATATAGATATAGATATCTATATCTATATAGATATATATATATATAAAATCAATGCTAATATGTCTAAAAATAAGAAACGATTATATTGAAAACATTGTAAAAAATCAATAATCAATGGCCAGTACATCAGGCCTAATGAATTGCTGCCAACACTAATTAGAGCATGTCCACCATTGACTCTATATAACACAAATAAATAACACAATGTAAGTGCAGCACAACCCTACATTATTCCTGATCAATCAAAAATTGTATTGATAGTTCAAAAATAAGTCCATGTACATTCGTGTCATAAAAATTATTCTATAAATCTCTATTTCTCTTAAGTGATAACTCTACGAGGTGCAAAATTGGTCTTATGTCTTCCGTGACCACCACCAATGGGCAGAATGCCTGCTCACTTCCCAGTATTGACCGTATTACAGAGTCAAATTCGCCTGATCCAGTGTCTTTAAGGATGATGTTGGGGTGCACCTACAGAGAATGCATTGGATCCACGTGATTCCACTTTCACACACTCAATCGTCCGTGTGTAACCATAAAAACAAAATGGAAAGCCATAGTGCTCTCTGCTACAAATCATTTATTAAAAGCCGAACATAGGGATTAAAAACACTCACAAAGCTACATGAATAACAGGCATATCAACAGCTCACCACGCTGATACAAAAGTGCAAACGTCCCGGGTAACAGTTCCTCCCACCTGTACACGTAACGTCCCCCTGTAGGGCTTCTTCAGCACATCTGAACTATTCCTCATTTGAACATCATTTGGTATTTTCAGTGACTACTATAACATGTAAGATGTTCCTTGAAGAAAGTAACAAAACTCCCAACTATTAGAAGTACACAGGCATTAAGAAATCCTGTGACTGGGCATCAATTATCCAGCTGCTCACTTTGTGTCGACCTCTGAGGCCCTGTAGTGAGACTATTGCTAGTTATTAATGCTCTAAAAGGAGCACAGCCTCACCCTACACAGAGAATATCCAAGTTCATGGGACACCACCACGAGTTTTAATAGAATTATATGCACCATTTACAGCATCTGCTGTTGTAATTCTGATCGTTAAGAAATGTCAGTGATACTCACGTCCAGACAGTAATGTAACAGAATTTTGAAATGCTGTAGCCCTCGCATAGGCAGAAATTATTTAATTATGGTTTAGAACACTCACCCAAACACAAGATATGGGGGGGGGGGGGGTGATATAGGAGTGCTGAATTATATTATACTTTTAGCAGACACTCCTCTAATGCTGATTAGTCTAACAGGTGATAGGACTTTACAAAAAAAAAACATATAATTGAATACAATGAAATTATGATTTTATAGAAAACCAAATATGATATGAATGCTATTTAGGTCTTCTTGAGGAGGTATAAAATATGTCCCATCAGCATTCTAATTACCAATACCATTGCACAGAGCAGCCCCAAACCTTCTCTGCTAGGGTCCCCACAGGCTCTCTCAGTTCCTCCTCTTTTGTGGTTGCCCCATAGCAAGCAGCTTGTTATGGGAGCAGATGTGTGAGCTTCCTGCCTCAGTCTTTGTCAGTAGAGGGAGAAGGTAGAGACTAGATGCATCTGGATACAGCGATGGATCAATTGAGGAAGTATTTAGGGAGGTGGGAGGTGTTGTAATATGTTTTTACCTTAATGCAGGGAATGTATTAGGTAAAAAACATTTCAGCTTTAGAACAATATTAAGCTGGCTATACACTAGTAGAATTTAGTCTGATTTTCTAAATATTAGTAGGGTCAAATCAACATTTGTTTTTGACCGTGGTGACAAGAAAATTTGTAGGCGCAGGATGGAAAATGTTTCCCTAATGAAAAAATTTCTAACAGTGTGATTTTTGTTCAGTAAAATACGTTTTGTTCAATTAGTTCAAATGTTAGAAGCAAACAAAATTTTGAAATACTTTTTAATGAGATTCGTCAAGTCATCGAATGTACTAAGAATTTTCATGCAAATTTTCTTGCAAATGTTAGTACAAATGATCATTCGAAAATTTCCTGGTGTATGGCCAGCTTTAGAATGAAGTCATCTGATATGAGAGTTACTGTGATAAATGATTCAGTAGTGTGTGTAAACATCAGCCTGAACTACATATCTCTTTAAAAAAGAACAATTGAGTACAGTCTGTGATACTTTTTTTATTTGCATTAACATCCAAATTTTCAAGACAAGCTTTTGGGGTGTACCTCCTTCTACAAGGTCCAAACCGTACTAATACACAAAGTTTATTAACTAACAGTCTGATAAAATTTTGTGTATTGGTACTGCTTGGGCCTTAAAAAAGGGAACGCCCCCCAAAAGAGTGTCCTGAAAATTTGGATGTTAGTGCATATAATAAAAAAATAATAAAATAATGATAAAAATATAATAAAGTATCACAGACAGTGCTCAATTGTTCTTGTTGCAAGCACACTCATTTGGCTACAATCACATTAAGCTCTTTAAACAACAAGCTTTTTTATAGGTGGTAAAAAGAAAGTAAAAACAATGTGAGAGCCTACAATCAATCCGGATGGCTGAATAGAATAATACATATTTCATATATATCTGGCCAATATAATATATTTGTAGTCTTATCCTTAATAAATAAAGAAAAAATATACAACACCAATCTACTCCACATAAGCACATCTGAAGAAGCCCTACAGGGGGTGTAACGCGTACAGGTTGGAGGAACAGTTACCCAGGACGTTTGCACTTTTGTATCAGCATGATGAGCTGTTGATAAGGATGTTATTCATGTAGCTATGTGATTGTTTCTTTTTTTTTTTTTTTTTAAAGGCAAATTTTTATTTGGTTTTGTGGTACAAAACAAACATACAAACACAAATACACACATTTCGAGCAAACATTGCTCATTACAATACAGAGTGTAAGACAATGGTATATATTTGGCATACATGTTTTCATATTGTACAGCTGCATATGTTTATTCAGTTTTCATCAAACTTGGTATCATTGACTGGAGTTTCTTTATTAGCTTTATATGGTAGGTGTAATAGTGTTTTCAGAGCTAGTCCACAGACCCCATATTTTGTGAAATTTTTTTGGGCATCCTCTGGCTTCGTATGTTAATTTGTATAATGGTATAGCCTGATTAACCATGTTCAGCCAGAATGCTATCGTAGGTGGGGATTGTGATTTCCAATGAATAGTAATAGATTTTTTGGCATAAAATAATACAATTCTCAGGAAAGTTTGCTTGTTTTTAGATATACTCTCATCGTCCACATATCCCAGTAGGCATCTCAGGGGGTTGCAGATATTAGGCAATTGGGTCAGGGAACTGACAAAAGCAGTAACCCCTGACCAGAACCGCCTGATCTCGGTGCATTCCCACATCAAGTGGAAGAAGGTGGCCTCCACAATGCTGCATCTGGAGCACATTGCCGATGGTAGTTTTCTAAGTTTAAATAATAAGGATGGCGTAAAGTATGCTCTGTATAATAATTTGGTTTGTATGACCCTATCCCTGGAGGAGATGACAGAGGGGACCTGGAGGGGAAGTATGTCCTGCCAGATATCCTCCGTCAGCCCAGGGATATCAGCTTTCCACTTAGTGAGCGTGTTACTGAGTCTGTGCGTTGTGGTGTGCAGTAGAGTTTTATAGTATGTGGAGATCAGTTTGTCATGGGAAGGATCTATTAGTAATTGCTCTAGCGGAGATAATTGGACAGTTATATTACGCAACCCAAACTGGGTGGTTGCTGTGTGGCGTATTTGCAAGTAATGAAAATAGGCTGTGCGTGGCAGCTGGTAGTCCTGGCGAAATTCCTCAAATGACCTAAACATATTATTGGAGAATAAATGCATTATGGTTTTTACCCCTTTTTTCGACCAGTATTCCCCATCTGTCCTACAGGCGAATTCCTGTAGATTTGGGTTCCCCCATAATGGAGTATTTGGAGAGTAGGTACGGTGCTCAGTATCTGGCAGCATTTTAGTTAATTTGAGAATTCGTAGAGTCATTTCAAGGATTTTAGTGCTTTCCCTCCCTCTAAGAGATAGACGGTGGACCAGATATTGTAAGGATTCGTACAAAGTGAGTATGGCTGCTTCTAGGGACGTAGCCGCATTGTTGGCTTCAGGGAAGAACCACCAATGGGCATGAACCAGTTGTGCGGCTATATAGTATGTCTGGAGACATGGTAGTGCCAATCCTCCCTCCAACACCGGCAGTTGAAGAGTATTTTTTGCAATTCTCACTGCTCCCCCCTTCCAAATGAAGGCGATAAGGATAGAATCAATCTCCTTAAATTTAGTTTTAGTGATATATACTGGTGAATTGCATAGGAGGTATAGGAAACGTGGGAGGAATATCATTTTAAAGATATTTATCCTACCTAATATCGTTAAGGGAAGATTGGTCCATGTCTTCAGTGTGGTCTTCATTCTGTTAATAAGTGGGTCTAGATTATATTTGCTATAGGAGGACAGAGGATGTTGGATCATGACCCCCAGGTATCTGAAAGAGTCAACTATTTGTAACGGGCAAGAGGAAGGGGGTGTAAACACCGCTTCCTGATCTATTTTAAACATGAGGGATTTGTCCCAATTGACTTGAAACCCTGAGAAGAGGCCGAACTGTCGAATAATTTCCAGCAGGGTTGGGAGAGACGATTGGGGGTCCGCCAGGTATATTAACATGTCGTCAGCGTATAGAGATACTTTCTCTTCTAGGCCCCCAATCGTCAGTCCCTTTACTTCCCCACTGGATCTTATCAGTGCCGCCAGAGGTTCTATCGCAATTGCAAATAGCAACTGCGACAGGGGGCAACCCTGCCTAGTACCCCTTTTAATCAGGAATGGATCGGTTACTGATGTATTTATCCGCAGCCTAGCAGTAGGCTGTGAATATAAAAGTTGAACCCACTTGATAAAGGTATTTCCAAACCCAAATTTCGCCAGGACTTCCAGCAGATAAGGCCATTCGACCGAGTCAAATGCCTTGTGCGCATCTAAGGCCAGCACCGCTCTATTCCCTACAACATCATGGGTGGCCTGCAAGTTTGTGAACAGTCTCCGTAAATTTATGGATGTTGATCGTCGTGGAATGAATCCAGTCTGATCCGCCCCAATAATGGTGGTGATAACTGAGTTCAATCTCCGGGCGAGCACCTTGGCTAGAATCTTGACGTCTGAGTTAATTAATGATATTGGTCTATATGACTCACACAATAGGTGGTCTTTATGAGGCTTGGGGATGAGGGCAATCAATGCTTCTGACATAGAGGGTGGTAACTGTCCCGTTTTTATAGCAAAATTATAAACTCTCAGTAAATGGGGTATCAAAAGTTCCTTGAACTGTATATACCATTCTATGGGGAAGCCATCCAGTCCCGGTGTTTTGTTTCTGGCAAAGGACTGTATGGCTTCTCCAATCTCCTCCTCCGTTAGAGGGTCTCAAGGAGTGAGGCCTGTTCTTCTTGGAGCCTTGGTAGCGTGATGCCGGCCAAGTAGTCGTCTAGTTCTACAATAGTATAGTGAGCTTTGGTAGCATATAATGAGGAGTAAAATTTCACAAAAGCATCGACTATTTCCCCACTCTGTTCCACCACTGTACCTATTGTATTCTTAATTCTTGGGATACTGCACGGTTGATAATCAGGCCTAGATAAATACGCTAATAATCGGCTATTTTTGTCTCCAAACTCAAAGATTCGCTGGTTTTGATACAGCAATTTCTTCTGAGTGCGCTCTAAAAGGACTAGATCCAGGTCTCTGGATCTATGTTTCCAGGTATTGTGTGTGTTGCTGGGGAAGGGGTGGTGGAGTAAGCAGCCTCGGCTGCCCTAAGATCCTTCTCTGCGTCCTTTAATTTGGACCGGGATGCCTTACGGGCCTGCCCAATCGCCGCAGCAAAAATGCCACGAGTGGTGGCCTTAAAGGCATCTCAGGTCAATGGGACAGAGACACTCTGACGGTTACGTAACCAATATGCTTTCATTTCCACTGTGCCCTGATCCACCACCATCTGATCTGCTAGCCACAGTGGGCTCAGTCGCCACATGCGGTATGAGGTGGGGGGGCCCAGGGCAAGATCCACCATTAAAGGGGAATGATCAGACACCGCCCTTGGGAGATATCTGGCCTCAGTCACCTTATTCAATAGCTCAGATGAAACCAAACATAGGTCTATTCGGGACAGAGTACCATGTGTTTCAGACTGACATGAGTACTCCCTCCCGTCTGCGTGCTTCCACCTCCAGGTCTCCACCAGATCAAATTGGGCCAGAAAAGAGCACAGGGGTGTGGGGGGCAATGTAGAACACTTGAACCTGTCTATGGAATTGTCGAGTACCGTGTTGAAGTCCCCTGCTATCAAAAGAGGGCCTTCTGCTATTGCTAGGAGGGAGCTCATTACCCGTTCAAAGAACAATTTAGTGAAGGGTGGTGTGACATAGAGGCTTGTGACCGTGTAGGGCTTACCCCATAGTTCAAGTACCACAATAACAAAGCATCCATTAGGGTCAGTTTTAATATGTTTTATGGTGATAGGGGCCGATTTTGCTATAAGGATAGACGTGCCTCTTGCATACGTGGAGTAAGTAGAATGTATTGCATAGGCAATTTTAGCTCTCTTTAAAGCCATTACTCTTGATCCCTGTAGGTGGGTTTCCTGGAGGGGGATCACGTGTGGACTATGTCTTGCCAAATAATCAAACATCAGTGACCTTTTGACCTTGGAGTTAAGCCCCCTAACATTCCATGAAAATATACGGAGCTTAGACATGCATATAAACAATTTATAACTATTCGTGTCCATTTCCCATTGCCCGCCAGAGCCCAGCCCCGGACAAGGTCCAGCGAGCCCTGAGAAATAGACCCAAACATAAGTATCTTTGATATGTTACTCATCAATCTATGAATCTCACTCCTAGATTGCAGAAACTGTAGAACCAAAAAATCATTTTTAAAGTATGCATATACCATTGAACACCAGCGTCTTTTGTAGATAACCATGACGTTGTAGCAAAACCCCTCAAAGTATTCCCCAACAAATTTTCCCCCCTCCCTAACCCTCCCGGCTCTCATCCCCCAACATATGAGAGCTTTGTTCCCATAACCAAACCTATGTGGCAGGAGGGCCATGGCTCAGACCCCTAGCCAACTAATCTCAGGAGACGTGGAAAGGTCCACAGCTCTGGGCCTCCATCCGCATTTGTCCGCACAAAATAAAGAATGTGTGGTGTCTCTTGGCCTGTAAAATCATGGTGATAAAGAATAATAATAAGAATAATAGAAAAAGGAAAAATAAAAGTCAGGGAGGATGATAGGTTGCTGAGTGGCATCCGAGGGTAGCGTGGGAGATGTCTTCTTCTTCAGAGAGGTGCAGGATTTATAGTCCCGTCTCGACTGTGTGTAGTTGGAGATGTATTTTCTGCTTCTGGGGATGCAGGAAAGAAAGTCCCATAACAGCTGCAATGGGGTGTAGTGAAGGCCGCCAGGTGGGCTTCATGTAGAGTGCGGCTCTATCGGGGAGGAGATCTCCTATCCTGGTTCCTGCAATTCGGATGTGCTAAGGTGTCCACCCATTGTGATGCCTCTCTGGGATCCATAAAGAAATAGGCCTTGCCCTGGTAGATGATGCGCAAACGTGCAGGATATAACATGCCATATGGAAGGTGAAGCTCACGTAACCTGCGTTTAATTGCCAGAAAAGTGGCTCTCTGCTTCTGCGTAGCTATGGAGAAATCTGGGAAAATAGTGATGTTATTGCCATTAAAGGAAACTTTGCCCCTCTCTCTAGCTACTCTGAGAATAGCCTCTCTGTCACGGAAGTGTAGCAGCTTTATAATCATGGCACGTGGTGGGGACCCAGGTGGTAAAGGGCGCATGGGGATTCTGTGTGCCCTTTCTATGGCGAACATTGGCGAAAAGGTGTTTGCCCCGAACTCATTCAGCAGCCATCTTTCCATGAATGTTTCTGGTGTTTTGACCTCAGCACCCTCTGGGAACCCCAAAAAACGCAAATTGTTCCTTCTCAGGCGGTCTTCCATATCCGTGAGCTTATCTGTAGTATACTCATGGGCCTGCCGCAGTTCCCTCACAGAGCCCTGTAAGGGGCGTGTCTCATCCTCCATATCACTAATACGTTGCTCAGCATTAGTCACTCTATGGCGAATATTGTGGACATCCTGTTTCAAAAAGGATAATTCTGTTTTGATGGTGTCCATTTGTGTAGTGAGAGATGCATGGCTGTGCTGGATGGCTGCCATAATCTGGGCTAGTGATGGCTCTGCAGGGCCTGCATCATCCCTGTCTGCTCTGGGGGATTGAGGATCATGCCCCTCCGCAGGGGAGAATAAGAGAGGGTCTTCTGGGCTTAAGGTAGGGGGGGATCTTTGTGACTCACCCTTCCCCTTGAGCTGCTTCCAGGGTGTGGATGTGGAGGCTGCCTGCCGCTGTGTGTCTCCCTCATGCTGATCGGCGCCATTTTGGTGCGGCCTGCATGGCAGTATCGACGGCCCGATTCCCGGGGCCTCCTCCATCGGTGGACCGTATTTGACCATCCCCCGTTGGTCTCAGTGCTCTCCGGGTACTGTGGGGGTATATGGGACCCTCGGATGTCGGCCTGGATCACAGGATTTTGGCAGGATATGTGCGGTGTGGACGGAGCTCAGGCTGAGCACGTCCTCACATCCCAGGTGCTGGCCACGCCCCCATGTGATTGTTTCTAATCCCTATTCAAAATGTATAAAAAGTTGTCGCTAACTCGAATACACATACAAATACATTTAGTGTATGATAAATAACCATACGAACCAATAACCATAAGTAGAATAAAAGGAAGTCCTCAAATTAAGGAGTCCAAACACAACAAGTAAAAAGTCTGTATAATAACAGGTGCTCTTAGTTATCCATGCTCCACCATCACTCATGTATTAGGAGAAATGCAGACTCATCAGATAACTAGATATTAGGAGATATCGTAGGCTCAGATCCTTTAAAGGGTGTGTTGCATCCCTTGATGTATCCATGTACTCACAGGACAATATAGCTTGGTATGAGAAAAACGATTCACATAGCGCAATATGCTTTGATGTATACAGATGCCAAATAATGATAAAAATGCACACTTACAGGGGCGCATGCGCAGAAGCTTCCAAGATGGCCGCGTAAGCTGGGAGCTCCACACTGCCTCAGCCATCCAGCCACCCTAACGCCGGTTCGTGACCAGCAGACCCCCGCAAACAGCGGGAGCCAATCGGGGAACCTTCAAGGAGCACCTACATGCCAAGCAGCTCTGCTTGCCGAGACATTGGACGGCAATTCTCCACCGAGGGTAAACCGGCCGAATCCAAGATAGCGGCCATGACTCAGCCACGAAACCAGCACTCAGGAGGACAGCAAGAACACAGGCAAGTCCTGACCCCTGCTATACTGGCCTATACTCCCCTGGCCTCCACCAGCATTATCCACATCTCATCCCCCTCTCCTGCCTCAACAGAATCGCTTATTGAGTGATCGATGGACACATACAGGCTATCTCCTATGGGGGAAACCCCAGTCTGCATAGACAATGTCACTACCCCTGGAGGTCCAGAGATGGACATCCCCCTAAATGCAGGTGACCTATACCTCAAACTATCCGAGCTGCTTGACAGAGGCCTCACACTGCCAACAAAATCACCAATGACATTCGCTCTGACTTCCAAAACCTGGGATCCAGGAGGGAAGGGATCAAACACAAGCTTGACACTACAGTATCCAGGGCTAACCAAAACACTGACCATATACATGTTATACAAGACCAACTGGATACGGCCCTAGCCAGGATCGATGATCTGGAAAATCGTTCAAGGATGGATAACTTTAGAACAAGAGGCCTACCAGAGTCTTCCACTGATATCCCCAAGGCAGTTCAGGAGCTCATTAAAACCCTCATTCTGTCCATAGCACCACACAAACTGGAGCTGGACAGAGCCCACAGATCTCTGGGACTACATAGGAAAGATGGAGCCCCCAGGGATGTGGTGGTCAAGCCTCACTATTACTGGGTAAAAGAGGACATAATGAAAACCTCACGCCAACAATCACACATATCCTTTCAGGGAAACAACATTCAGATTTTCGCAGACATTTCTCCTATGACCATCCAACGTCGCAGAACCCTTAATCTGCTATTAATGATCCTTTCGCAAAAGGAAATCAAGTACTGGTGGGCCTTTCCCTTTGCTTTAAAATTTTCTTATAAAGGCAAAACCCACTCCTTCACCAGCTTTCCAGAGTGTAAACGGGTGCTCCTTCACCTGAAATTTATTACCCAGGTCTCCGCAATGGATACTACAAGCCTCCAACCAGGATCTACCAGATGGCCCACGCCCACGAGCACAAACGCCCATTCGTGGAAATCCACAAAAAACAGGAGAGTGAAAGAAGCCATGCCCACCTGACCGTGACAACAGGAATACCCCTCTGCCACTTGTTACAGCTCGGCGTTGCCTAGCTAATTGTACCGGGGTCTCCCCTCCAGAAATGGTTGAACCCCAGGAACCCCATTTGAATCTTAATCCATTTATTACCCCAAATTAATTGTTCCTTCTAGAACTCCTTTGGGACCCCAACACACCGAGGACCAACATGAGGGTCACATAATTTCCAGGTTTTCAGGAGACATTCAAGCACTTTAACAATGCCTGGAAGGGACACCCTTACATGAACGTTTTCGAATTTCTCAAGCGACAGCAGCAAGGTGCACCCCCCGAACGCTCCCCAGAGGGCTTATGGGACGATATCAGACCATCCCAACCTACCATGATTTAGTCTGATGAAAAATATTGATAAGGTTTCTCAACCTTTTTACTAATCTTCCACTTGAAATGACTTGGGTCACCCCTTTATAACCAATTTCCCTTTTACCTAAATATGGCCTAGTGGCCAAGTTCTCTCTACACCCGCTGGTTACGATTCTTAAATCAGTTAATGTTATAGTTTTTACAGTTTTTATGTTTTTTACTAACTTGCTTCCTTTCCAGGGTTGACTTTGGCTGAGGCAGTAGTGGTGCACCTCCACCCATCCTTCGACTATGGCTGTTCCATACCCAAATGATGGGACTAAAGCCCAATTAGAGGGCTATGTTTATACTGTATATACTGTATACTGTAATGTAAAGCTTGTGTTTGATCTCTTCCCTCCTGGATCCCAGTCCTAATACGGGATACCCCTCTCTATGCTTACTTCTCTCCTCTCTTTCTCCCAGTAACCTCTTTTCTATTTTTGCCAGTGCACGGACATCACCACGCATCTCATTTCCTCCAGGTCCCAGGTTCTACTTCCAGCCACATCTAGATCCTCCCCTGATTCCAAAGGCAAAGGGTAAGTGATCCCTGTAAAGATTTAGTTTTTTGCTCCGTCTGCCATGCCACATAGTACCACGCCCACCCCGTCTCTCCGAGTAGCCTCACACAATGTTCAGGGCCTAAACTCAGCTGTCAAGAGAAAGAAAGTTCTCCAGGCTTACCACTCCCAAAAAATGGATGGGGTAATGCTACAGGAGGCGCACTTCCCAAGACGGTACATCCCCTCCTTCCTCCATGCTCACTTCCCACAATTCTATTTAGCGAATGCTGAGGATAAGACGAAGGGGGTGCCTATATTATTCGCAAAGAAGTGCAAATTTACAGTACAGCTAGAAGATAGAGATCCAGAGGGCAGATACATCCTAATAAAGGGAATATTGGATGAGCATCTCATTGCCTTCATCTCTTATTACGCTCCCAATAAGGGACAATTAAAATTTTTCCAGACGATGTTCCAAACCCTAGTTTTAATGTTAGGAGGAGACTCCAACACAGCATTCAACTCTTAGAAAAGTCGAAACCCCCAGCCTCACAACTAACTCGCCCCACTAGAAATAGCTCTAACATCGCCAAATTAGTATACCAACAAGGTCTTGTGGAAATATGGTGGGAACTTAACCCCACAAAATGTGACCACACACACTATTTGAGCCCCCACCAATTTTACTCCAGAATTGACCACATATTCATCTCCGCTAAACACACCCCCTTTGTCAGCAAAGCCCACATTAAAGATACAGCTCTATCTGATCACTCTATGGTTCTCCTTTTTTTTACGAGGATGCCCCACTAGACCACACATGACACATTGGTACCTCAATGAGTAGATACTTAATGACCCCATTAGATTCATAGAAATTGAAAAAGCATTATAGGATTATTTTCTCCTTAATGACGGAAATGGCATCTCGGCCGAGACCTTATGGGCGGCCCATAAAGCAACGATCTGAGGCAAGCTTATACAGATAGCGTCTCAGCTCAAAAAGGAAAAATCCTCAGACATAGATAAGCTAGAGAAGGACTTTGTCATTCTAAGCAAACGCCACAAGCAAGACCCCTCTAAGGTCTCCATAGCACAACTTGATACGGCTTGCTTAGCCTTAAACCTGGCACTCACGGTCAAGGCCGAGAAAGCCATCCATTGGGGTGGAGCAAAATTCTATCAACATAAGGACAAGATGAGCACTATGTTAGCCACTAAGCTTTCCCCCGGGTTTCGATCCCTCACATTACCAAAAATTTGTCTGAAAGACGGATCCATGACCCTAAACCCCCAACGCATATTACAAACATTTCAATTGTTCTACTCCAAATTGTACCAGGCGGAGACCACAACAGATGAGTCCAAAATACATTCCTTTCTAAACGACCTACCTATCCCCACATCAAAGAATGACCACAAGGAAATAATAGATGCCCCTATTTCAGCTGAAGAAGTCCTCGACGTGATTAAAAACCTTAAAGGGGGCTCAGCCCCCGGCCCCGACGGATTTTCCGTACCTTACTACAAAACATTTGCAGAGACCCTAGCCCCACGCCTAGCTAAATTCTTTAACTCCAAACGAAAGGGAGATGCAGTAGACCCTCACCTTAATGCTGCATTCATTGCAGTTATTCCAAAACTAGAGACATAGAACTAGTTGAGAACCACAGGCCCATATCATTGATTAACAATGATTTGAAAATCCTGACCAAAATTTTAGCAAACAGAGTAGGGTCTTTCATCAACCACTATATACACAAAGACCAAGTGGGATTCATCCTGGGAAGACAGGGCCCAGATCAAGTAAGGTGGGCTATAGATGTAATCTCAATCCTTCAGTCTGGGTGGGACGGGGATCTCCCCCAGGAAGGTCTTCTGCTGTTGCTGGACCTTCAGAAGGTCTTCCACTCACTATCCTGGTCGTACCTATTTGCAGTCCTCAAGCTTTGGGGATATGGGGAGAACTTTCTGGGAATCCTGAGATCTTTATATCATAACCCCGAAGCTAGGATTAGATTGCAGGGCTACTACTCAGACCCTATCAAAATCTCCAGGGGAACCCAACAAGGTTGTCCACTATCACCCCTGATATTCGCCTTAGCCATAGAGACCTTAGCAATAGCAATCAGGACTAATCCGAATATCAGGGGGGTCCAATGTGGACACACCAACCATAAATGCGCACTATTCACAGACGATATCCTATTATTTGTCACTTCCCCGATCACCTCTTTGCCCAACATTGGAACAAAGGTGATAACCCCCTAAATTGGGATTTTGAACAGACCACCCACTCAGAAATATATAAAAAGCATTCTTTAATGATATAGAGTAAAAAACATGTAAAATCCACATATGACAAAGATGCACAACAAGTGTTACATAGAAAATCAAATAATTACTGTACACAAGATTGGCATACAATAAAATTGCCCAAATTGCCTAAATATTTCTGAGTGGGTGGTCTGTTTAAAATCCCAATTTAAGGGGTTATCACCTTTGTTCCTACTAACTGGGATGGGACCACCACGCTCTATGTGATATGATGGGAGCCTTCCTTTTTTCTCTTTGCCCAACATTTGTAAACTACTAGACTCCTTTGAGAATGTCTCAGGGCTGCAGGTTGACCTTGCCAAATCCCAAGCACTAAACATCTCCCTACAACCGCCCGTAGTTGAACATTTGAAACCAGCTTTCAAATTTAAATGCAGTGACTCTTCAATTCGATATCTTGGTATAAACCTCACCCCCAAGGTCGAATATCTATACCAGGCGAATTTCCCCACCATGTTCCACAAACTCAAATCTGACCTCAAAACTTGGTCCTCATTTCAACTATCTTGGCTCAGTAGAATTCATTCTATCACAATGACTTCTCTGCCTATTTAGATTACTTCCCGTGGCGATAAGAAGAGATCAACTCAAAGCATTCCAAAAGAAAGTAATCAAATTGATCTGGGGGAAAAAAGGGGTATAGAATCGCCCAACGCATCCTATTTAGCCCCAAATCACAAGGGGGCCTAGGCCTACCCAACCTTTTGTGGTATTATAAGGCGGCAAGACTAGCTCAACTATCCACGGTCTTCTCTAAATTTGAGAAACCTGATTGGATTCACATAGAAAGACAAGCTGTCCCCGGTATATACGCTAGTCTACCTCCTGTGGTGTCCCCGAAAATCTAGACCCCCCATAATGTCTCCCACACTATCCCATTCCCTAGCGTTATGGGACAAATTGAACCAACTACCCTCCCTGACCTCCAAAATTCGCCCTCTAGCGCACATATTCCACAACCCACAATTCCTGCCAGGTATGGAGATTAAATCATTCCAATGGTGGCTGGATAAGAGGATGTACCATATTGAACACTATTTCTCTATGGCAGGCCCATTGACCATGAAACATTGTGTAAACAAACTAGAATTACCGGCCTCAGAGAGATTTAGGTTTCATCAAATTTCCCACTTTCTCTCCTCAATCTGGAAGAACAAATCCATACCCCCAGAGTTCACAAACTATGAGCGTTGGTGCGGACAGGCAACGGAGCAAAAAAGTGGGATATCAATAATCTACGCAGCACTATCCAAACCCTCTTCCAGGTTTCCATATATGGAGGCATGGGAAAATGACCTACAGGACACCTGGGACCTGGAGGACTGGCACCAAGCAGTATCGAGAGCGTTTAAAGGTATAATGAACGTATCCTTAGTTGAAGCCAACCTGAAGGTAATCACCAGATGGTACCTGGTACCCACTAGACTAGCTATTATTTTCCCCTCAGCCTCCCCACTATGTTTTAGGGAATGCCACACCCTTGGTTCCATGATCCACGTTTGGTGGGAATGCCCAAAAATTAGAGGGTTTTGGAACAAAATGTTCAGCCTTATAAGGAAAGTATCGGGACATTCAGTTCCAAAGTCTACCCAAGTGGTGCTCCTGAATTTCCCCATACCTCAAACCCCCAAATACACCCAAAAACAAATCTTCTTTATCCTTTTGGGGGCAAAGATAACCATTGCCAAAGCTTGGAAATGACCCTCGGTCTTGTTCCATGCAGCTAAACGAAAGATATATTGTGGATCATGACCCAAGAAAAAATGGTTAGCTCCATATTAAACACCACCAGATCATTCAAAACAACATGGGAACCCTGGGCTAGATTGGTAGGAAACCCACTCATCCCTGGAACCTAATTAACATAAACTAGGTGCCCCCCCCCCAGAACCTGGCTCTGCTCCCTTCCCTTCCCTCTTTATCTTACCTACCTTTTTTTACAAATAACCACTGGTTAAGCATCTAGAAACTCCCTGTCAAGACTGGAATGTTCCTTCCTCTGATGTGATACACTCAGTTAGATTTCGCAGCAACTCTGGAAACTACTGTTATTTCAGAGTTGCTGGACCTGGTAACATTACAGAGAGCACTTGATACTTACCCTTTGCAGTCGACTCATGACACAGTGTGTACCCACTAGGGGTGTCATGGGCGACGGACGAACAAGGTACCTAATTAGCAGTTGTGACTAATTACCTGGTTGTTAGATAAACTTCCCTTTTTTGTAACAATGCCTTACCAGTACCTTGACGAGAGATGTATGTTTATACAGACAACATTTTTGTCTACTATATTGCGAATGCCATCTCATGTTATGCGATTTATTTTCAATAAACATTTTGAAATTAAAAAAAAAATGCACACTTACACTTATACACTTCCCGATGTTGATACATTGAGGCTGCGCGCTCGCTCTTGCTGACGCCATTTCCGATACGGTTGGTTCCGATCCTTGCTGTGGTGGAACGCACATCGAGACATGGTTACACGGTGTTCCTGTTGCTGAGTGATATCGCTGTACATGTTGATGCTAGCATATTAGCACCCCAAAATGTAAGTGTGCATTTGTATCACTATTTGGCATCTGTATACATTAAAGCATATTGCGCTATGTGAATCATTTTGCTTCTACCGAGCTATATTCATACTATGAGTACAAGGATATATCAAGGGATGCAACACACCTTCTAAAGGATCTGAGCCTACGATATCTCTTAATATTTAGTTATCTGGTCAGTCTGCATTTCTCCTAACCCACGAGTGATGGTGGAGCACAGATAACTAAGAGCACTTTTTACTTGTGGTGTTGGACTCCTTAATTTTAGGACTTCCTTTTATTCTGTTTATGGTTATTGGTTTGTATGGTTATTTATCATTCACTAAGAGCTGGTTAACACAGGGGCAACACGACTCTGGCCGCGACTTTGCGAGGCGACCTGGACATGACCTGAGCGCGTACCACAGCGCGACTTGGGGCGACTTACAAGGCGACTTCAACTCTCCTCCAGGACAGGCAACTTTCCAGTGGCCAATCAAACAACAATCAGCTCTGTGGGAGGGAGGGGGGAGGGAGGGTTTGCCTGAGAAAACAATTTTCTCTTCCTGTATTGTTGCTTCAGTTAAGACATGATCCGACTTTGGAGGCGACTTCCATTGAAATCAATGGGTACAAGTCGCCTAGAAGTTGGATTGAAGTAGTACAGGAACCTTTTCTGAAGTCGGAGAGACTTCAGTAGTGTACATTAAGACGTGTCTCATTGACTAACATGGAATTTGACATGCTGCGCGACCTGGGGCGACCAAGGGCGACTTCAAGTCGGATCCAAAGTCACCCCTGTGTGAATGGGCTATAAATGTATTTGTATGTGTATTCGAGTTAGTGCCAACTTTTTACACATTTTGAATTGTTTGAAGGTTAATTTACTCACTTGTAAAAGGGGCAGCTCTACTAACTATTTACTGCACTTTATATAGTTTGGCGCCACCTCTTGTCTATTCCTAAACTACATGATTTTTAATCCTTATGTTCGGCTTTTAATAAACTATTTGTAGCAGAGAGCACTATGGTTTTCCATTTTGTTTCTATGGTTACACACGGACGATTGAGCGTGTTAAAGTGAAATCACATTTATCCTTAATAAATAAAGAAAAAATATATAACACCAATCTACTCCACGTAAAGAGACTGTATAAATTTGATTTAGATTGCATTTCTTTAAGTGTTAGGTTATATACAACGACTTCAAAAACGTTTTTTAATTCATTTTAGTCAATTAAGTTGAATAAGCATTTGTATTTTATTGCAACGAGCAGGTGCAAGCTCACCACAATTTCTAGATTGTCATTTATTGTAATGAATGAGTCAGAGGAGGGACAACCTTCACCAACCCCTTTACCAAGAATCCTAAACACTTATGCATTTTTTGCTAGAGGAAGGAATTCATATTAGAAGGATTTTAATGCTTTAAAAAGTGTTATGAATTATTTATAAAATAAATATTTTGATAAAAAGATGAATCTATAAACTTGTTACATTTTTGTTTTACAAATAAACATTTACAGTACATAAAAAACTATTGCCCAGAGCATTATGGGTAGGGATGGGCTCGATGTTCGAACCAAATGTAAGCTCGACTGGAACATCGGGTGTTCGCCAGTTCGCCGAACAGCGAATATTATGGGGCGTTTGCCGGAAATTTGAGCGCCGTGGAACACCCCATAATGCACTGCGAGATCGCAGTGCATTGCTGTATGATGATTGGTCAAAGCATGCACCTGACCTGCGTGCTTTGGCCAATGGCAGCGCACCCTGCTGAGAGAGCCATAATTGGCCAAAGGCAGGGTTCCTTTGGCTAATTATGGCTCAGGGGGACTAAGTACACGCCCCACACTATATAAGGCTGCATACATAGTATATAGTGCGTGGATGGAGATAGTTTGAGCTAGATTAGGCAGGCAGGTTAGTTAGTGGCAGTGTATTTGATATAGATACAGTCTATATATATATATATATATATATATATGTTTTTCATATCTTTCTTACTAGAAAGCTCTAATCTCAAGCGAACAGCATCCCCTAAGGAAGCCCAGTTTCAGGGCGAAAAATGTTGGGAACTAAGCTAATATCGCTGTACTTATAAGGACTGTATCATATGAGTCTTATGTATTGTACTAAATTGTTTTAATAAGGACATACTATTTTTTAAACTAATGTTTGAAATGAATACAAATTCTTTTTATCAATTTTTCTTGGATTTTTCCTAAAATGTTTCTCAAATGCACCTAAAAAATCCCCAAAATCTTCAACTGTAAATATTATTTTAGTGTCTTTTTAAGTGGGACAAATTTTGAATAAAGTATTTATTTGCATCAAAACTTAAAAAAAAAAAACACTGGTCAAAACATTGCAAAACTGGGCAACTCATTAATATTTCATACTTCTGACATCACGGAGCTGGTGGATGTTAGAGACCTTGTGCTCCTCTACCTTCCATTTGAGGATGCCCCACAGAGAGACATGCTTGGCCAATCCATCACCTTTACCATCAGCTTCTTTAGCAAGGCAGTGGTCATCTTTGAGGTGTGTTTGGGGTCGTTATCATGTTGAAATACTGCCCTGTGGCCCAGTCTCCGAAAGGAGGGGATCATGTTCTACTTCAGTATGTCACAGTACATTTTGGCATTCATGGTTCCCTCAATGAACTGTAGCTCCCCAGTACCGGCAGCACTCGTGCAGCCCCAGACCATGACACTCCCACCACCATGCTTGACTGTAGGCAAGACTCACTTGTCTTTGTACTCCTCACCTGGTTGCCACCACACATGCTTGACACCATCTGAACCAAAGTTTATCTTGGTCTCATCAGATCACAGGACATGGTTCCAGTAATCCATGTCCTTGCTTGTCTGCTTGTCTTCAGCAAACTGTTTGCAGGCTTTCTTGTGCAGACCAATTTGATGCAGTGTGCGGTGTATGGTCTGAGCACTCACAGGCTGACCCCCCCACCCCTTCAACCTCTGCAGCAATGCTGGCAGCACTCATATGTCTATTTCCCAAAGACAACCTCTGAATATGATGCTGAGCACATGCACTCAACTTCTTCGGTCGACCATGGCGAGGACTGTTCTGAGTGGAACCTGTCCTGTTAAACCGCTGTATGGTCTTGGCCACCATACTGCAGCTCAGTTTCAGGGTCTTGGCAATCTTCTTATAGCCTAGGCCATCTTTATGTATAGAAACCATTCATTTTTTAGATCCTCAGAGAGTTCTTTGCCATGAGGTGCCATGTTGAACTTCCAGTGACCAGTATGAGAGAGTGAGAGCGATAACACCAAATTTAACACACCTGCTCCCCATTCACACCTGAGACCTTGTAACACTAACGAGTCACATGACACCAGGGAGGGAAAATTGCTAATTGGGCCCCATTTTCACATTTTCACTTAGGGGTGTACTCATTTTTGTTGCCAGCAGTTTAGACATTAATGGTTGTGTGTTGAGTTATTTTGAGGGGATAGCCAATTTACACTGTTATACAAGCTGTACACACACTACTTTACAATGTAGCAAAGTGTGATTTCTTCAGTGTTGTCCCATGAAAAGATATAATAAAATATTTACAAAAATGTGAGGGGTGTACTCACATATATATATATATATATATATATATATATATATATATATATATATATATATATATATATATATATATATATATATATATATATATTTATACTCTGCATTCACTGTAGCCTATATATTCAGTGTAGACTCTATATTCAGTCAATGCAGGCAGTGTAGTTTATATAACAGTGTATTGTTTTGGCCCTTCAGGTCTAGTATGGATTTTAAGGGTAACCCTGTGCCAAAATGAAAAAAAATGGTGTAGGGGACCCCCGAAATCCATACCAGGCCCTTCAGGTCTGGTATGGATTTTAAGAGGAACCCCGTGCCAACATTTAAAAAAAATGGCGTAGGGGTCCCCCCTAAAATCCAGATCAGATCTGAGCATGCAACCTGGCAGGAATCAGGAAAAGGGGAGGTGAGAGAGCGCACCCCCTCCTGAACCATACCAGGCCACATGCCCTCAACATGGGAAGGGTGCTTTGGGGTCCCCCAAAGAACCTTCTCTCCATGTTGATAGGGACAAGGGCCTCATCCCCACAACCCTTGCCCAGTGGTTGTGGGGGTCTGCAGGCGGGCTGGCTTTTTGGAATCTGGAAGCCATCTTTAACAAGAGGGCCCCCAGATCACACCCGCCCCCCTATGTGAATGGGTAGGGGTACATTGTACCCCTACCCATTCACCAAAAAAGTGTCAAAAAAGTAAAAACAACATCAGACAGTTTTTGACAATTCCCTTATTAAAAAAAAAAAAGTGTCCCGCTATGTAAATCCATCTTCAATCACTGCACCGATGGTCCATAGAGAAAAAAACAAAAAAAACCTAGAAAAACTCCACCTCCATGGGAGGCATTCCGCAGACTGCAGCCTTTTTGCAGTGACAACTGTAATATAGTGAAGGGCGGGGCCACCCAGTGATGACCCCACCCCTTCTGACTTTATATGATGTCAGAGGGGGGCGGGGTCACCCATTTAAAGCACTGGGTGGCCCTGCCCTTGCCTATATAACAGCTGCCAAAGTGAAAAGGCGGCATTCGTCGGGACTCCTCCCATGGAGGCGGAGTTTTTCCATTTTTTCTTCCTTGGGACCGTCGTCGTCTTGATTGACAATGGATTTAGATAGCAGGACACTTTTTTTAAATAAAGGAATTGTTGAAAAAATGTCTGCTGTTGTTTTTACTTTTTTGACACTTTTATGGTGAATGAGTAGGGGTACAATGTACCCCTACCCATTCACATAGGGGGGGCCGAGATCTGGGGGCCCCCTTGTTAAAGGGGGCTTCCAGATTCCAATAAGCCCCCCACCCGCAGACCCCCACAACCACCGGGCAAGGGTTGTGGGGATGAGGCCCTTGTCCCCATCAACATCCCTCTTCATGTTGAAGGCATTTGGCCTGGTAGAGTTTAGGAGGTGGGGCGCTCTCTCATCCCCCCTTTTCCTGCAGCCTGCCAGGTTGAATGCTCGGATAAGGGTCTGGTATGGATTTTGGGGCGGACCTGAAGCCATTTTTTTTTATTTTGGCGTGGAGTTCTCCTTAATATCCATACCAGACCGGAAGGGCCTGGTAATGGACTGGGGGGGCCCACGCTATTTTTCTCAATGATTTTTTATGTATATTACCGGGATCCGACAATACATTACAGCCGCGAGCAATTTTTAATGACATTTTTTCTTTTAAAAATGTCATTTTGCTGCGGTACTGTTATAAACATGGGAAAGAGGCGCTACTTTACAGGCAGACTAAGGGGACTACCCTAGGCACGATTATGAAAGGAATATTTCATTTTTATTGTTTCACTTTAAGTATTATTAAAATCACTGCTCCTGAAAAAAATGGCCATTTTAAAACCTTTTTTTTTTGCATTGATACATGTCCCCTGGGGCAGTATCTGGGTCCCCAAACACTTTTTATGACAATAACTTGCATATACACCTTTAAAATGAACACTTTTGGTTTTTCACTTTTGTGTCCTATAGACTTTAACAGCGTTTGCATGTTCGCACAAATTTTTTGTCTGGTCGCATGTTCTGGTACGAACCGAACCTGGGGGGTGTTCGGCTCATCCCTAATTATGGGTTAGCTAAGGAGACAGGATAAGAGTAGCCACCAATATAGTATATGTGCTTGTGCTGCTAAATCCTGCTACCAAAGTGTCACGAATAAAACCAACAGTCAATGTAAATCTAATAAACCTGAACACTGTGAAACTTAATGAAAACAAATGTATCAAAAATAAGAATAATATGATTTTTTTTTTATACATTTGTTTTCATTTTGTTTCACGGTGTTCGGGTTTCTTACGATTCAAATTGACTGTCGGTTTTATATGTGACACTTTGGTAGCAGGATTTAGCAGCGCAAGCACATATACTTTTATGGTGGTTACATTGGTGTGGGAACACATTCAGTGATTGCAGCAGCTAATAAGTATCATTTGTTTATTTGTTAAAGGGGCAGAACACAATTATTATTTGTCTGGATAACAGTAGTCATATTCTTTCAGGGTGACTGTCTCTCACCAAAACATTGGACTGCGCTGTCTGATATGGGATGGGCCACTGTAATAACGCATTCAAGTGTGCATGTAAATGTGAGCTTGAGCTATTAACTGCTGTACATAAAAGCATTTCAGATAAATTTGCAAAAAAAGGAAAATAAAAGAATAAAAGTATGATGCAAACTATTAATATGCAATATTATATATGTACATTTTCAAGAAATATATGTAGGAACATTTATTCCTGACCATAATAAATAAAAAATAAAAATATGTACAAAATCAGTATACAATATATTTTTACGTGAATCAGTACTGCTTGGACCTTGAAGAAGGGGACATACCCGGAAAGCATGTCCTGAAAAATTGTATGTTAGTGCAAATAAAAAAAGTATCAGGGACAGTACTCAATTTTCTCTGTCACAATTGCACTAATACGGCTACAATCAAATCAAGTACGTTTAGATAAAAACACTCATGAATTATTTTAGGGACAGAAGTGAATATACATATGTGTACTTTCTTCTAAAACCCCATCCTTCCACACTTTGGGTCATATTTGTAAAACCGTTAATGTGTGCCTTCTTTCACTAAATATCCACTGGTGGGGAACCATCACTGCCACTTAAAACACATGCACCTGGAGCATTTACCTGCAGTGAATGTTTGAAAATGTCAGATTCACAGTTTTATAAATATGGTCCTATAAGTGTAACATTTTAATTACTTTTTGTTGTTGTTGCTTCCTTTTGCCTTTATTGTGCTTCTGATATTTTTGAAAAACAAAAAACAAAGTTAATGTTTTGTATCTGTGTAAAAAGAAAATTATCTTGTTTTTAGCATCAGCGTGCACACCAGGATCCTGCTGCCCTGAAGTTCAGCTTCTATGAGGTCATCTCAGCTGACAGCCAATCATCTTTAGAATTACGGTCACTTCAGAAGAAGTGTCTGATGCCTGGGTGGTATTCTACACATATGGACAGATGGCTTGACTATTTTCCACCTGCTCAGGTACTATCCACTAGATAATTATACTTGAATGTTGTTTAAAATATAACAGATTATGACACTAAAATATAGATAAAGAACTCTTTTTGACTAAGAGAATTCATATATCCCTAATACATCCCAAATGCCACTATTTATGATTAGTCAGAAGACACGAGCAAAATAGGCAAAACTTAAACACCTGCTCAGGTACTAGATAGCTCATCCTAAAGAGAGTTTGCATATCCCTAATGCAACATAAATACCAGTAGAACTCCACAGGTTTTATTGTATGATTAGTCAGAAGACATGAGCAAAATTAACTGCTTTTTCTGGCCAACCTTAACTACTTGCTCAGGTACTATTTACTAGATAACTATTCCTTTATGTTGTTTGACATATAACAATCTATTGCCTTGCACCAAAATACAGTTAAAGGGATTGTAAATGATCATCTTGTAAAACAACTCATTCAGTTTAAAATAGAAACAAAAGGCAAAACATTTGTTTATAGATATAAAAAAAATTATAAATACTTTCTTCCCTTTTATGTAAGTGATCACTTTCCCACTGTTTCCAGCTGCATAAGAGCTAGGAGAGGAGAAACAGCAGTACACTGATCTTCCCAGTGAAATGCTGTGCGGGGGGGGGGTGTCAGGACAAGTCTGATCATTAGAGGAGAGTATACTGAGTTCCCAGCATAGCTTGAGAACTGGCTATGATGCAGTCTCCTGCTTAGTGTGGTCAGTTTTTAATAGGATAGCAGAGGACTGGCAGGAACACCAGGGATTTCACACAGAGGAAGCAATACAAAGAGAACAGGATACTTTTTCATAAAAGCACATGGTACAGCAGGCACATATCGGAATATGAAATGTTGAGTTTACATATTCTTTAAAGAACATTTTTTTTGGTTATGGATAAAGAGGATTCATATATCCCTAATTTTGCCACCAAAATGATTCACCTTTCCCTTTACCTATGCATTTTGCCTAATGTCCTTTTCAGACTAATCCATTCCACTTCACCTGCAGTATGGGTGCAAAGCAGCGTACCTATGGTTTTCACACGGGTCAGCTGTGCTTTGCTATAGACTTCTATTATGTCCTAGAGTTTTGGTATGCTTTCAGAAAGCACACCAAAAGTCTTGCATGCAGGACATTTGCTGTGCTTTCAGACAGTGCACCAAAACAGCGGGACATAATAGAAGTCTATGGCAAAGCGCAGCTAACCCATGCAAAAACTGGGTACACTGTGCTGTACCCACACTGCCGGAGAAGCACACCAGATCAGTGTAAAATGGGCCTTAGGCAAAATGCATTGGACTTAAAGAGAAAGGTGAAAGGCAAATCGTTTTGGTTTAATGTGGTTTATGTGGGATTTTTTTTGCTTATACTTTTTCTTTGTGTATTGTATTATTTTCACACAGCAGAAAAATATTTTTGTATTCTATTGTTATTTCACTTTATTTTTACATAAAAACATCTCAAAAAGTAGACTGTCACTTTAAAACTTAACTCTGGGGGGAAAGATGAACCTTTACAGTGGGGCTCCCTCAGCACTGCAGAGGTTTAATTGTTTTTTTTGTTTTTTGTTGGAACACTGGGGAAATAAAAAAAAAACTGTCCCTCTTCGCTGCACTGTTGATAGCAGGCACACCATTGTCATTATATAGAATGCAAAATGCAGTACCAGCAGTCTGCATTGTAAGTAAGTATGCTGAGGGCCTGACTACAACACGGAGCATTGAAGAGTTCAGAAAAGTGCTGGCTGCAGAGAAACTGATGTTTATGTTCCTCCTAGACAAAAACAAGAATTGAACCCTTCCGGTTCTATTGTGTGACCAATACAATGCAGTCCTATTGTGTAAAGAAAAAAAAACAAAGAACAAAATACACACAAAAATGTTAAAAATAAAAAGAAAAGATCCAAAAACAAAATTATTTTTGAATGGGTTTAAATACCATTCATCCAAATCTAAGAAGAAGTGAGGACAATGATGAGTCACCAATGTAATCACAGTTGACAGTCAGCAATGAGTAAGTCAACTTATTAGCAGAGAAGCCAACATAGTAAAAGGCTTTAAAAAAAAACCCTTTGTCTACGTGACATAAGCTTGTCAGACAGCGGTGGGGAGTGAGAAAGCATTTGCATACAGCATAAGGGCACTGTCTTAAAATGATGAAGACTGGCATTCAAATGACAAAACCACGTCAGAGGATAGTCAAGCTTTCTTTCTTAGGCTACCTGGTTATCATTGGAAGTTTCAAATCGTGAGCATTTTTTTCTCATTTTATCTTGCTGTGTCACATGGGGAAATTAGAAGGCAATTTTTGTAAGTTTTAGAGAACTTGAAATCCCACTGAAAAATTGTGATTACTTAAGTTTCTGGCTGCTTCTACCATAAAAATGTCTGGTGATGATTCTGGAGACATTGCTAGTCTTTTTACAATGGCATTAAATGAAATCCTTAAAAAGAACATATGAATGGATGCGATTGCTGACCTCTCATTTTGAAGATACCAGGCCATTGTCTTACATGCTTATCTAATAGCTTCAGTACTATCATAGTCATTGACTGAATAAGCATTCAAATTAGGACTTCTTTCTGACTTTTCTGATCCGCATGCCTATTCCTGGTCAGTATCAAAGTTATGAAGCCAAAGACAAGCAGATGACTAGTACTCTATACATCTCCCCTTAAATAAAACTCTATAGTTGGTAATGATTCTGTTAATTATGACATAACTGTCTTTGGAAAAATACCTAGAGTACTTAAGCATTCTGGTGGGGAGATATCATAATAATGTGACTGGTCAAAAGCATAAAAAAAAATGAAAGTGTATCTAAACTCAAAACCAAAAATGTAATATTTTTCAGCTTACTAGTCCTTGATGTGGTGGCTACATTTGCTTTATTTTTTCAAGCATCTTTTCTACCTGGTAATCCTGAAAATTACACACTTCCTGTCCCTGAGTGGCTACATCATTTCTCCACTGTATCCACAGAGGGAGCTGCCGTGGTCACCCTAGGCCAGTGATGGTGAACCTTGGCACTCCAGAAGTTTTGGAACTACATTTCCCATGATGCTCTGGCACTCTGCAGTGTAATGGAGCATCATGGGAAATGTAGTTCCAAAACATCTGGGGTGCCAAAGTTCGCCATCACTGCCCTAGGCTACTTTCCTGATATGGACTACAAACTGTATTTATTCATCTTCATTACATAGGGGGGTGAGTAATTTGCAGTTTACAGATGATAGGAAGGCAGATATTCCTTGGTCCAGCTCAAAGGAAGTGATAAGGACCATGCATTTCTGGTTGGTACTTTTCTGTAGCTCAAAATGCTCATAGCTTAAAGTAGTTGTAAAGTCAGTGATCCCAATTACTGCTAGTGCCTCCATTATAACACGCTATACCACACAGTGTATGTGTTTATTTTAAATTCTCCTGCTAAATACCTTTTTCCACATTGTCGATGTGAGATTCCCCTGTGACGTCAGCTGGGATGTCATGTGACCACACATCAACGATGTGGAATAAGATTTTTATCTGCAGAGCCAATGGCTCCTGCTGCTGCTCGAATGCTGTGTAAAGAGGAAGAGAGGAGGGAATAGATGCAGCCGTGCACAGCACTGATCTCTTCTCCCCTCTCTTCCCCTTCACACAGGGGTAGGGGGGCACAGAGAAACTGAAAATGTTTTTTACCTTAATGCAAACAAACTTTTTTAGGTTTAGTAACACTTTAACAACCAATTTATGAACATTGCAGATGTTAAATGCACTACAACAAAGGAAGAATTAACATAAGAAAAGTGCACGCATTTCCCGAATGACATGTTAATTATCAGTCTTTCTTTTAGTTTAAAATAAAGTGTAAAGTAAAAAAAAGTAAAAAGAAAACAAAAGGATTCTTTCATTATTTAGGTTAAGTCACTATAAGTTACCAAACTGGCCAAAATGCTATTTGAATTGAAAAAAAAAAAGTTGAGCTGTTGTTGAAAAAAAAAATATGTATTTTTAGTTTCTAGCTGACGATTTTCAGGAAAGTTGTAATGTACTGTATACTTTATAACTAACAATAAAGCATATTTAATTGACATGAGTGTGAGGCCTATACAATCGTACAGGTATAATTTCATGTATACAAGACAGGCATTCTAAGTAACATCTAGTTTTATCTGTCAGTGTTATCATTTTAAGAAAAGATGAACCTACATAATGCTATTTTAATATATCTATTTATTTTGCTATTTTTATTTTTAATGTACAGATATGCACATTTATTATGCTGTCACACAAGCTCTATTTTTGTGCCATGATTATGACTGTATAGCTGCAACATTTGAAAAATCCCTTTTGCGTGTCACCCTAATTAAAGCAAATAGCAAAGATAGTACAATTACTTGTGGAGAATTCTATATTTTCTCCAGATGTTGTCATTCCACTCTATAGCACTATCTTTTCTTGCTCTGAAAACCAGTAAATATGAAATGCTCAAATAAGCATACTGTCTTCCATTACTAAGAAATATATAGAGATTTCACAATAATAAGGCAAAAAGCATAAAAATATCTAGTACTTGTCAAAAGGATGTCAGAATCAGCGCTAGGAGGCAATATATCATCCTCATTGTTAGACACTTCTAGGGGACAGATGGTAAAGTCAACAAGACAGTTCTATTCTATGCTGGCATATCTGTCTAATCACTTAGGTGATACTTTCATGCAAGTCACACCAGGCTGCTGTCACCTCCAAAAATGGAAAAAATATTCTAGAAAAATTGCTAAACATTGCTTGTATATATCTGTAAACTGCAAATTTGACAACTGTTTGATATGCTCACAATGTGTGTTTGGAGCGACTTGTAAATATAACAGCAAGGTGACTACGACTGTGATTTAAAAGACTTGCTAAAGCTAAAATGAAAATGTTATATTATGTGAAAGCTGTAAAAAAAAGTACCCACACCCTGTTTATAAACATTTGACATTTCTGTAAGTTTTCTGAACAGCTGATTGCTTTATTTCAGCACCATATTGTTAAAAGCTGTCACCAAAATGACAGAATTTCTTTAAGTCAACTGAGTTTGAAAAAGATCGCTGCTAACTATACCACCTTCACGTTATATATTCTTCATTCTGATAATATGAATACATTTGCATATTTTCTCAGAAATGTGATTAAATCCATTTTAAATATAGCAGGATGTAATTCACCTTCAATGGACCTCAAAGCTGAACTCCAGGCAGATATAAAAGACACTGATTATTCTAGCTCTGTATTCATTAATACACTTATATATGCAAGTGGTGCAAGTACCTTAATTTGGCTTGTATAAGCATCTGGCAGTTCCTGTACAGCAGAGCTTAGACCGGGAAAAGAAAAAAAACAGCCAATCGGTTGTGCTGAAGTGCAAGCAGCATAGCGATAGAAAGAGAGAGCAGAAAGGCAAAGATAAACGTATTTGTCTCTGGCTTCTCCTATACTGTCCGGTCATGGGATGTGGGTAGAAAGGAAACCTGTAAGTGTTGCTGAACTGGAGCAAAATAAAACTAGGAGACCTGATTTAATGTTGTTCTAGTTCAGCAACACTTATGCCGCATACACACGAGCGGACTTTTTGACAGGACTGGTCCGATGGACCGAATCCGGCGGACAATCCGACCGTGTGGGGGCTCCATCGGACCTGCAGCGGACTTTTTCGGTCGTAAATCTGACACACTTTAGATTTGGAACATGTTTCAAATTTGTCCGTCGGCCTCAAGTCCGCTCGTCTGTATGCTAGTCCGACGGACTAAAACCGACGCTAGGGCTGCTATTGGCTACTTGCTATCGACTTCCATATTTTAGTCCGTACGTCATCAAGTACGGATCCATCGGACTATAGCGTTTACATGGCGTTAGTATAGGCATCAGACAGGCATCAATGAGCTTTAGTATGGGCATTAGACAGACATTTTACAAGCATTAATGAGGAGTTAAAAATGCTCCCCAAACGCCCTATGGGCAGTTTTGAAGCATTTGACGAGCGTTAAAACTGCCCCACAAATGCCTATTCCATTACAGTAAATGAACTAATCTTAACGCCCCGCAAACGCTCCCCAACTGCCTGCCAGAGCAATTGCGAGGCGTTACCATAAAAATTGAATGGGAGGCGTTGAAAGGCTTCAAACTCCTCCTGACTCAACATGAGGCTTCAATTTTGAAGCGGCGCGACGCTAATGCCACGTACACACGGTCGGATTTTCCGGCGGGAATTGTTGGATGTGAGCTTGTTGTCGGAAACTCCGACCGTGTGTATGCTCCATCGAACATTTGCTGTCGGACTTTCCGCCAATAAATGTTTGCTATCAGGTTCTCAAATTTTCCGCCAACAAAACTTTGTTGTCGGAAAGTCCGATCATGTGTACACAAGTTTGTTGCACAAAAGTCCATGCATGCTCAGAAGCACAAGGAGACGGTCTTGTAAACTAGCATTCGTAATGGAGAATTAACATTTGTGACGTGGCAAATTATGAAATCTCCAAATGCAACGCACAATTCTCTTCTTCTTTAATGGGATAATAATGAAGCTGCTTTGCTGGTGATACTGATGGAGTTATTGCAAACAAATTTTCAAAGGTTTTTTTTTTCAAGTGATATCAAGAATAATAATAATAATAGCACAAAATAAAAAACGCAAAAAGAAAAGCGTGAATCAGCACTCACCAAACTTCTACTAACACGAAATTAGCAGGAGGAGCCCAAAGGGTGGCGCTAAAGAGCTGAAAAACCACGTAGTACGTCTAGTACGTCACTACGTTCGAAATTGTTGGCCAACATTTGTGTGACCCTGTGTATGCAAGACAAGTTTGAGCCAACGACCTTTGAACAAAAATCCACGGTTTTGTTGGCGGTAAGTCCGATTGTGTGTACGCAGCATTACGCTTAGTGTGAACAGCACTATGTGCTGTCCATTGTATCTTGTGCATAGGCGTTTGATGAGCCTTTTTAATGCCTCTCAAACACCTCTCAAATGTCTGCTTTTAATGCCAGTGTGAACTAGCCTAAATATGCACAGATGTAATATTTAAAAAAGATCAATTTTACCTGGCAAAATATTTTATTTCAGTCCAACTAGTCCTGAGATTTGCATAGGTCTGCAATAGTGCACAACCCAGTCTAGCAGTGTCCTCCATTAGATGTACCCCTTTAAAATGAGTAGAAAAAAGGGCAGCAAGTAACAGACAGTACGACAGCTATTTTACTGTTTAGTACACTAAATATTATTACTAATGTAGTAATTCATAAATCTACCTGATTATTTTATAGTTGTTTATTGTGGATGGACAACAGCTACGAACAGATCCAGCTAATGTGATGGATGAAGTTCAGAAGTTCCTTGGTGTTTCTCCTCATTACAACTATTCTGAAGCATTAACGTAAGTATATTTTTGAGAAAGGAATAGAACCTCTAAGTGACTATTAGCAACATCTATAATATTCAAAGATATAGTGGAGAATAAATAAAACAACCCCTTTTAGCAATGATTTTTAAGTTCCCAAGTTACCTTCTCTAAGGCCGGGTTCACACTGGTCTCCTGCTGTGTTTTACCCGTGTTTTTAGAGGCAGTCCCATTGAATTCTATTAGGTCGTGTGTTTTTGCCATGTTTTCTGAACATCACACATCAAAAGTCCTGCATTCAACATCTTTGATGCGCTTTTAGAAAATGTGGCAAAAATACGCAACCTAATAGAAGTCAATGGGGCCGCAGCTAAAAATGTGGGTGAAACGCACAGAAACCACACATACACCCAAACTGCAGCCACACTTCAGCACACCAGAGTGAATCCGGACTTTCGAGGATTGTAATGGTCAGCTGACAATATGTATACCAGGGAATCCAATTTTGATCCAATGATGTTTTTATTTTAGGTTTGATTCACATAAAGGTTTTTGGTGTCAGCTATTGGAAGAGGGGAAAACAAAATGTCTGGGAAAAAGCAAAGGTAGAAAATATCCTCCAATGGATGCAGAGGTGAGTATTTCTTTATGATAAATTACACATATAATTTTGTCCTTAAATAAAGAGCCTTTTAGGAAATAACATAATAAACTATTTGCATAATTTTCAGGTGACAAACATAAATATATAGTGTAAGTACAATCATTTTTGTTTCCTGTGAACTCGCTATTTAGGACGTACTGTATGTCAAGACAAATATGTTATACTTGTTTCAGATAGAAGATATAAAACTGCAGGTTTTTAAGGCTATTCTGCATTTTAACCTCAGAGATTTAACCTCACTTCTTGATCTGCTGATAACATTTTACCAGACAGGAATGAAAGCGATTCTTCGCCCTATGAGCAACATTTTTTGAAGCTGCTGACTTTTAATAAAAGGACAATTACCAGTCCAAGGTTCCAGAGGTGTCCTCACCTGAGCCAGTTCTTCATGGTCCATCATGGTCTTCGAGTCCACGGCACCAGCATGTTAACTGTTGGCAGCTAGCTGTGACTTGTTGTGGCTTTACAGCTGCCTGTCCACACTGTGCTTTCTGAATGGTCCCAGAACTGAAGGGGGAGGAGAACTTCTGGTGGATTTGGCACAGCAACCAGAAGAGGGAGAAGGTACCTATAAAAAACTGGAACTGCAATAGGGACACAGACTGAAATAAAAACACTTTCTTTTAGTAAAGAAGGGGAATATGACAGATAGGATATTTTATCTCCTTCTGAAATATTTCAATTTCCTGTTTCCTCAAGATACCCTATACATCCTTAAATTTTTCTTACACTTTTTATTGCTGTTTGTGTCTTGTAGACATTCATATTTAAAGCAAACTCACCCACCCATCCATATCTCCTTGCTTTTTTTTGCTGAGAAATCACTTTAAAAAAATACCCCCCTAGCATGGCTGGCCATGGCCATCTTGAGTAAGGGCTGATGATTCATGTAGCATTTACATCCTGGAACTAAATTTGCCCTTAGCTCAGGCAGACAGGCAGCAGGGTGTGCTTAGATGGGAAAACCCCTCCTCCCCTCCTCCTCTCATCTCCTGCAATCTATGACACCATTTGTCTAGGCCTGGAAATCAGGATGTAACTGAAGAAAAAAAGTAAATAAGTAAATATGATATATTTTCCTATCTATTCACTAAAGGGATTACAATTTTTTTCATGCTGATTGAGAGAGTAAAGTTCTGCTTAGTGTTAAATTAAAGGATAGACTGACCCTACAGATGTTTCTGTTAATGGTAGAGGATGACTGGCTATATTACCCCACATCATGACTGGCTGTATTACCCCACATCTACCACAGACAGCCATGGTAGAATTGTTAAAGGAAGTAGTTCCTATAGGTTTTCTGTTTGGCCTCATTATTTTGTTAGGCAGGATTGCCAGGAGCTTCCCAAACTGGTGTGCATAATTTTGCATCATTTGCTGCTCTTAGCTCTTGGAATCAGATTCATATTTCTATATAGAAATTCAGAATTTTGGAAGTTTGTGAATTTTGAAAAAAGTTCAGCTGAACCAGAACTGATCAAACTTTTTCAAAGTTTGCTCTTCTTTCCTAGGTGTTTAGGCCTCTTAGATTAAACATTTATAAAATGTAGAGGCTGCCATTGCAGACTTATTTTTGAAAGTGATAGTTGCCTGGCTATAAGGTTGACACTCGAAAATTTATATTTTCTAAGTCAGACATCCTCATCTGTATACCTGCTCTGTGGTAAAAAGTGTTGAATCAAAATGATAGCACGATAACCGAGAGATGTGGTATTTGCAAATTGAAAAAACAGTGATTGTGGCCTCCATGCTTCTTTCTGAAAAAGTTTTCTTTAACTAGTTCAAGACTTTGGACATGCTGCACACACCCCCCAAAAAAACATCATAGTACACAGGATGCATACCTCCCAACTGTCCCTGATTTCAAGGGACTGTCCCTGAATTGGAACAATGTCCCTCTGTCCCTCTTTCCTCCTCATTTGTCCCTCATTTTGGTCTCAATACCTGTATTAAAAATGCACTATTTGTCTATCAATATGTGTTTTACAGTGTTAAACCTTATATCCCATTTCTAAATTGCTCCATTTGTACATTTCATAAGCCAGTATAAAGGAATAGTATTGATAAAAAAAGCACTTGTGGGTTTAACCAATCATTTTTTGTGTATTAATTCTCCTTGTAAGGGGTAGTGGCAGAGGACGCATCCTATTAATGCATATTTTTGCTTATGGGTGTCCCTCATTCCCATCTCAGAAAGTTGGGAGGTATGCAGGATGGTGTGTAGCACATCCAGTCTTTCTGCCTTGCTGCCAGGACCCCTGCACCCATTACAAAGCAATTCACACCTCTGCTTAATCAAAGCCAGAGTTGCTGTATATGCATAGCAGCTCTTGCAGATGGGAAATAGAAAGATACAAAGTAAGAGCACTTTCACACTGCCACAGTGCGTTCTTTCAGCACCGCAGGTGCAACACAGCTTACACGCTTGTCTGGAGCCAGTTAGCTCCACGTTCCCATAGAGTTATATTGTGTCTCATATGTTTGGTGCGTTTTCTGAAAGCGCACCAAAGATGCAGCGTGCTTTCAGAAAGTGCACAAAACACGCGGGCAAGCTTAAAGACTGCACCGTGTTAAAGGGATCTAACAATGTTACTTTTGTTTCTATTCTGTTCATCCATTTGCAGATTAGAGGAGTGAACTCTGCAGATGATGTCAGTTAAAGTACAACTAAAGCAGAATTTATATTATTTTGCACATGTAATTTGATCAATTTTACTGCCTTAGTAATCTGAGGGAAAATCCTGAAAACATGACCTGTGGCAACTTGAGGACTGGAGTTGAGAAACACTGCACTAAAGGCAAAATTTTTTTTCGTTATGGAGTGGAGATGGATCACAACACCCATCAGGTTATATTGCTGTCTGTGCCCTCATTAGGGACATTCACCCTCTCTATTTGTCCTGTTTACTGTTATAATTAAAGGTGAAAGTAAAAAAACAATCCAGAATTTTGGGTTGTCCCCAGAAATGTAATATAATGCACTATTTCTGGTGACCAGGGGGTCCCCAAGGGATTACCTTAATTTGCAGGGATTTCTTCTCACTTCCTGTTTCGGCTATGGGATAGGAAATGAAGGTGAATCCCCCCAATGGGGCACAGATGACAAAAAAATGACAGGGGTTATAACCCTCTCTTACTCTATCCAAAATGAAGAAAAAAAAACAAGTTTTGCCTATAGCTCTACTTAAAAGCGATCTGACAAGCAAAAAAAATGTTTTTTAATTTTTTTAAATAAGATGTTACTCTGTTTAATAAGATGTTCCTCTGTTTAACCCCTTATTAACCCTTAGTATACTCTAATCCAGTGTTTCTCAAACTTGTTTGAGTCAAGGCACCCTTTAAAATTATATACAATCTCAAGGCACCCTTTAAAATGATGGACAGTCTCGAGGCACCCCATTCTAAAATGTAAAAAAAAAAAAATATTCTAATAGTTTTACATAATGCAGCAACATCCACACATGTAGGACACCCATCTTTAGAGGTGATTTTTTTCTTCCAAAGCAAATACACTTTTGCACATTGGTACTGACTAGTATTCCAATGTTCCCTTCTCCCTCTGTTTCTCTCCATCAGTCAGCTAGCTAATGTGACCCCAGTGCTGAAGGAGAGGAGAAAAGAGGGGTCAAACAAGGATGACAAACATCCTCCTTATCAACTGAAGACATCATTAGTTGCCAGTGTCTAGTCCTAATGGTGCATAATGAAAACCTGTGGCTTTGTGTAACCTGCTGGCTTGTATATACTTTTGGATACATTTTTAGGCATTTTGCCAAGGCACCCCTAAAGAAACGTTAAGGCACCCCAGGATGCCTGGGCACCCTGGTTTAACAAGGCTGCACTAATCAGCCGTAATTAACTCTTTCTTCCTTATTGTCTTTCTCCATTCAATTATTAGCCTCCTGCTGATTTTTTATTTTTTTGTTAGTTTCTATTCTATTAATCATTACTATTTATACTTTTTTGTTTTTGTTTGTTTTGTTCATTAATATTTTTGCCCATTTAACATATTTTTACATCATTTATGTTTAAAAATGTGCAAAAATTATTATTTATTTATTATTTCATTTGTAAAGAACTTTTCAATGTTTTGTACTAGAATCATAATTTACCTGCTGTAACTCTATTTATTTTTAAACTAAAGCTGGTCAAACAAAAGAAAAAGTGCATGTGTTACCTTTTATTGTCTACGGATTGCAACAACAACAAAAAATTGTTGCTAGTCAATATCACAAAAAGAAGCATTTTTTTTCCCTTAAAAACTAATACATGCATTATCTTCTTATCTTAAGTAATGGCAATGTTATTGCTGAATAAACAGGTCCGTAGCAGATTTGTAAAAATTGCTCTAGTCCATAGGGGGTAAACAAGTGTGAGAGGGGAAGTGGTAAAAGATGAATTCCAGGTAAGAATATTTTATACATAGTTACATTGTTCCAGCATGGATCCCGAAGGGTCTGGTATGGACTGGGGTCCATATAGCTGGGTGCCAGCAATTGCAACCGTGAGTCAGTTTAAATGTGATTTGACTCTTTTTTTTCTTTAATAATGTCATTTTTGCTGCAGCATGTTCTATACATGGTACAGATGTACCACTTTACAGGCAGACTAAGTGGACCGCCCAGGCACTATGTTTAACCACTTCAAGACCAAGCCTATTTCTGACACTTGTCATTTACAAGTTAAATCAGTATTTTTTGCTAGAAAATTACTTGGAACCCTCAAAACATTATATATAATTTTTTTAGCAAAGACCCTAGACAAAAAATGGTGGTTGTTGCAATATTTTATGTCACATGGTATTTGCGCAGCAGTCTTTCAAATGCAATTTTGGGGAAAAATACACCTCACTGAATTTTAAAAAAACTAAACAGTAAAGTTAGCCCAATATTTTTTGTATATTGTGAAAGATGATGTTATGTCAAGTAAATAGATACTTTACATGTTACGCACTCGTGCAATGGCGACAATTTAATTTTTTTTAGTGGTTAGCAATTTAGAATTACAGAGGGGGTCTTTTGCTAGAATTATTGCTCTCACTCTAACGATCGCGGCGATACCTCACATGTGTGATTTGAACACTATTTGCTTTTGCAGGCGCGACTTAAGTATGCATTTTCTTTGGTGCACAAACACACGGGGACGCGGGCACTTTAAAACTTTTTTTATTATTATTATTTTTACACTGTTCCTTTAAAAAAAATATATTGTCAATAAAGTTGTTATTGCTTGGTATTAACCTCAGTGCCTTGTTCTTCTACTTCTTTCTGGCTCATGAGGTGATCCTACCCAGATCTATTACATGAGCTGCAGGGGTGAACCATGCTATCATCTCTCATCCATCCTTCCTTCCATTCATTCATTCATCCATTCATCCTTATCTTCACATTGCTGCTTCCGCCACAAACGTTGTACTCATATAGACTTGCTGCTTCCACACATCCAAGAGGAGCGCTATGTGTATTATATACCTTGTACACATTTTATTTTTGCTGATTCTCAGAATGGCACCAATGCTGAGTGGCTGACCTCTTTCAGAATGCAGCAGACTAGTTGT
Organism: Aquarana catesbeiana; assembly: GCF_042186555.1. NCBI lineage: Eukaryota > Metazoa > Chordata > Amphibia > Anura > Ranidae > Aquarana > Aquarana catesbeiana. The sequence goes on from NC_133324.1 coordinate 681,930,206, forward strand.
TTAGAACAGGAACCAGAAGCTAGCAGACCAGGGTTAAACAACCTTTTGAGCACAGCGTGCCGAAAAATGTTTTCAAAGAAACGAGCGTGCCGATTTTATAACAAAAAAATGTCAACTTCACACTCTCAATCATGAAAAGGATTTTTTATAAAGTAAATGCTGTAAACTACTTTAGTAGTGAGAAATTAACATCCTGCACTCTTACACCTCAGATCAGCCCCAATTCCTGTAACTCCACACTTCAGATCACTGTCCCCCCTGCAAATCTGTTTTACCACTGTACCCCCCTGCTCATCTGCCCCACCTCTGTAACCCCCTGCACACCTCCTCACCACTGTAACCCCCTGCACATTTGCCCCACCACTGTACTACCCTGCACATCTGCCCCACCACTGTACTACCTTGCACATCTGCCCCACCACTGTACCCCCCTGCTCATCTGCCCCACCACTGTACCCCCCTGCTCATCTGCCCCACCACTGTAACCCCCTGCACATCTGCCTCACCACTGTAACCCCCTGCACATCTGCCCCACCACTATACATCTACCCCACCACTGTACTACCCTGCACATCTGCCCCAGCACTGTACTACCTTGCACATCTGCCCCACCACTGTACCCCCCTGCTCATCTGCCCCACCACTGTACCCCCCTGCTCATCTGCCCCACCACTGTAACCCCCCTGCTCATCTACCCCACCACTATACCACCCTGCACATCTGCCCCACCAATGTACCCCTTCCTCATCTCATCTTCCCCACGACTGTACCTCCTGCACATCTGTCCCACCTCTGTTCCCCTTGCTCTTCTGCCCCACCACTGTAACCCCCTGCTCATGTGTTCCACCAATGTATCTCCTTTCTCCTCTGCACCCCTCTGCACATATGCCCCACCTCCGCACCCCCTACTCCTATGCCCCACCGCTGTAACCCCCTGCTCATCTCTCCCACCAATGAACCTCCTTTCTTCTCTGTCCCAACACTGAACCCCCTTGCTCATCTTTCTCACCACTGTAACTCCCTTCTCATCTGTCCCACCACTGTAACCCCCTGCTCATCTGCCCCATCACTGTACCCCCCTGCTTTTCTGTCCCCCCGCTGAACCCCCTTCTCATCCCTGCCACCACTGTACCTCCTGCACATCTGCCCTACCACTGTACCCCCTTGCTCTTCTGTCCCACCACTGCAACCCCCCTGCTCATCTGCCCCATCGATGTAGCCCTTTTCTCATCTGCCCCACCACTGTACCTACCTGCACATCTGCTCCACCACCGTATCCCCATGCTCTTCTGTCTCACTACTGAATCACCTTCTCATCTGTCCTAACAGTGAACCCATCTGCTCATCTGCCACACCACTGTACCCTGCTTTTTCATCTACCCCACCAATATACTTCCTGCACATCTGTCTCACCTCTGTACCCCCTGCTCTTCTGCCCCTCCTCTGTTCCCCCTGCTCTCCTGCCCCACCACTGTTCCCCCTCTTCTGCCCCACCACTGTAACCCCCTGCTCATTTGCCCCACCAATTTTCACATCTGTCCCACTGCTCTACCCCCTTGCTTTTCTGCCCCAACACTGAACCTCCTTCTCATCTGCCCCAACACTGAACCCCCTGCTCATCTGGCCCAACACTGAACCCCCATGCTCACCTGCCCCATCACTGTACTCCCCTGCTTTTCTGTCCCACCGCTGAACCCACTTCTCATCCCTGCCACCACTGTACCTCCTGCACATTTGCCCCACCACTGTACCCCTTGCTCTTCTGTCCCACCACTGTAACCCCCCTTCTCATCTGTACCCCTTTTCTCATATGATCTGTAGAGTGGTGAAAGGAAGCAGAGATGAGACACATCTACCTGTCCAGGCACACTCATCCTGCTGATCCACCTCTCGCATCCAGCCCACGTGCTTGTATGTGATATATGTGATGTCACATACCAGCATGTGGAATGGATGCGCAATGATGAGCTCAGGTCAGGGGCATTTTCTGAAAGCAGTGGACCTGTGTGCAGGATCATAAGTTGGGCCACCGCAGCTGAGAAAAAGTGGTTGGGTGTAATTTTCATTGCACTGAATACTGCACTGAATACTGGCTGTGGCTTAAAGGGACACAGAGTGTAGGGGTTCAGTAGTAAGTGATGGAAAGATTCAAGAATAATTTCAACAAAATTCCCAGAAGCTGAACAGTAATTCCACAAATTGTCACATGATTGGAGTTTTCTCAATCACAGTGAAATCCCTTCTTTCTGAGATTGGTAGTGGCAACCAAGCGAGTCATCTTCCTCCAGCTGGTGGACAGCTAGCAGGACTGTGATTGGCTTTAGCAGTGGCCAAGTCAGTCCTCCTCCTGGAAACAGGGACCATCTCCCCCCCCAGCAGAACTGCACCCAATCTCTTCCCCATCACAAAAGCTGATGATCGCAGCTACAGCAATTAGAGAACCAAACAATGTTTCCCATCTTCTACAATGTGTGGGGGCACAGTGCCTCCCCCTCAGTGCAGGTGTGGCATGGGGAACTCTGAAATTGGAATGCATCAGTTTCTCACTGACACTTCCCTGCGCTGCTCTGCTGATGGGGAGGGAGCTGAGTGCTGGCAAAAGAGGATTTGCGTGTCGGGGTTGCCTACCCCTGATCCAGATACAGTATTTATGGCAATATTAGCTGCAATATGTAAAAAAAAATGAGAACTATAAATCTCCAACAAATATTGCGCTTAAACCTCAAATGAAACAATACCGCAAAACAAATAATACAAAATAACAAAATAAAGTGCTACAAAATAAACAGTGTTGTCACTTGTGCTTCACCACACATGTTGTAGGAGATTTCTAGTTCTCAGTTTTTGACATATTGACATTTGAGTGGGGTTATTAGTATACAGCTGCTATAATTGATTTGCACAGTGGGATTGTTATTTCTAGTACGGATTGGTCCAAGCTGGATCAAGCTATGTATAAGATATACATAAAATAAAATAAAATTCTCTCTTTCCTTTTTATTTTATTCATTTGTTTTCTACCTTACCTCTTTCGCCATAATATATACAAGTTATTTTACATAAGATTCCTTACATTTTCTGAAGTTTGCTTCTGCTTATCATTAAAACTTTCTGGAACATAAAATCCCAAGCTAAGCATACAAATCAACAGTAGCAATCTATCATAGCAATACAAAAGTGTAATGACTAAACATAATTTAATCTACTGTCAGCAAGCATGATTATCCCAGTCTACATGAGTCGCGTAGACAGATTTTAACAAAAACAAAACAAGAAAAACATTCAAAGAAAAATTATAAACTTTCCGCAGATGCAGCAGTGTCTGGTGATATATCAACAAAGACAAATGTTTGAAAGATTTTTTATTTTTTTGTTCCTGAAATATTACATTGGTAGAAGAGTACTGTAAATTTGACAGTAAGAGCCAGAAGCTGTATGGTTCTCACTTGGAATTGAAATCCTCTGTTGTATTTTCACCTTAGCTATCATTTTTAAAATAGTGGTAGCAACTATTAACACAAAATCATCACCAGACATTACGTTCAGCTTTATACCCCAGAAGCACTGTAAGTGAAACGTGTTAAAAAAAGAAATAGAGTAATAAGTGCAAATTGGAGTTTGTTGGAAATGATAGTGTCACAGACATGAAAGAAAATTTGTCTTATGCTTAGGTTGTCATTGCTGATCTTTTTAAAAAAAAATGCTAGTTTCCTGGTTGTTCCACTGATATTTCAGCTTCATTACAATGTTAGTCATTGACCTGAAACATGTATGCAGACCAGGGGTTATCACTTCATTCTAGCCTTATTTTCTGCATACCTGGCACTCATTCCAAAAAATACAATTGCCAGACAACTAGCATGTTCATAAGCAAGTCAGTATAAAAAATATGTATATATGTATATCTTTGAAAAATGACTATGTTGCCTATAAGGTTCTATAAATCTTAAAGTGATATTGTTTTTTTAAATAACAAATATGTTATGCTTACCTGCTCTGTGCAGTGGTTTTGCACAGAGCAGCCTGAATCCTCCTCATCTCGGGTACCCTGTCAGTGCTCCCAGCCGCTCCCTCCTGCCAAGTGCCCCCAGAGCAAGCAGGGGACACCCAAGCAGGCTTGCTCCCTATCCGCGGCTCTGCATGTCTGTTCACACACAGAGTCGTGGCTCGACCCCACCATTGGCAGAGAGCGCTGATCGGAGTTTTCTGGCAACCCGCTGGGTTGAATGAATAAAAACTTGTAGTGTCATGTATCAGGCTTTAGTTTATATAGTTTAGTTCATGAACAGACTTCAAGTAACAAAATAGCAATCTGAATGCAACTCCTTCAAATGCCTGCAATTTTTTTTTATTAAATTCTTCAAGACCCTCTCCAGCCTCCCACAACTCAATAAGCAGCTTAAAGAACCATTCAAGATTAAATGCAAAAATCCTTGCTATTCTTTGCACTATTGGCAAGTCTAGCTGTCAGTCTGAAGCAGAGGGTGCCATTACACACTATATCTAGGCTGTCATTTCAGTAATACTCAAACAGCTGGTGTGCCTGCAGGTGGGGAGATGATGAGACATTCTCCTACCATTAATGCCTTCCTGGGAAATTAATCAGTAATCTAATCAAAGCATATACCATAAGTATATATTGTAAATGCACAGTATGGAAATAATATGAGTTTTATATAATAAAAGATTAATAATGGTACATACAAGAAAGGTACAAGCAGGTATTATCAGCAAGGGGCCCAATGAGAGTCTTGGTGGAATTGTGCATATATACCCAGGTATATATATATTTAATAATAAAAATACACCTCCAGCTCAATGTTGCAGCAATGTACAGTTGCAGGAGCCGCTAAGGATGATTACAATGTGGTGTCCGTCTTGGTACTGAAGACCTGAAGACAACATCAGTGATGATAGGGTGATTTCCAACTGTTGTCCAACAGGCCTGAAATGCAGCTTCGCACCAGCAGAAATGGTTGTGTGATACAGGAATTTAGAGTCAGCCTATCTACTCTGCATTTTAGTCCCCTAGTAGCTCCTAATCTTCCATGCAACTGGACATCTAGCTACCTAGTGCCTAATCTGGCTCTAGTCTATGCTGGCTACTTACCCCCAATTAAAAACTAGCTATAGAATTCCAGATCAGAAGGGACAGAGATAACTAGAATAACAGGAACTGCATATAAACGCTATTTGCAATGAAAAGGTTCACACACAGAAAGGTGACCACTGTGTTACAGACTGAACTAACTGGAATAGCACATGTAAGATAACAACAAGGGAACAGATATACAGTACTTCATATATATATATATATATATATATATATATATATATATATATATATATATATATATATATATTTATTTATTTATATATACACACACACACACAGTATATACACCCAGAAGCTATGGACGACAATAGTAATTTATTAAACATAGAAACCAATTAGAAACACCTTATAATCCCTGCCTCTGGCCTGGATTAGTACCTGTTCCTTCCTAGTAGGGCACGTAGTCTCATACCCTCTTTCTCTATTTACTTCCTCTCTTTGGGGTTTCTAACCCAGCCACACAGAGACAGTTATGTACATAAATAACTCAGTGACATTAATCAGCACAACCACTTACAAATACAGGCAGTAAAGGTCAGCAATTCTCTACAGTGTCATAAAGAAGTTAAAGGGCAGATCCTTTTGAGACTGCAAGGCCCTTGACTTCCACCTATCTATTGGTTTATTGTGGTTGTACAAAGGCATAGTTGTATATAGCAGGGCTCCATAAAAGAAAGAAAACATTACTAAGACCTCTGGATACTTTAAAAAGCCACTGCTAGTTTTTTTGTTCTAAAGCAATAGCTAATTGAGCTACAGTCTGAATGTTCCCATGGCAGTCCAGTAGAGATATCTATAATGGGCACCTGCTGATTTTTTTCCAAATGGTTTGCCATGTGTAATCTGCATGCCATTATAAAGCACTGAGACAGCACAAGACTTAATTAAAAATGGCTCATGCCATACCACTGCTCTACAGTAGAGATAACTGGGAGTAGGTGTTGCTGGGCTCTGTAACAGTACCATAGCCTGCTATGGAAATATTTATGCCTATGCACCATTTATTTTGATGAAGAACCATATGATAATACAACTGATTCTTGTCCAATTCATATTTGAGTGGGCTGAGCGTTAAGCATGTAACATCCAGCCATACTTTACTTAATTAGCAAGGAACAAGAGAACTTTCCAAGCAGCATGGTGTTACAGTAATTGTCTTGTTCCATGTTATTTTCTCAGTGGGTGTTGAAAATTGAGACATTTCTATAATTGCAACTGTATGTTATGTATAATTCTGCCATGACAATTACCTGCCTTACACCAAGCTCCAGGTAATTTCAGACAACTAAATTTTTAATGAAACACTCTCAGCTAAAAAAAAATCTCTCCATGAGATCCTGATATTGCCAGCATCTCTCACTTTTTGGAATATAGAAGGGAACTTTTCTTGTGATATAGGATGAAGCATTTGCTAAATAGCTGTATTTTTAACAGCTGTATTATTATTTTAAAAAGCTGTCGATGTTGTAAAAAGGTTTAATTTAAGGCTTGTATACAAGAACACCTGAGATTTATTATATTCCAGGTATAGTGTATTTCAAACAGATAAATGAAAAAATACATTGTGTGAATATTCCCTTCAATTATCCAATAATGTGGAAAGCTAATTCCTGGTTACTTATTTAATCTGCTCATGACTGGATAACTAAAATTATTATTCACACAATTTATAATTTATATAAAGATTCTTAAAGCAGAACTATACCTGCCTCTACTTCAGCGATACAGTGTCCAGGAGCACCCTCGACACCTGCCAACTTTTTCACCCAGTCGCCTTCTGCTTCAAATCTTTGATGGTCCGGAATGAGATCACTTTTGTGCATGGGCAAGAATTCATTCATCTCAGTGAACAAGGAGCTTTAAATACTTTAATGCGGAACAGACATCCTATTTATAAAGTAACATTCCCTCTTAATTCTTTTAGAAAAGAAGCCCATACTTTGTTTTATATGAATTGCCTATAGAGTTCCCTGAGCCCTATTTTAGGATGCCTGCCCTGTAATATACACGGGAACTGTGAAATGTAAAGAACTAAAATTAATGAGGACATTTAACATTTAAAGATCCAAATCATATCTTATGCACAAACAACAATTGATATTGTGGCGCAAACAAGTGCTAGCTTCTACCGCCCTAGATGAATGTGAAGATACACTTTTGTAACATAGGTAGTTCATAAAATGTTCATAAAGAGTTCATAAAAATCCTATAGGAAGGGTGTTGTACTTCAGTGGGCAGCTCCACCTGAGACAGGAACAAATCTCTGAAATTACATTAAAGGGACACAAGGGGGCATCAGCTAAGTGCAGCATCAATGAGTGTCTTTTGCTTTCCTCTATTTCCACCTTTGCACTCCCTCTTTATTGCTGATGGTTTTGTGATTGGCTGATCCCAGGATACCCACCCCCAACTCCCTGCCTGTATATAAATTTCAATAGTTTAAGAAAGGAGCCAATAGGAATTCCAAAATGCGTCACCATACCAACCAGCCCACCCCAGGTGGGACATCACATCCTGCCTTGTATCATACAGTGGCTCTCCTCATTTTCTGGAACATTGGACTTGGCAGTGTTAACCCCCCAGTGAAGTTTACAAATGGCACCAATTTTTTACTGACAAAAAAAAAAACATGAAATTTTGTTGGCGGAGCCACATTTGTTACTGACACTGCATTAAAAAAATCTAAAATTACAGTTTTCAGTGCTAAACAGTGCAAATGTCAATATGTTAACGATAAACACATAGCTAGTGCTATTAGCAATGTGTTTAAGTTAAACAAAAGTCAAAAAACATATTTCTCCATTGACATGAAGGTCAGGTTACTATAACCCAGCCAGCACAGAGTTCCCCCTTACATCATAGTCTGCAGGATTCCCCCTTACAGTGAAAGCAAACTCTTATGTAAAGGGGAACGCTGCAGACCATGATCTAAGGGGGAACTCTGATGTAAGGGGGGCTCTGGTGACTAGAGACCACCTTCCGCAGAGTAAATACACTAAGGTAAGGCGGGTTACTAATATAGGGGGGAACCTTTATATCAGTGCCTCCATACATTATTGTGTTCACTCCCCCTTATATCAGCAACCCCCTCTCCTTCAGACTGGCCTGGTGACACTGTCATTGACCTCCTCTAAGGTGCACCGTGCAGGGCTCAGTCAGATGGCTCTAGCTTGGCAGCTCTAGTTTTAACCTATAGTGTCCTCTCCACAGTCCACACACGTCTGACGCCTCCTATGACCCCCATCCCAGCAGAACTCTCCTCTCCAGACTCCCCCTCAGAGACTGCAGACATGATAAAAGACAAGAGATGGTCAGAGGCTGCGGACATGATACCGGAGGTGGACAGAGGCTGCAGACATGGTACAGGAGGTGGACAGAGGCTGCAGATATGATACAGGAGGTGGACAGAGGCTGCAGACATGATACAGGAGGTGAACAGAGGCTGTGGACATGATACAGGAAATGGACAGAGGCTGCTGACTTGATAGAGGAGGTGGACAGAGGCTGCGGACATGATACAGGAGGTGAACAGAGGCTGTGGACATGGTACAGGAGGTGGACAGAGGCTGCGGATATGGCACAGGAGGTGGACAGAGGCTGCGGGCATGGTAGAGGAGGTGGACAGAGGCTGCAGACATAGTACAGGAGGTGGACAGAGGCTGCGGACATGACACAGGAGGTGGACAGAGGCTGCAGACATGATACAGGAGGTGGATAGAGGCTGTGGACATGATACAGGAGGTGGACAGAGACTGCAGACATGATATAGTAGGTGGAGAGAGGCTGCGGACACGATACAGGAGGTGGACAAAGACTGCGGACATGGTACAGGAGGTGGACAGAGGCTGCGCACATGCTACAGGAGGTGAACAGGGGCTGCGGACATGGTACAGGAGGTGGACAAAGGTTGCGGATATAATACAGGAGGTGAACAGAGGCTGCGGACATGGTACAGGAGGTGGACAGAGGCTGCGGACATGATACAGTAGGTGGACAGAGGCTTCGGACAAGGTAGTGTCCTCCTCACCCCCTCACAGTAGCTTTCTCCTCTGTTCACCTTCATATTACCTCTCCACATCAGTGTGTCCTCCACCTGTGCGCCTTTGACCTCTCCACAGGGCAGCACATCAGTTTTCTCCTCTGTCCCCTGCACTGCTTCACCCCCTCCCCCAGTAATATCTTCCTCTGCCCCCTTTCTGTTATCCCCCCACACATAGTCAGTGCCACTCTCCTCACCCCTCACCCCTCCTTGGCTCCTCCTCTGCTGACTGCTGTGGCGACTGGCAGCGAGTGCACGAGGCACCACCAAGAGGAAGCGGACTGGCTTCTATTCAAAAATGGTGCCAGGCAATGCCATTACGTTAATGCGCATGCACCGCTAGGCCGAGAGTGTACGAGCTTTCCCAAGACCAGCCAGCTTCAGAGCGGCGCATGTGCAGTTGCATGGTCGGCTCGCGGGCATCTTTTTTACAGGTAGCGGAGCCCGTAACGGGCATTTACAGGCAGCCCGAAAATGGGCTTAAATTTACGGGATGCCCATAAGTTAACGAGTGGTTGGCAACACTGGGGCTTGGTTTCCTCACTGACAACACGCTGTTTGCTGTCACAAGTGGCTTTTCCAGTTGATGGTTTTCATTCAATGTGGCATGGCTGCAGATAAGCTCTTTGATTTTATATTTCTGTCAGTTTGCATTTGCCTTTTTAATCAAAATAAACCTATTGATGCTGCACTTAGCTGGTGTCCCCCTTTGTTTCTTTTTTGTAAATCATATCTTACTGTATTGCCATCCTAAATAAGCCTGTCAATGGTTACATTCTTTCCATCTGAGTTATGTGCTAACATACCTAAAATTTCACAGTTAAAAACTAAAGAGCTCCATTTTAAATCAGCCTTACCTGTGACCATACCTACAGCCTTACTATGAAAATACCTTTACAAAATGTAAATGGACAGTTTTTAAAGCACACCATATTCTTTACAAATATGCTATTACCATTAATGTGAATGGGGACAAAAAAAAAAAAGCAGAAGCAGAGCCCAGTCACTTGACCTGTCAAAGTCATGTCACCAGTCTTTCCTCTAAATACAGGGTGTTTGCTGCTGCATTAACCAGCGAACACTTAATGACAGACCTCAGATTCCACACTGTGTCGTCCTACATTTTATGAATGGGTTGTAAAATGTAGCCTGCAGTGTGGACTAACATTGCAGTGCAAAGCAGAGAGATATTGGTGATATCGGCTCTCTATTATAAATCAGCTTAAATCAACACATGCAAAATCAAATGTAAAACACCATTTAGTTATCACAAAATGCATTGGGTTTATGGTCTATTAACACTCTCTTGTTTTTTTCTATTTTAGTGCCGAGCCTTCCTATCAAGCTATTATCGGGATCACAATGTGGAATTGTCCAAACTTTTGCACAGACTTGGCCAACCTTTGCCAGCGTGGCTTAGACAAGAGCTGCAGAAAATAAGATAGCAGAGAATATAAGCAAAGTATTTAAGGGGGACTTCCAGTAACCAAATGCAAGGACCACTTATTATACCAGCTGTCAAAACTTTAACATTCAGATGTTTGAGAGAGCACCACCAGAAACGCTGTGTTCCATGTGCTGGCATGTGGATCTCACCAACACTCTCCTATAGAACATGCTGTCAGTCCATGGCCTTTGACCTACAGCTTGCCATGGTTTCTGTCATGATATAAGACTGGTTAACATATCATTGGCAGTGATTTATCAAAACTAGAGCAAAGGAAAATGGAGTCAGAGTGGTGCTATTGCTAAAAACAACTTTTGAAAATGTAAACCTGATTGGTTATGGTAGTCCATGTCAGCTTCAATTTTCCTTGCTTTAGTATATATAAATCAGCCATCTAAGTCTAGAGATTGGTAAAGGTAAAACGAATAAATTGTATAAAAAAATGTGGTAATATCTTATCATTAAAGTGTAAAGTCACTGGATCATCTGATTTTACAATAAATGTTTTTATGTTACCTACCAACATTGAGTGTTTGTTTTTTAAAAACCATTAAACTAAAGCCATTTAAACTTTATAAAAAAAATTAGGCATTGCAATACTGTCCAAAAAGGTGGATTATGCAGCACTGATATTTAATATCCATAGGGTCTCTGTTGATGTTAATCTATATGTCTCCTGCTGTTTATTATAAATGTTTAAAACTGAACTCCAGGCAAACAGATAAATACAGTTTTGAATTTCTGTACAATGATTACTGAGATTTACACAGCTCTGCCAGACAACACAGTACTGTAGATCTGACTTTTCTCTACAGTAATACAAATAGGCCTCCCCTTCTTCTGGCCTGTGATTAAAAAGAAAAGGAGAAGCAGCAGACTGATGAGAGCTCTGCTCTCTCCTCCACGCTTCATGTTACTTGTTAGCACATAAGCATTCCCCCACAACTGATTTGATAATTGTGCGACTTCTTCTTCTCTTAGTTTGAGTTCTGCTGAACAGAGGGATAAAGAGGTTGATACCAGGCATCATATAAACACTAGTCCCTTTTAAAACAAAATGTTTTTTAATGGACACAAAATTGCCTATAGTTCAAATGTCTATTATTATTTGTATAATTACATTTTAAAACATGTGCATTCTTACTTGAACCACACAAATCATTCAATTCCTTCTTTTTTAATATTTTAACCATTTTTTAACCTATCCAAATATTGACTTTATATTTCAAAAAGGCATTGAGCACTATACTAGCTATATATACATTACTGTGCAAAAGTTTTAGGCAGGTGTGAAAAAAGTAAAAAAAATAATTATTTCAAAAATATAAATTTCATTGATATTTTTTCTCAATTTACTAAATGCAAAGTGAGCGATTAGAAGAAAAATCTAAATCAAACCAATAATTGTGTGACTAACCTTTGGCTTCAAAACAGCATCAATTCTTCTAGATACACTTGCACACAGTTTTTGAAGGAAATCAGCAGGTAGATTGTTCCAAACATCTTGGAGAACTAACCACAGATCTTCTGTGGATGTAGGCTGCCTCATATCCTTCTGTCTCTTCATGTAATCCCAGACAGACTTGATGATGTTGAAATAAGGGCTCTTGGGGGCCAAACCATTACTTCTTGGACTCCCTATTCTTCTTTATGCTAAAGATAGTTCTTAATGATATTGGCTGAATATTTGGGATCCTGCTGCAGAATACATTTTGGGCCAATCACATGCCTCCCTGATGGTATGGCATGATGGACAAGTATCTGCCTGTATTTTTCAGCATATAGGTCACCATTGATCAGGAAATGCTAAGAAGCGTAGACGCAGTGGTCGGCCAAGGAAACCCAATGCAGCAGAGGGAAGACACATCATGCTTACTTACCTTCAGCATCAGAATATGTCCAGCAGTGCCATCAGTACAGAACTGGCTAAAAACAGTGGGTTCCAGTTACACCCATCTATTGTCCTGAGAAGTTTGGCCAGAAGTGGTCTTCAAGGAAGAATTGCAGCCAAAAAGCCATACCTCAGATGTGGAACCAGGGCTTATTGACTCATGCATGAAAACATAGGAAATAGGGTGCAGAAAATTGGCAGCAGGTGCTCTGGACTAATGAGTCAAAATTTGAAATATTTGGCTGGAGCAGGAGGCAGTTTGTTCACCGAAAGGCTGGAGAGCGGTACAATGAATGTGTTTACAACCAACAGTGAAGCATGGTGGAGGTTCCTTGCAAGTTTGGGGCTGAAACTTTGCAAATGGAATTGGAGATTTGGTCAGGAGGATACTCCTCCCATATGTATATTGGGGATGACTTTAACTTGGTTGCTTACCCCTTATTAGATAAGAGCAAACCTACTTCCTCTAGAATGTTTCCTAAAACACTAACTAAAGCCCTCTGCGCTGCCCTATTAATCGACTCACTCCTAGTGGAAACATAGGTGTTGGTTTACTAAAACTGCAAAATCTGGTGCAGCTGTGCATGGTAGCATTTCAGCTTCTAACATCAGCTTCTTCAATTAAGCTTTGACCCAAAAACCTGGAAGCTGACTGGATTTTATGCAGAGCTGCACCAGATTATGGGCTCTCCAGTTTTAGTAAATCAAGCCCATGACGTAGAGGCCCAACAGTATACTTTTTTCGCATCTTCATCACACTTATGCCAGGTTGCATTATATATTTTGCACCCAAGTTATTATGGCTCACTCTGTTAATTCTGATATTTATCCCTACCCCTAATTGTACCATCAAATTACAACCCTTGTAAATACATTTGTTGTCTTTCAGATATCCCTTACTCTTGGCGCTTGAATGATTCTCTTACAGACCCACCAAGAAATTTCTCACATAATACAGTAATATTTTTTGTTGAATACTACCCCTGATATTTCTATGACTATTCTATGGGTCTAACATAAGGTGGTCCTTAAAGGACATCTGACTAGGATATAGATAATAAAGAAATAGTTTTTACAGTTACCAAGGATTTAGAGGGATTATTTAAATCACACGCAGCCAATCCTTCACATTCATTCTTCCAAATGATCTCTCAGAAGAAGCTGGAATTGGATACATTGCTGGAAACCCAAACCGGGAAGACAATTTCTATGGTCGAAAGCCAAGTTTCTCTTACACAGTAACACAAAATCAGCAATTTGCTTGTAAGTTGTAAGCTTAACCATACGCTGCATCCTCCCCATGTATATAAACTTCATTATTCTGCAGTTAATGTTGTTACCCATCCTAAAGCTTTTAAGGACTTCTACTCATCTCTATTATCATGCCCTTCCTTGTTCATCCTCTCCATGAAAACCTCTTGGTTTGCTAATATTTTTTTCTCATCACGATCATCATCACAGCAGAACATTCTTAATGCCCCATGCACTGAAGAGGAAATCCTTAGGGTTATTAAACCATTAAAGCATACCACAGCTCCTAGTCCAGATGGATACACTTCTTGTTATTATAAGCATTTTGCCCCCTATTGATAACTAAATTGGTGGTACTCTTTACCCATATCCTACAAGATAACTACTTCCTTGAGTAGATGTTACTTGCTAACATGACATTGCTACTGAAAACGAACAATTGCCATTTACAGCCACAAAATTACAGGCCTATTATCAATAATGATCTTAGGATCTTTAGTAGAATTTTAGCTGACAGTCTCTATAATTCCAACTCTAACCTTTCCTGATCAATCAAGGTTAGATTTATAACAGATAGCATTTGCTTAGTTTTAAATGTGATTCAGGACACAAATTTACACTCTAAACAAATTCTTCTTTTAAGCATTGATATCAATATAGCCTTTGATAGTGTCACTTGGCCCTATCTACTTGCTTTGCTACAACACTATGATTTCAAAGATGAGTTTCTTCATGGTTTTCAAGTCCTGTATCATTCCGTAAAGGCAGAGGCAAAATTCTAGTTGCAGTTCTGGGTTTTTCACACTGGGCTGTGGTACTCATCAGGGACATCCTGTTTCCCCCTGTTGTTTGCATTTGCAATGGAGCCATTGGCTATAGCCATCAATAAACACCCGGATGGTAGAGGATACTCTAATGGCCACTCTCAATTCAACTTGTTTATGTATGCAAACTATGTCCCATTTTTAAGGTCTTATAATGCCAATGTTTTCTCCTTCTTTTGTAAAAATTATGGACACAAATTCATAACACCCTCAAACTGTCATATCCCTTTCCTTATTGGGAGTTATGGCAGTTAAAATGAACATCATACGCAAATTGGTTTATTTGTTTTCAGGCTCTGTCCATTTCTTTTCCTAAATCTTTCCTGGATCAAGGCAAGTCAGAGATTAAGATGAATAAAGCAGTGCAGCGCTATACCCAGAAGTTCAAATATTACTAATAAAAGTCCCTTTAAATTTAAATCCAAAAGTTGATAGAGAAAAGGTCTCCTCTGTAGTGGTCTAAGTGCTCATGACAGTCCATGCAGTGCTATACATCCGTGATTCCACCACCAGCTAGCCAAACCGCTCACCTCAGCATATGGACCCCTGAGCTAACAGAAGGGTTAAAACAGCATTTACCACTCTCAGTGGATAAAGATGGAGACTTGCATGGGCAGATGGTCACACGATATAAAGGCAGCACTCAGTAATTGATGATCATGTTCACATGCAATAAATATAAGAGTACATAGTGCACACTGTGTGGCTAAGAAGATCACATTTATTAAAAGTCAAGTACTCACATACACAGCACTACACTCTAGTGCTGGGATAAAGGTAAAATGGCATCAAAGGATAACATCAAGTAGTAATGGTGGCTGCAGTGATGTCCAAGGAACTCCTGCATGCGTATTGTCCACATCCCGACTTCATCAGCGGTAGTCTCTACCGTTACCATTACTACTTGACGTTATCCTTTGATGCCATTTTACCCTTAACCGCTTGCTGCCCGCCGGCTGTCATATGAAGGCCAGGCGGTGTGGCTCTCGTTCTGGGAGGACGCCATATGACGCCCTCACCTTCCTGGCCCACCAGGGGGCATGCGCGCGCCGGCGGCGGCACACGCGATTGCCCAGTAACACAGCAGGACCGTGGATCTGTATGTGTAAACATACAGATCCACATCCTGTCAGGGGAGAGGAGACCAATGGCATGTTCCCAGTACAGAGGAACACCGATCGGTCTCCTCAACTTGTGAGTCCCTCCACAGTTAGAATCACTCCCTAGGAAACATAATTAACCCCTTGATCACCCCCTAGTGTTAACCCCTTCCCTGCCAGTCACATTTATGCAGTAATCAGTGCATTTATAGCACGGATCACTGTATAAATGTGAATGGTCCCAAAAATGTGTCAAAAGTGTCCGATATGTCGGCCGCAATATTGCAGTCATGATAAAAATCGCAGATTGCCTCCATTACTAATAAAAAGAAATATAATAATAAAAATGCTATAAATCTATCCCCTATTTTGTAGATGCTATAACTTTTGTGCAAACTAATCAATATACGCTTATTGCACTTTTTTTACCAAAATTATGTAGAAGAATACATATCGGCCTAAACTGAGGAAAAAATTTGTTTAAAAAGAAAATTGGATATTTATTATAGCAAAAAGTAAGAAATATTGTGTTTTTTTCAAACTTGTCACTCTTCTTTTGTTTATAGCGCAAAAAAATAAAAACCGCAGAGGCGATCAAATAACACCAGAAGAAAGCTCCATTTGTGGGGGAAAAATGATAACAATTTCATCTGGGTAAAGTGTTGCATGACCGCGCAATTGTCATTTAAAATGTGACAGCGCTGAAAGCTGAAAAATGCCAGGAAAGGGGTGAAAGTGCACTGTATTGAGGTGGTTAAACTTCTCACTAGATGGTAGTAAACACCTGTTAGATTCCATGCTATATTTCCTGAGGTTTCTGATACCTGTTTTGGAGGTTTCTCTGCTCATGGTACGCTGGTCCATATATTTTGGAGGTGTTATAGACTGACTGATATGGTGTATGATTTAAAATATTGCTTCTTATGCCCTGTACACACGATCGTACATTGATCGGACATTCCGACAACAAAATCCATGGATTTTTTTCAACGGATGTTGGCTCAAACTTGTCTTACATACACATGGTCGCACAAAGTTGTCGGAAAATCCGATCGTTCTGAACGCGGTGGAGTAAAACACGTACGTTGGGACTATAAACGGGGCAGTAGCCAATAGCTTTCGTCTTTATTCTGAGCATGCGTGGCACTTTGTGCATCGGATTTGTGTACACACGATCGGAATTTAATCGATCTGATTTTGTTGTCGGAAAATTTTATATTCTGCTCTCAAACTTTGTGTGTCGGAAATTCCAGCGGAAAAATTCCGATGGAGCCCACACATGATTGGAATTTCCGACAACACAATCCGATCGCACTTTTTCCGTCGGAAAATCCGACCGTGTGTACAGGGCATAAGATAACAGGCCATACTCTGCAACTAACACTTCCCATGTGCCTTTTATTTTTTTATTTGCCCAAATATCTGGCGCTTCACACCTTGAAGAAAAACTCATAGCTTCTATATGTGTGCTACACAATGGGCCATCACCTAAGTGCAGTCAAGCATAAATAATCCAACAAAAAATGCAACAATATGCAGTTCTTACACTTTAAATCCTAATTAGGAATTAGTACTTTTTTAAACCTTACTTTTTGCCTGTCAAACTGCTCCTTTTTCAAACCCCACACTCCATGTTTACTAAGGGCAATAGTAGCCCTGGCCACAGTTTTTCTGCAATAGTCTATGTTGCCTTGCCTGCTCAGTACAATGCCTCCTTGCTGCTGCTATAATAGCTTGTACACATTGGATCAGAAGCACTCTGCTTTCTGCACATGCGTGCCTGGGAGGCATTGTATTCCTCCTATCTCTAACCTTATCCTAGCCCACTCCAGCACTGCAGCCTTCCTTGACTTTCTTGTGATTTCTCTCAGCCCTCCTTCACTCTCCCCGCCTCCTCCCTTGCTAGCAGAATTCTGGGAAAATTGGTGGGCCAATCACACAAGCAGGAAATGATGTTTCTGGGGAGTGGTCAGTACACACTCTGTGTACAGAAAACTCCAGGTAGCCATATTGCAATGTATTCTCAGAAAATTACATTGGCTGCAGTTTGAAAGGAAAGGTCATTTTTAATAACATTCAATTACAAAATGATTAGTGTCGCAATCATATGCGCTATATTATTTTTTCATTATTTGCTATTTTTATTCCCCACGAAAGTGGAGTTACCCTTCAATTGTGTAGAAAAAAAATGAATCACAGACATGCCTCAAAACTATTTTCATTTAACATTCCAACCTTCTGGTTTTAAGAAACAGTTAAAAGAAGAAAGAAAACTGTAGTCAGTTGCAACTGTTTTTGCAGATCAAGCAGAGGAAAAAATTATGGAATCACTCAATTCTGAGGAAAATATTATGGAATCACTATGTACTTTGCAGTTCTAAAACAAACATCTGCATCAGATAACATCCTGAAAAATGATGCTATCATCACCAAACATCCTTTCAATTGATAGAATAAGAAAAGTGTCCAAAATCGCAATATAAACCTGTGCATTTATTGAAGATTTAATGACTGTCATCTCCCCGTACCTTTACCTGACATGCCACCCCATATCATCAATGATTGTGGAAATTTGCATGTTTTCTTTAGGCAGTTGTCTTTATACATTTCTTTGGAATGGCACCAAAAAAAAGTTTTGGCATCATAATGGTTTTCATTACCAAGAAAGACCAAGGAAGACATCAAAGCGTCAAGTTAGCAATATGCCTTAAAAGAAGAAAATGCACAACAAAACAAATGAGGAATAAATGGTCAGAAACTGGAGTCAATGTCTGTATTAACACCTAAACAGAAAAAAAAACAAAGTTACAGTGGGCTAAAGAAAAGCAATCATGGATTATGGATAACTGGATGAAAGAGATATGCATTGGGTGGGGTGATGATGCAGGAATTTTTGTTTGGTGCCGTTCCAATGAAATGTATGAAGACTACTGCCTGAACAAAACATGCAAATTTCCACAATCATTGATGATATGGGGTTGCATGTCAGGTAAAGGGTATGCTGGAGATGACAGTCATTAAATCTTCAATAAATGCACACGTTTATAATGAGATTTTGGACACTTTTCTTATTCCATCAATTAACCACTTCAGCCTGGAAAATTTAGCTGCTCAATGACCAGAGCACTTTTTACAATTTGGCACTGCCCTGCTTTACCTGGTAATTTCGCAGTCATGCAATACTGTACCCAAATGAAATGCGTCCTTTTTTTCCCCACAAATAAAGTTTTCTTTTGATGGTATTTGATTGCCTTTGCGATTTTTATTTTTTGCGATATAAACGGAAAAAGACCGAAAATTTTGAAAACAAATTATATTTTCTACTTTTTGTTATTAAAAAATCCAATAAACTCCATTTTAGTCATACATTTAGGCCAAAATGTATTCAGCCACATCTTTGGTAAAAAAAAAATGTCAATAAGCATGTATTTATTGGTTTGCGCAAAAGTTATAGCGTCTACAAACTAGGGTACATCTTCTGGAATTTACACAGCTTTTAGTTTATGACTGCCTATCTCATTTCTTGAGGTGCTAAAATGTTAGGGCAGTACAACCCCCCCCCCCCAAAAATGACCTAATTTTGGAAAGTAGACACCCCAAGGAAATTTCTGAGAGGCACGTTTTTGTGACAATTTTTTGTCACAAGTGATTGAGAATTGACAAAAAAAATGACACAAAGTTGTCACTAAATGATATATTGCTCACACATGCCATGGTTATATGTGGAATTACACCCCAAAATACATTCTGCTGCTTCTCCTGAGTATGGGGATACCACATGTGTAAGACTTTTTGGTAGCCTAGCCGCATACAGGACCCCAAAAACCAAGCACTGTCTTCAGGATTTCTAAGGGCGTAAATTTTTGATTTCACTCCTCACTACCTATCACAGTTTTGAAGGCCATAAAATGCCAAGATAGCACCCCCCCCCCCTCCCCAAATGACCCTATTTTGGAAAGTAGACACCCCAAGCTATTTGCTGAGAGACATGTTGAGTCCATGGAATATTTTATATTTTGCCACAAGTTGCGGGAAAAATAATTTCCGTATCGTGAGAGCAAACGCTGTTGCTGTCAAAATAAATCAATCAGTGCTGCAGCTGAATGGCATATCTGAAAAGCAAACAATGGTAATGATAAAACATTAACTCAATAAAACAACTTTATTTTTAACGCAATCTGTGCCTAAAAATATATGCCGAAGCATGGGGGCAATCCGCCCCTAATGTTAGGAGCAAATCGCTCCTCCACCCCTGCCCCCATGCTTCGGCATATATGCTCTTTTTTTTAACTGTGGTGGTGAAATCACCTCCTACAGCGCTGGAGTCAAGGCTTTACGTATCGTGGGAGCAAATGCTGTCAGAATAAATAAACCCATGCTGCAGCTGAATGGCGTACCTGCTAAGCAAATGATGGTTAACAATAAAACAAAGTAACATTACAGTAGAACGGTAAGACATACTATACCTGCAAAGCAAATACAATAAAACATAGTAAAAATAAAACATTACAGTTCTAAAATACAGTTAATATAGAGAGAGAACAATAGATATAGAACAATAGAGAGCAAACAATAGAGCGGACATTAGAAAGCGAACATAAGAGAAAGAACAATAGAAAGCGAAGAAAAATAAAACCAAAACAATTTTTGGCTTTTTTGTTTATTTAATTTTTTTTTTTTCGTTTTTTTGTGTGGTTTTTTTTTTTGCACTTTTATATAAACTGTAAACGTTCCAGATTAAGGTCTCTCAAAATGTGATGGCCATCTCATCTTTTGAGACCCTGTGTAAGTGTGCCCTAGGACTGTGCAATGCTATACCCTATGCTAATACTCCACTAGTGTGTGGTAGCGTTTGAAACAAATGCCAGGTTGGTCAGCACAGGGGGGACAATAAAAGCAGGTGTCACACCTAAATCCGCATTTTCTGCAGACACGACATCTTTTTTGGGGATTTATTTGGGTAAGGGTACCAGGAAGGACATACGGAAAATGCCTCTCATGCAGCCGGCTCACTGCATTTTGATTGGGAAGTTGGCCCACAGCACCGTCTGGAAACAGAAGGGCTGTGATGATCTCTTCCTGAAATTTAAGGAAGGATCCAGTTTGTCCTGAAGCTTTGTATAGAACATAAGCATTCAGCAGAGGCAATTGGAATAAATATACAGACACTTTTTTATACCAGCGTCTGGCCTTACAAGCAATTAAGTACGGCGCCAACAACTGGTTGTTGAGGTCCACCCCTCCCATGTTAAGGTTGTATTCATGGACACAGAGGGGTTTCTCCACAACACCAGTCGCCGTTGAATTGGAAGACAGAACGAAAACATTCTTATTATCCCTCCACTTCACAGCGAGCAAATTATTACATCTCAAGCAGGCTCTCCCCCCCAGCCTAAAACGGGAATCTACAAGCCGTTGGGGTAAGCCCCGGTGATTAGATCACACGGTGCCACATACGCCAATTCCATGATCAAATAAGTGACTAAAAAGTGGCACGCTTGTGTAATAATTGTCCACATATAAGTAGTATCCTTTTCTGAATAAGGGTGACATCAAGCCCCACACAATCTTACCAGCGCTCCCTATGTAGTCTTGGCAGTTCTCCAGCTCTATGTAACTATCTCTTCCCTCGTAAACCATAAAACTATATGTATTGCCTGTTGCCCTGTCACAGAGCTTATACATCTTGACCCTATATCTGGCAAGGTTGCTGGGAAGATACTGTTTGAATGACAAGCGGGCAGAAAACGTAATCAGGGACTCATCAACGCAGACAACTTGATCAGGAGTAAACAAGGCTGCAAACTGCTAGTTGAAGTGGTTTACGAGGGGCCGAATTTTGTAGAGCCGATCGTATTCAGGGTCACCCCGAGGACATCAGAGTTCATTGTAATTGAAATACATGAACCGCAAGATCTGCTCGTATCGTGTCCTGGTCATGGGGGCAGAGAACAAGGGCATATGATGAATTGAGTCAGTGGACAAATATGGCCGCAACTCACTTTTTTTAGTTATGCCCATGAGGAGGGATAGGTCCAGGAAGGTCTTAAATTCGGAGACTGTAATAGGTCTCCAATTTCTGGCAAGGGTCAACTGGGGATTAGCGGAGATGAATTGACCAGCATACAAATTGCTCTGGTCCACAATAGATCTATAGAGATCTTCAGTGAAAAAGAGCGAATAAAAATCAAGTGACATAAAATCAACTGTTTCCACCTGAATACCGGGGTGGCCAGTGAATGGGGGAAGTACGGGTGCTGCAGAAGTGGTGGGCTCCAAATTTGGATTGGCAAATGCAGCAGGAAGGGCACTATGGGCTCGAGGGGCCTGTCTTTATCTTCTTGGTGGCTGCGGGACACTAGTTGTGCTAGCCACCTTACCAGCTTGAACTGCACTTATGGAACTCTCCACCTCATTAAGTGTTACTGCAGTGCTGGATGTACGACCAGGATGTACTAGGCCACTGGTGCTTGCCAGTTCACCAGAAGGATGAGCGGCACTAGTACTGGCTCTCTGCTCCATAGGAGAGCCCTGTGGTTCTTGCACCTCAACAACAGCAGAAGAACGGGGGGTCGGTTATGCCTGACCTTGGCAGGGACCACTACTCTGTCGTCAGAGCTATCCGTCAGGGTGCTCAGAACCGCGTAGGCCTCTTCACTAGTGTACCTTCGATTGGACATTTTGGCCTCTAAATTTACTGGTACAACTAGTGAGACTCACAGGAAAAGAGAGCACCTGACTGTCAGTGAGTGCTTCAAAGCTACCAAAAAAACTGTTAAGATTCACAGGGATCAGGCCTGACACAGGGATCAAGCCTGACACAGGGATCAGGCCTGGCCCCTAGGCGGCCTTGCGCCCGACGCAAGGTAACGTTGTTTCGCCCACCCGTGCCATTCTGTAAGACTGCAGCGGATGGTCGGGAACCGGTTAAAAGGATGTTTGGTGATTATGACATCATTTTTCAGGATGTATTCTGATGCAGATGTTTTGTTTTAAAACTGCAAAGTACATGGTGATTCCATAATATTTTCCTCAGAATTGTAGCTTCTAGCTAGCTTCACCATAGTCACAATGGCTTCTTCTGCAGCTTCTGCAAGGACAGGATTGAGTCTTATCGGCTACATCCTGTCCACAATAGAAGACCATTTGAGTCAGTGTGTAAAGGGCATGTGCCATTTAAACCAGCCCCAGGGTTCTGGGACTTTGGTACATTAGGCATGAGCTGTGACATTTAATGCATGCAAATTTTTAGCCTTATATTTTTCAATATTCAACCTCATGTGCCAAGAAGCCACCCATTCCTCTATTTTATCAAAGTCCTGCTGAAGTGTTGCTACACCCTGGGCTTACCTATTTCCCTGCATAATTTGGTATTATCTGCAAATAATAATACTGATCTCCTGATTCAACTACGTCATTTATAAAACAAAGTTAAAAAGCATTGGCCCAAAGACAGAACCCTGAAGCACACTACTCATCACCCTGATCCACTTAGAGGCTGAAACATTTACCATTACTGTCTACACCCTTCATGAAGCCAGGTTTCTATCCATGAACATACAATTAACTCTCAGATAATAAAGCTGCCCCATCCATTTTCCCTTTTAATTGCTTTATTACTAAGATTCAAATTTAAACTTGAATGTAGAGAATACTTGGTTCCATATAGTGAAAATTGAGTAGTAGGAAAAATGGACTTTTAAGGCATGTATAGAAAAGTATAACAAAGTTTTAATAGTTTAATAGTTGAAGACTTTCAGCTTTAATTTGAGGGTATTTAGGGTATTTACATCCAAATCAGGTGTAGGAATTACAACAGTTTGTATATGTGTCTCCCACTTTTTAAGGGACCAAAAGTAATGGGACAATTGGCTGCTCAGCTGTTCCATGGCCAGGTGTGTGTTATTCCATCATTATCCCATTTACAAGGAGCAGATAAAAGGTCCAGAGTTAATTTCAAGTGTGCTATTTGCATTTGGAATCTGTTGCTGTCAACTCTCAATATGAGATCCAAAGAGCTGTCACTATCAGTGAAGCAAGCCATCATTAGGCTGAAAAAACAAAACAAACCCATCAGAGAGATAGCAAAAACATTAGGCGTGGCCAAATCAACTGTTTGGAACATCCTTAAAAAGAAAGAATGCACCGGTGAGCTCAGCAACACCAAAATACCTGGAAGACCATGGAAAACAACTGTGGTGGATGACTAAAGAATTCTTTCCCCAGTGAAGAAAACACCCTTCACAACAGTTGGCCAGATGAAGAATACTCTCCAGGAGGTAGGTGTATGTGTGTCAAAGTCAACAATCAAGAGAAGACTTCACCAGAGTGAATACAGAGGGTTCACCACAAGATGTAAACCATTATGAGCCTCAAAAACAGGAAGGCCAGATTAGAGTTTGCCAAACAACATCTAAAAAAGCCTTCACAGTTCTGGAACAACATCCTATGGACAAAGGAAAGGAACTGCTCATGATCCAAAGCATACCACCTCATCAGTGAAGCATGGTGGTGGTAGTGTCATGGCGTGGGCATGTATGGCTGCCAATGGAACTGGTTCTCTTGTATTTATTGATGATGTGACTGCTGACAAAAGCAGTAGGATGAATTCTGAAGTGTTTTGGGCAATGTTATCTGTTCATATTCAGCAAAATGCTTCAGAACTCATTGGACGGCGCTTCACAGTGCAGATGGACAATGAAACAAAGCATACTGCGAAAGCAACCAAAGAGTTTTTTAAGGGAAAGAAGTGGAATGTTATGCAATGGCCAAGTCAATCACCTGAGCTGAATCCGATTGAGCATGCATTTCACTTGCTGAAGACAAAACTGAAGGGAAAATGCCCCAAGAACAAGCAGAAACTGTAGATGCAGTAGAGGCCTGGCAGAGCATCACCAGGGATGAAACCCAGCGTCTGGTGATGTCTATGCATTCCAGACTTCAGGCTGTAATTGACTGCAAAAGTTTTGCAACCAAGTATTAAAAAGTGAAAGTTTGATGGATGATTGTTAATCTGTCCCATTACTTTTGGTCCCTTAAAAAGTGGGAGGCACATATAGAAACTGCTGTAATTTCTACACCGTTCACCTGATTTGGATGTAAATACCCTCAAATTAAAGCTGAAAGTCTGCAGTTAAAGCTGCAAATGTTCGTTTCATGTTAAATGTTCGTTTCATTTCAAATCCATTGTGGTAGTGTATAGAGCCAAAAAGATTGGAATTGTGTTGATGTCCCAATATTTATGGACTGTATGTGCATGTGAGTCCAACTTTAAAATTAATTATATCGTGCATTAATGGCATTTATCCAATATACCAGGATGTATGGATTGCAAAACCTAAATACATGTCTTACAGATAGGTCTTTATCTTATCTAAGGCAACCTCGGTGCTCACGGGCAAACTTATGGCTATACTGCATTAGACATGTAAGTATAGCAATGTTTACTTGAACATACGCCCATTTCAATTAAAGTTAGTCTAGCACTTATCTTTATATCTCATATCTTTAGTTACCTGGTGCACCCCCATATTCCATTCTATGTGTTGGTCCTTTGCTGTGTTCAGCACCAGGGCCGTGGTATTCCTTCCCTTATTGGAGAGGTGGTTGTTCAACTGCTGCATCATTTGGGTATGGGTGAGCGTTGAAACCCTCTTTAGCACCATTCATGGTGAGTTCATATGTAATGTACATTGATATGCATGCGTGTACGCACCTCAATAATTTTACATCTTATTGTCTATACCATATTCTAATTGAAGTTTGTTCTTCTAACTAGAAATACAGAATATTCCTGAAGAAGCAACATTTACAGTCACAAAACATGCAGAGCATTTTTTAATTCTTCAAGGACCTTTGAATACCCAAGAGAAAATACCGTATCTCAGTGTGGGCTTTTTCTGATACAAATAGTAAAGCCCCACAGGAAGTATATAATTGGTACTCCCCTTGGGTTAACCAATGGGTCCTTTCTCTATGTATCATTTTTGTGTTTTATTAAATGCGTACTGTATACATATGGAATTTATGTGAACTATTAAAACGTTGTTATACTTTTCTATATGTGCCGTTAAAGTCCATTTTTCCTACTACTCAATTTTCTCAAATTTGTTAGGATGTGGCAAATGTATATTTGGGGTGTTTGATTGCCACCCCCGGGGCATTGCAATCAGTTCATTCTGGTTCCATATAGTGTCACACATAAAAAAAAGTGTGGCTTATAGAAGTTATTGTGGTAACCATGTATATATCTCTTTTGTGTAATTTAATTCAAGTGAATTAATTCAAGAGATCACAGCCGGCACTGGGAGGTGGGGTTTATGATCGCAAGCAGCGATTGTGAGATTTCTGTTAACCACCAGTAACTGTTCCGGGAGCACGCAAGGCACGCGCTCTTGGCACAGCTATCCCACCAATTCATGCAAATATGAGGCTGCTTGGCACAAGGCCCACCCGCTGAGAAGCCGCATATTTGCATGTGGCCACGCCAACAGTTTAATTATTTTGCTAATTGATGTCCTCCATAATGATAATATTACCCTATTTTCCCACCATTTCTATCTGCAAAAATGGGTTAATCGCTTCCTCCTCCTTTATGTTCAGTAGCCTGTAACATACTCTCATATATAATTTAACATTGATTGCATCCATGTGAATCCACAACCAAAAGACTTTGCTGCATCAATAACATTTGTTATCCTCTTTCACAGTCACTTTCAGATTGTTCTTAGCATGTCAAGATACCCCTCCACCCCTTCTCCCAACCCTGTAACTCTGAAAGAGAATATAGCCTAGGATGCGTGCAGCCCAGCCCCATGAGCAGTCTTTTCAAGTTTCTGATACTCTGTCAAAGTCTTCTTCTAGTAAGAGAAGTTCGAATTTATTCATTTTGTTTGCCATACTCCTAGCATTTGTGGTGTACATTCCTTTTGGTTTCGTACTAGCATCTAGCATTTTATTTTGTGTATGTATTATTTTATTCTGGGTTTCAAACCCATTTTTGTACATTCTTGAATTACAGGCATACAGACAACAGTGTGCATATAATATTACAATAAACGTTCTTTGCCAAAATTTTCAAACGCATTTCAATTGATATGCACAATCTTCATCAGGAGGTGACAGGGGTACCTACATACAAAAAGAAAGAAAGGATCATACCACAATAAATAAATGCAATCTTGCACAGTCACCCCTGGGCCAAAGGTCCTCAAGGGACCATAGTGACCCATAGTTCCATTGTTACATAGTTACATAGTAGGTGAGGTTGAAAAAAGACAGTCCATCAAGTCCAACCTATATGTGTGAGTATATGTCAGTGTTACATTGTATATCCCTGTATGTTGTGGTCATTCAGGTGCTTATCTAATAGTTTTTTTAAACTAACAATGCTCCCCGCTGAGACCACCGCTTGTGGAAGGGAGTTCCACATCTTTGCCACTCTTGGAGTAAAGAACCCTCTACGTAGTTTAAGGTTAAACCTCTTTTCTTCTAATTTTAATGAGTGACCTCGTATCTTGTTAAACTCCCTTCCGCAAAAAAGTTTTATCCCTATTGTGGGGGTCATCAGTACGGTATTTATAAATTGAAATTATATCCCCTCTTCTCCAGAGTGAATAAGTTCAGTGCTCGCAACCTTTCCTCATAACTAATATCCTCCAGCCCCCTTGTTTACTTAGCTGCCCTTCTTTGTACTCCATTTCCAGTACATCCTTCCTGAGGACTGGTGCCCAGAACTGGACAGCATACTCTAGGTGCGGCCGGACCAAAGTCTTGTAGATCGAGAGAATTATCGCTTTATCTCAGTCAACCACCCATGGCAATATCTATACAAAAATTAGTATTATAAGTACAATTCTGGTGAAACTCAAAATTAAAAGAGCCACAGAATAATTTTAAACTTTTTAAAAATCTAACCCAAATAGTGGAAATTTGGGGTATCAGGAATCTGGGAAGGTGACTCACATGGACTTCACAAAAAAGAATAAGGAAGGAGGCCTGTAAAACGATATATGGTTGTAAAAAAAAACATTTCTATCTACTTCCATAAACAGAAAAACACAGGCAAGCCCACATATGAAGTTCATTAAAAAGGAGAAGTGTGGAATATATTCACTGGTCGCATACTATAGGGAAAGCTACTCTGGTCCTGGCAGAGTGAGAATGGCAATATATATATATATATATATATATATATATATACAGGCCATCTGGATCAGCCAAAAGGGAACCACAATTTGTGCTGGTCCGCACCCATCATGGTGCCAAACACATGGTCTCCCTGGTATCAACATAGTGAGGTGTGTACAACACCTGCCAGTTCAATGGGCGTCTGCACCGTTGCAATACGCAAGCTCATGCAAACGCAGTGCCACATTGTGCGTCGTGACATCACGCGCATGCACAAGAAGGCCAGAGCTTGGCAAAGGGTCCAAGGATGCCACCGCCACAGACAGTAGCCTACTCCAGCCACTCCCATCCTTTATATCCAGGTACCTACCCTTGCGGATTGCTTGTATTGGTCGTTTATGTTGGGGAGAGGGGTTTGTCATGTTGCCCAACGGTGAGATCCTAAAGTTACAAATCTTTGCTAACTGTTAAACAAAGGGAGTGGTTTACTTATTATCATGTGATTGCTGTGCATTCTATGTAGGAAGGACAAAACAAGAATTCTGGTGCCACATGCACAAACATATTCACAGTATAAATATAGGGAATTTATATCTTCCAGTTGGAAGGCATGTTGCCCAAGTTCATAATGGCAAATTTCTGAAAATGTGGACCATGTACATATGCCGAAGAGGAAAGGAGATTGGAACAAATCCCTTCTCCAATTGGAGTAAAAGGGATATGTAGATTAAATGCAACCTCTCCCCCTGGTTTAAACGATATCCGTCAGGAAAAAATCCATTCAATGAGTATCACCGTTGGGCATTGGCAAAGAAAGTTTATTGTAATGTTATATGTACACTATTCTACTATATTACTACTATTACTCTATATGCCTGTAATTCGGGGTACCAATGCAAAATAATTTTTTTGTACATTTGATACATTTTTGTATAACAAAAATTGAATATTTGTATAACATTTGGTTATGGTTTTGGCTGCAAGAAAGTCCCTTGGGAGAATTCCTCTTTTTTTCTATTATCTGAACATCTTTCTTCAGTGGAGTGCTCACCCAAAACTGAACATATTCTTATCAATGGTGCTTTTAAATAAACACACGCCTATACTCCATTCTAGTTTTTTGAGCACATAACTTTGTGTATATTGCAAAGCACTACAACAGTGGGTGTACTTATTATTATTGCGTGCAGGCTGAAAACGTAATTCATGTGCAGATACTTCTGACTTGGGTAGATTGGTTGGTCTGTCATCCATGCTAGCTCATCCATCTGCAGGTGTTAACAGGAATGAGGTTGCAGTTACTGATGATTTAGTCAGACAGTGGGGCAGCTTATTATTCATCTAGCCTTTGCATGTGCCATGTCCGTATGCTGATGCATTTTGTCCTTACTTCAAAGGACTTCCTTAGGAAGAAGTTTAAAATGAATTATAATATACATTTTATAGATATCTTTAACATTAATACAAATATTTTTGATATTGCCCTGTGTTTTCGGAGTGTATATTTTGTGTTACTTAATTCTTCCTTAACAGAACTACACCCTCCTCATTGAGGTAAAGTCCATGCCTATTTTCGAGCCTGACTGAAAAGGTCAGCCGTGTTCTCCATGAACCCTGGAACCTTTAGGCTCTCCACTGGCCTTTGAGCTCCTCACCCTTCCTTCTATTTATGGAGGGAAGAATTTTCCACACCACAATGTCTGAATTCAAAGGCAAAATGTTGGTGACAATAAAGGTTGCAGACAACATGGATCACAAGCAAGACACTTTAGACTCCTTGCTTGGGTGCATTTATGCCACTCTGCTTCAGGATCTATGCCTTTCCACACCTCAAGCTTCTTTTTTAACTGTTCTAGAGAATTGAAATGTAGGGAATCCCAGTGATTCCACTGGCCCAGTAGGATGTGGTATTTGGACATACTCCAGGGTGACTCTTCTTGAGGCCTTTCGGGTCATCTGGAACTTCTGTCTCATGTATTGGTCCATCACCTTGCTTCTTGGTGACTGGCTTTAACAGCATAGCTGTTAAAGACTAGATCCTGTGGGACAGGGGCTTTTATAATTCAATAGTTTGCATGTGAGTCAAATCGGCGGCTATTGCACAGACTTTGCACCAATTCCCAAAAGTAGGTCCTGTACTACTTTTGGTGACTTTGGGGAGTGATTTGTATAGACATCTGTGCAGGAACCCGCACATATATCTGTCAAATCGACACTGAAGTTGGACTACATTACCGGGTTGAAATCCTGCAAGTTCAGCTGATGTTCAGCAATGTGAACACTTAGTCATGCACTCCACAAACCTGGCCCTTATGGAGAAGTGTCAAGAAGAAAGCCATAAGAAGTCCCGTTTGCAGTTTGCGAGAAGCCATGTGGGAGACACAGCAAACACGTGGAAGAAGGTGCTCTGGTCAGATGAGACCAAAATTGAACTTATTGGCCTAAAAGCAAAACTCTGTGTGTGGCAGAAAACTAAGACTGCACATCACCCTGAACACACCATCCCCACCGTGAAACATGGTGGTGGCAGCATCATGTTGTGGGGATGCTTTTTTTCAACAAGGACAAAGAAGCTGGTCAGAGTTGTTGGGAAGATGGATGGAGCCAAATACAGGGCAATCGTAGAAGAAAACTTGTTAGAGTCTGCAAAAGACTTGAGACTGGGGCGGAGGTTCACCTTCCAGCAGGACAATGACCCTAAACATACAGCCAGAGATACAATGGAATGCTTTCAATCAAAGCATATGTATGTGTTAGAATGGCCCAGTCAAAATCCAGACCTAAATCCAATTGAGAATCTGTGGCAAGACACGGAAATTGTTGTTGTTCACAGATGCTCTCCATCCAATCTAACAGAGCTTGAGCTATTTTGCAAAGAAGAATGGGCAAAAATGTCACTCTCTAGATGTGCAAAGCTTGTAGAGACATACCCAAAAAGACTTGCAGCTGTAATTGCAGCAAAAGGCGGTTCTACAAAGTATTGATTCAGGGGGGCTGAATACAATTGCACGCCACACTTTTCAGATATTTATTTGTAAAACATTTTGAAAAACATTTATCATTTTCCTTCCACTTGACACTTATGTGCCCTTTTTTGTTGGTCTGTCACAACAAATCCCAATAAAATACATTTACGATTCTGATTGTAAATTGACAAAATGTGGAAAATGTCAAGGGGTATGAATACTTTTCCAAGGCACTGTAGTCCTGAAAAACATACACAAACGTGGAAGAAGACTTTAGCTTTTGGATTCAGTTGGTCTTTCTGAAATTGTATAAATCCTATGTAAATTACATTGAAATCAAACTATATTTTATTATTTACTTATTTTCTGCAGCTTCCCTTTATGCGCAAAGATACCTAGGGGTTGAGTTGCTAAAACTGGAGCGTGCAAAATCTGGTGCAGCTCTGCAGAGAAACCAATCAGCTTCCAGTTTTTTTTGTCAAAGCTTAATTGAACAAGCTGAAGTTACAAGCTGATTTGCTACGATACACAGCTGCACCAGATTTTGCATTCTCCAGTTTTAGTAAATGAACCCCTATGTATTATTTTTGTTATACTAAATTGATATTACGGCAACAATTTTCACAGTTTTTTACAAAACTAAGGGAGATAGTATAGTTACAAACACAATCTAACACAGGAAGGTTCCGAGAAGGGTTCAGGGGGCTTACAATCTAACGTTAGAGAGGTAGTGGATACAAAAGGTAATTACTGTAGGAAAATACATTTCCAGTTGTTAGGCTTCCCTAAAGAGATGAATTTTCAAGGATCGCCTGAAGGCAGACAGCATAAGTGATGGCTGGATGGGTTGGGCTGGATCGGTTGGGCTTTGAAAAAAACCCTGGAGACAAGCATGGGAAGAGGTGACAAGCGGGATAGAGAGCAGGAGATATTGGGAGTGAAAAGAACAGTTTGGGTGATATTTTGAGATGCGGCTGGTGATATAGCTTGGGGCAAAGTGAATGGCTTTGTATGTTGTGTTGTGGCAAGGGGAAGCCAGTGGAGGGAAATGGTAAATTTAAGCAGGCAAAATGCCTTCCACGGAAGATTTCCTTTATTACTAAGTTTCCTTTATTACTATTACTAAGTTTACCAAAGGTCGTGAATGCCAGAAGGACATTGGAACTGTGTCTTCCAAATGGTCTTTTCAGTATCTGACAACCCTATAAACACCATTAGGGATGAGCCGAACACCCCCTGGTTCGGTTCGCATCAGAACATTCGAACGGACCAAAAGTTTGCGCGAACTTTCGAACCCTGTTAAAGTCTATGGGACTTGAACATGAGAAATCAAAAGTGAGAATTGTAAAGGCCAATATGCAAGTTATTGTCCTAAAAAGGGTTTGGGGACCCTGGTCCTGCCCCAGGGTACATGTATCAATGCAAAAAAAAGTTTTAAAAACTGACTTTTTTTGGGAGCAGTGATTTTAATAATGCTTAAAGTGAAAAAATAAAAGTGAAATATTCCTTTAAATATCATGCCTGGGGGGTGTCTATAGTATGCCTGTAAAGTGGCGCGTGTTTCCCGTGTTTAGAACAGTCCCTGCTCAAAATGAAATTTCTAAAGGAAAAAAGTCATTTAAAACTGCTTGCGGGTTTAATGTCATGTCTGATCCCGGCAATATGGATGAAAATCATTGAGAAACCCCCCCAGCCCATTACTAGCCCCTTTGGGTCTTGTATGGATATTAAGGGGAACCCCACACCCAAATAAAAAAGGAAAGGCGTTGGGCCCCCAGGCCCTATATACTCTGAATAGCAATATACAGGCTGTGCAAACAAGACAGGGACTGTAGGTTTGTTCTTAAGTAAAATCTGTTTGTAATTTTGAACTGGTACATTCTTTACATGTAGCTCCAGCCAAAAAAAATATTTTTAAGCTTTTTGGAAAACATAGGGAAGGATTATCATCCCTGTAACATTTGTTTTTCTGTCTGTGCGCCTGCTCAGAAGATTTCGCCTCAGTTTCTGACCCAATGACAATTGGATTTTGAAAATTTGGTTTTAGTGAAACAAGGAACTCTTACAGGAGAGAAATTTCTTTCCTAGGGGTAGATTTCCTCTCACTTCCTGTTGTCTCCTTCCATTTGCAAGTAGGAGTCGTTTGTAAGTTGGATGTTTGAACGTAGGGGCCTGCCCTATATGATCTGCAGAAATTTGGGCCTTAGGTGTTGGTGTTGCCACAACACTATAAGCCCTCACAGTTACTCTTGGTGGGCGCAGGAACGGGCCCTGCTTTTGAATATTAGATCAAGAATAGTAATTACATGCCCCTGTTGAACAGGGTCAGAAAAATTGGGCCTTTGGTGGTGGACGGTGTGGTGGTGTTGCCACAACATTGTAAGGCCTCACAGTTACTCTTTGTGGGCACAGGAACGGGCCCTGCTGTGATATATTAGATCAAGAATTGTAATTACATGCCCCTGTTAAACAGGGGCTGAAAAATTGGGCCTAAGGCACTGGTGCTGGTGCCATAACACTGCAACCCCTCACAGATACTCTAGTTGGAGCGCAGGAATGAGCCCTGCTGCAAAGTATTGCATCAAAAATTGTAATTACACGCCTCTGTTAAACAGAGGCAGAAAAATTGGGCATTGGGCACTGGTGCTGGTGCCACAACACTGCAACCCCTCACAGATACTCTAGTTGGAGTGCAGGAATGAGCCCTGCTGCAAAGTATTGCATCAAAAATTGTAATTACACGCCCCTGTTAAACAGGGGCAGAAAAATTGGGCCTTAGCCACTGGTGGCGGTGCCCAGAACCAAAAATATTCTTACAAGCTATCAGCATGAACATTGAGGATGAAGAGGATTGTCACTCATAATAGTCACTCAGCATCAGCATAGGCAATCTTGAAGGGATCTCACTTTAAAAAAAAAATTATTCGGTTATATCAGCATCAGGTGCTTGGTAGCTGGTGATCCAAGACTGATTCATTTTTATGAAGGTCAGCGGATCGACCGATTTGGTGGACAGGTGCACCCTGTGATCGGTTACAAAGTCTCTAGCAGCACTGAATGTGCGTTCCGAAAGAACGCTGGATGCAGGACAGGCCAGTAGCTCAATTGCATACTGTGCAAGCTCTGGCCAGTGATCCATCCTCAAGACCAAGTAACCCAGAGGATTTTCGGTGGGAAAGGTGTCCTAGTCTGATCTTGCCCCTAGGTATTCCTGTACCATGTGAATCAGACGCTGTCGATGGTTGCTGGAACTGATCATACCTTGGGGCTGCAGACTAAAAAACTGTCTGAACGCATCGGTCAGACGGCCACCTTGTCCACCGCTCCTTCTGTGACTGACCGAAGCCTCAGCAACACGTTGTCCAGGAGGACCAGGAAACTGTAACCTCCCAGGCTCTGGAAACGCGTTGCACAAACTTTTCTGCAAGGCCTCCCGAAGATGTTACATCCTCTGCTCCCTCTGTGACAGCAAGATAAGGTCCGCAACCTTACCCTTGTAACGTGGATCAAGGAGGGTTGCCAGCCAGTAATGATCCCTCTCCTTGATACCACGAATACGAGGATCCTTCCACAGGCTTTGCAGGATCAAGGAGGCCATGCAGCTTAGGTTTGCTGAGGCATTCGGTCCAGAGTCCTCTGGGTCACTAAGGACAACATGATCCATAGCCACCTCCTCCCAGCCACGTACAAGTCCATGGGTTTCTTTGGACTTGCTGCTGCTGAGTGCTAGGCCCCACCTCCATGCTGACACAATCCTCCTCCTCCTCCTCCTCCTCGTCCTCTTCCTGTGTGATCGGCAGGCATGCAGGAACACTGTCTGGATAAAGGGGGCCTTGAGAGGTAAGGAAGTCCTCCTCTTCCTCCCTCTGTTCTGCCTCAAGTGCCCTGTCCATTATTCCATGCAGCGTGTGCTCCAATAGGTGGACAAGAGGGACAGTGTCACTGATGCATGCACTGTCACTGCTCACCATCCTCGTGGCCTCCTCAAATGGTGACAGGACAGTGCATGCATCCCTGATCATGGCCCACTGGCGTGGGGGAAAAACCAAGCTCCCCCGACCCTGTCCTGGTGCCATAGCCGCACAGGTACTCGTTGATGGCCCTCTGCTGCTTGTGCAGCTGCTGCAGCATGGACAACGTTGAGTTCCACCAGGTAGGCATGCCACAGATTAGGCGGTTCCTGGCAGGTTAAATTCCTTTTGGAGGTCAGCCAGCCAGGCACTGGCATTATATGAGTGGCGGAAATGCACACAGACTTTCCTGGCCTGCCTCAGGACATCCTGTAAGCCTGGGTACCTGCCCAAGAACCGCTGCACCACCAAGTTAAGGACGTGAGCCAAACAGGGCACATGGGTCAGTTTTCCCTGTCAGAGGGTGGAGAGGAGGTTGGTGCCATTGTCGCAAACCACCATTCCTGCCTTAAGCTGGCGTGTCGTCAACCACCTCTGAGCCTGCCCCTGCAGAGCTGACAGAATCTCTGCCCCAGTGTGGCTCCTGTCCCCCAAGCACACCAGCTCAAGCACCGCATGGAATCTTTTTGCCTGCGTAGCCCCTTGAATGCCTACGGAGCACCGCTGGTTCCGAGGACAAATCAGCACAGGAAGAAGCCATGGAGAAAGAAGAAGAGGAGGGGGTGGAGGAGAGAGGTGTGGCCGAATCACCACTAGTATTAGTTTGGAGGCATGGTGGCAGAACAACCTCCAACACTACTGCACCCTGTCCTGCATCTTTCCCAGCTGCCAGCAGAGTCACCCAGTGCGCGGTGAAAGATAGGTAACATCCCTGTTCATGCCTGCTGGACCATGAGTCCATGCACCTTACCGCTGACTGCCCTGTCCAGCGAGGCATGGACATTGGCTTCCACATGCCGGTAGAGAGCCGGAATCGACTTCCGTGAAAAAAAGTAGCGTTTGGAAACCTGCCACTGAGGTACTGCACATTCCACAAACTCATGGAAGGGGGCAGAGATTACCAACTGAAAAGGCAGCAGTTGAAGTGCTAGCAAATTAGCCAAGCTAGCATTCAACCGCTGGGCATGTGGATGTCACCGGTGGAGCAACTGGGGTAGGGAAATCTGCCTGCTAGAATCGGATGTTGGTGTACCGATAGCAGATTGCCCGCAAGTACGTGGCAGTGGCACACCTAATTCTACACCTTCATTCCTCTCAGTGCAGGTTTCTGAGAGGACTGAAGGTATAGTGGGGTTGGACATCCCAGCTGACGAGGAGGAGCAAGGAGAGGTCCGCCTTGTTCTTTGGTGTGGGTCTTTTAGGTAGTGTTGCCAACGGTCTGCATGGGAGCTCGACATATGTCTGATTAAGCATGTGGTGCCCAAGCGCTTGCTATCTAGTCCATGCTTGATACGCTTCAGACATATGTTGCAAATAGCACCGGTGCGATCTGCTGCACACGTCTCAAAAAAGGCCCACCCCAAAGAACTTTTGGAATAAAGTGCGGAGTCAACAGCGCCCTGCACTTGCGGAGCTCTGCGGTGTGATTCAGTTGGTTGGCTGCCATTAAGCTGGCCCCTGGAGGGCATCCTGCCTCATTGGAGATGTACCTCCTCCTCCTCCTCCGCCTCCTCCTCCTCTCTCCTATCAGGCATCCCAAGTCGATGCCTGATAGGAGAGAACATGACTGCCAGTTTGTTGTCCTTCTTGGGCAACCCCTCTCTCTGGGCTCACGTTACTGCCTTCCTCAAGCTTGGTACCATCATCGGAGCCTTGAAAACGCAGCGTATCCTCCTGCAGCATGTACCCAACACTGTGGTCGAACAGTTTGGGGGACTCCTCCGGTGGGGCTAGGGAAGGAGTAACTGATGATGACCTTGAGTCCAAGGAATAGGCCACTTTGGCACCTGCATTGGCAGCCAAGGTAGCCTGGGTGACAGAGGATGAGGACGATGAGGACGGCTTGGCCATCCACTCTACCAACTCTTTGGCATGTTGTGGCTCAACACTGCCAGCTGCCGAGAAAAAGGACAAGCATGCCCCACGGCCACGTGCTGATGAGGATGCACCGTGTCCACGACAGCACTGTTGCCTCTAGACACAGAGCCTGCTTGCCCTCTTTTATTGGCCTGTGACTGTCTGCCTCTGTTTGTTGGCCTTCCAGACATACTATCTTTGATGTCTTGGAATAGGTACACAAGGAATGGCCTGCAGTGAGATGTAGCTGCACAAAGCTGGCATGTATATATATATATACTGATTATACTGCAGCTAGCTGAATCACCTGCCTGCCTGTAGTATTATTAGAAAGAGAACACCAGCAATTGTCTGCAGTTAGCTTTAGTTGCACACTGCGCACAGGATACAGTACACTGACTGAAAATACTGCAGCTGCCTGCCTGAGGTATTAATAGAAAGAGGACAACACCAATTGTCTGCAATTAGCTTTAGTTGCACACTGTGCACAAGATACAGTACGCTGCCTGAAAATACTGCAGCTGCCTGCCTGAGGTATTATTAGAAAGAGAACACCAGCAATTGTCTGCAGTCAGCTTTAGTTGCACACTGTGCACAGGATACAGTACACTGACTGAAAATACTGCAGCTGCCTGCCTGAGGTATTAATAGAAAGAGAACACCAGCAATTGTCTGCAGTTAGCTTTAGTTGAACACTGCACAGGATACAGTACACTGACTGAAAATACTGCAGCTGCCTGCCTGAGGTATTATTAGAAAGAGAACACTAGCAATTGTCTGCAGCTAGCTTTAGTTGCACACTGTGCACAGGATACAGTACACTGACTGAAAATACTGCAGCTGCCTGACTGAGGTATTATTAGAAAGAGAACACCAGCAATTGTCTGCAGTTAGCTTTAGTTGAACACTGTGCACAGGAAACAGTACACTGACTGAAAATACTGCAGCTGCCTGCCTGAGGTATTATTAGAAAGAGAACACCAGCAATTGTCTGCAGTTAGCTTTAGTTGAACACTGCACAGGATACAGTAGACTGACTGAAAATACTGCAGCTGCCTGCCTGTAAGTATATTAGGAAGAGAATAACAGGAACGGATCTAGCTTAATTGAATACAGTGTGTGTATGTATATATATGTACAACACCTGGGATGCATATATATACACAATACACTGACTGCAGCTAACTGACTCGCTTGCCTGCTCAAATGAAATGACACTGTCTCTCTCTCTCTATCTCTCTCTCAACGCCGAAACACACTACACAGGGCCGACGTGCAGGCAGCCTTATATAATGTGGGGCATGTACTAAATCCCCTGAGGCATAATTGGCCAAAGCCACCCTGCCAGTTATGGCTCTCCGTTCTTACCGCGCTGTGATTGGTCAAAGCATGCGGGTCATAGTGCATGCTTGGCCAATCACCAGCCAGCAATGCAATGCCGCAGTGAATTATGGGCCATGACGCGCCACTCGAATTTGGCACGAATGGACCATAATGTTCGTAATTCGACGAACCGTCGAACAGTCGATGTTCGAGTGGAACTTACGTTTGACTCGAACTCATAGCTCATCCCTAAACACCATATGACCACATTCATAATGTGCGTATAATAAGTGGATAAATGGTGTATATTGCAGGCACTCCATGGCCCCTTTTCCTCAGTGAAATTAATGTAATTTGGTTAAAAATATATCAGAGCCCTAAATCTCTTGCCTTAACAGAAATGTCCTATAGAAATCTGTTAAAATGTAAGTCAAGGCAAAAAAAAGCTTGTTTGGCTGTACTTCTCCTATGGATCACAGGAGTGCCGCTGAGAGCCTGAGACAGATGTCAGTCCAGGTACCTGGCGGATCCAGACTCAGTGGTCCGGATGATGCGGTGCCTGAACTGACATTGGTGACGTCAGCAGAGAGCAGACTTTGCACTCCTGTGATCCATAGGAGAATTGCAGCCAAACAAGCTTCTTTTTGTCTTTCATTTACATTTTAACAGATTTCTATAGGACATCTCTGCAAACCGCTGAGAACCTGAGATGGCCCCTCTTACCCCTCCACAGCCCAGTGCTCCAATGAGTGAGGAGGGAGAAGAGCAGAGAGCTGTGACTGATAGTCTGTAGTTCTCTGCTCATGGAGCTCTGAAAACCAAGCAATCGATGTTTGATCGCTTGGGTTTTGGTGTAGAGGCACCGGGGGACAGATCCAGCATGGGACTCATGCTGCATTTTAAACCCCCAGAACGATATAAACTTACTGAAAGCAGAGGCACTGTAGAATAAAAAGGTGATATTTGCAAATTCTTATATCACATGATATTTGCGCAATTGTTTATTAAATGCAAATTTTCAGGAGAAAGTATAGTAGCATTCATTTTAGTGCAAGAACACACAATATAACACCTATTTTTTAGTTCAAATATAAAAGCTGAGGTTGCATCTAGTAACTAGATACCAAACATTCCATGTCTTAAAATTGTGCCCTTAATATCCCAAAAAACGACAGTGCCCAAAAATCACCATAGGTGATGCTTTTATAGCTTTTACAGCTCATCAGTCTAGATGAGCACACCCTGGGCTTGCATTTGCACTTGCACTTGTGTGCGCGCAACGGGGGTTACAGCAATGTTTTTAAATTTGAATATATTTTATTAAAATGTATGTTTTAAAAAAGTTTCTTTTATTTTTTAAATTATTTTTACTTAAATGTTATCACAAGGGGTTAAAGTAGTTGTTAAGCCACTTTATGCACTTTATACCATTCTCTCTGTTTAATAATCCTTTGTGCCCCTTATGTCTGTTTTTTTTTAAAAATAAGCCATTCTTTACCTTATCTCAGAGTGCTGCTCGGCGATTACGTGAGCCACCGCCTCTCTACTCTCCCTGTCTGACAGCTGTAGCGGGCGGGGTCGAGAAACCCCTGCCGACGTCAGTTGGGAGGAGGAGAGAAGCAGCAGGTCACGTGAGTACCTAGCGGCGATCTGAAATAAGGTAAAGAATGGCTTATTTTATAAAGCATAGACACGGGGCACAAAGGATTATTAAACAGAGAGAATGGTATAGAACATTTAAAGTAACTTTTGCCGCAGGAGGGGAGGGGGCAGGCACTGACACAAAAGCATACAGGCGGGGGGGGACAGAGGCAGACACAGGAGAGCTGCAGATAGAGATGATGGAGGCACTGATGGAGGTGCGTAAACTGACCACGGTGTCAAGGCTCAGCAGCCATGATAACAGGGATCCAGGCAGGATCAGCCAGGTTTTTTAGGTTATACAGGGGGCCAAATTAAACAGCACAAGCACTGTGCTGTATAACATGCTTTAAAGGAATAGGATCAATATATATATATATATTTTTTAGGTTAACAAACGCTTTAAGGAAACTCCAAGTGATAGCATTGGAAAAGTGACAGGTACTCTTTAAGGAGACATTATGGGTCTAAAAGACCCATAATGTCTCCCCTGCCCTTCACACCATCTAATCAAGCAGTTTACTGGTCTGGAAATGGTGCATATAGAACCGGAAGTGACATCGGGAGAGCCCGGGAATCACGGGAGATGGGGGGGCTGCTGGAAAGAGGGGGGCACTGCACTGCCAGCTCTGTGAAAGTGATCGGCAGCTATGGAACTGCCGCATCGCTTTCACTTTCAAGCCAGGAGTCTAAACAATATGCGCACAAGCTATTGCAGCCAGCAGCTTGTGATTAAGGGTTCATTCTTTGGACATACGGTTTGTAGTGCGTCCAAAGAGCTGAACTGGTTAAAGACCCAGAAACTAGAGAAAATTACCTATTGATCTTCCAGAAATACATTTAGCATCTATGTTCTGTTGTGGGCTGACACACAAAATGATTGTGAACTGAGTGTTGTCAGCCCTTCTAGTTTTCTTTTGCTAAACTACTCAGCCACTCCCACTATTAGATCTATACAACAGGAAAAAAGGGCTAATCATTCTGTATTTCAAGGTAAGAACTTTGAGGCTATTCAAGATAGCACCCGAAGTGCACACAGGACACTAAACAGCTCTGAATTTCTCACAAGATCAATGGGTATTTTTTGCACTTGTCAAACAGATATAACAAAATGCTTCTAAAAGCCATTACTTTACAAACTTCCATATCATTAGTTAGTTCTTAAAGAATTCTAAAATCCTATTGCAATCACCTAATGCTAATGGGCAAAAGCCATAAGTCTTAATAATCCACCATACACAAAGAATGTCATTTCATCAACCCATGGAAAAAATGATCTCATGCAGTTGGACAATTAAAATAGAAAATGTTCTTTAGATTTTTTTGACAACAGCTGCTATTCTAAACAAGTTATGCATTATGCTTGATTTTCCCAACTGACGCAAGGAGTTAGACCTTACCACACTATTGCCAATACTAATGTCAATCACATCTATAGTTAAGTAATTATTCTAAAAGAAATCTACAGTTAATTTTCTCATTATACTAAAAATAAATTGACTATGAGTCTATAGAGAATACAAAAGCACACTGAATACTAATGTGCATGCTTGTTAAAAAACATGGTATTTCATCTAAAGAGTTGTAAAGGGAATGGTTACGTGAGATAACACTGCATATAGACATCTCATTTGCAGCTATAATCTCACTGTCTGTGGAGCTGTTATGCCACGCAAATACCTCTCCACTGGTATCACTAATTATGTCATCGCAAATACATAGTAGATTAAAAGTGACATTTTTTACGTTTTCTTTATTTTTTTCTTAGCTCGGGCAACTAAAACTAAAACAGAATACATTCAATAATTCAGACCTGCCCCATACAAGACTTGATTGTCTTTATTATTAGAAGGTCCTCATATTGTCAAATGAATGAAAATGTACAAACACCTGGTAGTCTGTACTACAATTATGGCACTATTTTGATGTTGGCATAGCATTTGGTTTGCTCCCTGTGGTTACCTGTCACATTCCTGGCCTTTGCTGTACCTTTACTGTCCTATACCACAGACAATCAGGTGGAGCCGTATCTCTCTGAAATTACAACACCAGCTCATCATTTCTGCTACTGAGAGGCTTCCTTATTCTTTTTTAACCCCTTTCCTACTTAATTAAATTAACTGGTCAATCAGCTTGTAGACTCAGCTCCAGCTACAGCCTACAGACATTTCTTGCTCCTTAACATGATCCTCAGAACCCAATCACATCACCATTGCCTTCCTTACACTTACATTAGCAACTGCTACTGCTTATCAATTGGCAGTGCTACAGACATATTCAAAGGTTTGGCTATCCCTGGCCAAATTACATATTTTGTTGATTTTCACTGTGAAAATAAATGAATACAACCCCTGCATGAAATAAACTTGAACATAACCTTCTTCACGCAAATTACGCAAAATATACTTTTTATGTATATGAATTTTGCACCATGGAAAAAAAAGAGTATCTGGTCATAGCTCAGTGTTTATCTTTCAACTCAGACATTCAAGCTATAATGAAAACCTCACATGTTTAGAATAGCACTCACAGGACACTTGACCAACTGAAAATATTTTTTTCTCATATTGATCATAATAATAACACTATGGTGTGGTAAATTCTTAACCACTTGAAGGCCAGCATGCCAAACCATCAAAATCCCAAAAAGTAGGACAGACCTCTAAACCACAAATTTTAAATTTCAA
The DNA here is from genome assembly GCF_042186555.1 of Aquarana catesbeiana. Taxonomy (NCBI): domain Eukaryota; kingdom Metazoa; phylum Chordata; class Amphibia; order Anura; family Ranidae; genus Aquarana; species Aquarana catesbeiana. Next base: position 681,972,547 of record NC_133324.1, read on the forward strand.
CCAGAGCCTATAGTAGAAAAAAACTATGAATTACCAACCTTGTGTAGCAATCTACTTTAAATGGGCTGCCATGGAAGAAGCACTACGATGACTTTGGGTTACAACCTATATGCTATAGATTGCTTGCACCTAAATGGAAGGGAGTCTGCTGTTCTGGGGGAGGGGTTTATGTTAAGGCTGGAGGAGTGTTTAAACTAGGATTGAGGGGCAGGGAGAATTAGATTATAATGGGGCAGACAGGATAGATGAGTTGGTGGCTTTGATGCATGAAGAGAACTATGATTTAATTGGTATTACTGAATCATGGCTTCATTCTTTACATGACGGGGCTATTAATATTCCTGGCTATGCTCTCTTTCTGGAAACGGTAAAAAAGAAAGGTGGTGGTATCTCTCGCTATAATCTCAAAGAGAGTGTGAATAAGGACCTAGTTGACGAAGAGTGTGATGAAGCTGAAGCATTATGGGTGGAACTGTAAATGGGTGTGTGTACTTCAAAGATAATAATTGGAGTTTGTTATAGGCCACCCAGTGTTATTGAGGAGGAGGATACTCAGCTCCTTGCATAGATTGAAAGGGCCAGTGATATTAGTGGGTGATTTTAACTACCTAGAAATTGACTGGAGTAATGGCACTGCAGGAATAGTTAAAGGGCAAAATGTTTAAACCTATTACAAGACAATTTTATGATACAGTTAATAGAGGCCCCAACTAGGAATGGTACCCTGCTGGACCTGGTAATCTCAAACCATGCAGAGCTTATTACTAATGTTCATATACAAGAACATATGGGTAGCAGTGACCATAACATGATTTTATTTTATGTTAGCTGGAAACAACAAAGCACATATAGGAAAGATAAAAACACTTAACTTTAAGAGAGAACATTTTCCAAGAATAAGGGCTGCCCTACAGGACTTTGACTGGGAGGGAATATTGGCATGGATGAATACAGAACAGAAATGGGAATTCTTCAAAAAGACTGTATATGAACACACTGCAAAATATATTCCCATGGGAAATAAGTTTAAGACAAATTGTTTTTAATTTTTGGGGACTCTTTAATTGCTGGAATAGTATCACTGGATAGGCGTAAGACCAACGTGGTGCCTATATTTTAAAGGAATCAAAGTGTTTACCAAGTAACTACAGCATAGATCTGTAATGCCGCGTACACACGAGCAGACTTTTTGACTGGACTGGTCTAACGGACCGGGTCCGGCAGACAATTCGACCATGTGTGGGCTTCATCGGAGCTGCAGCTGACTTTTTCGGTCGAAAATCTGACGGACTTTAGATTTGGAACATGTTTCAAATCTTTACGTCGGAACTACGCTGGACCCAGTTCCTATGGAAAAGTCCACTCGTCTGTATGCTAGTCCGATGGACAAAAACCGACACTAGGGCAGCTATTGGCTACTGGCTATCAACTTCCTTATTTTAGTCCGGTTGTACATCATCACGTGCGAATCCATCAGACTTTGGTGTGATTGTATGTAGGCATTGCCTACTAGGCAAGTCCGTTCATTCGGAAAGTCCGTTAAAAGTCCGTCGATAGTCTGTCGGATCAGTCCAGTCGAAAAGCCCGCTCGTGTGTGCGCGAGATAAGTTTAACTTTTAGTTGGGAAGATATAGGAGAGTTTAATAAAAGACCACATAGATGAGTTCTTGCTGAAAAAAAATATTTTACGCAACAGACAGCATGAATTCATTAAAGAAATAAGTTGTCAGACAAATAAGATTTTTTTTTATGAGGAGGTAAATAAAGCCTTAGACAAAGGAGTGGCTGTGGACGTAGTATACTTGGATTTTGCAAAAGCGTTTCACACTGTTCCCCACACAAGGCTATCGTGTAAGGTAATGTCCACAGGCTTGGAAAAATCAGCTTGTAAATGGATAGAAAACTGGCTAAAAGATCGTATTGAGAGAGTAGAGGTTAATGATTCATACCTTAAGAGGGAAAAAAGCATGAACTCAGTTGAAACATCAGCACCACATCCCAATTATTTTCAGGTACAAAAATTAAGAAAAAAGGTGGGACTTTTCAAAGAATAGTTACCAATGCACATATAAGTGAAAAAGGATTCTTTATTACAAAAAAGTATATTAAAAGATAATATTGGGGATATATACACCCCCAAAATAAAATCCCCAAAATACTTTCACAAATCATATTCAGACCAAGACACCCCTGAAGATAGAGGTCCTTCCCTATGCATATATAGTGTGATACATATTAATATTCATATTACATATGAATTTGTACATATGGAAACATAACAATAGAGAACGGTAGCTCAAATGATGCATTTCACCTAGTCGGCTTCTTCAAGGGCTCAGAGGGGTGCTAGATTGAAGGAATAAAAAAATATACATAATACACATCCAATACATATTTTTGATTATACATTTGTTCCATAATTATTCTTTACTTTAACTTGCATATCTTTAGCAATGAGGACTTACAATGAGTGTGAAATAAAATTTGTCTTAGGAGGATCCAAAGGATACACATATACTCTCTCCCAATGCAGCCAAACACAGGATAGGCATCTGGTGGTATATAAGAATGGATGGATGCACACACCAAAAAGCCCCACCAGGGAGCTATAGACATGGCCCCAAAGAGGGGGAGGAAAATGGCATCCTAGACTCTCAAATCCAAAAAGCATATAGAGAGCACTAACAAAAGAAAGAAAGAGATTACCAGTGGGCCACTAACATATAGAGGGACCTACATAACCAAAATATGTCTGCATATCTACAAGGACAGCCTTTTAAACATACTTTGCCTGTCTGTCTACTGTGTATACTCATACTCAGTACAAAGGTAGGTAACCAACATTCCAGGTATCAAGGTTTGAAATGATATAAAGAGGGGGGAACTTTACTCATTCCAGGCCAACAAAAGCCTCCAGAGTAAACGCCCAATCACTAAGAAGCCCCAAATGTAGAAGTCCAACATACCTGTAAAGTAAGTTAAACTAGTCCTGTGCCTACATGTTCAAAAGGTGGTTGCTGTTCAAGAGAGTGCCTCCATTTGGTCACCTATTAAAATGCAAAGCACACCCTGTTTTAATAGGGTGAAATTTGCACCAAAAGCCATCCCTCAAGTGCTACCCCCGGCCTCTTTGCTTCAGGAACAGTCCGGCGTGAGTGAATGTGCTACCGTACATGCGTGTAAATCCGTGGATGTGCAGGCCGAGGCCGTCCATCACCCAATCACTCCCAGCACCCCATCCACCCCACCATAGCATTGCAAAGGAGGGGTGGTAAGGTGGGAAAAAAGGGCAACAGGATGCTGATACACCACCGCGTCCTGCCACGAATCAATAAACTGGATAAGTAAAATAAACAGACAGCCTATATGTCACTGCTACTGCCATCTTGTGGATGGAGTAAATAAAACATACATAGGACACGCAGACCAAAAGGATTTATGTAGTACTGCCATCTTGTGGACAGATTGCATACTAGAAAGAGGGGACAAAAAGCATATTGCCAGTGCTCTCACCCATTGTGCAGTGCACATCTTTCACCAAAGCTCATAAAGATAGCCATCTAATGGCTGACTTCCCATTCATATAACACACTAACACAGGTAGTCCAGAAAACACCCCAAACCTAAAAAGGACTTCCTGCATTGTGGAAATTCCATGGATACAAACTCAATCAATCAGGCAGTAACTACAAACATATTAGGCCAATATATATAGACCTCAGGAACCGGTAAAGACTCCCACATTCAGGGATGGACACTTGGATACAGGGCCCTGACCACTTTGGGTGCATTAGCATTACTGACTATATATGCAGAGTAATACCTGTGTCTGCTGCCTTCTGTGTGTTTAGGATTTCCAGTCCCATATTCTGATCCTATACATATTATACCTGTTACCAAAGATCTAGATGGTGAGATTTTCTGTATTCATATATATTGGTCTCCCAACATTGTGATCCTTAATTATATGGTTATAATGTTCCCCCATCTTTTCTCATCCATTGCACATTGCTGGGCTATTCCCATGAGCCGGCAGATGCTATCGCCATCTGGAGATCCATGTCAACCTTTTATTTTATTTTTATGATGCCTGTAGGAGCTACATATTTTCACTACAGGTATGACTTATTGTCCGTTTGGTAATTAACGTATAGACCTACATCTTACTTGGGGTACACCCACTGGCTGAGCCAAACCATAGTACATTAAATCATACAAACCTGAACCAAATTGTTTGCTTGTTGTATTTAATATATGATATCATAATGATATTATGTCTATCATTTTTTCCTTTGTGTATGTAAAAATCTTATATATATTTGCTTAATTCTAGCTAAGAGTTAAATATTATACATGCTTGAATGGTCCTGAAGAAGCAGAAGTTTCGTGAAACGCATTGACCAGACCAAGCTCTTATTGAATATATACCTCTGTGTTCTCACAATATGTACTCTACACTGTATGGTATTAAATGCATTTTTGTATGCTATATCTGTATAAACTTAATAAAAAACCTTTTTTATCTATATGCATTGTGTGATGTGTTCTCAAAGGCATATGTAAAGTCCCACCCCTTTTACCTGTGCCCTTTCTCTCTTCCATTGGTAACTATTTTGTGAGGAGGTTTCAACACCTTTAAAGTCCCACCTTCTTTTTTTCATTTTTGTACCTGCTAATGATTCGTACTCTGAATAGTCTAAGGCAGAGGTCTCCAAATTATGGCCTTCCAGTTGTTCAAGAATTACAATTTCCATCATGTCTGTGAATGTCAGAGGTTTACAATGCCTCATGGGTAGTGTAATTCTGCAACAGCTGGAGGGCCATAGTTTGGAGATCCCGGGTCTAAAGTTATCAGTGGTGTACCCCAAGGTTCAGTGTTGGGACTCTTGTTTTTTTTTTTTTAACTTGCAATTTAAATAGTAATTATTTTCTTCTTTGTCAAAATGTTTTATTAATTATATAATCAATAACTAATATGTCAATAATATACTTAAGAAAAGAGGAAATATATTGACAAAATAATGAAGCTAATCAGTAAAAAAATTGTATATATGAAAGGTATGTATGCAATATCTTACAAACAGTTAATGACTTAATTAAACCTGAGGGTTTGGTGTGGGTTATGTAACAGTAAAATTTATACGGTATCATTGAATCAGACCCCTTGAAAATGTTGCGAATAAGAGGTGCAGGTCATATATAATAAAATAATGGATTTTAAGAATAAGGTAAAGTACGGAATAAGAATGAATAAAGAAGAGAATAGAGGTGAAGAATAGACCACAGGGTCGACCCAAGAACCAGTGCATGCTACAGTATGATTATATGGACATTCAAATATCCATAAAGTCAAATATACAAACTCCCAAGCTATTAGATATCTAAATAACTAAATATCCAAATATCTAATATGTAAATCAGTTACCATGGCGGAAGGACAGATTCATCAAATGTTGGTGGGAAGTGAAATTTTATACAGGGGTACCATGTTTTTTTCAAATTTGGAAAGTTGATCTCTTTCAATTGTCACCATTTTGGTGTGAGACATGGAAGTATTCAATATATTCTTTGTCTCAGCCATCACCAAGGCAGGGGACCTCCACGCTTTTGCAATCATTTGTTTTGCAGCCGTAAGGAGTTGAACAAAGAGTTTGAATTGGATGTGTGTTAAACAATTTGGTTTCAAATTAAGTATTGCAGTGGCTGGATCTGGTTGTATCATTAGTTTAAACATTCTGGAGGCAATTTCAAAAATTTCTATCCAATAGGTTTGAACTATCGGACAGGACCACCAGATGTGTAGGTGAGTACCTAGATCAGAGCAGCTGCGGGACTCTTGCTTTTTAATATATTTATACATGATATAGGGTCTGGGATTAAAAGTACCGTTTCAGTCTTTGCAGATGACACCAAGCTATGCAGTGGAATAACAACCTTACAGGATGCCTCCAACTTACAAGTCAACCTTAATGCACTATTTATGTGGGCAAATATGTGGCAAATGTTGATAAATGTAAAGTTATGCACTTGGGGGATAAGAATATTCATGCATCATACATACTAGAGGAATTACAACTGGGGGAATCAATTGTGGAGAAGGATCTGGGTGTTCTGGTAGATCATAAGCTTAATAATGGCATGCAATGCCAAGCTGCGGTTTTGAAAGCAAGCAAAGTCCTTTCTTGTATTAGAGAGAAAGAGATATTTTTTACTTCTGTTCAAATCAATAATAAGACCTCATCTGGAATATGCAGTTCAGTTTTGGGCACCAGTTCACAAAAAGGATATCGGGAACTGGAGAAAGTGCAGGGAACCAAATTGAGGCATGGAGGAGCTCAGTTATGAAGAGAGATTAGAGGAACTGAATTTGTTCTCTCTTGAGAAAAGAAAATTAAGGGGGGATATGATCAACGTGTATTAATACAAAAGTGGTCTATATAGTGAACTTGGTGTTGAGTTTTTTTTTTTGTTTAATAATTGTTTATTAAAATAAAGAAGAGGAGAGATAGACATACAACAATAATTAACAACAAGGAGAGGGGCGCCTCTGAGTATAAATCATAAATACATTTTATTAAAACAACAATATCCACTCACATGGAAGTTGGAGAAGTTGCATTAGGGTCGGTTGGCTGGGCTGGAGAGATGCGGTGGAACTACAGGTCACAGCGGTTCCTGCAGGGCATGCCAGGTCCAAAGAGGATTAGTTCTTGCAGCCGGGTTCAGTCTCTTGCAGCGAACAGTCTAACACAAATCCTGCTGGGTTGGGAGCCAGGTTATGTCCCAGATGCACAGATAGGGGTTCCAGGGAAGGAAGGGAGAGATGTGTAGGACACCAGAGCATCCGTTCAGCCATGCTGCTGCTCACTGATAGAATGGTGTGAAGCCTCTAGGAAGGGAAAAGGCCGGCCGAGCCGAAGATCTCAAACGATGTTTAATAAGTGAGGGATGAGTGAGCATTTATAAATGCCGATGGGCTCCTTATAGCATGGAAGAGGATAATCCATGGGTCATTGGGGAGGTTAATGTCTGTGATCTGAAGTATTAGATTGAGGATGTTGGCCCAGAAGGGGCGGATTAATGGGCAGGTCCACCAAACGTGAGCATGAGTAGCTTTGTTCCCACAGTTACTCCAACACAACTGGGAACTGGCGGGGAACATTTGATGTAGTTTGGGTGGGGTGTAGTGCCACCTGGTGAGCAATTTATAGTTGACTTCTGCCATTTTCGATGCAAGAGAGGAGACATGAGTCAGTTGCAGGACTTTATCTTTTTGTTTGCTTGTGAGGGAGGAATCAAGATTGGTTTCCCATTTAGCAAGGAAGGTCGGGTGTGAGGGGTTTTGAAGTCCAATGAGGGCTTTGTAGAACAATGAAATACAGTGCAGAGGTGGGTCTTTTTGGTTAAACACATCTTCAATGCCATTTAGGTCTTGTAATCCTTGTAGTGGTTGAGGGAAAGTCAGGAGGAAGCGTTGCATTTGGTTGTATCTCCACTTGTCCATGAATGTAATTGGTTTAGAGTGTAGAATCTTTGATAGCAGCTTAAAAGTATTGGAGCAGAGAATGTGATGTAGTAAGAGGGGTTCTTCTGGTGCTCAGGATTAAATTCCGGGATCCATTTAGCCTGGTAAAAAGTGATTGTGGTTGAGAAAAGGCATCGGGGGGGAGTCATATGCCCAGGAGAACTTCTTGTGCAGTGCATCCAAAACGTCCAAGGAGGATGTGGTGAGTGACAAAGCCATTCGGGCAAGTTTCCTGGAGGAGCGGGGTATCCAGGGAGCAACAGAGAGGTCCACGCCACTTAAGGATTGTTCTAGCTGCACTCATAGTTTAGATCCACTAGCATATTTCCAGTCCGCCATTCAAGACAACACAACAGCGTGATAATAAGCTTTAAGATTTGGAAGGGCTAACCCCCTGGAGCACTCCAAATAAAGCGGGAGATCATGGTCTGCAGTAAGGTAAAAAACCCTATAGGAACACCCAGTGGGATAATTTGAAAAATAAAGAGATTACGTGGCAATACATTCATTTTAATAATATTTACTTTGCCTAACCAAGAATGAAACAGGCTAGACCATTTCCTAAGATCATCTCTAATGCCCTGTACACACGGTCGGATTTTCCGATGGAAAATGTGTGATAGGACTTTGTTGTCGGAAATTCTGACCGTGTGTAGGCTCCATCACACATTTTCCATCAGATTTTCCGACACACAAAGTTTGAGAGCAGGATATAAAATTTTCCGACAACAAAATCCGTTGTCGGAAATTCCGATCGTGTGTACACAAATCCGACCGACAAAGTGCCACGCATGCTCAGAATAAATAAAGAGATGAAAGCTTTTGGCCACTGCCCCGTTTATAGTCCCGACGTACGTGTTTTACGTCACCGCATTTAGAACGATCGGATTTTCCAACAACTTTGTGTGACAGTGTGTATGCAAGACAAGTTTGAGCCAACATCCGTTGGAAAAAATCCTAGGATTTCGTTGTCGGAATGTCCGAACAAAGTCCGACCGTGTGTACGGGGCATAATACTGTTCAATAGGGGAATATGTTTAAAGAGGGAGTGGAGGTTAGGGGTAAGATAAATGCCTAGGTATTTGTTCTTTTGTTCCCATCTAAAGGGGAAGAGAGGTTTCAATGAATCCGCCTCTGATCTGGAGAGATTGATGTTCAGGATTTCAGGTTTGGAGAGGTTTATTTTGAAGTTGGACATCGTTTGGAAGGTAGAAAAGGCTGACATTAGGTTTGGGAGTGAAATGCGTGGTTGTTGGATAAAGAATAGGATGTCATCAGCATAAGCTGCGTATTTATGAATTCTGTTACCTACATGGATGCCATTTATACTAGCATTGTGTCTAATTGTGGCCAAGAAGGGTTCTAAGGTAATGGCAAAGAGGAGAGGGAACAGGGGACAACCCTGCCTAGTACCATTATGTAAGGTAAAAGGGTCGCTCAGTGTACCATTAATGCAAATCTGTGCAGTGGGGTTGGAGTAGAGGGAGGAGATACGATGATATATCTTGGAACCTTGGCCAAAGTAACGTAGGGTCATCTTGAGATAGTCCCAATCCACCTAATCAAAAGCTTTTTCAGCATCGGTGGAAAGGAGAAGTTGGGTTGGGCATATCTACGAATGAATTGATTTAGAGATATGGTTCATAGGGAATTATCTTTAGCTTCTCTGTTGGGTATGAAACCAGTTTGGTCTGCTGAAATCCATCTGGGTAGTAGGGGGAGTAGCCGATTTGCCATTACTTTGGCATATAGCTTAACATCTACATTTAATAGCGAAATTGGCCTGTAACTGCCACAAAGGGTGGGGTCCTTGTCGGGTTTGGGGATGACAGTTATGTGGGCAGAGAGGGATTCTGGGCACAAACCTGTGGAGTGGGAGATTGAGTTGGCGTAAGCTGTGAGATGGGGGAGTAAGATGTCGCTAAATGTTTTATAGTAAAAAATGGTAAACCCATCCGGTCCAGGGGTTTTTCCTGAGGGAGAGGATTTCAAAGCGGTTTGGAATTCTTCGACAGAATTCCAAACCGCTTTGAAATCCTCTCCCTCAGGAAAAACCCCTGGACCGGATGGGTTTACCATTTTTGCCGTTTCGTCGCTACATTTAGACCCCTAACATTATAGGAATAGAAGTAGACCGGAGGAGAAAGAGAGAAGAAAAAGAGCATATACAGAGAATACATTCATATGCTGAAAAACATGTGGAAGTTGCAAGAAATTCACACAGAAATCTGCAGTGGTCCCTGTGGGGAGAGAGAGAGTGAGCAGCCATCCAGATCTCAAAAGAGAGACCAAATAAAGCACCTTGTAGGCTGCCTGTACTCTCCGACCCCAGGAGGAGGGAGGCAGTGGACACAGGCCCGGATTTACTCCCTTTGCCGCCCCAAGGCCGGGTCCTTCAATGCCGCCCCACCCCCCCACACACACACACACACACACACACACACCACGTCCTTTATCGATGACTTCTACAATAGATCATTTAAAAACATATCTCCACACACGAGAACACTGAAAATAACTGGCTTTAATTGTACAGACTAAAAATACTTCGGGGTAAGGATTTTTCGCAGGCAAATTTTCAAGGCAATGGCTGGTGTTAGTGCTTCAATCATCCCCGGCACCATGGTTGTTATGGTGTCAGGATGATTGAAACACATTATTTCTATCATTACATTGTAATATAAACTGAAATAGTTCAACTCACCATAATGCAGAATCATTGGGAGCCCTGAGCGTGTCACTTGCCACCATCTCTTGTCACTTGCCACTATGCCTGCCACCAGATGGGGATGTCACTTTTCACTATGCCTGCCACCAGATGGGGATATCACTTGCCACGCTGCCTGCCACCAGATGGGGATATCACTTGCCACGCTGCCTGCCACCAGATGGGGATATCACTTGCCACGCTGCCTGCCACCAGATGGGGATATCACTTGCCACTCTGCCTGCCACCAGATGGGGATGTCACTTGCCACGCTGCCTGCCACCAGATGGGGATGTCACTTGCCACGCTGCCTGCCACCAGATGGGGATGTCACTTGCTACGCTGCCTGCCACCAGATGGGGATGTCACTTGCTACGCTGCCTGCCACCAGATGGGGATGTCACTTGCTATGCTGCCTGCCACCAGATGGGGATGTCACTTGCCACGCTGCCTGCCACCAGATGGGGATATCACTTGCCACGCTGCCTGCCACCAGATGGGGATATCACTTGCCACGCTGCCTGCCACCAGATGGGGATATCACTTGCCACGCTGCCTGCCACCAGATGGGGATATCACTTGCCACTCTGCCTGCCACCAGATGGGGATGTCACTTGCCACGCTGCCTGCCACCAGATGGGGATGTCACTTGCCACGCTGCCTGCCACCAGATGGGGATGTCACTTGCTACGCTGCCTGCCACCAGATGGGGATGTCACTTGCTACGCTGCCTGCCACCAGATGGGGATGTCACTTGCTACGCTGCCTGCCACCAGATGGGGATGTCACTTGCCACGCTGCCTGCCACCAGATGGGGATGTCACTTGCCACCATGCCTGCCACCAGATGGGGATGTCACTTGCCACCATGCCTGCCACCAGATGGGGATGTCACTTGCCACCATGCCTGCCACCAGATGGGGATGTCACTTGCCACCAGATGGGGATGTCACTTGCCACCATGCCTGCCACCAGATGGGGATGTCACTTGCCACCATGCCTGCCACCAGATGGGGATGTCACTTGCTACGCTGCCTGCCACCAGATGGGGATGTCACTTGCCACGCTGCCTGCCACCAGATGGGGATGTCACTTGCCACGCTGCCTGCCACCAGATGGGGATGTCACTTGCCACCAGATGGGGATGTCACTTGTCACCATGCCTGCCACCAGATGGGGATGTCACTTGCCACCAGATGGGGATGTCACTTGCCACCATGCCTGCCACCAGATGGGGATGTCACTTGCCACCAGATGGGGATGTCACTTGCCACCAGATGGGAATGTCACTTGCCACCATGCCTGCCACCAGATGGGGATGTCACTTGCCACCAGATTGGGATGTCACTTGCCACCAGATTGGGATGTCACTTGCCACCAGATTGGGATGTCCCTTGCCATGCTGCCTGCCACCAGAAGGAGGAGGGCGTGACTGCGGTGTGGGCAATGAGAGATGTCATCTTTCTCCCCTGCCGCCGCACCGCTGACATTACTTGCTACTCTCAATTTTTTCAAAAATGGCGCCGGGCGGCGCAATCACGCTACTGCGCATGCGCCGCCCGGCCAAGCGCTTACGAGCTTTCCCGAGCCCGGCCGGCTTCGGAACGGTGCATGCGCAGTTTCGTGGTTGGCTCACGGCCATCTTTTCTATGGGCACTGGTGCCCATAATAGACTGTAATCAGCAGCACGAAAGGGGGGGCGGCCGCGAATTCGCTGCAGGAGCGGCGCCGCCCCTACGCCACTGCCGCCCCGAGGCCTGGCCTCGGTGGCCTTGTGGCTAATCCGGCCCTGAGTGGACATACTGTGGAATAGATGCGTGGGAGCAGTGTGCCCCGTCAGCACACAGCCTGTATGAGAAACTGAAAATAGTAGGAAAAGATTAAGCTCTAGCAGTTGTTTTGTTTGTTTAAAGGAGAAAAAAAAGGAAAATAAGAACACATTGAACCTGGTAAAACAACCTCCAAATAAATAAGGTGATAGGCAATGCAATAGTACCCAATATGGTGTCAAACCTGTATCAGTTGAGTAAACTCAGATGAAGCGTCTCAAAAGCGTAGTTGTGGCTAGGGATGCGCTTTGTGTTCAAGTCGAACCCATGTTCAACTCGAACATCGTCTGTTCGATCGTTCGCTGAATTGCGAACGATATGGGCCGTTTGCGCCAAATTCGTGTGGCGCGTCACGGCCCATAATTCACTGCGGCATCGCAGTGCATTGCTGGCTGATGATTGGCCAAGCATGCACTATGACCCGCATGCTTGGCCAATCACAGCGCCGTCTGTAGAGAGAGCTGTAATTGGCCAAAGCCAGGGTGGCTTTGGCCAATTATGGCTCAGGGGGTTTAGTACACGCTCCACACTATATAAGACCACCTGCACGGCGGCCCTGTGTAGTGTGTTCCGGCGTTGAGAGACAGAGAGACAGTGTAATTTGATTTAAGTTAGATTAGGCAGGACAGTCAGTCAGTTAGCTGCACTTACAGTGTATTGTGTATATATATGCACACTGTATTCAGTTTAGCTAGATCCGTTCCTGTTATTATCTTCCTACTGACAGGCAGGCTTGTGTTGTTACAGTATTTACAGCTACCTGAAGAAAATTGCTGGTGTTCTTCTGATCCTATTAGTACCACAGTTAGGCAGCTAGACTATTTACAGTTAGTGTAATGCATCCTCCTCACAGTGTTCAGCTAAAGCTACAAGTTAGTGTAGTGCGTCCTCTGAACAGTGTTCAGCTAAAGCTACAAGTTAGTGTAGTGCGTCCTCTGAACAGTGTTCAGCTAAAGCTACAAGTTAGTGTAGTGCACAGTGTTCAGCTAAAGCTACAAGTTAGTGTAGTGCGACCTCTGCACCGTGTTCAGCTAAAGCTACAAGTTAGTGTAGTGCGTCCTCTGAACAGTTTTCAGCTAAAGCTACAAGTTAGTGTAGTGCGACCTCTGCACAGTGTTCAGCTAAAGCTACAAGTTAGTGTAGTGCGTTCTCTGAACAGTGTTCAGCTAAAGCTACAAGTTAGTCTAGTGCGACCTCTTCACAGTGTTCAGCTAAAGCTACCTGTAGAACGTTGGTGGTGTTTTCCTGATCCTATCACTACCGCAGGCAGCTACATTATTTTAACGTTAGTGTAGTGCGTACTCTTCACAGTGTTCAGCTAAAGCTACCTGTAGAAGGTTGGTGGTGTTTTTCTGATCCTATCACTACCGCAGGCAGCTACATTATTTTAATGTTAGTGTAGTGCGTCCTCTTCACAGTGTTCAGCTAAAGCTACCTGTAGAAGGTTGGTGGTGTTTTCCTGATCCTATCACTACCGCAGGCAGCTACATTATTTTAACATTAGTGTAGTGTGTCCTCTGCACAGTGTTCAGCTAAAGCTATCTGTAGAAGGTTGGTGGTGTTTTCCTGATCCTATCACTACCGCAGGCAGCTACATTATTTTAACGTTAGTGTAGTGCGTACTCTTCACAGTGTTCAGCTAAAGCTACCTGTAGAAGGTTGGTGGTGTTTTTCTGATCCTATCACTACCGCAGGCAGCTACATTATTTTAATGTTAGTGTAGTGCGTCCTCTTCACAGTGTTCAGCTAAAGCTACCTGTAGAAGGTTGGTGGTGTTTTCCTGATCCTATCACTACCGCAGGCAGCTACATTATTTTAACATTAGTGTAGTGTGTCCTCTGCACAGTGTTCAGCTAAAGCTATCTGTAGAAGGTTGGTGGTGTTTTCCTAATCCTATCACTACCGCAGGCAGCTACATTATTTTAACGTTAGTGTAGTGCGTCTTCTGCACAGTGTTCAGCTAAAGCTATCTGTAGAAGGTTGGTGGTGTTTTCCTGATCCTATCACTACCACAGGCAGCTACATTATTTTAACGTTAGTGTAGTGCGTCCTCTGCACAGTGTTCAGCTAAAGCTACCTGTAGAAGGTTGGTGGTGTATTCCTGATCCTATCACTACCGCAGGCAGCTACATTATTTTAACGTTGGTGTAGTGCGTCCTCTGCACAGTGGTCAGCTAAAGCTACAAGTTAGTGAAGTGCAACCTCTGCACAGTGTTCATCTAAAGCTACCTGTAGAAGATTGGTGGTGTTCTCATACTACAGGCAGGCAGCTGATTTTGCTAGCTGCAGTATCAGTATATATATATATATATATATATATATATATATATATATATATATATATACACAGTGGGGCAAAAAAGTATTTAGTCAGCCACCACTTGTGCAAGTTCTCCCACTTAAAAAGATGAGAGAGGCCTGTAATTGTCATCATAGGTATACTTCAATTATGAGAGACAAAATGTGGAAACAAATCCAGACAATCACATTCTCCTATTTTTGAAAGAAAGAATTTATTTGCAAATTATGGTGGAAAATAAGTATTTGGTCACCTACAAGCAAGCAAGATTTCTGACTCTCATAGACCTGTATCTTCTTCTTTAAGAGGCTCCTCTGTCCTCCACTCATTACCTGTATTAATGGCACCTGTTTGAACTTGTTATCAGTATAAAAGACACCTGCCCGCAACCTCAAACAGTCACACTCCAAACTCCACTATGGTGAAGACCAAAGAGCTGTCGAAGGACACCAGAAAGAAAATTGTAGACCTGCACCAGGCTGGGAAGACTGAATCTGCAATAGGCAAACAGCTTGGTGTGAAGAAATCTACTGTGGAAGCAATAATTAGAAAATGGAAGACATACAAGACCACTGATAATCTCCCTCGATCTGGGGCTCCACGCAAGATCTCACCCTTTTGGGTCAAAATGATCACAAGAACGGTGAGCAAAAATCCCAGAACCACACAGGGGGACCTAGTGAATGACCTGCAGAGAGCTGGGACCAACGTGACAAAGGCTACCATCAGTAACACACTACACCACCAGGGACTCAGATCCTGTAGTGCCAGACGTGTCCCCCTGCTTAAGCCAGTACATGTCCGGGCCCGTCTGAGGTTTGCTAGAGAGCATTTGGATGATCCAGAAGAGAATTGGGAGAATGTCATATGGTCAGATGAAACCAAAGTAGAACTGTTTGGTAGAAACACAACTCATCGTGTTTGGAGGAGAGAGAATGCTGAGTTGCAACCAAAGAACACCATACCTAATGTGAAGCATGGGGGTGGCAACATCATGCTTTGGGGCTGTTTCTCTGCAAAGGGAACAGGACGACTGATCCATGTACATGAAAGAATGAATGGGGCCATGTATCGTGAGATTTTGAGTGCAAATCTCCTCCCATCAGCAAGGGCATTGAAGATGAAACGTGGCCTGGAGTGGCCTAGTCAGTCTCAACTCCATAGAAAACCTTGGAGGGAGTTGAAAGGCCGTGTTGCCGAGCGACAGCCCCAAAACATCATTGCTCTAGAGGAGATCTCCATGGAGGAATGGGCCAACATACCAGCAACAGTGTGTGACAACCTTGTAAAGACTTACAGAAAACGTTTGACCTCTGTCATTGCCAACAAAGGATATATAAGTATTGAGATGAACTATTGACCAAATACTTATTTTCCACCATAATTTGCAAATAAATCCTGTTTCTGGACAACGTGTTGCTGAGACTTTGGTCAGTCAAAGAAGGAGCGGTGGAGAAGGTGGCCATCTGATCAATCAGACAATTTTTTAGTCCGCAGCCCCAAGGTCTGATCAGTTCCAGCAACCATCGCCAGTGTCTGTTTTACATGGTGCAGGAGTACCTAGGGGCAAGATCTGACTTGGACACCTTTCCCACCGAAAATCCTCTGGGTTACTGGGTCTTGAGGATGGATCACTGGCCAGAGCTTGCATAGTATGCAATTGAGCTACTGGCCTGTCCTGCATCCAGCGTTCTTTCGGAACGCACATTCAGTGCTGCTGGAGGCTTTGTAACCGATCACAGGGTGCGTCTGTCCACCGACTCGGTCGATCGACTGACCTTCATAAAAACGAATCAGTCTTGGAACACCACCAGCTACCAAGCACATGATGCTGATGTAACCAAATACATTTTTTTGAAATGTCAGATCCCTTCAAAGACTGCCTATGCTGATGCTGAGTGACTATCCTGTTATACTGAGTAATTATCCTCTTCCTCCTCAATGATCATGATGATAGCTTGTAAGAACATTTTTGGTTCTGGGCGCCGCTAGTCCCGCCACCAATGCCTAAGGCCCAATTTTTCAGCCCCTGTTTAACAGGGGCATGTAATTACAATTTTTCATGCAATTCTTTGCAGCAGGGCTAGTTCCTACGTTCCAACTAGAGTATCTGTGAGGGGTTGCAGTGTTGTGTCACCATCACCAGTGCCTAAGGCCCAATTTTTCAGCCCCTGTTTAACAGGGGCGTATAATTACAATTTTTCATGCAATTCTTGGCAGCAGGGCTAGTTCCTACGCTCCAACTAGAGTATCTGTGAGGGGTTGAAGTGTTGTGGCACCAGTGCCTAAGGCCCAATTTTTCAGCCCCTGTTTAACAGGGGCGTGTAATTACAATTTTTAATGCAATTCTTTGCAGCATGGCTAGTTCCTGCGCTCCAACTAGAGTATCTGTGAGGGGTTGCAGTGTTGTGTCACCATCACCAGTGCCTAAGGCCCAATTTTTTAGCCCCTGTTTAACAGGGGCGTGTAATTACAATTTTTGATGCAATTCTTTGCAGCAGGGCTAGTTCCTGCGCTCCAACTAGAGTATCTGTGAGGGGTTGCAGTGTTGTGGCACCAGCACCAGTGCCTAAGGCCCAATTTTCAGCCCCTGTTTAACAGGGGCGTGTAATTACAATTTTTGAAGCAATTCTTTGCAGCAGGGCTAGTTCCTGTGCTCCAACTAGAGTATCTGTGAGGGGTTGCAGTGTTGTGGCACCAGCACTAGTGCCTAAGGCCCAATTTTTCAGCCCCTGTTCATCAACAGGGACATGTAATTAGAATTCTTGATCTAATATTTCACAGCAGGGCCCGTTTCTGCGCCCACCAAGAGTATCTGTGAGGACTTACAGTGTTGTGGCCACAAAAACACTTAAGGCCCAAATTTCTGCTGAATATATTGGGCAGGCCCCTACTTTCAAACATCCAACTTACAAACGACTCCTACTTGCAAACGGAAGGAGACAACAGGAAGTCAGATGAAATCTACCCCTAGGAAGGGAAATTCTCTCCTGTAAGGGAAAAACTTTTCTCCTTTCCACTGATGCTTTATCACCAAGCCTTGTTTCACAAAAAAACCCACATTTTCAAAAAACATTTGTCATTGGGACACAAAGTGAGGTGAAATCTTCTGAAGAGGAGCACAGACAGCAAAACAAATGCCACAAGGGTGATAACCCTTCCCTATGTTTTCCAAAAAGCTTAAAATAGATTTTTTTGGCTGGAGCTACACTTTAAAAATGTACCAGTTCAAAATTACAAACAGATTCTACTTAACAACAAACCTACAGTCCCTGTCTTATTTGCACCGCCTGTATACTGCTGTTCAGAGTATATAGGGCCTGGGGGCCCCACACCTTTCCTTTTTTAATTTGGGTGCGGGGTTCCCCATAATATCCATACAAGGGCCTGGTAATGGACTTGGGGGTACCCATGCCGTATGTCTCACTGATTTTCATCCATATTGCCAGGACCCGACATTACATTAAACCCGCAATTTTAAATGACTTTTTTTCCTTTAAAAATGACATTTTGTGCAGGGACTATTCTAAGCACAGGAAACAAGCGCCACTTTACAGGCATACTATAGACACCCCCCAGGTACGATATTTAAAGGAATATTTTACTTTTTTTTTTTTTACTTTAAGCATCATTAAAATCACTGCTCCCGAAAAAACAGCAGTTTTTAAAAGTTTTTTTTGCATTATTACATGTCCCTGGGCAGGACCCGGGTCCCCAAACCCTTTTTAGGACAACACCATGCAAATTAGCCTTTAAAATGAGCACTTTTGATTTTGAAAATTCGAGTCCCATAGACGTCAATGAGGTTCTAACGTTCGTGCGAATTTTCAGTCCGTTCGCAGGTTCTGGTGCGAACCGAACTGGAGGGTGTTCAGCTCATCCCTAGTTGTGGCATATTAGACTCAGCAGTGATAGACACCCAAATATGAAAATGGCGTTTGGGTAGTTCAGTGTTCATCTCAGCCATGTTCCGGAGCCCGGAATCGAGGTGCGCCTTTTCTTTGATGGAGTTTTCCACCATTGGGGATATAGAGGCACCGCGAATTTAGGAATGGGGTCCTGCCAGCCGGGGAGTTCCGCTGGCAGCAAGTTTAGATCCCGCTCGCCCGTCCCCACCCCCTTTCCTGACCGACCGGGCTGCATCCTCGGATAAGGGTCTGGTATGGATTTTGGGGGTGACCCCACGCCGTTTTTTCGGCATGGGGGTTCCCCTTCAAATCCATACCAGACCGAAGGGCCTGGTATGCTCTTGGAGGGGGAACCCATGCCGGTTTTTTATTTAAAATTTGGCATGGAGTTCCCCCTCAAGATTCATACCAAACAGTGCCGGGTATTGGCGGGGATCCAAGTCGGATCCCCGTTCAATACGAGCCGGTACCCTGTCTGGTTGCTATGGAAATGGCTAGCCGCAGCTAAATGCAACCGCAGCTAATAGCACTGTACAAATGCAGTACAAATGCAGCTGATCGCAGTGCCTGGAGTCTTAAATTTCACAGAAAAAAGAACATGCTTTTAACTGCAGCAGAATAGCCGTCCGTGTGAAAAGCACCTTACTGTGAAGAAACCTTTCCGTATTTGGAGATTAAATCTCTTTTCCTCCAGACGTAAAGAGTGCTCCCTTGTGCTCTGTGATGACCTTAAAGTGAATAACTCAACACCAAGTGGGGAGCGTGGCTTATTCATGGCGCTGGTCAGACATGGATAAGGAGAGCTCTGTCCAGCCATCGGCCTTACAGCTCTGGTAATGCCTGCCAGGACACCTAAACCCCGCTCCACACTTGGCAAAAGATCCGGGAAGGGATCGGTGACTCACCCGTCCGCCGTTGGCTCCATTAAGCGGTACCCGGCCAGGTTGTCGGGAAGAGGCCCCTGTCCTCATCAACATGGGGACGAGGTGCTTTGGGCTGGGGAGGCCTCGCAGGGTGCCCCCCTTGCCCCAAAGCACCAACCCCCCCATGTTGAGGGCATGCGGCCTGGTACGGTTCAGGAGGGGGGGCGCTCGTCCGTCCCCACCCCCTTTCCTGACCGACTGGGCTGCATGCTCGGATAAGGGTCTGGTATGGATTTTGGGGGGACCCCATGTCATTTCTTCGGCATAGGTGGTTCCCCTTCAAATCCATACCAGACTGAAGGGCCTGGTATGCTCTTGGAGGGGGAACCCATACCGGTTTTTTATTTAAAATTTGGCGTGGAGTTCCCCCTCAAGATTCATACCAAACAGTGCTGGGCATTGGCGGGGATCCAAGTCGGATCCCCGTGCTTGTCGCTCATTGGGAAAGGAAAAAACATTTTTCCTTTCCCGATGAGCAGCTCGGCGCTGTTATCCGCAGCTGACACAGTGCACTGCGATTACCTGCGGTTATGTGCATATAGCTGCGCTAAATCGCTCCTGGACGCAGTCAATTCTATTTTTTCTATCCGCACGGAACCGCATGTAACTAAATCGCAGCTAAATGCAGTGTGTGAATGGGGCCATAGGAAAGCATCGTGCGCTTTTAGCTGCGGTAGAAAATTAGAAAATCCGCAGCTAAAAGCACTATTCTATCCGTCCCTGTGAAAGGGGCCTAAGAGCTGTGAAAATGTAGAATAGACTCTCTTAAAGGCTGGTTCTGGCGAGCTAGATTAACGTTTATAGGTAAAGTTGATCCAGGGAATATCTGATTGCCTCTTGGGGGATCAGGAAGAAATTTTTTCCCCTGCTGGAGCAAATTGGATCATGCTTTGCTGGGTATTTTGCCTTCCTCTGGATCAACTGTGGGTATAGTATTGTGTATATAGGATTGTACAATTTTTTTCCTCTTTTTTGGTTGAACTTTTTACCACACTAGCTAAGTATCTGTGTAAGTATTAATAGTCAGGAACAGCGATATCTCTCTACTCCCAGTCATTGCACTCCCCCCACAGTTAGAAACACCTCCCTAGGGAACATTTAACCCCTTGATCACCCCCTAGTGTTACCCCTTTCTCTGCCAGTGTCATTTACAGTAATACAGTAATGAGTGGCTATTTTTAGCTCTGATCGCTGTATAATTGTCAATGGTCCCAAAAAAGTGTCAAAAGTGTCCGTTCTGTCCGCTGCTATGTTGCAGTCCTGCTAAAAAGTGCTAATCATTGACATTACTAGCAATGATAGTAAGTAGAAATCCTTATGGGTAGAGCTCGAAAAGGGATGAAGCTAAGGGGAAAATATTACTGGGAGTATGCTATAGGCCCCCTAACCTGAGGGAGGAGGGGGAGACGGATCGCCTATCACATGTTGGATTAGCAGCAAGGATGAGAAGTGTTATCATAATGGGGGATTTTAATTATCCAGACATAGACTGGGCGGAGGGAACCACGCATTCGTCTAAGGCTCGCCAGTTCCTAAATGTCTTGCAGGACAATTTCATGATTCAGATGGTAGATGCACCAACTAGAAATAAAGCGTTACTGGATCTACTGATTACCAACAATACAGACCGAAATAAGGGGCAATTTAGGAAACAGCGATCACAGGTCAATTGGCTTCAGTATAAATCACACAAATAGGAAACATAAGGGGAATACAAAGACACTGAATTTCAAAAGTGTCAACTTCCCTAAACTACGAACCTTGCTAGAAGGCATGAATTGGGATAAAATCTTAAGAACAAAGAACACGGAGGAGAGATGGGTTTGCTTTGAGAGCATTTTAAATAAGGGCATTAGCCAATGCATCCCACTGGTTAATACATTTAAAAGAGCGAACAAAAGTCATGGATGGCTTAATTCCAATATAAAAATGCATATCGAAGCAAAGGAGAAGGCCTTCAAAAATACAAGGTTGAGGGATCATCATCAGACTTTATAAAGTATGCAACAAGAAATGTAAGGATGCAATTAGGGCAGCTAAGATAAAACATGAAAGACATAGCGGAGGAGAGCAAAAAAAATCCCAAGAAATTCTTTAAGTATGTAAACAGTAAAAAAGGGAGGACAGACCATATTGGCCCCATAAAGAATGAGGAAGGACATCTGGATACAAAGAATGGGGAGATGGTGAAGGTATTGAATTTATTCTTCTCCTCAGGCTTCACGAGGGAATCAGGGGGCTTCAGTAACCAAAACTGCAGTGTTTATCCTTATGACTCATCACAGGAAGCACCTCCATGGTTAACAGAGGACAGAATTAAAATTAGACTTGGGAAACTTAACATTAATAAATCACCGGGACCAAATGGCTTGCATCTGAGGATACTTAGGGAACGCAGTCAAGTAATTGCCAGACCATTGGTCCTAATTTTTTCTGAAAGTCTACTTGCTGGAATGGTACCAGCTGATTGGAGAAAAGTCAATGTAGCACCAATATTTAAAAAGGGCCCAAAATACATCCCTGGGACTTACAGACCAGTTAGCCTAACATCAATAGTATGCAAGATCTTGGAGAGGATAAGGGACTATATACAAGATTTTAGTCATGAGAACGGTATCATTAGCAGTAATCAGTATGGATTCATGAAGAATCGTTCTTGCCAAACCAATCTATTAACCTTCTATGAGGAGGCGAGCTGCCATCTAGATAAAGGAAGGCCTGTAGACGTGGTGTATCTAGATTTTGCAAAAGCATTTGACACAGTTCGCCATAAACATTTACTGTACAAAATAAGGTTTGTTGATATGGACCATAGGGTGAGTACATGGATTGAAAACTGGCTACAAGGGCGAGTTCAGAGGGTGGTGATAAATAGGGAGTACTCGGAATGGTCAGGGGTGGGTAGTGGGGTCCCCTTGGGTTCTGTGCTGGGACCAATCCTATTTATTTTGTTCATAAACGACCTGGAGGATGGGGTAAACCGTTCAATCTCTGTATTTGCGGACAATACTAAGCTAAGCAGGGCAATAACTTCTCCGCAGGATGTGGAAACCTTGCAAAAAGATCTGAACAAATTAATGGGGTGGGCAACTACATGGCAAATGAGGTTCAATGTAGAAAAATGTAAGATAATGCGTTTGGCAAAAATATGAATGCAATCTATACACGGGTGAGAAGCTCCGTGGGAATCTAGGATGGAAAAGGACCTGGGGGTCCTAGTAGATGATAGGCTTAGCAATGGCATGCAATGCCAAGCTGCTGCTAACAAAGCAAACAGAATATTGGCATGCATTAAAAAGGGGCTCAACTTCAGAGATCAAATGATAATTCTCCCGCTCTACAAGACTCTGGTCTGGCCGCACTTAGAGTATGCTGCCCAGTTCTGGGCACCAGTCCTCAGGAAGGATGTACTGGAAATGGAGCGAGTACAAAGAAGGGCAACAAAGCTAATAAAGGGTCTGGAGGATATTAGTTATGAGGAAAGGTTGCGAGCACTAAACTTATTCTCTGTGGAGAAGAGACGCTTGAGAGGGGATATGATTTCAATTTACAAATAACGTAGGGATGGACCGAACGGACCCTTGTTCGGTTCGCACCATAACTTTCGAATACCGCGAAAGTTCGGACCCGAATAATGAACCCCATTAAAGTCAATGGGACCTGAATGTCAAAAATCAGTGCCCATTTTGAAGGCTTATATGCAAGTAATTGGGCATACAATGGTTATAGAGGTCCGTGTCTTGCCCTGGGGGACATGTATCAATAAAAAAAAAGTTTGTGAAAAACGTAATTTTTAAATGAGCAGTGATTATTTTATTTTTAAAGTGAAAGCATAAAAATGAAAAATTCCTTCCAATATAGTGCCTGGGGGGGGGGGGGGGGGTCTCCTTAGTCTACCTGTAAAGTGGCAGATCTGTACCATGTCTAAAATCTGGTGCAGCAATAATTGCATTAATAAAACCCAAAAAAAAGAAATTTTCCCTGCAAGCTGCCTTTATTTTGCTCAGCAACAGCTGGGGAGCCAGTGTGTATGATGAGGCCACAATGTAGTGCACTGAGAACAAGATTAGAGATTTTTTGGATACATTCTGGTGTCACTTTGACTTTGGATAGAAGTAACGGGTGCATAAAAATTGGTCTTTGGGTGTCGTGGCGCCTTCCCACCATAACCCTATAGAGGTAATCTTGATGCAAGCAAGAATTGGCCTTGCTACAAAAAAATTGCAATGATATGTACCTGTCAAACAGGTGCAGAAAAATTACTTTTTGGGTGTCGGGGGGTGCCTTCCCACCGTAACCCTATAGAGGTACTTTAGATGAAAGCAAGATTTGGCCTTGCTGAAAAATTGGTCTTTGGGTATTAATTGTGCCCATAAAACCTATAATAAAAACATTCTTCCAGATGAAATGATTGAACACCCTCAAAGCTAGGCAGCCTCGAATTCCTGCAGAGATTCCACATCCCAAAAAGACTTAATTAGAGACATTGGCATCAGGGGCTTCATAGCTGGTAATCCAGGACCGATGCATTTTTATAAAAATCAAACGGTACACAGAGTCTGTGGACAGATGCATTCTATGATCAGTAACGAAACCTCCTGCAGCACTGAATGCCCGTTCTGAAAGCACACTGGATGCAGGACAGCCCAACAACTCAATAGCATACTGGGCAAGTTCTGGCCAGTGGTCTATGCTCATGACCCAGTAAGCCAGTGAATCATCAGCTGGAAAGCTCTCCAGCTCTGTTTTTTCCCCGAGGTAATCGTCCACCATGTGATGCAGACATTGCCAATGGGATGTGGAAGCTGAAAGCCCTGGGCGGTGAAGACTAAAAAAATTCAGAAATGTCTCACTTAGGCGGACGCCTTCTCCAACGCTCCTCTCTTGACCAACAGAAGACTCAAAACTATGTTTTCCACCACACTGTAACCTACTGGAGTCAGGAAAAACATTCAATAAAATCCTCTTTAACATGTCCTCAAGAGATTTTATTTTCTGCACTCTCTGTGCGGACAGGATGAGTTCTGATATAATGGTGGTCAAGGAGGGATGCCAACCAGTAATCATCCTTCTCCTTTATGCTAAGTATTCTTGGGTCCTTTCGCAGGCTTTGGCATGAGGTTGCCCATGTGCTGAGGCTTGAGAAGCAGACTCCTCAGGGTCACTCAGGATGACAGCATCTGGAACGTCCTCCTCCCAGCCACGTGTTACTCTCAAGGGTCCTGGGGTTAGAAAGCCATCGCTTACAGATTTACACATGTCTTCATCTTCTTTCGAAGCCTATGAAAGTACCAGAATCCTCCTCCTCATCCTCCTCCCCTCTCTCCTACTGTGTGTTCTATGACATAGGAATGATGGTGTCTGGATAAAGTGGGCTTTGAGAGGAAAGGAAGTCCTCCTCTTCCTCTTGCTGCTCTGCCTCCAGTGCCCTGTCTATAATGCCATGCAGAGTCTGCTCCAGCAGGAACACAGCAGGGATTGTGTCACTGATGCATGCCCTGTCACTGCTCACCATCCTCGTAGCCTCCTCAAATGGTAACAATACAGTGCATGCATCCTTAATGATCAGCCATTGTCATGGGTAAAAAAAGCAGAGATGGCCTGAGCCTGTCGTCGTGCCGTAATAGCACATGTACTTGTTGATGGCCCTCTGCTGCATGTATAGCCACTGCAGTAATCCCAAAAATGAGTTCCACCTGGTGGGCATGTCACAAATCAGGCGGTTTACGGGCAGGTGGAATTCCCGCTGAATTTCAGCCAGCCGAGCACTGGCTGTGTATGACCACCTGAAATGGCTACAGACTCTTCTGGCCTGCTTTAGTACATCTGGGTACGTACTTAGGAAACGCTGCACCACCAAATTGAGGACATGTGCCAGGCATGGCACATGTGTCAACTGTCTCTGTCTAAGGGCGGACAGGAGGTTTGAGCCATTATCGGACACCACCATTCCTGGCTCCAACTGGCATGGTGTAAACCACCTCTGGGCCTGTCCCTTCAGAGCTGCAAGAATCTCTGCTCTGGTGTGGTTCCTGTCCCCTAAACACACCAGCGAACACTTAGGGGGTACCTGATGTTCATAGGACAATTCTGCAGAGGAGGGCATGGAGGTGGCGGAGGAGGAGGGGGTAGAGCTCACAGGTCTGGCATCATCACCACCAGCTGTATGGAGATGTGGGGGCACAACAAGCTGCAGCACTGAGCCCTGTCCTGCATCCTTTTGAGTTGCAAGCAGCGTTGCCCAGTGCGCTGTGAATGAAATATATCGTCCCTGCCCATACTTGCTGGACCACGTGTCAGCAGTAAGGTGGATTTTATGGCTGACTGCCTTGCCCAACAATGCCAGAATATTCCCTTCCACGTGATGGTGGAGGGATGGAACGTGCGTGAAAAGTAGTAGCAACTTGGTACCTGCCATTGCGGTACAGAACATTGTGCAAATCCACGGAAGAGGGCAGAATTCACCAGGCTGAAAGGCAGACGTTGGAGAGCCACCAGCTTTGACAAGCTTGCATTCAGACACTGGGCATGTGGGTGGCAGGGACTGTATATTTTTTTTTTTTGCAGCAGATGGGGCAGAGAAATTTGCTGGCTACAGTCTACAGCTGCTGTGCTGCTAGCAGATGTGCTGCTAGGACCTGGGACACCCTGTGCTATACCATCATCCCTGTCAGTGGAGGCTGCTGAAAGGTAATGACTGGGTATCGCAGGGGCAGATTGAAGTGGGTAAGGAGGAGGAGGGACAGATTTGTGCCCCTTTTGTGTGGCTTTTAGGTGCTCTTGCCAATGGGCTGAGTGGTTGGATGTTAAATGCCTTCTTAAGCATGCGGTACCCAAATGGTTGGTGTTTTTGCCACGTTTGATGAGCCTGAGACACAGTGTGCAGATAGCAACAGTGCAATCTGCTGTGGATGTGCTGAAAAAAGGCCCAGACAGCTGAGCTTTGGGGAGTGGGTTGGGAGATAACAGCTGCCGAATGTGATGGAATATGGTGGCTGCTCGCTACTCTTTCTTGATGTTCTTGATGTCGGTCTCCTTGGGGTTGTGCCGCCTCACCTTCAGTTTCCTCCTCTGCTCTATCTGGCACCCAAATCGCATCAGTGACCTCATCATCATCATCATCTTTATCATCAGCTCCATCTCCTCCATCTTCATCATTACCACTGGAGACAACTTGGCAATACGCTGCGGGTTGGGGAACATAAATGCCAATTTGTCTACCAGTGTTCCTCCCTCTCTCTAGGCTCATGTTCCTGTGATTCTCAACCTCAGAACCAACATCTGAATCCAGTAATGGCTGGGCATCATCAAGGAGCAAGTGGCTGATGCTGTAGTCAAATAACCCAGCTGACTCCTCAATGGCTGATGTTGGGGCTACGGCAGGAATAGATGTGGACAAGGAAGCAGGTTTATCCACTCTGGCAACTGCAGGGAACTGCACACTTGTCTCTGCTTGCGTGACAGAGGATGAGGAGGATGAGGAAGGTTTAGTAAGCCAGTCCATCACCTCCTCTGCATGGTGTGGCTGGATAGTATGGGTAAACTCACTAAACAGAGGAAATGATGCCCTGCCTGAGGACTGACCGCCACGTCCACCTTTGCCTGTGGACACATTTGTTGCTGGACCCCTTACAGTGCCAAGGGAATGTTTGCCTCTCCTTGTTGTCCTCCCAGACATTATTGGGAGGACGGGGGCGGTGCTTATAAGCAAATGTAAAGAAGAAATTTAAATCTGTACGTAGATGCACTTTAATCAATGTAAAGAGGTGTTTGGTGCACTTTAATGTGAGTACTCGCACTATACAGACAGACTCAATGGATACACTATAATATACTGCAATATAATGCGCCAAACTTACAGTAACGCACAGAACTATATGGAGTTAAACTGGCAGTAATGCACACAAAACTATATGGCGTTAAACTGGCAGTAACACACGCAAAACGATATGGCGTTACACTGGCAGTAACGCACACAGACCTATATGGCGTTAAACTGGCAGTAACGCACGCAAAACTATATGGTGTTAAACTGGCAGTAACTCACACAAAACTATATGGCGTTAAACTGGCAGTAACACACACAGAAGTAAATGGTGTTAAACAGGCAGTAACGCAATCAAATAGACGGGGTTCAACCGTCACTACACTACAATTTACACTACAATTTCAAGATTACTGACACGGCCTCACTACACTACACTGAAACTATATGAGCTGTCCCTACTCTACACTAATGTATGTATGAATGACACGGTCTCACTACACTATAGTGAAACTATCTGAGCTGTCCCTACTCTACACTAATGTATTATGAATGACACGGTCTCACTATACTACAGTGAAACTATCTGAGCTGTCCCTACTCTAGCTGCACACTATGCAAAGCTGAATGATGGTCCTCCTCACTACACTCACACTATCCCTAGACTGACACTAAACTAATATTCTACACTGACAATTGAAGCAAAATAGCACAGTATAGCACACTAACTAATAGCACTGAACAGAGCCCTGTTCTATCCTTCTCCACGCCAAAGTCACACTGAAAATGGCTGCCATTGGAAGAATACTTTTATACTGTGGGGCGTGAATGAGCCATGATTGGATAAAGTCTTGGTGACAGTGTCCAATCATGTCTCTGACAGTGCGCTGTTCCCTGATTGGCTGAAGCTTTCATTGCTTCAGCCAATCAGGGCTTGCAATGCAATGTTCAGCGCCACAATGCATTGTGGTCAGTTCGGGGGTGAACAAATGGTTGAATGACCCATTTGTTTGGCTGTTTGCCGTACGAACGAACAACGAAAGTTCAGCCCGAACTTATGCACGGGTCGAACCGTTCGCCCATCCCTACTGGTGACCCGACAATAGGGATGAAACTTTTTCGCAGAAGGGAGTTTAACAAGACACGTAGCCACTCATTAAAATTAGAAGAAAAGAGGTTTAACCTCAAACTACGTAGAGGGTTCTTTACTGTAAGAGTGGAAAGGATGTGGAATTCCCTTCCACAGGCGGTGGTTTCCACGAGGAGCATCAATGTTTTAAAAAACTATTAGATAAGCACCTGAATGACCACAACATACAGGGATATGCAATGTAATACTGACATATAATCACACACATAGGTTGGACTTGATGGACTACTATGTAGCTATGTAACTATGAATATCACAACTTCAGAGTATTCAGTAATTAGTATTGTAGTCAAGAATATTATGAATCCTTATATTGTTCTACCTTAGATATTACATTAAAACACGTACAGCTATACCAGCTATGACCAAAACAATGAACATTATCAGTTAAAAAATATCTTCATAGAAGAAATATGTCAGCCAATAAGCATATTACATTAGTTTAAATGCCCTAATCATAATGCACTCTAAATAGTAGTTTAAAGGAGATACAACAAATATTTTAATACTACCAACTACCTTACCATTGACTTTCCATAGCATAAAAAGGAAAGGCAGCTACTGATAAAATTCTTCTAGATTGTGCGTCCTACAAACAATTTTCTATGGTCAAAGTTGAAAAATAAAAAATAAACAACTTATTGTCTATTATTCATGAAGATCAAACAGGATGACGTCAGGCAACTTTTGTAGAGTCCCTACAATTCTAGTGAACACACTAATTGGTATTCAATAGATTTTGGTCCCACATAGCGCAGCCAAGGTCCGAATCAATAGGATGGTTCTTTAGGTATTTTCAAAAATATGCCTTTGGCCTTAAATCAGAAAAAAAAAAAAAATCTCTCATTCAACATTGACTAATTTAAATACGTATGCTCTATTCTCAGCTAAGCACACCTTCTTACCTGCATGTCTGGCCTAAGGGCACTTGGATTCCAGGAAGTAAATGCTATATAAGTCATCTGCCCTTACTCAAGATAGCTGTGGGCAGAAATGATAAAGGGTATTTTTTAAAGTGATTTCTCAGAAAAAAAAACCATGGAGACACAGATAGATGGACAAGTTTGCTTTGAATATTAACCACTTCAATACCGGGCTCTTTTACCCCCTTCCTGCCCAGGCCAATTTTCAGCGTTCAACGCTGTCGCACTTTGAATGACAATTGCGCGAACATGCAATACTGTACCCAAATTAAATCTTTAAGTTTTTATTCACACTAAAAGAGCTTTCTTTTGGTGGGATTAAATGCCCACCGGGTTTTTTATTTTTTGCTAAATAAACGAAAAAAGACTGGAATTTTTGAGAAAAAACATGCTTTTCTTCATTTCTGTTATAAAATTTTGCAAATAAATGTAGCGCTGGTAGATGTGCAATCTACCATATGTTAGGTAAATTTAGTAACTTGCTCGTTAAAAAGGTTAGGTTTGCCTCTGTTCCAGCTTGGCTGACGTTGCGTGTGTTTCCATACTGACCGGTGGGTGTCGCTGTTATCACTGGTTAGTGTTGGAAGGGCAATGTGTCGAAGTGTATGGATGCTCTTCTGTCCCAGAGACAACTCGGTGGAGGTGGTCCTCCGAGTTGCATTCTGGGCGAGGGTATTTATGGGCAGACGCCATATTTTGGGGTTCGTTTTACAGCCACTTGCTGGCCCTCCTGGCCAACAGGTATGCGTTAGAGAGCTACCTCGTGATCCTCCGTTCCGGAGGCCCACGTCGCTGCGGTGCAGTGGTGGGCCCAGAAGCTTGTCTGGGGCCTACCACAGCGGCCGAGGAATGGTCCTGAGCTGTCTTTCCCGAGTGAAGAAGCTGGACAACCGAGGAGATCCCAGGGGAGGACCCATCATGGAAGGATCACGCAGAGTGCTGGTCTGGAGAGGGGCCTGGTGACTCGGTTGGAGGATGTATCCTAAAATAACTATACAGCATAGTGTTGCCGGGTTGGCTTAAAGGTTCAAGCACTGTGACTGATGTTCATTAGAGGAAAAAAACAATACATCCTGGGTTGGCTTAAAGGTTCAAGCACTGTGACTGATGTTCATTAGAGGAAAAAAACAATACATCCTGTGGCAGAGGATTGTACGGGTTTATCTCAAACAAGTCTGTGGCAGAGACTTTTGTTCGTGCTACGTACTGGCTGCTAGGTAAGTGAGAGAGGCCTATCCAGGCGAGCAAAGAGTGTGTCCCACGAGGGGAGCGCATTCTATTGTAATATCCAAATTCTACCAGGACATTTGTCAAGAATCCTACAAGAAGATATTTGAGTTTCTTCTGCAGTTTCCTTTCTGCCTCTTTCCTGCTATTTCCTGAGTAAATTGTTTAATAAAGCATTGAAAACGTACTCAAGTATTGGTGCGTGTGTCGTCCAGAGGTAAACTCAACAGAACCCTAGACCCGGTGCCGATGAAACAGAGGGAAGGAGAGTGAAGGTAACAAGCCCGCTTAAACCAGCAGCTCCACCGAGAGTTATTGCTACATGTGGGGGCATCGTCCGGGATTTGTTGACCATCAATTCTCGCAACCCAGAGAAGTGTTTTACTGGGAGTTTACGGAGAGAGCTGGACTTTGTAAAGAAAAATATTTCAAGAAGAGAAAAGGTTAAACTGCAGGACTTTGTTTCTGAGTGCGTAGACGGCGGGCGCCAGTGAAGGCCCGAGAGCTACGTGACCACAAGAACAAGTGGGAGGAGTCCACCCTACTTGCTACTGCGTGGGACGCGTGTATGTGTTTGGCACCAGAGGAAAAGAGAGGCCTTGTGATCGTGCTGAGAAGATCAGAGTGTGGCCATGTCTTTTCCAGTGATGCAGCCAATTATGGGACCGAGAATGTTCCCTGCAAGAACCGTGATGAATACTGTGCTATCTGGAACCCTACTTACGGATACTGGAGTTCATTTGAAGCCGCAGGGGAGGTTTGTCCTGTATACCTCAGGAGATATTGAGGGACTGGGTATGATCTGCCACCGATGTGAGGGATTGGCCGTGCATCTCCATCCATTTGGCCGATGTCCGCAATGTGGAGAGTACTTGCTTGTGGTGGAACAGCCTACCACGTCGCCCCGTGCTTATCGGATAGATTGGGCAACAGGTATCACCACAGTAGAAGCTACTACTACTACAGAGAGAGAGTGACAGGCCACCACTTTGCCTGTTGTTGTTGACAATGTTCCGGAGAGAGACACTGCTGCTATCGTCTCATCAGGGGACATTACTTTGATTTCTGCGTCCACTACACCTACTCCTGTTGTACCTGCTCAAAGGAAGGTGGGATATGTGAAGGCTTCCCGTGGCCGTGGTCAAGACCTACCTCAGAGGCTACCTAAACCGGAGCTACCAGAGTCCATGTCAGGAACGGGTAAGCCACTGATGGGGGATGTATCCGGAACTGTAAATAAATATCTACCAGCAGAAGAACTGGGAGATTCGGAAATAGAATCCATGTCGGATCTTTCCGGTGATGACCTATTTAAGACTATGTCACAAGGCGAAGACATTGCCTCTGCTATGACTTTCCCTGAATGGACAGCTCTGAGTTCTGGGAAGACGTCACCCTGTGTGGAGCCACACAGTACTGTTACTGGGACTTTGCCAAAAGTTGCTAGTTCACTACAGACACCAGCTGGGTCTATAGTGCTTAAGTCATTGGATTCCTGTGTACCGCCTGGTATGGGGAGGGACAGATCTTTGCCCAAACTTGCATGCTTACAAAGAATGTTGAATAAACGTATAGCTGCCGAGTATGGTTTGGAGTTCCCCTATGTGCCCCAGGATATCATGCAGGTGACTGAAACTAACCGGGAACTTTGGTACAGTGAAGCTGTTTGGGACTACTTGTCTGTGCCTAAGCCCTTCCGAAAGACTTGGAGTTCTGTTAAGATGGATGAACGTTTTAGCGGATGTTTCATGCACTGGAATTTCGGTCGGCATATCTATGCTGACAAAGTGGTCATTTGCAAGCCCGGAAAGGACGATGTTGTCTATTTAATTACCACAGTGGATTACATTGCTATAAGCAAGCTTTTAACTGGATGAAACTGATTCATTCAGTCTGTTTTGTTGTTTGATTAACTGTGATTGGTCAGAGCTGATCACATAGTACAGATGGGCTGTAATTGGCCCTGTCTGTACCATGTGATTGAATTGACCAATCACAGCTAGCAACACATTTGTACACATTGGATGGCTTGAAAGGAAGCCATCCATTGTGCACAACTGTCATCTGACCTGCTGTGATAAGTTACGGTAGCCACATGGTACCCGCAGTGAATCGGTACTTGGATCAGTCATTGTCTGTGTCCTGTGGAACCCCCTGAAGAGGGCTGCTGCTAGTGCTCATTATTACTAATAGACTTTCTGATTAATGTTATGGACATTTATGGACTCAATTTTGATTTGATTATACAGTGCAGGAGTCAGTTTCCTACCCCTTCCATACGCCATTTTATTTTTTTTATTTTTTCAATGATTTGCGTAGTGAACGCACAGAGAAAGAAATACATGTTGTGTCATGTTAACTAGGGATGAGCCCGATTTTCGAGTCGAACGTAAGTAGTGAGTGTACAGCTTGTATAACAGTGTACATTTGCTGTCCCCTCAAAATAACTCAACACACAGCCATTAATGTCTAAACCGCTGGCAACAAAAGTGAGTACACCTCTAAGTAAAAATGTCCAAATTGGGCCCAAAGGGTCAATATTTTGTGTGGCCACCATTATTTTCCAGCACTGTATTAACCCTCTTGGGCATGGAGTTCACCAGAGCTTCACAGGTTGCTACTGGAATCCTCTTCCACTCTTCCATGGTGACATCATGGAGCTGGTGGATGTTAGAGACCTTGCGCTCCTCCACCTTCCATTTGAGGATGCCCCACAGATGGTTAAAAGGGTTTAGGTCTGGAGACATGCTTGGCCAGTCCATCACCTTTACCCTCAGCTTCTTTAGCAAGGCAGTGATCATCTTGAAGGTGTGTTTGGGGTCATTATCATGTTGGAATACTGCCCTGCGGCCCAGTCTTTGAAGGGAGGGGATCATGCTCTGCTTCAGTATGTCACAGTACATGTTGGCATTGATGGTTCCCTCAATGAACTGTAGCTCCCCAGTGCCAGCAGCACTCATGCAGCCCCAGACCATGACACTCCCACCACCTGTAGGCAAGACACACTTGTCTTTGTACTCCTCACCTGGTTGCCACCACACACGCTTGACACCATCTGAACCAAATAAGTTTATCTTGGTCTCATCAGACCACAGGACATGGTTCCAGTAATCCATGTCCTTAGTCTGCTTATCTTCAGCAAACTGTCTGCGGGCTTTCTTGTGCATCATCTTTAGAAGAGGCTTCCTTCTGGGACAACAGCCATGCAGACAAATTTAATGCAGAGTGCAGCATATGGTCTGAGCACTGACAGGTTGACCCTCCACCCCTTCAACCTCTGCAGCAATGCATGGCAGCACTCATACGTTTATTTCCCAAAGAAAGCCTCTGGATATGACGCTGAGCATGTGCGCTCAACTTCTTTGGTCGACCATGGCGAGGCCTTTCCTGAGTGGAACCTGTCCTGTTAAACTGCTGTATGATCTTGGCCACCGTGCTGCAGCTCATTTTCAGGGTCTTGGCAAACTACTTATAGCCTAGGCCATCTTTAGGTAGAGCAACAATTCTTTTGTTCCCCATTCACACCTGAGACCTAACACTAAAGAGTCACATGACACCGGGGAGTGAAAATGGCTAATTGGGCCCAAATTGGACATTTTCACTTAGGGGTGTACTCACTTTTGTTACCAGAGGTTTAGACATTAATGGCTGTGTGTTGAGTTATTTTGAAGGGACAGCAAATGTACACTGTTCTACAAGCTGTACACTCACTACTTTACATTGTAGCAAAGTGTCATTTCTTCAGTGTTGTCACATGAAAAGATATAATAAAATATTTACAAAAATGTGAGGGGTGTACTCACTTTTGTGAGATACTGTATACTCTAGGGACCATCATGCCAACATCTGTACAATCCCCAGCTCTACCCACATTCCATAAAAAGTGATATTCCTTTTGGGATTTTGGTTGGTTTTATATTTCAGAGTATGCAGAGGAATAACAAGTAATTTTAGGTTCAAGAGGCGGAGCGAGACTCTGTAGCACCACTCCATTGTCAAGATATCATGTCTCTAAATTGCAATCTTTTTGATTTATTAATTGATTGATTGATTTGTCTCTAGCAGCTTCAGCTATCATAAGAAGCAAATATCTCACCCTTGGACATACTGTACAAATAAAACCTAATAAAATTGTACAAAAATAGGGCCATTAAAACAAAGACTGGTGTTGATACATCACTTCTTTCCTCTAGTGAAACAGTGTCACTTGCAGTCCAATATCCAAGTTATTATGTGTCTTTGTGTTGCAATATTACCTTTTGTTTAAATGCAGTTATGCTTTTTTTAATCAGCATAATGCCTTTCTAAACATCACATATCACATGTGACAGAAGAAAACACATGTCAAATTAGTAGTATAGCTTGCACTTGCATACAGAGCTCCCTGAGAAACCATAGGTTCTAACATTATTGTTTACCACAGGTAACTGGTAGCTGTGCAAGCTATTGAATCATATTGTACAACAGACGTTCTGCTTTCCAGTTTCAAAAGAATGGCGGCATCAGCAGGAGTTATTGATTAACATATAATTAAGGCCAGGTGAGTTTTTCTGTACTGAATTCAACTTGCAGTACACCAGGAAATGGCTTACAGTTTGTATATAAAGACATACAAATTACTGTGTTTATTACTAGAGGATGTCTACTTGAAAAACAGAAATGTATGCAAAGCAATCTGGTGTTTGGAAGTGAATGCAATAGCTTTATGTATAGTACAAAACAGATGTATACGTGGGATGAGGACACCACTACTGAAACAGAAATACTTTTGGGAAACAAATATTATTGTGAAAATTTAAATATCTTGATAAAAAGTTATGCTATAATGATATTAACTATTTGTGCTTGTACTAGATTTAGTTCAGTCCTGGGCACTTTTAATCCCATCACACAAACCCAATAAATATTTGGCCCAAACAAGCTTGGCCCAAACAAACTATGTCCCTCACTAACATGTAAGGCTGCTGGCTCCGGCTACAAACAGCATATTGCGCTGTGTTCCGGGTTTGAGCGGAGACTTCCTGTCTCGTACCCGGAAAACAGCAGAGTCAATCACAGCGGCACTCAGCCATTCACAGAAAGCAGTGTATTCTATCAATAAATACAAAGCTTCCTCTGATTGGCAGAGTCAGAGAGATGGGCTGATGATGTCAAAATATCTGACTCAGCCAATCAGAGGAAGCTTTTTATTCATTGATAGAATACACCACTGTGAATGGCTGAGTGCCTCTGTGATAGACTCTACTGTATTCCCGGTATGAGACAGGAAGACTCGACTCAAACCCAGAACAGGTATGCTGTATGTAGCTGCAGTTATATACAGTTTATACTGCACATCCAGCAGTCTAACATGTTAGTGAGGGACATAGTTCATTTGGGCCAAGCTATGTAAAGTCTAACAAAGGGTGGAGTTCAGCTTTAATAAAGTGCACCTGCACTGAGGTTATTGACATTAAAAGGCAAAACTTCCATTTAAATAGAATAAGAGGGGGGTTATTAACTCCTGTCAGTACTTTGTGCCATCTGTGTCCAACCTGGCAGATTGCACTTCACTTCCTGTCCCATAGCCAAAGCAGAAAATTTGAGAAAATTCCTCCAGAGTGAGGGAATCCCTGGTTGTCACCAGGGTCACCAGAACTAGTGTCCTCATTGGAAAATGTGCTCTCTATTCGTGTTCTAGTGACAACCCAAAATTTGATATTTTCTTTCACTTTCACTCTCGGTGATAAAGGTAAACAGAACAAATAGATATGCAAGACTTGTAGAACTAAATGAGACTTTAAATGTACATTCTAAGGTATATTAAGTACCAACTCATAAGAATTATAAGAGATTCTTAAAATTAAAATGTCAGAAACCATGAATCAGACCGAGATAGAAGTGCAAAATAAAATCACACTTGTTTAATAATAATAATAGAAAAAGGTAACCAGAGCAACGTAGTCAAATCATAGCCAGAGTTCGGTAACCGGAACGGATAGTCAGACGAGTCAGGACCAGGGCCGGATTAGCCACAAGGCCACCGAGGCCAGGCCTCGGGGAGGCAGTGGTGTAGGGGCGGCGCCGCTCCTGCAGCGACTTCGCGGCCGCCCCCCCTTTCGTGCTGCCGATTACAGTCTATTATGGGCACCAGTGCCCATAGAAAAGATGGCCGCGAGCCGACCACGAAACGGCGCATGTGCCGTTCCGAAGCCGGCCGAGCTCGGGAAAGCTCGTAAGCGCTCGGCCGGGCGGCGCATGCGCAGTAGCGTGATTGCGCCGCCCGGCGCCATTTTTGAAAAAATTGAGAGTAGCAAGTAATGTCAGCGGTGCAGCGGCGGGGGAGAAAGATGACATCTCTCATTGCCCGCACCGCTGTTCTGCCCTCCTCCTTCTGGTGGCAGGCAGCATGGCAAGGGACATCCCAATCTGGTGGCAAGTGACATCCCCATCTGGTGGCAAGTGACATCCCAATCTGGTGGCAAGTGACATCCCCACCTGGTGGCAGGCATGGTGACATCCCCATCTGGTGGCAAGTGACATCCCCATCTGGTGGCAGGCATGGTGGCAAGTGACATCCCCATCTGGTGGCAAGTGACATCCCCATCTGGTGGCAAGTGACATCCCCATCTGGTGGCAGGCATGGTGGCAAGTGACATCCCCATCTGGTGGCAAGTGACATCCCCATCTGGTGGCAGGCATGGTGGCAAGTGACATCCCCATCTGGTGGCAGGCAGCGTGGCAAGTGACATCCCCATCTGGTGGCAGGCAGCGTAGCAAGTGACATCCCCATCTGGTGGCAGGCATGGTGGCAAGTGACATCCCCATCTGGTGGCAGGCATGGTGGCAAGTGACATCCCCATCTGGTGGCAAGTGACATCCCGATCTGGTGGCAGGCATGGTGGCAAGTGACATCCCCATCTGGTGGCAGGCATGGTAGCAAGTGACATCCCCATCTGGTGGCAGGCATGGTGGCAAGTGACATCCCCATCTGGTGGCAGGCATGGTGGCAAGTGACATCCCCATCTGGTGGCAGGCATGGTGGCAAGTGACATCCCCATCTGGTGGCAGGCATGGTGGCAAGTGACATCCCCATCTGGTGGCAGGCAGCGTGGCAAGTGATATCCCCATCTGGTGGCAGGCAGCGTGGCAAGTGATATCCCATCTGGTGGCAGGCAGCGTGGCAAGTGATATCCCAATCTGGTGGCAGGCAGCGTGGCAAGTGATATCCCAATCTGGTGGCAGGCAGCGTGGCAAGTGATATCCCCATCTGGTGGCAGGCAGCGTGGCAAGTGATATCCCCATCCGGTGGCAGGCATAGTGGCAAGTGACATCCCCATCTGGTGGCAGGCATAGTGGCAAGTGACAAGAGATGGTGGCAAGTGACACGCTCAGGGCTCCCAATGATTCTGCATGATGGTGAGTTGAACTATTTCAGTTTATATTACAATGTAATGATAGAAATAATGTGTTTCAATCATCCTGACACCATAACAACCATGGTGCCGGGGATGATTGAAGCACTAACACCAGCCATTGCCTTGAAAATTTGCCTGCGAAAAATCCTTACCCCTCGTGCGCTTACCCTGAAGTATTTTTAGTCTGTACAATTAAAGCCAGTTATTTTCAGTGTTCTCGTGTGTGGAGATATGTTTTTAATTGATCTATTGTAGAAGTCATCGATAAAGGACGTGGTGTGTGTGTGTGTGGGAGGGGGGGGCGGCATTGAAGGACCCGGCCTTGGGGCGGCAAATGGAGTAAATCCGGGCCTGGTCCCTGGTCCCTCACCTGCACTGAGGTTATTGACATTAAAAGGCAAAACTTCCATTTAAATAGAATAAGAGGGGGGTTATTAACTCCTGTCAGTACTTTGTGCCATCTGTGTCCAACTTGGCAGATTGCACTTCACTTCCTGTCCCATAGCCAAAGCAGAAAATTTGAGAAAATTCCTCCAGAGTGAGGGAATCCCTGGTTGTCACCAGGGTCACCAGAACTAATGTCCTCATTGGAAAATGTGCTCTCTATTCGTGTTCTAGTGACAACCCAAAATTTGATATTTTCTTTCACTTTCACTCTCGGTGATAAAGGTAAACAGAACAAATAGATATGCAAGACTTGTAGAACTAAATGAGACTTTAAATGTACATTCTAAGGTATATTAAGTACCAACTCATAAGAATTATAAGAGATTCTTAAAATTAAAATGTCAGAAACCATGAATCAGACCGAGATAGAAGTGCAAAATAAAATCACACTTGTTTAATAATAATAATAGAAAAAGGTAACCAGAGCAACGTAGTCAAATCATAGCCAGAGTTCGGTAACCGGAACGGATAGTCAGACGAGTCAGGACCAGGGCCGGATTAGCCACAAGGCCACCGAGGCCAGGCCTCGGGGCGGCAGTGGTGTAGGGGCGGCGCCGCTCCTGCAGCAACTTCGCGGCCGCCCCCCCTTTCGTGCTGCCGATTACAGTCTATTATGGGCACCAGTGCCCATAGAAAAGATGGCCGCGAGCCGACCACGAAACGGCGCATGTGCCGTTCCGAAGCCGGCCGGGCTCGGGAAAGCTCGTAAGCGCTCGGCCGGGCGGCGCATGCGCAGTAGCGTGATTGCGCCGCCCGGCGCCATTTTTGAAAAAATTGAGAGTAGCAAGTAATGTCAGCGGTGCAGCGGCGGGGGAGAAAGATGACATCTCTCATTGCCCGCACCGCTGTTCCGCCCTCCTCCTTCTGGTGGCAGGCAGCATGGCAAGGGACATCCCAATCTGGTGGCAAGTGACATCCCAATCTGGTGGCAAGTGACATCCCAATCTGGTGGCAAGTGACATCCCCACCTGGTGGCAGGCATGGTGACATCCCCATCTGGTGGCAAGTGACATCCCCATCTGGTGGCAGGCATGGTGGCAAGTGACATCCCCATCTGGTGGCAAGTGACATCCCCATCTGGTGGCAAGTGACATCCCCATCTGGTGGCAGGCATGGTGGCAAGTGACATCCCCATCTGGTGGCAAGTGACATCCCCATCTGGTGGCAGGCAGCGTGGCAAGTGACATCCCCATCTGGTGGCAGGCAGCGTGGCAAGTGACATCCCCATCTGGTGGCAGGCAGCGTAGCAAGTGACATCCCCATCTGGTGGCAGGCATGGTGGCAAGTGACATCCCCATCTGGTGGCAGGCATGGTGGCAAGTGACATCCCCATCTGGTGGCAAGTGACATCCCGATCTGGTGGCAGGCATGGTGGCAAGTGACATCCCCATCTGGTGGCAGGCATGGTAGCAAGTGACATCCCCATCTGGTGGCAGGCATGGTAGCAAGTGACATCCCCATCTGGTGGCAGGCATGGTGGCAAGTGACATCCCCATCTGGTGGCAGGCATGGTGGCAAGTGACATCCCCATCTGGTGGCAGGCATGGTGGCAAGTGACATCCCCATCTGGTGGCAGGCAGCGTGGCAAGTGATATCCCCATCTGGTGGCAGGCAGCGTGGCAAGTGATATCCCATCTGGTGGCAGGCAGCGTGGCAAGTGATATCCCAATCTGGTGGCAGGCAGCGTGGCAAGTGATATCCCAATCTGGTGGCAGGCAGCGTGGCAAGTGATATCCCCATCTGGTGGCAGGCAGCGTGGCAAGTGATATCCCCATCCGGTGGCAGGCATAGTGGCAAGTGACATCCCCATCTGGTGGCAGGCATAGTGGCAAGTGACAAGAGATGGTGGCAAGTGACACGCTCAGGGCTCCCAATGATTCTGCATTATGGTAAGTTGAACTATTTCAGTTTATATTACAATGTAATGATAGAAATAATGTGTTTCAATCATCCTGACACCATAACAACCATGGTGCCGGGGATGATTGAAGCACTAACACCAGCCATTGCCTTGAAAATTTGCCTGCGAAAAATCCTTACCCCTCGCGCGCTTACCCTGAAGTATTTTTAGTCTGTACAATTAAAGCCAGTTATTTTCAGTGTTCTCGTGTGTGGAGATATGTTTTTAATTGATCTATTGTAGAAGTCATCGATAAAGGACGTGGTGTGTGTGTGTGTGGGGGGGGGGGCGGCATTGAAGGACCCGGCCTTGGGGCGGCAAAGGGAGTAAATCCGGGCCTGGTCCCTGGTCCCTCACCTGCACTGAGGTTATTGACATTAAAAGGCAAAACTTCCATTTAAATAGAATAAGAGGGGGGTTATTAACTCCTGTCAGTACTTTGTGCCATCTGTGTCCAACTTGGCAGATTGCACTTCACTTCCTGTCCCATAGCCAAAGCAGAAAATTTGAGAAAATTCCTCCAGAGTGAGGGAATCCCTGGTTGTCACCAGGGTCACCAGAACTAGTGTCCTCATTGGAAAATGTGCTCTCTATTTGTGTTCTAGTGACAACCCAAAATTTGATATTTTCTTTCACTTTCACTCTCGGTGATAAAGGTAAACAGAACAAATAGATATGCAAGACTTGTAGAACTAAATGAGACTTTAAATGTACATTCTAAGGTATATTAAGTACAAACTCATAAGAATTATAAGAGATTCTTAAAATTAAAATGTCAGAAACCATGAATCAGACCGAGATAGAAGTGCAAAATAAAATCACACTTGTTTAATAATAATAATAGAAAAAGGTAACCAGAGCAACGTAGTCAAATCATAGCCAGAGTTCGGTAACCGGAACGGATAGTCAGACGAGTCAGGACCAGGGCCGGATTAGCCACAAGGCCACCGAGGCCAGGCCTCGGGGCGGCAGTGGTGTAGGGGCGGCGCCGCTCCTGCAGCAACTTCGCGGCCGCCCCCCCTTTCGTGCTGCCGATTACAGTCTATTATGGGCACCAGTGCCCATAGAAAAGATGGCCACGAGCCGACCACGAAACGGCGCATGTGCCGTTCCGAAGCCGGCCGGGCTCGGGAAAGCTCGTAAGCGCTCGGCCGGGTGGCGCATGCGCAGTAGCGTGATTGCGCCGCCCGGCGCCATTTTTGAAAAAATTGAGAGTAGCAAGTAATGTCAGCGGTGCAGCGGCGGGGGAGAAAGATGACATCTCTCATTGCCCGCACCGCTGTTCCGCCCTCCTCCTTCTGGTGGCAGGCAGCATGGCAAGGGACATCCCAATCTGGTGGCAAGTGACATCCCAATCTGGTGGCAAGTGACATCCCAATCTGGTGGCAAGTGACATCCCCACCTGGTGGCAGGCATGGTGACATCCCCATCTGGTGGCAAGTGACATCCCCATCTGGTGGCAGGCATGGTGGCAAGTGACATCCCCATCTGGTGGCAAGTGACATCCCCATCTGGTGGCAAGTGACATCCCCATCTGGTGGCAGGCATGGTGGCAAGTGACATCCCCATCTGGTGGCAAGTGACATCCCCATCTGGTGGCAGGCAGCGTGGCAAGTGACATCCCCATCTGGTGGCAGGCAGCGTGGCAAGTGACATCCCCATCTGGTGGCAGGCAGCGTAGCAAGTGACATCCCCATCTGGTGGCAGGCATGGTGGCAAGTGACATCCCCATCTGGTGGCAGGCATGGTGGCAAGTGACATCCCCATCTGGTGGCAAGTGACATCCCGATCTGGTGGCAGGCATGGTGGCAAGTGACATCCCCATCTGGTGGCAGGCATGGTAGCAAGTGACATCCCCATCTGGTGGCAGGCATGGTGGCAAGTGACATCCCCATCTGGTGGCAGGCATGGTGGCAAGTGACATCCCCATCTGGTGGCAGGTATGGTGGCAAGTGACATCCCCATCTGGTGGCAGGCATGG
The DNA here is from genome assembly GCF_042186555.1 of Aquarana catesbeiana. NCBI lineage: Eukaryota > Metazoa > Chordata > Amphibia > Anura > Ranidae > Aquarana > Aquarana catesbeiana. Next base: position 682,014,527 of record NC_133324.1, read on the forward strand.
TGGCAAGTGACATCCCCATCTGGTGGCAGGCAGCGTGGCAAGTGATATCCCCATCTGGTGGCAGGCAGCGTGGCAAGTGATATCCCATCTGGTGGCAGGCATCGTGGCAAGTGATATCCCAATCTGGTGGCAGGCAGCGTGGCAAGTGATATCCCAATCTGGTGGCAGGCAGCGTGGCAAGTGATATCCCCATCTGGTGGCAGGCAGCGTGGCAAGTGATATCCCCATCCGGTGGCAGGCATAGTGGCAAGTGACATCCCCATCTGGTGGCAGGCATAGTGGCAAGTGACAAGAGATGGTGGCAAGTGACACGCTCAGGGCTCCCAATGATTCTGCATTATGGTGAGTTGAACTATTTCAGTTTATATTACAATGTAATGATAGAAATAATGTGTTTCAATCATCCTGACACCATAACAACCATGGTGCCGGGGATGATTGAAGCACTAACACCAGCCATTGCCTTGAAAATTTGCCTGCGAAAAATCCTTACCCCTCGCGCGCTTACCCTGAAGTATTTTTAGTCTGTACAATTAAAGCCAGTTATTTTCAGTGTTCTCGTGTGTGGAGATATGTTTTTAATTGATCTATTGTAGAAGTCATCGATAAAGGACGTGGTGTGTGTGTGTGTGTGGGGGGGGGGGGGCGGCATTGAAGGACCCGGCCTTGGGGCGGCAAAGGGAGTAAATCCGGGCCTGGTCAGGACGTCAGGGAGCCAGAGATCAGCGTACTTCAGGACAGGCCAGGAAATCAGGAAACTGGAGAATCAGCGTAGTGGAATAGCAAGCAGTATCCGGAACCAGAAGGGACATCAGCCAAGCAAGTCTTCAACAGGTACAAAGGAGAGGGTCTCTGGATGTGTTGACCAAGGCGAAGGCAGAGATGAACTGAACTGAACAGCTTAAGTAACCAGCAGGACTGACGAACAGAATATCATCATCAGGTGAATCACTGTGGAAAAGATTGGAGCTGGCAACTAACCGACAGCTGAGCGGCCTGCTCTGAGAAGGAAGGGCTGAGCCCAGCCCTGACAAAAACGTTAAGACTCTTTTATATATCTTAAGAGTTGGTGTTTAGCATACCCTAGAATTCACATTTAAAGTGCCATTTAGTTCTACGGTTTTGGCATATGTACATATTGGGGACGGTACTCTCTTGGGGTAGTTTCAATTAAACACTCTGTCCCCACACCTCACAACTTACTATAACAAATAGATAGAGTAAGGCCGGGTTCACACTGCTGCGATGTTAGACATCGCATGTGATTCGCATCTCACTGCTGTGCAATTCACATGTAATGTCTCTGTGATGTGAATTCAGCCATACAGATTACATTCGGACCAAAGTCGTGCAGGATCCTTTTTTTGGTCCGCACCAGAATCGGATTGCATGGGTGTTCACAGTGTGAACTGCCTGTGAGTTGTATGCAATGCGGGAACCTATAATGAATTTGCACAAGTTCTCGCATCGCAGCAGTGTGAACCGAGCCTAAATCTCCCAAACAGGGGCAAAAAGGTACAAGCAATAGGCTACATACAACAGTCTCTCAGGAGCAGAACGTTCTGAACGTGGTGACGTAAAACATGTACGGCGGGACTATAAACGGGGCAGTAGCCAATAGCTTTTGTCTCTTAATTTATTCTGACCATGCGTGGCACTTTGTGCGTCGGATTTGTGTACACACGATTGGTTAAATTTAACCGATCGGATTTTGTTGTGGGAAAATTTTATATCCTGCTCTCAAACTTTGTGTGTTGGAAATTCCGATGGAAAAAGTCAGATGGAGCCCACACACGATCAGAATTTCCAACAACACAATCCGATTCAAGCACTTTTTCTGTTGGAAAATCCGACCGTGTGTACAGGGCATTAGACATAACAGGGATATGGCAAATTTCCAACTTCTCTGATCTTGGCATAGCATGAATACACCATAATTTTGGCTATACTTTATTGGTTACACAGAGGGAAAACTTTAGGAATATCAGGCATCTTGTGCCAGTGCTGTTTGTTTTTTTTTTCTTTTTACATGGGAGGCTAAAGTAAATGGCATTCGGCCTTAAGAAATGGTGTCCTTTTTATATATACAGAATCTCACAAAAGTGAGTACACCCCTCGCATTTTTGTAAATATTTTATTATATCTTTTCATGTGACAACACTGAAGAAATGACACTTTGCTACAATGTAAAGTAGTGAGTGTACAGCTTGTATAACAATGTACATTTGCTGTCCCCTCAAAATAACTCAACACACAGCCATTAATGTCTAAACCGCTGGCAACAAAAGTGAGTACACCCCTAAGCGAAAGTGTACTCACTTTTGTGAAATACTGTATGTACGATACTGTGGCAGTGTTTGGTTAGTGGTGCCTCTTACTTAGGTGTTGCAGCCTCTGGGGCTTTTCAAAAAGGTGTGTATATGTAATGACAGATCATGTGACACTTAGATTGCACACAGGTGGACATCATTTCACTAATTATGTGACTTATGAAGGTAATTGGTTGCACCAGAGCTTTTTATGGGATTCATAACAAAGGGAGTGAATACATACGCCCATGCCGATTATCAGTTTTTTATCTCTGAAAAATAGTTTTATGTATATAGTTTTCTAATTTTACTTCACTAACTTAGATTATTGTGTTCTGATCCATCACATATAATTCAGATTAAAAAAAAAAAACAACATTGAACTAAAGGCTGTAATGTAACAAAATAAGTAAAAAGTCAAGGGGGTGAATACTTTTACAAGGCACTGTATGTGTTTTTTTTATAAGTATTTTTTATATTTCAATTACTGACTCTTGTTTGTATCACTTTCTTTGTATAGCACCATAGGAGATAATAGTGTCCAATAAAATAACAATATCAATATGTCTAATACAGTAATACTAACACAGTACATTTATGTGCTTTTAAAGTTTAGACCAGTGGATAGGTAGGAGCACAGAATATCTGCACAGCCAATACAGAGTAGAGGTCTTGAAAGTGCAGGTGGAAAGAAGACAACCAGAAAATGGGCCAGAAAGGTATCAGAAATAAAAAACAGACAGAAACAATAAAAGGGGCATTCAAGAGAAGACCAAGAAAAGGACAGAACAGAGCATAAAGAAAATATGGAAGTCCTGGTAACAGCAAATAGGGATCCACGGACCCAAAACCTCACAAGAGACCAGTATGGTTGGCAAAACTATTTAATCGGAACCAGACATAGTCTCTATTTTTACATACTAAAGATATAAATTACTGAGAAATATCCACTTCTTATCACAATAATTCTCATTGGTCACAAGCCCTAACAGTAAATTACAGCAAAAGATGGATTAAACTAAAGTGTTATAATACTCTTAACACATTTACAAATAATTATTCTGAGTTCATAATGAGTGCTTTATGGGAGAGTTAAAGTTGAACCCCAGAATACGCAAATATCACCTAACTATAAGAGGCATTCGTGTTCTTATTTGACTCTTGGTATATTTTGTGTATTTTTTTCATATCTGTGCAGTAATCCAGTGTGCAACTTTGCCTCTGTGCAGGAGCTTCCTGTATTATGTAGTCTTGTCCACATCTCTATCTGCATATGTTGATATACAGCACAACAATGATATCAGTTCTACTTTTACTGGGGTAGGTGATCAGTTGGTTTTGCAAAGGCATTTGACAAAAACTGATACCTCCCAAGTGAACCAAAATTGTTGCCAACATCCCAGAAGTTCAAATTTGAGCAAAGAGGGTAACCACCCCCCACCCCCCAATACATTGAGACTTTAAGGGCAACTCACATCTACAGATATATAGTAAAATACGTTTATTTGATAGTCATAAATAAAAAGTTGATGCATACATCAACATGGAACAACATATCCAATACATACTAAAATGTGACTATTGGCACAGCTAGATGTGGTATTGAAATTCTCTTGGCACTATACCTAGCATAAACTTTGTATTTATGTATATGAAATAAACTTTATATTTTACTATATATCTGTATATGTGAGTTGCCCTTTCATCCCAACGTTTTGGGGAGTATCCTATTTGCTTGCAAAATCATTTGGTGCACAGAAACGGCATTTATATTCATTGTGGGTATTGAGGAATATATTTAAACGAATGTTTTCGAGCCCAGAGTTCAGCTTTAAGTATTCTTGGAGCTACAGGTATACTATTTATAAGAGAAAGATCGTTTGTTTGGTTTACCTTTATTTCAGCAAATACAGTGGAAAGTGAGGAAAAGAGAGACTACTGCCTAGAGTAACAGTTTATATTGGAAGCCAGACATTTCCTGGACAGTTTGCAAAGTTATTGTTACAAAGAGTGAAAAAGACTATTCCCATAAAGTAAAAGTTCATATTCAAAGGAATATGCCTCAGGATTAAACCTGAATGTCAAGTTATTGTTGCAGATAATTTTAGAAACTAAAGGCTAAAGTACACCAGCTTTTGCTAAAATATTACATTTGACTTGCAGCAATGCAATCTCACCATTAACAGAGCAAATGGGAATCGTGGGACTTTTCAGGTGCTGACAAAGCAATATATTAAATAATGGTTAAAAATAAAAAAAATGTATTGTTACATAAATCATGTTATAAACTAGCAGTCAATAAAAACAAGTGAAACATTGTCAGCACAAATGATACAAGTTACTTTCTCCAATGATAGAACATAGGTGTCCTTATGGGTTATATAATATCAGTGGATGTTTGGCTTTTGTTTTTCATAAGTAGTTACTGCAACACGTTTCACAGTCTGCTTCTTCAGGAAGATATGCTACTTAAAAAAAGATATTTTTAAAACATATTAGCATACAGTAAAGATATAGTGGGGCACATCAATATGTTGTTACAATTCAAATTCAGTGTAGTCATATGTGATCTATGCTGAACTCACATGCCATGCTCATTCAAGATAGGCCAAAAGATGCCCATAAAATCCCCACAGCAGTCGACTCTCCCATTACTCAAGTCCAGATTTTCAGGCTTTTTGTATAGATATGGGATATGATGCTAGTTTGGTCTCCCCCAGTCCAACTTAATTTCTATAAGCAATCTCACCAAGCAACAGTAGACTCAGGAGGACACTGCTCCATACGATCCAGGTCAAAATTCAAACCGTAAATCAGGTTTACCAAATAAATAATACAAGGATAAACCATAAATGTATGACTGGATCAAGTGCCAGCATACGCACTGTTATCTGAGAACTTAGATCTAATTGATTGTACACTGATGTTCAATGTATATGGTGCAGTTCTATTTTGTTATGCATCTTGAAACTACAAACAATGTTGCTTTAATGTCTTCTGTTCCTGTAAGGTGTATTGCAGAATGGGCACCATAAATGTTTTTAAAAATATGCTAAAATTAAGAAAAAGTGACTGGATCACTAACCAATGAAAATTGCACATGCTAAGCTAAAAGACACATCAAAAAGTTTTGTTTTTATTTCAGGCTTACAAATGTATAAAAATAATAACAACATGTTTCTCTTTCTTTATTACGTTATTCTTATTTTATTTTTAATACTTTAATCCGGTAATTACAATCTATGGTTCTGCAAAATTTGAAGGTGTTCATTTATTTCACCCTGTATGTAATTACTATGTCAAAGCTGACACAGTGATCACATGATTGGGAAGCACTCTTATGATTTCTGTGGCACTCATTGATTAAGTGTTAAGTGCTACCAGCTGCACTGATCATGCACTGGTCATGTCATCTGGTGGTTCTCAAGTGGGAGAATGTTGATAAAGGTATCCCCAGCAGACATCATGCTGAAGATTGTTTAAATGCAGATGAAGGGTGGGAAAGGTTTAAAGAGTAAAGAAAAAGGAATTGCGCTAAATAAATGATGTCGTCACATCATCAACATCAACAGTGAGCTCGTGGAAGGGACGTACCATAAAACGAAAGATGGAACTCACATAGCGTAAAACCATAGAAGATATTTTATTTGAAACTCATAAAATGAACACTTACAATATTCCAGAAAGTAAAAAGCCTTAAGTCCGGTTCGTGGCCATATGAACTCGGACAAACCCATCCTACTGGAATGGAGCACAGATTGGAGGTGTCGTCAGCGCGTCGTCTAGCTCCGCCCTTTTTATATTTTTTTTATTGGTGGTTCAGAGCCAATCTTTTTTCATTTCAGTTTAAGATTTAATATTTTTTGGACTACACGTAGTTTTCACGAGGATTTATTTTTCACATTTATTTTGTGTATTAATTGATTTTTAAATTTTATCACTGCTTAATTTATGCAATATTTTTCATTTATTTAGCGCAATTTCTTTTTCTTTATTATTTGCATTAACAATTGATGTTTTATTGTTAGAATTGCTGCTTTATTCACTGATATTTTTCACATCCCAATACCTTATAGCGCAGTTTTTTTCCCCAATTTTTTCTATAAAGGTTTAAAGAGAACTTCTCTACTTCACTGACTTAAAACTAGATTTCAGATTAGAAAGTCAACGGGAAGTCAGAACTTCTGAGCAGCATACTTATTACAGGTTGAGTGCATCAAAAATTATTACAGACAGGTAACGCAGCACTGGTAGCCTCCGTATTCCCTTTGTACAAGTTTTCCTTAGGCTCACCACAAGGTGAACATTTTATTAAACAGAGAATGCAAAGCCATGGGCATGTAGGGGCAAGATAGACTTACAAAACGTTAATGTAGAGTATTGGAAAGTGATCTTTGCAGTATGCTCAGACCTATTCTTCCTACTAACTAGCCACCTGTCTGGAGCCAACAGTTGAGGAGTTACTGTGATGAGCATAAGTAGGAGTAAATGAATGATGGTTTATGGGCCATTTAGTTGAGCAAAAGTTCACCCTAAGCACCTATGGTATTTTAAAAGCTATACTAGCAAGAAAAAACCTTGTCAGAGACTGATTATACTTTAAAAGTTTAGCTAGAGAATATAGTATTGGTAGCAGCAACAAATTTGCACAGTTTATACTATCTTTAGGCTAAGAAATTTTCCATTGGATCCAGCAGCTGGGGTGACCAATTTGATGTTCTTATATACAGAAGCCTTCTTAATGTATACAGAATTTAAATTGTTGCAGCAATTCAAATCCACTCTGTCACGGTGCAAATCAACTTTGGGTCATTTAATGTCTGGAGCCTGAAAATCCCTGCAAGGCATTTCAAGATGCTACACTAAATGCAAAAATTAACGAACAGGTCTTATTTTTTCTTCTACATTCAAGCCTCATCAGTCCCCACTATGCACACTTGTTACAGCAAAACTTGGTTTACCCCTAATAAAGTGATTGCAAAGGCTCAGATTTGTTTTATTAAAATAATAAAGATGTTATACCTACCTGCTCCATGCAATGATATTTCACAGAGAAGCCCTGAACTTCCTCTTCTAGGGTCCCTCGCTGGTGCTTTAGGCTTCTCCTCTTCTGTGTCTATCCCCATAGCAAGCCAAAGGGCAGATGTGTGGGTCAGCTCCCGAGCCAAGCTATGTGTGTACACGGACACATACAGCACAAATCCCCTTCCTCATAGGATATGATTGACAGCAGCGATAGTATAGATACTATATATATGTAATAGTGATGCTACTCTCTACTGCTCTTTAACCCAGTCTGTAAATCTATGCAAGCGACTACTGGCATCCTCTCTTCCTTTTACGGTTCTCCATGAGCTATGGGCCTATATGTTCATTAATGCAGACTAGACTTGTGCACAAGGGGAAATTTAGTTTCGGTTCGGTGTCATTTGTAAAATACATAATTTCGTTCTGTTATGTTCGTTATGTTACGTAATTTAGTTTTCGGATAATTTGTTATTATTCGTAGAGTGTTGATATTCGTTATACTGAATCTCGAATCATGTCAAATTCATTAGTTATATCCGCTATAATTTCTCACTCAGTTCTCAAGAATGCACTTAGCCAGTAATCCAACCTCCAGCACAAAATTATTCAGCTGATTGGGCTGTAAGATTTACTTTGAGTTGACCTTTTGTTTCATTAGACCTTTCACGAATTACCGAATCATGTTGAATTCATTTGTTATATTCCCTTTAATTTCTTTTGTATTAGTTGAAATTCGTTATTTTTTTATTCGGACATTCGGATGCATCCGAATGTCTGAAAGATGCAAAATTCGTCCAAATTTCTATTTGTTATGAAACGCATTGCACGTGTCTAATGCAGACTTTAAAATGTATTCTAAGGTTCTTACTAGAGATGAACTTCAGGTTCAGACGAAGCTCCAGCTGCATTGTGAAGTTAAATGTTTAGAAACAGCATTACTACATCTGCCAAATGTGATGGTTTCCCACTTATGCTGATTGTTAGAGAGCCAGAAGCCAGCAAAAGTGGCATATCTCTGCCCAGCCATTCACATGTAAGTTAGGGTGGCTGCTGGCATCACAGACCAAATATGGACATGGCCTTATCTGATCAATAGCCATTACCATATTTGGCCAAGGACACTGACCAAATAAGGACTTGGTCATATTTGGCCAATGACAACAAACACCAGCATGGTATCTGTCATTCAGCGTGAGTCTCCATCAGGACTGGATGTGTCAAGGGGACCTACAGTCAACATTCATTGCAATTGATGCGAATCTACATTTACAATGTGGGACATTTTTTGATTATATTTTTAAAGGACTTGTCAAAGTATGTTCTGTATTTATTTACTGTTAAAAATGTTTGTTTGTGAATGAGTAGGGGGTACGGTATCTGGGTCTCAGACCAGGGTTGTGACAAAGAGGTCCTTGTCCTCAACATGGGAACAATGTGCTTTTCCAGGGGGATCCCCCTGGCAATGTACCCTGCCTATGTTGAGTAGGCATGTGCATTTCGTTTCGTTCCGAATCGAAATTCGGACGAATTTTTCATTATTCGGAAATTCGGATGCATCCGAATTTCCGAATGACAAAAGTAAAGAATTTAAACGAATCCGAAAAAAAACGAACGAATTCGAATCGAATTCGAAAAAACATTTTCGAATTGAATTCGAAAACATATTCGAATCGAATTCGAAAACATATTCGAATCGAATTCGAATCGAATTCGAAAACATATTCGAATCGAATTCGAATCGAATTCGAAAACATATTCGAATCGAATTCGAAAACATAATCAAATTAAAAAAAAATAGAAAACGTTTTTCTAAAAAAAACAATAAGGTAGAATATAAAATAATAAAGCAATAGAATATGTATATATATATATATATATGTGTTTTTTTATGCTTTTCTTTTCTATTATTTTATATTCTATAATAGTATTTTCAATTCAAATTCATTCTATACGAAATTTGAATTTCGGAACATGGCTTCTGAAGTTTGAATTTCGTATAGAATGAATTCGAATTTGAATAGAAAAGATTAGAACAGAAAATAATAGAAAAGTATAGACTATAAAAACAATAGAACAGAATAGAAGAAAATATAATATATATATTATATTTTCTTCTATTCTGTTCTATTGTTTTTCTAGTCTATTCTTTTCTATTATTTTCTATTCCAATCTTTTACATTCAAATTTGATTTCGGTCTATATGAAATTCGAATTTTGGAAGATGAGATATATATATATATATATATATATATATATATATATATATAATATAATTTTCTATTCTGTTTCATTGTTTTTCTATGCTATTCTTTTCTATTCTATTCTAAACTTTTCTATTCGAATTTGAATTCATTCTATATGAAATTCGAATTTCGGAAGATGGCTTCTGAAAGTGGAATTTCATATAGAATGAATTCGAACTTGAATAGAAAAGATTAGAATAGAAAATAATAGACTAGACAAACAATAGAACAGAACAGAATAAAATATAATATATATAATTTATTCTATTCTGTTCTATTGTTTTTCTAGTCTTTTCTCTTCTACTCTATTCTAATCTTTTCTATTCAAATTCGAATTCATATTATAAGAAATTCAAATTTCGGAAGATGGTTTTATATATATATATATATATATATATATATATATATATATATATATATATATATATATATAAAACCATCTTCCGAAATTTGAATTTCTTATAATATGAATTTGAATAGAAAAGATTAGAATAGAGTAGAAGAGAAAAGACTAGAAAAACAAACAATAGAACAGAATAGAATAAATTATATATATTATATTTTATTCTGTTCTGTTCTATTGTTTGTCTAGTCTATTATTTTCTATTCTAATCTTTTCTATTCAAATTCGAATTCATTCTATACGAAATTCCACTTTCAGAAGCCATCTTCCGAAATTCGAATTTCGTATAGAATGAATTCAAATTCGAATAGAAAAGTTTAGAATAGAATAGAAAAGAATAGCATAGAAAAACAATGAAACAGAATAGAAAATTATATAATATATATATATATATATATATATATATATATATATATATATATATATATATATATATATATATATCTATCTCTCTATCTCTCTATCTCTCTCTCTCTCTCTCTCTCTCTCTCTATATATATATATATATATATATATATATATCTCATCTTCCAAAATTCGAATTTCATATAGACCGAAATCAAATTTGAATATAAAAGATTAGAATAGAATAGAAAATAATAGAAAAGAATAGACTAGAAAAACAATAGAAGAAAATATAATATATAATATATATATATATTATATTTTCTTCTATTCTGTTCTATTGTTTTTCTAGTCTATTCTTTTCTATTCTTTTCTGTTCTAATTCGAATTCATTCTATAAGAAATTCAAACTTCAGAAGCCATGTTCCGAAATTCGAATTTCGTATAGAATGAATTTGAATTGAAAAGACTATTATAGAATATAAAATAATAGAAAAGAAAAGCATAAAAAAACAATAGAAGAGAATAATACAAAAAAATTACTGTATTTATCGGCGTATAACACGCACCCCAAGTTTAGGAGGGAATTTTAAGGAAAAAAAAACTTTTAGGAGGGAAGTTTAAGGGAAAAAACTTACATTTAAATGCCCATCATTGCAGCCTTCTCAGTGCAGCCTTGCCCCAGTGCAGCCTTGTCAGTGCAGCCTTGTCAGTGCAGCCTTGTCAGTGCAGCCTTCCCAGTGTCCATTGCCCCAGTGCAGCCTTGCCCCAGTGCAGCCTTGCAGCTCGCAGTTTGAAAATCCTGTGATCCCCTGCGATCCTGAGCTTCAAAATCGCCGACCGCGATTTGAAAATGGTGCCGCCTGCTCCAAAATACACAGAGCCGGTCCTCGGCTCTTCTCGGCGGCTCACTTTCGGCTCCACTCGTAGTCCCGCCCGGGATGGGCGTGACTGTGAGCGGAGCTATCCGAACCTAGCCGAGTACACTCGGCTAGGTTCGGGCGGCACTCGAGTGAAGCCGAAAGTGGCCGAGAAGAGCCGAGGACTGGCTCTGTGTATTTCGGCGCCATTTTCAAATCGCGGTCGGCGATTTTGAAGATCTGTCAGCTCAGGATCGCAAGGGATCGGCGTATAACACGCACCCATGATTTTCCCCTGATTTTAAGGGGAAAAAAGTGCGTGTTATATGCCGATAAATATGGTATATATATTTATATATATTTTTTTTATTTTTATTTTTTTTCTATGCTGGTCTATTGTTTTTCTATTCTTTTCTATTCTTTTCTATTTTATTCTAATCTTTTCTATTTGAATGCGAAATCATTCTATACGAAATTTGAATTTCCGAAAATGGTTATACAGAAACAGAATGAAATAGAATGAAATCGAATTCTAATAGAAAAGACTAGAACAGAAAAACAATAGAACAGAATAGAAAAAAAAAAAAAATATATATATATATATATATATATATATATATATATATATATCTCTTCCGAAATTGGAATTTGGTACAGAATGAATTCAAATAGAAAAGATTAGAATAGAACAGAAAATAATATAAAAGAATAGCATAGAAAAACAATAGAACAGAATAGAAAAAAATATAAAATATTCTATTCTAATCTTTTCTATTCGAATTCATTCTGTACCAAATTCCAATTTCAGAAGATGGTTTTATTTATTTTTATATATATATAAAATATTTCTTACTATTCTGTTCTAATTTTTTTCTATTCTATTCTTTTCTATTAGAATTTGATTTCATTCTATTTCTATATAACTATTTTCTGAAATTCGAATTTTGTATAGAATGAATTTGAATTCAAATAGAAAAGATCAGAAAATAATAGAAAAACAATAGAACAGAATAGAAAAAATATTTTTTATATATATGTATGTATGTATGTATGTATATAAAACCATCTTCCAAAATTCGAATTTCGTATAAAATTAATTTGAATAGAAAAGATTAAAATAGAGTAGAAAGAATAGACTAGAAAAACAATAGAACAGAATAGAATAAGATATAATATATATATTATATTTTATTCTGTTCTGTTCTATTGTTTTTCTAGTCTATTCTTTTCTATTCAAATTCAAATTCATTCTATACGAAATTCTAATTTTAGAAGCCATCTTCCGAAATTCGAATTTCGCATAGAATTAATTCAAATTCGAATAGAAAAGTTTAGAATAGAATAGAAAAGAATAGCATAGAAAAACAATGGAACAGAATAGAAAAAAAATATAATATATATATTTAACCATCTTCCAAAATTGGAATTTGGTACAGAATGAATTCGAATTCAAATAGAAAAGCTTAGAATACAATATATTATATTTTTTTCTATTCTGATCTATTGTTTTTCTATGCTATTCTTTTATACTTTCTATTCTATCCTAATCTTTTCTATTGGAATTCGATTTCATTCTATACGAATTTCAAATTTCGCAAAATGGTTATATATAGTTTACTTTTTCAAATTCAGTTATTGTTTTTTTCGAATTTTATAGTTTTTTTCGAATGTGGTAGAAATTTTTCGAATTTGACAGTTTTTTTCGAATGTGGTAGAATTTTTTCGAATTTAATATTTTTTTCAAATGTAGTAACATTTTTTTTGAATTTGATAGTTTTTTTCGAATGTGGTAGAATTTTTTCGAATTTGACAGTTTTTTTCGAATGTGGTAGAATTTTTTCGAATTTGATAGTTTTTTTCGAATGTGGTAGAATTTTTTCGAATTTGACAGTTTTTTTCGAATGTGTTAGAATTTTTTCGAATTTGATAGTTTTTTTTTCGAATACGGTCGAATTTTTTCGAATGCGGTCGAATTTTTTCGAATTCGAATACGAAACGAAACGAATTCCGAAAACGAATGTAATGAATGCAACGAATTTAACTAAACGAATTAAGTTAAATAACGAATCGAAACGAAACTAAACTAAACAAATTTTTTCATCCTGCACATGTCTAATGTTGAGGGCATGTGGCCTGGTAAGGTTCTGGGGGGAGGGGAGCATGCTTTTCCCCTTCTCCTGGCCAGCCAGGATGCATTCTCAGATGATGGCTTTGTTTTGGGGTATTTTATTTTTTACTTTTTTTTGCATGGGGTACTCCCTAAAAATGCATTTATTTTGGTGGTGGTGGTGGGGGGGGTTGGCTTGCCATGTTTTCCTTTTTTTTTTCTTTTAAATCCATTACAACCCCTTATTCGCGAAAAGGGTTCTGGTATGAATTTAAACTTTTTTTTTGCTTTTATTGTCATTCTTCTTGTAAAATACACTACAGCAAAAATGACAATTTGGAAAAGAAAACATTTGCATGCAATTTACATCAACTGATTCTTAAATACAGGCCCAGTTTATCAATTTATGAAGCCAGCTGAAAACAGGTCTAAGTGCACTCCTGTGAACTATAGGAGAAGTATTGCCAAAATAGCTTTGGTTATACTTCTCATTTAAGATTAAAACTGAATGTCAAGTTATTGTGGCAGAAAATTTCAGAAACTAAGGGCTAAAGTACACCAGATTCCACTGAAATATTACATGACCTGTCGTTTAGTTCCTTCTTTGGACAAAAGGTCGCCCATCATGAGCTTCCAACACAGGACTCAGTTAACCACTTCAGCCCCGGAAGGATTTACCCCCTTCCTGACCAGAGCACTTTTTACAAATTGGCACTGCGTCGCTTTAACTGCTAATTGCGCGGTCATGCAATGCTGTAACCAAACGAAATTTGCGTCCTTTTCTTCCCACAAATAGAGCTTTCTTTTGATGGTATTTGATCACCTCTGCCGTTTTTATTTTTTGCGCTATACACGGAAAAAGACCGAAAATTTTGAAAAAAAATGATATTTTCTTGATATTTTTTGTTCTAAAAAAAATCCAATAAACTCAATTTTAGTCATACATTTAGGCCAAAATGTATTTGGCCACATGTCTTTGGTAAAAAAAATGTCAATAAGTGTATATTTATTGGTTTGCGCAAAAGTTATAGCGCCTACAATCTAGGGTACATTTTCTGGAATTTACACAGCCTTTAATTTATGACTGCCTATGTCGTTTCTTGAGGTGCTAAAATGGCAGGGCAGTACAAAACCCCCACAAATGACCCCATTTTGGAAAGTAGACACCCCAAGGAAATTGCTGATAGGCATGTTGAGCCCATTGAATATTCATTTTTTTTTGTCCCAAGTGATTGAATAATGACAAAAAAAAAAAAAAAAATTACAAAAAGTTGTCACTAAATGATATATTGCTCACACAGGCCATGGGCATATGTGGAATTGCACCCCAAAATACATTTAGCTGCTTCTCCTGAGTATGGGGATACCACATGTGTGGGACTTTTTGGGAGCCTAGCCGCATACGGGGCCCCGAAAACCAATCACCGCCTTCAGGATTTCTAAGGGCGTACATTTTTGATTTTACTCCTCACTACCTATCACAGTTTTGAAGGCCATAAAATGCCCAGATGGCACAAACCCCCCCCAAATGACCCCATTTTGGAAAGTAGACACCCCAAGCTATTTGCTGAGAGGCATGTTGAGTCCATGGAATATTTTATATTTTGACACAAGTTGCGGGAAAGTGACAATTTTTTTTTTTTTTTTTGCACAAAGTTGTCACTAAATGATATATTGCTCACACAGGTCATGGGCATATGTGGAATTGCACCCCAAAATACATTCTGCTGCTTCTCCTGAGTATGGGGATACCACATGTGTGGGACTTTTTAGGAGCCTAGCCGCGTACGGGACCCCGAAAACCAATCACCGCCTTCAGGATTTCTAAGGGTGTACATTTTTGATTTCACTCTTCACTGCCTATCACAGTTTCGGAGGTCATGGAATGCCCAGGTGGCACAAACCCCCCCCAAATGACCCCATTTTGGAAAGTAGACACCCCAAGCTATTTGCTGAGAGGCATGGTGAGTATTTTGCAGCTCTCATTTGTTTTTGAAAATGAAGAAAGACAAAAAAAAAAATTTTTTTTTCTTTTTTTAATTTTCAAAACTTTGTGACAAAAAGTGAGGTCTGCAAAATACTCACTATACCGCTCAGCAAATAGCTTTGGGTGTCTACTTTCCAAAATGGGGTCATTTGGGGGGGGTTTGTGCCACCTGGGCATTCCATGGCCTCCGAGACTGTGATAGGCAGTGAAGAGTGAAATCAAAAATTTACGCCCTTAGAAAGCCTGAAGGCGGTGCTTGGTTTTCGGGGTCCCATACGCGGCTAGGCTCCCAAAAAGTCTCACACATGTGGTATCCCCGTACTCAGGAGAAGCAGCAGAATGTATTTTGGGGTGTAATTTCACATATTCCCATGGCATGTTTGAGCAATATATAATTTAGTGACAACTTTGTGCAAAAAAAAAAAAAAAAATTTGTCTCTTTCCCGCAACTTGTGTCACAATATAAAATATTCCATGGACTCGACATGCCTCTCAGCAAATAGCTTGGGGTGTCTACTTTCCAAAATGGGGTCATTTGGGGGGGGTTTGAACTGTCCTGGCATTTTATGCACAACATTTAGAAGCTTATGTCACACATCACCCACTCTTCTAACCACTTGAAGACAATGCCCTTTCTGACACTTTTTGATTACATGAAAAAATTATTTTTTTTTGCAAGAAAATTACTTTGAACCCCCACACATTATATATTTTTTTAAAGCAAATGCCCTACAGATTAAAATGGTGGGTGTTTAATTTTTTTTTTTCACACAGTATTTGCGCAGCGATTTTTCAAACGCATTTTTTGGGGAAAAAACACACTTTTTTACATTTTAATGCACTAAAACACACTATATTGCCCAAATGTTTGATGAAATAAAAAAGATGATCTTAGGCCGAGTACATGGATACCAAACATGACATGCTTTACAATTGCGCACAAACGTGCAGTGGCAACAAAATAAATACATTTTTAAAAGCCTTTAAAAGCCTTTACAGGTTACCACTTTAGATTTACAGAGGAGGTCTACTGCTAAAATTACTGCCCTCGATCTAACCGTCGCGGTGATACCTCACATGCATGGTGCAATTGCTGTTTACATTTGACGCCAGACCGACGCTTGCGTTCGCCTTAGCGCGAGAGCAGGGGGGACAGGGGTGCTTTTTTTTTTTTTTTTTTTTTTTTTTCTTTATTATTTTTTTGCTTTTTTATCTTATTTTAAAACTGTTCCTTTCATTTTTTTTTTTTTTAATCATTTTTACTGTTATCTCAGGGAATGTAAATATCCCCTATGATAGCAATAGGTAGTGACAGGTACTCTTTTTTGAAAAAATTGGGGTCTATTAGACCCTAGATTTCTCCTCTGCCCTCAAAGCATCTGACCACACCAAGATCGGTGTGATAAAATGCTTCCCCAATTTCCCAATGGCGCTATTTACATCCGGCGAAATCTAAGTCATAAAATGCTCGTAGCTTCCGGTTTCTTAGGCCATATATATATATATCTCATCTTCCAAAATTCGAATTTCATATAGACCGAAATCAAATTTGAATATAAAAGATTAGAATAGAATAGAAAATAATAGAAAAGAATAGACTAGAAAAACAATAGAAGAAAATATAATATATAATATATATATATATTATATTTTCTTCTATTCTGTTCTATTGTTTTTCTAGTCTATTCTTTTCTATTCTTTTCTGTTCTAATTCGAATTCATTCTATAAGAAATTCAAACTTCAGAAGCCATGTTCCGAAATTCGAATTTCGTATAGAATGAATTTGAATTGAAAAGACTATTATAGAATATAAAATAATAGAAAAGAAAAGCATAAAAAAACAATAGAAGAGAATAATACAAAAAAATTACTGTATTTATCGGCGTATAACACGCACCCCAAGTTTAGGAGGGAATTTTAAGGAAAAAAAAACTTTTAGGAGGGAAGTTTAAGGGAAAAAACTTACATTTAAATGCCCATCATTGCAGCCTTCTCAGTGCAGCCTTGCCCCAGTGCAGCCTTGTCAGTGCAGCCTTGTCAGTGCAGCCTTGTCAGTGCAGCCTTCCCAGTGTCCATTGCCCCAGTGCAGCCTTGCCCCAGTGCAGCCTTGCAGCTCGCAGTTTGAAAATCCTGTGATCCCCTGCGATCCTGAGCTTCAAAATCGCCGACCGCGATTTGAAAATGGTGCCGCCTGCTCCAAAATACACAGAGCCGGTCCTCGGCTCTTCTCGGCGGCTCACTTTCGGCTCCACTCGTAGTCCCGCCCGGGATGGGCGTGACTGTGAGCGGAGCTATCCGAACCTAGCCGAGTACACTCGGCTAGGTTCGGGCGGCACTCGAGTGAAGCCGAAAGTGGCCGAGAAGAGCCGAGGACTGGCTCTGTGTATTTCGGCGCCATTTTCAAATCGCGGTCGGCGATTTTGAAGATCTGTCAGCTCAGGATCGCAAGGGATCGGCGTATAACACGCACCCATGATTTTCCCCTGATTTTAAGGGGAAAAAAGTGCGTGTTATATGCCGATAAATATGGTATATATATTTATATATATTTTTTTTATTTTTATTTTTTTTCTATGCTGGTCTATTGTTTTTCTATTCTTCTATTCTCCCAAAAAGTCTCACACATGTGGTATCCCCGTACTCAGGAGAAGCAGCAGAATGTATTTTGGGGTGTAATTTCACATATTCCCATGGCATGTTTGAGCAATATATAATTTAGTGACAACTTTGTGCAAAAAAAAAAAAAAAAATTTGTCTCTTTCCCGCAACTTGTGTCACAATATAAAATATTCCATGGACTCGACATGCCTCTCAGCAAATAGCTTGGGGTGTCTACTTTCCAAAATGGGGTCATTTGGGGGGGGTTTGAACTGTCCTGGCATTTTATGCACAACATTTAGAAGCTTATGTCACACATCACCCACTCTTCTAACCACTTGAAGACAATGCCCTTTCTGACACTTTTTGATTACATGAAAAAATTATTTTTTTTTGCAAGAAAATTACTTTGAACCCCCACACATTATATATTTTTTTAAAGCAAATGCCCTACAGATTAAAATGGTGGGTGTTTAATTTTTTTTTTTCACACAGTATTTGCGCAGCGATTTTTCAAACGCATTTTTTGGGGAAAAAACACACTTTTTTACATTTTAATGCACTAAAACACACTATATTGCCCAAATGTTTGATGAAATAAAAAAGATGATCTTAGGCCGAGTACATGGATACCAAACATGACATGCTTTACAATTGCGCACAAACGTGCAGTGGCAACAAAATAAATACATTTTTAAAAGCCTTTAAAAGCCTTTACAGGTTACCACTTTAGATTTACAGAGGAGGTCTACTGCTAAAATTACTGCCCTCGATCTAACCGTCGCGGTGATACCTCACATGCATGGTGCAATTGCTGTTTACATTTGACGCCAGACCGACGCTTGCGTTCGCCTTAGCGCGAGAGCAGGGGGGACAGGGGTGCTTTTTTTTTTTTTTTTTTTTTTTTTTCTTTATTATTTTTTTGCTTTTTTATCTTATTTTAAAACTGTTCCTTTCATTTTTTTTTTTTTTAATCATTTTTACTGTTATCTCAGGGAATGTAAATATCCCCTATGATAGCAATAGGTAGTGACAGGTACTCTTTTTTGAAAAAATTGGGGTCTATTAGACCCTAGATTTCTCCTCTGCCCTCAAAGCATCTGACCACACCAAGATCGGTGTGATAAAATGCTTCCCCAATTTCCCAATGGCGCTATTTACATCCGGCGAAATCTAAGTCATAAAATGCTCGTAGCTTCCGGTTTCTTAGGCCATAGAGATGTTTGGAGCCACTCTGGTCTCTGATCAGCTCTATGGTCAGCTGGCTGAATCACCGGCTGCATTCTCAGGTTCCCTGTTGAGACAGGAGAGCCAGAGAAAAACACGGAAGACGATGGGGGGGGGGGCATTCTCTCCCACTGCTTGTAAAAGCAGTCTAGAGGCTAATTAGCCGCTAGGATTGCTTTTACATGAAAGCCGACCGCTGGCTGAAAAGAATGATACCAAGATGATACCTAAACCTGCAAGCATCATTTTGGTATAACCACTCAAAGTCGTGAATGCTGTACCTGAAGACAAAAATATGGCTAACAATAAAGCACAGTAAATGGTAAAGTATAAAAAATTGCATACCTGAAAAGCAAACATGATAAAACATAATAACAATAAAACATTGCAGAATAGAATACAGTAAAAAAGAGCAGAACAATAGAGAGAATAGAGAGAGAGAGAATAGAGAGAGAACAATAAAACGACAACTATTACTTTTTATTTTATATTTTTGTTTGTGTTTTTTTTTTTTTTTTTTACACTTTTTTTGTAACTGTAACTTTTATAACTGTAACCGGTTCCAGGTTCGGGTCTCTCAAAATGCGATGGCATCTTGGGAGACCCTGTGAAAGTGTGTCCTAGTCTGTGCAATGCTGTACCCTACGCTAATACTCAGCTAGTGAATGGTAGCATTCAAAACATTCACCAATGCAAAGACCAGGATTGTCAGGACAGGAGGGACAATAATAGCGGGTGTCACGCCTATATCCGTGCTTACTGCAGACACGACATCTTTTTTGGGAGGGTTCGTTGGGTAGGGGTACTAGGGGGAGGACATAAAGAAAATGCCTCTCATGCAGCCGACTGCATTTGGTTGGGGATGTGAATGGGGGAAGTACGGGCGCTGCAGAAGCGGTGGGTTCCCAATTAGGATTGGCGAATGCAGCAAGAAGGGCATTATGGGCACGACGGGCCTGTGTTTGTCTTCTTTGTGGCAGCGGGACACTACTTGTGCTTGCCACCTCACCAGCTTGAACTGCACTTATGGGACTCGCCACGTCACCAAGTGTTACTGCAGTGCTGGTTTGACTATGACCGGGGTGTACTAGGCCGCTGGCGCTTGCCAGTTCACCAAAACGCTACCAAAAAAACTGTTAACGATCGCAGGGATCAGGCCTGACTCTGCGAACGCTGCAGTTATGCGTTTAGTGTTTTGTAAGTGACAGTGATCGATCGATACTGCACTTGGGTGGGCTGGGCTGGGCCGGGCGGAGGGGCAAAACGCAGGTGCTAGCAGGTATCTGGGCTGATCCCACTAACACTGCGTTTTTGGGAACCCTAAACTGCTGGGGGTGCCAGTATAGATCTGATCGGATCAGATCAGATATTGATCAGTTCAGATACTATACCACTAAGGGAGGTGTACGGTGCGTGCGTGGGTGTTAGCGCTACTGGCACTAATCTGACGCTGCCTGGGGCTGGTGCTTGCCAGTTCACCAAAACGCTACCAAAAAAACTGTTAGCGATCGCAGGGATCAGGCCTGACTCTGCGAACGCTGCAGTTATGCGTTTAGTGTTTTGTAAGTGACAGTGATCGATCGATACTGCACTTGGGTGGGCTGGGCTGGGCCGGGCGGAGGGGCAAAACGCAGGTGCTAGCAGGTATCTGGGCTGATCCCGCTAACACTGCGTTTTTGGGAATCCTAAACTGTTGGGGACGCTAGTATAGATCTGATCGGATCAGATATTGATGCGTTCAGATACTATACCACTAAGGGAGGTGTACGGTGCGTGCGTGGGTGTTAGCGCTACTGGCACTAACCTGACGCTGCCTGGGGCTGGTGCTTGCCATTTCACCAAAACGCTACCAAAAAAACTGTTAGCGATCACAGGGATCAGGCCTGACTCTGCGAACGCTGCAGTTATGCGTTTAGTGTTTTGTAAGTGACAGTGATCGATCGATACTGCACTTGGGTGGGCTGGGCCGAGCCGGGCGGAGGGGCAAAACGCAGGTGCTAGCAGGTATCTGGGCTGATCCTGCTAACACTGTGTTTTTGGGAACCCTAAGCTGCTGGGGACGCTAGTATAGATCTGATCAGATCAGATATTGATCCGTACAGATACTATACCACTAAGGGAGGCGTATGCTGCGTGCGTGGGTGTTAGCGTTACTGGCGCTAAGCTGACGCTGCCTGGGGCGACGCATATCACCGCCGGGCGATCAGGGGGCTAAATCTTTATTCGGCGGGTGCCCTGACACTATAAAAAATAAACAAACTAACCAGCGTCACCCGTAACAGTTATACAGTGATCAGTGGTGAAAGGGTTAACTAGGGGGCAATCAAGGGGTTAAAACATTTATTAGGTAGTATATGGGGGTCCCTGTCGCTATAAAACGCTGACGGCGAACCTAAATATTTACCTCACTAACTAGCGTCACCAGTGACACTAATACAGCGATCAGAAAAATGATCGCTTAGCGACACTGGTGACGGGGGGTGATCAAGGGGTTAAAACTTTATTAGGGGGGGTTAGGGGGGTACCCTAGACCTACAGGGGGGTAATACTAACTGTCCTAACACTGTAAATGTCACAAACTGACACCAATACAGTAATCAGAAAAAAAAAAAAAAAAAAAAAAAAAAACCTGCTGGTGTCAGTTTGTGACAGGGGGGGGGGGTGATTGGGGGGGGATCGGGGGGGCGATCGGGGGGGGGATCGGGGTGTTTAGTGTGCCTGGCATGTTCTACTGTGTGTAGTGTGTTGGTGCACTTACATTGCAGTCTTCTCTCCTCGGCCCGGAACGGAAAATACCGAGCCGAGGAGAGATGACATCATTTCCTCTGCCTCTGTGTACAATACAGAGGCAGGGAAATGATCCCATTGGCTGAGAGCGATCGCGAGGGGGGGGCCACGAATGGATGGCCTCCCCCTCACCTCCGATCGCCGGGGGAGATTTGCCGACCGCCGCTGGCACCGGGGGGGGGGTCCGATCGGACCCCCCACCCGCGGGCAGGCAAGGACGTACATATACGTCCTTTTGCCTGCCCGTGCCGCTCTGTCGACGTATATAGTCGTGCGGCGGTCGGCAAGTGGTTAAAGTGAAACTAAAGGCATTTATTTTTCATAGTTACAGAGGGTTATAACCTCTGTCTGTTTTTTTTTAATATACATCTGTATCCCATAGGGGAGATTTCCCTTCACTTCCTTTCCCATAGCCAAAACAGGAAATGAGAGAAATTCCAACCAAAGTAAGGAAATGCTGAGGTGTCACCAGGGTCACCAGAACTAGTGTCCTCGTTGGAAAATGTCCCCTCTATTACTGTCAACCCAAAATTTTGGATTTTCTTTTTCTTTCACTTTTGATGATAATGGTAAACAAACCAATGGTGGACAAATAGAGAGGGTAATAGAGGGTGAACCTCAATAACAGGGACACAGATCATAATAAACAATAACAAGGGTTCTAATCTCTCTCCACTCTATACAAAAGTAGAAAAAAGTTTTGCCTCTCACTACTCTGACCTTGAAACGTCCATCCTTCTCATCAATTCAATGGTAACAAAGTCCTCACTCCTTATAGACTTGACCTTGTTTGAGGCCCTATACCTCCAGAAAGAGAAGCATATGCACCTCATATCTCACCTTTAGACCATCCTGTACTTCCTAGCCTCCCTTGTTCTATCTCTGCATAGGAGAAGGACCCAAGCCATGATTATTTTCAGAGGAAGACTTACAAAAGTTATTTCTTTTTACTCATAAGGGTTGCTTATCGTCAGCAGCACAGAAAAAATACTATAAAATAGTTTTGTGATGATACCACTGCAGCCTCGCGATACACTGGGTTTTCCCCTTTGCTTAAAGCAACTGCTAAAGTTGCAGTGAAGCAATTGGCTTGATATTATACAACCTTTGGCCTTGAAACATGTGATGCTGTCATAATTGTTATAAATACCTTTTAAAGTGGTTGTAAACCCTCTGGGATCACTTTTACCTACAGGGAAGCCTAGATTAAGGCTTACCTGTAGGTGCAACAAATATCTCCTAAACCTACACGGTTTAGGAGATATTTGCAAAAGACTGGCACCGATGTCTATGGCGCATGCTCCAAAGACAGCGGCGCAGGCACACTGAGCATGCCGCTGCTAACGGCGATCATGCCATTAGTGGCGGCTCCCTCACGCATGTGCGGGTATGACGTCATCACGGCTCCAGCCAGTCACAGCGCCGGAGCTGTGATACCCGTAAGTCATCCGTGATAGATGGCGGCGATGAAGGAGAAGAGCGAGGGTCGCTTCGGGGGCTTCTACCTCAGGTAAGTTATTCATAATGAGCTAGTATGCTATGCATACTAGCTCATTATGCCTTTGCCTTACAGGGTGTGTTTTTTTTTCCTGCCTTTACATCCATCTTTAAGAAAAAATAATAAAATGCAAATATTTTTGCATTAAAAAAATGTATATTTATTATTATTACTATTATTATTCCTCCAACTGTAATGCCCTCAGCCCCCCACATCATAGTCCTCGGCCCCCTCACATTACAGTCCTTAGCCCCCTCTACATCACTGTCCTCAGCCCCCCACTTTGATATCCTCAGACCCCTCCACATTACAATCCTCAGTTACCCCCGTCCCCACATTTAGTCTTCAGCTCATTTTTTACATCAGCCGCCCTGCACATTAGTGCACATTAGTATCCTTTTAACTTGGCCCCGCCTCACTGTCCTACCTTAACCACTTCAATGCCCGGCTATAGTCAAATGACGTCCTCTACTTTGTGGGGTGATATCTGAATGATGTCTGCAGCTAGATGCATCATTCAGATATCATTCTTTGCAGCCGGCGATTCTGTGCATGATAAGAATGATCATAGCGGCAGATCATAGCGGGTACCCAGAAATAAACGAACTCGCAATCGTGGCTGTCAGCATGAGATCGGTGAATTTTTTTTTCCCGATCTCATGCTTTCCAGCCTGGAGGAGAGATGTGAAAAACCAAGAAAGAAAGCGCCTCTTAAGTATAGCGGATTTATTAGTGTGTTAAAAGCATAGTATACACTCACATTAAGGTAGATGATGTACTGCTTCCATAAAGAACTGGTCCCGGTGTCTCTCGATGGTGACTGGTGATCAAACGGGAGCCTAGATGGACGCCGTGCGGTGGCCGCGGACCTCCGCTCGGAGGCACCGGCTGTACAAGCGGTGTAGTGGAGAAGTCACTTCCGCGTTCCAGCGGATCACATGGGAGATGACGTCACTGGGACAGTTCAGACTAACTGGGAACCACTACGCGTTTCAGAGCATGCGCGAAGCTCATAACGAGCATGCGCACTCCTTTTTCAAGACACTTTCAGAGACACTTGAAAAAGGAGTGCGCATGCTCGTTATGAGCTTCGCGCATGCTCTGAAACGCGTAGTGGTTCCCAGTTAGTCTGAACTGTCCCAGTGACGTCATCTCCCATGTGATCCGCTGGAACGCGGAAGTGACTTCTCCACTACACCGCTTGTACAGCCGGTGCCTCCGAGCGGAGGTCCGCGGCCACCGCACGGCGTCCATCTAGGCTCCCGTTTGATCACCAGTCACCATCGAGAGACACCGGGACCAGTTCTTTATGGAAGCAGTACATCATCTACCTTAATGTGAGTGTATACTATGCTTTTAACACACTAATAAATCCGCTATACTTAAGAGGCGCTTTCTTTCTTGGTTTTTTATGTTCATATGGAGACTGACTTCACTCAACAGGAAGCTGCCCTTGGTATCTTGGAGAAATAGATTTCCCGGATTCCTAGATTTTCATTGATCCTAGGATCATAGATCTCTTTCTGGCATCATCTATTGACTTTTTTTCCCATTTATTTTGGCTGTATTTCCATGGACTTTGGCGCGATTACATTATTTGTTTTACTCTTGGAGGAGAGATGTGGGGTCTTATTGACCCCACATCTCTCCATAAAGAGGACCTGTCACATAGATTCCTATTACAAGGGATGTTTACATTCCTTGTAATAGGAATAAAAGTAATTTTAAAAAATGTTAAAAAAGTGTAAAAATTTAAAAAATTAAGTAAAAAAAAAATAATAATAATAAAAAAAAAATTTAAAACGCCCCTGTCCCCGGTAGCTCGCACTCAGAAGAGAACGCACACGTAAGTCCAGCCCACATATGTAAACGCCGCTCAAACCACACATGTGAGGTATCGCCGCGTGTGTTAGAGCATGTGCAACAATTCTAGCACTAGACCTCCTCTGTAACTCTAAACTGGTAACCTGTAAAAAATTTTAAAGCGTCACCTATGAAGATTTTTAAGTAATGAAGTTTGGCGCCATTCCATGATTGTGCGCAATTTTAAAGCGTGACATGTTAGGTATCTATTTACTCGGCGTAACATCATCTTTCACATTATACAAAAAAATTGGGCTACCTTTACTGTTTTGTTTTTTTGTTAATTCATGAAACCGTATTTTTTCCCAAAAAGGCATTTGAAAAATTATTGTGCAAATAGTGTGTGAGATAACAAAAGTTGCAATGACCGCCATTTTATTCCCTAGGGTGTCTGCTAAAAAAAAAAACATATATAATGTTTGGGGGTTCTGAGTAATTTTTTGTAGCAAAAAAATAATGATTTTTACATGAAGGATATGCCCGGTATTGAAGCGGTTAAACAGACAAATCGGAGGGTGGGAGGCACAGCATGTGTGGATGGAGGGCGGGAGCTGCAAGATAGTGATTGGTTGCTAGGACTGCCCTTCATTGGTTGTTAAAGTGGATGTAAACCCAATTCATGAAATTTGAGCTGAGCACATATATCTGCAGTGTTTTGTTATCTCTCTTCACTGCACTGTCCCGTAGCTGTCTCCTGCTCTGTTCTTCTGTTCAGCCTGATAACTCCTGACATGTTCTCAGTCACATATGATAAAAGCAGCCTGAATATTGTGTTGGGGATGGTGCTATAAATAGATTAGCAGCATGCTGAACTATTCAACAAACAGAGCTGAAAGTCTGTACCTATGAGGGGAGGTGTGCCCTTCCTCTAATCAGCTGCCTTGGCTGTATGCCCAGGCTTTGCTGCAGTGGTAACCAGGAAGAGAAGATCTCCTAACACGATGTGCACTTTCTAAACAGTATATAAAGATGAAGTCAGCAATTATACAAGTAAAACGTATGTAGGGAGATTTGTTCCATCCTTGTGTATCATCTGAGGCTGTTCACTTCCCTGAGTATATGTGAGGGTTTACATCCACGTTAACCTCAGGCAGCTCCAGCCCTCCATCCAGAACTGTCCTTCCTCCCGCTGTTGGCCCTGTGAGGATTACAGAGTGACGGCGAGGGGAAGAAATGGCAGCACTGCTGCAGTCCAAATGGGACAGTGACTCGGTCTGCATTTGGGCCACAGTCTGCCATGGTGATTCCTCCCAATCTTCAGGTACACTGAGGCTCCACCTATACTAAGCTCTGGACAAAATTCCTTTGCAAATTGCAACATCCATTGCAAAATGAGCAGCCTATTTGCTTTTAGTAAATAAACCCAACTGTATATGTGTGCTACAGATTTGTTTCACAATTAAACGTTTAATATACAGTGCACTCAGGAAAGACAAATAATGCCCAGAGCTGTATGAAGGCAGGAAGAGTGAGGGAGATGAATAACTTCTGAACCTTTCACTTGCAGATTAAAATTTTAGCATAAGCTATTGTTTTTCAGAAAAGGGCTAACACGTTTCTAACAAATAAAATATTTATATAACCCCACTATACATTCTCTTTAAAGGATTAAGCATTTAAGTAAAGAGACAAGTCAGTAATACTATTATAATTATGCAATGCCAACTTCTTTTTATTTGCTTTGAGTTAAAATATTGTCCATCAAATCTCTTTTTGACTAAACTTTGACATAAAAAAATGTCAAGTGTTATGGTGTGTTTCAGAAACTCAGTGCCAAGTTAAATGCTCACTTTATATATGATATGACTGGTTTATTGTACTCTGAGTGCACTGTTGCTATATTAAAATGCTATATGAAAAGTAAATTTCCAACTCAGGCAAATCAGAGCACATAAAAAATAATTCTCTGTACTTTAAAAGATTTCTTTTGAATGCGCACAGTAAGTTAAATTCAATAGAATTTTTCAAGCTTAATTATAACTTAATTGCATCTTCTAGGAAACAAAAAATGTGCTTCATGTGCAGAAAATCTTCAAACATTATGGCTTGAAACACCTTAGTTCAGCATAAATGGAACAAGCGAACATTTAATTCACTGGGGCTCTTTAGCTATTACCACAAGACATCGGCAATTTCATTGTGTACAGTAAAAGCTATTGGAATTTTTGTAATTACAACATCAATACTTTCCTTAATGGGTTAACGTCCTTAAGTTGCATATCATTCCAGCTTGCCAAGATAATGTTTGTTGTATTATACTCTTCATACTCCAATGGGTAAATTCAGTTTATTCATCAGTAGTTTTCAATAACAGACCTTTGTCAAAACTAAAAGTCTACGGATTTATTATTATGACTGCACTGCAAGTGTAGATAAACAGAACAAGCTGTTTTTATGTAGAATAAAATAAATAATCGCATAACACAAAGCATGAATCTATATAGACATATTCACTTATATTAACGTATTTAAAGCGTATCACATTTTGCTGCAACAAGACTACATACTAAGCAACTTAAAACAAATCAGCAAATCAGCATATAAGGTAAAGCAATAGGTTTGCTTTAGTCCACAGACACCCCCTCCCCAAGCTCCCCACCCCCATAAACACACATAATCTTCCCAGAAGTAATATTATCACCTTACTTGCTCTTCCCAAAGTTTGTTCAGAAAATACTCAGTACATTTGGATATGGAGGAGCAGGTGGCTTACTATTCTGATCTCTAAGACAATTATGCTTCCTTAAATTGTTGAGGTTTGGTATTTCCTCTAGTTTTCCACAAAATTCTATTGGCCCATCACCATGATGAACTGCCTCATGGACCAACAGAAATGTGCAGGAAGCAAACTTGCAAAGTTTCATTACCTTGTTATGCAGATCTTTTGACTGTTCTTTTCTACCTCCTCATGGCTCAGTGTCTAGGCTGCTTAATGCATCCATGTGAGAGCTAACAAACTCATACACGGACACTAATTGAGATTTAAAAAGCCACAAATGTGGGAAATTTACATGTCATTTTAACCTGTGTGTGCCACCTTCTGTGTTTGTACCAAGGCCAAACATTCCAGGGTATGTAAAATTTTGATCAGGGAAATTTGGGTGATTTCTGTTATCAGTATGATTTAAAAAGGATCCAAAAACTATGTGATAATAAATGGCTTCATGTGATTGCTATCCTTAAATAAAAGACAATTTTTTAGCATATTTTCAATATTAATGCCAAAATTTCACAATTTCTGCTAGGGTATGCAAACTTTTGAGCTCAACTGTATATATATTTTTTTTAAACATTTAATACAATACACACACACATCAAACTGATATAAAAATAGTAATGTTTTTTTCCTATAGGAAGAGCCTAGCAGAAGATGTTTTCTTTGAGACACTCTGGGGGTCATTTACTATAGCGCCATGGTGCTAATTAGCGCAGTGGTGCTAATTAGTGCTAATTATCGCAAATTAGTGCTAAAACGATATTCACTATATCGCTGATAAAAAACTCACAAAAACGAATTTACTATAGTTCCCTGAAAACAAATAGCACCCAAATCCTTACTCTGCTAAAACCTGGAGTAGTGCATATGGCAATAAAGTTTAGAGCATGATATAATTGCCTAAATGGTACTAAAATATGCGGTATATTGTTTAAAGATAATCTGCTTTTAAACTGTGTGAAAAAGTGATTTCTACACTGAAATATCTTTAAAAGTCTGACAAGAGAAAAATTCCCCGTTTTTGTACCACTAGGTGCCAACACCACTGAGCATGCTTAGACCTGCAAATAGCTCTCATTTTAGCTCCAATGTCTTTTTTACAGAGCGCTATAGTAAATATCAAAATTAGCGCTGTGTTAAAGAGCATTTTTTGGGAGTGAAAATCCACGCTATTATAGTCCAATGCAAATTTGAACCATTGATTCTTTTTTTTTTTTTTTTCTTTGCTGCCACGTCAGCCAAGTACTATTCATAAAAGGGTGTTGTTTCAACTTTCAAGTCAAACTTATCCCTTGATACTTTCACATCATTGTGGCAATTTACTTTTTGTACATGGTCTCTTTTTTTTTTTTTTTTTCAAATGATATATAATGATGAATAATGCCCCCCCCCCCCCACAATCCCCCCCCCCCCCCACCACCCCACCACCCCACCCTGGGGGGTCCTAGCCTTGTCTCTTCCCGTCCGCTACCTGCTCTTAATGCCTGTTTAGATATTTAACTAGATTTTGGGGTTATATTTTTGTTTAGGGTGAGTTATCTGAGTCCCCGTCCCACACCTCAGCCGCCTGATTGGAGAACTTATACCTTGCCCAGTCTCTCCACGTTTCTTCATATTCCTCCATCTTCAACCCTTCACTGTATCTTAGATACTCCAGGCAGTGAATTTCCTCTACTTTGTTGAACCACTCCCGCATTGAAGGTCTCCTACTGTCCAACCAATATTTGGAGATAAGACTTTTAGCTGCATTAAGAAGGTGTGGTAACAGTATTTTCAAATAAGTCCGAGAGGGCATATCGCTTTTCCGTGGTGCAAGCATACCCAGGGGTCATCTGGGACCTTCTTGTTAGTAATCGCATATATATTCCCCCTTATCTCCCCCCCAAATTTTTTTATTACCGGACACGTCCACCAGATATGCGCCATTGTCCCAATCTCCTTGCACCCCCTCCAGCAATACTGCGATGTTTCTTCCTGCATTTTATGCGCTATATCTGGAGTGATATACGTTCTGGCAAGAATTCTAAAATTCATTTCTGCAGTTCTGAAGTTTGCTGATGTGGCGTTTACTCTGCTCAGGACCCTCCCAGCCTCCTTTTCACTGATCTTTTTGCCTAATTCCTTCTCCCATTTCATGACAAGTCCTGGGCGCTCCACCTCTCCCATTATAATCAGTATTCTGTAAAACCTAGACATTCCTCCCCTCCTACTTTTCTTGATGCATACTTTTTCAAGGGGGCGAAGGTCTTCTATTGACCTTATTGGCTGCGGGAGGGATTCAACAAAATGTTTCATCTGCCTGTATTTCCAGTTGTCCATAAGAAACCAATTATCCTTAGCTTTTAATTCCTGGTAGGAGCAAAGTGTCCCCAGGCTAGTGATATCTTTGAGTTGGGCTTCTTCACATAGAATCCATCTCCCAGACAGTTCTTCCCTCCCTGGCGGGAAGTAATCTGTGTCCTTTAACGGGACTAGTGGTGAAATGTATCCCCACTTCTCCCTAGTATGTATTTTATCCCATGTGTTTAGAACGTGTTTAGTGATGTCCATTATTTTCGTGCACAGTTTTCTATATTGTGGTGGTATCCATACATTTTTACCTAAATCAACCCCACTTGTTATGTTCTCTATTTTCACCCATTGCTTATCTTTACTTTTATTCACCCAATCTGGGATACGTGATAAAACTATTGCAGTGTAATATTTTTTAATATCAGGTGCCCCCCAACCCCCCCTCTTCTTGACATTCGCTAATTGTGCATACTTAATTCGTGGTTTCTTCCCCCTCCATATAAACCTTAGAAACAGTGTGTGTAATTTATTCAGGAAGCTCAGTGGTATTGCAATTGGGAGCATTTGGATTTTATATGTGACTTTGGGGAGGGCTGACATTTTAAGTAAATTTATCCTACCTCCCCATGATAGTCGGTTCCGCGGAAATCTATTCAGCTCGGCTCTGATCTCATTGAGGAGGGTCATATAGTTGGATTGGAACAGTGTCTCTTTTGCTGCAGATATTTTGACTCCTAGGTAGTTAAGTTCTTTTATCCCCCACTTAAATGGAAGGCCCTTTTGGTAGGCTTTGTCCCTGCCTTTATCCTCTATGACTTCCAGTATTTCCGACTTGGTTGCATTTACTCGAAAATTTGATAGTCTACCGTAATTCCCAACCATCTCAAGTAGGTTGGGAAGGGAGATCCTTGGGCGCGTGATGTATAATAGGACGTCGGCGGCAAAGGCGGCTAATTTATATTCTTCCTCCCCAATTTTGACCCCACTGATGTCTGGACTGAGTCTTATCCTAGCCAACAACGGCTCCAATGTCAACACAAAAAGCAGCGGGGACAGCGGGCACCCCTGCCTGGTACCATTTTGCAGCACAATGGGACCAGACAGGGTACCATTTATTTTGACTCTAGCGGTGGGGGAGGCATACAGGGCCTTTATCCTTCCTATCGTTTTATTGCCTATACCAAATTCTTCCAGGGTATTCCACATGAAGCCCCAGTCTACCCTGTCAAATGCCTTTTCAGCGTCCATTGACAGGAGTAGACCTGGGGCTCCCCTTTCCTTCATTATCTGGGTCACCATTAGTGTTTTAATGCTATTATCTCTTCCTTCCCTCCCAGGAATGAAGCCCACTTGGTCGGAGTGGACCACCTCCTTCACTATCTTTTTCAGTCTGTCGGCGAGGATCTTTGCAAAGATCTTTGTATCGACATTCAAGAGGGAAATGGGTCTGTAACTTGAGCACAAGGTGCTGTCCTTTCCCTCCTTCCATATGACAGCAATCCTCGCTTCAAGTGCTTCTTTTCTCATCTCCCAGCCTTCCCCAATCCCGTTAATGTAAGAACACAATATGGGGAGCAATGGTTCCTGTAGTTTTTATAGTAAAGGGCGGTCAGTCCATCAGGCCCTGGGCTTTTCCCATTTGGAATGTCCTGGATAGCCCTCCTTAGTTCCTGTAAGGTCACTGGGGCATCTAACATATCACTATCTTCTTCCGTAATTTTTGTTAAGTTTGCCTCTTTCAAGAATATTCTATTGGCCTCTTGTTTACGGTTATCCAGTTCCTGAGAGTTGTCTGCATTAAATGCATACAATGCCCCATAGAACTCTTGGAAGGCTTTCGCTATGTCCCGCGTTTTATGTTTAATTTCCCCCGACTTGGTCCTAATTTTTTCTATGTAGTTGCTCGTTTTCTTTTTTTTCAGGGCCCTTGCCAGAAGCCTGCCTGGTTTGTTACCAAAGATGTATCTCTCTTTTTTGACCATGTTATAGGTTTTACGTGTTTCCTGTTCTAGAGAGGCCCTCATCTCTTCTCTTCTTTTCAGTAGGTTTATCCATACCTCCCTTCCACCTGATGCTTTATGTTGTTGCTCTAGTTCCTGGATCTCTCTAGTAAGGGCTAACCTTTCATTTTTCAATCTCTTGTTTTTTTCCCCCCCTACCATCATAAATATACCCCTGATGTAGGCTTTGTGGGCTTCCCAAATTGTGGCCTCATCTACCTCCCCGGGGGTATTAATTTTAAAAAACCACTCCAGCTCTTCCTTAATTCTCTTTAAGATGTCTTTATCATTTAGCAGATCTTCGTTCAGTCTCCATCCCAAACCCGGTAAGTCAGTTTCACCTAATTTTAAATGTAAGCTCACGGGTGCATGGTCCGAGAATGTCATATTAGCGATAGTTGCTTCTGTGACCTCTTCTAACAACCTATGCTCTACCAGAAAAAAGTCGAGTCTCGAGTATGTCGCATGCACGGGGGAGTAGTAAGTGTAATCCCTTATATCTCCTTGCTGGATCCTCCATACATCCACCAGCTGAAGTTGGTGTAGTTTCTTTTTGAGTTTCCCAGCCCACACTCCTCCCCTCCCCCTGCCATGCGACGTACAATCCCTCTCGGGGTCTAAGCAGAGATTAAAATCCCCTGCAATTATAGCCCTCCCCGTCTTGAATTCTTCAAATTTAGTCAGTATGCTCATTACTTTTCCATATGTATTTTTATTTGGCCCATATATGTTTGCCAGGGAGTACTTCATACCGTTGATTTTGCCTTTCAGAAAGAGGTACCGACCCTCCGGGTCCGATAATCTCACCTCAAGTTCGAATCTAATCTCCCTGGCAAACCCTATGGCCACTCCCCTTGCTCCCCTAATTGGTGAGTCACTATAGTACCAAACTGGGTAATCCCTAGAGAAGATTTTTTGGTTATTGTTGGTACTTAAGTGAGTCTCTTGGAGCATTGCGACCCCAGCCTTCAGGAACTTCAATTCTCCTAAAATATTCGCACGTTTTACACAAGCATTCAGTCCCCTTATGTTATAAGAAATAACTTTTAGATTAGGTGTCATCGCTCGCTCTTGCTTGTTTTCTCCCTTCTGAAAAACAAGCTCCTGGTACTTTTACATAGGTTGGACCCTCTTTTTTGTGAAACAGACTCGAAACCCGATTGGCTATAGGGCTCCCCCCCTTTCCCGCCCCCTCCCTCACACCCCCACCCCTCCTCACCCCCCCTCCCCCATCCCTCCAAACCCCCCCCCGCCCCCCCCTCCCTCCATCCCCCTCCCCGTGCTTATGGGGGTGCATCAGGCCCCTGTTGGGCCTAAGAAAAGAAAAACCGTGGCACTCCAACCCCACCTCGCCCCCGGTTTTGCCCCCTGAGGTTGAGCTCGGTAGGGGAGCTAGTCAGACCCGAAAACCGACCCTGGGTGACAAGATTTTCCTGGCCCGGTCATCCCTCCCACCCGCACCCCCGGAGTCCCCCCCCGCCACCCCCTTTTCCCCCACCCACCCCAACCAGCATACAGCGGACACTGCTAGGCCCCTCCTCTCTTTTTCTCTTTTTTTTTTTCTTCTTCCCCCCCTTTAAGTCCCTCTTCTGTCCTTGTTAAGGCCTCTGCCCCTTTTGTCTCCTATACTCTTTTACAGAGATTATTGGTTTCCAGGTAGCTGGTTCCCCTGTAGATTCCTGGTTGGCGATTTTTTCCCACCAACCCGGGATCTCTACTAGAGGGATTCCCAGGCGCTGACAGAATTGTTGTGTTTCTTCTGGGAATCTCAGCGTGGCCGACCGGCCCTCTTTGCGACCAATTAGGCAGGCAGGGAAGCCCCAGGAGTATTGCACCTCATGTGTTATTAGGGTCGCGAGTAATGGTTTCAGAGTTCTTCTCCTATTGAGTGTCTCTGCTGACAGGTCTTGAAAAATTAGCAGGCTTGTTTCCCCATATTTTGCCTGCATGTTTTTCCTCAAATTGGAGCTGATCTCTTCTTTATCTTGGTAATTGTGGAATCGCACAATGACGTCACGCGGGACATCTTCTCTAATTTCCGCTGGTTTTCTAATCCTATGAACTCTATCCACTTTTAGTTTATTGCTATCATCACTTGGTTTTCTCAGATCCTTGAATATTTCCTCCATTTTGTCCTGCAGATTCTCTTTTTCCCCTTGCGTTTCCGGAAGGCCTCTAATCCGGAGGTTCTTTCTTCTACTGCGATTTTCTTGGTCTTCCATTCTATACCTTGTATTTCTCTGTTCAATCCGCAGTGCTTCCATCTGAGATAACAGATTTTTAATATCTACCTCTTGTTTGACCATTGTATTTTCAACTTCCTCCACTCTTTTTAAGATATGGCTCATATTCTCGTGCACAGTGCTAATCTCCTCTTTGATTGAGGCCTCCAGTTTCGCAAACATCTCTGCGATTTCCCCTTTAGTGGGGAGATGTTTTTCCTGTTGGGGTATCATTAGCGCTTCTGCCTCTATTTCACCACTGGTGGGTCTTAATTCAGTGTCTGCTACCTGGCTTCTTGTCCCGACTTTAACTGGGCATTCTGGTGTTTTATTTTTAGTCCCTGTTGCATTGTCAGGGCTTACTTTGCTGGGCTCATTCACCATATATTTCCTAATGGCTCCTGGGCTAGCGCTTACTCTAGGCGGATTCGCCGTGGCCCCTCTTGATGATTTGCCTCTCATTTCCTTTTTACCCCGCTAGAGAGGACGTAAAAAAAAATGGCAGGACCAAGTTCCCGCGGTCAGTAGTGCAGTTCGCCCCTTATCCCCTCCACTCCAGGCGCCCTGTGTCTCCCTACTAAGAGCACTTATATACGTTTGCGTAAATGGTTTAGGAGGGGGAGGGGGGGGGGATCTCGTTATTACAGGGTAGGAAAGAAGAAAAAAAAAAAAAAGGGAAAAAAAAAAAAAATCCCTATGTTAACAGTGTCTAAGTTTCTACCTGGAGCTATAGGCTCCTCTTCTCCCCGTAGCCCTCCAATCGGGAGGGTCTCACCACTGTTGCTCCGCCGCCTCTAGAACTTGCTCGTCTCCTGCCGCCCACATAGAGAGCTCTATCACATTCCCAATATATCAGTTCAGACTCAGCAAGACACTGCTTCCTGTAACTTTTACACTTGCATTTTAAAGGATTATTGTCAGCATTAAAAATACATTGCAGTCCCCTATGTGGAAGTATCCATAAGATTTCAACAGTCCACTTACCCTCCTTTCCAGGTAGTAAAAGATCACACTCTTACCAGACTGTGCAGACTGTGCAATGCTTGCGCTTCACCTGTGGGACTCCTGGGGCTTTTCACCTGTCAGTGATTGGGCTTCCCTTGCTTCATCTCAAGGACTTCTTCCTTCCTCGACTCCTGTCAGTCCATCCCTGCCAGGCCTGCTCCGCGTTGGATGCTGTCTCTTGACCTCTTCTCTCCTCGGGCTACAATTGTCAGCATACCCTGGGGGAAGCACGGCGTCCTCGTTCGTGCCCCAGCGAGCGGCCGCCGCCTGTCACTGTGAGCACATTCACGGGCACGCCGCTCTCACCGTCTCCTCCAACAGCAGCCGACCTTTAAGTCCTAGCACCCGGGAGGGGAAGCGGGGGAACGGCCCACAGAACTCGGCGTTCCAGAGAGGGGGGGGAGGCGGCCAGGGGTCAGAGTGTGATCCGAGAGCCGCTCGGTGCGAGCATCTCAGCTAGAGGGACGCCGAGCCACCCAGACTCAGCAGCGGCGTCGAGACTCTGCCCACATCCGGCCGAACCATTGATTCTAATGGTACAATTGTAACTTCCCCAAATAAATCCTTTTAATGTTGAGGTGAAATGTATCTTTCTCTGAAATAAATTTTCCTTTGCAACATTGTTGCTTCTACTTAATCTATTTTTTTTAAGAATGCTAGACTGTGGAATGTTTTGATGTTTTGGTAAAATATATTTTTCTCTGTCACTTTCACTTGTTACTCTCCATCTCACAGCAATCTTTACACAAACTGACACAGGTGTCTTTACAAACCACAAACAATACCATTGCTGATGAAAAATGTGATCTGTGTACCAACATCAGAAATCAAAATGTAATTCACAAAAAATTGAGGGTAATATCACTATTCTACACTCACCCGCAAAGAACCACCAGCTATTAAGAAGAATAACTCTTGAGTAATGTAATTCCATCACCTGTATGTCCAAAGAATTGCAGTATTTATGTGTATTTATGTGTAGGAGTTTTACACATGTGGTAGCTCCGTGGCTTAGAAGTTAGAACCTCTGCTTAGCATCCCTGAGCATCTGGGTTTGAATCCCAAACATGCTGCTTCATGTAGCGAAATTGTCTCATCTCCCTATGATGTTAAAACATAACTCCTGACTCAGGTTCTAAAACTATGTCCAAATGTAGTATTTACGTGTAGGAGGGTTCCACCACCATTGTAAATCTTGCCAGATACACTATCTAGCCAAAAGTATTGGGACACTTGCCCTTACACACACATGTGAACTTTAATGGCAGCCCAGTCTTAGTCCGTAGGGTTACAATTTTAATTGGCCCACCCTTTGCAGCTAGAACAGCTTCTGGGAAGGCTAGGAAGGCTGTCTACAAGGATTAGTGTATCTATGGGAATGTTTGACCATTCTTCCAGAAGTGCATTTGTGAGGCCAGGCTCTGATGTTGGACAAGAAGGCTTTGCTCGCAGTCTCTGCTCTAATTCAGCCAAAAAGTATTCTATAGCGTTGAGGTCAGAACTCTGTGCAGGCCAATCAAGTTCCTCCACCCCAAACTTGCTCATCCATGTCTTTATGGACCTTGCACTGGTGTGCAGTCATGTTGGAACAGGAAGGGGCCATCCCCAAGCTGTTCCCACAAAGTTGGGAGCATGAAATTGTCCAAAATGTCTTGGTATGCTAATGCCTTAAGAATTTCCTTCACTGGAACTAAGAGGCCAAGCCCAACCCCTGAAAAAAACCCACATCATAACCCCCTCTGCCAAATGATTTGGACCAGTGCACAAAGCAATGTCCATAAAGACACGGATGAGTGAGTTCGGGGTGGAGGAACTTGCTGGCCTGCACAGAGTCCTGACCTCAACCTGCTAGAACACCTTTGGGATGAATTAGAGCGGAGACTACAAGCCAGGTCTATTCGTCCAACATCAGTGCCTGACCTCACAAATGCACTTATGGAAGAATGGTCAAACATTCCCATAGACACACTCGTAAAGATTGTGGACAGCCTTCCAACAAGCTGTTATAGCTGCAAAGGGCGGGCCAAATAAATTTTGAACCCTACGATCCAAGCCTGGGATGCCATTACTGTTCATGTGTGTATAAAGGCAGGCGTCCCAATACTTTAGACAATATATTGTATATTGCTTGTGACACTGAGCATGGCTATGAACTTAGGGCTGGTTCACACCACAGAGATGTAGAGGACATGTGTGAGGCTGCCTGCTGGCTAAATGGGTAGCAATTCCATCTAGCAGTACTGGGATTGCTGGTTCAATTCCCCAACATCCTAATGCTTGTATTGAAGTTTATATGTTCTCCCTGTGTGGGTTTCTCGCCACAATCTAAAGACATGCTGATATTTTATTTGTCTCCTGTCGAAATAGTCTCTAATGTAAGAAAGTTTGCTTTGGTCTTTAGATTGGAAGCTCACTGCAGCCAGGGACTGATGTTAATGTTTGTTAGCACTAATCATGCCAAGGGACTTGGACATTTAAAATTGTAGGGTTTACACTACACATTTACATATGCTTAGAAAACGGTTGCTTTGTTTATGTGCATGCAAATGGCCTTCGATCTTTGGCCTGTAGTTGGAGATTTGATGCACATAGCCAAAGGCTAACACAGTTGCAAATAGTATTATGTGTTCCAGCTCATCAGGTGCAATCACTTTAGACATACATGAAGAGACAGATTGAAAGATATTGGTGGGCATGTACTTCTATTGGGCGTGTGTCAGTGTGCTAACAATAAAACCTACCTTTTATAAAGTAGGGGGGGTTCATTTGGCCTGAGAAGGCCAGGTTTTTTTCTATGATTTGTGAGGGAGAAGGAATGATATTGTGTCTATTGACAAACGCCTAACTAGGGCTGTTTACTGAAATTCTTGTGCATTTTTTCCATCAAAAGTGGGTTTATGTGGCCATGCTGTCAATGTTGTGTGTGTATTGTTCCTGTCTGACCATGTTTGGGAGCATCTGCTGACCTTCTACTCTTTGTTCTCATGTACACAGAAATGCAGCTTCCAGCAGAACATACTCACCAATGTATGTATGTGTGTGGATTGTGGGCTGGTGGTGGGTGTTATATTTTGATATATGCCTTTTTTAATATTATGTTGGAATTCTTCGTAAGAATAATGACTGTTAAGTATGTTTCTATAATCTTGCAGATAAAAATGTGGGATGGTGGGCGAGTTGTACTATGAAATGTTACCCATTATACACTAAAAGTAAAGCTGTGTCCACTCTAAGGTTTAGACAAATTTTAGATTGTAAGCTCCTATGAGCAGGGCCCTTAAAACCCAATTTCTAACTGTTTTGCTAAATGTAGCACCGTAAAAAATGGACCCTTCGGGTCTGGTATGGATTTTAAGGGGAACCCTGTGCCAAAATGTAAAAGGAATGGCGTAGGGGTCCCCCCAAAATCCATACCAGATCCTTATCCGAGCACACAACCTGGCAGGTCAGGAAAGGGGGGATGAGCGAGCCCCCCCCCCTCCTGAACCATACCAGGCCACATGCCCTCAACATGGGGAGGGTATATAGTTGCAGACTTGCACAGCGTTGGATCGAATGAGGGCTTAGGTAAGTCAAGGGGGATGCTGATACCTACACATGTTTTACCTTAATGCAAGAAATGCATTTAACAAGGGGGCCCCCAGATCCCGCCCCCCCATTGTACCCCTTCCCATTCACCTAAAAATGCAGTGAAATGTGATAAAAGACAATAGCGGGTTTTTGACAATTCCTTTATTAAAAATGTCTTCTTATTTCCCCCGCTTCTTCCTCCGGTCTTCTTCTTCTTCCTCCAGCTTCTTCTTCTCCCGCTTCTTCCTCCATCTTCCTCCACTTCTTCCTCCGGTCTTCTCCATCTTCCTCCGGCTTCTTCTTCCCCTGCTTCGTCCTCCACTGCTCCCGCCACTGACCTGCTGAACATGAAAACAATGAACCTCCTCCGACACTGTGGCCAGCCAATCTGTCTGCTTCCATAGTGCACATTTCATATATAATTATGGGGTGTGGCCGCCACATGATGTCAGCAGGAGACCCCGCCCCCTTATGACATCACTGACCCATCATACCCCAGGCAGTGAAGTCACAAGGGGCAGGGTCTCTGAGTGATGCCATCCGCCCCATCGCAGCATCGGAGGAGGTTCATCTTTTGAATGTTCAGCGGGAGCGGCGGTTGGAGAGGCAGAGGAGAAAGATCAGAGGAGGAAGTGGGGGAAGAAGAAACCGGAGGGAGATGGAGAAGACCGGAGGAAGATAGAAGAGGCAGGGGGAAAGAAGAAGCTGGAGGAAGAAGGAAAAAACCAATGGAAGACTGGAGAAAGATGGAGGAAGAAGCGGGGCAAAGAAGAAGACAACATTTTTAATAAAGGAATTGTGAAAAACCGGCTATTGTCTTTTGCCACATTTCACTGCTTTTTTAGGTGAATGTGTAGGGGTAGAATGTACCCGATACCCATTCACATGGGGGGGATCTGGGGGACCCCTTGTTAAAGGGGGCTTCCAGATTCCGATAAGCCCCCCACCCATAGACCCCCACAACCACAGGGCAAGGGTTGTGGAGATGAGGCCTTTATCCTGATCAACATGGGGACAAGGTGATTTGGGGGGACCCCAAAGCACCCTCCCCATGTTGAGGGCATATGGCCTGGTATGGTTCAGGAGGGGGGGCGCTCGCTTGTCCCCCTCTTTCCTGACCTGACAGGTTGCATGCTCGGATAAGGGTCTGGTATGGATTTTGGGGCGACCCTTACACCATTTTTTTTTACATTTTGACGTGGAGTTCCCCTTAATATCCATACCAGACTTGAAGGACCTGCTATGGACTGGAGGGGGCACCTACGCCGTTTTTTTCTTTGATTTTTACTCTATATTGCCAGGAACTGGCAATTCATTACAACCGCGAGCAATTTTAAATGACATTTTTTCTTTAGAAAAGTCATTTTGCTGCGGTACAGTAATAAACACGGGAAAGATGTGATACTTTACGGGCATACTAGGGACACCCCCAGGCAAGATATTTAAAGGAATTTTTAATTTTTATTGTTTCACTTTCACAAGCATTATTAAAATCACTGCTCCCGAAAAAAAAAATTCCAATTGATGCATGTCCCCTGGGGTAGGACCCAGGTCCCCATACACTTTTTATGGCAAAGAACTTGCATATAAGCCTTCAGTGAGAACTTTGGATTTTGCAGGTTCGAACCCCATTGACTTCCACTATTCCCGTATATGTGATCTGACAGAAGTTGAAGTCTTAATTGGCCTTAATTGGGCGCTATTTTGTGGGACTGCAGGATCATTTATTGGCGATATAGTAAATGACCCCCAGTGTCTTTGATTTAGTCTTTTATTCTTTCATCGATATTTGGTGAGTCACTCATTGAAAATGATTGTGGTTGTATTGTTGCTTTCTATTCTAGTGAAAGCTCGGGAATTGTTGAGAACCAAAGTTCCTATATACAAGAGAGCACAAAACTAATCTCTACAGTGCAGATGTGCACTGCTAAATGTAGTCCAGGATTTAATTTTCAAAGTTTTACTAATGGTTTTGTATTCTTTTCTTTTACAAGTTCTTTTTTAATGTACATAGGTTTTGCCATTCCCTTGCATCTTTAACTTCTGTGCCAAGCGGTCATGAGGAAATGTAAAGGTCAAATTAAGGGTCAGGTGCCATAGCCAATCTATACCATGCTTCAACTGTAGCAACCTCTGCTCTCACGTGTTTACTAGTTTGGATATCCCCAATATTTATATGCCAGGCTACAGTACATGATGGTCAGTGATGATCTTTAATAAAAGGTAGCTTAAAGCGGGGTTCTCATTTTAAACAAAAACAATTAAAAGTCAGGAGCTACAAATACTGCAGCTGCTGACTTTTAATTGGACACTTACCTGTCCCAGGGTCCAGTGATGCGGGGGATCAAAGCCCCCCTCGTCCCCCCTCCACTCGTCAGCACCGGCATTTCAACTGTGGGTGCCCAGCTGTGACTTCACAGCCGGGCACCCACTGCGCATGCGCGAGCCGCGCTCCGTCACTGGCCTTGCAATCATCTGGGACCGGTCACGTGTCCCAGATGATTGACAAGAGGGAGGGTGGAGAGGTGATCTCCCTTCCTGTGCCGTGGGAAGTGAGGTCAGGAGCCCAGGCACCGAAGGAGGCAGACTACGAGGGATCCCCTAGCAACAGTCATTTAGAGGTGAGTAAAAAAAAAATATTTCTCCAAATTTTTTTTTTTTTTTAAGAACATTACTATTTTTTTTGGGGGGGGGGTAGAACTCCACTTTAAATACTAGGGAACTTCACTCAAATATAACTCATGGTCAGATCTAAGGATAAAACCAGGTCAAGGTCAGAAACTAGTCAGCTAAGTATTGTTATCAAACTATCATGAATCAGGTTTGACGGAAACTCAGAAACATCCACCTTAACAGCAAATACACTTATGCCGCGTACACACGAGCGGACTTTACGGCAGACTTTGCCCGGCGGATGGGATTTCATCGGACAATTCGATCGTGTGTGGGCTCCAGTTGACTTTGTTTTCTCAAAAGTTGGACGGACTTAGATTTGAAACATGTTTTAAATCAATCCGTCGAAATCGAGTCCGGTCGAAAAGTCCGCTCGTCTGTATGCTAGTTCGACGGACAAAAAGCCAAGCTAGGGCAGCTATTGGCTACTGGCTATGAACTTCCTTGTTTTAGTCAGGTCGTACGTCATCACGTACGAATTTGATGGACTTTGGTGGATTGTGTGTAGGCAAGTCCGTTCATTCAGAAAGTCCATCGTAAAGTACGTCGAAAAGTCCGCCGGGCAAAGTCTGCCGTAAAGTCCGCTCGTGTGTACGTGGCATTACTGTAACAGACAGCCACCTATTGGGATCAGGCTTCCCTAAATAGCTCAATCAGTGCATGCACTCAGCCATGTTACACATAGATAAGTGTAGCATGATTTGAACAACTTGTAGAGACAGATATGATTCCAGTAGAACTATTAAAATATATTTTTGTGAAATTCAAATACATCAGTACTAGTACCAACATCTATATTTAAAATTACCTCCCCTTAAAAGCTGATCTTGTTAGACATTACCTTTCTTTCATGATCTCATGCTCATTCTCTTGCACTATATTATTCTCTGCTATAGATTTCTGAACATCATCCCTTACAATAACATCAAACAATGTACACATGATATAAGTCAGACTTTCTGGCCTATAGCTTCCAGGTCCACATTTCTTAAATTGTACTATATCAGCTCTATATTAGTCTTATTTAACTGACTCAGTTAAAAGAAAGTTTAAGAAAATAAGATCCAATGGCCACAAAATTACAGTGTAATTGCCCCTTCTGAATGTTCCAATGTGATATATGGAGAATGAATTCTGAAAAGAAAAAGAATTGCAAAAATGAAGGAGTGATCAAAAGAAGGAACAGTATAGCTTAATATATCATTCATACTAGTTGCAATAGTAAAGTGATTTTTGGCATGTTTTTTTTTTCAGCAGAGATATATGCAGTATATATCCTTTTTTTTGTGAATAGCCCTGAAATAATTTTTCATGACTTACCTTCTGTCACTTTGCCCCTTCAGGCTACCTCCCCCCTCACACTCACAACCACTTATACCCACTATTCCCTTCTATTCAATCGCTCCTCAGTCTTAAAAAGATTGTAAAGGTAATATTTATTTATTTTTTTAACCTCTTTTGGAGTGCCCCAAGCAAATATGCTGTGGCAGGGCGGCCCCCCTGCATGAAGTCACATCTATGCCTACCCGCTCTGTGAAATTTAATTGAAGAGTGACCGCAAACCTCCTCTTCTTGGGTACCCCGCCAATACTCCTGGCCCCTCCTCTCTATCCAGTGCCCTCATGGGAAGTCTCTTCCATTGACAGACAGTGGGACTTGGCCCCGCTCCCCACTCCCTCGTCACTGGCTTTGATTGACAACGCTGGGAGTCATTGGCTCCCGGTGCCCTATCAAAGCCAACAAGACCCGGAAGTGAGGGAAGAGAAGAGCTGCAGATGTGCACAGCGCTAGATCGAATGAGGGCTCAGGTAAGTCAAAGGGGGGGGGTGGATGCTGATACCTAAACATGTTTTACCCTAATGCAAGAAATGCATTAGTGTAACAAATGTTTAGGCTTTAACTCTGTGTATTCTCTGTGTTGGATGGTGTTCGGAGCTTACAAAGGATTAAATAAGTCAACCTCTTAATCAGGTGATATTGTTCAGGACTGGTGATTAGCCAATCAGTCCGAAACAGTACATGCTGGGAACACATGCTCCCCTGTATCTGGATGTGTTCAGGGTTGTTAAGATAATCTAGTGACAGCAATAGTACTGGGGAAAGAAAATAGCTTTACTCATATGTTTCTCAGCACCATTTTATTGTTAGGCAGAAAGCCATCCTTGACAAACCTAGACACATCTATAGACAAACCTTTAAAAATTTTCAGTGGCATGATCACTCTGGAGGTACATTTTTCTCGAAACGGCAAACTATTTTGCGCTTTGTTCATTTCTTTTCCGCTTATGTCAGCAGTGAAGGTTACTATTGCCGTCTTTGGGCTGTCTATGCACATGAGCAGAAAGCTGGAGAAGCACCTATGTCAGTTATTCATTATTTATTTTATATATTTCTTTTTCAATTCTGAAGGTATCAGCTCCCATTAATATTTATTTCTGAAAGTGAAATCCTTGCATACGTTCCAGGCAGGTGGTCGCACTCTTTTCTAATTATAGCTCATGTTTTTATTGTTGTCTGTGTCCCCATTGCGGAATTCATTATCATTTTTTGTCCTGTGACCTTTTCATTGACATAGAAAGTAAGAATAACAATCTCTTAACCTGTCCTTGTGACAGTTGTGAAAGGTTAGATTTCCTCTTCTTTTCTTTTGCATCTCTAAGAAAGAAAATGAAAATAAATCTCGCCAGTGGGGATGCTAACAGCATAAACCCTTTCCCATTCTAAAT
The DNA here is from genome assembly GCF_042186555.1 of Aquarana catesbeiana. Taxonomy (NCBI): domain Eukaryota; kingdom Metazoa; phylum Chordata; class Amphibia; order Anura; family Ranidae; genus Aquarana; species Aquarana catesbeiana. Next base: position 682,058,987 of record NC_133324.1, read on the forward strand.
GCAATAGAGATTGCTCTAAGAAGTACTATATATGCCCTCATTCACACTGGCCTCCTGCATTTTATTTAAATGCAGGAGTCAGTAGTCTGGGAAGAATATATAAGCTTTATACTTCCCAGTTGAATTTCTCCTGCATTTAAATGTACATGCTTTTACACACATGTAGATTAGGGATGAGCCGAACACCCCCCTGTTCGGTTCGCACCAGAACTTTCGAACAGGCAGAAAATTAGTTTGAACAGCAAAATGACATTTCAAAGGAAAAAAAGTCAATTAAAACTACTTGCGGCTATTAATGAATTGCCGGTCCGACAATACACATAAAAGTTCATTGATAAAAACAGCATAGGAATTCCCCACAGGGGAACCCCGAACCACAATTTAAAAAAAAAATGACGTGGGGGGTCCCCCTAAATTCCATACCAGGCCCTTCAGGTCTGGTATGGATATTAAGGGGAACCCTGGCCAAATTTTTTTTTTTTTAAATGGTGTGCGGTCCCCCCCAAGAATCCATACCAGACCCTTATCTGAGCACGCAACCTGGCAGGCCGCAGGAAAAGAGGGGGGGATGAGAGAGCGCCTCACCCTCCTGAACCGTACCAGGCCACATGCCCTCAACATTGGGAGGGTGCTTTGGGGTAGCCCCCCAAAACACCTTGTCCCCATGTTGATGGGGACAAGGGCCTCATCCCCACAACCCTTGCCCGGTGGTTGTGGGGGTCTGCGGCAGGGGGCTTATCGGAATCTGGAAGCCCCCTTTAATAAAGGGACCCCCAGATCCCGGCCCTCCCCCCTGTGTGAAATGGTAAGGGGGTAAAAAAGTACCCCTACCATTTCACAAAAAAACTGTCAAAAATGTTAAAAATGACAAGAGACAGTTTTTGACAATTCCTTTATTTAAATGCTTCTGCTTTCTTCTATCTTCTATCTTCTTTCTTCTATCTTCTATCTTCCTTCGGTTTCTTCCTCCATCTTCTTCTTCTTCTGGTTCTTCTGGTTCTTCCTCTGGTGTTCTCGTCCGGCATCTTCCTCCGCGGCGCCGGCGTCTTCTTCCCTTCTTCTCCTTGGGCCGCTCCGCATAAATTATGGCATGATGGGAGGCTCCCGCTGTGTGAAGCTTCTCCTCTTCTGACGGTTCTTAAATAACGGGGGGCGGGGCCACCAGGTGACGCCGCCCCCCTCTGACGCACGGGGACTTGACGGGGACTTCGCTGTGGCATTCCCCGTGATGTCAGAAGGGGGCGGGGTTACATAACGGGTACAAAATTTAAAGGAATATTACACTTTTATTGTTTCACTTTAAGCATTATTAAAATCACTGCTCCCTAAAAAACGTCCGTTTTTAAAACTTTTTTTGCATTGATCCATGTCCCCTGGGGCAGGACCCAGGTCCCCAAACACTTTTTATGACAATACCATGCATATAAGCCTTTAAAATTAGCACTTTTGATTTCTCCCATAGACTTTTAAAGGGTGTTCCGCGGCTTTCGAATTTGCCACGAACACCCCAAATTGTTCGCTGTTCGGCGAAATGGCGAACAGCCGATGTTCTAGTCGAACATGAGTTCCACTCGAACTCGAAGCTCATCCCTAATGTAGACATGTTCAGAGTATCTAATCTTCCTCTTAACACAACACAGATTTCTATTTTCCTTAATGCAGCTAAATTAAATGCACCTGAACACAAGTAAATCCACAGTGTGCATTATACTCTTTAAAATCATTACATCCATTTATATACATTTATAAATGTCCTATAAGGGCACAAAAATCCATATAATTGCAGGCCAATGTGAATGAGGCCTGAAGTTTATAAATACTTCCCAAGATCAATTTCTTCTGCATTTAACCACTTGCTGACCACCCACAGTACATTTGTTGTGGGTGGCTGACACAGGCAGGCTGGATGATGTACATGTACATCATCCAACTGTTTCCGGGTTAGGGGCGTGCAGCATGCCCCTCTGGTGACCACTGTGTGAGGTGGTCCATTGCAGATTCTGGTACCCCATACCTGCCCTTGGCTGCTAGGGGATCATGTGATCACTATGTGATTAGCTGTAGCCAATCACAGATCACAAGTAATCACAGTTGTCATGAATGTACTCCATTCATGACAGTTCAAAACATTGCTGTTACAATGATCATCACTGGTGACAGTATGTAAAGAAAAATATTTAACTTCTTTATTTTCCAAAAACTTGTGACCAAAAATTGTAACTCCAAAAAATTTTCCATGCCTCTTACTAAATACCTCAGACTGTTTATATTCCAAGAAGGGATCATTTGGGGGGAATTTGTGCTGTCCTGACATTTTAAGGGCCTCAAGAAATGATATAGGCCATCAGTACATCGGTATTGATCAATTTTCAAATACTCTATACCATACCTCCCAACTGTCCCTGATTTCGAGGGACTGTCCCTGATTTGGAACAAAGTCCCTCTGTCCCTCATTCCTCCTCATTTGTCCCTCATTTTGGTCTGATCTATATAGTTGTATATAAAATTTACTATTTATCTTTCAAAACGTTTTTCCCTGGTGCTAAACCTTTCATCCAATTACTATATTCCTGCATTTGTACACTTCAAAATCCAATATAAAGAAATAGTAGTGGTAAAAATAAAGCACTTGTGTGTTTAACTAATAATTTTTTTGTATAAGCCTCCTTTAAGAGGGTGTGGCAGGGGGTTTGTCCTATATCTACATACATTTGCTAAAAGGTGTCTCTCATTCCCATCTCAAAAAGTTGGGAGGTATGTCTATACCAGGGCTTTTCTTTCTCAGAGAGTAGGTGCAGGAACCCACCCTCCCCAGTCAACTCCCCACCCCCAACCCCACCCCTATTCCCGCCCCCCAATACTACCATTTCTCGGGAAAGAGAAGTAAAGTGTTCTTTACTTTCTCCCCCCTGTCCACAGTTTACCTCCCCATCCACAGGTCACCTTCTCTTCCCTCGTTTACAGCTCACCCCTCCACACACACGCAGGTTACCTTTCCCTCCACGCACAGGTCACATTCCCCCCCCCAAAGTTCTTCCCCCACACACACACAGGTTACCTTTCCCTCCACGCACAGGTTACCTTCTCTTCTCTCGTCAGTTCACCCCCTCCCCCCCACAGCTCACCCTCTCTCCCCCTCTCCACGGCTTACCCCCCCCCCCACAGGTTACCTTCTCTTCTCTCATCCACAGTTCACCTCTACCCGCAGCTCAACCTACCCCCCTCCACAGGTTACCTTCTCTCATCCACAGTTCACCTCCCCCCACAGCTCACCCTACCCCCCTCCACAGCTCACCCCCCCACAGGTTACCTTCTCTTCTCTCATCCACAGCTCACCCTCTCTCCACAGCTCACCCCCCATCCACAGCCAGCTCACCACATTTCAATTCACATTAGCATGTGCAGCCCCCTCCCCCCATCCACAATTCCCCTTTTAACCTCTGTCAACATGTCATCTCTGCACACCCCCCATTCACAGTTTACACCCCCAGTCCACAATCACCTCTGCACCCCCATTCGCATCTTATCTTTCTCCCCTCCACATTTCACTTCTGCACTCCTATCTACCATAGTTTGTAGATGCTATAACTTTCACAAAAAACAATTAATATACACATTGGGATTTTTTTTACCAAAGACGTGTAGCAGAAAACATTTATAACTGGAATTTATAAGTGGAAAATATTGGGGTTTTTTTCAAAATCTTTGGTCTTTTTTCGCTTATATAGCAAAAAACCCAGTGGTGATTGATCAAATACTACCAAAAGAAAGCTCTACTTGTGTGAAAAAAAACTATCAAAAGAAAGCTCTATTTGTGTGAAAAAAAAATTATATAAATTAAATTTTTTAAGCATATTGTTGCATGGTGATGCAATTGCCAGTAAAAGGAGAACAGCGCTGAAGAGCAAAAAAATGGCCTGGTCAGGAAGGTGGTAAAACCTTACAGAGCTTAGGTGGTTAAATAAAACAAACACAGAAGGCTCTCATGAATGAGGACATAGGAACCACATAGTATAAAAATATAAAATAATAGTAATTAGATGCTCATGTTTACTTTTAGGTAGTGATGGAATCTCACTGGTTGCTATTAGTAACAGTGCCATACCTCTGTGCTCCATTTCATTACGAGTGACACTTTGCAGGCTAAACATTTGCTAGAATAAAAACAACTAGAAATGCTGTTCACAGTAGGAGTCTTCATATTCACATTTTATAGAAGAAAATTGGAAAAGTAATAGAAATAGTTTGGTGTTAATAATGCATTTGTGTCATGTGGATATTGTACTTCTGTGTATGAGTTACGTTAAAGATTTTATGCTAATGTATTTTTTTTTGTGTCCGGACCATAAAGCATTTATTTATATGATGCAATTACTGAGAAATAGTTTTATCGATACTTCATTAAATTTCTGCACACATTCATACAGTACAGTTTGCGTAATTACTAGCAGATTACACATTTATAGCATCTTTTAAAACTAGTGTCCTTTTAAAGAGCTGTAAGTGTAATTGGTCAATTTTTCTATTTTAGGTGTAATACCACATAAACATTTTGCATCAGAAAATTATAGAAGTATTTTTTTTTTTTTTTAACATGGAATACTTTGTACAACATAATGATTTCTAATATAAAGCACAGATTTTCTTTTTACCTATTGTATTGATTGATAACTAATAGATGGTTTGGTTATATTTTATACAGTTTTACAAAAGCTTTTATAATTTACAAAAATCAATAAAAGGCAATATATTTACAGAAATAAAATTTAATTTCCAATTTTTTAAAATAAATACTTAGAAAACCTATTTATAAGGTCAAAAATAAAAAAAAAATCTTTCCTCTATAAAATGCAACTAGTTATTGGCAACAGTTGCATTCTTGTTCTTATTTTCTTTTCTCAAGTGCATTTGTGCTAAAGTTTACTCAATTTACCTAAGGGCTTTTATAAACCAGATGTGTTTCCCAATGCAAAATGTATGGCCATCAGCAAATTCATTGTTTACAGTAGTTTGTTCCCAGATTCTATTATGTGTTGTGTTGCATTGAAAAAGTCCTGCATACTGCATTTTAGGTACACTGATCTGTCGTTTGCCATTCAAATGAATTAAAATAGAGTCTTTTTGTAAGTCAATGCAATGTAGATCAATGCAAAGCATATTAACACCTGTGGGCTCATGCCAATAAGCCCTTTGCCTCAATTTTCTTTGATGCTTTGAAGCCAGAATACAGACAGCTCATTATATAGAATTTTTCTTTCTGAATCATGTGCTAACTAAGTAACCTATTTAAAGTTCCACCGAAAAGTTGAACTTCCGCTCATTGTACTCCCCCCCCCTCCAGTGCCACATTTGGCACCTTTCGGGAGAGGGGGGGAGATACCTGTCTTTCTTCTGGGAGCCTCAGCTGTGGGTATTGACTTCACCGCGGGGCTCCCTCCTCCTTCCCCAGTAGGAGAGAAGAGCGGAGTCTCGCGCATGCGCAGTAGGGTTCCCGGCGTTAAGCCGTAAGGCTACACTGTTGGATTCCCTTGCTCGCAATGGAGGCGGCAGCACCCAACAGCTGATGGAAACATCAGCTGCGCTGCCGACATCGCTGGACTCCAGGACAGGTAAGTGTCCGATTATTAGAAGTCAGCAGCTGCAGTATGTACAGCTGCTGGCTTTTAAATTTTTGCAGCGGTGGGCGGACCTCCACTTTAAACTTTAAAGGCAGCTTTCAATGTGATTGGTGGCTGTAAGAAACTTCTAGCTACTAACACGTTATACATTACACTTTCTGTATGTGAACATTGAGCCTGCAGTGGTGTGTTCAGGAATACCTCTTGCGCATTACAAACAGGTAAGCATAAGGGGTGAGCATAAAAATCAGGTGTAGTGGACTGAAGTACCAACACCATCCCAGATTGCAAGGATAACTTGCCACAAATTTGTGGCAGTGCTGAATTGTAAGTCTTAACTCGTTGAACATTTTCACTGGTAAGTTGCACACTTGCAGAGCACTTAAAGCACAAGTTCTAGTTGACACTCTTCCAATTTGTAGCAAATTTGCGTGTCAAGTCTCTAGCAAGAGCAAAGTTGCAGTGGTGAGTCTACTGCAAGAGCTCTGCAAATCTACAGTCTACTGTGGTGGGATAACTATTGCACAACATAACTGAACCAGAACTTGCAGCAGACTTGCTGAATGTTTTCAAAGAAAGTTGATCTGGAGTCATGCAATGCAAACTTGCTGCAATTGGGCAACAAACTTGTGAAACCTGGCAAGTCTAGCAATAGCTTAACAAGTCATTTTCAAACTTGCAGCACAATTGCTTGTTATTTGCAATTACCTAGATGCAAACTGAAACCCTGAGCATGTAGGCCGTGCACTGCGTATGCATGTAATTTGGACTGGAGTGCCAAATTTTAAAAGTTGAAAAACATGTACGCGGTGCATTTAACAGGGTAATAGAGCTTTTCATTGACTTCCATGTAAAGATTATTGTTGCATTTGTAGGGGAGGTATTTAATGTAATACAGAAAGTGTTTATGACTTTAATTTTCTACTTTGTGGACTTCTGGTTCTGGTGCCTGATGTAACAGACACAGACCATAAAGGCTCCCATACCACTGGAAAATAAAGAATATAAAAAATATGGACCCTACTCTCCAGACTTTTCAGACTGTCCTGAATCTTCTGCAGCCCAACCATGTACCGAATGAACAGAGTTCTGGAGAAAACTTGCAGCAATTCCCACTCCAGGAAACAGACAGGCTCATGGCATAAGACACTGCCTTGTCCAAGATAGCCAAGACCATGGAGCCACTACCTTCTGCTAATCCAGGAGCCCCATCTGCCGATGAGGAAAAAAATCAAGGCCAAGACTTCACTGATCACATGGCAATACTACAGGCTTTTCAAGCAAGAAATGATCTTTAGTTTATAGCCAGAATTTGCTAATATTCCTTCACTATTCATCTGAAGTAACCCATAAACAAAAATCATTTTAACAAGTCTACACACCCTTATACTGAAAGAAGTGAAAATGATTGGGGTATCCACCAGCAATAGTATGTTGCCACCCAGTGAAGGGCCAACATTTTATAGAGCAACTGGCCCAAGACACGCACTGGGAAGACATTGCAGATATACTAAGCAAAGGATCCTACATCAAGAAAAATCACACCTCACCTACCTCTTCACAAGCTGAACATTGACATTGAGATACCAGCAAGACCCTATATAATTGTATGGACAATTACTTTTCCCCTGTACAGAGAACACAAATAGTACCCTTTTGTGATAAAAAAAAAACAGGCATACTAATTTTAAATGGACAGCTTTTTTACCAACATGAAGTCAAAGACATCAAACCTGATGCTAACTAAATGTCTACAGTGCCTTGAAAAAGTATTCATACCCCTTGAAATTTTCCACATTTTGTCACTTTACAACCAAAAACATAAATGCAATTTATTGGGATTTTATGTGACAGACCAAGAAAGTGTCAGGAAAATGATAAATGGTTTGAAATTTTTTTTACAAATAAATATCTGAAAATGTGGCGTGCATTTGTATTCAGCCCCCTTTACTCTGATATCCCTAACTAAAATCTAGTGGAACCAATTGCCTTTATAAGTCAATGAATTAGTAAATAGAGTCCACCTGTGTGTAATTTAATCTCAGTATAAATACAGCTGTTCTGTGAAGCCCTCAGAGGTTTGTTAGAGAACCTTAGTGAACAAAAGCATCATAAAAGGCCAAGGAACACACCAGACAGGTCAGGGATAAAGTTGTGGAGAAGTTTAAAGCATGGTTAGGTTATAAAAAAAATAACCCAAGCTTTGGACATCTCACGGAGCACTGTTCAATCCATCATCTGAAAATGTAAAGAGTATGGCACAACTGCAAATCTACCAAGACATTGCCATCCACCTAAACTGACAGGTCAGGCAAGGAGCGCATTAATCAGAGAAGCAGCCAAGGAGTCCATGGTAACTCTGGAGGAGCTGCAGAGATCCAAAGCTCAGGTGGGAGAATCTGTCCACAGGATAACTATTAGTCGTGCACCCCACAAATCTGGCCTTTATAGAAGAGTGCAAGAAGAAAGCCATTGTTGAAAGAAAGCCATAATAAGTCCTGTTTGCAGTTTGCGAGAAGCCATTTGGGGGACACAGTAAACCTGTGGAAGAAGGTGCTCTGGTCAGATGAAACCAGAATTGAACTTTTTTGGCCTAAAAGCAAAACGCTATGTGTGGTGGAAAACTAACACTGCACATCACCCTGAACACACCATCCCCACCGTGAAACATGGTGGTGGCAGCATCATGTTGTGGGGATGCTTTTCTTAACCACTTCAGCCCCGGAAGGATTTACCCCCTTCCTGACCAGAGCACTTTTTACAATTTGGCACTGCATTGCTTTAACTGCTAATTGCGTGGTCATGCAATGCTGTACCCAAACAAAATTTGCGTCCTTTTCTTCCCACAAATAGAGCTTTCTTTTGATGTTATTTGATCACCTCTGCGTTTTTTATTTTTTGCACTATAAACGGAAAAAGACCGAACATTTTGAAAAAAAATGATAATTTCTACTTTTTGTTATAAAAAATATCCAATAAACTTAATTTTAGTCATACATTTAGGCCAAAATGTATTCGGCCACATGTCTTTGGTAAAAAAAATGTCAATAAGTGTATATTTATTGGTTTGCGCAAAAGTTATAGCGTCTACAAACTAGGGTACATTTTCTGGAATTTACACAGCGTTTAGTTTATGACTGCCTATGTCATTTCTTGAGGTGCTAAAATGGCTGGGCGGTACAAAACCCCCCCAAATGATCCCATTTTGGAAAGTAGACAACCCAAGGAAATTGCTGAGAGGCATGTTGAGCCTATTGAATATTAATTTTTTTTGTCCCAAGTGATTGAATAATGACAAAAAAAAATTACAAAAAGTTGTCACTAAATGATATATTGCTCACACAGGCCACGGACATATGTGGAATTGCACCCCAAAATATATTCAGCTGCTTCTCCTGAGTACGGGGATACCACATGTGTGGGACTTTTTGGGAGCCTAGCTGCGTACGGGACCCCGAAAACCAATCATTGCCTTCAGGATTTCTAAGGGCGTAAATTTTTGATTTCACTCTTCACTGCCTATCACAGTTTCGGAGGACATGGAATGCCCAGGTGGCACAAACCCCCCAAATGACCCCATTTTGGAAAGTAGACACCCAAAGCTATTTGCTGAGAGGCATGGTGAGTATTTTGCTGCTCTCATTTGTTTTTGAAAATGAAGAAAGACAAGAAAAAAAAAATTTTTTTTCTTTTTTCAATTTTCAAAACTTTGTGACAAAAAGTGAGGTCTGCAAAATACTCACTATACCTCTCAGCAAATAGCTTGGGGTGTCTACTTTACAAAATGGGGTCATTTGGGGGGGGGGGGGTTGTGCCACTTGGGCATTCCATGGCCTCTGAAACTGTGATAGGCAGTGAAGAGTGATATCAAAAATTTACGCCCTTAGAAAGCCTGAAGGCGGTGCTTGGTTTTCGGAGTCCCGTACGCGGCTAGGCTCCAAAAAAGTCTCACACATGTGGTATCCCCGTACTCAGGAGAAGCAACAGAATTTATTTTGGGGTGTAATTTCACATATTCCCATGGCATGTTTGAGCAATATATCATTTAGTGACAACTTTGTGCAAAAAAAAAAAAGATTTGTCTCTTTCCCGTAACTTGTGTCATAATATAAAATATTCCATGGACTCGACATGCCTCTCAGCAAATAGCTTGGGGTGTCTACTTTCCAAAATGGGATCATTTGGGGGGGTTTGAACTGTCCTGGCATTTTATGCACAACATTTAGAAGCTTATGTCACACATCACCCACTCTTCTAACCACTTGAAGACAAAGCCCTTTCTGACACTTTTTGTTTACAGGAAAAAATGTTTTTTTTTTGCAAGAAAATTACTTTGAACCCCCAAACATTATATATTTTTTTAAAGCAAATGCCCTACAGATTAAAATGGTGGGTGTTTCATTTTCATTTTTTTCACACAGTATTTGCGCAGCGATTTTTCAAACGCATTTTTGGGGGAAAAAACACACTTTTTTAAATTTTAATGCACTAAAACACACTATATTGCCCAAATGTTTGATGAAATAAAAAAGATGATCTTAGGCCGAGTACAGGGATACCAAACATGACATGCTTTAAAATTGCGCACAAACGTGCAGTGGCAACAAAATAAATACATTTTTAAAAGCCTTTAAAAGCCTTTACAGGTTACCACTTTAGATTTACAGAGGAGGTCTACTGCTAAAATTACTGCACTCGATCTGACCTTCGCGGTGATACCTCACATGCATGGTGCAATTACTGTTTACATTTGATGCCAGATCGATGCCTGCGTTCGCCTTAGCGCGAGAGCAGGGGGGGACAGGGGTGCTTTTTTTTTCTTTTTTTTTTCTTTATTATTTTTTTGCTTTTTTTATCTTATTTTTAAAGTGTTCCTTTCATTTTTTTTTTTAAATCATTTTTATTGTTTTCTCAGGGAATGTAAATATCCCCTATGATAGCAATAGGTAGTGACAGGTACTCTTTTTTGAAAAAATTGGGGTCTATTAGACTCTAGATGTCTCCTCTGCCCTCAAAGCATCTGACCACATCAAGATCGTTGTGATAAAATGCTTTCCCAAATTCCCAATGGCGCTGTTTACATCCGGTGAAATCTAAGTCATAAAATGCTCGTAGCTTCCGGTTTCTTAAGCCATAGAGATGTTTGGAGCCACTCTGGTCTCTGATCAGCTCTATGGTCAGCTGGCTGAATCACCGGCTGCATTCTCAGGTTCCCTGTTGAGACAGGAGAGCCAGAGAAAAACACGGAAGACGGTGGGGGGGGGGCATTCCCTCCCACTGCTTGTAAAAGCAGTCTAGAGGCTAATTAGCCACAAGGATTGCTTTTACATGAAAGCCGACCGCTAGCTGAAAAGAATGATACCAAGATGATACCTAAACCTGCAGGCATCATTCTGGTATAACCATTCAAAGTCGTGAATGGCGTACCTGAAGACAAAAAAATGGTTAACAATAAAGCACAGTAAACGGTAAAATATAAAAAATTGCATACCTGAAAAGCAAACATGATAAAACATAACAACAATAAAACATTGCAGAATACAGCAAAAAAGAGCAGAACAATTGAGAGAGAATAGAGAGAGAGAGAGAACAATAAAACGACAACTATTTTTTTTTATTATATATATATTTTTGTTTTTGATTTTTTTACACTTTTTTTTGTAACTAACTTTTACAACTGTAACCGGTTCCAGGTTCGGGTCTCTCAAAATGCGATGGCATCTTGGGAGACCCTGTGAAAGTGTGCCTAGTCTGTGCAATGCTGTACCCTACGCTAATACTCAACTAGTGCATGGTAGCGTTCAAAACATTCACCAATGCAAAGACCAGGATTGTCAGGACAGGGGGAAAAATAATAGCGGGTGTCACGCCTATATCCGCGCTTGCTGCAGGCACGACATCTTTTTTGGAGGGGTTCGTTGGGTAGGGGTACTCGGGAGGACATAAAGAAAATGCCTCTCATGCAGCCGACTGCATTTGGTTGGGGATGTGAAAGGGGGAAGTACGGGTGCTGCAGAAGTGGTGGGTTCCCAATTAGGATTGGCGAATGAAGCAGGAAGGGCACTATGGGCACGACGGGCCTGTTTGTCTTCTTCTTAGTGGCAGCGGGACACTACTTGTGCTTGCCACCTCACCAGCTTGAACTGCACTTATGGGACTCGCCACGTCACCAAGTATTACTGCAGTGCTGGTTTGACTACGACCGGGGTGCACTAGGCCGCTGGTGCTTGCCAGTTCACCAAAACGCTACCAAAAAAACTGTTAGTGATCGCAGGGATCAGGCCTGACTCTGCGAACGCTGCAGTTATGCATTTAGTGTTTTGTAAGTGTCAGTGATCGATCGATACTGCACTTGGGTGGGCTGGGCTGGGCTGGGCTGGGCGGAGGGGCAAAATGCAGGTGCTAGCAGGTATCTGTGCTGATCCCGCTAACACTGCGTTTTTGGGAACCCTAAACTGCTGGGGATGCTAGTATAGATCTGATCGGATCAGATATTGATCCGTTCAGATACTATACCACTAAGGGAGGTGTACGGTGTGTGCGTGGGTGTTAGCGGTACTGGCGCTAACCTGACCCTGCTTGGGGCTGGTGCTTGCCAGTTCACCAAAATGCTACCAAAAAAACTGTTAGCGATCGCAGGGATCAGGCCTGACTCTGCGAACGCTGCAGTTATGCGTTTAGTGTTTTGTAAGTGACAGTGATCGATCGATACTGCACTTGGGTGGGCTGGGCTGGGCCAGCTGGAGGGGCAAAATGTAGGTGCTAGCAGGTATCTGGGCACTATAAAAATTAAATGAACTAACCAGCGTCACCCGTAACAGTTATACGGTGATCACTGGTGAAAGGGTTAACTAGGGGGCAATCAAGAGGTTAAAACCTTTACTAGGTAGTGTATGGGGGTCCCTGTCGCTATAAAACACTGACGGCGAACCTAAATATTTACCTCCCTAACTAGCGTCACCAGCGACACTAATACAGTGATCAGAAAAATGATCGCTTAGTGACACTGGCGACAGGGGTGATCAAGGGGTTAAAACTTTATTAGGGGGGGTTAGGGGGGTACCCTAGACCTAAAGGGGGCTAACACTAACTGCCCTAACACACTAAATGTCACAAACTGACACCATGCAGTAATCAGAAAAAAAAAACTGCTTGGTGTCAGTGTGACGGGGGGGAGGGGTGATCGGGGGGTAAAGGGGGGTGTAAAGTGTGCCTGGCATGTTCTACTGTATGTGTGTGTGTTGCGCACTCACATTACAGTCTTCTCTCCTCGGCGCCGGAACGGAAACTGCCGAGCCGAGGAGAGATGACATCACATCCTCTGCCTCTGTGTACTAAACAGAGGCAGGGGAAGATTCCGATTGGCTGGGAGCGATCGCGAGGGGGGGGCCACGAATGGATGGCCTCCCCCTCATCTCTGATCGCTGCCAGACCAAAGCCGACTGCCTCGGGCACCGGGGGGGGTCCAATCGGACCCCCCGCCCGCGGGAAGGCAATCACGTACAGGTACGTGATTTTGCCTGCCCGTGCCATTCTGCCGACGTATATCATCGTTAGGCGGTCGGCAAGGGGTTAAGCAGGGACAGGGAAGCTGGTCATAGTTGATGGGAAGATGGATGGAGCCAAATACAGGGCAATCTTAGAAGAAAACCTGTTAGAGTCAGCAAAAGACTTGAGACTAGGGCGGGGGTTCACCTTCAAGCAGGACAATGACCCTAAACATTCAGTCAGAGATACAATGGAATAGTTTAGATCAAAGCATATTCATGGGTTAGAATGGCCCATTCAAAGTCCAGGCCTAAATCCTATTGAGAATCCTCGGCAAGACTTGAAAATTGCTGTTCACAGACACTCTCCATTCAATCTAACAGAGCTTGAACTATTTTGCAAAGAAGAATGGGAAAAAATTTCCCTCTCTAGATGTACAAAACTGCTAGAGACATCCCCAAAAAGACTTGCAGCTGTAATTGCAGCAAAAGGTGGATTTACGGGAGGTTGAATACAAATACACGCCACATTTTTCAGATATTTATTTGTAAAAAATTTTAAAAACCATTTATCATTTTCCTTCCACTTCACAATTATGTGCCACTTTGTGTTTGTCTATCACATAAAATCCCAATACAATACATTTATGTTTTTGTTTGTAACATGACAAAATGTGGAAAATTTCAAGGGGTATGAATAAGTTTTCAAGGCACTGTATGTATACTAAGTGCGCTAACAAAATGTACTAAATCAAGCATGCTTCCAGCACAAACACAAGAGCACAGATATGCAGCTCCCAGGAATAAATCCCACTTCACAGATGCTGCATATATGTGTTATATGGTCATAAATGGGATAAATATATTTAAAAGTCTGAGGACATCCTATACGTTTAAATGCTATGCTGATATTTAATTATTGGGAATCTCTCTGAATTCTCAACTATCACCTATAAAGAGAGACTAGGTACATACTGTATTTGCCTGTTAACCACCAGACAATATATTTTACAAGACTGGCTTTCACATGACCCCCTGATTATAAGTGCAGAGGTATAATGGTAATGTTTACTGGGCACACAAAAAGCTGTGTCTGATGGCCATGTTATTCAGGTCCCATGTCACCCATGCCATTTATAGAATAGGGACACATTGCAGCAGTGAATTCCTTTCCATAATCCCAAGAGTGCACTTCCATAGCCTTTTAACTTAAAGAGGTTGTAAACCTTTAAGGTTTTTCACCTTAATGCATTCTATGCATTAAAGTGAAAAATCTGCTGTAGTGCAGCAGCCCCCCAGAGCCCCCTTGTACTTACCTGAACCCAGACTTTCCAGTGACAGCGATGAGCACAGTAGCTCCAGCCGCTCCAGCCGCTCCAGCCGCTGTCTCGGGTCCTCATTAGATAGATTGACAGCAGCCGAAGCCATTAGCTCCGGCTGCTGTCAATCAAATCCAGTGACACGGGGCGGGGCCAAGTTCTGCTGTCTGTGTTAATGGACACAGCAGGAGGACTCGGGAGTGTGCCCGCACGAGTGCCCCCATGGAAATCGGCTCTCTGTGGGACTTTTGAGAAGAGGAGAAGCCAGGAGCGGCACTGGGGGACCCAAGAAGAAGAGGATCGGGGCCACTCTGTGCAAAACTCTTGCACAGAGGAGGTAAGTATAACATGTTTGTTTCAAGGCTCCCCCTTGCGTGCCTGAGGTACACAGGGGCCTTGTTTAGGTTAGTGACCTGAGGTGAGGTCACATGGCCTATAGAGGTTAGGCCATGTGAGCCTTGCCATGGTTTATACGGGCAGGAAGAAAGCTGGGCTAGGATTGGCTGATTTTAGGTAAAGGTCACATGGAAGACTAAAGTTAGGCCATGTGAATCTTACCTTAGAATGTTCAAGAAACCTCTGAGCCTGCCTATAAAAGGGGGTTCCGTAAAGCAGAGCTCATTCACCTCAGAAGGCACAGACGTGGTGCTCCCCACCCTCCCACCCAAAAAATAAATAAATATATTGTCGCGGCCAATATTGTGTGGTGGTGTCACTTGAAGTCAAGGGGGACAGTGTGAATATTATAAAAGCGGACTTGAGTTTGAATGACTGGGTCTGGAAAGTCTTTAAGTGAAGTGAGTTATTTGGGAAGTTAAGAGTTTTAATTATTTATGTTACAGCTTGGCTAAGCTGTTTTTGAGTGTGTAAATTCTTGCAACGTTATTATTTATTCCAAATGTATTATCTTTTAAACCTACAATAAATGGCCGCGGCCAGTTACTATCCAAACTCTGTGTCTGGTGTATTCTTTTTTGGTAAGCTGCCTTCCTGTCTGTTGTCCTATAGGTGGAAAATCCACATTGCTGTCTCTCTTCCCTGGTAAAACCAAAAACTTCTGTGTATTTCATTACTCCTGAAATAACAGTACAGCCAGAATAAGGACATATTTACCTATATCCGTTAATTAGAAGTATTTTAAGCCCAAACATCATTATTCTAGAAGGTATGGAAAATGGATTCTACCCATTTTCTATCTTTGGTGAAATAGCCATCAGATACCCACCATGTTTGGATTCAATTAAAAGGACATTCCATACTGGACAATAAAATACAAGTTACCAGAATGCAACCTGTATGTATTTGAAGATATTCATATCTGTACAAAACTGCATTTTAGGTAGTGCATTTTAATCGGGATCCCAAGGGTACTCAGTTCCTGATTATTGACAAATTTGTTCCAAACTGGAGAGGAGAATCTCATATATGTGGAGTCTCGAGACTCGAGACGTATTGGATACATAAGTTGCGATCCTACTCGCCCTATGGGATGAATGTCGAGTGGGACATCGTCTCTTTCATCAATCAAGCTTAATGATTTCATCCAATGTCACACACATTTACAACTGACATGTTCTAGGCTGGGGACATTTATTTTATTTATTTTAGTTGTCATTAGATACATTCTTAGTTTTTTGGGTGACGCGGAGTATATCTTCCATGTCTGGTTACATGACCCTGTGCCACCCTGTTAATATATGGGGTTCTATTTATTTATTTTTCTTGTGTATTTTTCTATATGTATATTATATATTTTGCATTTATATATTATCATGTATCTTTATGCCATATATATTTTGTTGTAGGCATATTTACTTATGTCTGATTCTCAGTTAGCTATTTGTTTGACACCATTACGAGGAACGTGTAGCATACCGTGTCATTACAGTTTTGTTTACTGTTGGCACTGCGCTGCGCTTTCCTTTTGATGGATGTGCAATTGCAGAGATGGGTCTCTCCTAGGCGACGCCTGTGCGCCTGCGTCAGGAGGTATTATTGTGCTGACACTTCTTATGCCTCCTGATCTGAGTCCGTCACATGGTCACGTGTCTTTCGGCGGAGGTTTGGTGGCGCGTTCATCCCGTCAGGCCACGTCATACGCCACGTCAGGCCACGTCATACAAAGGGCACATGATCGCGATGCGGTCATGTGCCCTTTGTTGTTGTTCTGTGCGCGGCACATCATCACGCCACCCACGTGCAGGTCCCAGACACTCCAGATTGGTGGGAGCAGTTTCTATTCCCCCTATGGAGGGCCACAGGAAGTTTCCTTCTCATTTTTGCTGGCTTTTGTGGCACGCTTCTAACCGCGTGATATCAGTTTACTTTTGATTATGGGTGTAATGAAAAATTATGCTATTGGCTGGGGCTATCATAAAAACTTTATATTGGATATTCAAACTGTGGCTTGGAGTGCAAAGCAACAGCTGACCACTCCTCGTCCAATTACAAGCCGTGTTGTTTTTAGGTCTCATGGATGGACTTTGGTTGGGTATGTAATTTTTAGGATATATATATATTTGTATGCAATGTGGGAGAACAATTTGATGCCCCTGTAGAAGTCCAATTAGGATGAAACGCGTCAGAAAGGCTCTTCATTCCCTACATTGCTTTTATATTTTTAACATTTTTTATGTGATCACTTTTATACTATTGTACATTGGTTGGTTCCAATAAATCTACCCTTTTGATCTGCACCATCGGAGCATTCTATATTCTTTTTCTCCCATACCTTTTGGTTTCACGAGAGATTTGGATGTTCCAATTGGATGTGTTGTTTTCTCAGTCTGGTGGATATCAGTACAGCCGTTCCAGTCTAGAGGAGATATCTTTGGAGATCTGGGGCCCATATTACCACCTGGGAGAACCATTCATCTGGATTTCTAAGCCTGTTTGATTCGGTGTCATTGGCATTCAAATCCATCTGCTCCGGTAAGAGTGTTTACACCTTTCTCACTTCAAGAGTTATTACCAGATGAATTGCATGTCAGAAGATTTCCTTACTTCCATTGGATTTGTCACCTATTTCATTGTTTGGACTTGATTATTTTTTTATGTGTTTTCACATATATATTGCACCGGGTTAATACCCATTTATCACTGAACTTTGTTAGTCCACACATATGTGTTTAAATACATATTCAGTTTTAGTTACCATTTTATTCCATTGGGTTAGCGCAGTTATATCACATGCACTGGGATTTGGAGTAGGCAATTTGCAAGGACTCCTGGGATACTTGACACTGCAATTCTAGGTATACTTGACTCCACAGTTCTAGGAACCCTTGCAAATCGCCTAGTAATGTAATCGCCCAGGCAGGGACAGACGGAAGTAAAGGAGAAATAACCCACAAAAGGTATTTCCAAGCAGAAAAAAAATGCCACTGGGAAAATGATGAGCTAAGGAAATACATTACAGAGGAAATGCAGAAAATGGGTGGAGCTCCGCCTAACGGAGTCAGCACCTATGAGCTTCGGTCAGAACTGTTGTACTAACGGGGGCTTCCGCTTCCTCCCCCCGCCACCAGAACACTCCGGTCAGCTGCTGGTTTTCCAGCGTGCTCAAATGACATACACACAAGCCGAATGTCGGACAGTTTTTATTGAACTGGCTGATGTCTCCCGACATTCGGCCCATGTATATGGGCTTTTTTTTCAAGCATGCAGCCTGGCAGAGATCTGCTCAGTTACATGCTCTGCTGGCTGTGGCCAGAGAATGAAAGGTCTGGAATTCCCGGCCACTTCAGGTTTCAGTTTACTCCTGCTCGTCATCCTAAAGTGTCTGGATGTGGCCCCCAGGCTCCCAGTAAGAGTGGAAGAGCCCAGAAAACATGTGGGGGGGGGGGGGGGGTCCGGCAGGGGGGACACAGAACACCGCCCTCACATTGAAAGTGATTGGTGGCTATACAACTGCCAAATCCTTTTCTCTTTTCAGCCAGGAGCCAACTGAGTAAAAACTGGCACAAGCTGATGGCTGCTACTGCAACTGTGCTTAATCATTCATGCTTTGGATGTACTATGTCCAAAGAGCTGAACTAGTTAAACAATAATACTGCCAAAGTGGTCTTCACCAGAGGGAAAGCCAACCAATATATCATCACATGCACAGTCCAATGCCTGGTAGATGCAGCCCTCCTCAGATAGGGATATCCCACGTGAAACTACAAAAACAAAGAAGAGGAAGTGCAAACCCCTAGTGCATTATCTGCATAAAAACAGACGTTTTTATATGAAAAGCAACCAATAAAATGCATATTCACAAAGGTGCACAAGTACAGTATATAGCAAGTACATAGAAGGATAACATGAGGTAGAAACTCAAAGTGTTTCTGCAGCCTCACATATGCACGATAACCCGTTTCGGGGGTGCACCCCCTTCTTCAGAGCTGTGTGGAGTTTCTACCTCATGCCATCCTTCTATATACTTGCTATATAGTTATCCACCTTTGTGAGTATGCATTTTATTAGATGCTTTTTATATTTCATTTTTATGTTTTTACCAGAATAATGCACTAAGGGTTTGCGCTTTCCCCTTCTTTGTTTTACACAGTACAATAGTACAATAATACTGTTTACATTTGTGATTGCTATTAGTGGTCATACAAGCGATCGCAAAGTAGTGAATGGCTTTGTATATTGTGCCTGTGATATGAGGGCTCAGATCACAGCCCAGAGTTAAGCTGCCTGTGGATGGTGCCAAGTCAGTAAGTGATCATGCGGTCTGGACAGACTGGGTTCAAGAAGGCATGTCAATGCATACAAAGGCATTTGAAACACAGAAGTCAAAAAAGAAAAATTGCTAGCTGGAGTTGGACTTTAAATCTCTGAAGCTTTCCTTAACCACTTGCCGACCAGCTGCCGTCATTATACTGCTGCAGGTCATAGCTGTCTGTTGGTCCTTTAAATGCCTATTTAAGGCGCACGCCGGCTGAACGGCATGGGGAGCCAATGCGCATAGCAAGCGGTCGGGATGACCACTGGCCACGTGCGATCGCGGGCACGAGAGCCAGAACAGGGACGTGTATGTGTGTGTAAACACACAAATCTCCGTTCTGTGAGGAGAGGAGAGACAGATCATCTGTTCCTACTAGCTAGGAACAATGATATGTCTCCTCCTCCAGTCACTACCATCCCCCCACAGTTAGAAACACAAACGAGGGAATACATTTAACCCCTTGATCGCCCCCTAGTGTTAACCACTTCCCTGCCAGTGACATTTATACAGTAATCAGTGCATTTTTATAGCACCAATCCCTCTATAAGTGTCAGTGGTCCCAAACATTTGTGAAAAGTGTCCGAACTGTCCGCCGCAATATCGCAGTACCACTAAAAATCGCTGATCACCGCCATTACCAGTAAAAAAAAAATTAATAAAAATGTGTGTGTGTGTGTGTGTGTATATATATATATATATATATATATATATATATATATATATATATATATTAAAAATGCCATAAATCTATCCCATAGTTTGTAGACGCTATCATGCCAGGAACTCTACTGCGCATGCACGAGGCTCTGCTCCTCTCTCCTACTGGCCCGGCGGCCAGGGAAGGAGGAGGGGGGAGGAGGGAGCCTGAGTGGTGAAACAAATATCTGCGGCTGAGGCTCCTGGAAGTGGGGACATCATACCTGTGAAAGACAGGTATCCTGCCCCCCCTCCCCCTAAAAGGTGCCAAATGTGGCACTGGAGAGGGGAAGGAGTACAATGAGCGAAAGTTCCACTTTTGGGTGGAACTCCGCTTTGATGCATTATATGCATTAAGGTGAACAACCTTATATAGTGCAGCACCCTCCCCCCCAGACCCACCCTCTTTTAATCACCTGAGCCTGGTCTTTCCAGCACCAATAACGAGCACACCAGCTCCAGCCGGTGCCTCGGGTCGTGATTGGACAGATTGATAGCAGCGCAGCCATTGGCTCCACTGCTGTCAATCAAATCCAATGATGTGGGAGCCGGGGGATGGGGTTGAGTCCTGCTGTCTGTGCCAATAGACGCAGCAGCAGGACATGGGAGCGTGCCCACACGAGTGCCCCGAGGAAGAGCGCTTCTCCAATGGGGCACTCGAGAAGAGGAGGAGCCAGGAGCGCCGCTGAGAGACCTCAGTAGAGGAGGATTGGGGCCACTTTGTGCAAAACCAACTGCATAGAGAAGGTAAGTATGACATGTTTTGTTATTGAAAAAAATTAAAAAATAAGGTTTAGTTATCCTTTAGCCAGTTGCCGACCATCCTCCGTCATTATACTGCGGCAGGTCGGCACAATCCTGCGAACCATCGTAGCTGTACGTCGGTCCCTTTAAGCGGGATGCAGGGATGCTGATGCACGTGGCTGGCAGTCACGATAACCACCGGTCACACACAATCGCGGGCACGAGAGCCAGAACAGGGACGTGTGTGTGTACACACATATCCCTGTTCTGTGAGGAGAGGAGAGACAGATCATGAGTTCCTACTAGCTAGGAACAACGATCTGTCATTTCCTCCAGTCACTCCCACCCCCCTACAGTTAGAACACACCTAAGGATCACGGTTAACTCCTTGATTGCCCCCTAGTGTTAACCCCTACCCTGCCAGTGACATTTATACAGTAATCAGTGCATCTTTCCCAAAAATTTGTCAAAAGTGTCCGATCTGTCCGCCATAATGTCGCAATCCTGATAAAAATTGCTGATAACCGCCATTACTAGTAAAAAAAATAAAAGTTTTTGCGAAAACCAATCAATATATGCTTATTGCGATTTTTTTTACCAAAAATATGTAGAAGAATACATATCAGCCTAAACTGAGAAAAAAATTAGCTGTTTTTTAAAAAATAGGGATACTGTATTTATTATAGCAAAAAGTACAAAATATTGTGTTTTTTTCAAAATTGTCACTCTTTTTTTGATTATAGCACAAAAATAAAAAATGCTGAGATGATCAAATACCACCAAAAGAAAGCTCTAATTGTGGGAAAAAAAGGATGTCAATTTTGTTTGGGTACAGCGTCGCACGACCGCGCAATTGTCAGATAAAGCAACGCAGTGCCGTATCGCAAAAAATTGCCTGGTCATTGAGCAGCCAAATCTTCCGGGGGTGAAGTAGTTAGGAGACATTTTGGAGCTCACTTGACTGCGGAAATGAGAAGACACACACATCTTACGAGACATACAATATTTCTCTTAAGAATATAACTACATTATTGATATTATTTTTACATTCTGCATTTTAATATTTTTCTTGTAATCTTATGCTATTTTATTATTGAATCCATTTTTGAGTTTTTACACAAGAACTGGAAGGACTTTCTATTTTGGGACTTTTCTCATCAGTATAGGTTTACAGAATACCGAGAGAATAATCATATATTCTACAATCTCTAACACTTTTGCAGAAATATGTAGAACCAGGCACTCACAACATTACACTGACTGCAGATAATTATTTAGTATGGCCACACCCCAAATTAATTTAGCATTACAATATATCATTATCCCAAACACTTTAAAATCAGAAATTATTGCAGGTCCCCTGAAACCACATAATAATGACCCCCTTAGTAAATCACCCTGTTGTCACACTAAATGTAGACCAGATGACATTCACAAATCAAAACTGTACGGCAACATAAACCACGTAGACAAGGACAGAACACGTATCTTTATTTTTCAGACGTGCACATTCTGTTTTCTGGAAAAATACATTCTTCTTGCAGACAAGATACATTTTTCTTTGGTCTTAACAACTTTATGACACTTGAAAAGTTTTCAGAATGAAAATATCACAAGAGAGTTATTTGTACCTTCTGTGAAAACTGTTTCCTTTTGCTTTGACAGTAACACAAATCAACTGAGGACACATTTAACTGTACTTAGATAATAAAAGATGTACTGGTAATGATAATATGAGATAGAAATATGCAGCATTCATTGTTAGAGAATTTAACAGTATCTTGTCGTTTAAAGTAAAGATATTATTCCCATTAAATAGTACATACATGCTGCCCAAATGAGCCTTTTTACGATCTAGATGCTATTATAAAAGCACTGTATGCTATGTTAAAACTTTCACTTACGCTAAAAATGATAGGTGTAGTTTTTAACAAAGCCCTACAACCCACACTGATCCACTTCATCATTAAATTTATACAAAAAACAAAATGAATTGAGTAGTGCTCCCTATCAAACCCTTAAAAAAAATCACAGACAACCTTAAAGTGATTGCAAAGGCTTGTTTTTTATTTTTTTTAAATAACAAATATATCATACTTACCTCCACTGTGCATCTCGTTTTGCACAGAGTGGCCCCAAACATCCTCTTCTGGGGTCCCTCGGCGGCACTATTGGTTCCTCCCTGCATCAGATAACCCCTTAGGAGAAGTGCTTTCCTGGGGGATTACCTTGCAGGCGCGCTCCGGAGTCCAGCATTTGCATCCATAGACACGAATGCCGGACCGCCCCCCCCCGCACCCGCGTCATTGGATTTGATTGACAGCAGCGGAAGTCAATGGCTGCACTAATATCAGTCTATCAAGAGCCGAGAACCCCAGCCAGAGGAAGAGCACGTCTCCAGCGTGTGAAATTCCAGGGCTCAGGTAAGTAAAATGGGGAGAGCTTTTTCACGTTAATGCATAGAATGTTATGTTTTACTTGTTTTATAAACACACACATATATAAATGCACTTATGCACACACATAAACACATGCGCACAGGCACATCAACACATGCATGCACATGCACACATACACACACACACATACGTGCACACACACACACACACACCCGCACACACATACAGTACATGCACATACACATACATGCATACACACACATACATACATGCTCACACACACACATACATGCACACACACACACATGCATACATGCACACACACACATACATGCACATACACACACCCGCACACACACATACATGCACATACACACATACATACATACATGCACACACATAAACATGCACGCATACACACACACATACATGCACACACACACACATACATACATGCTCACACACACACACATACATGCACACACACACATACATGCACACACACACACACACATACATACATGCACAAACATATAAACACACATACATACAGCCTTTTAGAAATCGGCAGTCTTTTACCTTAGCTCTTCCTGCCGCGTACTGAACTGTAGGGGGAGACAAAGAGCACAGCACATACTACTTTCACTTTAGGTGTACACAGCGTGATGAGCTCCCCACAGTGTCGATTTACAGTTCGGCAGAGGATCGGGGAGCTTGGTTTCAGCCCACCTTGCCGCTCCTCCTATCAAGGCATACAGGGCCTCCTGCAGCATGGGGCCCTGTCGACATGGCAACTTCTGCGACCCCTATATGTTCGCCACTGCTTTTATGTAATGATGACATATGCACACTTCAAACCATAAAAAATTTAGGCTTTATAGTCCAGTCTTTCTTTATGGATAAAGGCAAATCTCCTACCCACTCACCTATGCAAAACGGCACTAGAGAGATTATGTCTCATAATATATACTACAATATATGGCCAGTTTTAGTTTTGGCCCTGTAAAATCAGGGCACAGAACAGTTAACTTGTTGTGCTAACATGTAAGGGGTGAAATAGTGTTTGACATTATATCAATGGTTAGAGGATTTGCACTTGGGGGGGATTTACTAAAACTGGTGCACAGAGAATCTGATGCAGCTGTGCATTGTAGCTAAATAGCTTCTAACTTCAGCTTCTTCAATTAACCCCTTGGTGCCAGCTGCTGCTGGCCCTTTAAGGGGTTTACTATGCCGGGAGGTGGAGAGGTGCTTATGGCTGATTGGCTGTCACAGTGGTCACATGATTGGAAAAGGCAAACAGCGTTCAGGAACTTTCTGAGAGCCGCCGGTCATTGTGACAGGAGCACGCAATGTGCATGCTCTCGGCACAGCACTGTCGGCGAGAGGCTGCATATTTGCATGCGCTCGGTGCCAGGAGGTTAAGCTTTGACACTAAAACCTGGAAGCTGATTGGTTACTGTGCAGAGCTGCACCTGTTTTAGCAAATCTCCCCCTTAGTGTTAATGTTAGAATTAATGCATCTAGGGTATTGTTATAAGTTTACCAGTTCAGCTCTTTGGGCAAACTATGTATGTCCAAAAAGTGAACCTTTGTTCACAAGCTGATGGCTGCTACATCAGTCTTTTTGGGTTTTGTAGAGCCAGCAACCAGCTTCAAACTGAAAGAGAACCAGCAGCTCCATAGCTGCCGACCACTTTCACAGAGTCGGCCATGCAGTGCCCCCCCTCACGTCGGCGGTCCACCCTCCTCCTATGGTTCCCGAGCTGTCCCGTGCTTACCAATGCCCAGGAACACATCCACCGGCGGAGGGAGAGAGACTGCAGTGAGACCAAGGCAAATCCATGCCTCAATATCACATGCAAACAGTGAACACTTTCATATGCACCATTTTCTGGACAGAACAGCCAGGAGACACATCTAACCAAGCCGATCTGTGCTTGGTTAGATGGTGTGAAGGGCAGGGGAGACATTGGGGTCTATTAGATTCCTAATGTCTCCAAAAAAAGTACCTGTCATCTGCCCAATGCGATCACATAGGGGTTTATTAACGTAAAAAATAAATAAAAAAATAAAAGTAAAAAAAAATTAAATTATAATAGAGTATATTAAAATGTAAAAAAAAAAAATTAAAAAAAAATGGGTAATATGCACTCTTGGTAAAAAACAGCAAGCAGCAGCTGAACACTATAACCCAGATATAAGGTATAAAGTAAATGTGTAGAAAAAAGTGCAGCGCTAAAATATATGAAGAAAGTTGTTGGGCACAACTTACAAAAAAGTTCAAATTAGTGACCATATAATGTGAACAGTGTTACCATAAATCGCATAAAAAACAAGAAAATGCTAAATACTGCCAAAAACTTGCATAAATCGCATATAAAATCTCATATAAAACAAGAAGATACTAAATACTGCCAATAAATGAAACTAGCATAAATCAAGCAAAACTAAAGAATATACAAGATCAAGAGATCATATATTTATGGAGAGTGTTATAATAAAGGGGCAAAAAATATGGTGGAAAAAATATATAGTAAGTATCTAAAAAAAAGTCCATAAAAGTGACTAAAAAACCTTCATATGAATATGTGACTTGGTGTGATTGCTTGACCTCGTGATACCCATCACCTCTAGTAAAAGGAAGGCTTACCAGTCCGCCAGCGACCTCCCTTATTCAGGGAGGTCAAAGAGGGCAAATTGGATCACAGATCCCCAGAAATTAATTTCAGATCTCCTGGGCTTCCTTGATCTCCTGGGCGTCTCTTGTCAATAACCTCTGTGTCCCGGACGGTCTCTCAATCACAGTAAGTATCCAGTGGCACAATTCCCTCTGCTCGGGAGACACAGATCGCGCCCCCCCCAGCCGTCACCCCCCCCCCTCACCACTGGAGTGCTTAGCGGAGCTGTGGTTTCTGCACACCCCGGAGGAGGCATCTGGCTGACAAGGAGAGAAAGAGGAAGGCACCGCGGAGGAGGCCTCACAAGCGTTGTATGGAGCCGATCCGACCGAAGGGAAGGTAGGAGTGAAGAGGTGTCTGGGCTGCCCCTCTCTGGGGCTGTCAATCAGTGTGTGTGTGTGTGTGTGTGTGGGGGGGGGAATCAGGGGCTCCAGCTGCAGGGAGAGGCAAAGCTACCAACATGCCAAAACCTTTTCTGCAGCCAGTGACCCTCAACATTTTTTTTTTTATGAGAGAGAGCCACCCCCCATCCATGTTCCTACAGCATCCCTCAGCCACAGCCAGAGACTGGTCTTTATATCCACTCCTGCCCCATCCCCCCCACTCCATTCTTCCTGATCATGTGTCACTAAAAGTAAGGACAGCTCAGTCCTGTGCCAATGTCCTAGTGTGTCCACCTGTGATTGACAGCCCCGAGATAGAGAGCTCTAACACCAGCACCGAGATAGAGAGCACCGACACCAGCACCGAGATAAAGAGCACTGACACCAGCACCGAGATAGAGAGCACTGACACCAGCACCGATATAGAGAGCACCGACACCAGCACCGAGATAGAGAACACTGACACCAGCACCGAGATAGAGAGCACTGACACCAGCACCGAGATAGAGAACACTGACACCAGCACCGAGATAGAGAGCACCGACACCAGCACCGAGATAGAGAACATTGACACCAGCACCGAGATAGAGAACACTAACACCAGCACAGAGATAGAGAGCACTGACACCAGCACCGAGATAGAGAGCACTGACACCAGCACCGAGATAGAGAGCACCGACACCAGCACCAAGATAGAGAGCACCGACACCAGCACCGAGATAGAGAACACTGACACCAGCACCGAGATAGAGAGCACTGACACCAGCACCGAGATAGAGAACACTGACATCAGCACCGAGATAGAGAGCACCGACACCAGTACTGAGATAGAGAACATTGACACCAGCACCGAGATAGAGAACATTGACACCAGCACCGAGATAGAGAACACTGACACCAGCACAGAGATAGAGAGCACTGACACCAGCACCGAGATAGAGAGCACCGACACCAGCACCGAGATAGAGAACATTGACACCAGCACCGAGATAGAGAACATTGACACCAGCACCGAGATAGAGAGCACTGACACCAGCACCGAGATAGAGAGCACCGACACCAGCACCGAGATAGAGAGCACTGACACCAGCACCGAGATAGAGAGCACTGACAGCAGCACCAAGATAGAGAACACTGACACCAGCACCGAGATAGAGAGCACTGACACCAGCACCGAGATAGAGAGCACTGACACCAGCACCGAGATAGAGAGCACTGACACCAGCACCGAGATAGAGAACACTGACTCCAGCACCGAGATAGAGAGCACTGACACCAGCACTGAGATACTGACACCAGCACCGAGATAGAGAGCACTGACACCAGCACCGAGATAGAGAGTACTGACACCAGCACCGAGATAGAGAGCACTGACACCAGCACCGAGATAGAGAGCACTGACACCAACACCAAGATAGAGAACACTGACTCCAGCACCAAGATAGAGAGCACTGACACCAGCACCGAGATAGAGAGCACTGACACCAGCACCGAGATAGAGAACACTGACTCCAGCACCGAGATAGACAACACTGACTCCAGCACTGAGATACTGACACCAACACCGAGATAGAGAGCACTGACACCAGCACCGAGATAGAGAGCACTGACACCAGCACCGAGCTAGAGAACACTGACTCCAGCACCGAGATAGAGAGCACTGACACCAGCACCGAGATACTGACACCAGCACAGAGATAGAGAGCACTGACACCAGCACTGAGATAGAGAGCACTGACACCAGCACCGAGATAGAGAGCACTGACACCAGCACCGAGATAGAGAACACTGACACCAGCACCGAGATAGAGAACACTGACTCCAGTACCGAGATAGAGAACACTGACACCAGCACCGAGATAGAGAGCACTGACACCAGCACTGAGATAGAGAACACTGACTCCAGCACCAAGCTAGAGAGCACTGACACCAGCACCAAGATAGAGAGCACTGACACCAGCACCGAGATAGAGAGCACTGACACCAGCACTGAGATAGAGAGCACTGACACCAGCACCGAGATAGAGAACACTGACTCCAGCACAGAGATAGAGAGCACTGACTCCAGCACCAGGATAGAGAACACTGACACCAGCACTGAGATAGAGAGCACTGACACCAGCACCGAGATAGAGAGCACTGACACCAACACCAGGATAGAGACCACTGACACCAGCACTGAGATAGAGACCACTGACACCAGCAGCAGGATAGAGAGCACTGAAACCAGCACCAGGATAGAGAGCACTGACACTGACCCTGAGATAGAGAGCACTGACACCAGCACCAGGATAGAGAGCACTGACACTGACCCTGAGATAGAGAGCGCTGACACCAGCACCAGGATAGAGAGCGCTGACACTGACCCTGAGATAGAGAGCGCTGACACCAGCACCAGGGTAGAGAGCGCTGACACTAGCACCAGGACAGAGAGCACTGACTCAAGAACAGAGATAGAGAGCGCTGACACCAGCACCAGGATAGAGAGCACTGACACCAGCACCAAGATAGAGAGCACTGACACCAGCACTGAGATAGAGAGCACTGACACCAGCACCGAGATAGAGAGCAATGATACCAGCACTGAGATAGAGGGCACTGACACCAGCACTGAGATAGAGATCACTGATACCAGCACTGGGATAGAGAGCACTGACACCAGCACCGAGATAAGGGAACACTGACACCAGCACTGAGATAAGAGAGCACTGACACCAGCACTGAGATAAGAGAGCTCTGACACCAGTACTGAGAAAGGCAGGGAGGGGGGGGCAGACAACATTTTGCTATGGGGCCCTGTGATTTCTAGTTACGCCCCTGTAAGTATCCCATCAAAAGATTGTGCAAATCTTGCAAAAAAGATATGATACTCCAATAGTGTGATATTGTCTCATCAAGAAGATTTATTGGAGTAAATGATACAATGCTGTTTGGGAGCTTCCACAAGTCTCCAATTAGCATAAAAACAAGTTTAAAACAAAGAGTTGCTAGCAAGCAAAAAAGTCCTGTATACAGATGTTTAAAAAGCGATCGCTCATGCGTAGAGCGTGTGGGCGTGACTACCCGACAATTGTTTTGTCAACAACTGACGTCATCAGGGGTATGCCCACACCCCTGCGCTGATGCTCTAAATAGGCTGTTGGCAGAGCAGAGAAGCGCTGCTATAAGTTTAATCAGGGAATGAGCAAAGATTTGGTGTCCCCTCCACATTCTTGGCTAACAGGACTTCCCAGTCTTGTTTTTTAGGAGAGAACGATCCTATTTTCTATATTATTTAGATCATAAAGTCTTTGGAACAACCCCTCTAACTGAAATATGTTTTCACTTCTTAAGGGTGATTATTCTATTTTTACAAAAGTAAACCATCCCATTTTGCCATATTATTCTGATTTCTAGCAATCTATTCTGCTTGATACACCATTTAAAGTTTCTATGCTTTGTTATATTACTTGAACTTTTGATATTTGGGGAGTAATCCCCCTAATTTGAGGATTGTGGAATCAAAAACGTTTTACCTCGAAGGGTGATGCGAACTGTCCTTCAGCCATTTGCACAATTTTTATATATACTTTTTTAATTTATTGGATTTAAAATATTAAATTAATTTATCCCTGAAGCAATATCCTAGTTGTCCACAAGATGGCACTAGGAAAGGTCTATGCTGTCCTATGTGTTTGAACTAGGCTAATCAGCACTTGAAATAATTGACATTCTCTTTGTTGATGCTTCAGTTGTTCTTGTAGCTCCGGTAACTATGCGACCAATGGTTGAACTCCTTCGTTCCGCCGCTCGGGTACATAATGCGCATGCGCGGACGTGTAGGCGTGCCCCTGATGATGTCATTTCTGACGAAACGGCCGTAGGGTAGACACGCACGCACGGACTGCGCATGCGCGAACTTTCACACCGGAGCTGTTTGTAAATTCCTTGCAAGGATTTTTGTGTATATGGATGCCTATATGGCAATTTTAATAAAGGAACAATAACTTTTTTACACTATTGGAGCATTTCTTCCTTTTTTTTGGATACCTATCATCACTGAGAGTGAACCCCCTCCACTGATGACAGTCTGCAATATCCATTCAGCGCTTCCGGACGGGACCCATGCACAAAAAGGACAACATCCAAAGTGGAGGTCAATTTATGCCTTTCTTTAAGGGCTGTCTGGTAAGCCTTAAATCTCTCTGTGGTGACGGGGTTATCAGCGGTGGAAGTCACAAAATTACCCAACAGGGATTCTCACATATATATTTATGGACACTATATAAAGATAAGCACGGTTTATTTCAAAGAGATAAAGGTTTGCGGGAGTGATAGCCATGCACTTTATTCCACATTTAGTTTGTTGTTATCATCACATGGGAACTCTCATGGACAATATTTATTATTAGTGAATTATTGTGCACGTTTTTTAATTTTATACTTTCAGTGTTTGTCTATATCTAGCACAGAGTTTTTCAATATATTTTTTTCTTTAGTGTTTGTCTATATCCAGCGCTGCACTTTTTTGTATATATAAAGAGTGATAACTAGGGATGAGCTTCGAGTTCGAGTCGAACTCATGTTCGACTCGAACATTGGCTGTTCGCAAGTTCGCTGAACAGCGAACAATTTGGGATGTTCGCAGCAAATTCGAATGCCGCAGAACACCCTTTAAAAGTCTATGGGAGAAATCAAAAGTGCTAATTTTAAAGGCTTATATGCAAGTTATTGTCATAAAAAGTGTTTGGGGACCTGGGTCCTGCCCCAGGGGACATGGATCAATGCAAAAAAAAAGTTTTAAAAACGGACGTTTTTTCAGGAGCAGTGATTTTAATAATGCTTAAAGAAATGTAATTTTGCTGTCAGACTGTTCTAAACACGGGAAACATGCGCCCCTTTACAGGCATACTATAGACAACCCCAGCTACGAAATTTAAAGGGATATTACACTTTTATTATTTGACTTTAAGCATTATTAAAATCACTGCTCCTGAAAAAACGTCCGTTTTTAAAACTTTTTTTTGCATTGATCCATGTCCCCTGGGGCAGGACCCAGGTCCCCAAACACTTTTTATGACAATAACTTGCATATAAGCCTTTAAAATTAGCACTTTTGATTATTATTTATGTTCGTGTCCCATAGACTTTAACGGTGTTCGCGTGTTCGAACAAACTTTTTTCCTGTTCGCATGTTCTGGTGCGAACCGAACAAGGGGGTGTTCGGCTCATCCCTAGTGATAACTGGATGCCGCCAGAGGCAGATCTCAATCCATCACAGCTGATAGCGTTACACTTAATGCAATCACGTTTGCAGAGACATAGACACATTGGGGGTTATTTACGAAAGGAAAATCCACTTTGAACTACAAGTGCAAACTACAAGTGCAAAGTGCACTTGAAATTGCACTGAAAGTGCACTTGGAAGTGCAGTCGCTGTAGATCCGAGGGGAACATGCAAGGAAAATAAAAAACAGCATTTTAGCTTGCACTTGATTGGATGATAAAATCAGCAGAGCTTCCCCTTATTTCAGATCTACCCCTTAGATTTACAGTGACTGCACTTCCAAGTGCGCTTTCAGTGCAATTTCAAGTGCACTTTGCACTTGTAGTACAAAGTGGATTTGCCTTTCGTAAATAACCCCCATTGTTTGAACATGGTCCGTTCTGGAAACTATTCACAGTGCCATCTTGTGGCCAAAAAGGACAACTACAATATTGCCATAACACTATAATAAAGTCTTGTTTGGGAATTTTGTGAAAAAAGGGGGAAGCTTGCTTCCATGCTTTACCAGCCTTACAATACACAGTCAGTATCATTGCAAAATCTAGAAAAACATAGACAGCATACAATATTCCCCAAATCCACGAATAAATAAGAGTAAAAAAGTTTTTCTGGTATTTTTTTTCTATCTGCATATAAAACCTTTGGTGGATAAAATATAGCATAATCTATCATTTGGCAAAAAAGGGGGCATCTCTATCTCCACAAATTCTTTAGGGGGACATCAACTGTTATTAATATAACAGTTGATGTCCCACTCTACATTCAAGCCTCCAGGTATATGAGAACCTAATCAGAAAATCCAGTTGGTCTCTGCCCTTGAGATGTTACAGTTCCCAAGTGCCTTGCTAGTGGGGTACTAGTGGGGCTAGTGGGGTACATGTTTCTCTAAGGCCACAAAGGTAGTTCCCCTGGGGTCTCGTCCATGTTTCAAGTCATAATGCTTAGAAACATTATGCTTGTCAAAGCCTTTTTTAATGTTGGCTAGGCGTTCGCCTAGCCAGATATGCAGCAAAGTTATAGTATGGCCAACATATTCCAGGCCACAAGGGCACCGGAGGAGATAGACCACACACTTAGTGGTACACGTAATAAACGTTTTAATAGATTATGTAACCCCTGCACCTGTTGAGGTAAATGCTGTCAACCTCCTGCCTCGATATGTGTTGATTTTACAGGCCTGACATTTGCCACAAGGGTAATATCCCTTCAAATCACAAAAAAAAGTTGGTCTCTTAGGGGGTCTGGGACATTGGGTGCTAAGGTATTCCTCAGGTTTGGTGCCCCCCTAAAGATAACATTCGGTCGATCAGACAGTAGGGGGCCCAATATCCAATTGTTTTTAATAATTGCTTCCTAACAATCCTTTTAATCGCCCAGTGTTGACTGGAAAAGGTTGTCAGGAAGGCCAGACCATAGTAACCTGTATTGGTCTCTCGAGGCCACCCTATCTCCTAGAAGCTCCTGACAATCCTTGTTGTTAATCTCCACTATAAGTGAATCCATGGCTGATTCACTTGTCAGAAATCTACTTTTTAGAACCAAGGCCTCCCTAAGGAAATCTTCTGAGTTGGTGCAATTTCTTTTTAGGCATAAAAACTGACCCTTAGGTACTGCCATCAACCACGACTGGTGGTGGCAGGAATCTAGTGGGATAAAACTATTACGGTCAGTCTTTTTTTAAAAAGTGGAAGTGATTATCCTCCCCCTGATATGAAGATCCTGAGATCCAAAAAATTGATCTCTGTGGGGCTAATCTCATGAGTGAGGGCAATTCCCCCATTATTGTTATTTAAGTTGGATAGGAAAGCCTGCACTGATTCTACATCCCATTCCAGATAAACAAAATGTCATCTATGAATCTTTTCCAGATAACCAATTCTGAGCGTCTATTATGTAGAATCACATCCTCCTCCCACTTTGCCATGAAAAGGTTGGCCATGCTAGGAGAAAATTTGGCTTCCATGGCCACCCCCTTCATTTGAAGAAAAAAAGGCACCATTATGCCAAGAAATAATTATGAGTCATTTTAAAATTCAACAACTCCAGAACAAAGTTACCCTGTGTGGTTGTAGTAGTAGGGTCCTGTCGCAAGAAATGTTGCACAGCCTCATATCCTAAATGGTGAGGAATTGACGTATACAATGATCCAACGTCTGTCATCACCAATAGGTAAGTGGATTGCCAATCAATATCATTAAGAATATTAATGACATGTTTGGTGTCCTTTATAAATGAAGGGGTGTCCATCACCAGTGGCTGTAGATAAAAATCTATATATTTCCCTACACGCGAGGTGATGGAATCTATGATACTGATGATGGGCCAACCCGGAGGGTTGGTAAGGGTTTTGTGAATCTTGAGGAGTGAGTAGATAATCGGTAGCCGAGGGGCCAAAGGCACCAAATGCTCCTTTTCCTTTCTATTCAAGATCCCCATATCGACACCATTTTCAATAAGCTCTCTTAGTTCTATTTTGAACCTATTGGTGGGGTCAATAAGCGGGGGGAGTATGTGTTTGTATGTGATAAGAGTCTAGTAATTTCATGCATATAGTTTTCCCTATCCAGGATTACTACTGCTCCCCCCTTGTCCACTGGGCGGATCACAATATCCTTCCTTTCACATAGGGACTCCAATCCTTTCTTTATATCCTGTTGTGGCTGTGCAGGTCTCAACTTTAAACCCTCCAGGTCCTTAAGTACTAATTCACGGAAAACATTAATATTCGGGGCCACATTCCCTGGTGAGTTGAATAATGATGCATTAGACAAACCTGAATGTCTAATGGCTGATGTGTCTCTATCCAACTGTCTAGAGGGATTACCTAAAATATACCTATTTAATTTTCATGTATACTTCTGTATATCTACAAATGTTTGGAATTTGTTAAGATTCCGCGAAGGGGCATATTTCAAACCTTTATTGAGGATTGCTACTTCCTCTACAGAGAGTTGTTTAGTGCTGAAATTAATAATGCCACTAGTGTCTATGTCCTCCTCCTTTTTTGGGGTGAAGACGCCTCCCCCCTCTGCACCCTCTCTTGTGTCCCCATTTTGTTTGTGCCCCCCTCTGGATACCGTCTGAAAATCCCGTTGGTATTGGTTTCCAAACGGGTGCTGGTTATGTGAGGGGTAAAGGGTAGGGTGATTGTTTATTATCCTAGGTTCCATTTCCCTTATGTTGTCAAAAGGGGCATATCTGTTATTAGCACTTACTCCAAAATGATTGTCAGTATCTCTCACATCATACTGGCCTCGCGAATATACATGTGTGCGATTACACCATAATGGAGGGGAACCTCTATACGAGGACTGTCGATTACGGTGAGGGCCCTGTTACCCCTGCCACCCCATCCACCCCGGCCTCCCGGATATTGTGGTGGACCTCCCCATCCTCCCTGAGGGTGTGGGGAGGAGGGGCATCCATATCCTTGGGGGGCAGGACGACCACGACTCCCCCCCTTACATCTGAGGCAATCAATGGGGGAACAGGGATTGAACTTTCGCTTCTTTTTAATTTTTTGTTCTGATTCCTCCTTAATCAATAGGTTTTTAAGGACTTCTGATCTCTGTGCATATTCAGGTTCATCCTTAAAGGGGATCAATTTATTTCTAATAATATTGATCTCTAGATCCAGCTGATATAGCTTCCTTGTTTTCTTTGCTATTAGGAACTTCAAAAAGTTAACCCCCGCCTCATTGAAGTATTTATACCAATTTCGCTATCCTCTTTTTGAGGGTTGACCTCCCACCTGAGGCTCCTAGGGACCATGTTCTCTTTAACATACTCTTCCAAGTATGCTAGGGTGGCTCGAGAGACCAATACAGGTGACTATGGTCTGGCCTTCCTGACAACCTTTTTCAGTCAACACTGAGCAATTAAAAGGATTGTTAGGAAGCACTGGCCAATTATTAAAAATGATCGGATATTGGGCCCCCTACTGTCTGATCGACCGAATGTTATCTTTGGGGGGGCACCAAACCTGAAGAATACCATAGCACCCAATGTCCCAGACCCCCCCTAAGAGACCAACCTTTTTTGGTGATTTGAAGGGATATTACTCTTATGGCAAATGTCAGGCCTGTAAAATCAACACATATCGAGGCAGGAGGCTGACAGAATTCACCTCAACAGGTACAGAGGTTAAATATCCTATTAAAACGTTTATTACGTGTACCTCTAAGTGTGTTGTCTATCTCCTCCGGTGCCCTTGTGGTCTGGAATATGTTAGCCGCACTATACGTATGCTGCATATCAGGCTAGGCGAACACATAGCCAACATTAAAAAAGGCTTTGACAAGCATAATGTTTCTAAGCATTATGACTTGAAACACGGATAAGACCCCAGGGGAACTACCTTTGTGGCCTTACAGAAATATGTACCCCACTGGTGAGGCAGTAATGGGAAACGTAACATCTCAAGGGCTGAGACTAATTGGATTTTCCAATTAGGTTCTCATATACCTGGAGGCTTGAATGTAGAGTGGTAACTCAACTGTTTTATTAATAACAGTTGATGTTCCCCTACAGAATTTGTGGAGATAGAGATGTCCTCTTTATTTACCAAATGATAGATTATGCTATATTTTATCCACCAAAGGGTTTTATATGCAGATAGAAAAAACTACCAAAAAAACTTTTTTACTCTTATTTATTCGTGGATTTTCTAGATTTTGCAATGATACTGACTGTGTATTGTAAGGCTGGTAAAGTATAGAAGCAAGCTTCCCCCTTTTTTTCTCAAATTTCCCAAACAAGACTTTATTATAGTGTTATGGCAATATTGTAGTTGTCCTTTTTGGCCACAAGATGGCAGTGTGAATAGTTTCCAGAACGGACCATGTTTAAACAATGTGTCTATGTCTCTGCAAACGTGATTGCATTAAGTGTAACGCTATCAGCTGTGATGGATTGAGATCTGTCTCTGTCTGTACCCAATTATAACTCTTTGCTCATTCCCTGATTGAACCTATAGCAGTGCTTCTCTGCTCTGCCAGCAGCCTATTTAGAACGTCAGCGCAGGCGTGTGGGCCTGATGACGTCAGTTGTTGACGAAACGATCGTCGGGTAGTCACGCCCACACGCTCTGCGCATGAGCGATCGTTTTTTAAATGTCTGTATACAGGACTTTTTTACTTGCTAGAAACGCTTTTTTTTTTATTTGTTTTTATGCTAATTGGAGACTTGTGGAAGCTCCCAAACAGCATTGTATCATTTACTCCAATAAATCTTCTTGATGAGACAATATCACACTAGTGAAGTATCATATCTTTTTTGCAATATTTGCACAATCTTTTGAACACTTGAGAAACTTACCATGATTGAGAGACCGTCCGGGACACAGAGGTTATTGACAAGAGACGCCCAGGAGATCACGGAAGCCCAGGAGATCTGGAGTTCATTTCTGGGGATCTGTGATCCAATTTGTGCTCTTTGACCTCCCTGAGTAAGGGGGGTCACTGGCAGTCCGATTTGCACAATCTTTTGAACACTTGCGATACTTACCGTGATTGAGAAACCATCCAGGACACAGAGGTTATTAAAAAAAATTACCACTGCCCTGCACACCTGCGCAAATGCAAACATAAGCCCATGGTGCATACGTGTATGGAAACCGCGGTCGCTCCAACATATCGCCGCAAATGTCAGAGTGAGAGCAATAATTCTAACACAAGAGATCTTAGTTAACTCTGAATTTATGAGCTGTAATGGCTTTTAAAGCATCACCTATGGTAATTTTTGGGCACCATAGTTTTTGGCGATATCGCGGGCGCACGCTTGTTTTAAAACATGGAATGTTAGGTATCTATTTATTCAGTGCAGTCCTTGTCCACAGGCTGGTTGGTAAGTGAGCTTGGAGTTTCCTTGGATTTTTCCTTGGCTTTTTTTCCAACATATGTTGCCTTCTAATGCTACTTGCTGCAATGGCCAGTTATAGGTGGGGGCAGTGGCTTCCTTTTTTGTATTATTGATAAAATGGTCAGGCAACGCACTGACACCTTTGCAGCCATTGTGCTATGTGCTGGGTGCCCAGTGTGCCTCTGTACCTTTAAGAAGGGATGGCCTCCCTTCAGTCCATCTACCCTCCATTTATCCATCAGAATGCATGTGCTTTCATTGTGGAGTCACCCATAAGCTAGTGAAATGACTACAGATACCAGAGTGCTTTGGCAGGGCCTGTACAGGCCCGGATTTACTCCCTTTGCCGCCCCAAGGCCGGGCCCTTCAATGCCGCCCCCCCCCCCACACACACACACACACACCACCAGAAAGAGCCCCCAGACATAATACGGTCAAAGACTGCAGACATGATACAAGAGATGGTCAGAGACTGCAATCATAGTACAGGAGATGGTCAGAGACTGCAGACATGATACAGGAGACGGTCAGAGACTGCAGACATGATACAGGAGACGGTCAGAGACTGCAGACATGATACAGGAGACGGTCAGAGACTGCAGTTCCTATGGAAATTAGTAGATAATGGCCGATCGGCCCTCTCACCTGACCCAGCGATACAGCAATGGTTCCTCTGATCAGGAGTCAGCTCACTCTGAATTGCCCGTGGCGATTCCGCTGGGTAGCACCCAGATCTGTATTCCTGCAATGACTCCATTCCTTTCTCCGCCAGGAATGGCACCAGGCTGTGTGGCTTTCCCTCTGGTGGCACAGGGCAGCCGGGTTCTCTCTCTCTAATGGTTTTCCCTCAGCAGTGTCCTCTCCCTCTGGAGTCCTGGGTGTACTTTCCTGGGTGTAGACCCCCCCCAGGACAAACCACCCCCCTCCATTAGTACAGACCCCCCCAGGACAAACCCCCATCCATTAGTACAGACCCCCACCAGGACAAACCCCCCTCCCTTCATTAGTACAGATCCCCCCAGGACAAACCCCCCTCCCTTCATTAGTACAGATCCCCCCAGGACAAACCCCCCTCCCTTCATTAGTACAGACCCCCCCCCAGAACAAACCCCCCTCCATTAGTACGGACCCCCCAGGACAAACGCCCCTCTATTAGTACAACCCCCCCGGACAACTCCCCCTCCATTAGTACAACCCCCCCCAGGACAACCCCCTCTCCATTAGTACAAACCCCCCCTCAGGTCAACCCCCTCCATTAGCACAGACCCCCCCAGGACAAACCACCCCTCCCTTTATTAGTACAGACCCCCCCAGGACAAACCCCCCTCCATTAGTACAGACCCCCAGGACAACCCCCCCCTTCATTAGTACAAACCCCCCCGGACAACCCCCCCCTTAATTAGTACAGACATCCCAGGACAAACCCCCCCTTCACTAGTACAGACCCCAAGGACAACCCCCCCTCCATTAGTGCAGACATCCCAGGACAAACCCCCCCTTCACTAGTACAGACCCCCAGGACAACCCCCCCTCCATTAGTGCAGACATACCAGGACAAACCCCCCCTTCACTAGTACAGACCCCCCAGGACAACCCCCCCTCCATTGGTGCAGACATCCCAGGACCAACCCCCCCTTCACTAGTACAGACCCCCCAGGACAACCCCCCCTCCATTAGTGCAGACATCCCAGGACAAACCCCCCCTTCACTAGTACAGACCCCCCAGGACAACCCCCCCTCCATTAGTGCAGACATCCCAGGACAAACCCCCCCTTCACTAGTACAGACCCCCCAGGACAACCCCCCCTCCATTAGTGCAGACATCCCAGGACAAACCCCCCCTTCACTAGTACAGACCCCCCAGGACAACCCCCCCCCTCCATTAGTGCAGACATCCCAGGACAAACCCCCCCTTCACTAGTACAGACCCCCCAGGACAACCCCCCCCCCTCCATTGGTGCAGACATCCCAGGACAAACCCCCCCCTTCACTAGTACAGACCCCCCAGGACAACCCCCCCTCCATTAGTGCAGACATCCCAGG
This sequence comes from Aquarana catesbeiana, assembly GCF_042186555.1. Taxonomy (NCBI): domain Eukaryota; kingdom Metazoa; phylum Chordata; class Amphibia; order Anura; family Ranidae; genus Aquarana; species Aquarana catesbeiana. The sequence continues at coordinate 682,098,196 of NC_133324.1, forward strand.
ACAAACCCCCCTTCACTAGTACAGACCCCCAGGACAACCCCACCTCCATTAGTGCAGACATCCCAGGACAAACCCCCCCTTCACTAGTACAGACCCCCCAGGACAACCCCCCCTCCATTAGTGCAGACATCCCAGGACAAACCCCCCCTTCACTAGTACAGACCCCCAGGACAACCCCCCCTTTATTAGTGCAGACATCCCAGGACAAACCCCCCCTTCACTAGTACAGACCCCCCAGGACAACCCCCCCTCCATTAGTGCAGACATCCCAGGACAAACCCCCCCTTCACTAGTACAGACCCCCCAGGACAACCCCCCCTCCATTAGTGCAGACATCCCAGGACAAACCCCCCCTTCACTAGTACAGACCCCCCAGGACAACCCCCCCCCTCCATTAGTGCAGACATCCTAGGACAAACCCCCCCTTCACTAGTACAGACCCCCAGGACAACCCCCCCTCCATTGGTGCAGACATCCCAGGACAAACCCCCCCTTCACTAGTACAGACCCCCCAGGACAACCCCCCCTCCATTAGTGCAGACATCCCAGGACAAACCCCCCTTCACTAGTACAGACCCCCCAGGACAACCCCCCCTCCATTGGTGCAGACATCCCAGGACAAACCCCCCCCTTCACTAGTACATACCCCCCAGGACAACCCCCCCTCCATTAGTGCAGACATCCCAGGACAAACCCCCCCTTCACTAGTACAGACCCCCAGGACAACCCCCCCTCCATTAGTGCAGACATCCCAGGACAAACCCCCCCCTTCACTAGTACAGACCCCCCAGGACAACCCCCCCTCCATTAGTGCAGACATCCCAGGACAAACCCCCCCCTTCACTAGTACAGACCCCCAGGACAACCCCCCCTTTATTAGTGCAGACATCCCAGGACAAACCCCCCCTTCACTAGTACAGACCCCCCAGGACAACCCCCCCTCCATTAGTGCAGACATCCCAGGACAAACTCCCCCTTCACTAGTACAGACCCCCCAGGACAACCCCCCCTCCATTAGTGCAGACATCCCAGGACAAACCCCCCCTTCACTAGTACAGACCCCCCAGGACAACCCCCCCTCCATTGGTGCAGACATCCCAGGACAAACCCCCCCTTCACTAGTACAGACCCCCCAGGACAACCTTCCCTCCATTAGTGCAGACATCCCAGGACAAACCCCCCCTTCACTAGTACAGACCCCCCAGGACAACCCCCCCTCCATTGGTGCAGACATCCCAGGACAAACCCCCCCCCCCTTCACTAGTACATACCCCCCAGGACAACCCCCCCTCCATTAGTGCAGACATCCCAGGACAAACCCCCCCCCTTCACTAGTACAGACCCCCAGGACAACCCCCCCTCCATTGGTGCAGACATCCCAGGACAAACCCCCCCCTTCACTAGTACATACCCCCCAGGACAACCCCCCCTCCATTAGTGCAGACATCCCAGGACAAACCCCCCCTTCACTAGTACAGACCCCCAGGACAACCCCCCCTCCATTAGTGCAGACATCCCAGGACAAACCCCCCCCTTCACTAGTACAGACCCCCCAGGACAACCCCCCCTCCATTAGTGCAGACATCCCAGGACAAACCCCCCCCTTCACTAGTACAGACCCCCAGGACAACCCCCCCTTTATTAGTGCAGACATCCCAGGACAAACCCCCCCTTCACTAGTACAGACCCCCCAGGACAACCCCCCCTCCATTAGTGCAGACATCCCAGGACAAACTCCCCCTTCACTAGTACAGACCCCCCAGGACAACCCCCCCTCCATTAGTGCAGACATCCCAGGACAAACCCCCCCTTCACTAGTACAGACCCCCCAGGACAACCCCCCCTCCATTGGTGCAGACATCCCAGGACAAACCCCCCCTTCACTAGTACAGACCCCCCAGGACAACCTTCCCTCCATTAGTGCAGACATCCCAGGACAAACCCCCCCTTCACTAGTACAGACCCCCCAGGACAACCCCCCCTCCATTGGTGCAGACATCCCAGGACAAACCCCCCCCCCTTCACTAGTACATACCCCCCAGGACAACCCCCCCTCCATTAGTGCAGACATCCCAGGACAAACCCCCCCCTTCACTAGTACAGACCCCCAGGACAACCCCCCCTCCATTAGTGCAGACATCCCAGGACAAACCCCCCCTTCACTAGTACAGACCCCCCAGGACAACCCCCCCTCCATTAGTGCAGACATCCCAGGACAAACCCCCCCTTCACTAGTACAGACCCCCAGGACAACCCCCCCTTTATTAGTGCAGACATCCCAGGACAAACCCCCCCTTCACTAGTACAGACCCCCCAGGACAACCCCCCCTCCATTAGTACAGACATCCCAGGACAAACCCCCCCTTCACTAGTACAGACCCCCCAGGACAACCCCCCTCCATTAGTACAGACATCCCAGGACAAACCCCCCCTTCACTAGTACAGACCCCCCAGGACAACCCCCCCTCCATTAGTGTACAGATGGAGACAGGCTTGGGCGGGAGTGAGAGACACAGGAGGACACAGGAGAGACCAGCCGCTCCGATCTCCTTCGGCTGCTCTCCTTCTCTGACAGGAGGAGGGAGGGGGGACAGGCTTGAGCATCCTAAAACCAGCAGCCGCGGTGACCTGCGGAGGACGCCGCCTCAGTCTGGACACACACAGAGAGGAGGAAGAGGAGGAAGAGGAGCACTCTAGTGCTTCAGCGCCCCCACCTCTCTGGCGCCCGGATGCGCTGCATCACATGCTGCTATGTTAGTGTGGGGGGCGGCCGAGAATTCGTTGCAGGAGCGGCGCCGCCCCTGTACCACTGCCGCCCCGAGGCCTGGCCTCGGTGGCCTTGTGGGAAATCCGGCCCTGGGCCTGTGGCTTACACATGTATTTGCAAATGTGTGCAGACTAAACCCCTGTTTTTAACGCATACTATTAGACAGGTTAATTTGGTTGTCCGCAGGCTGTTCGGTAAGTGAGCTTGGAGTTTCCTTGGCTTTTTTTTTCTAATCTATTTACTCGATGCAATCTCATCTTTTATATTTTAACCAAAAATGGGTTTTATATGGTGTGGTTTTGCACTAAAATTTATTTTATTATATTTTTTTCCGGAAAATTTGCGTTTAATAAACAGTTGCGCAAATATCACGTGAAGCAAACATTTGAAACTATTACCTTTCTATTGTACAGGGCCTCTGCTTTCAGAAAATACATAATGTTTTGGGGGCTTATGTAATTTTATTGCCAAATATTAGCATTATTACATGTATGTGACAAAGAAAAAAAATTGCTCTGCAGCCGAAGTGGCTAATATATATGTCAAATAAGATCTGGCCACCTTCTTCTCTGTTAGAAAAAAAATGTATATATAGACATATCTATATATGCCAGCGATCGCACGTTGATGGACATTTATTTTGCCTTTTTTGCTGATTTTTGTTCTCATTTGGTTGAGTTGTTTTAAAGGTGCAAATACAGCACAGGTGTTGCACTTATTTGTGTCTTTTTGCACACATGGGTACCCCTTTTTGGTTGCGCATCTATTTCTACTGTACACATTTTTTAAGCTGAATATTCCAGTTTTTTGTAGATTGCAGCACCATCACATTTTTCATTAGTATTTATTTTGTATTTTATATCTAGATTTTCATTAGTATATTTTGGGGATAGCGCGGATTACCCACGTTACACAAATCAGTTAACCCACCAATAAATGCATGTATACTGCAAAATACCCCTATAAATATGGGCTACTGGTCATGGACCGTTGACAGTTGCCAGAAGAAAGTGAAGAGGACAGCTCCCCACCCCCCTCTCCCTTGTCGCGGCTTTTTTATGTGGTTCAGATCTTTGTCTTTGGGGTAAATTTGTTTTAATTACTCAGAAGAGAGAATATTATTAAGCCTGAGCCATAGTGGCTGGGTTTATTTATTTATCTATACTTTTAAGTGATGTGATAATAAAATTATTTGTAAGTATTTTAGAAAATCTATTAAACCAATAAAAACAGCCGCAGCCAAAATATTTATCCAATAAAATATTTTATTTCAAATTAATTGCTTGTCTGGTTTTGATTTTATTATATATACAATGTAAAATGCCTGCTGCCTCCTATCCCATGAGAATCTTCTGCTGCTGAAAAAGGTACAAACTAAATCATATATTATTATGCTATATGTTATAAGATAATAATTTATTATTTATCTATTTACTGTGAAATTACTGGTTTGAAGTTATAACTTCAAACTTCAGTAATTTGTCCGTTAAGCCACCTGCCTGAGTACAGTTTTTGAAAATATAGTAAATTACCTTAAAAACAATATATAATAATTATTTGTATACTACTTATGGTAATTAACCCCTTGCCACCCAGGACAATGACAATTCTGACACTTCTCTCCTACATGTAATAATCATAATTGTATTGCTAGAAAATTACTCAGAACCCCCAAACATGATTGGTGTGGTGGTGATTAGGGATACTGACTGGTGACAGTATGTTAAAAGAAAAATAATAATTTTTTTTTAATCAATTTTTTTAAACACTTTTGAACATTTCTTTTCTTTTTTTTTTTTTTACTTTTTTTTCTCTTTTATTGTTTTTTTTTTTTTACGCTTTGATTGCTGTTACAATGATGATCATTGTAACAACACTGTTTTCAAATGTCATGGATGTGTTTCTTTACCATTTGTCTGTTATTGGCTACAGGTAATCACATGGTACAGGGTGCTGTGATTGGCCCGGGTACCATGTGATAGCTGTGGTCCAATCACAGCATCACTCTTTAGGAAACACAGCTGTTATGAATGAAATTATTTCATAACAGCTTTATTGACATTGTGATCATGTGATCGCTATGCCAAAGGCAGTGTCCCTAACCCAGAACAGACTGGATGACATACATGTATGTCATCCAGCCTGTCCTTGCTGGCCGCCTGCAGTAAATATACTGTGGGTGGTCAGCAAGTACTTTTTACAGACTTTTTTTGGGTGCATTTGTGCTTAGCTAATTCCCCATCGAACAGGTAACATTTTTGTGCTTTTGTTTACTCTTAACATCTGATTATTGGAGTCATGGGAACCGAACACTCCCTAGTTCGGTTCGCACCAGAACCTGCGAACGGACCGAAAACTTGTGCGAACTTTAAAACCCCATTGAAGTCTATGGGACTCGAACGTTCGAAATCAAAGTGCTAATTTTAAAGGCTAATTTGCATGGTGTTATCCTAAAAAGGGTTTGGGGACCCGGGTCCTGCCCCAGGGGACATGTATCAATGCAAAAAAAAGTTTTAAAAACGGCCGTTTTTTCGGAAGCAGTGATTTTAATGATGCTTAAAGTGAAAAAAAAGTGAAATATTCCTTTAAATATCGTACCTGGGGGGTGTCTATAGTATGCCTGTAAAGTGGCACGTGCTTGCGGCTTTAATGTAATGTCGGGTCCCGGCAATATGGATGAAAATCAGTGAGACAAACGGCATGGGTACCCCCGCCCAGTCCATTACCAGGCCCTTTGGGTCTTGTATGGATATTAAGGGGAACCCCGCACCCAAATTAAAAAAAGGAAAGGCGTGGGGCCCCCAGGCCCTATATACTCTGAACAGAAGTATACAGGCAGTGCAAACAAGACAGGGACTGTAGGTTTGTTGTTAAGTAGAATCTGTTTGTAATTTTAAACTGGTACATTTTTAAAGTGTAGCTCCAGCCAAAAAATCTATTTTAAGCTTTTTGGAAAACAAACAGGGAAGGGTTATCACCCCTGTGACATTTGTTTTGCTGTCTGTGCACCTCTTCAGAAGATTTCACCTCACTTTCTGTCCCAATGACAAATGTTTTTTGACAATTTGGGTTTTTAGTGAAACAAGGATTGTTGATAAAGCATCAGTGGAGAGGAGACACGTTTTTCCCATATTAACTCTTACAGGAGAGAATTTCCCTTCCTAGGGGTAGATTTCATCTGACTTCCTGTTGTCTCCTTCCGTTTGCAAGTAGGAGTCATTTGTAAGTTGGATGTTTGAAAGTAGGGGCCTGCCCTATATACTCTGCAGAAATTGGGGCCTTAGGTGTTGGTGTTGCCACAACATTGTAAGCCCTCACAGTTACTCTTGGTGGGCGCAGGAACAGGCCCTGCTGTGAAATATTAGATCAATAATTGTAATTACATGCCCCTGTTGAACAGGGTCAGAAAAATTGGGCTTTGTTAAACAGGGGCTGAAAAATTGGGCCTTAGGCACTGGTGCTGGTGCCACAACACTGCAACCCCTCACAGATACTCTAGTTGGAGCGCAGGAACGAGCCCTGCTGCAAAGTATTGCATCAAAAATTGTAATTACATGCCCCTGTTAAACAGGGGCTGAAAAATTGGGCCTTAGGCACTGGTGCTGGTGCCACAACACTGCAACCCCTCACAGATACTCTAGTTGGAGCGCAGGAACGATCCCTGCTGCAAAGTATTGCATCAAAAATTGTAATTACATGCCAGGGCTGAAAAATTGGACCTTAGGCACTGGTGCTGGTGCCACAACACTGCAACCCCTCACAAATACTCTAGTTGAGCGCAGCAACGAACCCTCCTTGCAAAATATTGCATCAAAAATTGTAACTACACGCCCCTGTTAAACAGGGGCTAAAAAATTGGGCCTTAGCCACTGGTGGCGGTGCCCAGAACCAAAAATATTCTTACAAGCTATCAGCATGATCATTGAGGAGGAAGAGGATAGTCACTCAGCATAACAGGATAGTCACTCAGCATCAGCATAGGAAGTCTTGAAGGGATCTGACATTTCAAAAAAAATTATTCGGTTACATCAGCATCAGGTGCTTGGTAGCTGGTGGTGATCCAAGACTGATTCATTTTTATGAAGGTCAGTCGAACGACCGAGTCGGTGGACAGGTGCACCCTGTGATCGGTTAAAAAGCCTCCAGCAGCACTGAATGTGCGTTCAGAAAGAACGCTGGAGGCAGGAGAGGCCAGCAGCTCAATTGCATACTGTGCACGCTCTGGCCAGTGATCCATCCTCAAGACCCAGTAACCTAGAGGATTTTCGGTGGGAAAGGTGTTCAAGTCAGATCTTGCCCCTAGGTATTCCTGCACCATGTAAAACAGATGCTGGCGATGGTTGCTGGAACCGATCATACCTTGGGGCTGCGGACTAAAAAATTGTCTGAACGCATCGGTCAGACGGCCACCTTCTCCACAGCTCCTTCTTTGACTGACCGAAGCCTCAGCAACACGTTGTCCAGGAACAGGAGTTTGTAGCCTCTCAGTCTCTGGGAATGCATTGCACAGACCTTTCTGCAAGGCCTCCCAAAGATGTTTCATCCTCTGCTCCCTCTGCGATGGCAAGATAAGGTCTGCAACCTTACTCTTGTAATGTGGATCAAGGAGGGTTGCCAGCATAGGTTTGCTGAGGCATTCGGTCCTTTGGGTCACTAAGGACAACATGATCCGCAGCCACCTCCTCCCAGCCACGTACAAGTCCATGGGTTTCTTGGGACTGTAAATGATCCCTTGAAGACTGCTGCTGATGCTGAGTGCCAGGTTCCACCTCCATGCTGACACAATCCTCCTCTTCCATGCTGACACAATTCTCCTCCTCCTCTTCTTGTGTGATCGGCGGGCACGGAGGAACACTGTCTGAATAAAGGGGGCCTTGAGAGGTAAGGAAGTCCTCCTTTTCCTGCCTCTGTTCTGCCTCAAGTGCCCTGTCCATTATTCCCCACAGCATGTGCTCCAACAGGTGGACAAGGGGGACAGTGTCACTGATGCATGCACTGTCACTGCTCACCATCCTCGTGGCCTCCTCAAATGGTGACAGGATAGTGCATGCATCCCTGATCATGGCCAACTGGCATGGGGGAAAAAAAAAACAAGCTTCCCTGACCCTGTCCTGGTGCCATAGTCGCACAGGTACTCATTGATAGCCCTCTAGTGCATGTGCAGCCGCTGCAGCATGGCCAACATTGAGTTCCACCTGGTGGGCATGTCACAGATTAGGCAGTTCTTGGGCAGGTTAAATTCCTTTTGGAGGTCAGCCAGCCGAGCACTGGCATTATATGATGGGTGGAAATGCACACAGACTTTCCTGGCCTGCCTCAGGACATCCTGTAAGCCCAGGTACCTGCTCAAGAACCGCTGCACCACCAAGTTAAGGATGTGAGCCAAACAGGGCACATGGGTCAGTTGTCCCTGTCGGAGGGCGGAGAGGAGGTATGTGCCATTGTCGCAAACCATCATTCCTGGCTGAAGCTGGCTTGGCGTCAACCACCTTTGAGCCTGCCCCTGCAGAGCTGACAGAATCTCTGCCCCAGTGTGGCTCTTGTCCCCCAAGCACACCAGCTCAAGCACCACATGGCATCTTTTGGCCTGCATACTTGTGTAGCCCCTTGAATGCCTACGGAGCACCGCTGGTTCCGAGGACAAAGCACAGGAAGAGGCCATGGAAGAAGAAGAGGAGGGGGTGGAGGAGAGAGGTGTGTCAGAATCACCAGTAGTAGCATTTTGGAGGCGTGGTGGTGGAACAACCTCCAACACTACTGCACCTTCTCCTGCATCCTTCCCAGCTGCCAGAGGAGTCACCCAATGCGCCATGAAAGATAGGTAACCTCCCTGTCCATGCCTGCTGGACCATGAGTCAGAGGTAATATGCACCTTACCGCTGACCGCCCTGTTCAGCGAGGCCAAGACATTGCCTTCCACATGCCGGTAGAGAGCCGGAATCACTTTCCGTGAGAAAAAGTGGTGTTTGGGAACCTGACACTGAGGAACCGCACATTCCACAAACTCATGGAAGGGGGCAGAGTCTACCAACTGAAAAGGAAACAGTTGAAGTGCTAGCAATTTAGCCAAGTTAGCATTCAACCACTGGACATGTGGATGGCTGGGAGCGAACTTCTTTCGGCGGTGCAGGAGCTGGGGCAGGGAAATTTGCCTGGTACAATCTGATGTCGGTGTACCGATAGCAGATTGCCCGCAAGTACTTGGTTGTGACACACCTAATTCTACACCTTCATTCCTCTCAGTGCAGGTCTCAGAGAGGACTGAAGGTATAGTGGGGTTGGAGATCCCAGTTGATGAGGAGCAAGGAGAGGTCCTCTTTGTTCTTTGGTGTGGGTCTTTTAGGTACGCTTGCCAACGAACTGCATGGCAGGTCAACATATGTCTCAAGCATGTGGTGCCCAAGCGGGTGATGTTTTGGCCACGCGAGATACGCTTCAGACATATGTTGCAAATAGCAGCAGTGGGATCTGATGCACTTGTCTCAAAAAAGGCCCACACCAAAGAACTTTTGGAATAACACGCAGAGACAGTAGCACCCTGCACATGCGGAGCTCTGCGGTGTGATGCAGTCGGTGTGCTGCCCTTAAGCTGGCCCCTGGAGGGCATCCTGCCTCGTTGGTGATGTGCCTCCTCCTCCTCTCTCCTATCAGGCACCCACGTGGAGTCAGTGACCTCATCATCCCCTCCCTCCTCATCACTGGAGCAAAGCTGGCAGTATGCTGCAGCTGGGGGAATATGACTGCCAGATTCCTGTCTTTCTTGGGCACCCCCTCTGTCTGGACTCACGTTACTGCCTTCCTCTAGCTGAGTACCATCATCGGAGCCTTCAAAACGCTGGGCATCCTCCTGGAGCTTGTACCCAACACTGTGGTCAAACAGTTCGGGGGACTCTTCAGGAGGACTTGGTGGGGCTATGGAAGGAGTCACTGATGCCATTGAGCCAAGGGAAGAGGCCACGTTGGCAGCTGCTTTGCCTGACAATGTACCCTGAGGCTGGGTGAGAGAGGATGAGGAGGATTAGGATGGCTTGGTCATCCACTCTATCAAGTCTTCCGCATGTTGTGGCTCAACACGGCCAGCTGCTGAAAAAAAGGACAAGCATGTCCCACGGCCAAGTGCAGATGAGGTTCACGACCAGCACTGTTGCCTCTAGACACAGAGCCTGCTTGCCCTCTTTTATTGGCTTGTGACTGTCTGCCTCTCCTTGTTGGCCTTCCAGACATACTAATGGCCTGCATTGCAGTGAGATGTAGCTGCACAAAACTGGGATGTATATATATACTGATTATACAGTAGCTAGTAGAATGCCTGCCTGTGGTATTAATATTATCAGAAGAAGCACACAAGCACTTGTCTTCAGGTAGCTATAGGTGCAACTGTGCAGGGTACACAGTACACTAACTGTAAATACTTCAAGAACCTGCCTGTGCTATTAATAGGATCAGAAGAAGAACACAAGCACTTGTCTTCAGGTAGCTATACTGTAGGTGCAACTGTGCAAGATAGTACACTAACTGTAAATACTTCAAGAGCCTGCCTGTGTTAATAATAGGATCGGAAGAAGCACACAAGCACTTGTCTTCAGCTAGCTATAGGTGCAACTGTGCAGGGTACACAGTACACTAACTGTAAATACTTCAAGAGCCTGCCTGTGCTATTAATAGGATCAGAAGAAGAACACAAGCACTTGTCTCCAGGTAGCTATAGGTGCAACTGTGCAGGGTACACAGTACACTAACTGTAAATACTTCAAGAGCCTGCCTGTGCTATTAATAGGATCAGAAGAAGAACGCAAGCACTTGTCTTCAGGTAGCTATACTGTAGGTGTAACTGTGCAGGGTACACAGTACACTAACTGTAAATACTTCAAGAGCCTGCCTGTGCTATTAATAGGATCAGAAGAAGAACACAAGCACTTGTCTTCAGGTAGCTATACTGCAGGTGCAACTGTGCAGGGTACACAGTACACTAACTGTAAATACTTCAAGAGCCTGCCTGTGCTATTAATAGGATCAGAAGAAGAACACAAGCACTTGTCTTCAGGTAGCTATAGGTGCAACTGTGCAGGGTACACAGTACACTAACTGTAAATACTTCAAGAGCCTGCCTGTGCTATTAATAGGATCAGAAGCACACAAGAATAGTCTTCAGGTAGCTATACTGTAGGTGCAACTGGGCAGGGTACACAGTACACGAACTGTAAAAACACCTGCCTGCCTGTCAGTATATTAGGAAAAGAATAACAGGAACGGATCTAGCTAAACTGAATACAGTGTATATGTATATATATATATATATATATATATATATATATATATATATATATATATATATACAACACCTGGGAAGCATATATATACACAATACACTGTAAGTGACTCGACCTGCCTACTCTAACTTAAATCAAATGACACTGTCTCTCTGTCTTTCTCTCTACGCCGCCGCAACACACTACACAAGGCCACCACACAGGCGGCCTTATATAGTATGGGGCGTGTACTAAACCCCCTGAGCCATAATTGGACAAAGCCACCGTGGCTTTGGCCAATTATGGCTCTCTGTACACACGGCGCTGTGATTGGCCAAGCATGCGTGTCATAGTGCATGCTTGGCCAATCATCAGCCAGCAATGCACTGCGATGCCGCAGTGAATTATGGGCCGTGACGCGCCATTCGAATTTGGTGCAAACGGCCCGTATCGTTCGCAATTCGTCGAACAGGCGATGTTCGAGTCAAACATGGGTTTGACTCGAACTCGAAGCTCATCCCTAGTCAGGACCTACCAAAAGTGGTCCAAGAAAGGAAAACCAGCAAACTGGTGACAGGGTCATGGTGGCCAATGCTCATTGATGCACATGGGAAGCAAAGGCTGATCTAATAGAAGAACAACTGTAGCTAAAATTTCTGAAAAAAGTTAGTGCTGGTTCCAATAGAGAAGGTGTCTGAACACACAATTTGTTGCATATGGGTTTGTGTAGACCCGTGTCCACCACTAAAAGCACGTACAGTCCTACAGTTGGAGCAATTGGAGCAATGGAAGAAGGCGGCCTGGTTTAATGAATTCAAGAATGGTTTGAGAAACACAGTGATGAGTTTGCAGTGTCGCCTCTAGATTTCTCAGATTTCAATCAACTCGAGCATTTGTGGGATATGCTGGAAAAACAAGTCCAATCCATGGAGACCCCACCTCGCAGCTTACAAGGCTTAAAGGACCTGTTACTGATGGCTTGCTTCCAGATAAAACAGCATACCTTCAGAGGTCTAGTGGAGTCCATGGCTCGATGGCTTATTGTGGGTGGTCATAATATTATAGCTGATCAACACCCAGTGTTTCATTAAAAAAAAAACATATTTTACTTAATCAAACAGTAATATGAAGTTCAGCACACATAATATAATAGTACACAATGATATAATAGGTATACATAAAAACTCATATGTTTACATATCTGTACTGTATAAAAATTGAGTACATAAAACAGTTTACAGTATACCAACACATTATGTAAGCAGGGTTGTTCCATGCACTGTTTTTAATAAAGAAGCACTTTGGCAGGAAACACAAGGCACAAAGTGATAGCTTGACTTATCAAGGTCACTATATACTATAAATCATGTCACCTTCAAGAGCCATAGGACATTATTTGCTACAATATTAGGTGAAACTATGTGACACTATTGCAAATTACTCAGGCAGTAATCTTTTCTGGCTTTATAAAGTACTTTCATATAGTAAACAGTCAGTACAAAATGATTCAATAGAATAAACGTAAACTGTGAACAGCAGAAAAGATACAATGTTGTCTTAAAATGCCACTGCAGTACAAATAGGTAGGGATGAGCTTTGAACGCATGTTCGACTCGAACATCGGCTGTTCGCAAGTTCGACGAACAGCGAACAATTTGGGGTGTTCACGGCAAATTCGAAAGCAGCGGAACACCCTTTAAAAGTCTATGGGAGAAATCAAAAGTGCTAATTTTAAAGCCTTATATGCATGGTATTGTCATAAAAAGTGTTTGGGGACCTGGGTCCTGCCCCAAGGGACATGGATCAATGCAAAAAAAAGTTTTAAAAATGGCCGTTTTTTCGGGAGCAGTGATTTTAATAATGCTTAAAGTGAAACAATAAAAATGTAATATTCCTTTAAATTTCATACCTGGGGGTTGTCTATAGTATGCCTGTAAAGGGACGCATGTTTCCCGTGTTTAGAACAGTCTGACAGCAAAATGACATTTCAAAGGAAAAAAAGTCATTTAAAAGTACTCGCGGCTATATGAATTGTCGGTCCAACAATACACATAAAAGTTCATTGATAAAAACGGCATGGGATTTCCCCACAGGGGAACCCCAAACCAAAATTTAAAAAAAAAATGGCAAATACAAATTAAATACAAATTAAATTAAATAAATGCGTGGGGGTCCCCCTCAAAATCCATACCAGACCCTTCAGGTCTGGTATGGATTTTTAAGGGGAACCCCGTGCCAATATTAAAAAAAATGGCGTGGGGTCCCCCCAAAAATCCATACCAGACCCTTATCCGAGCACCAACCTGGCAGGCCACAGGAAAAGAAGGGGGGACGAGAGAGTGCCCCCCCTCCTGAACCATACCAGGCCACATGCCCTCAACATTGGGAGGGTGCTTTGGGGGGTCCCCCCAAAGCACCTTGTCCCCATGTTGATGAGGATAAGGGCCTCATCCCCACAACCCTTGCCCGGTGGTTGTGGGGGTCTGCAGGCGGGAGGCTTATCGGAATCTGGAAGCCCCCTTTAACAAGGGGACCCCCAGATCCCGCCCCCCCCCTGTGTGAAATGGTAGGGGGTACTATCATTTCACAAACATAGTGTCAAAAATGTTAAAAATGACAAGAGACAGTTTTTGACAATTCCTTTATTTAAATGCTTCTTCTTTCTTCTATCTTCTATCTTCTTTCTTCTATCTTCTATCTTCCTTCGGTTTCTTCCTCCAACTTCTTCTTTTTCCTCCGATCCTTTGCTTCTTGCTTCGGTGTTCTCGTCCGGCATCTTCCTCCGCGACATCTTCTTCCCTTCTTCATGCTCGGACCGCTCTGCATCCATGATGGGAGGCTCCCGCTGTGTGACGCTTCTCGTCTTCTGACGGTTCTTAAATAATAGAGTGCGGGGCCATCCGGTGACCCCACCCCCCTCTGATGCACGGGGACTTCCCTGTCTGCCCCCTCTGACATCATGGGGAAGGCCTCGGGGAAGTCCCCGTGCCTCAGGGGGGGACGGGGTCACCGGATGGCCCTGCCCTCTGTTATTTAAGAACCGTCAGAAGACGAGAAGCATCACACAGCGGGAGCCTCCCATCATGGATGCAGAGCGGCCCGAGCATGAAGAAGGGAAGAAGACGCCGCGGAGGAAGATGCCGGACGAGAACACCGAAGCAAGAAGCAAAGGATCGGAGGAAGAAGAAGAAGTTGGAGGAAGAAACCGAAGGAAGATAGAAGATAGAAGAAAGAAGCATTTAAATAAAGGAATTGTCAAAAACTGTCTCTTGTCATTTTTAACATTTTTGACACTTTTTTTGTGAAATTGTAGGGGTACTTTTGTACCCCCTTACCATTTCACACAGGGGGGGCCAGGATCTGGGGTCCCCTTGTTAAAGGGGGCTTCCAGATTCCGATAAGCCCCCTGCCCACAGACCCCCACAACCACCGGGCAAGGGTTGTGGGGATGAGGCCCTTGTCCTCATCAACATGGGGACAAGGTGATTTGGGGGGACCCCCCCAAAGCACCCTCCCAATGTTGAGGGCATGTGGCCTGGTATGGTTCAGGAGGGGGGCACTCTCTCGTCCCCCCTCTTTTCCTGCGGCCTGCCAGGTTGCATGCTCGGATAAGGGTCTGGTATGGATTTTTGGGCGCGGGGTTCCCCTTAAAATCCATATCAGACCTGAACAGCCTGTACCCCCTGTCACAGTGACACCATTAGCAGTTTTTTTTTCTGATTATTGCATTAGTGTCAGTTTGTGACAGTTATAAGTGGTAGGGCAGTTAGTGGTAGGCCCCTTTAGGTCTAGGGTACCCCCCTAACCCCCCTAATAAAGTTTTAACCCCGTGATCACCCCCCATTGCCAGTGTCACTAAGCGATCATTTTTCGGAACGCTGTATTAGTGTCACAGGTGACGCTAGTTAGGGAGGTAAGTATATAGGTTCGCTGTCAGCTTTTTATAGCATCAGGGACCCCCATATATCACCTAATAAAGCTTTTAACCCCCTGATTGCCCCACATAGTTAACCCTTTCACCAGTGATCATCGTATAAGTGTTACGGGTGACTCTGGTTAGTTAGTTTGTTTATTATAGTTTCAGGGCACCCGCCGTTTATTACCTAATAAAGGTTTAACCCCCTAATCACCCAGCGGTGATATAAGTTAAGTTTTAGGGTCTGCGTTGCCCCAGGCAGCATCAGGTTAGTGCCAGTACCGCTAACACCCATGCACGCAGCATACACCTCCCTTAGTGGTATAGTATCTGAACGGATCAATATCTGATCCGATCAGATCTATAGTAGCGTCCCAAGCAGTTTAGAGTCCACAAAAAATGCAGTGTTAGCGGGATCAGCCCAGATACTTGCTAGCACCTGCGTTTTGCCCCTCGGCCCAGCCCTGCCCAGCCCACCCAAGTGCAGTATCGATCGATCACTGTCACTTACAAAACACTAAACACATAACTGCAGCGTTCGCAGAGTCAGGCCTGATCCCTGCGATTGATAACAGTTTTTTGGTAGCGTTTTGATACAGTTGCCAACAGTCAGGAGCTTTTTTGCCTGTGAGTCTCACTACTGTACCACTAAATTTAGAGCCCAAAATGGCAAATCGAAGGTACACTAGTGAAGAGGCCTACACGTTTCTGAGCATAACAGATAGAGAAGAGGAAGTCACTCATCTGTCAGATTCAGGCTCAGAATACGAACCTGTAGACAGCAGCGGCTCCATGACAGATAGCTCTGACGACGGAGTTGTGGTCCCTGCCAAGGTCAGGCGTACCAGACCCCGAACTTCTTCTTCTGCTGTTGAGGTGCAAGAACCACAGGGCTCTCTTATGGAGCAGAGCAGTACTAGCGCCGCTATTCCTTCTGGTGAACTGGCAAGCACCAGTGGCCTAGTACACCCTGGTCGTACATCCAGCACTGCAGTAACACTTGGTGATGTGGCGAGTCCCATAAGTGCATTTCAAGCTGGCGAGGTGGCAAGCACAATAGTGTCCCACTGACACCAAGAAGACGAACACAGGCCATCGTGCCCATAGTGCCCTTCCTGCTACATTCGCCAATCCTAATTGGGAACCCACCACTTCTGCAGCACCCATACTTCCCCCATTCATTGGCCAACCCGGCATTCATGTGGAAACAGTTGATTTTACACCACTTGATTTTTATTCGCTGTTTTTCGCCGAAGATCTCTATAGATCTATTGTGGACCAAAGCAATTTGTACGCTGGTCAACACATCACCACTATTCCCCAGTCCTCCCCTGCCAGAGATTGGAAACCAATCACGGTTTCCGAATTTAAGATCTTTCTGGGCCTTACCCTCCTCATGGGCATAACCAAAAAGAGTGAGTTGTGGTCTTATTGGTCCACTGACCCAATTCACCATATGCCCGTGTTCTCTGCTTCCATGGCCAGGGCACGATACGAGCAGATTTTGCGGTTCATGCACTTCAACAACAATGAACTTTGTAATCCTCGTGGAGACCCTGGATACGATCGGCTCTACAAAATTCGGCCCTTCGTAAACCACTTCAACCAACGTTTTGCAGACTTGTTTACTCCCCATCAAGTTGTCTGCGTTGATGAGTCCCTGATTAAGTTTTCTGGCCACTTGTCATTCAAACAGTACCTTCCCAGCAAGCATGCCAGATACAGGGTCAAGATGTATAAGCTCTTTGACAGGGCCACAGGCTATACATGTAGTTTTATGGTTTACGAGGGAAAAGATAGTCACATAGAGCCAACCAACTGCACTGACTACATAGGAAGCGCTGGCTAGATTGTGTGGGACTTGGTGTCACCCTTATTCGGAAAGGGGTACCACTTATATGTGGACAATTATTACATGAGCGTGCCACTTTTTAGTCACCTTTTTGATTTTTAGATTGGAGCATGTGGCACCGTGCGACCTAATCGCTGGGACTTTCCCCAGCAGCTTGAAGATTCCCATCTTGGGCTGAGGGAGAGAGCCTGCTTGCAGTGTAATAATTTGCTCTCTATGAAGTGGAGGGATAATAAGAATGTTTTCGTTCTTACCTCCCTTCATGCAGACACAACTGTCCAAATTACTACGGAGACTGGTGTTGTGGAGAAACCCCTCTGTGTCCACGAATATAACCTCAATATGGGAGGGGACAACGGCCAGTTGTTGGCGCCGTACCTAGTTGCCCGTAAGGCCAGACGCTGGTATAAAAAAGTGTCTATATACTTATTTCAATTGGCTTTGCTGAACGCTCATGTGCTATACAGAGCTTCAGGACGGACTGGATCCTTCCTTAAATTCCAGGAAGAGATCGTCAGAGCCCTTCTGTTTCCAGACGGTGCTCCACCTCACCTTCCCAATCCAAATGCAGTAAGCCGGCTGCATGAGAGGCATTTTCCTTATGTCCTCATAAGGCATGTCCTTATGTCCTTGGGTACCCCTACCCAACGAGCCCCCCAAAGAAAATGTCGTGTCTGCAGAAAGCGCGCATATAGGCGTGACACCCGCTATTATTGCCCCTCCTGTCCTGACAATCCTGGTCTTTGCATTGGTGAATGTTTTGAACGCTACCATACACTAGTTGAGTATTAGCGTAGGGTACAGCACTGCACAGACCAGGCACACTTTCACAGGGTCTCCCAAGATGCCATCGCATTTTGAGAGACCCGAACTTGGTACCAGTTACAAAAGTTACAGTTACAAAAAAAAGTGTAAAAAAAAACCACAAAAAAATATAAAATAAAAAAAACAAAAATAGTTGTCGTTTTATTGTTCTCTCTCTCTCTATTCTCTCTCTATTGTTCTGCTCTTTTTTACTGTATTCTATTCTGCAATGTTTTATTGTTATTATGTTTTATCATGTTTGCTTTTCAGATATGCAATTTTTTTATACTTTACTGTTTACTGTGTTTTATTGTTAACCATTTTTTTTTGTTTTCAGGTATGCAATTCAGCTGCAGCGCAGATTTATTTATCTTGACAGCAACAGCGTTTGCGCCCACGATACATAAAGCTGTGACTCCAGCACTGTCTGAGGTGATTTCACCAACACAGTTACATACTTCAGCATATATGCCGAAGCATGGGAGCAGCAGGGGCGGAGGAGCAATTTGCTCCTACCTTTTGCAGGAGGATGCCCCCATGCTTCGGCATATATATATTTTAGGCACAGGTTGCGTTAAAAAATGTTTTATTTTTTACTATGTTTTTTTTGTATTTGCTTTGCAGGTATGGAAAGTCTTACTGTTATACTGTATTGTTACTTTGTTTTATTGTTAACCATCATTTGCTTAGCAGGTACGACATTCAGTTTCAGCGCGGATTCACTTATCTTGACAGCAACAGCGTTTGCTCCCACGATACATAAAGCCGTGACTCCAGCGCTGTCAGAGGTGATTTCACCACCACAGTAACTTTTGGGGCGGATGCCCCCATGCTTCGGCATATATAAATGGTGCACGTATGCCCTTCATTAGAAGTGGGTGGATGAAGGGAGGTATTCTCATGGTGGGCATACCCACAGACCAATCTCTTTTTTTCGTTCAGCCCACAGGCTGCATGAAAAAAAAGATTACAATATATGCCCAACAAGGACCAGCAACGTACTGGTATGTTGCTGAACTTTGAGTGGTTATACCAGAATGATGCCTGCAGGTTTAGACATCATCTTGGTATCATTCTTTTCAGCCAGCGACGGCTTTTATGTAAAAGCAATCCTAGTGGCTAATTAGCCTCTAGACTGCTTTTACAAGCAGTGGGAGGGAATGTCCCCCCCCCCCCCCACCGTCTTCCATGATTTTCTCTGGATCTCCTGTCCCAACAGGGAACCCGAGAATGCAGCCGGTGATTCAGCCAGCTGACCATAGAGCTGATCAGAGACCAGAATGGCTCCAAGCATTTCATGACTTAGATTTCGCCGGATGTAAACAGCGCCATTGGGAAATTGGGAAAGCATTTTATCACACCGATCTTGGTGTGGTCAGATGCTTTGAGGGCAGAGGAGAGATCTAGGGTCTAAAAGACCCCAATTTTTTCAAAAAAGAGTTCCCTGAGATAACAATAAAAATGATTTAAAAAAAAATGGAAGGAACAGTTTAAAAATAAGCTAAAAAAGAAAAAAAAAATAATAAAGAAAAAAAAAAAAAAAAGCACCCCTGTTCCCCCCTGCTCTTGCGCAAAGGCGAACGTAAGCGTCGGTCTGGCGTCAAATGTAAACAGCAATTGCACCATGCATGTGAGGTATCACCGCGAAGGTCATATCGAGGGAAGTAATTTTAGCAGTAGACCTCCTCTGTAAATCTAAAGTAAACCTTAACCTGTAAAGGCTTTTAAAGGCTTTTAAAAATGTATGTAGTTTATCGCCACTGCCTGTTTGTGCGCAATTTTAAAGCATGTCGTGTTTGGTATCCATATACTCGGCCTAAGATCATCTTTTTTATTTCATCAAACATTTGGGCAATATAGTGTGTTTTAGTGCATTAAAATTAAAAAAAGTGTGTTTTTTCCCCAAAAAATGCGTTTGAAAAATCGCTGCGCAAATACCGTGTGGAAAAAAAAATGAAACACCCACCATTTTAATCTGTAGGGCCTTTGATTTTAAAAAATATATAATGTTTGGGGGTCAAAGTAATTTTCTTGCAAAAAAAAATATTTTTTCATGTAAACAAAAAGTGTCAGAAAGGGCTTTGTCTTCAAGTGATTAGAAGAGTGGGTGATGTGTGACATAAGCTTCTAAATGTTGTGCATAAAATGCCAGGACAGTTCAAAATCCCCCCAAATTACCCCATTTTGAAAAGTAGACACCCAAAGCTATTTGCTGAGAGGCATGTTGAGTCCATGGAATATTTTATATTTTAACACAAGTTTTGGGAAAAAGACATTTGCTGAGAGGTATGGTGAGTATTTTGCAGACCTCGCTTTTTGTCAAAAAGTTTTGAAAATTGAAAAAAAAAAAAAAATACATTTTTCTTTTCTTTCTTCATTTTCAAAAACAAATGAGAGCTGTAAAATACTCACCATGCCTCTCAGCAAATAGCTTGGGGTGTCTACTTTCCAAAATGGGGTCATTTGGGGGGGGGGGGGGTTGTGCCATCTTAGCATTTTATGGTCTTTAAAACTGTGATAGGTAATGAGGATTGAAATCAAAAATTTACGCCCTTAGAAATCCTGAAGGCGGTGCTTGGTTTTTGAGGCCCCATACGCGGCTAGGTTCCCAAAAATTCCCACACATGTGGTATCCCCATACTCAGGAGAAGCAGCAGAATGTTTTTTGAGGTGCAATTCCACATATGCCCATGGCCTGTGTGAGAAATATATCATTTAGTGACATCTTTGTGCAAAAAAAAAAAAGTTTGTCATTTTCCCACAACTTGTGGCAAAATATAAAATATTCCATGGACTCAACATGCCTCTCAGCGAATAGCTTGGGGTGTCTACTTTCCAAAATGGGGTCATTTGGGGTGGTTTGTGCCATCTTAGCATTTTATGGCCTTCAAAACTGTGATAGGTAGTGAGGAGTGAAATCAACAATTTACGCCCTTAGAAATCCTGAAGGCGGTGCTTGGTTTTCGGGGCCCTGTACGCGGCTAGGCTCCCAAAAAGTCCCACACATGTGGTATCCCCGTACTCAGGAGAAGCAGCAGAATGTATTTTGGGGTGCAATTCCACATATGCCCATGGCATGTTTGAGCAATATATCATTTAGTGACAACTTTGTGCAAAAAAAAAAAAAGTTTGTCATTTTCCCGCAACTTGTGGTAAAATATAAAATATTCCATGGACTCAACATGCCTCTGAGCAAATAGCTTGGGGTGTCTACTTTACAAAATGGGGTAATTTGGGGAGGTTTTGTGTGATCTTAGCATTTTATGGCCTTCAAAACTGTGATAGGTAGTGAGGAGTGAAATCAAAAATTTACGCCCTTAGAAATCCTGAAGGCGGTGATTGGTTTTCAGAGGCCCCGTACGCGGCTAGGCTCCCAAACAGTCCCACACATGTGGTATTCCCGAACTCAGGAGAAGCAGCAAAATGTATTTTGGGGTGCAATTCCGCATATAACCATGGCATGTGTGAGCAATATATCATTTAGTGACAACTTTTTGTAAAATATTTTTCTTTTGTCATTATTCAATCACTTGGGACAAAAAAATTAAAATATTCAATGGGCTCAACGAGCCTCTCAGCAATTTCCTTGGGGTGTCTACTTTCCAAAATGGGGTCATTTGGGGGGGTTGTACTGCCCTGCCATTTTAGCACCTCAAGAAATGAGATAGGCAGTCATAAACTAAAAGCTGTGTAAATTCCAGAAAATGTACCCTAGTTTGTAGACGCTATAACTTTTGCGCAAACCAATAAATATACACTTATTGACTTTTTTTACCAAAGACATGTGGCTGAATACATTTTGTCCTAAATGTATGACTAAAATTGAGTTTATTGGATTTTTTTTATAACAAAAAGTTGAAAATATCATTTTTTTTCAAATTTTTCAATCTTTTTCCGTTTATAATACAAAAAATTAAAAACTCAGAGGTGATCAAATACCATCAGAAGAAAGCTCTATTTGTGGGAAGAAAAGGATGCAAATTTAGTTTGGGTACAACATTGCATGACCGCGCAATTAGCAGTTAAGGCGACGCAGTGCCAAATTGTAAAAAGTGCTCTGGTCAGGAAGGGGGTAAAACCTTCCGGGGCTGAAGTGGTTAAGCATTATTAAAATCACTGCTCCCGAAAAAACGGCCGTTTTAAAACTTTTTTTGCATTGATCCATGTCCCCTGGGGCAGGACCCAGGTCCCCAAACACTTTTTATGACAGTAATTTGCATATAAGCCTTTAAAATGAGCACTTTTGATTATTCATGTTCGAGTCCCATAGACTTAAACGGCGTTTGCGCGTTCGAACAAATTTTTTGCCTGTTCGCATGTTCTGGCGTGAACCGAACCGGGGGGGTGTTCGGCTCATCCCTGCGAATGGGCATCATAGCTAGGAACGCTCCTGAAGAAGAGCTCTGCTAAATACTAATGAGACTATTTGCATCTCCATCAAAGACAACAATAATAAATTATAATGTTCCAAAACACCTAGCAGTCACGCACATGTATATAATACTACCCTTGAAGGATCTGCTTTTCTTAATAGCATTTAATACAAATAATAACACAATAAAAAAAATATTTGTTTATAAATGTGTAAACTTTCAAAAACCTTCTAAATCTTACAACTGGCCAAAAACCATGATAGTTTCCCATTAACCCCTTACAGCCACCTCCCTGCAGCCCTTTAGTGTTAGTGAGTGTTAAAGTGGATGTAAACCCTCATATATACCCAGTGAACTGACTGGCCTCAGATGATACACAGGGATGAAACAAATATCCCTACATAGGTTTTCTATGTATATCTGTTGTCTTTTCCTTTCTACATTTTTTGTAAACAGCAGAACAATTTAGAAATCTTTCTTCCTCTTTCAACAGTGGGTGTGGAGTCTGGGCTTACACTGTGTGTGTGAGCTGATTGGAGGAAAGGGACACAACCCCACTCCACATAGGCAGAGAAACTAAAGAATATGCAGAGCTGTAGTCTGAATAGACAAGCTCTCTGCTTATCTACCTCTAAGCTCCCTCACTGACACAAATATCCAGCTGCTGTTATCTCATGCGTCAGAGAAGTTGTCAGAAGTGACTCATGCTGATAACAAAGCAACGGAGCACCAGAGAGAAACAACACTTAGAGCTTTGGAGAGACATAAGTAAACTCTACAGATATAGGTGCTTAGGTCAAATTCCATGGATGGGGTTTACAACCACTTTAGTGCCAGGAGGTGAAGGTGGCTTTCACGTTCACAGCATTCATGTGAGTGGGAGTCTGCCTGACAGCACAGCCAGCATTCTGGAAGCATGAAAGCACACTCGAAGCTCTAAGAATAGAACTTCGGAGCCCCATGGATGCATATGTGCAGTGACTGGATGTCAGGGCCTAACTGCCCTGCTACTTCATAATTGCGTTATGTGGTCAGCAAGAAGGTAAATGCTTATTTGTACCTTTTATCCCCCCACTGGTTTCCAAAAAAGTCCCTTATAGTGATTTTTCTGTTTTCTATTTTGGCTGCACTTAGGCTTTAATTTAGAGCTAACCCTTCAAACCTAACCCCTGTAATATTTATTTTGAAACACTAGATGGTGCTCCTCTTCTGGGCTGAATGATAGCCATTCATGAAGGGTCCTTTCACACGGGCGGTTCCGTTTGTTTCATCAGTTCACTCACTTTTTTCAAAGAAAAAACTGATCAGTTTTTCATAAGTTTTAAATCAGTATTTCATCATTTTTACATCAGTTTTTTTACATCCACTAAATAGATGCAAAAACGGACCATTTGTCTATTTACATCCGATTTTCGTCTGTTTAGTTTTTTTAATTTAACAAAAGTAGGGCTTTGATCGGTTTAAAAAAACAGATGTTGACGGGTGTGGATGTAAAGAGATGTAAAAGGATGATCATCTGTTTACATCCGTTTTTCCATAGACATGCATTGATGTCCATTTTTCATCCTACAGAGTAGGACACAGTAGGAATTTCAGGAGGCGGAGTCACTACAGGAATCACTGTTTGCAGGCAGCAAAGTACCATGGGATATGAACATGGAGATTGAAAGTAAACAGCAGAGGAGATACTACGAAGCATGCAGGGAATACAGGAAGTTGTGGAAAGAGATGGTCAGCAGTCAGGCACCACTCACAACATGAAAGGAGATCTTTCAAAAAAAACTATCATGAATTGTCAAAAATAATTATTGCTTGTGTAGCACACACCCCCGGAGGTTCAGCTAAGAATATGCCTAGGTCTCCTTTGTTAGTACAGAGGTTGTCTGATGCAGACATAGTTCCATGCACACCAACAATACAGGCTCAGTCTAGAGCAGGGGTCTTCAAACTATGGCCCTCCATTTGTTCAGGAACTACAATTCCCATCATGCCTAGTCATGTCTGTAAATGTCAGAGTTTTATAATGCCTCATGGGATGTGTAGTTCTGCAACAGCTGGAGGGCCATAGTTTGGTGATCCCTGGTCTAGAGGATGTCTGTTTTGAATTTATTGCTGAATACCTTGAAACAGGAGAGGGGTTAAGGGATTATGATACTTTAAATAATGGGTGCTCAACCTGTGGCCCTCCACCTGTTGCCCATGAGGCACTGCAAGGCTAACAGTCACAAGCATGACTGCCAAAGGCAGAGGCATGATGGGACTTGTAGTTCTGCAACAGCTGGAGGGCCACAAATTGAGCATCCATTGTCCAAATGATAGCAGAAATAACAAGGGGACATCTTCTCACTAATGTTCTCTATTCAACCTTTCCTGGTGGTATCGGGGGATGGCCAGTATACCTAGGACTCTATAGGAGCAGTCCCAGTCCATATAGCATCTTTTGCCACTTAGTTCTCTTTTAGCACTTGCACACCCAAGAGTCCACAGTAAGGTTTTTACTCACAATGTCCTAGAAGCTGCCACCCAGAATCCACAGGTAGATCCTCAGTCAGGAAGATAAAGGATACTTCTCCAGAACTGGACTGTAGAATGATACCCTCCAGTAAATAGTCCTTTAGCAATCTACTCTAGGCCCCCAACCCAGCATCTGCTGAAACCCAGACTACAAGTTCTTGTCTCAGTAGCTATCTCCCAGGGGCAGAAGTCTCAGGAGAACTGAAACCCTCCCTGAAGAGGAAAGTACAATCTGGGAGGCCACCCAAGCATTTTTAACCTCCCAAGCCACCTTCCGGATGCCTCTTTCCTGGGATTAGCTAGGACGTGATAAATATTCATACTGGTCATTTGACTTTCCCTCCCCTATATTCTGTAAGCTTCTTTCAGAAGCAGATGAAAAAAAATAAACACCCAGCTAGGAAACTCCAACCAGACAAAAACAAGAGAATACTGCTCCACTAACTGCAGTGAAGCCAAAACCTACATTTAGTCAAGCAGCCTAACTAAAGGAGAATGCTACATTTATGTTGTTATTACAATGCCGATGCTTTAAAATGAAAGTGTATGTTGTGACCACAGAATTCTTTTAAGCCAAAGTAAATTTATTAAAAGAAACACTGAATTCTCAAGAACACGCTGTGTATTTCACAAAACAGCATTCTCAAGCTATGGTACAAAGGCAAGCAAGACTTTGAAATGTTCCTTAAATACTGTATAAAGAAGAAATAGTTCAAAGCTAGATATGAAATGAGTCTTACACAATTGAACATTCCGTTTATTTGTAACAAACCTTTAAACCATTGAGGAAGTCAGTTTTAAAAAGAGGTCAAACAATAATCTTAGCATCTAAAGGAGCACTATACAAATAATGTACATAATAAACATAAAATGAAACACATACAGGCTTGTATATATAAATAGCACCACATTTCAAAGTCCTTACAATAAAAAGCATAAGCTTCAAAGAAAAGGATGGATCCAAACATGTTATAAATATGGAATGCCAGACGCGGACAGCACTAATATGACCCAAAGGAGTTCAGATCATTGACAAAACAAATTAAGACTAATGTAGTGAGTTAAATCATTTTCCAACCACTAATGTTTTACTTTTCATCGGTGTTGCTTGCAAACACCTTGTCTATTTTAAATGCAGTTATACCAAAACCAAACTTTTGTACAGTACTTACCGTATGTTTGTATGTGAACACATTTAGAATGGACAGCACTTGCTAACAAAGCAATGTGCAAAACACAGAAACTGTTTATAATGTGTGCTCAGTCCAAAGTAGTGTTGCTCCTATTACAGGATCCAAAAACAGCAATAACAGTCCATGAAAGAATGAAGATAGTGCTTGTGTCTTGACACCAAAGATTACCCCTTGCTGTTATATCCACCACGTGCCCATATGAAACAATACGCACTCACCAGATTGCAATAACCTCCTTGTTATACAACAAGAAAAGTCAGCCGAGCTTTGTGGTCCCTCAGGGACCAGGTCATACCACTGGGCAGTGGTGGTGCGTCCATAAGGGCGCACGGGTGCTGCCCCCTCTTTCCAGCAATGACCCCTTTTATGAACAATGGATAGATTCATACATAGCATGAATCTATCCGCTGCCACCCCCTATTCAAGTGCCCGGCCCCTTTTTGGGTGTCGGGCACTTGAATTACAGCAGCGGGGGGTGTTTTTGAAGCACCTGATTAGAGCCATAGGCTCTAATAGGCATCAAAAAAGGTGACCTGCGAGCACCATGCAGGTGTGTTAGAACAGCGAATGAATAACACTGAACTACCTCTCCGCCAATCATGTGGTCGGGCTGAAACGACAGGCGCTGTGATTGGATGCCTATCAGGAGGAGAGGACGGGAGGAGAGGACGGGAGGAGAGGACGGGAGGGGACGTATGGAAGACACCGCTTTCTGTCGTCACCCGCTGCCCCACCAAGACAGGGTAAGTGCCAGGCAAATGGCGAGCGGGCGGGGGGGTCAAAGTGGCGGCATTCGATGGGCACAGTGGCAGCATTTGATGGGCACAGTGGAAGCATTTGATGGGCACAGTGGCTGGGTTTTATGGGCACAGTGGCTGGGTTTTATGGGCACAGTGGCTGCGTTTGATGGCACAGTGGCTGAAATTGATGGGCACAGTGGCTGCGTTTGATGGGCACAGTGAGGCTGCAATTGATGGGGTTTTTTCAGAATTGTTCAGTTTGTTTGCGCCCCCCACAAACATTTTGAGCACCAGCCGCCACTGCCACTGAGTTGGCACCTTGTGTAAATATCCTCTCCTCGCTGATAAGTGGATCAATATCCCAAAATATACTAAATTAATTCTGCAGGAAAAGCTTCATAATTTCCTGATAATGCTAAAGCTTGCCTGTCCCTTTTTCTGCTTCTTGTTCATTTCTATTGGCCAGTAAGGTGGGACAAGACAGCCCGATGAAGCTGTGGGAGGCAGTGGGGGGGTGTGACATCCCTTCCCGTTGTTTGTAAAAGCAATACAGCATCTAGGTAGTTCTAAAATGATACACTGAGCAAAAAAACCTGACAGCTCAGGTCAGAGACAATACTGACAATCCAATGTTAGAACAGCCATCTCTCCTGCTGTGCTATGGTGTTCTGACATTGGCTGAGAGGGCTGATCGGGAGGCGGTCGACAGACCTTTTTTAGTCATGAGCCTTTCGTCGGACCAGATGCAATACACACGGGCTAAAGGTTGGGCCAGTTTCTATTAAAATCTATTCGGCCCATGTGTAGTAGGCTTTAGGCTGGCCATGGATGGAGCAAATTTCTTTCCTGCAACCACGGGTTGATTACCCCATCAACACAGACAGTGTTGACAGGAAAATCCATCCCGCAGAGCCATTGCATTCTCCCGGGGAGGAGCGTCCAAGCAAGGAGAGCACAGTGATTATCGCTAGCAACTATAACAACCACTAGCAATAATCGCATGTAAAATTGGTCGATAAACTTGGGATCATTCAGCCTGCCCATACATGGTTCGAATCTCGGCTGGTTCCTGTCTATGGCCGGTTTTAGCCGGGTATACACGGGGAGTTTTTTTCGTTTATTCAACCAGTGGGACACTGGTTTCTGCTGAAACTAGCAACTTTTGGTCCATGTATGCCAGCCTTTATAGCTCAATCTGCCCAATTATGAGGCTGTAGTTACAAAAGAGCCTAGACACTCTCACATACCATGAAATGCATCGATATTTTTCAGGAAGAATTCAAGAAAAAGATACCTTTTTATTCAGGGAAAACACTTAGGCACAATAAACTTTTCTAAATGTTTCCTATAACTTAGCAAATTTTTGCCTCAGGTTCACTCTAAAAACCAACCTACGATCATATGATAAGTGACACTTTTGTACTGGGATGACCATACTTTCCACAAATACTGTTTAGTACTTCTATATCTAAATAATCAGTCATAGCTGTCATTTGAAAAAAGACTAATGCCATGTACACATTACACTTTTCGGCATCAAAGGTCCAACGGTCTTTCCGACGGACTTTTGATGGACTTCCAATGGACTTTCGAATGAACGGACTTGCCTTCATGCGATCACACCAAAGTCTGACGGATTCGTACATGATGACGTACGACCGGACTAAAATAAGGAAGTTCATAGCCAGTAGCCAGATTTTTTCGACCTGACTTGAATCCGTTGGAAAGATTTGAAACATGTTTTAAATCTAAAGTCCATCTGATTTTTGACCGAAAAAGTCCGCTGCAGGTCCGATGAAGCCCACACATGGTAGGATTGTCCGACGGATTTGTTCCGTCGGACCAGTCTGATTGAAAAGTCCGCCCGTGTGTACATGACATTAGTCCCGTTCTTCAATATCTATGAAGCTCAGTTGAAGTTTTGATCAAAATGCTTACCAGAAATCACGATTCAGTGACTTTGTACCTTATGGGGAAAAAAATGGATTAAAATATAACCCTGTGGCAGTTTGTGAGTTTCTGCTCATTTTTGCTATACTTCAACATAAAAATATAAAAGAGCTAGATGTTCACTGATATCTGCAGCTTAATGTGCCCAGTTTGCAGGCAGATGTTGGAGGCAAGCACAAGGAAAAAAAAATACAGTATGCCTTATGTGTGTTGAAGGTACAGTGCACCACATTTATCTATGTTCTCTGCTGGAGTTTTTATCTATAGACAGTTTGGAATCAGATACGAAATACAATAACAAAAAGGATTTTTAACTGGTTCCAAATCAATTTTTGTTAGGTAAGAAAGGTGAAGCTTAAATGTAATCTAGAGGGCACAAATGTATATGTATATATCTTTATACTTTTGTGAAGTTCTGCTGTGCTGAATTTGCTTTGCATAACATTATACTTTAAAATATGAAGTAACTAAAAAGAGACCCTTAAAATACCGTGGAAAGATCCTGCTCTGTATCTCCACACATATATTTGTAGCTCGGGTGCTGTCTAGTGAACCACAGTAATGATTAAGCATCCACCTTTCAATGAAGTTTGCTCATGAAAGTGTTTCAATGCTTTAAGCAATATGGTATTTGAAAATGACATTATACATTTGGTAGTACAGTGCTGCAGCTATACAGATACACAAAGTTATATTAACATCAGAATGAATTTCTAAAATGAAAAAAGAAAGGGCAGTACAGGGTTTGCAGAGCCAACAGTGATAGTCTTCTAATTAGACATATCAGACCTGTACTTAGGTATGCCAATGCCTTATGAGCACCTGCCTGGTCTGTTCCCATGAACAGGATAAATCTGATATTTTTCTCAATGGAGTGGTTTAAATGGGTGAGCCGAGTCAAAATTCAATGTTTGCTAGTTGGGCTGAGTCAGCTGGCATAGATTTCATACTGAATTTCCAAAGATATACACAGCAAGAACCTGATAGGTGCTTGATCTCACGGTAAACCAATTGGTACAGATTTGACTCAATACAACATATTTAGATCTGACATTAGGGACTGCTTAGATGAGCAAAGAAAACATGAAAAATGCTTTTAGTTTTATAGAGCACTCATTTTTCATAATTAAAGGGATTTTTACTAATTTTTTAGAAGCAATAATTCTGATAATTTCATAACTGCTATTGTGTTCTCTACAGGTCCCTAACCTCTTATATGTCAACTGATATATATTTCATTTATAATTAGGCAACAGAAGTAGGAAATATACTGATTTATACAGAATGCAAAATGGGCCACAGAACTAATTCAGAAAAATAGCTTGGGTACTTTTCAGTGTTGTTATACATTCTGTAAATGAGTTTATAATTAGTATTATGAAATCTATATTGACAACCTTGTCTATACATATAACAAGAGTTCTTAAGGCCCCTTTCACACTTGTACAATTTGTCCTGTGACTTGGGACTGCAAAGTCATATGAAAGTCATATGAAGTCGTTCCCCATGATTTCCAATGACAACCATTCATATTAGTACAACTTCAAGTCGTGCCGACTTCAAAGTGGTCCCTGCACTACTTTGGTCCGACTTTGATGCGAGTTACACAGGCAGTCCCTGAAATCACATCAAAATCGCGCGACTTTGAAGTAGTGGTAGTGTGAAAGGGGCTTAAAAGAAAAATGCACTTAGAAATATCCAGGTAACTCAGTAGAAGGAGCTCAGCAATGACAACCTGCATATTTCTTAATTTCTTATTTCTGCATTATTTCTATAATTATGTTTTTTCCTTGATATATATTTTGATATTTATTGGGGTTGCTTTTTTGAATGATTTGTATGATTAACATAAATCTTTTATATATTGCAATGTGAATTGCAAATGAACAAAAGCATTACATTAACTGGACCTGTAGTAGCTTTATAAATGACTAAGATAACCTATACGGCCCATATGATATTTCTCCTCTCTGTATCATTGGGGCCTGCGACTGATTTTCTGGAATTAACTATTCGCAGGGTCTTCTGTACCTACCTGCTCCCAAGTGTTTGAACCTGGCAACAGATTGCGCAGGCACTGAGAGCTGGCATATGAGGGAATGGGGAATGCCTAGTCTACCCCATAACCTGGAAGACAAGAACTCTAACATAACAGTGAAGATGGTTATTGTAATACTTATACTAAGGTCTGGCATAGAATGAGGGAGGGTTATAACCCCTGTCAGGTTTTATTTTGCCATGTGTGTCCCAATGGGGAGATTTCCCTTCACTTTCTGTCCCATAGCCAAAACAGGAAGTTAAGAAAAAAAAACTAAAAATTAAGGGAATCTCTTGGGGTCACCAGAACGAGTGTCCCCTTTGGAAAATGTCCCCTCTATTACTGTTCTGGGGACAACCCAAAGTTTGAGATTTTCTTTTCTTTTTACTTTGAATGATAACGGTAAACAGAACAAATAGAGAGGATGAATCTCCCTAACAGGAGCAGAGACAGCAATAAAAATCTGTCAGGTATTCAAATCCCTCTCTACTCTGTCCAAAACTTAAAAAAAAAATTCCTTTAGTTATACTCTAATACATTTGAGGGCTAGTACAGGATTGCTTTACAATAGATTGCATTACATGTTAAATATTAAAAACAGGAAAGAGACCTCAAACTTTTTTAGCCTCAGGGGTAGGCTGCTAGCTAAAGCAGTCAATACATTTTGCAATTTTCTTTCCTTCAACCATGGGTCAGTGTTATGTTCTTCCGGCGGTAAGCGCAGGTAACCTTCCCCATCGGCAGAATAAAATTATCACTGCTGGCTGCTATGGCCAATGGCAGTGATTGGACGAAAAAACCCAACAGGCTGATTGTATTGAAGTTGATCAATGGATCAAATTTAGTACAACCAGCCTGGCCATAGACGGATTGAAATTTGGCCATTTCCTGCTGAACTGACCAAATTTCGATCTGTCTATGCCTGGCTTAGGGAACAATGAGCATTTAAAAGACACAATGGTTCTTTTTGACTTGAACAGTTTTTGATAATGTAGTGGAGATGGATGTATTGATTTCTAGAGGTACATTGTCTCAGTAATCTGGCTGATAGTCTATTACCCAAGCTAAACCTCACAAATAGCCTTAAATTCCACAATATAACATTTTGCTGTACCTAATCCAACACTTTATTTTGTTATTCTAGAGCATTAATTCCTTCACAACCTTTGACATAAAAATGATTAAAACTGATACTATAATTTTCATCACATTGGCAACAATTTAGCACTATTCTTACCAAACTGGACATTTACAGAAATTACATTTTATTTTATGGTCTCCATTCTTCTTGCTGTCCACCAAGTCTTATTGTCTATAAGAGTGGTTTACTCTAATCTAGTATAAAGGCTGGCCTTTTGTCATTTTTATTTTTTTAACAGCAGCTACAGAGAGGTAATACCAGTCCCACATTGTTTTACAACATGACTGATAAGGAAATAAACTGTACATTTTAAACCCAAGCTTGTAGCCTAGAAGAGAAATCACAACATACTAGCTCCAAAGTGCCTTGCTGTCAGTGTGAAATCCGTGACAGTTTGGTCTGGCTACATTGAAAACATTTAAGCTTTTGTGATCTTTACAAATTGGTCAAACTTTTTATCCATGGTATTAAGGCAGACACTTTAGTATATACTCCAGGAGAGTCTTTAACACCACAGCCATAACCCCAGGAGGTTACTCCATATACTACCCAGCTGCCTCCAGTTCTTTCACACACCAAAGGACCGCCACTGTCTCCTTGACAGCTGTCCACATGTTTCTGCTCAGGAGGACTTCCTGCACAAAGCATCCTCCCAGTAAATCGACCCTTGTACCGCTCTTCACAAATCCGCTTCGGTAATAAAGTCACGGAAGCTTGTTGCAAAGTCCTTGAATATGCTCGGCCTAAAAACAAATGCATCAAAAGCAAATTAAAATGCACATTTTTAAGTGACAGCATTCACTGTCAATTATTTTCTAAACCAGCAGTTGGATGACATGTCTAGTACGGTTGGTATTT
Source organism: Aquarana catesbeiana (assembly GCF_042186555.1). Lineage (NCBI taxonomy): Eukaryota > Metazoa > Chordata > Amphibia > Anura > Ranidae > Aquarana > Aquarana catesbeiana. The sequence continues at coordinate 682,130,591 of NC_133324.1, forward strand.
TATGGATCTGAGCCTCTGCAGGAGGTCAGAGAGGAGAACCTAAAGAAACATTTGCCAGAACAGGGCTGTCAGTGACTGATGTTCTTCCATAATGGGCATGACTTCAAGAAACACACCATGATTGACAGCTCTACTTCTTAAGAAATTTTTTTGGCAGTTATTTTATTTTCAGGGACTTTGCAGTGAAGACTTTGCATTTTTTACAGATGGAAATGTAAAGTCCATTAATAAGTTGTCATTGAGACCCTGAGTCATCACACTAACATAAATGTAACCTCTGTATTAAACTTAAATCAGTATTAAAGCAAAAAAATAAAATTTTATATATTGCAACGTACCAATATTTAGATGTGGTGGCTGTATTAGTTTCCTTTTTTTAGGCTTTATTTGCAGTTATTTTCACCTGGTAATTAGGCCATTAAAGGAGAAGTACAGACTCATTTGACTCAAAGCTCATTTGACTGTACTTTTCCTGTGGATTACAGGATTTGAGATCATTTTGCACTCATGTGACCCGTTTTCAGTAGACAGCGGGCTGAAGCCTGCTGTCGGCTGATGTCACAGTGTCGGTCCAGGCTTGGGAAAGATCGCTACCATATGTTCAGGATTCGCCCACATGCCTGGACTGGCCCCCGGCTCAGTCTCTCAGCAAGCCACTGGGAGCCTGAGCCTGCTACCCTTGCCCCTTTCACAGCCCAGAGTGACCCCCACTCAGAAGGGCAGAGCAGAGAGCAGTCACCAGTTCTCCACTCAGGGAGCTCTGAGAACCGAGCAATCAGTGGTGTTTCATCTCTCGGTTCTCAGCCTTAGAGATGGCGGGAGACAGATGCAGCATTGGACTGATGCTGCATCCACCTAGGAAAGTATGATTAAACAAAAAAATTCCCATACTTCTCGTTTAAGTCTGTTATTTTTCAACCTCTTTTAACAGACCAAGCTGTAGAGCAAAAGTGGCAGTTAGAGATTTGAGGCAATCCATTTAACACTGACAGGGTTGCTTACAATGGTCAAGCTGGAGTTCATCTGTAATGTGTTACTCAAGTCCATCTGTAAATCTATTTGTCCACCTAACACTGCCCTCTCCAGACAATGTTGCTGTCGAAGGGAGTCTCTGTTGCTCCTCCATAAATAGAGGAGCAACCATAAGACCAGGATAAAAGCCTAAAAAGAAAACAAATGCAAATGCAGCCACTGCATTTGAAACAGAAATAAATCCGAAAACAAAATTGAAAAAAGGTGACCATTGTAAGTACCCCTGTCAGTGTTAAATGGTTTGTTTCAACCCACTAATTGCCACTTTTGCTGGACAGCTTGATCTGTTGAAAAGTGGCAGGCTTACTTAAAATAAAGGAAGAAGGCCTAGACAAAGAAAATTAATGAAGATATCACATCTAAGAATTTTTGTTTTGGGGTTTAAAATCACTTTAGGGACTGGTCAGATGCAATATATTACATTTTTTTTTGGGGGGGGGGGGTGAATGACTGGTGAATGTCTAGAAGAGGACTGGAATGGGGCTCTAACATTTGGCATATTATAAATACAGTAATCGTCATTGAGATCTGGATTTACCATTAAATTATGGGATAACCAGGTGAGCAGTCAAGGACATCAATGGTAAACTAATCTGGCTAACAAACCGAATGGCAAATGTGTATTGAAAAAAAAGCAAATGAGTGGATAACCAGTCAGGCCTTATAGTCAGAAGGGATTTGAGAAGACTTAGTAAAATTATAAATACATTATCAACTGGCATAAACACAATGGGGTTTATTTATTAAAGCTGAAAAGTGAAAAATCAGGCTCACTTCTGCATAGAAACAAATGAGCTTCCAGGTTTTATTTCCAAAGCTTAATTGAACAAGCCGAGGTTAGAAGCTCATTGGTTTCTATGCAGAAGTGAGCTTGATTTTGCACTTTCCAGCTTTAGTAAATAAACCCCATTGTGTACTTAACAGTGGGGTATGTCTGTACTACAGTATACTGGTTTGCAGTGCTTTTATTCAAAGAAATATCATTTAGCTTGTTATGTTACATCAAAGGTGCTGATCATCATTTCAAAAGACACTGCCAATGCACCCCAAGGGAGCCTTAGAGCCAGCTAATTGTGGATGAGTTGGTCAGATTGTTATACTCTGTTGCAGGGGTCCCCAAGATTTCAAAATAAAGGGTCAGTTTACTGTCCTTTAGACTTTGGGGGGGGGGGGGGGCAGACTGTGGCCAGTGGGAATAGAATTTGTTTCTGGTATCAGTGGGAATAGACAGTGCACCAGATTTTGTATTCCGGGGAGGAATAGTGCCCCATTGTTGGTGTCAGTGGGAGAAATAGCACCCCATTGTTGAGCTCAGTAGCAGGAATTATGCCCCATTGTTGGTGTCAGTGGGCGGTATACTGTTTTAAAATCAATGGGAGGAATAGTGCCCAAAGGGCCAGATAAAGTCAAGCTCTACTGTATATAATCATAGTATAGTTTATACAATGCTTTATTATAATACATCATACTTATTATATGTCCCCTTTTCAATCAATTGCACACAATATTCACTGTAATGTGATTTAGTAAGTGTTGTAGCTGAAAATGTGTCTTGTTTTTAAATGGTACTTTTTTTTATTTTCAAGCCTTTCTAGTATCGATAGTGGACGTGTGTGAACAAGTAGAAACACAACTGGGCTGATTTACTAAAACTGGAGAGTGCAAATCTGGTGCAGCTCTGCATAGAAAGCAATCATCTTCCAGGTTTAAGTGAACAAACTGAAGTTAGAAGCTGATAGGCTACCATGCACAGCTGTACCAGATTTTACACGCTCCAGTTTTAGTAAATTAACCCCTATGGCTTTAGGCAAAATGCTTTAAATGTGTCATGAGCAACCACTCTTTGTTATCCTCTATGTGATACATTGTAAGGCTCTTTATTTAAAAGGGAAACTGAATGGAACCATGGGAGACCACAGCCTACATAATTATAATCTATTTCTCAGAAGATGCCATAAGTGTGAGAATATCATCCGTATGAGAGTAGTAGTGACAGCTACTAGGCAACAATTATGTAAGCTAAGGCCTGTGGAGCCCTTGTAGCACAGATAAAGGGTATTTAATTAAGTATTTTTTATACAACATGAAAAGATGCAAATGTTTATTTATTTTAAATTAGGCTATTCTGTTAAGGTGATTCTTTATTAAAACAAAAAAATGTTAAAAGAGAAGTAGGGCTAAAGCTTTTTTGGCCCTACTTCTCCTATAGATCACAGAAGTGCAAGCTCCTCTGAGTCATTTTCAACTGACAGCGGGCTAAAGCCCACTGTCGGCTGACGTCACTTGGCTGGTCCAGGCTGGGGAAAGATCCCAACTTTACAGTCGGGATCCACCCAGATGTCTGGACTGGCAGCTGGCTCAGCCTCTCAGCTGCACAGCTGCTCCTTCCCCTCCCCAGCCTAGCGCTCCAGTGAGCGTTAGAGGGGCAGATCAGAGAGCCGATGACTGACAGTCATGGCTCACTCTTCAGAGCGGAGGGGAGAACTGATTGATCAGCGGTGTTTGATCACTCAGTTCTCAGTGCAGGGATGGCAGGGGACAGATGCAGTATTGAATAAATGCTGCATACACCTAGGTAAGTATACGGTAAGATTTTTTTTCATATAACCAATATTTCTTTTAACATTAATTGGGGAGTTGATCAACATTAAGTTGGCACATTTTCCTTGTAGAATACCCCAAAACTGCAATCAGTCTTGGGATATAAGTGGCCATTTATACAATGATTTTTGGCCAAATGGACACATATTCCCACAGACTCCAAAATGTCATGAAAAGTGAAGATTGAAAACTGTGGACAAGTAGACAATGTAAATGTAATGAGTTAATGCACTAAGTGGCATATAATTGTGAAGTGGAAGGAAAATAATAAATGGTTTTTAATTTTTTTTACAAATAAATGTGTGAAAAGTGTGGCGCGCATTTGTATTCAGCCCCCCTGAGTCAATACTTTGTAGAACCACCTTTCGCTGCAATTACAGCTGCAAGTCTTTTTGGGGATGTCTCTACCAGCTTTGCACATCTAGAGAGTGACATTTTTGCCCATTCTTCTTTGCAAAATAGCTCAAGCTCTGTCAGATTGGATGCAGAGAGTCTGTGAACAGCAATTTTCAAGTCTTGCCACAGATTCCTAATTGGATTTAGGTCTGGACTTTGACTGGGTCATTCTAACACATGGATATGCTTTGATATAAACCATTCCATTGTAGCTCTGGCTGTATGTTTAGGGTTGTTGCCCTGCTGGAAGGTGAACCTCCGCCCCAGTCTCAAGTCATTTGCAGACTCTTATGCCCTGTACACACGGTCGGACATTGATCAGACATTACGACAACAAAATCCATGGATTTTTTCCTACGGATGTTGGCTCAAACTTGTCTTGCATACACACGGTCACACAAAGTTGTCAGAAAATCTGATCGTTCTGAACGCGGTGACGTAAAAAACACGTACGTCAGGACTATAAATGGGGCAGTAGCCAAAAGCTTTCATCTCTTAATTTATTCTAAGCATGCGTGGCACTTTGTGCGTCGGATTTGTGTACACACGATCGGAATTTCCGACAACGGATTTTGTTGTCGGAAAATTTTATAGCAAGCTCTCAAACTTTGTGTGTCAGAAATTCCGATGGAAAATGTGTGATGAAGCCCACACACGGTCGGAATTTCCGACAACAAGGTCTTATCACACATTTTCCGTCTGAAAATCCGACCGTGTGTACAGGGCATAACAGGTTTACTTCTAAGATTGTCCTGTATTTGGCTCCATCCATCTTTCCATTAACTGAGCAGCTTCCCTGTCCCTGCTAAAAAAAGCATCCCCACAACATGATGCTGCCACCACCATGTTTCACGGTGGGTATGGTGTGTTCAGGGTGATGTGCAGTGTTAGTTTTCTGCCACAAATAGTGTTTTGCTTTTTAGGCCAGAAAGTTCAATTTCTTATCTGACCAGAACATCTTCTTCCACATTTGCAGTGTCCCCCACATGGCTTCTAGCAAACTGCAAACGGGACTTCTTATGGCTTTCTTTCAACAATGGCTTTCTTGTTGCCACTCTTCCATAAAGGCCAGATTTGAGGAGTGCACAACTAATAGTCGTCCTGTGGACAGATTCTCCCACCTGAGTTGTGGATCTCTGCAGCTCCTCCAGAGTTACCATGGGCCTCTTGGTTGCTTCTTTGATTAATGCTCTCCTTGCCCAGCCTGTCAGTTTAGGTGGACTGACATGTCTTGGTAGGTTTGCAGCTGTGCCATACTCTTTCCATTTTTGGATAATGGATTGAACAGGGCTCCATGAGATGTACAAAGCTTGAGATATTTTTTTATAACCTAACCTTGCTTTAAACTCCTCCACAACTTTATCCCTGACCTGTCTGGTGTGTTCCTTGGCCTTCATGATACTGTTTGTTCACCAAAGTTCTCTAAAAAACCTCTGAGGGCTTTGCAGAACAGCTGTATTTATACTGAGATTAAATTACACAAAGGTGGGCTCTATATACTAATTAGGTGACTTCTGAAGGCAATTGGTTCCACTAGATTTTAGTCAGGGGTATCAGAGTAAAGGGGGCTGAATAAAAATACACGCCACACTTTTCAGATATTTATTTGTAAAAAAAAAAAAAGTTGAAAACCATTTATCATTTTCCTTCCACTTCACAATTATGTACCACTTTGTGTTGGTCTATCACATAAAATCCCAAAACGTTTTACATTTTTGGTTATGACATGACAAAATGTTAGAATAAGGCTTATTCTCAAAGAAAACAATACATGTACAATATGTTAAAGAATAAAAATAAATACCTGTGTCACCCCATCCTGTAATATAACAATTTGATGCTGTTTTTTGTGGCCTTTCTCGCCTCATAGGTAGACAGGCTGGTAATACGTGGCTGCTGAATGTCACACACTGGTCTGAAGCTCCATCTAGTCTTATTAAAGCAATATCATAATCACTTCCATCTGGTCTATAGTCTTTGTGGATAATGATCTGCTGGATTCCCAAATCCTCTTCATACTCCTCTGGGACAAGTGTGTGATAGTCTCCTACTCTTATCACATAATTGCGCGTACTGTTTCCATATCTGAAAGGGAAACATGAAAGGACAGTGATTACAGGATCTTACACAGAAGTAATGCCCAAGGTAAATGTTATCAGGTACAATTCTTATTAACAGGTATTCAATGTGATATATGGTGCTCTGGCTTTTTTTTATTATAAAAATAGTGCTAGAGCCAATATATTAAAGTGCTCAACAGGTACTGTGTATACCCTCAACCTTTTTGGACATATCATGCTTCTATCATGTATGATGTCCAATGACAAGGGTGGGAGTGTACATGGAAGGTAACCTGTGGGGAACTTTAATATATCCAGTTGCTATTGGAGACTTCAGCACTGTGAAGAGATACTCTTTTACACCTTTCATTTTTGCATACTTTTGTGGAGCACAAGAAGCACGTTCTGTGTGGATGTTGGCACTAATTTATTTAACCACTTGCCGACCAGCGCACGACGATGTACGTCGGCACAATGGCACGGCTGCGCAAATGGGCGTACCTGTATGTCCCCTTTAAGAAGTGGCATTGTGGGCGCGCGTGCCCCGCCGCGTACTCCATGAGCGTGCCCGCGGGTCCTGCGGGCTTGATGTCCGCCGGGGGCCTGCGATCGTGACATGGAGCGGCAGAACGGGGAGATGCCTATGTAAACAAAGCATTTCCCTGTTCTGCCTAGTGACATGACAGGGAGCTACTGCTCCCTGTCATCGGGAGCAGTGATCTCTGTCATGTTGTAGTGAACCCATCCTCCCTACAGTTAGAATCACTCCCTAGGACACACTTAACCCCTGGATCGCCCCCTACTGTTTAACCCCTTCCCTTCCAGTGTCATTTACACAGTAATCAGCGCATTTTTATAGCACTGATCGCTGTATAAATGACAATGATCCCAAAATAGTATCAAAAGTGTCCAATGTGTCTGCCATAATGTTGCAGTCACGATAAAAATCGCAGATCACCGCCATTACTAGTTAAAAAAAAATAATAAAAATGCCATCAATCTATCCCCTATTTTGTAGACGCTATAACTTTTGCGCAAACCAATCAATATACACTTATTGCGATTTTTTTTACCAAAAATATATAGAAGAATACATATTGGCCTAAAATGAGAAAGCTCTATTTGTGGGGAAAAAAGGATGTCAATTTTGTTTGGGTGCAACGTAGTACGACAGCGCAATTGTCAGTTAAAGCGACACAGTGCTGAATGGCAAAAAGTGCTCTGGTCAGGAAGGGGGTAAAATCTTCCAGGGCTGAAGTGGTTAAAGTGTTACTAAAACCACAAAAGTAAAATCAGTCTGTATATGCAGTAAAGCATGCTTGTTATAGTCACTGTGGAACCTAAGGGTTTAATCCTCTGCATTGCGTAAAAAGGCTGCTTGATCCTGTCTTCTCTAATCCGCCCCTTCTTCCACTGTCCCCAATCTATCTGCTGATAGAACAGAGCCTTGGGGCAAGCTGCACATGCTCAGTTTGGTGTGTATTGCTAGAGCGTTTTTGTTTTTTTCTTGGGAGAGTGCATGCGATCAGCACAGGGCCAATCAGCACTGTCCAGACAGAGTTTCAGGGGTCCTGCAGCCTCATAGGACAATCAGGGGACAGTGAAAACTCCTCCTACAAGCTTTAACCAGTGCTCTGCTGGACACTGATAGAAGTCACAAGACTGCTATATACTGCTGATGAGAAAAGGTATTTAGCAGTTTATATTTACTAGAATAATTACATTTCCATGTTCTGTGTACTGTGGGAGACCAGATATAGTGAATGCAGGGTCCTGGGTTTAGTAACACCTTAAGTAGTTTTACTGTATCCCAGAGTTGTGAATTTTAATTCACAAAGTATGGAAGTGCAGTCAACACTAGACATGTGAAGGACGAAAAAAATTGTTTTGTTTTGGTTCGTTTTGAGTCGTTATTTAAATAAATTCGTTTAGTTAAATGTGTTACATTCATGTTTGGAATTCGTTTAGTTAATTTCGTATTCGATTTCGAAAAATTCAACTGCATTCGAAAAAAATGTGAAAAAAGTTATCGAATCAGTATTCGAATTCGAAAACGCATTCAATTTTTTTTCCATTTAAATGCAGCTGTTGCATTAAAGGGGTTGTAAACCCTTGTGTTTTTTCACCTTAATGCATCCTATGCATTAAGGTGAAAAAACTTTTGACGCTGACTAACCCCCCCGTTTTACTCACCTGAGCCCGTTCATTCCCCTGGCGGAGACGCGCTCTACCTCTCTGCCCCCGTTGTCTTGGCTCTTGATTGGATAGATTGATAGCAGCGCAGCCATTGGCTCCTGCTGCTGTCAATCAAATCCAATGACGCAGACGCCAGGGGGCAGGGCTAAGTCCTGTATTCTGTGTGAATGGACACAGAAGCAGGACTCAGGAGTATGCCCGCATGGGTGTCCAACGTGAGCACTCAATGCGGGGAGGAGCTACCAGCGCTGCCGGGGGACCCCAAAAGAGGAGGACCGGGGCCACTCTGTGCAAAACGAACTGCACAGTGGAGATAAGTATGACATGTTTGTTATTTAAAAAAAAAAAAACAAGGATTTGCAACCCCTTTAAGCTATTCATACTGACTAACCATCTTCCGAAATTTGAATTTCGAATAGATTGAATTTTAATTTGAATAGAAAAGATTAGAATAGAATAGAAAATAATAGAAAAGAATAGAATAGAAAATAGGAGAATAGAATAGAAAAGAATAGAATAGAATAGAATAGAAAAACAATAAAATAGAAAGAATATTATATATAACCATCTTCCGAAGTTAGAATTTGAATACAAAAGAATAGAATAGAATATAAAATAGAAAAGAATAGAATAGAATAGAAAAACAATAGAACAGAATAGAAAAAAACAGAATATATAACCATCTTCTGAAATTCAAAATTGACTAGAAAAGATTAGAATAGAATAGAAAAGAATAGAATAAAAAAATAGAAAAGAATAGAATAGAAAATAAGAAATAGAAAAGAAAAGATTAGAATAGAAGATCAATAGAATGGAATAAAATAAAATAGAAAGAATATAACGGATATATATTTCTATTTTGTGCTATTCTATGTTAATTGTTTTTCTATTCTATTCTATATTCTATTATTTTCTATTATTTTCTATTCTAATCTTTTCTATTCTAATTCATTCTATTCAAAATTTGCATTTCTGAAGATGGTTATTTTCTTTATATTTTATTCTATTCTTTTCTACTCTATTCTCTTATTTTCTATTATTTTGGATTCCATGGTTTTGGATTCTATTCTAATCTATTCTATTCAAATTCAAATTTATTCTATTGGAAATTCGAATTTCAGAAGACGGTCATATTCTTTCTATGTTATTCTATTCTATTGCTTTTCTATTCTTTTATTTTCTATTCTAATCTTTCTTTTGTCTTCTTTTCTTTTCTTTTCTATTCTATTCTAATCTTTTCTTTTCAAATTCATTCTATTCGAAATTCAAATTTCTGAAGATGGTTAGGTTATATTCTTTCTATTTTATTCTATTCTTTTCTATCCTATTCTATTGTTTTTCTATTCTATTATTTTCTATTCTCTTATTTTCTATTCTACTCTTTTCTATCATTTTGGTACACTATGGCAGATGTTGATGGTGCACTGGTGGTATACTGTGACAGATGTTGATGGCGCACTGGTACACTGTGAAAGACGTTGATGGGGCACTGGTACACTGTGACAGATGTTAATGGGGCACTGGTATACTGTGACAGATGTTGATGGGACACTGGTACACTGTGAGAGATGTTGATAGGGCACTGGTGCACTGTGACAGATGTGCATAGGGCACTGGTGGTACCCTGTGACAGATGTTGATGTAGCATAACTGTTTCTTATTATATTCTATTGCTTTTCTATTCTATTATTTTGTATTATTTTCTATTCTATTGTTTTCTATTCTATTGTAATCTTTTCTATTCAAATTCATTCTATTCGAAATTTGAATTTCAGAAGATAGTTATAATATAACCATCTTAAGAAATTTGAAATTGAATAGAAAAGATTAGAATAGAATAGAAAAGAGTAGAAAATATTAGAAAAGCATGGAATAGAAAATAAAATAATAGAATAGAAAATCAATAGAATAGACTAAAGCACAATAAAATAGAAAGAATATAATGGTTCAATTTCTGAAGATGGTTATATTCTTTATATTTTTTTCTATTCTATTGTTTGTCTATTCTATTCTTTTATTTTCTATTCTATTATTTTCTATTAATTTAACTTTTATAGAAAATCGATTTCTATTTTTTTCTAATTAGATTTCGATTCAAATTTATTTTCAAATTCAAATCAAATTTGTTTTCAAATTCAAATTAAATTTTGTCTGAATTTCAGTCTGTTATTTCTGATTAGTTTAAAGTCGTTACTATTGTAATTCAGTAATTTGGATACATCCAAATTTCCGAAGAACAAAAAATTCATCCAAATTTCGATTTGGAATGAAATGGACCGCATACGTCTAGTCAACACACTGCATGTAAACTCTTTTTTTAATAACCAAGCAAAGGTGCACTGAAGCCCAAGGTAACTAGTCAGAAAGCTGATTTCATGTTCCTGGCCACACTGAGGTGCTTTAAAGTGATTTATTACCAACTGCCTCAACGTGTGGCACATCACAGTCTCATCTCTGAGCTAGGTGCAAATCATTGTTCTATATCAGCTTAAACATAAATATATATATATATATATATATATATATATATATATATATATATATATATATATATATTTTTTTTTTTTTTTTTTTTTTTCTATAATTTGTTTTTCTAAAAATAAATGTATTTAAAGTGCTGTCACCTTACGAAATGTCATGAGGTTACAGACTGATTATATGGAAGTCATCTATAATGCTCATACAAGTAATCTTCTAGTAGACACAATTTATGACAGAGCCTGGATGGTACTTTGCAATATGTTTACTGTCACTCTTTTCAGGGAAGTGATCACTGTTATGGAATGCTAACCACTTCCTGTCATTAAAGGAGATCTTGCTACCAACTAATACCATACCAGCGTCCTTAACTGATGTGGAAGGTTTCAAGTGTTCTGGCAGCACTTGTCATTTTACATGTCAATGAATATAAATAACTTGAAGTAAAGGATTGTCTTCTGTCTGTAAACTGTATTATTCAATAAAAAACAAATTATTTATTTTTAAAAATATCTATTTAAAAAAAAAAAATTTAAAAAATCAAAATTGAATATATATTTTCTGAATTCTGTCAACCCTACAACTCCCTACCCATCACACAGCACACAATAGAAAAAACAATGGTATTCATCTATGGTACCTGAGTTACAGACATATTTCTAGATATTTGGCTTGCTCAGAAACGCTAAAAAAAAGGACATATCATCATAGGCTTTTTATTTGTTACCATTTTAAGGATGGCCTTTCTAAAAATATTCACTTTCTGTGTATTTTTCACAAAGCATCACATTTTTTACTCTGCAGGATTTGTTTAAAAAAAAGCAGTATTAACTGCTTACAGACCAGAAGATCTGGCTGCTTAATGACCAGGCCATTTTTTGCGATACAGCACTGCGTCACTTTGACTGACAATTGCGACGCTGTACCCAAACACAATTGACGTCCTTTTTTTCCCACAAATAGAACTTTTTTTTGGTGTTATTTGAACACCTCTGCGTTTTTTTGTTTTTTTTTGCACTATAAACAAAAAAATAGCGACAATTTAGAAAAAAAAAAACAATTTTTTTTACTTTTTGCTATAAAAATATCCCGAAAAATGTTTTTAAAAAACAAATTTCTTCATCAGTTTAGGCCGATATATATTCTTCTACATATTTTTGGTAAAAAAATCCCAATAAGCATATACTGATTGGCTTGCGCAAACGTTATAGCATTTACAAACTATGGGAAAAATTTATGGCACTTTATGGCATTTTTATCATTCTTTTTTTTACTAGTAATGGCGGTGATCTGTGATTTTTAGCGGTACTGCGACATTGCGGCGGACAGATCGGACGCTTTTGACACATTTTTGGGACCACTGACATTTATACAGCGATCAGTGCTATAAAAATGCACTGATTACTGTGTAAATGTCACTGGTAGGGAAGGGGTTAACACTAAGGGGCGATCAAGGGGTTAGATGTGTGTTCCCTAAACATAGAGAGAGGATCAAGAGCTATTTAGCAGAGATAAAATATCCAAAACCTTCTCCTGACCTAATTGCTTACTGTGCGGAACCAATTACTCAGGAAGAAATAGAGAATATTATTAAGAACCTACCTAAGGGGAAGAGTCCAGAACCAGATGGATTTAATAGTATATATTATGGGAAATTTTCACAGCTTTTACTCCCACATATACGGGATTATTTCAAATCACTGACCAAATATAATGACATCTTGCCAGAGGCCCTTATGGCCTATGTAACAGTAATCCCTAAAGAGGGAAAGGACCCTACACTATGTACGAGTTATAGCCCTATATCTCTTCATTAAATTTAGATATTAAAACATTAGCAAAGGTATTGGCTTCTAGCAAAGGTATTGGCTTCTAGATTGCAGCCTAACCTGCCGTCCCTGATAGACCCTGATCAGACCGGGCAGGGAAGCCACAGACAACTCAGTAAGAGCCCTGCATTTGATTTACTGGGCTACTCAGCAAAAAAACACAAATGCCCAGTCTACTTCTGTCTACAGATGCAGAGAAAGCTTTTGATAGGGTAGACTGATCATTCCTTGATGAGGTTCTAGCCATCGTGGGCCTGGGGCCAAGAATGTTAGGCTGGATTATGGGCCTGTATAGGAAACCCACGGCTAGGGTGAAGGTCAATGGTGTCCTTTCCTCCTCTTTTGAGATAAAGAACGGGACCTGGCAGGAGTGCCCTTTGTCACTCCTGCTGTCCGCATTAATCATGGAGGCACTGTTATGCAAAATAAGAGAAAACCCAATATCCATGGTTTAAAAGTAGGCCCTGTAGCATAAATTCTCCGCTTATGCGGATTATATATTTTTTTTTAGATCTGAACCATTAATAACATTACCTAATTTAATGGATTTTGGGATTATGTCGAATTTCAGAATAAATTATAATAAATCTGAAATTTTGCAGTTATACATACCCCAAAAAAGAGAGGAATCTCTTAAGCAGTCTTTTTCTTTCATATGGAATGAAAGACGTATTAAGTGTTTGGAAATTAATTAGACGGCAGACCTATCAAAGCTATATGAATAAAATTATATCCCGCTCCTCCAAAAAATCAAGGGAGACTTGGCAGATTGGAACAGAGCTGCCCTCTCCTGGCTAGGAAGAGTTAATACTTTAAAGATGGGGGTGCTCCCCAAAGCCCTATTTATTATGCAGATGATCCCTATTCAACTTCCAAAGTATTTTTTCATTAATGTAAGGCAGATTTTTACTGATTTTGTTTGGTGAAAGACTAAACCAAGACTATCATATTATATTCTTACAATGTCTAAATTGGATGGGGGATTAGGTCTGTCTATTATGGAGCAATTGCAAAGTTGCCAACATTGCAAAAAAAAATTAATGGAGACACTTTTTTGTCTGTAGGAGGAGTCTTATTATAACTTGGGTGGGGCATTCATTTTAATGCATGGTGTAGAAGGAAAAGGAAAATGAAAAAAATGGGGGTGGTGTAAACTAAATAGTGGGTGTGGATTAAAGGGGCGTGTCTCAAGGGGGTGTGGTCTGAGTCTGAGATGAACGAGGGATAGAGGGAGAAAGAAGGAATGAAAGAAAGAGGGATGGACAGACAGCAGGCCCAGATCCTACACCACAACAGAAATTTGTGTATGCCTGTATACTCCAAACACCTGGTGTTAGTGCTTCAATCATCCCGACACCATGATTGTTATGGTGTCAGGATGATTGAAGCGCATTTTTTAATTATTTCTATTATTACATTGTAATATAAAATGAAATAGTTCAACTCACCATAATGCAGAATCAGTGGGAGCCCTGAATGTGTTACTTGTCACGTCGTCTGCCACCAGATGCCATCAGGTGTCCCTAACAGATTCTATCCTTACATCAGGCATCCCCAGCAGAGTCCCTCCATACATCAGGTTTCCCCAGCAGATTCCCTCCTTACATCAGGCGTCCCCAGCAGAGTCCCTCCTTACATCAGGTGTCTCCAGCGGAGTGCTTCCTTACATCAGGTGTCCCCAGCAGAGTGCCTCCTTACATCAGGCATTCCTAGCAGAGTGCTTCCTTATATCAGCTGTCCCCAGTGCAGTAGAGTCCCTTGGCTCTGCCTCTCATAGACCTTGGTTTCCCCCAGAAAACCTGTTTCCCCTGGCTCTCGGCTGGCATCGGAACTCCACCCCTCCAGCCTACTGCACTCCATCTCCTCCTAATCTCTGCCCCTCCAGCCCTCTGCACTGCAGCTCCTCCCACTCTCCCTCACAATATTATTCAGCTGTGTAATGCTCCCACCCCCGTGTGCGCCCCTGGTTTTCATGGGGAAAACTGTCTCTGTACAACACCATGAAAACAGGGGGCGTAGACAGGGTAGGGGCAGTAGATGGCCGAATAACATTCAGGGAGACTGGGAGGAGCAACAGAGCAGAGGGCTGGAGGGGCAGAGTTCGGATCTGAGCTGAGAGCTAGGGGGAAGCAGGAAAGAGATCTTGCGGCGGTGGTGGCGGCCATATTTTTGGAACCAGAAGCAGCTCCGGTGCCAAAAACAGTCCTGATTTCCCGGGACAAAAACAAAATCCCGGGATTTTAATTGGGACAGCCTCCGATCGGGATGTGGGTCCCAAAATTGGGATTGTCCCCGGAAAATCAGGACTGCTGGCAAGTATGCAATTGCTTTAACTAGAGTTCTTAGTTGAAGACATCATACCACCCAGAAGGTCTGGGTGATATTAGAAAAGACAGATCGTGATTTATAGAGGGCTGTCCAAAACTGCCTCTTTTCTTACTACCCACACCTTGAAGCTCTGGGACTTAGTTAACAAACAAGAATCTCTAGCTCAAAAAATCTCTCCACTATTACCATTAGGGGGATTCTGCCAGTTTCCACCAGGGGACTCATTACTTTTTTTAAATCTTGGGCTATTGATGGAGACACTACCTGTCTTCAGCTTATGCAGAACGGCAGATTAAGCCCGCTGAGGGACCTTAGAGTGGAATATGGCAAGTTTCCAATAGATAGCTGGAGGTGTCAGCAATTACAGCATTTTTGTACTGTCCACCTAAAGGAGATTGGAAGAGCGGAACCTCTCTTTGATTTCGAATCTCTTTGGTATAAACAGCTAGGGGATGGTGGCTTTCTCTTTATTTTGCATGGATAGTTGAACAGACGTAGTGTCACCACAGGCCTTAGATTTTTGGGGGAGTGGGAATCAGAGATAGGTCGTCATTTTACAGACTTACAGAAAAGGTATATGTTAGGACTACTACATACATCGTCTATAAATATTAAAACACAGGAAACAAATTATACACTCTTGTCCAGGTGGTACAGGGTTCCGAAAATGCTGGCCATCGCATACCCCTCAGTTTCAGACAGATGCTGGCGGGGCTGCGGGCAACAAGGCTCCCATATTCACATCTGGTGGAAATGTCCTAGGATTAGGCCAGGAATGGCCTTGATCAGGGACGACCCGGTGCTATGCATCTTTCATGGTACCCTAAGTTCCATCAGGGCATATAAAAAGTGTGTAGTTCCACATTTGTTGGATGCAGCTAAAGGGCTAATCCCAGTCTATTGGAAAAAGCAACAAGTACCTACGATAGAACAATGGGCGAGACAGGTTAACAAAATTATGGAAGATGAGAATTGGGTTTGTACTAATGTACTAATAGTAATAGACGGGAAGAGTAAATCCCCCTCCCCCTTTTTTTTTTCTCTTTTTTTCATGTTTGTTGGTTATATGTTTGTTATTGTTTGTTACTGATTGTAATGAAAAAATGAATAAAGATTATAGAAAAAAATGTGTGTTCCCTCTGTGTGTTCTAACTGTATGGGGATAGGACTGACTAGGAGAGGAGACCTATCATTGTTCCTACTTAATAGGTCTCCTCTCCCCTGACAGAACAGGGATTTGTGGGTTTACACACACAAAACCCCCGTTTTAGCTCTCGTTCCCACAATCGCGGGTGTCCGGCGCCGATCGCGCCCAGCCACATGCATCGGTCCCCCGCCTCCAGCAGCTCTTAAAGGGGAATACGTACCCGTACAGGGTTTCGCGGGAATGTGACACTTTGCCAACATATATTGGCGTGAGCTGGTCGGCAAGTGGTTAAACCCAAAAGTCAACAGTTAATATAATGTTTTCTTTTATAGGCTTCCTTCCTTTAAAGTCCCCCTGTTGATCCTGTCATTAAGCCTGCTTTTTTTTTCCTTTTAACAGAACAAGCTATCCTGCAGATAAGGTTGAGACAAACCTTTTACCACTAACAGGGGTGCTTACAATGATTTTCTTTTGCAAAACCTTCCCAAAAAGAAAGCTGCTTATTTTTGTCCTTTTTGAATAAAGGTTTTACATAAAAAAATAAAAGTTGACCATTGTAAGCACCCCTATCAATGTTAATTGGTTTGTCCAAACCCTCTAGGGCAGGCATGTCCAAAGTCTGGCCCGTGGGCCATTTGCGGCCCGCGTTCTGGTTTGATGTGGCCCCCACTTGGAATTTACATATACATCCATCTGTGGCCCCCAAGCTCGAGTGTGTTATGTTTTTTTGCTGTGAATATATCTGTGACAGACTCATGCTAATATCATCAACTCCAGCCACCTGTCTGTTATCCTCTATAATGTAAATGGACCTAGTCTGGCTTACCACAGCTTCTAAGAGTATTCCACCCATTGTTGTTTGTGCGAATTAACCCTGTGTTGATTTTTATGGTAATGTGTACTGAATAGTCAGTGAGCTAGGAGACGTAAAGTCTTACCCTGAAAGGTCATATCTCTGAGTCACCTAGTCTGGATCAATGATTAGATAACTAGCTCATGTTAATTAGGTTCTGGGTACAGTTTTATTGTCTCATCTTGTTTTGTGCTTGTGAGCGGTTGGAATATCTGATATCTATATTCAGACTGGGAGAAAGTGGTATATGACGGAAGCACTCAGCGGAGTGAGGGACGTTCCGTTACAATATCTATCTTCTTTAGCTGAACAAATCCCCGAGCTCTGTGCTCATTGTTAGGATGAGCCGGCCCGTGGGGTGTGTGGCTGGGCGTGTTCAGAAGTCGGTGTGCCCGAGCCGCTATGAAACTGACAGCGCGCAGAGCCAATCACAGGCACTGTGACTATTCCCGATCTCTGCATCTGCGGACTGCACTTGTGAATGAATAGGAAACCGCTCTGCAAAGAGCACTTCCCATTCATTCACTGTCCAGTGCAGCTGATGCTCCAGATAAAGGGACTGGGGAAGGCTCTGTCCTCAGTCCCTTTCTTTCTGTTTAAACCCTTGAGCTCCAACGGGCCTCCTAAAAAAAATGTAAAAGAGTAATAAAAAAATAATATTGCAAAAAATAATTTAAAAAATAAAATTGTAAAAAATAATAAAAATAAAAACTACTGACAGCAATCTCTGCTCTACTGACACCATCTGCTGCTCTGCTCATATACACGCATGTATGTTTGTGCTCTGGGGTGCACACCCTAATGCAGGGATCTCAAACTGACGGCCCTCCAGCTGTTGCAGAACTACAATTCCCATGAGGAATTGCAAGGCTGCCAGTTACAAGCATGACTCCCATAGGCAGAGGCATGAAGGGACTTGTGGTTCCGCAACAGCTGGATGGCCGCCGGTTTGAGACCCCTGCCCTAATGCAATAGGCTGCGCACACCAATGATCACACATCTTTAAAGACATGCAGTGTCCTAAAATCCTCAAAGGGAAGCTGATGCTATGGAAAGGCATTCAGGCTACAGGCTCATGTATGAGATTACATTTTCTGTGATATTTGTATATCTTTTTTAATATTTAGTCATAAATTTTATCTTATCTCATAATTTTTTATTGTTAAAAAAATCTATCTATCTATTTCTATCTATCCTGCAATGCTTCCAATTCTCTTTCACATTTTTAACTGCTTAAAACTCACGTCACATACTAAAGCTCCAGGCACCTTTAACCTAATTAAGTTCTCAGTAAATGTAACATTTCCATCCCTGCATCTGTATTCCTATCGAATAGACACTATATCATTGCTAGTGACAATGACACTCATCTTATTTAATTAAATGTGTCCTTTGTGTTTACAAAACCATGAGGCAAGAATCATTTATGCTATTATCACCAGCTTATTTGGGATTTTATGGAGGTTTTATACCAGCAGTTGTCTGTTCCTAATTTTCTGAGCTTTTTGGCACGCTGCTGAATCTCTTTTATTGGCGAGCCACAGATCTGGAAAGTGATGTAATCATTTTCAGAAAGTGCGTTCCAAGAATAAAGGGCGAGGGAGGCAAGATGCTATCGCTAGCCGAGAAATGTTATGTCCTGTCATCATATGCCACGCTGGCACTGCTTCATCTATTCTTACATGGGGAGAAATGTAATTCTACAGTAACACACAGTGTTAACAGAGAAGTCATTAGGTCATGGAGCAATGTATCATTTAAAAACAGTATTTATTTCCTCTGCAAAAACATAATTCCATGCCTTGCTCTGCTGCCCTGGCATCACCCTACTGCATAAAGGGCATAAAATAAATCAGCCTAATCCTGGCATTGATTAGAAGGGCAGAGTAGACACCGACAATACCAGAAAAAATATTCACAGAGTGCTGCTGCCCATAAAAAAAATGACCACTGTCATCAGGTAATAGCAACCAGTCTTGAAAAAAATAATTTAAGTTAAGTGCCACCTGGCTGGTAGCCAGTGTTAAGTTATGGTAAGGGGGCTGGGACATCAAACAGAAGTCCAATGAAGAACAGATGAAGCCCCCACATACACATGGACTGGGACCCTGGGTTCTCATTGTAGGTAAAAGCTGTTCAAGTGTTACAGTTTCTAAGCTGGCATTGTCTAGGTTTTATCGTTCTTCAATAGCGATTTGTTTTAGAACTTAAAAGACTTGGTGTGGACAGGAAAATTAGTTGTCCACCTTCACTTTTCACGATGGATGTGAAGCTGTGTTCACTTTGATTTAACAATCATGTGCAGGACAGTTTAAGGAACAAGATGTTGTCTTGCACAGGAGTGAATGAACAAATGCATCTTTACCTGATTTACTAAGCTAAGTACACGTTTTTTACTCCTTATAGTATAACTAAAGGCATTTTTTTTTCACTGCTATTTGTGTCCCTGTTGGAGAGTTTTATCCCCATTTGTCCTGTTCACTGTAATCACAGAAAGTGAAAGAACATTCCAGATTTGGGATTGTCACCATTACAGGAGTACAGTGACGGCTGGTGGGGTTTTTTTTGGATGGGGGGTGGCAAACAACCCCCCCCATGTCTGCCGATCGGTCCGGCACTTACCCCATCTACCGTAGGAGGGTAGCGGGTGGTGGGTGGGGGCTCCATGCCCCCTTCTCCATCGGCAGCTTCCAACGTGTGGCTCCTCCCCTCCTCCTAGGCATCCAATAGGATCCCCTGTCCTTTCAGCCAGTTGGGTGACGCGTCTCAAAACCCGCTTCCTGATTAGCCAGGAGGAGGATCAGTGTTACAATAGCAAATCTTTTGCTGTTGTAACACACCTGGGTGGGCTCCGTTCGCATTCTCTGCGCCCCAAGCCCACCCTATTTTGAAGCCTATTAGAGCCTCTGGCTCTAATCAGGTGCTTCAAATAAAACCCCGCCATTGTAATTCATGCATCCGGCATCCTGCAAGGGGCTGGACGCATGGATGGGGGAGGCCACAATGGATAGGGGGGCGACGCCCTGCAGGAGTAGAAGGGGAACCTTCTGATGGGGACACTAGTTCTGGTGACAACCAGGGATTCCATCACTCTGGAAGGACTTCCTGTCACTTTCAATTTTGGCTATGGGGAAGGAAGTGAACATAAATATCCACAATGGGACACCATTGGCAAAAGAGTAGACTGATAGGAGATATAACCCTCCCTTTACCACTTTAGCTCCAGAAGTTTTACCCCCCCTTCATGACCAGGCCATTTTTTGCGATATGACACTGCCTTATTTTAACTGACAATTGCGTAGTCTTGCAACACTGTACCCAAATAAAATGTATGTTCTTTTTTCCCCACAAATAGAGCTTTCTTTTGGTGGTATTTGATAACCTCTGCGTTTTTTTATTTTTTGTGCTATAAACAAAAAAAAGACAGACAATTTTTTACTTTCTGCTATAAAACATATCCAATAAAAAGAATAAAAACAAATCTAATTTCATCATCAATTTAGGCCAATATGTATTCCGATAAATATTTTTGGTAAAAAAAAAAATCCCAATAAGCGTATATTAATTGGTCTACATATTATGGGAATTTTTTATTTTTGGCAGGGATCAGCTTCTTTTAGCAGGACTGCAATATTGCAGCAGACAGTCGTAACTGACACTTTTTCTGAACCAGTGACACTAATACAGTGATCAGTGCTAAAAAAAAATGCACTGTCACTGTACTAATGACACTGGCTGGGAAGAGGTTAACATCAAGGGCGATCAAAGGGTTAACTGTGTGTCTGACCAGTGTTTTAGTGTACTGTGGGAGGTGCTTTTACTAGAGGAAGGCATGGATCCATGTCCCTGCCTTGCAGGAACACAGTATTTATAATCACAGCGGGAGCATGCCGCCAATGGCACGCATGCGTGCCTTGGACCCGGAAGTCTCAGATCACGTACTAGGTACATGATCTGGCGCAGCAGTGCTACCTTGCCGCCGTATAAGTTATACAGGCGGCAAGTGGTAATTGATCCAAAAGGTAAAAAAAGTTTTGCCTTTAGTTCAATTTCAATTAAATGAACCCTCAATATACTCAACTGTTTTTCAGTCACTAAATTCATTTGACATGTGAAGTGTATCACCACCTTACCAATCTTTAGATGTGGTGTTTGCATTCCAATTAAACCAGACAACAGATGCCAGCAACCATCCATACTGTGGTTGGATTTCAGTATACAGAAACAAGCTGAACAAGCACCTGGCTGTGTGGCATGGACAAGCATGGACCCAGCCAGAGCGGTAATGATCATTTTGGTGTTGATTTATTAAAGGCAAGTAGATTGTTCACTTTGCAAGAAAAAGTGCACTTTACAAGGGAATTAGCCCCAGAGCTTAGTAAATGAGTTGAAGCTCTGTTGACTTTGATCATCATGTGCAAGAAAAAATACTATCGGGCTGATTTACTAAAACTGGAGAGTGAAAAATCAGCTTCCAGGTTTTTAGTGAAAGCTTAATTAACCACCTCAATACAGTGCACTTACACCCCCTTCCTGCCCAGACCAATTTGCAGCTTTCAGCGCTCTCACAATTTGAATGACAATTACTCAGTCATGCAACACTGTACCCATATGAAACTTGTGTCCTTTTTTTCACACAAATAGAGCTTTCTTTTGGTGGTATTTAATCACTAGTGGGTTTTTTATTTTTTGTGCTATAAATAAAAAAGCCCATAAATTTTGTGAAAAAAAAGCCTTTTTCTTTGTTTCTGTCGTAAAATTTTGCTAATTAGAAATTTTTCTTCATAAATGTTGTCCAAAATTTATACTGCTACATATCTTTGGTAAAAATAAGCCAAATTAGTGATTATTATTTGGTCTTTGTGAAAGTTATAGAGTCTACAAACGATGGTGCCAAGCTCTGAAAAATGATCACACCTGATCAGGCCTTCAGTACATCAGGTGATTCTCATTTCTTGAGACACTAACACGTCAGGAAAGTACAAATACCCCCCAAATTACCCTTTTTAGAAAGTAGACATTCCAAGGTATTAAGTAAGTAACATGGTGAGGTTTTTTTTAAGTTGTCATTTTTTCCCACAATCCTTTGCAAAATTAAGATTTTTTTTTTTTTTTTACAAAATTGTATATTATCAGGTTCTCACACACAGCAAATGCATACAACAAATTACACCCCAAAATACATTCTACTACTCTTCCCGAGTATGGTGATATCACATGTGTGAGACTTTTATACAGCCTGACCACATACAGAGGCCCAACATTGAAGTAGCACCTTCAGGCGTTCTACAAGCATAAATGACACATCTCATTTCTCAACCACCTGTTACACTTTCGAAGGCCCTGGAGCACCAGGACAATGGAATTGCCCACAAAATGACCCCATTTTTGAAAGCAAACACCCCAACGTATAATCTATGAGGCATAATGAGTCTTTTGAATGGTTCATTTTTTTCCAGAAGTTTTTGGAATATTTGGGAAAAAAATGAAAAAGCAAAGTTGTCAATTTCTAAGATTTTTCTAACACAAAGCATGTATATAGCAAAAATTACACCCCAAAATACATTCTGCTACTCTTCCCGAGTATGGTGATACCACATGTGAGACTGTTACACAGCCTGGCCAAATACAGAGGCCCAAAATTGAAGTAGTACCTTCAGGCGTTCTATAAGCAAAATTACACATCTCATTTAATTCCTACCTATCACACTTTTGAAGGTCCTGGAGCACCAGGACAGTGGAATTACCCTCAAAATTACCCCATTTTGGAAAGCAAACACCCCAATGTATATTCTAGGAGGCATGGGCTGCAAATAGGTACTCAGGTACTCTGATGGGCTGCAGGTAGGTACTCGGGTATTCTGATGGGCTGGAGACAGGTACTCGGGTAACTTGATGAGCTGCAGACAGGTACTTGGGTACTCTGATGGGCTGGTGACTGGTATTCAGGTACTCTGAAGGGGCAGTGACAGGTATTCAGTACTCATATGGACTGTGAAAGGGACTCGGGTACTCATATGGAGTGTGACAGGTACTCAGGTACTCGGGTACTCAGATGAACTGTGACAGGTATTCGGGTACTCAGATGGCCTGGGACAAGTACTCGAGTACTCAGATGGACTGTGACAGGTACTCAGGTACTCGGGTACTCATAAGGACTGTGACAAGTACTCAGGTACTCATATGGACTGTGACAGGTACTCGAGTACTCAGATGAACTGTGACAGGTACTCAGGTACTCATATGAACTGTGACAGGTACTCATGTACTCGGGTACTCAGATGAACTGTGACAGGTACTCGGGTACTCAGATGGACTGTGACAGGTACTCGGGTACTCAGATGGACTGTGACAGGTACTCATATGGACTGACAGGTACTCAGATGAACTGTGGCAGGTACTATGATGGGTGATGACAGGTTCTCTTTATGGGGGGGGGCAATCAGTGTGATTTGTGTACACTGTAAGCGGTAACGCGTGTCTCCATGGCACGCCACCACAGAAGGAACAGGGATGCGTGCGCACGATCACACGCATTCCCTGTTTAAATGGAGGGCCGTCATATGACGCCCCCCCAGAACTGGAGCCGTGCCGCCTGGCCGTCATATGACGGACAGTGGGCGGCAAGCGGTTAAACAATCTGGCTATCATCCACCGCTGCACCCGATTTTGCAATCTCCAGTTTTATTACATCAACCCCTATATTTTTTTTTTCTTGCACATGATTGAGAATTATTTGCAAAGTGAAATTCCACCACATTCACTAAAATTCCCTTGCTAAATGCAATATTCCTATCACTTTTCTTTAGTAAATGAACCCCTTTGTCTTAGAAAGGTGATGGCTGCATTAGATTTCAAGTTTTTTCCCTTTTCTTCATCAGATGATCATGAAAGTAATACACGTCTTGTCCTAAGGTGATATCACGCACATGCTGTACTGTATCTATATAGGAGCAGCAATGTCACCCTAGGCAGCTCACTCCTGATCTGCACTGCAAAAAAACCTCTTCCCGCTCATGTGCTAACAAAGGACTTGTTGACAAAAAAAGAGCAGAGTGAAGAAAGATAAGGTTATCAGTCTGCTGCTTTCCCTTTACTGTCCAATCATAGACTGGAAGCTAAGACAAGAGGATTGTGTAAATTTCAGATATAAATGGAAATACAAATCCTTTGACAGTTAAAGTACTGTAACTCTTAAATATGATGGTTAATAAGTAGCTTCTGGTAACCAGGTAAAAATTTTAATCACGGCGGTCATTGTCTTTCTTTAAATTCATCCATGGGTAGCAGATATGACAGGTAATTAATTCAAAAATATGTACCACACATATCAAATATCTGGCCCATTGAACACTTAGAATTGGGAAATCCATCCTTGAAACTGACAAACATTATATGTTTCTTGAGACTTTGATTGAATGGCGCATTCTCTGGACCTATTTCTTAATACCCAGGAATTCTGCTTTAAGACAGTGCAAAATGTACTAATAAATAGTAGCTAATCAGATTTATTTTACTGGAGTCAGATCAGGACAATATGAATCTGGACATGAGTGCTGGCTGCACTTTAGACTGGACCGCATTTAGCAAGTGATGTTCTGCACTCATGGGATCCCTCCTCCGGATCGTTTTTCTTTTGAAATCTCCACAGCCTTTCATAGATGATAAAATTTGGCCTAACTCTGGAACTGAAACAAAGGTAATTTATTTTTTTTCTCTTATCTGACTCTGATTAAACAGAGGTTTTTCTTTTTCACGTTTTGTCAGACCAGCTTCGAGATATTGTTTTTGTTTGGTTAGGATTAGATACTGAACTCAGCAGAAAGTCAGCTATTTTTGCATTAACTTCCAAACAAAGCTGTATATGTGTGTGACAAAAGCATTACTACACTCAAATGTTGAGTTTTGATAGACAAAGGTTTCTTTATTGTCTCCTCACGCATCACCAACTTACTAACAGACATATCAGCCTGTATGTCACATCACTTCCTCGAACTCAACCTATCCAAAACCGAACTCATGATATTTCCTCACCCACGTGCCACTTCCCCTGATTTCTCTGTCAATATCAACGACTCAACTATCAACTTGTTCCCCCAACGCCAAGGTCCTAGGTGTAATCCTGGACTCCGAGCTAACCTTTCAGCCCCACATCCAATCGCTATCCAAAATTTGCTGCCTCAACCCCCGCAACATATCCAAGATACGCCCCTTCCTAACCAATGTCACCACAAAACTTCCAGTCCACTCCCTTGTCATCTCTCGTTTCAACTACTGCAACTCCCTCCTCACTGGCTTACCTCTAAATAGGCTATCCCCACTTCACTCCATCATGAACACTGCTGCCAGGCTCATCCACCTCACAAACCGCTCAGTATCTGCTATACCCCTCTGCCAATCACTCCATTGGCTGCCACGCAACCAACAAATTAAATTCAAGATACTAACGATAACTTACAAAGCCATCCACAACCTGGCCCCAGATACATTACTAACCTAGTCTCAAAATACCAACCTGATCGTTCTCTTCACTCCTCCCAAGACCTTTTATTCTCTAACTCCCTTGTCACCCCATCCCATGCTCGCCTCCAGGACTTCTCCAGAGCCTCTCCCATCCTCTGGAATGCTCTACCCCAATCTGTCCGACTTTCTCCTACTCTGTCCACTTTCAGACGATCCCTGAAAACTCATCTCTTCAGAGAAGCCTATCTGGCCCACACCTAATAACTGTACATTTATTTTCTCCATCAGCACATCCCCCATAGTTATTACCTCTTGTATCCCTTGACCTTCCCTCTTAGATTGTAAGGGCTAAGGAGCAGGGCCCTCTGATTCCTACTGTATTAAAGTGTATTGTATTTGTACTGTATAACCTCAAGTTGTAAAGCGCTGCATAAACTGTTGGTGCTATATAAATCCTGTATAATAATAATGTCTTGAATGTCTCAGGAACTATAATTTTGAGGCCTCTAAACCTAAATTCCCACACACCTTCTACCACCTTTACAAGGAGGATCGCAGAAAGATAAAAAGACAGTGGGAACAAATTTAAATTAAAAAAAAATGAAAACAACAGTGCAAATTAATTATAATAATTATAATTATTCATGTATTCATTTTTTTTTCTTAACAGTAAAACCATACAGGAAATCAAAAAGCCTTCCAACCAAATCAGTGCATAGCACAGTAAAGCCTTAAACTGAAGATAGTCACGTGTTTCATTCAATCATATCCTGAAAATAATAGGACTGTTCCTCATTTCAGGACAGTGGGCTAAAACATGCAAATCATTCCTTTATGCCCCACAGCCAAATGCACTTCAAGAACTGCTGGTGTATATTTAAATGTAGCCAAATATTATAGATAGTTATTGCAAACTTCAGCTGTTTTAGGCTTTTTGGATCTCGTTAATGCAGTATATGGAAATCATGGCTTCTATGGAGTAGGACTTAGAAACCCAATGACAAGTGGACACAAATTAGGAGCCCATAACATGGGTTTGTGGCCGTCACGTTTTTAAACAAAGCTTTACTTTTAAAATTGTATTTAAAAAAAAAAGAGTGGGCTTGTCACGAGGCTTCTAAGAGGGAAACATGTTTTCCCACACGTGTCGGGGTCTATAAAAACCCCTGATGTGAAAAGTCCCGCTCACAATTGTCTTGGACTGGCTTAGCTGAGCTCCTGGCTATAATACAGAGCTATAATACTATAGCTCGCCAAGCCGTGACAGGACATGAAATCTCTTGTGTGGAAGGTATTGGAGAAGGCAGCCTCTGAAGCGCAGGCGAATGGCTTCGGCGGTGCCTGGCATTGGCCGAAGAGGATCCAGCATGCAGAACAGCGATTGAAGGACAGATGTTTCCCCCTAGAATATCGGAGGCAGAAGACGGGACCCAACCAGCAACTCCTACCTCAGCCCGGAGCTCCCCTGCTCCCAGAGGGATGGGTCCCGCCCAGCTGAGGGAGAAGAAGATGACGTGCCGATGATTCAGCGCGCCGGCCAGCATATCAAAAGAGGGAGGCATGTCTTCTCTCCCTCCCTGATACGCAGCACTGAAAGAAGAGGACAAGCTCGCCGTTCCCCGCCTACACCTTGCGCGACTCCTCCCACAGCCACTTTATCTTCGCCCACCTCCAGACAGTCTCCGCCCACAGCACGTGTTTCTCAGCGCACAACAGAGGCATCTCCGCCCCTGGCTGCAGCACGTTCACAGCAAGTGCCTCCGGTTGCTACAGCAACAGCATCACAAGCATCCAGGCCATCTAGGATGGATGCAGTGAGGGCCCTTTCTAATGCAGCATCCCCAGCAAGGTCTGCTACCAGTAACCTGCCATCTCCAGGTGATAAAATTCCGGTAATCTGTAGGAATACGGAGCCTAGTCAGGCGGGTGAGTCTTCTCAAGATAAATCGATCAAAAATTTACTTTTATCTTTGCATAAGTTCAATGAAGTTTTATCTGTCCAACATTCTGTGTCTGTCTCGCCTTCTCCTGTGAATGTCTGGTCTACTTCCAGTTCTAATATTAATCCGGTTCCTGTAATTACTAACATCCCTGTCAGTATGCCTTTATCTGTTCTGAGGTTTATTTTAAAGAGGCTTTGCCATGTGAAATGTCTCCTTTAGGATTTCACTTGGCTCCCTCTGTTAAAGATAAGATTTGGAAAGGCGAATTTTTAGACTTGTTATCTTTATTACCTACTTCAAAAGACTTTTCAAACAAAAGTGATAAAAGATCTGAAGACGACGTTGAGGATTATAGGCGCTGTCCCGTTTCTAGATCATTTTTTAATTGGTTGCAGGCTTTCTGCATCTTTTCTGCGGTGATGGGCGAGAAGCATCCTCAAAAGTGCAGTGGGTCGTTTCAACATTTGGAACACATATTGGAAGCTTATAAAAGCTTTGGCGGTATGGGATGGTTTAATTACGATGAATCTTTCCGTTAAAAGATTGCTATTTATCCTAATATTAAATGGCGTAACAAGGACCTTGGATTGTGGTTAAACGTCATTATTCCTCAAAAATCTGCCTTTTTAAAACATCAAAAACAAACACTTGCCACTGTTTCTAGCTCAGTTTCTGTATATAAGGAAGGTACATGTTTCACGTATAATGAATCTCAGTGCAAATGGTTGACTTCATGTCGTTATCGACATGAATGTTGCTTTTGCTTTGGAAACCATCCTGTTTCCAAGTGTTTTAAAAGATCCGCTAGCACTCAATTCAGGGATCATTCAAAAAGCCTGCACGCCAGTGAGGTTGTCCGCAATGCATCATTGGCTAATGCTATACCCTTAAAATGTAGACAAAAAGACTACATATACCATGCTGTCAGAAAAAAGATATAGCAGCCAGCACAGCAGTGTAAAAAAGAAACAATCAAAAAAGTGAAAAAATGTGCAGTGCTAAAGAATTATATCAATGGAAATAAGGGTAATCAACATAACAGAAATATATATATAAAATGTGATCAATTGACAAAAAATAATAAAGTGAGAAATAATTGAATATATATTGACAAATACTCAAAAAATAATGTGCATTTGTGATAATGGAGGACCGCAAAAGGTCATAGTAAGTCCCAAAAATATGTGATGCAACCAAATAAGTGACAATCACTGTAATCCGTAATAAACATCAAGGTGAGTGATGAGTGACATGAAGAATCCACCACCAGAAATACCAGTCTCTTACCAGAAAGATTGGACTTGTGCAAGCATACACCTGACAAGCCAATCAAGCTTTTAGGGGTACCGAGAGGCACCTAATCCTTGCATATGCTGTAACCTCCGGGTGGGCGTTCCAAATGATGGATTCAGCAGAACAGATGTAAACTCAGTCCAGAGATGGATCAACCAAACTGTGGGAGTGAAAGGGAGAAGAGGGGGGGCACATAGTGTAATTCCGTAAAAGATATTTATTAAGAACAAAAACATAAGAATTACACTTACATTTTCCAATAAAATAACAAGCGCTTCAAAGTAGGACAGTAATTGTGGACCAGCAATGAATACCGAAGCGTTTCGCCTCAACAGGCATCATCTGTTTCGCCTCAACAGGCATCAACACCCCAGTTGATGCCTGTTGAGGCGAAACGCGTTGGTGTTCGTTGCTGGTCCACAATTATGCTCTGTACACACGGTCGGATTTTCCAATGGAAAATGTGCGATCGGAGCTTGATGTTGGAAATTCCGACCGTGTGTGGGCTCCATCTGACTTTTTCCATCGGAATTTCCGACACACAAAGTTTGAGAGCAGGCTATAAAATTTTCCGACAACAAAATCCGTTCGCATAAATTTCGACCTTGTGTGGACAATTCCGACTCACAAAGTGCCACACATGCTCAGAATAAATTCTGAGATGGAACTGCTCGGTCTGGTAAAATTAGCTGCAATGTTTTAAATTGTTTAATGCAGCGCACTCTCTTCTTCTTTATAATGCTAGAAAAATGAAGTTGTTTTGCTGCTCATATTCACACAGAGCTCTCACAAACTTCTTTCTTTATTATTTTTCGTGATTTCATGAATATAATATTTTGATTAGTCACATCTCCCGAAAATAATTTTTTTTAATGTTTTTAGATTTTGTTTTTTTTTTTTGTTTTTTAAATCCTGATCTCCTGTTATTTTTTTAACTAATTTTTTTTTAACTCCAGAATAGTTTTGGGTGTGTTTTGTGTGTCAAGTTACCACAACACCATTATTATCTTGTATTATTTAATCTCAAGGATGTTGCTTGGTGTTGGTGTCTCTTGTTAATTTCACATTGTATTTTTGAAATGTACCTGACTCCTCACAAACAAACTGTCCTTTTTGAAGGAAAACACACATAGGCAAGTATTATTAAAAAAAACAAAAAAAAAAAAAACATTTATTAAGGGGTCCTAACCAAAGAAAGAGGGAAGGCAACGCTGGAGAAACAGTAAAAATTGGCGAAGCCTTTGGCCCCCAGGGCACACATCAACTATTTTAAGGCAAAATTGTTGGCCTTAAGAGTCCATATATAAGGGAGTACAATCTGGTCCAGAAGTCCAAGAGATCATGAACAGCAGCAGATTACATGTATGTCCCCAGGCTGTGGTCATACAAGAGCCTGCATCTTTTGTCAGAACAGACTGAACCCAGGCCATCACTTTCTTGTCTTCCTTCCACTCTTCCTTGCAGGCTGTGTCTGTGGTGTTGGAGTTGTGGCAGGAGGAGGAAGAGGATGATGTAACTCACAAAGGTGTGTAATGGGTGTTATTTCGCCCCTCACCCCCTTAGTTAATGTTTTATAAAGGATTTCCTCACACATGAGGCGTTGGCCCTCCTGCATGTCCTGCAGTTTTGTGGCAGCCATGCAGGCAAAGGCCTCTTCACGAGTGGGGGTAGCTCGGAGGGACACAGAAGCCTCCTGAATTAGCCTGAGTGCTGAATCCTCCGCGTTACTCCCCTTCCTGGGTCTTTTGGTTGGAAGGCGGAGGCGAGGAACCTGGGATTCTGTGAGGCTCCTATTGGGCCCGGCCACCTTCTGGCTGCCACTTAGCCCCACCTCCTCCTGGCTGCCACTAACCCCCACCTCCTCCCTTCTGGCTGCCACTAACCCCCGCCTTCTCCTGGATGCCACATTCCACAGCCTCCTCCTGGCTGCCACATTCCACAGCCTCCTCCTGGCTGAGGTCTTCCTGTGTATGAAAAATAGTTTTAGTTTTTTCTTCATCAATCACACACAATTTTCATCTCATGACTATTACAAATTGAATGTTAACAAATATAAAAGACTATCATTCTGAGCCCAGCACTTTTCATTCTTTCCAATTATTTTTGCCCACTACTGTCTATTGATATGTAAAACACTTTATTAAATCAGCAATTAGTGATCAATAATAACATCTAGTAAACATTTATGTTTTGCCAAGAAATCTGTAGAACAATGCTATACCTGGCTCAAGCTGGGCTCCTCCACTTCTTCCTGGCTGGAAGTCCCAGGTTGGACATCGGAAGCCTCAGCTGGGGTGGAAGATAGGGTGGAAGGAAGAGTGGAAGGAAGGGTTGAGAGGGATTCCCTGACTTCAGTCTGGTCTGTCAGAAATCGCAGTCTCTCATAGTACCAGAGCCTGGGAACATAAACATCATCTGCTGCAGCTCCGGATCTCTGGGAATCCTGGACCTTCTTGCACTCCCTAAGATATGTACTCCTCAGGCCATCAATTTTGGCTTTTAAATAGGGGATGGTTGCCGTGGGGATCACCGGCCTCACCAACTCCAGCAGTTTCTCCAGAGCTGCCTGCCTCTTTATGATTATCTTTATGATTATAATACGGGTGTTTCACCTGCCGAAGACAGGGCAGCTCCCTGTATTTGTCTATGAACAGGGGGAGGAAGATGTGGTCATTGAAGCCATCCATTTTATCTGCAATACACAAGACAAACCCTAATGTCAGGTTAAAGTCTCCTAATCTTGTCCCAATATAGGCCTCAATCTATAAGCAGTATAGGCCCAAGTTTAAATGTTACCTTCGTTATCACGATCGACGCTTCCGATAATCCTTCCTTCGCTCACAGATCGTACGTACGACGCACGCGTGTTACGCTTTATATACACTGCGCATGCATGAAACTCCGCCCGCCCCTGACGTTCTTTCTAGTCTATTACCCGCCCCTTCTCTTTCGGCGCAGTGGGGAAGAGCACATGGCAGAGACAGAGCAGGTGCGTGATAATTACAGCAACGAGAAGGAGGAGGAAAGCCCGGAGCCAGAAACGTCACGAGAAGAGAAGATTTAAGGCATCAAATATGGCTTTTGTGGAGATGGTGGACATATGGAAGAGGGCCGACTATGATGGGAAGTATGGACCTTACCCCAACCCAAATGTCAGAAAGGCCACGATCATGGCGAAAGGTGTGAAGAGTCTGCACAGGAATTTTGGGGTTCGACAATCCAAGGATCAACTGAGGAAGCGGTGGTCGGACCTCTAATTAAGGGAGCACGATCAGTATAGAAGGATCAGGAGAGTTCTGCATAAAAGTAAGTAGTTGTCCTGTGTTCCTATTCTTTATTTTTATTACGCTCGTGCTGCTCCATGTGCTTTTCTTTACTGTTGTACATTTTAAAATGGCAACTTTTATGTTCATGGACACATTATTCGTTCGTAGGAAATTGTTCATTCGGCCACTAAAACACCATGTTTTGTCCAGATGCAATTCAATAAATTTTTTATGCCCTACTTCTCTTAAAATAAGTTTGTTGTCTAGATGGGTTTGTAACTAGAATGAAATGCAAACTAGATTCTGTGTAAGGAAAGTACACTCAGCAGCTGTTTACACATCTGGACGCTGGAGCACTAGTGTGGGACACAAGAATGCCCTTTTTATTATGGGGCCCCACACAGGTGCTCCAGTGTATACTGTAGGGGTGTCTCCATCTGTGAAGCTTGCACAAAACAGGTAAGTATTCAAGCTTGACAAAGGACAAAAATATTTCTTCATTTTGGAACTCAAAACAGACAATTGCACCCCACTTCCAAGCAATGTTTCATATTCCTATTTCTGGCCTCAAATATCTGTGTGCTAAGTATACCTATTTTTTTCATATAGGAGAGAAAGGACTTGGAGGACACCACTCATCAGAGGAGACCACGGACCCCCCACCTCAGGAAGAAGTGTTAATCCCCCAAACACAACCAGAGGAGGAGGAGGGAGACATTGTAGAAATTGTCACCACAACAGGTGAGTGTCTGCGACCACAGCTTCAGATAAGAGATGGATGCCTGCATATTTATAATACATGGTGTGTTTTTTAATTTTTTTATTTTAGGTGATCGTGATGTTGTGGAAGAGGAATGTAAGTGCCCAGATCCTCATCGGGGAGATAATGGGGTGTAATAGGGATTTAGAAAACATTAAGCAAAACATCAATGATGTTCAAAACAAAATGAAGAACATCACTGATGTTTTAGGGAGAATATAAAACACCCAGAAATCCCTAACTTATTCCATGTTTATTGTTGTTTTTATGAATAATTTTTGACATATTATCGAAAAGCCAAATTTTGAAGAAGCACTCTGTGTCAACATGTGCTATCTGCCATCACGGGAGATCAACATACACGTTTTGTGGGTGCAACCCCTTCCTCAATAATAAAGTAGCTGAGAGGAAGGGGTTGCACCCACAAAACACGTCCATTGATCCCCCATGATGGCAGCTAGCAAATGTTGACATTAGGCAATTTGTGTGCATCTTCAAAATTTGGCTTTTCCAGGGGTGACATCACAACATCTGCTGAACGCAATATCAAACACAGTTTATAAATACTCATGTCTGATATTGCCTTCATTTTCTATAAAAGTTGAACTTTGTAAGTTCCAGAGTTGTGTATTTTTTTATTGTTTAAAACATGCCTGTTTTACCTTAAAAGGCAATTTCTACTTATTATTATAATGTGACCTATAAAATTGTTATACAACAAACATGTTGGTTTGTTAAAAAACCCTTTTATAAACGCACATGTGATTGTGGTTGGATTAAAAAGATTGATAATCAACAATGTGTGGCTTCTTCTTTCAATGCTCAAAAGCATTTTTTGGAGTATAAAGTTGTTTTTTTCAGTGACAATGGGGGTTATTTACTAACGGCAAATCCACTTTGCACTACAAGTGCAGTTTCAGTGCAGTCTCAAGTGCACTTGTAGTGCAAAGTGGATTTTCCTTTAGTAAATAACACCCAACAGTGCTTTCTAATTTTACATAATCCTGCCATTTTCAGGACTCCACAAATTTCGGTCATGGTGAGCTAAAAGAAAGCCAAGCAGTAAATCAAAGCAAATATTTGTTAAGTTTAAAATATATTTTTATTTAAAAAATGTCTCAGACATTGTCTGGCATATCGATGGCCCCCCTACCTGCAAAGTATTCCATGCATCTTAGACAGACCTCACGGGCACTCTGGGGGGGCAAGCCAGGACGGCCAGTTTCAAGCGCCGTCAGGGTTGGTTCATTCTGAATTCCGGCCTCAGGCCCAACTGAGGCAGCATAGTTCACAGAATTTCTCCTTAAAAAATTGTGGAGAACACAGCAAGCCAGGATGATGTGATTACGTTTATATTCCGCCATGTATATCAGTGTAAGAATTAGGCGGTAATTAAAAACCCTCTGGTCTGGGGTGAGGATCCTCATAGGGAGGTGGTCCCCCAGCGCAAACACTTCATACGCAATGAATACGAATGAGAGTCCTTCCACATTGTCTTCTGGAGGTGGTAAATCCAAGCTGCCATTCTGGAGACACCTGTAGAACTCCATGTGGGCGGTGACTCCACCATCTGACATCCGGCCATTCTTCCCCATGTCCGCATACAGGAACTCGTAAGTAGCTGACACCACCGCCAACATCACAATACTATTGAAATTGAACCCCTTGTAATTATAATAGTATGACCCCGAGTTGGGGAGGTGGTACTATGTGGACGTGTTTCCCATCAATTGCCCTGACGCAGTTGGGAAAGTCCCACCGCTTGGCAAAGTGGGAGGCCACAGTCTGCCATTCCTGTGGGTTGGAAGGAAACTGTTGAGTAAAACAAGAAAAAAAAATTAATCATTTTGCACAAAAACATGGAAAGCAGATTAGACACAAACGTTCTTGGCAAACATCAGTATAGCATTTATTTTAGGGAGTATTTAAAGACAAAGGTATAAGGTCCACTTATCAGATTCCCCCCCCCTCTCATGGGCCATTTCAAAATTTTAGGGGGGGAGATGTTTTGGACAGGTAACCCTCTCCACTTCATTGAGAGATGAATGCCTAAATAATGTGTATTACTTTGGCCAGCGCCTCCTTACTTACACTATTGGCAGCCCACTGGACAGGTAAGAAGTGTCATAATACAAAGATATAAATACACACTGTACACATTTTAGCACATTTTTACTTTCTGCTATTACCTATCAAGATAATAATAGGATAAAAAAACTTTGAACAGTACCATTTGAAAGTATTCAGGCAGGCCCTTGCACTACATGCTTTGGGAAATTCATCCACAAATCTGACCACAAAAGAGGTGGGTATATAGTGTGTATGGGTTTGGCAAAGTCAGCAGATAGAGGATTGGTATCAGCTGAGTTAGCAGTTGGGGGGAGGGAGGGTTCCAAATGATTTTGGGACCCAAAAAAAAACCCTCTGCCACTCTGCCTGAATTTAAAGCACAAATCACATTTTTACATATTTTAGGGGGTATGTAGGGTAAAGCACTACTATGGAGCTGACAAAATACATTGTTAAGTGACTAGACGAGGTGGATATAGGCCAGGAGAGCATGCTGGGGAGGTAAGTGAAGGCAAATATGTATGAAGGACAAAATTTTTTTTTTTTTAAAAACCAGCATGCATGAGGACAAAGGGGACATTCACATCATATTACAATCATGGTAATTAGGGAATGAGGAAAGAAATACAATATATTCGCAAACATTAAATACAATAAAAAATGTGATGTTAAAGGATAAAAATCTTACCTTAATATAGTCCTTATGCAGGACCTGGATGATGGCAGAACAGGTCTCTGGGATAATGATCCCCAGAGCCTGGGGGGAGATGCCTGTCGAGAACTTGAGGTCCTGCAGGCCTCTCCCCATCGCCAAGTACCGCAATGTGGTGACAAGCCTCTGCTCCGGAGTGATGGCTTGCTTCATGCAGGTATCCTGCCTGCTGATATAAGGGGTCAGCAAAGCCAGCAAACTGTGAAATACGGGGTCCGTTATCCGGAGAAAGTTCCTGAAATCGTCAGGATTATTCTCACGGATCTCACGGAGCAAAGGCATGTGACAGAACTGGTCACGCTGGAGCAACCGATTCTTGGTCCATGAACTCCTCCTTGCCCTGTTCATGGACTGGGCTTGTGTCAAAGTAAGAACACCAAGCCCCCACACAGCACAAACTCTACGATGAGTACGTACAGGCAACATGGCTAGAAAACGGTCGATTGGTCAGAACGAAGTAACAGAATTCACTGAAGAACAGCAAGGCCTGTGAAGAGCGACCTGAAAATCAGTAACGAACGGACAAGAACACAATGAAAAATCAACAGAAACTCACTGCACGCACTGAAGAAC
Source organism: Aquarana catesbeiana (assembly GCF_042186555.1). NCBI lineage: Eukaryota > Metazoa > Chordata > Amphibia > Anura > Ranidae > Aquarana > Aquarana catesbeiana. Next base: position 682,166,591 of record NC_133324.1, read on the forward strand.
AGATACAAACCCACAAGCACAAACTGAACACCAGAAATACGATCTATAAACCACAAGTCTGAAAAAGCGCGAATCGTCTCTCACCAAACTTTTACTAACACGAGATTAGCAAAAGGAGCCCAAAGGGTGGCGTGCTTGGTATTGAACTGCCCTTTTATAGTTTCTTCGTACGTGGTGTACGTCAGCGCGTTCTTGACGTTCAGAAATTCCGACAACTTTGTGCGACCATGTGTATGCAAAACAAGTTTGAGCCAATATCCGTGGGAAAAAACTATGGATTTTGTTGTCGAAATGTCTGATCAGTGTCCGACCGTGTGTACAGGGCATTACTGTCCTACTTTGAAGCGCTTATTATTTTATTGGAAAATGTAAGTGTAATTCTTATGTTTTTCTTCTTAATAAATATCTTTTACGGAATTACACTATGTGCCCCCCCTCTTCTCCTTTTCACTCCCACGGTTTGGTTGATCCATCTCTGGACTGAGTTTACATCTGTCCTGCTGAATCCATCATTTGGAACGCCCACCCGGAGGTTACAGCATATGCAAGGATTAGGTGCCTCTCGGTACCCCTAAAAGCTTGATTGGCTTGTCAGGTGTGTGCTTGCACAAGTCCAATCTTTCTGGTAAGAGACTGGTATTTCTGGTGGTGGATTCTTCATGTCACTCATCACTCACCTTGATATTTACTATGGATTACAGTGATTGTCACTTATTTGGTTGCATCACATATTTTTGGGTCTTACTATGACCTTTTGCGGTCCTCCATTATCACAAATGGACATTTTTTTTTTAGTATTTGTCAATATATATTAATTTATTTCTCACTTCATTATTTTTTTGTCAATTGATCACATTTTATATATATATTTCTGTTATGTTGATTACCCTTATTTCCATTGATATCATTCTTTAGCACTGCACATTTTTTCACTTTTTTAATGCTTTACTCAGACAAGGGGAAAGCACGGCTGTTAATTGATGGCTTTTCCGTTGGTTTAAAACTCCCTGTATTCTCGGGCCCAGGTTGTCAATTTTCACAAAATTTGACATCAGTTTAATTAATGCTGATATTGTTAGGGTCCTTTTATCCCCCCCCCTTTTCAGAATTTCCGTGTCTCACCGTTGGGTTTGGTTCCGAAAAAGGAGCCCAATTCCTATCGCCTCATTCATTACCTTTCCTTCCCTGTTGGTAATTTTTTAAATAACGAAATTGATCTGCTTTCAGCCTCTGTCACATATGCTACTTTTGACGATGCTGTCCACATTATCAAACAATTTGGTGAAAGCGCATTATTAGCTAAAGCGGATATTCAGTCAGCTTTTAGATTATTGCCCATAGCTGCTGAGTCTTATAATTCCCTAGGTTTTTGTTTTGATGGCTATTTTTTCTATGACAAATGCCTTCCTATGGGCTGTTCTTTGTCCTGCTATTATTTTAAGTTTTTGCCTCTTTCCTTCAGTGGGTAATGATTCATGAATCTGGTTACACTGGAATAATCCATTACCTGGATGATTTCCTTTTTATTGGTCCTCCAAATTCCCTAGTTTGCTCTTTTCTCTTGCGCTTGTTTTTTCTCATATCAATATTTTTTAGTAACCCTCTTGCTATTGAAAAAAATACTTATCTATCCCCTATTATTGAATCTTTAGGTATTAGGATTAATACGTTATTGATTCAATATGAGTTCCCTTCTTTAAAGATTGCTAGGCTTGAATCTTTGATTGCAACTTTTCTGCATCATAGAAAAGTTTTATTAAAGGAGCTTCAATCTTTTTTAGGCCTCCTTTCTTTTGCGACTTACATTATGCCCATGGGCACAATATTTTCCAGAAGATTATCATTAGCCATGTCTGGTTTTAAATCTCCTTTTCCCCACATACATATCACTTCTGAAATGAGAAATGACTTGTTGGTATGGTCTCAATTTTTGATTGACTATAACAGTAGGTCATTTTTCCAGGATGGTTTTGTTTTTTCTGCTGATATTGATTTATTCACTGATTCAGCTGGTTCTTGTGGATTTGCTGCTATTTTTCGTACACACTGGTGTGCTGGCAAATGGCCTCCATTTTAGTTTTCTAACAAGGCCACTAGGAATATAGTTTTGTTAGAACTATTTCCAGTGGTGGTTGCATTAGAAATTTGGGGAGATCAATTTTCCAATAAACGCATTATTATTCATACTGATAACAAGGGTGTACTTTTCGCCTTAAATTGTCTTTCTTCAAAATCTATGTTTGTCATTAAGCTTTTACGTTACTTGGTTCTTCTATGTTTAAAATTGAATATTTGGATTAAAGCGAAATATGTGCCAGGTAAGCAAAATGTTATTGCAGATGCCTTATCTCGCTTATCTCGCAGATGGCTCTTTTCAGACAGCTTTTACCAGATGCAGATATGGTTGGGTACCTCTGTCCAAGTCATCTGTGGAACCTGATTTAGCTCCAGTCTTATCGGCTATAAAAAAATTCAATCGCCCCAAAAACATGGACTGACTACTCAGTCGCATGGGATAAATGGCTGGCTTTCAATACAGAACTAGGCCTTTCAAGTTTTTCTCCTACTGAACATTCCATTTTAGCCTTTCTTTGTTCACTTATGCATTTGAATTTCTCTTTTAATCATATTAATAAAATATTGGTTGGGGTTTCCTTTTTTCTGAAACTTCATAATTTGTCGGCATGCAATAGTTTCTTTTCCATTAGACAGGCTCTCAAAAGTTTAAAGAAGGTAAGGTTTGCACCTGACGAGCGTAGACCTATTATATTGGACATTTTATCCAAGCTTTGTTTGGTTACTTCGGATATTTGCATTTCAGAATACGAAGCGTTGTTATTTCATATAGCCTTTGTTTTAATATTCCTTGCAGCTCTTCGTATATCTGAAATGTTACCAAACAATAAACAAAGTTCGGCTGGATCACAACTATCTGAGGTTTCTGTTTTGGATGATAGAGTCCTTATTTTTATTAGGAGATCTAAAACGGATCAAGCCGGTAAAGGCCATTGGCTCAATCTATACGCTTGTGGCGACTCCGTACTTTGCTCCATCTTAGTATTTAATAGATACCTTTCTTGCAGACCAATCGGTGGGGGTCACTTTATAGTTCATCAGGACTCTTCTCCTATGATGAAATTTCAATTTTCAGCAGTTTTAAGCACTGCCTTTGTCAGCTAGGCTTTTCACATTTAAAATTTTCACCACATTCTTTTCGTATTGGAGCTGCTAGATTGGGTTTAAGTAATGCAGTCATTATGCAATTAGGTAGATGGGAATCTAAGAGATTTAATATTTACATTCATCCTAATTTATCTCTTTGATTTCTAGGTACCAAGTCTTATATTTGGATAGTTGGGCATTCATATATATATTGGGCTCACGAAAGAGCTTCTCTTTGCTGCTACGGTTCCAACCTATCCTTACCTTCAGATCAGTTTCATATTTGTTGGAAAGGCATTCGAGGTCTACATTGGACTGATCTTTTCCTTCATCTGCCTACTTTATTTCATTTTTGGCCTTATCCTTCTATTTTAATTTTTCACCTTGGAGGTAATGATGTTGGTAAGATGAAAACGTTAGACTTGATGTTTCTAATTAAACAGGATTTACACCGTTTGAAACTTTATTTTCAAAATACTTGTATTATTTTTTCTAAAATGGTTTCTCGCTTGCATTGGATTATGTTCTCCTGGATGCAAATTGCTTGAGAAAATTCAAAAGAGAGTCAATCACTCCATTGAAAAGTTCATGCCGCTACTTGGGGGGTTCTCTTTTCGTCACGTTGACTTGGAAGGAGGTTTCCCTGGTCTCTACAGACAAGATGGTATTCATCTGTCTGATGTTGGTTTAGACATCTTTAACTTAGGCCTTCAGAATATAATTGAAAGGGCCATGGTGCTTGGGTATCCGTGCTTGTTTACAACAAGCATGGCTGGTGGGGACTTTGTTTTTTAATTACCAAATCTTTGTGTTGTGTAATTTATTAATACATTTAGTCATTTAAGTGTGCAACCTACAATCCCATGACAAGTGGGCACAGATTAGGATCCCACAACATGGGTTTGTATCCGCCACGTTTTTAAATAAAGTTTTGTTTTTTAAATTTTATTAAAAGAAAAAGAGCGGGCTTGTCACAAGGCTTCTAGGTGGGAAACACGTTTTCCCACACGTGTCGCTGTCTATAAAAACCCCTGATGTGACAAGTCCCACTCACAGTTCTCCTGGATCGGCTTGGCTGAGCTCCCCCTTCCCTCCAACCCATGTCGCTGGCACCATTATGTGGTTTTGTCACCCTTGAATCAAGGGGGGACTTTGTTTTTTATAAATGTATTCATTTATAGCTCGAGTTCTATGACTGAGCAAGTTTAGAGTTTGTTTTAAATTTTGAAGTATACATTTTTTATTTATTGTTATTTGAATAAAGCTTATTAGATTTCAATACCAATAAAGGTGCCGCAGATGTTTTAATACCAAATCTTTGTGTTGTGTAATTTATTAATACATTTAGTCATTTAAGTGTGCGACCTACAATCCCATGAGACAGTATAACATTACAGGTTAAGGTGAGAAGGGACAAAAAGCCCTCCAACTGAATCCCTGCATACTGCACAGTGAAGCCTTTCTAAAAACAGAAGGTATTTACATGCCTCATTCTATCATATAGCCCAAAAATATAAGGATTATTCCTCATTATTATTTTCTTCATTTTTTTTTATTCTAACTTTTTTCCCGTCTTTTTCCTATCTGTAAAAATTAACAAACTACAAAAAGAAAAAACACAAAGAACATTGTGCAAAGCAATGTGTGAAGATTTTCTTAAAGCTGTTGTAAACCGCGGCTGGTTAAAAAAAAAACGTGCAAGGCAATTGCATATTCTGCTAGTATCCATCGCATACTAGCAAATGATGGAATACTTACCTTGGAACAAAGCTCTCTAGCAGCACGCTGTCACCACTGACATCTTCCCCCGATCTTTCTTCCGGGTTCGCACTCTCTGACTGTGTGATTGACCGGAGTCATGATTTTTGCGTGGAGCAGGCCCTTATTGATGGTAGGGGTCTGATTTGGATTATGAGCAAACCCCATATCTTTTTTTTTATTGTGCAAAGCATCACTATAACAACCAATGTCTGTGTGTCTCATCATCGAAGGAACCAATGATGTTATCAGCTGCCAGGACACAGACAGGCTGGCCCATGCAGCATTCTTGATTGCTAGAAGATAGATTACCACCAGTGTCGTAGCAACCACTGGGGGGAGATCAAATGCACAGCTCTGAACAGGAAGTTGTCACATTTAGTGGTGATAGTAATACTAAGTATATGACTTCCTGGAGCACCTGGAGGTTTGCTTTGGAGGCAGGTGAACAGGCTGTATAGTTTGCCCAATCAGCAATGGCAAACAAGATTTTGCAGTGAAGGCTGCGTTACCTCAAACTTGAACTCCATTCCTATTCATTGACACATTAGCAACACATTAGACACAAATTCGGCTGCCTCTCATTTAGCAAAATCTATGTGACACATTGTATGTCTATTAATGAACCCGTGCCTGGAATCCAGAGACTTACTATTGAGGATGACACAGATAGGTTTCATTCTGTTGTGTTGATTCTTTACAGCAGCAGAATGAGGAACTTATGAAACAGCCTGTAACCTTTTTTTTAAACTGCCTGCATAGTTTGTTTCACAGCTCCTGCTTAGCATACATGATGCTAAGAGTTGCCTTGCTGTGCGACAGAATTTAAAATTGTCCCCTCATGTATTTATGGACTTGGCTTTGTGCAAAGTGGCCCAGTTATGTTGAAACATAGAAGGGACTTCCCTAAACTATTGCCACATGGTTGGAAAAGCACAATTATCCAAAAGCTCTTTGCATGCTGTAGCATTAAGAAGTAGTCTTTACTGGATTACATTATTTGGAGGGCACAATGGTGTAGTGGTTAGCACTTTCACCTAGCAGTAAAAGGGTCGCTGGTTTGAATCCTGACCACAACACCATCTGCCTGGAGTCTGCATGTTCTCCCTGTGCCTGTGTGGGTTTCTTCCGGGTACCCCGGTTTCCTCCCACACTCCAAAGACATGCCAGTAGGTTGATTGGATCCTGTCTAAATTGACCCTAGTATGAGTATGTATGAATGTGAGTTAGGGACCTTAGATTGTAAGCTCCTTGAGGGTAGGGATTGATGTAAATGTATACTGTATGTAAAGCACTATGTAAATTGACAGTGCTATATAAGTACCTGGAATAAATAAACGTCCACATACAGTAGTTTTGGACATACAGGGGTTGGTTTACTAAAACTGGAGCGTGCAAAATCTGGTGCAGCTCTGCATAGAAACCAATCAACTTCCATTTTTTTTCCCAAAGCTTAATTCCACTAGCTGAAGTTAGAAGCGGATTGGCTAACATATGCACAGCTGCAGCAAATGTTACACTCTCCAGTTTCAGTAAATCAACCCCATAGTGTAGGTGTAACAGTCAACTTAGTTTCAACATATATTGTATTTCACTATGCTAAGGCCAGCAATGAGTTTTACGAGACCGCAATCTTTTTTAAATGAGTTTATTGCATGGAAGTTCTTCATTCAGCTGATGATTGCTGTATAATGTCAATAAGGAGGACATTTATAAACACTTTATCCTGCCGCATACAAATATAGGGAGTATTTGCAGAAGAATTTATTATCTGAGAGCATTAGATTGCTGTGCAGTTTAATAAATCATAGGTGTAAAAAGATGAAGAGGTGGCTAAAGATGAAGACAAGTAGACGCCAGAGATGAACACAAGTTGTCGTAACCCAGTGAGATAACTGAACAAGCCAACAAATGCATATTAAATGATATTTAGCCATTTAAGGTCATTTGACATCAGTTTAAAACAATATTTTATGGACGCTATGCAGACATTTCACAATAATTTAAACATACATCTTTTTAGGTAAAGATGAGAATTTCATTATAATGTTTGTTTATTTGATGATGAGACAAAAAGACAATAAGCATTTTCATTGGAAACAAATGGATCTTGCATATTAAAGCAGAGTTCCACCCAAAAATGGAACTTCCACTTTAAGTGAAGGTGACCCCCTGACATGTCATTTTTTCTGGGGGGGCGGATACCCAGGGCCATCCAGCTCCCACTTTCTCCAGGGTCTCCGCGGTGCCACAAGGAAGTTCACCACTCCCCCCTCCCTCCATGCAATCTTCTGGGACACGTCATAGGTCCCAGAAGACCAATCAGAGCGCACAGCGAGGCTCACGCATGCGTAGTGCGTGCCTGGCTGTGAAGCCACAGCCGGGCGCCCACAGTCACAAAGCCGGCATCGAGGAGAGGAGGGGCTTCGTTCGCCCACATTGCTGGGCCATGGGACAGGTGAGTGTCCAATTATTAAAAGTCAGCAGCTACAATTTTTGTAGCTGCTGACTTTTATATGGGTGGAACTCCACTTTAAGTAATTATTGCAAAAAGACTGGTATATTTGGAACTGGTTTATTTTTATACAGTAGATTTGATTCAATGAAATGTGCTGTTCAATATCTCCAGTTATCATAAACTATTGTTATAGTTTAATTTGTCACAAACAAATTATATTAAAAATACTAAACATGGAAATGCAAAAATCAATAGTAATGTAAAGCCCAACTCCAGCTTATAAAAAATAAATAACCCAGAACATTGTAAACTAAAAAAATCAGCTCTCACTACAATTCTCAGCTTGTGTCTGGTACTGTCAAAGGCAGACTCACTGCTCTATGGAGGGCATATATAGGGGTACGTCATCAAGCCACCCTGGGCTCACAGATGAAGTTATGTTGCCTTATATCTGTTTTATGCTATCTTTGTACAATCTGTGCTTCACAAATAAAAATGTAATGTATGAAAAAGGACTTTCAGAGCACTATAGGTTAAAGATACAGTACATCAGATGATGTCTGCTTTGAGGCTGTGGTTGCCTGGATGAAACTCTAACCCAAGCTTTCAAGTAAGAGATAATTTGCTGGGATGAGATTTTTTTTTTTTACAACATACTTGTATATGTAAACTTCAGCTTGACCTATTGTTAACTGAATGTGTATACTTTCTGGCTGCCCGTGTGTTAAAAAAATCTAGGGAGCTGCTGTTCACTGGTAGGTCAGAGTAGGTCAAGGGTTAACTGAAGAAATTTGCGCAGTCCCATTTCATTGGGAAGTCACAATTATGGGCATACTACAGAACTCAAATTAAGGTACTTAAATGCCATATACTTGTACTTAAATGCAATATATCATCACTTTATTTACAATCTCTTTTATTAGAGAAATTTTGAGTTCCTTAGCCAACAGTTTTTAGTTACCTACTCAGACTAAAAGGTCCCTAAAAAGTCTAAACCAGACATTCTACATACTTTGAAATCTGCGATCATTGTAAATCTAAGCAACGATTAACCTCAACATTTCTGCATATACTTGAAATTTTTTTCTTTACAGTCTTAAGCTCTAAATCTCTAGGAAATGCATATAAGTTCATTACTGGGTACAGTATAAACCCCCCCCCCCACACCCCAATCTGCAGTTAATTTATAGATATAGCTTAATTAGCTTATAATACAGAAATTATTTAATTTATTCAAATAAATAGCTCACTCTACCAACGGGTCCAATAACTATAGAAAGCACTTAGGATAGAAAAAACAAAAACCAAAAAAACAAACCCTCCAAAATATATATTTCTGTAGCCAATGTATTAAAATACCCCTGATCATAAGCTAATATAGTGCCAATGGTTTATTCTGTTATATGTTCTGAAGGCAAGAAGGCAACCTCAACCTCAACAAAACCAGGCTGAAGTACAAAATCAGGCTATTAAATTATGGTTTTCCCACACATAAACTGGTTTAAGACAGTAGATGTCCTCCTACCATTCAGCTGTACATGGTAGCCAATCAGCTTCTAACTTCAGCCTGTTCAATTAATCTTTGACAAAAAAAAAACTGAAGCTGAATTGATTGATTTCTCTGCAGAGCTGCACAAGATTTTGTATTCTCCAGTTATAGTAAATCAACCCCAGTGTGAACATGCATGTGGGAGGGGAGAAAAGGGATGACTTCACCAGTGTTCTGCTGCTCTCTATTGGACAGTTACAGGTTTGAAACATAGAAGAGTGATAGCAGAGAAAAGACCAAGTGGTCCATCAAGTCTGCGTGCTGTCTGAACTCCACTTTTAACCTAATTTTCGCCACTGGAAGTCTATTCTAAGCAGGTTGGAAGAGCTCTGCACCTGGCTGTTTTCTTAGTATAATAGTCTGCTGGTGGATCCATAATATTTATATGCTGACTGGAAGGGATGCCTGAATGGACAGAATTATGATTGCTCTGGCAGGCTTTGACAGGCAAACCAGTTCTCATACATGAACTACTGTATTTTTAGCAATCTATCCTAAAATCAGATTCAGTGTGACAATAGACTGTGTTTCACTTAAAAATGTATCTATTTCAGTGCTATTGCAGTTTCATATATCTTGGTTGTACTCCCAATTTTATGTTGTTGTACCCTTTTTTTCAAGATTCTAAATACATTTATAAGAAAAAAAAACATATATATATAGATAGATAGATATATCTATGTATATATATATATAGATATATATATACATAGATATATCTATCTATATATTTCTCTGTGGGTGCACTAGCCATAATGTGCACATTACGATAGATTTTTCTGTTCTGCATCACTGAGAGGTCCATGCTCATCATTGCCTGTCCATTGCTGCCATCTTCTTCAGCACTTTTTCTGGCCACTAGGCAGCCAGTGGTGATGTAACTCCTGTGCATGCACACTGGAACTACATTATCCCAACTAAATGTATCCATGCAGATGCCAAGAGCGAACCCAGAGTGTACACTGCATTGCATGTGTGTACACAAAAAAGTGGCTAAAATACAGAAAAGTCATTTTTGGCAGAAACAACATGCAAAGTCTCTGCTACCAAAAAAACTATGCCAACATTTCTCAACTTTTGCTTCTTATATTTCCAATTAGGATCATTTCAGTGGACGAAAAGGAGGTGGTGTTGGACTTCTCCTCTCCCTACAATGCACCTTCCAGGTTCTTCCCACACCTCCCTCTCTTTTCCCCTGGTCTTTCGAAGTGCACTGCATTTGTCTTTTCTCTCCAGCTTGTCTGAGGGTCACAGTCATTTATCGGCCTCCTGGACCAGTGTCACGCTTTCTGGATGACTTCTCTGTATGGCTACCCTACTTTCTCTCCTTTGAAGTACCTGCCATCATCCTAGGTGACTTTAACATTCCAATCAATGTTAATACTGCAGCCACTTCTCAACTGCTCAACCTAACCTCCTCTTTTAACCTAACACAATGGACACAAACCACCACTTACTCCAACGGCAATACTCTCAACCTCGTATTCTCCCATTGCTGCACTCCCTGCAACCTCTCTAACACCCCATTTCCTCTCTCTGATCACAACCTTATCCGTTTCATACTCTCCTTGTCTCCTACCTCCCATGCTGCCAACCCACAAACCACTACAGAAACCTTCCCAACCTCAACCCTTCCCTTCTTCTTTCTTCTACTGATGGCCTTTAAAACAAAATTTCACCCCTGTCCTGCACAGACCCAACCACTTCCATCTACAACAAAACGCTGTCATCCTCCCTAGATGTACTTGCTCCTCTTTCTATATGCAGAACTAGGCCCCATCTGCCACAACCCTGCAAACAGACGACATCAGAAGTCTCAAGAGATGCAGCCTTGCTCTTGAGCGAGCATGGCGTAAATCTAAGTCCCTGCAAGACTTTACTCTCTACAAATCTGCCCTTCTCCTGCCTCCAGACTGCTAAACAAACCTACTACAACACTCTCATCAAAACCCTCTCATCCAAACCTTGTCAACTCTTTTCTACCCTTAATTCCTTACTTCACCGCCCACTGCCCCCACCCACCAACTTGCTTACCGCTCAACAGATTGCCAACCATTTCAAAAGCAAAATCGACAACATTCGCAAGGAGATATCCAGCATTCAACTTCCTCCCTACCCAACACATCAGGTCCAACACCACACTCAATGCTCTCCTCCTTCTGCCCAGTTACCCCCGATGAACTTGATAAACTCCTCTCCATGGCCCACCTCACCACCTGTCCCCTGGACCCTGTCCCCTCACAAATCCTGCGACCACCTTCCCACTCTGTCCTAAACTCGCTAACCCACATCTTCAACTTTTCCCTCTCCTCCGGCACCTTTCCTTCCCTGCTCAAACATGCACTGGTTACCCCCATACTTAAAAAACCTTCACTAGACCCCACCTGTTTGAATAACTTAAGACCCATTTCCCTGCTCCCGTTTGCCTCCAAGCTCATCGAACACCTTGCCCATGACCAAATGAGTTGCTACCTCACGGACAACAACCTTCTCGACCCCCTACAGTTCGGCTTCTGTCCACAACATTCTACTGAAGCTGCCCTACTAAAACTCACCAATGATCTACTAAGGGCTAAAACCAATGGCCATTACTCCATACTCATACTCTTAGACCTCTCTGCTGCCTTCGACACAGTTGACCACCTGCTCCTCCTCAGCAAATTACACTCCCTTGGTCTCTGTGATTCTGCTTTATCCTGGTTCTCCTCCTACCTATCTAAGCGCACTTTCACTGTCACTTACAACACCATCTCCTCCGCTCCCCTTCCTCTTTCTGTTGGGGTACCCCAAGGCTCCGTCCTTGGGCCTCTCCTGTTCTCACTCTATACCTCTTCCCTGGGCCAGTTGATAACCTCCCATGGCTTCCAATACCACCTCTATGCCGATGACACACAGATCTATCTCTCCACTCCTCAACTCACCCCCTCGATCTCCTCACGGATCTCAAACTTACTGACTGACATATCGGTATGGATGTCACACCACTTCCTCAAACTTAATCTTTCTAAAACTGAGCTTATTATATTTCCTCCTTCACGCCCCCCCCCCCCCCCCCCTTGTGACTACACCATTAATATCAACAACACAACCATTGGTCCCTCCACACATGCTAGGGTCCTGGGTGTAATCCTTGACTCTGACCTCTCCTTCAGCCCCCATATCCAATCACTGGCTAAATCCTGCCGCCTTAACCTCTGCAACATCTCCAGAATTCGACCCTTCCTGACTAATCACACCACAAAGCAACTTATTCACTCCTTGATTATTTCCCGCCTTGACTACTGCAGCTCTCTCTTTAATGGCCTACCCTTACGCAGACTATCCCCCCTTCAGTCTATTATGAATGCTGCTGCTAGACTAATACACCTCACTAATTGATCCGTGACTGCTGCCCCTCTCTGCCAATCCCTTCACTGGCTTCCCCTACCCCACTGTATAAAATTCAAAATGCTAACCACAACATACAAGGCCATCCACAACATTGCCCCCAGCAATGTTGTATCTGCAGATATCGCCCAAATCGTCCCCTCCGCTCCTCCCAGGACCTCCTGCTCTCTAGCTCCCTTGTTACCTCCTCTCATGCTTATCTTCAGGACTTCTCCAGAGCCTCTCCCATCCTCTGAAATTCCCTGCCCCGGTATATCCAATCAGCCCCTAACCTGTCCACCTTTAGGAGAGCCCTGAAAACTCACTTAATCAGGGAAGCCTATCCCACACCCACCTAACAAGCCCATCAAATCATACCCCGCATCTATTACCTTTTGTACCACCACCCCCTCCCTTTAGAATGTAAGCTCTACGAGCAGGGCCCTCCTGTCCCTTCTGTATTGTACTGTAATTGTGCTGTCCCCCCTCTACATTGTAAAGCGCTGCGTAAACTGTTGGCGCTATATAAATTGTGAATAATAATAATAATAATTTCTTAAAACATATTTATGAATGTCAAGAAAAACAGCAACCTGCATAGAATTTAGGTGTAGAAGCCAATAAATTAAGAGTTTATGTTTATCTATGCCTTTTTCTCCTTATTTTTCCTTGTTTCCTCTTATAATTCAGAAACAGTGGAGTGACCCATGTTGTTGTAGAGACCTGCTCTCTCTACTGTGATAGCTATACACTAATTGAGATCTATGGGCACAATCCAAATGATTGCAGACGTGTGCAGTACACTGTAATAACTGATTATATTTCACCTTACATCACTGTAGAAACAATAAATGATAACTGCTGACTGATTTCTCTGGGACATTTTTCAAATTGCTTTTTGTCTTTTGAACTATATCCCACTCCAGCAAATACAAAGTATTGTCTATTTTCTTCAATCCTGGTTCAAGCTCTGAGTCATAATGTGCTAATTCATTCTTCCACTTTAATAATACATGTCTAAAGATCGCTTTTGAATGTATGACATCATGTTTAATAATTTAACATTGGGGGACTGAAAAAAAATAATAATTTATATGCCAGAAACAATTAGGACCATTGCCAATTATGATCTCACAATGACTTAAAAAAGAAGCAAAACTCTTTTGTTGATAGCATCACCAATTTTAGAGCAAAGGCTTGGGATAAAGAATACCAAAGGGAGACAAATAATACTAAAAGAAAATGTCATAAAGGCTCCCATGGAACAGAAGCAACAAATATTTTACATAAAGGCTGAAGTTATGTTATAGAGAAATTATAAAGGATTAGGGTCAATTTTATTGTTTTTTTTTTTATGTTTATATGTTTAAACACATGTTTCATATCTGCTTTCACTATATATATGCAATGGGGTTGATTTACTAAAACTAGAGAGCAGTGGCGGCTGGTGAAGTTTAAGGATGGGGGCGCCAGACTCCGCCCCTCCTTTTGACCCACCCCACTTCTCATAAGCCCCACCCCTTATATAATCCACCTACTCCGTCCCCTGTATTGCACTAGCTTCCACCCATAGTGTCAGGAGTAGTTAGCGAGAGATAAATCAATGCAATGAAAAATTAAGACATTTCTGCATTGCTTTGATCACTTGCTGCCCGCCCACCATCAAATAACGGCTGGGCGGTGCGGCTCTCGTTCTGGGTGGAGAACGACCACTCTCGCACTCTCCCGGGGGCGCGCAGCGTGGCGATTGTGGCCGTGCTGTATTGCTAGGCCGTGGTTCTTTAACCATGTGATCGGCTGTGCCACCCATCAGCTTCGCCTATCAGTGCTCATCAACACCACATATCAGTGCGACCTATCAGTGCCCTATCAGTGTGGCATATTTGTGCCTCCCCATAAGTGCCGCATCATCAGTGCCCATAAGTGCCACCTCATTGGTGCCCGTCAGTGCAGCCTATTAGTGCCCATCAGTGCTGCCTCATCAGCCCCATCAGTGAAGGAGAAAAATTACTTATTTACAAAATTTACTGACAGAAACTAAGAAAAAACATTTTCTTTATCGTACATCACGGGACACAAAGCCACAGTAATAACTGTATGGGTTATATGGCACCTTCAGGTGGTGGACACTGGCACACCCTAAACAGGAAGTTCAGTTCCCCATATAACCCCTCCCCTTACCGGGAGTACCTCAGTTTTTTTCGCCAGTGTCTTAAGTGTTGGTCATGAGTAAAGATGTGCTGTGCTGAGCTCCGCTGGAATATTCCTTACTGGGGCAAGCCATACAACCAGATCCATTCAAAGTGTCTTTTCCAGGCCAAATTGAATGATACCTGGGCCTCGTGTCCGAAGAAACGAGGTTTTGCCTGTAATGCTTCTCTTTTTAGAGAGCTGGACCCCAGGATTCAGTATTTGTTTTTTTCAGCCATATTCATGGTGGGGTGCTTTTTACAGGCCCAGGGCTGTGGATCCCTGAATAAAAAAGGGGGCCCCAGTCCCTGAAGGTTTTCTAAATGGAGCCCACCGTGAGAGGTGAAGATTGGGTCTGTTACCACAGAACCCTGCACCTGGATAAGGTAAGGGAGATTCCCAAGGAATTTTTCTAATTCTTGTGGGCTTTCTCCTTTAAGTAAATGTTGCTATGCCTATAGTCACCACCGGGGGCTGTCAAGAGCACATACCTGCATGCTTCCTCTGGCCCAGGCTCCAGGTAAAGTCATAGGAAAGGGGGGTTTTCTCCTCCTAGGAATGTCCCCCCAACTGGATAGCTTTCCTCCAGGCAGTGGGAGCATGGCATCTGATGGCAGTGTGCCGTGCCACTCCCGCTGCCATTACGGCGGTTCCCTTCGGCAGCTTTCCTCCTCTCCTCCTCCCCCAGCCCTCCTCCCCCAGCCCTCCTCTGTGCGGTCCGGTCTGGATCGGAGACCGCTCGCACAGGAAAACGCTCTAGTTTAAAACAGATGAGGGGGGGAGCGATGGGTAGTTGGAGGAAGGGGGCGGGGCTTAGCGGCGTTGAAGCAATTTAGCGTCCACAACGCAGGCAACATAGCTATAGCCTTTTTTCATACAGCTGTGCATACAGCTAGGATGAACACAGAGCGGACGGGTGGCATGTGAGTGACACAGGCATTCCCAGGCACATTTACTTTAAGCATCAGGCTGAGCTTAGAGGAAAGATTAGTGGCTTTAATCACATCTTCACGGAGTGGAAGAAAATGCATTAGGTCCCCTTCTACCACCCAGGATCCCCAAACGGAGGAACTGTGGGAGGGGGAAGATGAATCCCCCTCAGGGGACCGTGAACAGGTTGAGGATTCCTCTTCCGAGGAATCAAGTGGGGAAGGACCTCCTTCAGCTTCACAGGCTGAGAAGTTGCTGGTGCATTCTCTTACTGAAATGGTCTGCGCCACATTTAAGCTACCCTTAACGGAGTCGGTTGAAGAGCCCACTTCCTGTTTGGGTTCACTAAAGCCCCCACAAGCCTTGTATGCCTTTCCTGTCCAATCATTACTAGAAAAGCTTATGTATTCTGAGTGGAATCACCCAGATAAGCACTTTTTTCCTCCTAAGAAGTTTTCAACACTTTATCCTATGGAGGAAAAATTCACTAAGACGTGGAGTATACCAGCAATTGACGCTGCTATATCCTCTGTGAATAAAAGTTTGACTTGTCCGGTTGACAATGCGCAAATACTTAGGGACCCAACTGATAAAAAATTGGAATTCCTGGTAAAAAACATTTTCTCCCTGGCAGGTTCAGTGGCTCAACCTGCAGTGGCTGCAATTGGGGTATGTCAGTCCTTGAGAGACCACTTGAAACAGGTGCTCAAGGTGTTCCCTGAACAGCAGACCCAGGAATTAGCTGAGCTGCCAGCAGCTTTGTGCTTTGCAATTGATGCAATCAGAGATTCTATTCTTCAAACCTCTCGCCTTATGCTTGGGTTGGTACATATGCGTAGAATCTTATGGTTAAAAGGTTGGTCAGCCAAAGCGCCATTCAAGAAGCTCCTGGCCGGTTTTCCTTTTCGTGGTGAAAAGCTGTTTGGGGAGGATATGGACAAATATATTCAAAAAATATCAAGTGGGAAAAGTACCCTTTTGCCAGTTAAGAAAAAGAGTAAATGTCCCTCATTTAAATGGGCTCTTTCTCCAGTGCCAGGGGCATCAGCCTCCAAGCAGTCACGATGGCCTCCACTGTCAGGTTCAAGAGGTAAACTTCAGGGTTAACCCCAGGGACAAAAAAGTCCTGGGGGAGGAAGCCTGCATGACAAGACGCTAAAGCCTCTTTATGTAGGGGCGCCCCCACTCATTTGAGTGGGGGGAAGACTTCTGCAGTTCAAAGGTCTGTCAAGAAGAATTTCGGAAAGACAGATGGGTGGTCTCCACAATAGTTCTAGGTTACAAACTAGAGTTCCGAGAGTTCCCGTCTCCTCGCTTCCTCAAAGATCCAGAGAAGAAGAAGTCTCTCTTTCTAGCTTTAGACTGACTTTTATGGCAAAAGGTCATCATGGTGGTTCCTGTGGAAGAGCAGGGGTCAGGGTTTTATTTATACTTTTTCACTGTACCAAAACCAAATGGGGATGTCAGGCCCATTCTAGATCTCAAAGATCTAAATCGATTCCTGAAGATTCGCTCTTTTTGCATGGAATCAACCTGATCTGTAGTCTCCATCCTACAAGGGGGAGAGATTCTGTCATCAATCGACATCAAGGATGCATACCTGCATGTACCTATATTCCCCGCTCACCAGAAGTATTTGCGTTTCGGAGTAGAAGGACTTCATTTTCAATTTGTAGCCTTGCCTTTCAGTCTAGCTACTACCTCGGGTGTTTACAAAACTTCTGCCCTTCCCCTGGCCAGATTAAGGACTCAAGGTATAACAATAATAGCATACCTGGATGACCTGCTCTTAATAGACCGGTCGGTAGTCCGTTTGGACCAAAACGTGGTCACCACAGTCAACTACCTGGAATACATAGGTTGGGTCAACAACCTAGAGAAATCTTCTTTAAGACCAGGAAGAAGATTAGAGTATTTGGGTCTGGTCATAGATACAGCCCAGAAGAAGGTGTTTTTACCCCAGGCAAAGATCAGCGCCATAAACGAACTGGTCCAAGGGGTCAGGGCAAAGAAGGGTCCTTCCATTCGCTGTTGTATGAGGTTGTTGGGGAAGATGGTGGCTTCATTCAAAGCAGTTCCCTATGTTCAGTTTCATTCGAGACTGCTGCAAAACAGTGTCCTATCGGCCTGGAACAAGAAGATTCAGGCACTAGATTTTCCAATGCGTTTGTCGCCAAAAGTGCGCCAGGGCCTCAGTTGGTGGAGGATATCCGAGAATCTTCAGAAGGGGAAATCCTTCTTACCGGTAACCTGGAAGGTGGTAACAACAGATGCCAGCCTTTCAGGTTGGACTACTGAAAGGACCTTGCCCATCAACATTATAAAAATTCGGGCGGCGCGTCTAGCTCTAAGGGCCTCGACATTCAGGTTGCAGAATTCTCCTGTCAGGATTCAATCCGACAATGCCACAGTAGTGGCTTATATCAATCACCAAGGGGGCATCAGAAGTCAGGCAGCCCAGGGAGAGGTAAACCATATCCTAACCTGGGCAGAAAAACATGTGCCGTGCATTTCGGCAATCATTATTCCAGGGGTAGAGAACTGGCAGGCAGACTACTTAAGTCACCAGCAGTTGTTCCTGGGATCCCCAATCTTTGGCTATATGCCAATATGAGGGAGTGGTAATTGTGCAGTCGGGGGGTGGTAATTGTGCAGACGGGGGTAATTGTGCTGAGTGGGGGGTGGTAATTGTGCAGACTGGGGGGGTGATTGTGCAGACGGGAGGGTGGTAATTGTGCAGACGGGGGGTTAATTGTGCAGACTGGAAGGGGGTAATTGTGCAGGCTTTGTGCGAAATGCTATATACCAGGCTTTATGAGACATGCTATATACCAGGCTTTGTGAGAAATGCTATATACTGTACGAGGCTTTGTGCAAAATGCTATATACCAGGCTTTGTGAGAAATGCTATATACCAGGCTTTGTGAGACATGCTATATACCAGGCTTTGTGAGACATGCTATATACCAGGCTTTGTGAGACATGCTATATACCAGGTTTTGTGAGAAATGCTATATACCAGGCTTTGTGAGACATGCACTATACCAGGCTTTGTGAGAAATGCTATATACCAAGCTCTATGAGACATGCTATATACCAGGTTTTGTTAGAAATGCTATATACCAGGCTTTGTGTGAAATGCTATATACCAGGCTTTGTGAGAAATGCTATATACCAGGCTTTGTGAGACATGCTATATACCAAGCTTTGTGAGACATGCTATATACCAGGCTTTGTGAGACATGCTATATACCAGGCTTTGTGAGACATGCTATATACCAGGCTTTGTGAGACATGCTATATACCAGGCTTTGTGAGAAATGCTATATACCAGGCTTTGTGAGAAATGCTATATACCAGGCTTTGTGCGAAATGCTATATACCAGGCTTTGTGCGAAATGCTATTTACCAGGCTTTGTGAGAAATGCTATATACCAGGATTGTGAGACATACTATGTACCAGGATTTGTGAAAAATGCTATATACCTGGATTTGAGGTCTGATGGGGCAGGAATTGGGACTGATCTGAGGGAAGAAGGGACAGGAATTGGATTGATGTGGACAGTGGCTGCATTTGATGGTACAGTGGCTGTGTTTGATGGTACAGTGGCTGCGTTTGATAGTACAGTAGCTGCGTTTGATGGTACAGTGAGGCTGCAATTGATGGGGTTTTTTTCAGAATTTTTCAGTTTGTTTGCGTCCCCCCCAAAAAATTTTGAGCACCAGCCGCCACTGGGTGGGGGTACATGTAGGAGAGGGGTGAGGAGTGTATGGCAGTGGGTGGTACATGTACGAGAGGGGTGTGGAGTGTATGGCGGTGGGTGGTATTTGTAGGAGAGGGGTGCGGAGTGTATGGTGGAGGGGGTACATGTAGGAGAGGGGTGCGAAGTGTATGGCAGTGGGTGGTACATGTAGGAGAGGGGTGCAGAGTGTATGGCGTTGGGTGGTACATGTAGGAGAGGAGTGCGGAGTGTATGGCGGTGGGTGGTACATGTAGGAGAGGAGTGCGGAGTGTATGGAGGTGGGTGGCACATGTAGGAGAGGAGTGCGGAGTGTATGGCGGTGGGTAGTACATGTAGGAGAGGAGTGCAGTACCACCTTCCGAGCCAAGGTTATACCACCTTGGTGGATCACTTTAAGAGGGAGTATGGCAGGCCTGGAAAAGCGCTAAAAGAAAAAAATCTCAAACTAATTTCTTACCGAAATCGAAAGGGGGTCTGAACAGGGCAGTGTACAGGAGGTCAGCAGGGCACATTACATGGTGGGGGGGGTGGGGGGGGGGGGGGCAGAGCACATTATATAAGGCACAAGATAAAAGGCAGCTGCTGAACAATGTAGAAGTAAATTATGCATCCCATTGGAATTTAGCTAATCAGCTGTGCCTGTGTTGGGGGAGAGAGCAGATAATATATATGCTGAGCAGTTGGAACGTTGGGATCGGCAGAGAGATAGGATGGTCATATAAGAGGGGAGGGGGAGTTCAGGAGTGAAGGACTGCAGAGAATGGGAGACTAAGCCAGTACAATCAGTGGGACTGAGAAGAGCAGAGGATAGGAGCAGCTTTATAGAGACAGAGGGGAGATATATGACATGGAGAACAAGTGGAGAAGCATCTGGAGGGAGGGAGGGAGTGGGGTGAGAAACAAAGTTAGAGAAACAGAACAAGTGGAGTCAGACTGAGCACAGCAGAGCCGCGCTGCGAGAGAATGATGGGAGGAATGAACTCTCTCTCAGCTGGAAAGAGAGAGAACCTCCGATCCCTGCACTCACTTTCAGGCTCTTGTTCACTGTGCTTGGGCTCAGCACTGTCAGCTCCGCGCCCATCCGCTGCATCAGTGATCTGCTCCCGGCCTGACACAGGGTCCTGGTGTCTCCACACTCAACTCTGACTCCACAACACTGGAAGTGGAAACTGAAAGTGACGCCATGGTGCCAAAAATGTACTGCCTAAGTGTCCTCCGGTCCCGGCCAATTAAAATAAAGGACAGGAGCCAGAGACAAATGAGTGGGGAGTGGGAGTGTTTGCGGGCGCAGAGCTTGCACCCCGAACACACCCTGAACGCGGGCAAATCAATTTCCCATAGACTGCTTTGTGTCCGGAACCTGGTCACTCTTAAAGTCTTAAAGTGACCTTTTTTAAGCTTTGGCACCCCCTGTGGATGGGCCGCCACTGCTAGAGAGTGCAAAATCTGGTGCAGCTCTGCAAAGAAACCAATCAGCTTCTAACTTCAGCTTGTACAATTAAGCTTTGACAAAGTAACCTGGAAGCTGATTGGTTTCTATGCAGAGCTGCACCTGATTTTGCACTCTCCAGTTTTAGTAAATCAACCCTAATATTTGCTTAACAAGTAAACATATATTAGATGATAAAGAAATCCTGAATACTATTTATACTATTTTATACTAGCTATCTATAGAGACTGCAGCAGTAGTTGCCTGTTTTGAGGTGCTCTTTGTCTATCTGAAACCTTAGATGGAACTGTCTGATAAGAGATGAGTCACTCTTCTGACTCATTCATTTGTGTAGGTAATCTTTCGCTTTAACTATTGAGGCAAGTAAACAATAGGCTTTTTATAGCAAGTAGTATTTTTTCTCCTGAGTTTTTTAGTTACTGTAAACAAACCTCCAGTCTGCATATGAGCACAATGATGGGTTCTGATTATTAGTTTGAGACCCGTGGATGCCAGTGACAGCAAATACTTTGAACGTGCTTCAACAAAGGTGCACAATGCTAGTTCACAAATGAAAGGCAGAGGAACATTCTTTTGACATGAGGAGCCATGTCTAAAAATGTTAACCAACATTATGTGGTCCTAAGGGTGTTAAATAATGCTCCAAACCCAAACAAGTAATAATAATTTCATTTAAAGCACATCACAAATTTGTTCCTTTCAGATGCTGAATGGGCGTAAAATCATATTATGATCAAATTCCTGTATACATTAAAAAAAAAAAACAATCACTTATGTTGTCCCTTCCACTAGCTACAGAATCAGCTCAGGGTTAAAAGAACTGGATCTGATCAATTTTTAATGATTTAATAAAAGGCCATTGGCTTATTTACAGTATGATGTTGTCCTCAGATTTTCAGATGCTCAGATGCTATGTCATTGTTGTTATCTCTGAGTTTCGGGGCAAGTAAAGAATCTGTGCCCAACCCAGCCCCCAACTGACAGCTTGAAATGTGATTATGATACCTATCAACAAATAATCAGCTAACCTTCATGACTATATTTAAATTTAAAGCAGCTTGGTGACTGTGCTGAAAAATTTTACTCAAACCTTCTTAACAATAAGGTCCACCCTACATGCCTCACCACCCACCACTCTTCCCCTACGCATAACTCTTATTACCCCCCTTGTTTCCCCCTGTTTATTATTTCTTTCCCCTCCTCTTCCCTACTTTTTTATTCCTTCTTTTATAAAATGTAAACCTGAGGTGGCAGTGCACACTTCCATGGTACTGTAAGACAATTAACAAATCATATTTCTGTGAACATCCTTTTCGTGTAAATTAAAGTGACATTAAGGGGTTGATTTCCTAAAATTGGAGAGTGTAAAATCTGGTGCAGCTCTGCATAGAAATCAATCAACTCCAGTTTTTGTTTGTCATAGTTTAAAGTGGTTGTAAACCTCAGACATGAAATATGAAGAAAGATAATGATTCTATAGCGTGTATTTTGTCATAATTTAGAGCACAATGTGTCACTTTTGTCTGCTGCTTTGTTCCTCTGCTATTAGCATGAATCACTTCTGACAAGTTTTTCTGACACCAAGAGAAAAATGGTGACAGGGGAGGAACCTCCAGCTGATTGATAGGCCTCAGCTCTGTTCATGAATGCTGTGTTGAAGGGGGTGTGTCTCCAATCAGTTTTCAGACCTCTCCTCACTGAGCTCTGCTCAGAGTGTAACTTCAGCTGTCCGCCCTCTTTTTTCAGAACACCCAGGCAAGCTTTAAAATTCAGCATTTTGAATGGATGTAGAGAAGAGAAGATTGCAGATAGACAGATAGAACTTATGTAGGAGGATTTGTTTCATCTCTGTGTATCACCTGAGGCCAATCACTTCACTGGTTACATATGTAAGGGTTTATAAGAGCAATTGAACGAGCTGAAGTTAGAAGCTGACTGGTTATCATGCAGAGCTGCACCAGATTTTGCACTGTCCAGTTTTATTAAATCAGCCACTTAAAGTTTATCTATTTTAAATAACAAACATGTTATACTAACCTGGCCTTTGCAGTGGTTTTGCACAGAGCAGCCCTGATCATCTTCTTCTCAGGTCCCACGCCGGCGCTCCAGGCCTCTCCCTCGTGCTGCCTAGTGCCCCCATCACAACCCGGCTTGCTCCTGAGCCACTGCTCCATGTGTCTATTCACACATGGAAAGCGTCTTGGCCCTGCTCCGGCTCCCTCATCATTGGCTCACTGTCAGTGATTGACAGTAGTGGGAGCCAATGGGTAACGCTGCTGTCTCAGCCAATGAGGAAGGAGACACCTGGGACAGCTGAGGCTCTCCTGCACATCGCTGGATTGAGATGGGGCTCAGGTAAGTTTTAGGGGGGCTACTGCACATGGAAGGTTTTTTTAACTTCATGCACAGAATGCATGAAGGTAAAAAACTTTAAGTCTTTACAACCACTTTAAGTATTCGTGAATAAGGTCATTCTCAATTCCGCTTTCTAGTGGTGAAAATGGCTGCTTATCCTGATTGCTTCAATCGTTTTAGTAAAATAATGTCACTCTTCGTATAATTGCTGTCATTAT
Organism: Aquarana catesbeiana; assembly: GCF_042186555.1. Taxonomy (NCBI): domain Eukaryota; kingdom Metazoa; phylum Chordata; class Amphibia; order Anura; family Ranidae; genus Aquarana; species Aquarana catesbeiana. The sequence continues at coordinate 682,189,770 of NC_133324.1, forward strand.
TTTGTAACATCAAATGCATTCAATAAAAATTGTGAAAAGGTAACATGATTTTAAAAAATAAATAAAAAACATATCACTTATTAACTGTAATAAATAGGTAACATTATCAGAACCAATTGTCAATAGATAGATTGGTACATTGATACAGTAGGTAAATAGATAGATAGTTGCATATGGGTAATCAGCAATAATTGTAGTTTATGTGCAAATAATTAAGCTGCTGAGTTTAAATCATCAACTCATTAGTATACGATATATATAAATATATATGTTAATATTATTATTATTATTATACACAATTTATATAGCGCAGTTTACGCAGGTCTTTACAATGTAGAGGGGGGACAGCACAATTACAGTTATTAATTTAATTTAAGTTGTTAATTTAAGTTATTTAAGTTAAGCACAATTATATATATATATATATATATATATATATATATATATATATATATATATATATATATATATATATATATATACAGTTGTGCTCATAAGTTTACATACCCTGGCAGAATTTATGATTTCTTGACCATTTTTCAGAGAATATGAATGATAGCCTGAAGCCATTTATTATCATAGACAGAAAACCAACATGATGGATTATGATTAACCATTTATTATCAATCAACTGTGTTTGCTGTTTTTAAATAATAATGACAACAGAAACTATCCAAACGACCCTCATCAAAAGTTTACATACCCCAGTTCTTAATACTGTGTATTGCCCCCTTTAACATCAATGACAGCTTGAAGTCTTTTGTGGTATATGTGGATGAGGCTCTTTATCTTCTCAGATGGTAAAGCTGCCCATTCCTCTTGGCAAAAAGCCTGCAGTTCCTGTAAATTCTTGGGCTGTCTTGCATGAACTGCACATTTGAGATCTCCCCAGAGTGGCTCAATGATATTGAGGTCAGTAGATGACCACTCCAGAACCTTCACTTTATTCTGCTGTAGCCAATGACAGGTTGACTTGGCCTTGTGTTTTATATCATTGTCATGTTGGAATGTTCAAGTAAGTCCCATGCGCAGCTTCCTGGCTGATGAATGCAAATGTTCCTCCAGTATTTTTTTATAACATACTGCATTCATCTTGCCATCAATTTTGACCAAATTTCCTGTGCCTTTATAGCTCACACATCCTCAAAACATCAGCGATCCACCTCCGTGTTTCACAGTAGGAATGGTGTACCTTTCATCATAGGCATTGTTGACTCCTCTCCAAATGTAGCATTTATAGTTGTGGCCAAAAAGCTCAATTTTGGTCTTATCACTCCAAATGACTTTGTGCCAGAAGGTTTGAGGCTTGTCTCTGTGCTGTTTGGGGTATTGTAAGCTGGATACTTTGTGGCATTTGCATAGTAATGGCTTTCTTCTGGTGACTCAACCATGCTGCCCATCTTTCTTCAAGTGCCTCCTTATTGTGCATCTTGATACAGCCACACCACATATTTTCAGAGTCCTGTATTTCATCTGAAGTTATTTGTGGGTTTTTCTTTGCATCCTGAACAATTTTCCTGACAGTTGTGACTGAAATATTAGTTGGTCTACCTGACCGTGGTTTGGTTTCAACAGAACCCCTCATTTTCCACTTCTTGATTAGAGTTTGAACACTGCTGATTGGCATTCTCAATTCCTTAGATATCTTTTTATATCCGTTTCTTGTTTTATACAGTTAAACTACCTTTTCCCACAGATCCTTTGACAATTCTTTTGCTTTCCCCATGACTCAGAATCCAGAAACGTCAGTGCGGCACTGGATGAAGGATGCAAGGGTCTGTCAGGTGTCCAGAAACTCATTGACCTTTTAAACACACACTAATTACAAGCAAACAGATAACAGGTGAGGATGGTTACCTTTAACCTCCCTGGCGGTATGATTATGTCAGATTTTTGCGTCTGAAAGCGGTACATTGTTTCCAAACAAAAGTCTAGTAGACATCCCGGGTATGATAAGTTTGAAACACGAAATCCTAAATCATAAATTATAATCTAATAAATAACTATAAATAATTATAACAAATAATAATATACAAATAACAAAATGTATTCAATAGTGTAATCAAATCAAAACACTGAAATTTGGTCAGTTGCAGAATTGTTTGATGACGAATTTCCCCACGAATCACTATCGCGCAATTCTGCAAGTGTTCTAATTTACTATCGCTGTTTTCTAGCTGGTCTAAAACCGCTTTTGACGTAAAGGGACACTTTTTGTTTGCCATGGACATTCTAAAGTTTCCAGGCATAAAGAACAGTATATATAATATAAAACTGCATGCAGGGCACTGGACAAAGCATTAGGGATGAAAGGGAGATAAAATTATTTGATACAGGAATGTAATCTGTAAGATTACAGTGTACTGTATGTATTATGCTTTTTTCGTTGCTGAGTGTCACTTGGCACCTCACCTGCCACACGTTGTGGATTGTCACTTGCCTGCCACCAGATGTGGATTGTCACTTGCCACGTCGCCTGCCACCAGATGGGGATTGTCACTTGCCACAAATTGCTGATTGTCACTTGCCACGTCACCTGCCACACGTTGCTGATTGTCACTTGCCACGTCACCTGCCACACGTTGCTGCTTGTCACTTGCCACGTCACCTGCACACGTTGCTGATTGTCACTTGCCACGCCACCTGCCACACGTTGCTGATTGTCACTTGCCACATCACCTACCACAGGTTGCAGATTGTCACTTGCCTGCTAAGGTGCAGATTGTCACTGGCCAGAGTGAAGACAGGCAGCAGAGAGATGATGTAATCTCTCTGCTGCCCGTGACTGCACAGTGAGGGCAGAACTGCAGTGATGCAGGGCGGGCAGTGAGAGATGCTGTCATCTCTTTGCTCCCCCGCTGGCTTGCAGACTGGCCAGCCTGTCTCTCACCTGCTGACCCGCCCACTCACTCACCCACTGACTGGCCTGCCTGCTCACCTGCTGGCCCATCACTAATTTCTCACTGCCCCCTCCCCCCTTGATCCACCCCTGCTAGTGTTCTTTCAACACAGCTATCCTGAATAATGGTTCCCTATCGGTATTGACAAATAGAGGCCACTTTCTCAATCAGAGCTAAAAAATTTAAAAAAAACACTGTCATCATTATTATTATACAAGCTTTATTTAGCACCAACAGTTTACGCAGGCATGCACCGATTCTGAGAAAAATCACACTTAGCTGAAATAAAACTTCTGACTGACAGCCAGTTGCTGCTGCACCTAGCAGTAGGTCACTCTATTGCATTCTATTAGTATTAGGGTCCATGTTAAAGAATGTTACCCCAACATTACATGATCCTGATATGTGTTTGTTGTACCATGTACTTATGTTAAAAAATATCCTGTTCTCTTAGAATTGCTTCCTTTGTGTGAAATAGCTGGTGTCCCCTACTATTCTATTTCAAACTGACCACACTAGGTATGAGAGCACATCCGTCCTAGCGTGGTCAGTTTTCTGGCTGTGCTGGGGAACAGTCTGTCTGTCCTCCAATGGCCAAGATTTGTGCTGACATGCCACACTGCATATCTAATCTCTGGGATGATCAGTGTAAGGCTGTTTCTCCAACCCCACTTCTTAAGCCGATTATGCAGCTGAGAATAAAGATTATGTGATCACTCATAAAAAAAAGAAAAGTAATGTATTTATAATGCTATTTACATATATACAGTTGTGCTCAAAAGTTTGCATATCCTGGCAGAAATTGTGAATTGTTGGCATTTATATTGAAAATATGAATAATCATGCCAAAAAACTGTCTTTTATTCAAGGATAGTGATCACATTAAGCCATTTATTATCACATTTTTTGGCTCCTTTAAAAATCATAATGCTAACAGAAATCACCCAAATAGCCCTGATAAAAAGTTTACATACCCTGGAATGTTTGGCCTTGGTACAGACACAGAAGGTGGCACACACAGGTTAAAATGGCAATTAAAGGTTAATTTCTCACATTTGTGACTTTTTAAATCGCAGTTAGTGTCTGTGTATAAATAGTCAATGAGTTTGTTAGCTCACACTTGGATACCCTAAGCAGGCTAGATACTGAACAGTCAAAAGACCTGCTTAACAAAGTAATAGAACTTTATAAAGATGGAAAAGGATATAAAAAGATACCCAAAGCCTTGAATATGCCAGTGAGTACTGTTTAATCCCTTATTAAGTGGCAAATTCAGGGCAGCCAAGGTCAGGTAGACCAAGAAACATTGCAGCCAAAAGAATTGCCCAGGATACAAAGAAAAACCCACATGTAACCTCAGGAGAAATACAAGCTGCTCTCCAAAAAAGACAGCATGGTTGTTTTTAAGGAGCACAATTCAACGATGCTTGAACAAAAAAGAGCTGCATGGTTGAGCTGCCAGAAGGAAGCCTTTACTGCACAAATGCCACAAAAAAGCCAATGAGGCATGTCAAAGTGTTGTTGGGCATATTGTAACCAGGCTTTTTTTGTGGAACTTGTTCAAATATCATCGTATTGTGCTCCCTAAAAACAACCACGTCATCTTTTTTCAGAGCAGCCTGTATTTCTCTTGAGGTTACCTGTGGGTTTTTCTTTGTATCCTGAACAATTCCTGTGGCAGTTGTGGCTGAAATCTTTCTTGAACTACCTGACCTTGGTAGGTATCAAGAGATCCCCAAATTTTCCACTTCTTATTACATGATTGAACAGTACTGACTGGCATATTCAAGGCTTTGGATATCTTTTTAAATCATTTTCCATCTTTGTAAAGTTTCATTACCTTGTTATGCAGGTCTTTTAACTGTTCTTTTCTGCTCCCCATAGCTTAGTATCTAGCCTGCTTCGTGCATCCATGTGAGGGCTAACAAACTCGTTGACTATTTATACACAGACACTAATTGCAATTTAAAAAGCCACAAATGTGGGAAATTAACTTTTAATAGCCATTTTAACATGTGTGTGCCACCTTCTGTGTCTGGGAGCACAGAAAACGAAAAACTGGTTTTCTCTACTCAGAATGCTATTCTGAAGCCCCTCACATATGTGAGACCCCTATGTACTAAAGTAGATGGCCAAAAGATCAGTCCAAGTGGCAGGCAAAACCATGGTCAATTAACAGGCCAAGGTCGGTGCACGTGGAAGTCAGAAACGTGGTTTAAATTGGCAGACAGAGGCATCGTTGGTAAACAGGCTGAGGTTGGTGCACGTGGAAGTCAGAAACGTGGTTTAAATCAACAAGCAAAGACATCGTCGGTAAACAGGCCAGGGTCAGTTAATTAACATGGAAGGTAGTAACATGGTAGCAGGCAAATGAGGAAATGGCAGTCTGTTAGTAATAAGGGGAACTTATATTGAATGTGTGTATGATAATTTTTGAAGCAATCTCCGATGCACAGGCCAAGTTGGGAGGGACATTGGGGACAATAATAGCTGGTATCTCTTTTTACTCCTCCTCTGCTGCATACACTGCATTTCTTTTGGTGTCTTCTTCCAGATTCTGTGGGGGGAATGTTATAGGGAAAGTGTTGCTCGTGAAGTCGACTCACACTATCAGAGCGAATGCTTCCTGGGGAAGGACCTTGTTGGTAAATGAGGGCAGTGACAATATCTTCAGTATACTTGAGGCAGGTGATTTGTTGGTTTTGAGTTGCTTTTTGGTAGCAGACAAACAAATTAAAAAGGGCCATGTGAAATAGTTGAAACGCAACTTTCTTGTACCAATAATGGGACTTTCTGGTTGATAAATAGGGCTGTAGCATGTGATCGTTTAAATCCACCCCCCCCCATGTACATATTGTAGTCGTGGACACATTCGGGCTTTACAAAGGGGCCGCGTCTTCTTTGGATCTCCACCACGGTGTCATTGTGGATTGTAGAGAGGATGTGGACATCTTTCTTGTCCCTCCACTTCATGGCCGACACCTCCTTGTTCCTCATGAATGCCGATTCTCCGTTTTGTAACTTTTTTGTCAACAGATTTTGTGGGAATCCCTTCCATTTTTTTTTTAAAGGTACCGCAGGCTGGGGTTTTTTTACTGTAAAGGTGATGAAAAAGGGGCAGGCTGGTATAATAGTTGTCGACATATAAATGGTATCCTTTTTCGAACAGGGGGTACGCCAGCTCCCAGACAATTTTCCCACTGGTTCCAATATATGTGAGGCAATCATGGGGCTGGAGCTGGGAGTCTTTGCCATCGTAGATCCGGAATGTGAAGCCCATACCTGGCTCTCTTGCTTGGTATATACTGCTTGAAGTGTAGTCGGCCAGTGAAATGTATGAGGGACTCGTCCACACAAATTTTTTTGGTCTGAGATAAAAACGTCTCTAAATCGCTGGGAAAAGGAATTGATTAGGGGCGTATCTTGCACAATTTGTCGTGGTTGGGATGATCTCGGGGAGGGCACTGTGAATTGTCATTGAAGTGGAGAAAACGCATAGTCATGTTGTTTCTTGTCCTGGACATGACAGTGGAATATATGGGCATGTGTTGGACGGGGTTGGTGGACCAATATGCATGGACTTTGTTCTTTTTTGTAAGCCCCATATTAAATGTAAGGCCCAAAAACAATTTAAATTTGTCCAGTGTTAGACGTCGCCACCGGAACATGCGGGCGTAGGAAGAATTGGGGTTGGCAGCAATAAATTGGGATGCATACAGATTAGTTTGATCCACCATATTCTGCAGCAAATCTTGTGAGAAAAATAAACAAAGATAATCGAATTGAGAAAAATTCGTATTGTCGGGCTGCACACCTGGCTGTGCGGTGAAAGGGGGGATAATAGCGGATCCTGAGTTGGCAGGCAGCCATAAGGAGTTTGCCAGGGCATCGGGAAGGTAGGACTGGGGCTGGGGTCTTCGGGTTGGGCATGTGATTCCAGTACTTGTACTGGGCTCCTCTTCCTGGGGTCTGGTGCTGCTGGTGGTGGGCAGATCTCCTGATCTTGGTCCTGATCTTGGTCCTAATCTTGGTCCTGATCAGATTCTTTTGGGAGGGACGGTTTCCTCCGTGGACTCGGACTCTGATCCATTATCCTCCACTGGCTCGTATTCTGAACCAGAATCGGATGATGGGAGCTCCCCGCTGCTCTCATTATCCGACATGGTAAGAATGGTATATCCCTCCTCAGGTATGTAAACCCTTTATGACATTATTGTAGTGCTTATTGGTGGGCCTATGTAATGGTACTGCTGGTGGTAGCGGTGGTACCAATGTGGTATTAGTGGCGGGCCTGTCTGGCGGTACCGATGACGGTACAAGTGGCCGTACGGGTGGTGGTGGTGGTGGCGGTGACGGTACCGATGGCGGTACAGGTGGTGGTACGGGTGGTGGTGGTGGTACCGATGGTGGTACGGTTGGTGGTGGCGGTACCGGTGGCAGTACCGATGGCGGGCCTGATGGTGCTACTGGTGGCGGTACCGATGGCGATACTGGTAGCAGGCCTGTGTGGTGGTATAGATGGTGGGCCTGATGGCGGTACCGATGGCAGATCTAGTGGCGGGCCTGATGGCGGAACTGGCGGTGGTACCGATGGTGGTACTGGTAGCCTGTGTGGCAGTACCTATGGCGGTGGGCCTGTGACAGATGATTGATAGATGGGCTGATTGACTGATTTATTGACAGATGGTCTGATTGATTGAGAGATGGGCTGATTGACAGATGGGCTGTTGATTGGCTGGGCTGATTGTTTGGCTGGGCTGATTGACAGATGGGCTCATTGACAGATGGGCTGGGCTGTGTGACAGGTCCTCTCTATTGGGGGGGCATGTTGTGCACAGTATACAGTATATATATAGAGACAATACACTACACTGACAACTCACTTACTGATCCCTGCTCTTTCCTCACACGATCAGTGTGTGAGTAGAGAGCAGAGATCAGATAGTAACTGCTCCTCAGTGTTTACATTTGCGACCGGCTGTGATTGGACACAGCCGATCATGTGGTAAACAGCCAAATTCATTGGCTGTTTACCATGATCGGGGAAGCGCTGTGTCTGAGGGACACACACCGTTCGCGATCGCCACGCTGCGCTCCCCCCCGGGCGCTCACTAGGGGGTTATCTTGCTGGACCTCATATGACGCCCTATATGCTATAGGCCGGGCGGGAAGTGGTTAAAGGAACTGTAGACATTTATACTGTTTCACAGCGTTTACAACTATTTTTTTTCCTGCTCTGGTATATGTTCCCCAAGGCAGTGCTATTTTTTGACACCCCGTTGGGGACTAAAAATGGGCATTTTTAATTTGACAGATTCAGCTCCCATCGATTTCAGTTGGGTTCAGGCTCAGCATCTGAACTTCTTTTAAGTTCGTCAAACCCTGCTTAAAATTAACCCAGGGCAGTTCGACTCATCCCTACTCCAATAATGTCCAATCATACCTCAGGAGAGTAATATCACATTCACTGAGGATCTACTCTCTCCTTAAATGTTAACCAGTTCAATTACAGTTTGTGAACAGGCAAACCTTTCTAATCACATGATACATTTCCCATTGTATTAAAACTCTGTGGCCTATAGTATTTGGCTAAGAAAACTCATTCTGAATGTAACCCTCTAGTTCGATTGTATCGTCTCCTCACCATTCCACTGGTCACAGTGTGCTTGCAAATAAGTGTTCCCAGGTACACTTACATCATCCAGACCAAAGCGATCCCTGTTTCTGTGCTCAGTGATCTACGAAGAGTTCTGTGCTCAGGCATAGTTTGTGCTAACAATGGAGTGAATCATTCTGGACCACAAGTGAAACGTGCCCAGGGCCACCATTTCCAAGTGGTCCCAGTATACATAACCATTCTTGGGCATGGTTCAAAGCATTCACACTGTACAAACGAACAGGAACAAGGTGGTGAACAGTGTGTTGACGTGGTTAAAATTGCCAGTGTGAGTGCACCCTTAGTGACACAGCTGGTAAAAGTTCTCCAACAGCAGGTATCCCAGTCCAGATCTCTTCAGAGGCAAGATCCTAGGGTTATTCCTCCTCCTGCCCCACATCATCTCCTTATGCCTGAACGTTTGTCCTTAGCTGTTAGGAATTTCAGAGAAGAACCATATGCTAAGTGTCCCATCAACCAGCCCACTCAGTTGTCTTGGACTGGTAGAGTGTGAATATCCATCCAGAGAAGTGAATTTTGGCATCCACCTTGTGAATATCCATCCAGAGAAGTGAATTTTGGCATCCACCTTGCTGAATCATTGTCAGAAAGAAATGCTGTATACATGCATACATCCAACACATTTTCCTACATGAATTTTACTTATTGTAAACAAACAAGTGTGCAATTAAAGCTGAAGCAACTGAAAACTATATACATATTTGCAGCTTGTCTTTCTGTTTATTTGTCTGACAGAATGGCTATGGTAACAGATGTGGCCTTCATCTTACAATGCAGACAATATAGATCTGGAAACTACTCAAAGAAGCAATAGTGAGCTTTACTTGTTTGGGAACAACAAAAGAAAATGGTATTCTACTGTAGTGTTAGTATTGGAATGTAAATAGCTTTATTATGCAGACTGAAGATGGTACACTTGCAAGAAGACTCTTTTGGATCAAGGGTTTTATTTTCCACCAAAAGCAGAACATCTGTTTGATATTCATTTTACATAAAGCTAGCCAAGTGAATTTTTTGCATCTCTGTCTGTATGAATTCAGGACAGGTACTTGTGTCAGACATTTTTTTAAGCTTATCAATGTATATAAATATATGTGCACTCAGGTATGTAAAAGAGAAGAAACAGTTTCCTCAAATTTGGACTTTGCCACAAACAGTAGTTATAAAAATAAAAATATACAAATTTATTGGACATATGTACCAATCAATAACATTGGAGTGGGAATAAAAACAAACACATGTGTTGGGAGCAGAAATGGAAACAGCTGAAAGGAAAGCCCAAGACTGCCAGACAGTTCCAGCCGGCAGACACAAACAGCCACGCTGTTTCATCTTAGATATAAGATCAATATGGCTTCTCCAGCCGTTTGGTAGACCTCTGCACCAGTTTATGGCCTGCATTGGTTCGGATGCCCGTATTCAAGACACAGACTCTATTTTATATTGACCTGTCTTTGGGGGATAAATATTTTTTTTAGAGTTTCTGTGAATATACACCACAATCAAGTATCTAGGCTATTGGCCTTTCCCCGGTGGGACCATTTTGTGTGGATCACTGGTTGTCGCTGACTTCCTGGTCTGATGCCCGTGTGTGGCTGTGATGGATCAATCTCTCTTTCTATTCGTTGAGTTATGATCTTTTTCTGTTTGGGTGGAGCACTAACACTTGGGATTTAAGCTACAGATCTGGAACTTGCAAGCCCACTGTCCCCGAAGAAGATCTGCATTTTGTTTTTTTGAAATATGTTGGACACCCTGTCTTGGGGTTTCCTTTCAGCTGTTTCCATTCCTGCTCCCAACGCATGTGTTTTTTTTTTATTCCCACGCCAATGGTGTTGATCAGGGATTTAATTTAGAGTTCTCACTTAATATAATGCCTACGTGTAAATCTGTTATGAATGTAACTTTTTGGCTGTTGAACTCAATTGAAGCTGCTTTTGTTTTCTTGTAACTGTATTGCCATGGTGTTGAAGCTTGTGTTCGTAGCCCAGGTGACTCTTGTTGTTGTTTACCCTTGCCCTTTGTGTGGGTTGTGCTGATGCTATTGTTTGTATAATTGCCTATAAAAGGCCTTTGAAAGAAGTAAAGGCGGCAGTCCATTATGCTCAAGAACTGATACACGGATTTCTGACTCTGTGTCTTAATTCCTATAGAAGCAATAATTTAACAAAGCAATATAAACTTAAAGCAACTTATTTAAAAGTTGAACCTAACATTTTGGCGCCCGGACGAGGGACCCACCAAGTTGCTACAAGAGGTGGCTGAGCTACGCTGACGGAACGAAAGGACCCCGACTGTAGGAATATCACTGTCTAGTTGAATATAATCAGTACTGTTTTTGAATTATATGTATTATATATGTTTCCGTTGCTTGGAATGTTTTGTTTTTATAATCTTTAAATAAAAATACTGTTTTTACTCTTATATGAGATCACAATCTATATAATTTCTTGTGCAAGTGCCGGAAAAATCCAGTTAGGGGAATTTCCTTTTTTAGTTAATATGTATCTCATGGATGTGGCACGGCCCCCCTTATAAACCTAGAATGAGCTAGTTATTCTTTTGTTTAAATAATTTTGGGTAGAAAATACCCCTCCCCGCTCAACTAAGCAATTTTAGGTTTTATCACTATTTCGAAATAAACACTTTAAGAAAGGGAAAGTTGTAGTTTTTTAAAACCCTGTTATTGAAGGAAAGTTTGAACCTTTGATCATCTCTAAAATGGAGAACGTAGATTTTACAAACATGTTTGTGGGCCAAGACTGGGAATGCTTAATGAAAAAGTATTTAGATACATTTGGGGACAAGGAACAGATCGAAGCAGAGATCTCTTCCCTGTTTTTTAAACTCTCAAAAAACTTGGAGAAGAAGTCACTCCTCTTTTGGCACATTAAATCTTTCCAGGACTACATAAGAAACAACATTAACCCCTTGGGACTTCGTGTCCAGATATTTCCTACTTTGGAGGATCTGGACACTGATTTCAAAGTAACATGGGAAAATATACTACAAACATGCTCACGTAGCCTTATGGAAACACTGATTGACGAGTATACAAAAAGGACTAAAGCACTGGACACTGAAATTTCAAAAATTTGCGAATACTTACAAAGATTTAGAACACACCAATCAGTCATGAATAAAGAGAAAAAACTTAAGATTCATTTGGAATCTTTCAATAAAGATATCCTTATTAAAAAGAGTAAAAAATTTCAAAGAGATAAAAATGCATTCGAAACCGGTAAAGCATATAAATGGAACCAGAATAGAAACATATTAAGAAATTCTATTGCATCAGTCAATTCTCGTTCTAACAAAGACTTACCTCACAATCCCCCTCCCATTTCTTCAAAAAATAAACCCACATTTGGCACAAAACGACAATTCTCAGGTGATCAAACACCAGAACACAAACCTAAAAAACAAATTTCAGAAAGGACACCCACTATCTCACACACTAGCACGGCACCTTCTGAGAAACCCTCTAATTTGTCCACATTGTACTATGCATCACATCAACACATACCTCCTTCAAATCAAGACATCACTAACACACAAGATTCAAGTCACAGGGATTCCTCTTTTTTAGATCAAATATTGGCGGGCGTCAAACCGCCCCCACCCAATCTCAACACTTACACACAAATGACACTATAGAAGACCATACTAAGATACTGACATCTACAGACTTGGACCTCAGTATCATTAATCTATCTTCACACTCTTTATCCATGGCTGAAACATCGGTGTTAAAGAAGGGTCTAAATTTTTGTCCTAATTATAATCTAAACAAATTCGAACTCTACAAAGATCTTCAGTTATTTATTCGTAAAGTGATCCTTAAAAAACTTTATCAAAAACAGGACACTACATCCAAATACACTCTCCAAGAAAATCAAGCTTTGGACCAATTAATCGCCCTCCTTGAGGAGAATGATACAACTGACCTAATCGATCGAATAGATCTTCCTAAAATTTTGGAATCAGTAGAAAAATTGGATATGGCCGATTGTACCTATCCAATAATATCTAAACTTAAGAAAAAATCCGATATGTGTCCGCCACCGAGTACGTGCCCAAATGCAGCAGCCTTCCTGAAACTCGTCAATGGTGATCTAGATAAACTCAAAGTACAGATGAAGGGACCCCTTAATCTAAGGCCAGAAGAATCTGAGGCACTAATCTCCCTAGCTAACAATACTAAAATCACGATAAAATCATCAGACAAGGGAGGAAATATAGTTGTCCTAAATAATGACCACTATGTTAAGATTTGTAACAAAATCCTCAACAATGCAGACTGGTATCGTCGTATGCCGGCCTCCATTGTTGAGAAGTATAATAGAGAATTCTACACCTTAATAGACTCGGCGTATTTGAACAATACAATCAATAAATCCACCTGGACATTTATAAGAAATAATTTTCCCAGGATCCCAACATTTTACATACTTCCGAAAGTACATAAGAGCCTGACAGATCCACCTGGCAGGCCTATCATTTCAGGCATTGGTTCGATTAGCGACAATGCTAGTAAGCTGGTCGATGAATACCTGAGACCTTTCGTAGTTGCCCTAACATCATATGTAAGGGACACGACTCATCTTTTACAAATTTTGGATCTCCTATATGTACCAGACCAAGCTCTCCTAGTTACAATCGACATAGAAACTCTCTACAGTTCGATACCACATGAACGTGGACTCGCAGCAATCAGACACATACTACAACAAAATCCACAGTTGGACCCTATTTATAATGAATTCATTGTTGCACTGCTCGAGCACATCCTTACTCATAACATCTTCACCTTTAATGGCTCCCACTACCTCCAGGTGCAGGGGGTTGCGATGGGGACATGTTGTGCCCCGTCGTATGCCAACCTGTACCTGGGGGAGTGGGAGAAAGCCTTCCTCTCTGATGATGGCCTTACCCAATATACCAGCCACATTGTGGGCTGGTATCGATATATAGACGATATCTTGATCATTTGAGATGGCCCCCAGGATGTGCTCGAGCAGTGCTTATTAAGAATGAATAAAAATGACTTCAATCTAACATTCACTATGTCCTTCGATCAAAATCAAATTACTTTTTTGGACATAGAAATCTATAGAGAAGAACAAGGAAAACTGTCCACCAAACTTTTTAGAAAAAGCACCGCAGGAAACACTATACTGCATGCTGCGAGTTTCCATCCACAGCCTCTCATAAACTCTATACCGTACTCACAATTTCTTCGAATCAAACGAAATTGTACTGATAATGATACATTCCTGAAAGAAGCGGCGAACTTACGAAATAGATTACTAGCAAGAGGATATACACATAAATCCCTGAAAAAAATCTTTTAAAAGAGTAATGAGTAAACCCAGAGATACGCTCTTTCAGGCCCCTAGACGAAAAGATACCAATCCACTTCGTATTATAACCACATACAATCAACAACACCGTCAAGTACAAAAAATAGTTGAGAAATATTGGCACCTACTGACCCATGATCCATCTCTGGGTCATCTGGTGCCAAGTAAACCCCAGTTTACATTTAGGAGAGTGACATCTATTGGCGACAAGATAACAAACAGTGAGTTTAGAAATGAATCGACAAAGGTACACTGTAAATATAAAGGAACATTCATGTGCGGCTCTTGCCGTTATTGTGCATATATGTTCACACAGAAGAACCCTATCCTCCCCAATGGAAGGAAATTGTATCCGAAACATTTTGCTAACTGCAGAACCACTGGAGTGGTTTATCTACTCCACTGCAACTGCGGTTGTTTTTATATAGGGAAAACAAAACAAGAATTTTGGAAAAGAGCATACAGACACATTGTGTCCATGCAAACTTCCGATCCTGACCTTCCCCTGGGTCGCCATGTTGCCCTAGTACATGGGGGCAAATTTCCCAAGGTCAGATTTCTAATCTTAGATCGGGTGCACCCGAGCCCTAGGGGGGGGCGACTGGAACAAGATCTTGCTCCAGAAAGAGCTTAAATGGATCTATTTATTAAAAGCTACCTCGCCTCCAGGCCTTAATGAGGCTATATGTTTTAAACCATTTCTAGAAGGGTTTAACTCCGGTGGAATGGAAAAATAAGATATAATGAAAGATTTACTCTAATAGAGGATTTCTCACAATCTTGCAGGAATGATATATAAAACATTTGACATGTATCGGGGTTTTGTTCTAGTCGTCCCCTCAGATACTTAGGTCTCTCGTAATACGATTTCATGTGAGTACCATGCAATAATATGTATTTAACATCTATGCTGTAAACTCTTGAGATGACTCTTGAGCTGTATCAGTCTACTTACTAACATCAACTGTCTATTACTGTTATGTAGAATTCGAATTAGCAATTACACCTGTATCACTCATTATATACTGTTCAATATCTAATTAAGCATAGTCTGTTGCAATTAACAGAGATTTATGGAATGTATTTTCCTTCTATGTCTATTACCTCATGTTCCTTTAGAAACAAATATTTGTAGTGCCAGTTCTTTGCCCACCTCATAATGTTATTTTATGAATATATGATGATTTCTAACTGAAAAATATGTGTCGTGCTGATATCTCTGTTGCTCCTTGTTTATTACATCGAAATATTTATACTTTATCTTATATCATAAGATACACATATTACTTTGGAAATGATGACAAATATGCCCCTTTATGTCTGCCCCCTACTGTCCGGCTTTGGGTGCGTGTTGCTTCAGCGGTCACCCGGCACGGAAAGCCGCCCAGAATGTTGATCTGGGCGGCGCTCTGGGAGGTTACCAGGGCAACTTAACATCACGCCCTCTCTCCTCCATATTGCCACTCCGGCGGACATGCGCAGTCCGCCGGTGAGGCATTCCGTGCCGGTGGGACGGAGGTGCGTGACGCCGTCCCAACGTAGCTGCGCTCGCGCGTGCGCGGTAGGGGCGGCGCCGCGCATCCCTGTCCCAGGGAGCAATAGGAAGGCTCTCCAGCTGATGAGTTCCACTTATCAGCTGAGCGCGATTATCGCGCCAGCTGATGGGAACTCATTTTACTTTAAAAACCAGCTTCATTCATTCCCAGCCCAGACACCGTGTCTGTCGGATGCTGGGATCTGTGACTGGCTAAAACTTTAAAACACTCAACTACAGGTATTATTCTTTACTATTCTACTGCAATTAATTATTTTATTTTATTTTTCTTTATCTACAACTATATACTTAAGCTTTGCTTCCTATTAACATTGACTGCTCCCTGATTCATTTAGGCATATCTTTAGGTGCAATTTAGGTGCACATTGTGGAGACGATATGATAATTATCTCTACAAGCTATGCAAGGCAATCGTTTTGTCTATACTGCTTCTGCTATTGAACAATTTTTATATATGGATATATTTTATTACTATATTTACACATTGTTTTGCCCTAATTATAATTATGTAATAACGCCCTTAAAACATTTAAAAGACCTATGTGTAGGAATACCATAGGTAATACTATCATTTGTTTTTAGGATAATAAAAAAGACTTTAATGCAGCAATACTCTAGAGGTCCTTCCTCTTTATTAGCTCTCATGATTATCTTTTACATTTCCACTCCCAGGATGCAATAACAATGGCCCATTTGAATTTTTTGTGCATATACGTCTGTGTGTGTATTACACATTCATGCATATATGTTCATACAATAATTTTTATTTTTTTTTTTTTTTTTTTTTCTCACAATCAGCTACTTTGAATAAGTATTTATTTTTAAAGAGAATCTATATTTAAATTCTATCCATAGGTTTGCCTTCTTCCCTGTTTTTGCTCCAGTGTACCGCTGCGGCCAGCACGCATCCAGGACGGACAGGGTAGGTGTAAGGTCAACTTTGCATATCCACAATTTGAGGGATTGAAATATATTGATGAACTATCCAGAGAACAGCACTTCATATATATAAAAAATTATAACCATCTGTTATCATATTTTCAAATACTTCCGTTCTCCCTTTTTACCATTGGTTCTAAAACAAGCAACGTCAACATCACAGGTAGGTGATCAATTGATCAACCTATACAGTTAGATATTGACACAAAAAGATGCATGGTAATTTACCTATTACATTTTCTTAATTAATTCAGATGAATTCCTCTTTCCAATTAAGCCCCTGAAGAAGGACTGAATTTTAATATATCCCGAAACACGTTGGGCTGGCAAAGAGTTTCCATCGTTTAAATACCACCGTGCAGTGGAATATAATTAATGGGCTTAAAAAGCCCCGACTGTAGGAATATCACTGTCTAGTTGAATATAATCAGTACTGTTTTTGAATTATATGTATTATATATGTTTCCGTTGCTTAGAATGTTTTGTTTTTATAATCTTTAAATAAAAATACTGTTTTTACTCTTATATGAGATCACAATCTATATAATTTCTTGTGCAAGTGCCGGAAAAATCCAGTTAGGGGAATTTCCTTTTTTAGTTAATACGGAACGAAAGGACAGGCATTCCGGGAACCACAGATCAAAAAACCTGGCCAGGTAAGAAAAAGCTTTATTTTTCTTATTTTCTGTGCTCCCCTGATTTGTGCCTATCCGTTCTGTCAGTTACGGTTCTCCTGGTTTTAAAACACCAGCCTCTGTAGTGGTGAGTCTAGAATTACTGCATATTTTAGTTTATATTGCTGGAATTATTTGTTTGTTTTGTTGTCTGTGTCTGTCTTGTCTGTCTTGTTGAGAAAGTGAATGAGCCTTGTCAAGGATGGTATGAGTTAGAAGGGGATTGCCGAACTAAGCAACGGAATGCGCCTTACCTCACATGATTGGGAACTTGAGGGCTTGTGAGCTTGGGGGTCTGACGCTTATGCTTAACCTCACATCTAACTCATAAACCATAGACGGGTTGAGAGTATAAGCCCTGTCTGCTCCATAAAGCAGGGATAAGAGTGTATGAGAGGGATTCCCAGATACGGGCAGGGAATAAGATCTCCAAAAGTCCGGAGATCTAGTCGGATACCTGGCCACTTAAAGGAATGCTTGTATATGTTGTAGCCACATTTTTGTATATGTTGTAGCCGCATTCTGGTTTGTTATTGGGCTAGCATATAAAGTAATTATTTGTTATTGGGCTAGCATATAAAGTAATTCGATTTCAGAAATCTCATTCCGGAAGAGGTTTCTAGTATTCTAGCACCCTAGGAGGAAGGCAACGAGGAACTAGTGTAACTTAGCTGGTTTGTTATTGGGCTAGCATATAAAGTAATTATTCATTCTTGTATATGTTGTAGCCGCATTATATTGTACACTAAGTGTCCCACACGCTACCTAGGCAGGACTGTTAGAATGGGCCAGAGGAACACAAAACCCCGTCAGGGAATTGTGGCGCACTATATGGTGCCACAGATAATTAAGAACATTTATGGGAAAACCGAAGCACAGGACTTAAAGGATGTCCTTCGTAAATTTAAGGTGAAAGGAGCAGCGGGCTTAGACCCGGATGTATGGAGTGAAATAAAAAGGGACAGACAAGGAGAGGTGTTAGAGAAGCAATGGATGCGTCAGGTTCAATGCTTAATTAAGGTCTCAAATAGAGCGAAAGAAGAGGGGTGGAAATATAATCCAGATTGTGATGGTTGGGATATGAAAGATAGAAGAACAAAAAATGTCAAGGCTCCCAGCTCAACCATCCCACCCCCATATACTGACATAGAACGTAAACCACACAAGATATATCCTGTACTTAAGGGTAGAGAATGGGGTTTTTTTCAGGTTTGTGGAGTACAAGAATTTCATTCAGAAACTGTAGCCCCCGTACGCACTGATACATGCATTATAGTAAAGCCAGCTGTTTTCTGTAGATTTGTGACACAGTTAATGAATACACATGAAGCAACCTGGCAGGATGAGGAGGATTTATGCAGACATAAAATGACTCTGACCCTGTTTAACCAGTTTATGACTGACCTGCAGACCGAGCTGAGGGGGATGGCAATTTAGAGACAGGACATCAGACACATAGACTCAAGGGCCCCTTTTATTGCTAGATTAGAAGCTTTCTGTCAGGCAAAACAACAAGAGAGGGGGTCAATATCACCCATGAAACAAATGCCAGGACAGACTGTATCAGAATTTTACTTATCTATGGAAAGTATGATGGCAGATGAGGCATTGGATTTGGCTCTGCCAGTCACGATCCGAGCCTTCAATAGACAGTTTATGGAAGGATTAATTCCACAGATAAGTGAAAGACTGAAAGCTTGCACACCACCCTTAATTTGTTGCAATTTTTGGCAGAAAAAGGTTGCAAGGTTAATAAGAAAAAGTTACAAGTGTGTCAGGAAAAAGTTATCTTTTTGGGACATTGTATATCACAGGGTACAAGACATCTCACTGAGGAGAGGGTTCAAGTGATAAAGGGAATGTTACCCCCACGGAATTTCAAACAATTGCGTATGTTTTTAGGTATCGTGTCATATTGTAGACAGTGGATACCACATGCTAGCGCTTTGATGCAGCCATTATATGATTGTTTGAAAATTGTACCGTATGTGCTTACAGAAGTTTCATATGAGTCATTTATCACTTTGAAAAAGTTGTTGATTTCTGCCCCGGCTATTGGTATACCAGATTACACCAAGATATTTAATCTGTACATTGCTGAGATCACTGGACACGCCACAGGTGTTCTGACACAGGCACATGTAAAACAAAGACCAGTCGCTTACTTTTCAGCAGCATTAGATCCAGTATCTAGAGGTTCACCGTCCTGTGTACGGGCGGTAGCTGCAGTGTCAATTATCATAGATAAGTCATCAGAGATTGTTCTAGACCAGTGGTTCTCAACTCCAGTCCTCAGGACCCACCAACAGGCCAGGTTTGCAAGATAGCTGAAATACATCACAGGTGATATCACTTGATGCTCAGTGATTGCAGTATTCTAGTCTGCAACTCCCCAAGGTAATACTTAAAATCTGGCCTGTTGGTGGGTCCCGAGGACTGGAGTTGAGAACCACTGTTCTAGACAATCCAGTCGTAGTGCATACCACACATGACATACATGCAATCTTGTCTCAGGTACAGCCCAAACACATTTCAATGGCTAGGCAATTAAGATTACAGTGTACTTTACTCTTACCTCCAAATGTTACTTTTCAGCGCTGTACAACCTTAAATTTGGCCACCTTTTTGCCTCTTCAGTCACCAGATTTGGCAAGGGGGAATGACAGTACTAATAGTACTAGTGAGAAAGGAAATGAGGAAACTGACACTCTCTTGTTTAAGGTAGTAAATGAGCACGATTGTTTTCAGCTCATGGAACAGGAGACAATGGGATTCCCACATGTTACAGATACACCGATTTTAAATGCTGAGCACACTTTGTACATAGATGGCAGTAGGTTTGCTGATGACAAGGGTAAATATCACACAGGGTATGCTGTAGTGACTGATACGCAGGTAATTGAAGCACAGGCCTTACCAGCCCACATGTCAGCACAGGAAGCAGAATTAAAAGCTTTAGAACAAGCCCTAGAATACTTAAAAGAACGAGAAGGGAATATTTACACTGACTCTGCCTACGCTTATGGTGTAGCGCACGATTATGGCCACATATGGAGGGCTAGAAGTTATCTGACAGCAGCAGGTACACCTGTAAAACATGGAGAAGGGATTAAGAGAGTCCTGAACAATCTTCAAAAGGTTAAACGAGTGGCCATCATGAAGATAGCGGCACACACGAGCGCAAAAACAATTGAGGCAAAAGGAAATGCATTTGCAGATTTGACTGCAAAACAGGCAGCTCTAGGGGAAGGAAGCCCTGAGACCTTAGCAGCGGTAGAGGTGAGTATCCCAGAACCAACATGGCAGCAGCTGAGTAAATTACAGGAGCAAGCAGGGGAGAGCGAGAAAGATAAGTGGGTCAGAATGGGAGCAGCACCAGACCTTGACAATGTATGGAGGGAAGGGGGCAAAATATGCCTACCTGCCTCTCTGTACCCAGCAATGGCAGCAGCAGTTCACCTACCCACACACGTCAGTTCCAATTCCATGTATAGGATTGTGAACCAAGGATGGCTCGCCCCTGGATTCAGTAGCACTGCAAGAAACTACTGTGCAGCCTGCCAAATCTGTCTCCTGAATAACCCAGGACAGAGAGTAAAAACCCCACGAAAACACCAGGTCCGGGCCCAATACCCCTTCCAGAGACTGCAAATTGATTACATACAAATGCCTAAGAGCGGCCCCTTTGAATTTGTCCTCGTGTGTATCGATTTATTCTCAGGTTGGCCCGAAAGTTATCCAGTAAAATCAGCTACAGCTAAAGCCACAGCTAAGAAACTGATCACTGAGTTAATACCTAGGTTTGGTCTTCCTGAAACCATAGAATCAGATAGGGGGACACACTTTACAGGAGAAATCATGCAGAATGTGATGACCATGTTAGGGGTTCAACAAAGTTTTCACACCCCTTACCACCCACAGAGTTCTGGATCAGTGGAGAGAGTAAATGGGACAATAAAGTTAAAAAATACAAAAAGCCATGCAAGAGTTAAACAAGCCTTGGCCAGAATGCCTGCCTCTGGCTTTATTCTCTATAAGGTACACTCCAACAGGAAAAACAGGATTATCCCCATACGAAATACTTTTTGGGAATGCACCTAGATTAGGTCTATACTTTCCACAGAGTATGCAATTGCAATGTGATAGTTTGACTGCATATTTGATACAATTACAACAACGTCTAACTAAGATCCACAAAAGTGTGTATTCTTCTCTTCCAGACCCTAATTCAATAACAGGTACACATACGCTGCTACCAGGGGATTATGTATATGTAAAGAAACACACCAGAAAGACATTGGAACCCAGGTTTGAAGGTCCTTACCAAGTACTCTTGACCACAGCCACCTCAGTAAAGCTGGAAGGAAAACCTACCTGGATACACGCATCGCACTGCAAGAAACAACCCGAGAAAACAACATGATGAAATATCTACTTACATATTTTTTTGTTGAAGATTGTTGTTTTACAAATATATGCATGGACTCCTGGTATTAATGTACTTGAAGTAGAGGAAACAATGACTTTCGAATGGAGCATAGATGACCCTAAAGTGGCAAATGTATCAGGATATGAGATAAATAAGGATTACACTGTGGGTAATTATACTGTTGAAGGACATAGGCGACCGTTTCATGTAGATGTAGGTATAGCATGGATACAGGCAGACCCCCTCTCAGAAGTAACTGTAACTTTCCAGTGGAACGATAATATGGGTTTCCCCTTTAACAATAGTAAGAACCATAGGTGTCATAAAATATCCCTTTCACAGACATGGAAACAAGCCCGGGAACGGGTAGTGGGACAAATGTACCAAATATTAACAGTCATGGCAGAAGGAGGGAATATAACCGAAGGGATGTCTAATCTGACAGATATTACCGTTAATCAATCCAGTACTTTCCTCTGTGCATCTTGGTGGCGGGAAGAGAGAGTTGATGGGTGGTACTGGATGGCACAGACCTATGGGTTTCACATACAAATGGAGGAAGAAGTAACGCCAACAATTGAATCTTCCATATTAACACCCGTACCAAACACTTGCATAAATGTATCAACATCACAACAGAAAACAAAAATAAAATTCAATATCACCTTTCCCCCGATACCGGAGTGTAGGTATAAGCGAGAATGGTATGATACTCTATTGGGATTAACAGGTACAGGAATGGGAGTTTTAAACTCGGTCGAAATAGAAGAAATGAACAACAGATGGAAGCATGCAGGGGGACACATAGCTGACAGTTTGACTATCACAAGCAAATGGTTACCCACCGCTTTTGAAACCCAACTGCAAGAAATACCCCTATTACAATTTTTGGGAGGGTTAATAAATCACACGATAGGAGCAGAGCTCCAGCTGTGGAATCAAAATCAACAGTTTGTAAATTTCACACAGTGCTCTTTTAACCTCTTATCCTATCATATACAAATAAATAGGGCCAGGACTGAACTACAGTTGGGAAATTATCATACCTGGATGAAATATTTTAAGGGTTTAACTGACGATGGTGTATGGTTCCAAGTAAAAGGGGATAAGATAGAATGTGAGGAGAAATGGTGTGTAGGAAGGTTCGAAGCATATCGGGTAGCAGATGTAATGAAAATGTGTAAAATAGTGGTTATGCCACTAGTAATTAAAGACGAGTTTTGGTATCCAGAAATATATGGGAAATATGTAGATAAAGGAAACAGAACCCATGATTTAACTCTATGTGAAGGAACTAATAAGGGAATGGTATGTGGCAGAAGTTCCCCAGTATATGAACCTTGCTTGTTAAAATACCAAACTAGCATATGCAAAATGCAAAGAACACCGATAAATGTGAACAATAGATTCATAGAAATAGGACCCCAGCATATTTGTATCATTACTAATGATAACCGCACCATGTCAGCATTAAATAAATCGGCGCCGTTTGCGGGATGTATAAAAAAGATTAAAATATTACAATGGGGTAACGACACCTATCTTTTTGAACCAGACGCCGATAAGATATTCTCTTCAGTCTATGAGGTACATAATCTCACTGACACTACACCCTTTATAATTTCTTTAGACCCACTAAAACAGGTTTTGGAACAATCAGAGTTGTTAAGACAACACATAGAAACACTAGAACATACCCTACAGAATAACCTTGTATCTGCAATTATTGACAAAGGTAGACTAGTACATCTTTCCTCACAGATACAACAGGATACTGCACCACATTGGTGGGATATATTTAGTGGAATGTCTTCTACAGCAACCAATACCTTTCACTGGTTGTTAAGTCCAATGGTAATTATTATTCTAATATTAATATCACTTACAATCACGAATATATGTGTATACAGAAAAATAAATAGGAAAATTAGGAGAATAGACAGGGCATACCGATAAATGTGTATTGACATCACCCTACTCCTATAAAACTCCTCTTCTTGAATTTTAAGATGTTGGTAATACCTAGGGGGATGGGTTCTACCCCTCTGACAACCCGCGGTCAGGGAAAGGACTCTGGGGAAAAACTGACTAGAACTTATTCATGAGGACCCAGGGGGAAGGAGAGGATGATGTCAAAGGGGGAAATTGATAAGGTCAGGGATTTAATTTAGAGTTCTCACTTAATATAATGCCTACGTGTAAATCTGTTATGAATGTAACTTTTTGGCTGTTGAACTCAATTGAAGCTGCTTTTGTTTTCTTGTAACTGTATTGCCATGGTTTTGAAGCTTGTGTTCGTAGCCCAGGTGACTCTTGTTGTTGTTTACCCTTGCCCTTTGTGTGCGTTGTGCTGATGCTATTGTTTGTATAATTGCCTATAAAAGGCCTTTGAAAGAAGTAAAGGCGGCAGTCCATTATGCTCAAGAACTGATACACGGATTTCTGACTCTGTGTCTTAATTCCTATAGAAGCAATAATTTGACAAAGCAATATAAACTTAAAGCAACTTATTTAAAAGTTGAACCTAACAACCTTGCTGAATCATTGTCAGAAAGAAATGCTGTATACATGCATACATCCAACACATTTTCCTACATGAATTTTACTTATTGTAAACAAACAAGTGTGCAATTAAAGCTGAAGCAACTGAAAACTATATACATATTTGCAGCTTGTCTTTCTGTTTATTTGTCTGACAGAATAGCTATGGTAACAGATGTGGCCTTCATCTTACAATGCAGACAACATAGATCTGGAAACTACTCAAAGAAGCAATAGTGAGCTTTACTTGTTTGGGAACAACAAAAGAAAATGGTATTCTACTGTAGTGTTAGTATTGGAATGTAAATAGCTTTATTATGCAGACTGAAGATGGTACACTTGCAAGAAGACTCTTTTGGATCAAGGGTTTTATTTTCCACCAAAAGCAGAACATCTGTTTGATATTCATTTTACATAAAGCTAGCCAAGTGAATTTTTTGCATCTCTGTCTGTATGAATTCAGGACAGGTACTTGTGTCAGACATTTTTTTAAGCTTATCAATGTATATAAATATATGTGCACTCAGGTATGTAAAAGAGAAGAAACAGTTTCCTCAAATTTGGACTTTGCCACAAACAGTAGTTATAAAAATAAAAATATACAAATTTATTGGACATATGTACCAATCAATAACATTGGAGTGGGAATAAAAACAAACACATGTGTTGGGAGCAGAAATGGAAACAGCTGAAAGGAAAGCCCAAGACTGCCAGACAGTTCCAGCCGGCAGACACAAACAGCCACGCTGTTTCATCTTAGATATAAGATCAATATGGCTTCTCCAGCCGTTTGGTAGACCTCTGCACCAGTTTATGGCCTGCATTGGTTCAGATGCCCGTATTCAAGACACAGACTCTATTTTATATTGACCTGTCTTTGGGGGATAAATACTTTTTTTAGAGTTTCTGTGAATATACACCACAATCAAGTATCTAGGCTATTGGCCTTTCCCCAGTGGGACCATTTTGTGTGGATCACTGGTTGTCGCTGACTTCCTGGTCTGATGCCCGTGTGTGGCTGTGATGGATCAATCTCTCTTTCTATTCGTTGAGTTATGATCTTTTTCTGTTTGGGTGGAGCACTAACACTTGGGATTTAAGCTACAGATCTGGAACTTGCAAGCCCACTGTCCCCGAAGAAGATCTGCATTTTGTTTTTTTGAAATACGTTGGACACCCTGTCTTGGGGTTTCCTTTCAGCTGTTTCCATTCCTGCTCCCAACGCATGTGTTTTGTTTTTATTCCCACGCCAATGGTGTTGATTGGTATGTCCAATAAATTTGTATATTTTTATTTTTATCACTACTGTTTGTGGTCCCAATTTGAGGAAACTACTTCTACTCTATGTACCAGGGATGTGGTCAACAATCAGTAAAGTTAGCTAGTTGTGGCAAATATTCTTTCTATTCTGGTATGCAAAAATACATATATTTATTAAAATCAGGGCAATTATTTTTTAAGGGAACAGGAATGCATTATAGTGTTAGCACAAGTTCGATTTTGTAATAGAAAAGTGTGGTTTTTGGGAAGACTTTTTGAAGGCTCTTCATTTATTATTTATTTATTATTTATTTTTGAGTCTATTCAAGTGAACCTGACCTTGTCAAAAGCAAGGTAACAGTAATGCTGGCCCAAGTCATTGTTAAACCCCACCCTTTCCAATGTGAAACCCTACTAACATTTCAACTGTCAAATACCAGAGCTTTTCCTGCCTACAGGCATGGGCATTTGACAGCTGAGTGTGAGGAGGGGCTTAGCAGCATTAAAGGTGGTATTTATTCTCAGTTTGCCAAGGTTCCACAGGTATCAATTTGGAGAATTGCATAGCTACTTACAGTTCACTTTGGCACAGTTTTTATATTAGAAACGTTTTAGAGCGGGTAGGGATTAGTTTGATTTTTAGAAGCTCTTTAGAAGAAGCTATAATTTATTGGCCACATTGTTATTGGCATGTTAGCAGCACAGTCAACCCATACATACGTACACATATTTGTATTATAAATCACATATTAAAATAACCTGTTTTCTTTCCTGTTGTATTATGCCTCTGAGGGATAATGTTATACAACTAAAAATATCACATTTTCTATCCCATGGAATAGTTTGTTATTTCAGGGTTAATCCTAAGCCTGAATGTTGAGCGGCATCGGCTGGTTCAATAGAAACTGGCCAACATTCGGCCCATGTGTAGGCATATGTCGAAGGGGCATGACCGAAAAAGATCTGCTGACTGGCCAATGGCTGAGAGGGCTGACCAGATTGTTCTGGCAGAGGGCCGCCCCCCCCCCCCCCCCCCCTCGTTTAGAACACAATAGAACAGCAGGGGATATTACTGTAGTAACATCGGCTTGTTAGTACAGCGGCTCCGACCTGAGCTGTCAGGTTTTTTTTCTCATTTGGCCCCCTGGGTTGAATGAAAAAAAAAACTACTAGGCTTTAGAGTAGGTGTTGGTTGCCTTTGTTGTCCATATTCCCCTTGCCACAGAATAATTAAATAGCTTGGAAGACTTTTCAAACCCTACAGGAAGTGCAATAAATAGAGATGGTGTCAATGACAAACAAGAAAGAGTAAAACCATTTTATTCACCACTCCTAACGCTAGCCGTGTTCCATTTTTGATACAACATGCAGTTGTAGCATATATTTCAATTTATGATCATTTAATAATGCAGTATCTTTTCAGTGTATAGCTATCTAGAACAGTAAAGAGCAGTAAAAGTCTATTTTCTCTGTATGAACATACCTCTTAAAGCAATGTGCAGCAGTAAGCACCCAGCAGCTGCTGATAAGAGTAGCTCCACATAACAACCTTCCATCACTGTGAGAAGATTTCAGTCTTAGCGCTACCTGCCAGGGCCATCCACCTCTGTGTGGAAACAAATAATTGTCACTTATTACACCAGATAAAAATACAGAGTGCGTGTGTTATTCTCTATAATCAACACTGTGGCTAGAATCCTTTCAGCTTGCAAGATGCTTTTCCTTTGACACAAAACAGATTATTTTTCAGCTAATATGCCACCCTATATCAACCTATTATATATAATAGAAGTGTATTCTATGTGCTCTAGAGGAAGCTTAATGTCGAAACAGTAATCCTTTTTAAAGATAACCTGTCACTTTGCGCATTCAGGGCAAACTAAAAGATTCTTTTGATAAGGCACCTTCCATTCCCAGTGATACTTATCTTCTCCCACACCATTCAACACACCATCTCACCAATGGGAGCACTGGATCCACACACCGTTTGTAAGTGTGTGTTGGTCTATACTGGAACTTGCATGGGGTTAACAACATTCTCCCTTACTCACAGTGCTCTGGCCTAATAAATGGGTGCTCAAACCAGAGCACTGCTTCATGGGTAAAAGAGGAAGCTATCTCTCAGTGCTCCCTCAGACATACAGTATGGAGCAGGACAGGAGCACAGAAAAGATGAGTAATTGTGGATGGGACAATGGATGAGGGGTGCTCTTACAAGAGAACTTGATACTTTGCTCTAAAAGGGGATAGCAACAGATTTTCTACTTTTATGTTATAAGGAAACTGTCTATGTTGACCTCTCATTCTATAAATGCAAACTGACTGGCTGTCATGCTCGTCCACTGGTTTGAATGTCTTTGTAGGTCCCAAACTAGAACAAGTATGCAGATTAAAGATCTGATGTACTCTGACTTTATGATCGGTATGTTGGTTTCAGGTCCAAGTACTGAAGCCAGAGACAGCCAGGCAACTAGTATTCTTAGTAGGATGGCAGCAATGATTGTAGCTGTATTATCCCTAGTATAGGTTTCCTTTAAACCTGGCTTGACTTCTAAATGAATTACACAGTTTCATGGACAGGACAAAATATTCATAGAAAAAAAAAAAATCTTTAGAGGCCTAAACCTTAAATTTGAGCAAGCAAAAATGTTATTTTATTATATTTTTATTAAAATTACTTATGTTACTTATAGGTGGTTAGACAATGTGATTATTATTTTTTTATTTTATTTGATTTAAGTTTTTTTTCACTACTTTATTTGATAGTGTGTTTTTTTTTCTTAATTATGCCACCACTACAAGACAGCAAATGTTCCTCCTTGCCGTAGTAACTATGGGCTGCCATCGGTGCACCTTACTCTGCAATGGAAAAACCAGGATTTAAACAGCCATTTCTTTCTGTGTCTTCTGTGTGCTTAACCATATCTTCTTGTTCTAACACATGGTAACCCCTCATGCACAGTACATATAATCTGTGTAACTGTAAAATAAATAAATAAAAAATGTACTCTTTTTAATAATTTAAATGAATGTGCTACTTTGAAAATCCACTTACCGTAAGGAATTTCTCCCCCCAATAATGCGTTTAGGGCGCCGATGTAACAACCTTAATCCACAAACAAGGGATGATTCTGGTGATTAAATTACAAAAAAAACATATTTTCACTATTTTCAAATGTTTCCATTTAACAGAAGCCTAACCCTAAGCCCCCATTCACACTGGATCCAACTTTGAATTTGTGCAACTTTAATTAAACATCGGTGCGGCACCACAAAGTCTGAGTGGCACCGATTTGAACAGTTCCATTGCCGACAAAAGGGTGTGACTTGTCATGCGATTTGCCCCTGTCAAATTGTATGACAAGTCACACCAGTGTGAAAAGAGGCTTAAACATGGGCAGAAGGAATGTACAATTACTTAAAGCGCTGTTGAACTTTCAGATTAAATCACAAAATGCATTCCAGGTACATTAGAACAAAAGGTGTATAAAGTCTTATAGCTGCCCAAGTAGAAAAGCCCGTTCACCACCAGCATGCTGTAGAGAAAGACCTAAGTTAAATGTTTACTTAGGTTTCAATATGCTGTAAGGGCACTTCCCTTTTAAAAGTCCAAAGTGAATGATGTTATGGAAAGAGCTGAATCAAGGTTGCAATGAACATGATATAATAATCTATGTAATCCAAGAAGGAGAACACAGATTCCAATGTTTCTTTTACCACCCCTTAAGCAAAGTCCCCTGAATAACAAACCTGTTTTAACAAGATACTAAGACATGTAGTGATATTTTAGTCTTTTCTAAAAGTATTGGCTCATTATTTAACATTGCAATGCAAAACAAACACTAAAATCATTTTATTAGGGTCTCTTATACTGGACATGCCACCAATAATAACATCTATACGAGTGCACAAGGTAGTTTTATCTTTAACTGTTTTTTAAATACTAATTACAAAATGTATTAGTAAGGCTTTCCAGGAAAACCCTCTTCTTTCCATGCCCATTCTATACGTATTATGGTTCACATGGAAAGGGTCCACCAAACAGCAAAGGAAAATGTCAGCTGACACACCACTGGCTGGGGTAACGCTGGTATTGTGGCAGATTTATAAACATAAAGTTCCACAATGAGATACACTGTATTTCACCAGCTGGATTGCAGTATGCTTTCAAAAATGCAATAGCAAGATGGGGGTCCGGCTGTTGTTTACAACGTGGGGATTCCACAAGAGGTAAGGACATTTCCATTTATGGTATTTCCATTTATTTAGCTTGAAGGTAAAATTTTATGCATCTTTCATTGCTCTCTCTACCTACAACCTGGTTTATAGCCATAGACAGATCAAGACAAACCAGACATATATGGCTCATTCCAAGTTTCAGTAAGAAACAGCTGTTTTTGAACCACCTCTGATTTGATGTCTCTTTATTTAACCCATAGTGATTTTGGGATCCTTTTATTACATGTTTATTGGTAAAAAAAAAACTGTAGTAAAAAAATGTGTTAAAAACATAACCACTTGACCAAAACCCATTATATTTCTCTTTAAAGCAACAACTTCCTTTTTTGCTATCATTTATTATACATAGGAACTGTTTTTATAGTCAAACAGCCTCCACTTAAATGGCAAACTTGAATTTTTTTCACTTTGCTGGCCATATGCGTGTTTGAGGTCAGTGACTTAAAAAGTAATAAAGTAAGATGATCAAAAAAACTCTCAGGAAACTAGAATTTTCTGAAAGAGGTTCGCATTAATAGCCACCATATTCCTCTAAGCACAAATTAACTCCAAAGAAAAGCAATTACAGTTGGGACTATCCAAGACTCTGAACATGCTGTTTTAAATCATTATAATTGTGCAGACTTACTTATAAAATAATTTAATGAACTTCACTACTTAGCCTAACTTTGAGTCTCTATTTTGACCTTGAGAATCATAGGTCAGTGGCACCTAAAGTCTGAAAGTTACTTCTTTATCAGCCATCTGATCTCAAACATCGTTTCCCAACCTTTGAGTATGCATAACAGTATGAAATTAAAAAAAAGTCCTGTTTTTGTTTTCATTTTTCAAGTTGAACTCCAGCGATTACGGTATCTTTGAAAAGGACTGCAGATAGTATTTGTAATGTGTCAATTATAATTACATTTATCCCCATACAATTCTCTCCAGGATACACCACACCAAGCCCCTGCTGTGAGGTTTTAGCCAGCTACCTCTGGTCCCTGTGCCCTTTTTAAATTAAAGGAGTCAGCACTATAGAAGTCTATTTTATTAAAAGTCCAACTCTGGCCTATCTTTTTTTATTCAATCTAAAGCACAAGATGGTGTCAGTCTTCTGGGTTGAATGACAGGGGGTCATGGCTCCACCTCTTGATCACAGCACCCTGCACTCACAGTTTATTGATGCAGAGAACATCACTGATGTTATCGCATCAGCACTGCTCTCTGCATCATTCAGGACTGCTTACCAGGACTAATGAGGAAAAAAACACAGTGAGTCAAGTGACCAAAGATATTTCAAAACGTTAAGTGAAAAAAATGCATAAAATACTGCAAGTGGAGGCCTTTTGAGGAGGAGGGTCATTTGAACTCAGAGCCTGGAGTTGGATTTTAAGATTTCTATGCACTTGCAGTATTCCTAGTTTATTATATATATAACTGAATGATTTTAATAATTTAAATATAAATATCAATATACTTGATTAATCTTAGTTGGATAAAAACAGACATTTGGGAGTACACTCACATTATAATAAAAACAGAATGACATTCTATGCTTATTATTCTGATGGCAAATCCAACTCCCTGTTGGCAATTCGCCACATGTGGTGTATAGGGTTTTTTTCATCAGCATGTACTTTACATCTCTATTTTGTTTTTTTTTAATAGTACCCAGAGTACAAACAAACCTGCTCTCAACAGTCTTGTATTATTCATTTTAACAGTACTTTCCATCTGTAAAGTGAGCTGCTTGTGTACGTAATTACCAAATAAAGCAGAAAACCTGCTGGCCTAGTTAAAACAGCTATAATATTGTGCAAATCCATTACTATATAGACTTTAATAAACAATTTAAAATGGAAACTAAAATAAACTATTTAATTGAGCTCCCGGGGTGTTTCATTTGCTAAATCCTTGACCCCTCAAAAATATGGTCTTTTATGGATAATAAAACTACCACTTATCAATTTAAAAGACCTCCCAAAGTGTTGATGCAGGCAAAAACAGCAAAACATCACTTACTTGACATGTGTGTTGGTTTTCATCTTCCATAAAAACAGTTTTGTTAGAAAATTAGAATTATTTTAGTATTCCATTTGGCATTGATCTGTCTGACTGCTATTCAAGGAGATCTGACATTTAGGCATTGTAAGGTTGCAGATTAATCAAATCCATGTGAACTTTTATGTCTATGCTATAGTTGTCAGAGTCTATTTAATAAATGGGGCTTCATACACATATTATGAAATCTTCACTACTAGATGACTGTTCTTTTTTTTAAAAAGCATCAACATATTACATAAAATATAAAAAAAATCTTTAAAATGCAAATTTCAAGCAACAAAGACAACACACATGCAGAGAACAGGATCTTGCCTGAATGAGCTTGCAATCTAGAGCTATTTAATTATAGTGTGTGTTTGATCTTGTTTAAAGCAACTCTGTATGTCTGGTGCCTGAGTTCCTTGCTGCTGCTTTCTTCTACTGGTCCCTGTACCACTGCAGGACACAGCAGTGATGTAGAGACCTGACACACACAGACATGTGCTGAATGAAGAGCTTTATGCAAGTGTGTCCCTTTAATACAGAGAAGTTTGATGCAGGCAGCAGGAGAGGTAAATATTCAATTTGTTTTAGGACTTCTCTAAATATTTTTTTAAATAGCAACATATGATAGCACATGCACAAGTGAGGGTGAGGCTTCCTGTAAGTGGGCTTGGTTAAAAAGGCATAGCACTGTTTATTTTCAGGAACAGTGGCGGCTGGTGCTCAAAATTTTTGAGGGACGCAAACAAACGGAAAAATACTCAACCCCCCCCCATCAATTGCAGCCTCACTGTGCCCATCAAATGCAGCCATTGTGCCCATCAAATGCAGCCACTGGGCCCATCAAATGCAGCCATTGTGCCATCAAATGCAGCCACTGTGCCCATCAATTGCAGCCATTGTGCCCATCATACGCAGCCATTGTGCCCATCACATGCAGCCACGTGTGCCCATCATATGCAGCCACTTGTGCCCATCATATGCAGCCACTTGTGCCCATCATATGCAGTCACTGTGCCCCATTATATGCAGCCACTTGTGCCCCATTATATGCAGCCACTTGTGCCCATCATATGTGTAGCGCTGGTAGATTTATGATCTACCATCTGATAGGTAAATTTAGTGAATTGCTCGTTATAGGAAGTTAATTTGTCTCTGTTCCAGCTTGGCTGACGTTGCGTGTGGTTCCACATTGTGCCGGTGGGTGTCGTCACCATCGGAAGGTGTTGGAAAAGCAACGTGTTAAAGCGGATGAGTGCTCCTCTGTCCCGGAGACAACTCGGTGGAGGTGGTCCTCCGAGTTGCATTCTGGGAGAGGGTATTTATGGGACAGACGCCATGTTTAAGGGTTCGTTTTCAGCCACCTGCTGGCCCTTCTTGCCGACAGGTATGTGTTAGAGTACCACCTCGTGGTCCTCCGTTCCGGAGGCCTGCGTCGCTGCGGCATGTGAGTGGGCCCAGAAGCCTGTCTGGGGCCTACCACAGCAGCCGAGGAATGGTCCTGAGCTGTCTATCCAGAGTGAAGAAGCTGGACAACCGAGAAGATCCCAGGGGAGGACCCGTCATGGAAGGATCATGCAGAGTGCTGGTCTGGAGAGGGGCCTGGTGACTCGGTTGGAGGATGTATCCTGAAGTAGTCTCACTGCATGGTACTGACGGGTTGGCTTAAAGGTTCAAATACTGTGTCTGACATTCATCGTGAACCAATACATCCTGTGGCAGAGGATCGTATGGGTTTAATTCAAGCAAATCTGTGGCAGAGACTTTTATTCGTGCTACGTACTGGCTGCTAGGCAAGTGAGAGAGGCCTATCCAGGTGAGCAAAGATCGTGTCCCACAAAAGGGGATTGCATTCAATTACAGTATTCAACTTTAAAGGGTGTTCTAAAGAAACCTAAAGAAAGGCATTTGAGCTTCCCTGCAGTTTTCCTCCTGCCTCTTTCCTGCTACTTCCTTCGTTACTTGGTTCAATAAAGCATTGAAAACGTACTCAAGTGTTGGTGCTTATATCGTCCAGAGGTAAACTCAACGGAACCCTAGACCCGGTGCCGGTGAAACAGGGGTATCGAGAGTGAAGGTAACAGCCCGCTAAAACCAGCAGCTCCACCGAGAGTTAGTGCTACATATGCAACCACTTGTGCCCCATCATATGCAGCCACTTGTGCCCATCATATGCAGCCAATATGCCCATCAAACACAGCCACTGTGCCCCATCATATGCAGCCACTTGTGCCCATCATATGCAGCCACTTGAGCCCATCATATGCAGCCACTTGTGCCCGTCAAATGCAGCCACTTGTGCCCGTCAAATGCAGCCACTTGTGCCCATCATATGCAGCCACTTGTGCTCATCATATGCAGCCACTTGTGCCCAGTATATGCAGCCATTTGTGCCAATCCAATGCAGCCACCTGTGCCCATCATATGCAGCCACTTGTGCCCATCATATGCAGCCACTTGTGCCCAGTATATGCAGCTACTTGTGGTAAATCAAATGCAGCCACTTGTGCCAATCAAATGCAGCCACTTGTGCCCATCATATGCAGCCACTTGTGCCCATCATATGCAGCCACTTGTGCCAATCAAATGCAGCCACTTGTGCCAATCAAACGCAGCCACTTGTGCCTATCATATGCAGCCATGTGTGCCCATCAAATGCAGCCACTTGTGCCCCTCAAATGTAGCCACTTGTACCCATCATATGCAGCCACTTGTGCCCAGTATATGCAGCCACTTGTGCCCATCAAATGCAGCTAGGTGCGCCCTGCCTTGGCTGTCACTTCACTAACCACCCCCGCAGCCGGTCCGGTGGCACTTACCGCTCATGTGGCAGGGCTCTGCTCCTCTCCTGGAGTGACGGGGCTTTCCTCCTCGGCGGGAAGCGGCTCCTGTGTCCGCTCGTCTCCTCTTCCACCAAAGCGTTAGGCATCCAATAGGATCGCCTAATGCTTTGGCCAATTGGGAGACAGGTCTCACTGACCTGCCTGCCGATTGGCAGGGAGGGACGTTAGTGTGAAAATAGCAAAAATTAATTCGCTATGCCACACAAAAGGGTGGGATCGGGACGCAGTGCTCTGCGCCCCGAGCCCACCCTATTTTGAAGCCTATTAGAGCCTCTGGCTCTAATCACGTGCTATAAAAAAAACACCCCTCCACCTATCCCCGCCATAGTATTTCATGTGTCCGGCATCCTGAAAGGGGCAGGCACACGAATAGGGAGGGCGGCGGAGGTGTCGGGGGGGCGGCGCCTGTGCGGGCACGGGCCGCCACTGTTCAGGAAGCATCATACAATAGGGATATTTTGGGTAAAACCCATTTTTGATCACAACATTTTTTATTCCCGGCTTTTTGTAGCAATACAGAAAGTTTTAATTACCTTCTTATCCATTTTTATTCTATAGATTGAGCAACGCATATTTAACCCCTTCCCGCCGACCGTACACAGATATGCGTACTCGGCTTTCCGGGGTTATACCGGGATGATGCCCGCAGCTGCAGGCATCATCCCGGTACCATTGTTTCCAGCGGGCGATCGGCTACCCGAGTATAACAACCGATGCGGCTAAAAGCCGCTCGGTTGTTATACCGGAGGAGCGGGAGGGGACATCCCCCCCTCCCGCCGCCTCCCGCCGCCTCCCGCCCCTGTTACCGGGCCTCCCGTGCGATCGGGAGGCCCGGTGTCCAATCGGATACCTTCGGCGGCTGGGGGCGGGCTGGAACGAAGCTGTGGGTGGCTTCGTTCCAGCCTTCTCGTTGTAAACGCAGAAGCGACGTCATGACGTCACTTCCCGTTTACTCGGCTGCCAATGGCGCCGAATTTAAAAAAGTACACAGTATTCAGAATCGCCGTTTTCGGCGATCTGAATACTTTGAAGTGTAAAGGAGGGATGGGGGGTCTTTTAGACCCCCCATCCCTCCATAAAGAGTACCTGTCACCACCTATTACTGTCACAAGGGATGTTTACATTCCTTGTGACAGCAATAAAAGTAAAAAAAAAAAATTTTATTAAAACACAATTTATAAAGTAAAAAAATAAATAAAATAAATAAAAAAAAAAAAAAAAATGTTTTAAAGTGCCCCTGTCCCCGCGAGCTCGCGCAGCGAAGAAAACGCATACGGAAGTCGCGCACGCATATGAAAACGGTGTTCAAATCACCGTAAAAAATTTTTAAAGCGTCGCCTATGGAAATTCATAGGTACCGTAGTTTGTCGCCATTCCACGAGTGCGTGCAATTATAAAGGGTGACATGTTTGGTATCTATTTACTCGACGTAACATCATCTTTCACATTATACAAAAAAATTGGGGTAACTTTACTGTTTGGATTTTTTAAAATTCATAAGAGTGTTTCCCTTTCCAAAAATTTGCGTTTAAAACACCGCTGCACAAATACCGTGTGATAAAAAATATTGCAACAATCGCCATTTTATTCTCTAGATTCTCTGCTAAAAAATATATATATAATGTTTGGGTACTGTAATTAATTTTCTAGCAAAAAATACGGATTTTAACTTGTAAACACCAAATTTCAAAAATAGGCTTAGTCATAAAAGGGTTAAATCACTAAAGATACATTGTTTTACATTTAGCTTTATTGCAAACATCATCTTTCACCCCTTCGCTTGATGTCTGTAGGCAGACGAGATATCAAAAACAGCAACTGAATTTTTAATTGAGAAGCTATGGTGCATTTTTCACCTCAAAGATTACATTAACCCTAACCACAGTAACATTGGCCCTATGGAAAAGCCAAACTACCTCTCACAGGCCAAATGATGTGCAAGGATCTCGGCTTGCTTATATTACGTTAATAGCACGCATGTATCCATGTGTATTTCAAAATGTTGCACTGAAGGAACAATACTTATACAAATGGGAAGTCATTCTATAGCACATGTTTCTACCTCGCTAAATTGTAACAAGTTGGAAAAATTTGCTGCATCCTACATGCTACATTATCATGTGCCCCCCCTGCATGGTTCCAGCACTGCAAGTCAGAAAATGTGTTACAGCAACATGTATTGCTGTGTCCAAGAGGGTAAATGGTCCATTAGAAGGTTTCAGCGTCACTGTGATTACGTATTAGACATGCATGGTGCTACCGCTAAGTGTCTGTGCAGATAGCAGGACAACAGTCACGAAAAGTTCAGTTAATCTGACTGGATGGATTGTAAACAACAATGGAACAAAGCTGCTGAATCAGTTCTGTAAATAGATGGGCACAACTGGCGTTAGTGAGCAGCCCAGAGAGAGGTGACAGGTCACACATCAGCAAATAGTCTTGCCCTCTAAAAGCCCTAAATGGGGCAAATTGTGAAATACTCCCAATCACTGATGAACCATTCTGACCCTAACAAAGCATATAATGGTAGCATTTCCCATCAGTCACAGAAAAGCAGGTCTTGGAGGTTTACTTTTAAAAAAAAATCGAACTGAAATAATAATAAGAGGAAGAAGAAGAAGAAGAATGATAATCAATCATTCATAGACCAACTAAACAGTTGAAATAAAAAACCTTAGGTTTCATACCTGCCAGTTTTCAAACACTGCAGGAATTTAGACTTCAGATGGCATAATGAGCACCATACCAGCCTTGCTGCTCTAAATATCTTTCCGAGATTTTAAAGAATGGGAATGTAGCAACAGGGGAATACATTCTTGGTAATAACCTTACAGCATCTGATTAGGCTCCTTGTAGCTCATATTTCCTAAAGTCAATGCACAACCAGGTATTATGTTCACAGCATAGTAAAAACTCTTTCATGGCCTACAAACCTTAATGCCTTAGGAAAAATATACCTTTAGGTTAGTGGAACTGGATGCTTAAATTGATAACTACAGGCAGTCCCCGGATTACGAACAAGATAGGGTCTGTAGGTTTGTTCTTAATGTGGTTGTAAAGGAAGTAGGTGTTTTTTATCTTAATGCATTCTATGTCTGTGCAGCCCCTCTCAGCCCCCTAATACTTACTTGAGCCCCCTCTCGATCCAGCGATGTTGCATGAGAGACTCGGCTGTCCGGGACTCTCCCTCCTCATTGGCTCCCGCTGCTGTCAATCAAAGTCAGTGAGCCAATGAAAAGAGAGAGGGGGAAGGGCCGGGCCATGGCATCCATGTCTGAATGCACACAGGGAGCTGTGGCTCAGGTGCCCTCATAGCAAGTTGCTTGCTGTGGGGCACTCAATAGGAGGGAGAGGCCAGGATCACCAAAGAGGGATCTGAGAACAGCAGGATCTGGGCTGCTCTGTGCAAAACCGCTGTACAAAGCAGGTAAGTATAACATGTTTGTTATTTTTACCCAAAAAAAAATGAGACTTTAGTATCACTTTAAGTTGAATTTGTATGTAGGTTGGAACAGATACATTTTTTAAGTGTAACTCCAGCCAAAAAAATATATTTAATTTTTTTTGGATAGCATAGTGAAGGGTTAAAGTGTTAATAAACCCACAACAGTAAAATCAGTCTGTATATGCAGCATAGCATGCTTGTTATATTCACTGTGAAACTTAAGGGGTTAACTCTCTGCATTGTGTAAAAAGGCTGTATTATCCTGTATGCATAAATCCTTCCCCTCCTTGCAATGTCTATCTGGGGAAAGCCAGCTAACACAAAGGCAATAGTCAACTTGCACATGCTCAGTTGTGTCTTTTATGCTGGAGAGAAGTTTGTTCTCAGAGATAGCCAGGTAACATGATATTGACATCACACATGTGGGCGTGTATACAGGCTGCAGTGAAAGACTCCACCTTCCTGAACTCTCAGCACTGAGGAAACTGTTCAGTTTTTGATGTAACCATGGTATACAGATCATCCAAAAAGGTATATAGTGGCAATTTTTTAATGTAAAAAGAAGATTTAAAAAAGCTATGGGCACTGGGGGGGGGGGGGGATGAACTAATTTCATATTACTGGGTTCAGTAACACTTTAACACCCCTGTAACATTTGTTTTGCTGTCTGTGCCCCTGTTCAGAAGATTTCACCTCACTTTCTGTCCCTGTGACAATTGGATTTTGAACATTTTGGTCTGTCGTGGAAACAAGGATTGGTGAAAAACCTTGAGTGGAGACCCCTTTTTCCCATGATAACTCTTACAGGAGTGAATTTCCCTTCCTAGGGGTAGATTTACTTTCACTTCCTGTTTCTACCTCTGTTTGACAGTATGAGTTGTTCATACCTCAAATGTTCATAACTCGGGAACTGCCTGTACTGTACAAACTCCACCAGATACTGTACACTAGGGATGAGCTTCGTGTTCGAGTCGAACCCATGTTCAACTCGAACATTGTCTGTTCGCCGAATTCCGAACAATATGGGCCGTTCGCGCCAAATTCGTGTGGCGCGTCACGGCCCATAATTCACTGCGGCATTGCAGTGCATTGCTTGCTGATGATTGGCCAAGCATGCACTATGACCCGCATGCTTGGCCAATCACAGCGCCGCCTTAACAGAGAGCCATAATTGGCCAAAGCCAAGGAGGCTTTGGCCAATTATGGCTCAGGGGATTTAGTACACGCCCCACACTATATAAGGCCGCCTGCACGGCGGCCCTGTGCAGTGTGTTCCGGTGTGCTTAGAGAGAGAGAGAGACAGTGTCATTTCATTTGAGTTAGCTAGATTAGGCAGGACAGTCAGTCAGTTAGCTGCACTTAAAGTGTATTGTGTATATATATGCATCCCAGGTGTTGCATATATATATATATATATACACTGTATTCAGTTTAGCTAGATCCGTTCCTGTTATCTTCTAGACTATTTACATTTAGTGCAGTGCGTCCTGCTCACAGTGTTCAGCTAGATCCGTTCCTGTTATATTCCTACTGACAGGCAGGCTTGTCTTGTTACAGTATTTTGAAGAAAATTACTGGTGTTCTTTTGATCCTATTAGTACCACAGTCAGGCAGCTAGACTATTTACATTTAGTGCAGTGCGTCCTGCTCACACTGTTCAGCTAGATCCGTTCCTGTTATCTTCTTACTGACAGGCAGGCTTGTCTTGTTACAGTATGTTAAAGAAAATTACTGGTGTTCTTTTGATCCTATTAGTACCACAGTCAGGCAGCTAGACTATTTACAGTTAGTGCAGTGCGTCCTGCCCACAGTGTTCTGCTAAACCTACAAGTAAGTGGGGTGCGTCCTGCTCACAGTGTTCAGCTAAACCTACAAGTTAGTGGGGTGCGTCCACCTCACAGTGTTCAGCTAAACCTACAAGCTAGTGGGGTGCGTCCTGCTCACAGTGTTCAGCTAGATCCGTTTCTGTTATCTTCTTACTAACAGGCAGGCTTGTCTTGTTACAGTAAATACAGCTACCTGAAGAAAATTGCTGGTGTTCGTTTGATCCTATTAGTACCACAGTCAGGCAGCTAGACTATTTACAGTTAGTGCAGTGCGTCCTGCTCACAGTGTTCTGCTAAACCTACAAGTTAGTGGGGTGCGTCCTGCTCACAGTGTTCAGCTAAACCTACAAGTTAGTGGGGTGCGTCCACCTCACAGTGTTCAGCTAAACCTACAAGCTAGTGGGGTGCGTCCTGCTCACAGTGTTCAGCTAGATCCGTTTCTGTTATCTTCTTACTGACAGGCAGGCTTGTCTTGTTACAGTAAATACAGCTACCTGAAGAAAATTGCTGGTGTTCTTTTGATCCTATTAGTACCACAGTCAGGCAGCTAGACTATTTACAGTTAGTGCAGTGCGTCCTGCTCACAGTGTTCTGCTAAACCTACAAGTTAGTGGGGTGCGTCCTGCTCACAGTGTTCAGCTAAACCTACAAGTTAGTGGGGTGCGTCCACCTCACAGTGTTCAGCTAAACCTACAAGCTAGTGGGGTGCGTCCTGCTCACAGTGTTCAGCTAGATCCGTTCCTGTTATCTTCTTACTGACAGGCAGGCTTGTCTTGTTACAGTAAATACAGCTACCTGAAGAAAATTGCTGGTGTTCTTTTGATCCTATTAGTACCACAGTCAGGCAGCTAGACTATTTACAGTTAGTGCAGTGCGTCCTGCTCACAGTGTTCTGCTAAACCTACAAGTTAGTGGGGTGCGTCCTGCTCACAGTGTTCAGCTAAACCTACAAGTTAGTGGGGTGCGTCCACCTCACAGTGTTCAGCTAAACCTACAAGCTAGTGGGGTGCGTCCTGCTCACAGTGTTCAGCTAGATCCGTTCCTGTTATCTTCTTACTGACAGGCAGGCTTGTCTTGTTACAGTAAATACAGCTACCTGAAGAAAATTGCTGGTGTTCTTTTGATCCTATTAGTACCACAGTCAGGCAGCTAGACTATTTACAGTTAGTGCAGTGCGTCCTGCTCACAGTGTTCTGCTAAACCTACAAGTTAGTGGGGTGCGTCCTGCTCACAGTGTTCAGCTAAACCTACAAGTTAGTGGGGTGCGTCCACCTCACAGTGTTCAGCTAAACCTACAAGCTAGTGGGGTGCGTCCTGCTCACAGTGTTCAACTAGATCCGTTCCTGTTATCTTCTTACTGACAGGCAGGCTTGTCTTGTTACAGTAAATACAGCTACCTGAAGAAAATTGCTGGTGTTCTTTTGATCCTATTAGTACCACAGTCAGGCAGCTAGACTATTTACAGTTAGTGCAGTGCGTCCTGCTCACAGTGTTCTGCTAAACCTACAAGTTAGTGGGGTGCGTCCTGTTCACAGTGTTCAGCTAAACCTACAAGTTAGTGGGGTGCGTCCACCTCACAGTGTTCAGCTAAAGCTACCTGTAGAAGGTTGGTGGTTTTCTCATACTACAGGCAGGCAGTTGATTTTGCTAGCTGCAGTATCAGTATATATATATAGCTACAGGCCATTAGTATGTCTGGAAGGCCAAGAAGGAGAGGCAGACAGTCACAAGCCAATAAGAGAGGGCAAGCAGGCTCTGTGTCTAGTGCTGGTCGTGGAGACGGTGCATCCTCATCAGTAGGGATGAGCCGAACACCCCCCGGTTCGGTTCGCACCAGAACCTGCGAACGGACCGAAAGTTCGCACGAACGTTAGAACCCCATTGACGTCTATGGGACTCGAACGTTCGAAATCAAAAGTGCTCATTTTAAAGGCTAATTTGCATGGTATTGTCCTAAAAAGGGTTTGGGGACCCGGGTCCTACCCCAGGGGACATGTATCAATGCAAAAAAAACTTTTAAAAACGGCCGTTTTTTCGGGAGCAGTGATTTTAATGATGCTTAAAGTAAAAAAAAAAAAAAGTGAAATATTCCTTTAAATATCGTACCTGGGGGGTGTCTATAGTATGCCTGTAAAGTGACGCGTGTTTCCCATGTTTAGAACAGTCCCTGCACCAAATGTCATTTTTAAAGGAAAAAATCTCATTTAAAACTGCTTGCGGGTTTAATGTCATGTCGGGTCATGGCAATATGGATGAAAATCAGTGAGACAAACGGCATGGGTACCCCCCAGTCCATTACCAGGCCCTTTGGGTCTTGTATGGATATTAAGGGGAACCCCGCACCCAAATTAAAATAAGGAAAGGTGTGGGGCCACCAGGCCCTATATACTCTGAACAGCAGTATACAGGCGGTGCAAACAAGACAGGGACTGTAGGTTTGTTGTTAAGTAGAATCTCTTTGTAATTTTGAACATTTTTAACGTGTTTAGCTCCAGCCAAAAAATCTTTTCTAAGCTTTTTGGAAAACATAGGGAAGGGTTATCACCCCTGTGACATTTGTTTTGCTGTCTTTCCTCCTCTTCAGAAGATTTCACCTCACTTTTTTGTCCCAATGAAAAATGTTTTTTGAAAATTTGGGTTTTTTTGTGGAACAAGGATTGGAAAGCATCAGTGGAAAGGAGAAATTGTTTTCCCATATTAACTCTTACAGGAGAGAATTTCCCTTCCTAGGGGTAGATTTCATCTCACTTCCTGTTGTCTCCTTCCGTTTGCAAGTAGGAGTCGTTTGTAAGTTAGATGTTTGAAAGTAGGGTCCTGCCCTATATACTCAGCAGAAATTTGGGCCTTAGGTGTTGCTGTGGCCACAACACTGTAAGCCCTCACAGGGCCCTGCTGTGAAATATTAGATCAAGAATTGTAATTACATGCCCCTGTTGAACAGGAGCTGAAAAATTAGGCCTTAGGCACTGGTGCTGGTGCAACAACACTGCAACCCCTCACAGACACTCTAGTTGGAACGCAGGAACGAGCCCTGCTGCAAAGTATTGCTTCAAAAATTGTAATTACACGCCCCTGTTAGACAGGGGCAGAAAAATTGGGCCTTAGGCACTGGTGCCACAACACTGCAACCCCTCACAGACACTCTAGTTGGAACGCAGGAACGAGCCCTGCTGCAAAGTATTGCATCAAAAATTGTAATTACACGCCCCTGTTAGACAGGGGCAGAAAAATTGGGCCTTAGGCACTGGTGCTGGTGCCACAACACTGCAACCCCTCACAGACACTCTAGTTGGAACGCGCCCTGCTGCAAAGTATTGCATCAAAAATTGTAATTACACGCCCCTGTTAGACGAGGAGGATGAGGACGGCTTGGTCATCCACTCGACCAAGTCTTCCGCATGTTGCGGCTCAACACGGCCAGCTGCCGAAAAAAAGGCCAAGCGTGTCCCATGGCCACGTGCTGATGAGGATGCACCGTCTCCACGACCAGCACTAGACACAGATCCTGCTTGCCCTCTCTTATTGGCTTGTGACTGTCTGCCTCTCCTTCTTGGCCTTCCAGACATACTAATGGCCTGTAGCTGCACTAAGCTGGGATAGAAAACCTGTAATTTTCTTCAGGTAGCTTTATATACTGTAACCAGACAAGCCTGCCTGTCAGTAGGAAGATAACAGGAACGGATCTAGCTGAACACTGTGAGCAGGACGCACTGCACTAAATGTAAATAGTCTAGAAGATAACAGGAACGGATCTAGCTGAACACTGTGAGCAGGACGCACTGCACTAAATGTAAATAGCAGGAACGGATCTAGCTGAACACTGTGAGCAGGACGCACTGCACTAAATGTAAATAGCAGGAACGGATCTAGCTGAACACTGTGAGCAGGACGCACTGCACTAAATGTAAATAGCAGGAACGGCTCTAGCTGAACACTGTGAGCAGGACGCACTGCACTAAATGTAAATAGCAGGAACGGATCTAGCTGAACACTGTGAGCAGGACGCACTGCACTAAATGTAAATAGCAGGAACGGATCTAGCTGAACACTGTGAGCAGGACGCACTGCATTAAATGTAAATAGTCTAGATAGAAGATAACAGGAATGGATCTAGCTAAACTGAATACAGTGTATATATATATATATGCAACACCTGGGATGCATATATATACACAATACACTGTAAGTGCAGCTAACTGACTGACTGTTCTGCCTAATCTATCTAACTCAAATCAAATGACACTGTCTCTCTCTCTCTCTATCTCTCAGCACACCGGAACACACACTACACAGGGCCGCCGTGCAGGCGGCCTTATATAGTGTGGGGTGTGTACTAAATCCCCTGAGCCATAATTGGCCAAAGCCACCCTGGCTTTGGCCAATTACAGCTCTCTCTACTGACGGCGCTGTGATTGGCCAAGCATGC
The DNA here is from genome assembly GCF_042186555.1 of Aquarana catesbeiana. Lineage (NCBI taxonomy): Eukaryota > Metazoa > Chordata > Amphibia > Anura > Ranidae > Aquarana > Aquarana catesbeiana. The sequence goes on from NC_133324.1 coordinate 682,233,915, forward strand.
GGGTCATAGTGCATGCTTGGCCAATCATCAGCCAGCAATGCACTGCGATGCCGCAGTGAATTATGGGCCGTGACGCGCCACACGAATTTAGCGCGAACGGCCCATAAAGTTCGGAATTCGGCGAACGGGCGAACAGCCGATGTTCGAGTCGAACATGGGTTCGACTCGAACACGAAGCTCATCCCTACTCATCAGCACGTGGCCATGGGACACGCTTGGCCTTTTTTTCGGCAGCTGGCCATGTTGAGCCGCAACATGCGGAAGACTTGGTCGAGTGGATGACCAAGCCGTCCTCATCCTCCTCATCCTCTCTCACCCATGCCCAGGGTACTTTGTCTGGCAAAGCAGCGGCCTCTTCCCTTGGCTCAATGTCATCAGTGACTCCTTCCCTAGCCCCACCATGTCCTCCTGAGGAGTCCCTCGAACTGTTTGATCACAGTGTTGGGTACATGCTCCAGGAGGATGCCCAGCGTTTGGAAGGCTCTGATGATGATACTGAGCTCGATGAAGGCAGTAACACGAGCACGGACAGAGGGGGTGCCCAAGAAGGACAGCAATCTGGCAGTCATGCTCCCCCTGCTGCAGCATACTGCCAGGTTTGCTCCAGTGATGAGGAGGGAGGGGATGATGAGGTCACTGACTCAACGTGGGTGCCTGATAGGAGAGAGGAGGAGGAGGAGGAGGCGGCACATCACCAACGAGGCAGGATGCCCTCCAGGGGCCAGCCTAAGGGCAGCACATTGACTGCATCACACCCCAAAGCTCCACATGTGCAGGGCGCTGCAGTCTCTGCGCGTTATTCAAAAATTTCTTTGGTGTGGGCCTTTTTTGAGACGAGTGCATCAGATCGCACCGCTGCTATTTGCAACATATGTCTCAAGCGTATCTCGCGTGGCCAAAACATCTCCCGCTTGGGTACCACATGCTTGACCAGACATATGTTGACCTGCCATGCAGTTCGTTGGCAAGCGTATCTAAAAGACCCACACCAAAGAACAAAGAGGACCTCTGCTTGCTCCTCATCAGCTGAGATTTCCAACCCCACTAGACCTTCAGTCCTCTCTGAGACCTGCACTGAGAGGAATGAAGGTGTAGAATTGGGTGTGTCACAGCCACGTACTTGTGGGCAATCTGATTTTGGTACACCGACGTCAGATTGTACCAGGCAAATTTCCCTGCCCCAGCTGCTGCACCGCCGAAAGAAGTTTGCTCCCAGCCATCCACATGCCCAACGGTTGAATGCTAGTTTGGCAAAATTGCTAGCACTTCAACTGCTGCCTTTTCAGTTGGTAGACTCTGCCCCCTTCCGTGAGTTTGTGGAATGTGCGGTTCCTCAGTGGCAGGTACCCAAATGCCACTTTTTCTCACGGAAGGCAATTCCGGCTCTCTACCAGCATGTGGAAGGCAATGTCCATGCCTCGCTGGACAGGGCGGTCAGCGGTAAGGTGCATATTACCGCTGACTCATGGTCCAGCAGGCATGGACAGGGACGTTACCTAAGTTTCTCGGCGCATTGGGTGACTCTGCTGGCAGCTGGGAAGGATGCAGAACAAGGTGCAGTAGTGTTGGAGGTTGTTCCGCCACCACGCCTCCAAAATGATAATGATTGTGACACACCTCTCTCCTCCACCCCCTCCTCTTCTTCTTCCTCCATGGCCTCTTCCTCGGAACCAGCGGTGCTCCGTAGTCGTTCAAGGGGCTACGCAAGTACGCAGGCCAAAAGATGCCATGCGGTGCTTGAGCTGGTGTGCTTGGGGGACAGGAGCCACACTGGGGCAGAGGTTCTGTCAGCTCTGCAGGGGCAGGTTCAGAGGTGGTTGACGCCACGCCAACTTAAGGCAGGAATGGTGGTTTGCGACAATGGCACCAACCTCCTCTCTGCCCTCCGACAGGGACAAATGACCCATGTGCCCTGTTTGGCTCACGTCCTTAACTTGGTGGTGCAGCGGTTCTTGGGCAGGTACCCGGGCTTACAGGATGTCCTGAGGCAGGCCAGGAAAGTCTGTGTGCATTTCCGCCGGTCATATAATGCCAGTGCTCGGCTGACGGACCTCCAAAAGGAGTTTAACCTGCCCAAGAACCGCCTAATCTGTGACATGCCCACCAGGTGGAACTCAACGTTGGCCATGCTGCAGCGGCTGCACACGCAGCAGAGGGCCATCAATGAGTACCTGTGTGACTATGGCACCAGGACAGGGTCAGGGGAGCTTGGTTTTTTTTCCCCACGCCAGTTTGCCATGATCAGGGATGCATGCACTGTCCTGTCACCATTTGAGGAGGCCACGAGGATGGTGAGCAGTGACAGTGCATGCATCAGTGACACTGTCCCCCTTGTCCACCTGTTGGAGCACACGCTGCGTGGAATAATGGACAGGGCACTTGAGGCAGAACAGAGGCAGGAAGAGGAGGACTTCCTTAGCTCTCAAGGCCCCCTTTATCCAGACAGTGTTCCTGCGTGCCCGCCGATCACACAGGAAGAGGACGAGGAGGAAGAGGAGGAGGAGGAGGAAGATTGTGTCAGTATGGAGGTGGAGCCTGGCACTCAGCATCAGCAGCAGTCTTTAAGGGATCAGTCCCAAGAAACACATGGACTTGTACGTGGCTGGGAGGAGGTGGCTGCGGACCATGTCGTCCTTAGTGACCCAGAGGACTCCGGACCGAATGCCTCAGCAAACCTACGCTGCATGGCCTCCCTGATCCTGCAAAGCCTGCGTAAGGATCCTCGTATTCGTGGTATCAAGGAGAAGGACCAATACTGGCTGGCAACCCTCCTTGATCCACGTTACAAGGGTAAGGTTGCGGACCTTATCTTGCCATCGCAGAGGGAGCAGAGGATGAAACATCTTCGGGAGGCCTTGCAGAAAGGTCTGTGCAACGCATTCCCAGAGACTGGGAGGTTACAAACTCCTGTTTCTGGACAACGTGTTGCTGAGGCTTCGGTCAGTCAAAGAAGGAGCGGTGGAGAAGGTGGCCGTCTGACCGATGCGTTCAGACAATTTTTTGGTCCACAGCCCCAAGGTATGATCGGTTCCAGCAACCATCGCCAGCGTCTGTTTTACATGGTGCAGGAATACCTAGGGGCAAGATCAGACTTGGACACCTTTCCCACCGAAAATCCTCTGGGTTACTGGGTCTTGAGGATGGATCACTGGCCAGAGCTTGCACAGTATGCAATTGAGCTACTGGCCTGTCCTGCATCCAGCGTTCTTTCGGAACGCACATTCAGTGCTGCTGGAGGCGTGGTAACCGATCACAGGGTGCGTCTGTCCACTGACTCGGTCGATCGACTGACCTTCATAAAAATGAATGAGTCTTGGATCACCACCAGCTACCAAGCACCTGATGCTGATGTAACCGAATAATTTTTTTTGAAATCTCAGATCCCTTCAAAGACTGCCTATGCTGATGCTGAGTGACTATCCCTGAGTAATTATCCTCTTCCTCCTCAATCATCACGCTGATAGCTTGTAAGAACATTTTTGGTTCTGGGTGCCACCACCAGTGCCTAAGGCACAATTTTTCAGCCCCTGTTTAACAGGGGCGTGTAATTACGATTTTTGATGTAATACTTTGCAGCAGGGCTCGTTCCTGCATTCCAACTAGAGTGTCTGTGAGGGGTTGCAGTGTTGTGGCACCAGCACCAGTGCCTAAGGCCCAATTTTTCAGCCCTTGTTTAACAGGGGCGTGTAATTACAATTTTTGATGCAATACTTTGCAGCAGGGCTCGTTCCTGCATTCCAACTAGAGTGTCTGTGAGGGGTTGCAGTGTTGTGGCACCAGCACCAGTGCCTAAGGCCTAATTTTTCAGCTCCTGTTCAACAGGGGCATGTAATTACAATTCTTGATCTAATATTTCACAGCAGAGCCCTGTGAGGGCTTACAGTGTTGTGGCCACAGCAACACCTAAGGCCCAAATTTCTGCTGAGTATATAGGGCAGGACCCTACTTTCAAACAACTAACTTACAAACGACTCCTACTTGCAAACGGAAGGAGACAACAGGAAGTGAAATCTACCCCTAGGAAGGGAAATTCTCTCCTGTAAGAGTTAATATGGGAAAAACATTTCTCCTTTCCACTGATGCTTTCCAATCCATTGGGACAAAAAGTGAGGTGAAATCTTCTGAAGAGGAGGAAAGACAGCAAAACAAATGTCACAGGGGTGATAACCCTTCCCTATGTTTTCCAAAAAGCTTAAAAAAGATTTTTTGGCTGGAGCTAAACACGTTAAAAATGTACCCGTTCAAAATTACAAAGAGATTCTACTTAACAACAAACCTACAGCCTGTATACTGCTGTTCAGAGTATATAGGGCCTGGTGGCCCCACACCTTTCCTTATTTTAATTTGGGTGCGGGGTTCCCCTTAATATCCATACAAGACCCAAAGGGCCTGGTAATGGACTGGGGGGTACCCATGCCGTTTGTCTCACTGATTTTCATCCATATTGCCAGGACCCGACATTACATTAAACCCGCAAGCAGTTTTAAATGAGATTTTTTCCTTTAAAAATGACATTTGGTGCAGGGACTGTTCTAAACACGGGAAACACGCGTCACTTTACAGGCATACTATAGACACAGGTACGATATTTAAAGGAATATTTCACTTTTTTTTTTTTTACTTTAAGCATCATTAAAATCACTGCTCCCGAAAAAACGGACGTTTTTAAAAGTTTTTTTTGCATTGATACATGTCCCCTGGGGTAGGACCCGGGTCCCCAAACCCTTTTTAGGACAATACCATGCAAATTAGCCTTTAAAATGAGCACTTTTGATTTTGAACGTTCGAGTCCCATAGACGTCAATGGGGTTCTAACGTTCGTGCGAACTTTCGGTCCGTTCGCAGGTTCTGGTGCGAACCGAACCGGGGGGTGTTCGGCTCATCCCTACTGTACACCAATGACGAGATAAAATACTGTTATGTTCAAATTCTTAACCCCTTCCTGCCACCTCTGAGAGGCTCTTTAGGGTGGGTCCTAATGCTGGAAGATGGAGGCAGTGTGCTGATTATGGGATCACTGTAATTGGCTCTCACAGAGGTCACATGACCGGTGCCTGTGTCGCTGATGACCAACCAAAAATAGAGCCTGCGAGCTGTAAGTGAAAGCAGTGAGCACACTCTTAGCACACAACCTCGACCCCCTTGGATGAATATGTGTGATGGCTGGGCAATAAGGCCCACCTGCTTCGCCTCCACATAAATGCATTACGGTGCCTGGAAGAGTTTAATGATCAATCCTAGGCAAACAGCAAAATTCCCAGATGAAATACATATACAGGAGGTGTTTTTCTGCCAGTCTGGGTTTGTATTTCCGCCTTTTTCAGTTTTCAGGCTTACACAGCTCTGCAACACAGCATGCCATTGTCTTTACAGGTCGTGTCCCTCCCCTAGCCTATGACCAGACAGTAAAAGGAAAGCTGCACTCTAATGCACTCATTTCTCTGTCACTCTGCTCTCCCCTCCTGTTAGCACTTTCCTTGTTCACACACAAGCACTGCAGCATAACTAAAAGGCTCCTTGTGCAGATTCTTCCACTTTTAGTCTGAGCCCTGATTTACAGGGACTCCAAGAGGCTGATAACAAGTTAAATTCAGTTTCTTATACTGCTTGCATTTGAAAAATACACATAATAATGATTTCTTGAATATAGAGCCTTTTATATATGTGTGCCTTTTATATCTGACTGAAGTTTAACTTGAAAATTACACTACATTTAGACAGTAGGTACATTTTAGCTAAATATAGCTAAAGATCTGACCATTGTCAGAGTTCGCTGTTTCTCTATACTCCATTAGACATGCATTATAACATTTTATCACTGAGCATAAGCTGATAAAGTCAGGAAGTCTCTGCATCAGTGTTCTCATCAGTGGCGTCACTAGGGGGTGGCTTTTGTGGCTATAGCCCCGAATACGGGGCCCATAGCCCCGAGTCTCTCAGAGATGGCCATGGCCTCTCTGCAGCCAGGCCGCAAGTGTAGCGGGCAGCATCGTAGAGTGGGCAGGCAGCACAGGAGAGCCAGGCAGCGAGAGCAGAGAGATGACATCATCTCTCACCGCCCGCTCTGCATCACCGCTGTTCTGCTCTCACTGTGCAGCTGCGGGCAGCAGAGAGATGATATCATCTCTCACTGCCCGCCCTCTCTCTGGTGACCCCAATGTAAGGAGTGTCTCTCTGGGGACTCTGAGCTAAGGAGGGGCTCTTTGGGGACCCTGATGTAAGTGTGGTATACTCTCCGGGGAACCTGATGTAAGGGGGCTCTCTGGGGACCCTGATGTAAGGGGGGGGGCTCTCTGGGGACCCTGATGTAAGTAGGGGCGCTCTCTGGGGACCCTGATGTAAGGAGGGGGGCTCTCACAGGACCCTGATGTAAGGAGGGGGGCTCTCTGGGGACCCTGATATAAGGAGGGGGGCTCTCTGGGGACCCTAATGTATGGGGAAGGCTCTAAGGGGGCCCTAATGTATGGGGGAGGCTCTAAGGGGGCCCTGATGTAATGGGGGCTCTCTGGGGTCCCTGATGCAAGGGGGAGGCTCTCTGGGGACCCTTATGCAAGGAGGAGGCTCTCTGGGGACTCTGATGTAAGGGGGAGGCTCTCTGGAGACCCTGGTGTAAGGAGGCGCTCTCTGGGGACCCAGAAGCAAGGGGGGGCACTCTGGGGACTCAGATGTAAGGGGGAGGCTCTCTGCTGACCCTGATGTAAGGAGGAGCTCTCTGGGGACCCTGATGTAATGATAATATATATAATATATAATGTAATATACATATACACACACATATATTACATACATGTGTATGCCCGCCCAAGAGTATGACTTTTTTTACTTCGCTGCTATGGGCTCTAGCCCCAGATCTTTTGTAAACCTAGCAATGCCCCTGGTTCTCATTAAAGAAAAAGTATAGTAAATTGTCAGCAGGTGCATATGTTAAATATTGCACATTGGTACTCGGTTGGTGTTCCATATTTTTGAGATTGCATTAAGAAAAAGATTTGTAGGTTAGCCAGTAGAGGGAGTTTTCTAATTTACTGCAATCGTCCAGCATCTCTGGAGATATTAGCCATATATGGAGTGTCTTGTTTTCAGTAGTACAATAATGTATCATATTAGCCATCAGACGATGCAAAAAATTAGGAGTTTAATTGATGCTCTTTTTGGCTAACTTATATTATGAAACAAGCAAGTTTTCAGGATGACTCAGATCCCTTCCCAGGCAAACCTCTATGCTATATAAGTCATCCAGAAACTTTGCATCATTAAAAAACTTAAAGGGTAACTCCACTTTCATGAAAAAAAAAAAAAAGCAACTAAAAACAAATAATATAGCATATATAATTGTGACACAAGTCATATTGTAATTGAATGTTATTTAAAAATTACCTTTTAATCTACAGCTGTAATTTTCTGTAAAATGCAATGCAATATGGCTACCTGGAGGTGTTCTGTACACAGATGGTGTACAGAACATCCCCCATATATGTAATTTCCTGCTTGTGTGATTGACTTACTGATTTTTCCAGAAGTCTACACTAAGATACAAGTCAGATTTTTTGGCATCCTCTGCAACAAAAATGTCATTTTTGATGAGAAACCCCCAAGGGGAAATCATGTCTAAAGGGATGCATACCCTGACACTTTCCTTATCAGAGCCCTGCAGGTGCAGCAGCTGAATGATAATTAAAAAAATACTCCTAAAAAAGATTCACTTCGCACATGGACACATACAAACAAACAGCTATTCCTTCAGAAATACAAAAGGCAGGAATTTGCAACAAAGTTTGTTAAAATCCCTGCAAAGCAAACAGATCACCCAAGGGGGAATGTTTTTTCTCAACACAGTGGAGTTACTCTTTAAGTTAGCCAATACAGTGTATCGCTTAAGCTCCAAACTTTCTATATTTACAAAAAGAATATGGGAGGGCTACACATTTCTTTTAAATAATAGAGCTGAACTTTAGTCAGCTATAAAAGACATACATTAATGCTGTTTAACACATCCTTAAAGTGTTACTAAACTCAGGACCCTGCATTCACTATATCTGGTCTCCCACAGTACACAGAACATGAAAATTCAATTAGTTTTGTAAATATAAACTGCTAAATACCTTTTCTCATCAGCAGTTAGAGCAGTCTTGTGACTTCTATCAGTATCTGGTTAAAGCTTGTAGAAGGACTTTTCATTCTCCCCTGATTATCCTATGCTGCATGACCCCTGACCCTCTGTCTGGTCAGTGCTGATTCACCCTCCGCTGACCACATGCACTCTCCCAAGAAAAAAAAACTCTCTAGCAATACACACCAACCTGAACATGTGCAGAGTGCCCCCAGGGCTCTGTTCTATCAGCAGGTAGATTGGGGACTGTGGAAGAAGGAGAGGATCAGAGAAGACTGGATCAAACAGCGTTTTTTACACAATGTGGGGGATTAACCCTTTAGGTTCCACAGTGAGTATAACAAGCATGCTTTACTGCATTGATTTTGTGGGTTTGGTAACACTTTAAATGTATTTTTGGATGCAAGCAGTGTAAATACTTGAACTTGACCTGGTATCAGCCTCTTGCAGTCCCTGTACAAAACGGCTTGAGCATGACAGTGTGAGCAGCAGTGCAAGAAGCCAATCAGTTTATGTGCTGGAAGAAGCATGATGATAGAAAGAAAAAAACAGAGGGAGAAAGAGATGAACTCATCACTGTGCTGCTTTTCTCTCCACTGTCCAGGTCTCTGAAGAAGTGAGCTGAAAGATGATGAGGACTAAGGGAATATAGTGCAGAAAAAAAGTATGACACTGGAAATCTCTATTGCAGCAATGACTGGTTTTGTTTTTTTTATCTTTCAATGATCTGCTCAATTGTATCTTTTTATTTTTGGCTGAAGTTCTGTCTAATGTTCAGCTCCATTCAGACCACATTAACTGACATCATCCATGGGGCCGCCTGCACAGCCAATTTGTAGACCTGCCAATACAACAAGTATAAGACAATGGGAACATAATATGTAGGGGTGCTTTAAAACAGTTGTGCGCACCTAATATAAGTTCTAAACTAAAGTAATAACAATGTAACAGCAACAGCCTAGAGCTATATAGTTTGAGATGGATGTAGCAGTCACATTCTGGCTCTATAAACTGGCACGGCAGTGGCATTGCTGGCCTCCGCTGACAATGGGCTTTGGCTATGAAAGCAGAAACACATTTCCCCAGCAGGACCAGAAGTCCAGCACAAAGCCAGTCAAATATTAATACAGCATGAATCTGCAATAAAACAACAAAGAAGTGAGGCCAGGGCAAAGAGGAGTCATGTTGACAGATTTTACTACTTGTATGCCATTTTGTGTGCCATATACTATTAACAGTAACGGTATGAAGCTCATTCTAATCACAATCAAAATTGTTATTGTAGGGCAATATCCAATAGCTGAGCGTTTCAGAATATATATATATATATATATATATATATAGGGACATTTTTACATAAGCCAGTGTGATTTGCATAGCTGATGGGATGATTCATGAAACTGGTCCAAGAAAAATTGGAATTCCCGTTCATGAAAACTAGCCAGGTCTGTGGTTTCATTTATACAACGAGGCTTGAAATAAAACAACTGGACAGGTTGTCACAGGCAACCATCCTATTTTACACCTGCTCCATCTTTCAGAAATAAGACCCAACAAATCTCGTTATTTGAAAATATTTTCTTTCTAAGCGCTAAACCTTTCCTATGCAGGATTAAACTATATTCTGCCATTTCCTACACTCAAGGCCTAACTACACTGCCTTAAAGTCTGATAATTATTTCTGCTGTGAAGGAAATGGATTGCACTGTTCAAAGCTTTCCATTGTTTGCAGAAATCTATGATCTCGCAAAACTTCATTTATTCTAGGGAAATAGGCCTATCACCTAGCAACAGCGCCCATAGCATCCCCTGACTCCTAATTGGTACTGTAACTTGGCAGTTGCCTACTTGTGTCTGATTGAGGCTGTTAATAATGTATCTATTTGATTCTTCACTCCACAGGCTTCAGCCAAACAGCTATGACGGTGACTAAGGAGAATGTCAAGTAAATGAAGTTTCTGACCTTCCTCTAGACACAGTGAACTCATTTGCCTGTGGTCGTCTTCTAGACACAGGGAAAAAAAGGGCATTTTTTTTTTTTTAATAAAAACAATTCAATTTGAAGGAGAGATATATGAAAGGTACTGCTGCTATCATCAAAAAATAGAAGACATATTTATACTTTGCTGTTCTGCTAATGAGATCTGCACCAACTTTCATGAGCAACAGAAATACCCTGCATTAAATACAGTTTTGCTTTTCTTCCTATTCCTATTTAGCTATATTCTTGTTCTTGAAGAACATTTGTCAGTTAATCAAATGTATAAAACTGGTACAGCTCTGGTATAAAGGTGAGCCAGAACTGCCTTTTTATTTTTATACCTTCTGGGCTTCACTAATGAAAAAGATTGAGATCTCTTGTTCTTTCTTCTATATGAAATCAACCTAATGGCCAGAGCACAGGAAAAGAAAATCAGAAGAAAATTTTCATAAGAGGAACAATTGGTTGATTATCTGTTTGTTAAGGCCTGTAGACACGATATGAAAATCGGAAGTAAAATTTCGTCCAATGAACGCTCTGCCGATTTTCGGATCATTAGTATGGTGCTTTCGACAGCCGATTACGATTTTTGTCCTACAAAAGCTGGATGTGCAGATTATAACATTTTTGTTGTACGTGAACTCAACGTTCAATCTTCGTTTCATTAATATGGTTTTCGTCCGAAAAAAATAAATCATAAGAGCACTACGCATGCTCAGAAACGAAAGAAAACATACAAAACTATTCAACACATGACGTCACTTCTGAAGTTGTATTCTGTCATATGAGAATTTTCATATGGTGAGTAACCTCTTCACTTTCGACATGAGACTAGCATGCAACAAAAAACGGACGACCGTTTGCCCGAAAATCTGATTGTGTGTACGAGGCTTTAGTATAGTGCTTTTGACAGACGAATCCAACAGTTCATACAAAAAATAGGAAGGTGCATAGAAAGTAGGTGCTAGAAAAATGTTATTGTCACAACGTCTGTTTTTCATTCAATGTGTGCAGTAATTGTACAGAAAGAAACAAACAAATTTGGTGAACTTGGCTGCAAGGGTCATATACACTATATCATTTTTTTCTACTACTACACTAGTATATAGCTACGTTTGTCAGCGTTTGCTTTGTCATTCGAGAACTTTTGTACAAGTTAACCACTTGTCGCCAGCCATATAGCAAAATGACAGAGGCAAAGTGGTTTCGATATCCTGACCAGACGTCATATGAAATCGCCAGGATATCAAGCACATTGCGGAGATCGTTGTTGCGGTGTGTCAGTCTGTGAGACTCTTTACCATGTGATCAGCCATGTCTAATCATGATCACAGTGTAAGCAGGAAGAGCTGTTAATCGGCTTTTCCTCACTTGCGTCTGTCAGACGCGAGTAGAGGAGAGCCGATTGGCTGCTCCTCTGACAGGGGGGTCTGTGCTGATTGATTATCAGCGCAGCCCCCCACGGAAGCCCAAACTGGACCACCAGGGACGCCACAAGGACCACCAGGGATGTCACCACCAGGTATGCCACCCTAGACCACCAGGGATGCCAATCAGTGCCCACAGTGGATGCTAATCCGTGCCCACAATGGATGCCAATCAGAGCTCACAATGGGCATCACTGATTGGCAGGCATTATTGTTTGGCACTGATTGGCATCCATCAGTGCCATATATTAGTTTACATCAGTGCCCATCCATGCCCATCCGTGCCACCTATCAGTGCCCATACGTGCTGCCTATCAGTGCCCATCCGTGATGCCTTTCAGTGCCCACCAGTGCCACCTATGTGTACCCATCAGTGCTGCATATCGGTGCCATCTATCAGTGCCAATCGGTGCTGCCTATCGGTGCCCATCAGTGCTGCCTATTGGTGCCCCATCAGTGCTGCATATTAGTGCCCATCATCAGTGTCCGTCAGTGCCACCTCATTGGTGCCACCTCATCGGTGCTGCCTTATCAGTGCCCGTCAGTGCAGCCCCATTAGCGCCCATCAGTGAAGGAGAAAACTTACTTATTTACAAAGTTTTGTAACAGAAACAAAAAAAAACCTTTTTTTCAAAGTTTTCAGTCTTTTTTTATTTGTTTAGCAGAAAATAAAAATCCCAGAGGTGATCAAATACCACCAAAAGGAAGCTATATTTGTGGGAATAAAATGATGAAAATTTAGTTTGGGTACAGTGTAGCATGACTGTGCAATTGTCATTCAAAGTGCAACAGCACTGAAAGCTGAAAATTCGTCTGGGCAGGAAGGTGTATAAGTGCCCTGTATTAAAGTGGTTAATATCATTTTTGATTCCATCATGATACGCACCTTCATGGAAAATAGGGTGATCATTCATCTGATTTTCACAAATCGTGTACTAGGCTTAAGATTTCTGTGTAGTTTACTTCTTTACCACTACTATTCTGTTACACCTATATGTTGGCAAGTAATCTGTAACACCTGGTTCTAATTTCATGGATTTGAAGGGATGGTAAATATAGGGGTGTATTTCTATGTCACAAATCTGCATTTTAGTTAATTTAGATTATGATGAGAATGAATATACCATTACAATTTTATATGGTATTTGTTCATTACCTTTATATCCCGGGACTGTCTGAATGAAGATCATTCAGACATATTCAAACATGTTGCATGTTCAAATACTGTATATTGAAAAAGTCAACAATTTACTTTTTATTTTTTCATATGACAGTTAAAGTGATTGTAAAGTCTCTTTTTTTTTCTATAAAAATAACAAACATGTTATACTTACCTGCTCTGTTGCAGTGGATTTGCACAGAGCAGCCTGGATCCTCCTCTTGTCGTCCCTCTTGGGCTCTCCTGGTCCCTCCCTCCTGTTGAGTGCCCCCACAGCAAGCAGCTTGCTATAGGGGCACCCGAGCCAAGTTACAGCTCCCCGTGTCCATTCAGACATGGAGCTGCGGCCCCGCCCTGCCCCCTCTCTCTCCTGATCGGCTGACTGACTTTGATTGACAGCAGCGGGAGCCAATGGCGCTGCTGCTGTGTCTCAGCCAATCAGAAGGGAGAGTCTCAGACAACCGAGACACTAGTGGACATCGCTGGACAGAAATGGGGCTCTCCTGATCGGCTGACTGACTTTGATTGACAGCAGCGGGAGCCATTGGCGCTGCTGCTGTGTCTCAGCCAATCAGAAGGGAGAGTCTCAGACAACCGAGACACTAGTGGACATCGCTGGACAGAAATGGGGCTCAGGTAAGTATTAGGGGGTGCTGGGGAGGCTGCTTCACACAGAAGGCTTTTTATCTTAATGTATAGAATGCATTAGGATAAAAAAAACCTTGTGACTTTACAGCTCCTTTAAGCTAGCCATACACTATTAGAATTTCATTTGAAATTTTTCATTTAGCAAAACATTTGTTCAATTTCCTAATTGATAGTGGGATCAAACTGAAAATGTATTTCCGGTCACAGTGACGTAAAAATTTGATGAAACATGATGGGAACTTTTTCTCAGACTAGTGAATATCTATCAATGTGCTGTATGTGGTTTTCATTTAGGAAAATCTATTCATTCCAAAACCAAATGTTAAAAACAAACAAAATTTTTACTTACTTTCAAATTATATTTGTCAAGTCATGTAATGTACCCAAAATGTTTGTATGAGCGTTCCTACAAATGTTAGTTTCAAAATCTGCTATTGTATGACCAGCTTAAGTTTTATTTTTTCACACTAAATTCGGATAGATTAGAAATCAGATAGATCACATATCCCAAATAAAGGAGGATCATTTCATATTTCTGCACAGAGGGTGAGGCCATGCAACAAAACTGTTTTATACTGTTTATACTCACCCCATTGGCCAAGTGCACCTTCAAAACCACTGGGTGTACAGCCTTATATTATAGGAGCATTTATTCTATTAAAGATTTATTTATCTGTAATGGGAAAAGACCAAAAATGTCCAACCTGATGAAATTTAATTTTCTTCACATTTTGTGAGATTTGTTTAGCTTTTATTTGTTATCACCATGCATGCATTACAATTTTGTATTACTAAGGCATCTCATTGTATTACACCTCTAAAACTACAGCCACCTTTAGTTTTAATAAAAAAAAACTGAATTCAATTACTTCTTTGATGCCATTTCCATACCTTTTGGTCCAGCTGACATCATTTTCTTACTTAAATAGTCACAGATCACACCAGCATCTTCACTATGGCGACAATTGTGTTTTCCGATATCTTGTTTAATGCAGTCTGCCAATGATCTCTCCACCCCTGTACATTTAACATTATCCACATGAATAGGACCTTTTCCTTCTCCAAAATACGCCATAGTTCTGGCCTTCGCCGGACCCCTGGAAGGATTGTTTAAGTCACAGTCTTAGTTAAAGCCAACATTACTGAGATGCAATAATCACACATGAAATTGTGGGTACCACAACTCCCAACACCAAGAGGAAGATGTATTATACAAATAATAAAGAGAGGAATCTTGTTCAGACCAATTTCCTAAAAGATTAGAAAATGTTCACTTTCTAAGCTGAATGCTCACTTGCAAATGTTCACTAAGCTTAGAAAATAAGGTGAAGCTAAGTGGACAGCCTTTACTCCTTTTGTAAATCACCCTCATTATATTTACATGAATTTACTGTGAAGATTTTGAATACTCTAGAGCCGGTCATAAAGGGATCAAATTTTGACTGGTTCAGCAGGGACCGGCCGAATTTTGATCCATGTATGGGCTTCCTGGGTGTACAAGTCAACCAGCCAGTTGGGTTCTTCCCCAACGATCAGTGCCGCAGGCACTAAAGGCTTCACACCATCAGATCACAATAGCATATAAATGTGTTGATGGGGGAATCATATTTTTTTTCTTTTGATCAACTCACTGGTTATACAAAAAAAAAAAGATGAATGTATAGGCTGCCTAGGACTCCAAGGCCCAATACAAACCCAACTCAAGCCAAAACCTTTTTTTAGTTTTAAACAGTGGGGAAGTTAATGAAATCTTATAAGGTTCTTATTGCCATCTGAATTCCCATTTGATAAGATTTTCCTTTACTTTCTATCTTAAAACACAACAGTAAATGAAAGGAGATCTCTCTAAAGCAAGGGAAATCCTCTACTAGACTGTTGTCACCAAAACATCCACATTGGAAGACTTTACCTCTATTGCCATTCCAGATTCAGTGGGGCGGGGGGGGGGGGGGGATTTACTAAAACTGGAGCACTCAGAATCTGGTGTAGCTGTGCATGGTAGCCAATCAGCTTCTAACTTCAGCTTGTTCAGTTGGGCTTTGATGATAAAAACCTGGAAGCTGATTGGTTTCTACACAGAGCTGCACCAGATGTTGCACTCTCCAGTTTTTGTAAATTACCACCAGTATTTTGGATTTCATTTCCCAGGAAGACACAGACAGCGATTTAAAAAAAGGCTCTAACTCTTCCCTACTTTATCAATAACAACAAAAATTGGCATTAGATACACTTTTAATTACTTTGAAAGGGTTGTCTATAAATTTTCTCTAGTGAATAATTATGTTATACCAGCCGGCTGGCCGGCCACACATGGATGGAAATTCAGCCAGTTCAGCAGAGCTTACTGACCAACTGCTGTAAACCACCCTGTCAGATTTTTCACACCCAGTTAGTGCTGCAGCACTGATCAGTGTATTCTGATGTCAGACTACAAACGTCCAGTGAGGAGGATTCCACCATCCACCCCAAATGTATGGATGGAGGAATCAGGTCACTTTTTTCCATTGAACCTGATGGTCGAACGAAAGAAACTGGCTCATCTATGGGCTGCCTTAACCAAAACAGGAGTTTGAAATCTATTAGAAACCAAAAGGAAGTACATTTCATAAGCAGTTGACATGTTTGAGAGCTGTTAGCAAACAACTAAGAAAGTGTAAGTTGCTGCGCCTTACAAGTTAATGTCTTGATACCATAAATTAAATCACAGCGAATAAAATAATGAATGCAGAGCACACACCTCTCTGCTTCGTTTTTATTCCCTTTGAAGTATTTAGATATTCAAAAAGTTTCTCCTGGAAGAAACCCAAATTCTTTCCTCTAACAGTAATCTTCTGCAAGACAAGAAGTGTTCAAATGAAGATAGCTGCATCCATGGGAAGCAAAATGCAATTAATTATAGCACTTTCCAGATAATTAGCTTCACCAAAACCATTGGCAGAAAAGTACTAAACTCATCATGTTGTGTTTAATAGCACACTGGAGTATTGTCCAAGAACAGTGTTGTAGTTTATTTGCTCCATTATGCCAATGCAGAACCTGGTAAATGAACTGTACCTGGGTTCAAGCTGAATTCCAGAAAGATGTAAAAAGATGCAAATTAATGCAGTTTCATGTGCACAATTTATTATTAAATGTATTTTTTATGCAAGCAATGGAGGTACCTGCTTTTCAGTTGGAATCAACCTTTGCAATCCCCTGTACAGCAGAGTTCAGACTGGGAGATGAAAAAGCAACAAAGGGAGCCAATGTGCTTCGGTGTTCAAGTGCTTGCTAAAGAAATGCTGATAGGAGTAATGGGCTGGATGAGGGACAAGACCTTAAATTGTGGGCAAAATGAAGCTAGGAAAAATCAGGTCTCCTGCCCTGCAATGCATGGATGTGATGGGTGGCAGAGCAGTGAAGATCCCAGAAATCTTTTCAATGGTTGACCAGTTCCTGTATATGTATTTTATCTGTGTGTTTATCTGTTTGGCCGAAGTTCTGCTTTAAATCTGTCTATACTGATGACTGCATTATATACATAAAAATCCAAGTAGAAAATGGTCATTGCGATATAGGTCTCCTTTGCCAAGGCATTTTTACCCAATGTGTATGATACAAATAAACAGAAACAGAACAAGAATGTATCACACTTTGTAATCCAAATGACAGACAGCAGGAGGAAAAGTATACCGTTAAAGCAGTAGTAAACCGCACTTTTTTTTTTAAACCCTGCAGGACAATGGCATAATGTGCTGCTCTCTATCGCATATTAGCACATTATGAAATACTTACCTTAGAATGAAGACCTCCAGCGGCGCGCTGTCACCCTTGACAGGGCTTCCATCTTTACCCAGTACTTATTCCAGGTTTGAGTGCTCCCACCGTCTGACTGGCCGAGCGGCGATGATGTCACTTCCACACATGTCCACGAGAGTCACGGCTGCGGCAGAGCTCTGAAGGGACAGAACAGGTATTCCGTCCTTTAAGAGCGCATGCGCTAGTGACATCACCAGCTGCATGCAGTGTGACTATATCCTAAACAGTGCAAGTATAGGACATATTCACTCTACAGGAAAGCCTTAATATAGGCTTACCTGTACATAAAAATCAAAAAGAAGACTTTGCTACCACTTTAAGAAAAAAGAGTGAAAGTAAAATTAGCATTGGACCCTCAGGAGTCATATGAGGTGCTACTACTTGTACTGTTGCTCATGGTCATTGTTAGTTCAGCAGGTGGTCAGTAAAGCCGACTACATTATACACTTTTATAAGCATGAAGGCAAGAAAGTAATACAATGACCTCGGGGTCTCCTGGTCGGTCATCCAGCACTTACCCCATCTAAGTTCCGGGTGGGCAGCGCTCCTACGGGTTGATGGGCGATGGGCGTTCCCTCCTCCTCTGCATCACGGCGGCTTCCGCCATGTGTCTACTGTCTCCTCCCTCCTCCTCCTAGGTGACCAATAGGATCACCTGTCCTTTCAGCCAATTGGGTGACGGGATGCATGACCTGCTCTGCGCCCCGAGCCCACCCTTTTTTGAAGCCTATTAGAGCCTCTGGCTCTAATCACATGCTTAAAAAAAACACCCACCCCCTCATTAGAATCCATGCATCCGATGCCTGTATGTAGATTAGGAGGCCGGATGCATGGATGGGGGGCGGCTCCCATGTGCCCCTAATGGAAGGGCTGCCACTGTTCTTAGAATATGATAAAAAAAAACATAAAAGCCTAACTGAGCTCAACTTCAATTATACACTGTATGTTGTATCCATTGAGAAGTGTAACAAGACCCCGTGATGTGACCCATGTATAGAAATATAGAAATCAGCTTTATAAAAACACAACTATCTAGACAATGCAAAACCCACTATCTATCTCATAAAAGTATAATTGGCCAATTATTAAAAATACACACAACCATGGCAGCTGTAGGGAAGTTGTATAAACAGCCTCCTCTCCCAAAAGAAAAAGGGGGAGAAAAACAAAAATATATATCAGCAAATATATATTTGAATGTATGTGTCTCAATGGGGGGTACAATATGTGTCAGCAAAATCAATAATTATATGCTAGTGCCTCCTCCGATTATAAGATAATAATTTATAGCTCCTGGCTTAATATTGCAGAAGACAGGGATTTTATGGCGAATTGTATTCCAGAGCTAGTTAGAATCTACTGTTATACGAATTCCCTCAAGAGACCTTCTCCTGGATATGTAAAAAGATCCAACTCCATATCACCCCCATGCGGCCAACACTGTTTGTGAAATTTACACAGCTGAGGGTGATACAATGGGTCACTGAATGTGGTCAGTAGCCTATGAAGACCATAGGGGTGTGCTTTGTGGGTTCAGTCCTTATGTATCCAGCTTGAGATGAGAGTAAAGTGATGGCTTATATGGTAAGCGTCAAGTACAGAAAAACTGGAAAGCTCCCAGGGAGGGATGTCCTTATTATAACATATAGTGCTCTTATGGTACATTAGCAAGCATCTGCTGTCCTTCCTTAATTACCAAATGAATCACATTTGAAACGCCTCCAACGTCTCCAACCGTGTGATATGTGGTTTATCATTGCCCAGTGTGGGAGCTATCAGTATGATTTGAAAAGCCATTTGTGACAGACCTAGCCAGGATAGAGGCTGTTGGAGAGGACTGAATGCAAGCCTGTTGCCTTTTGATTATGGCCCCTAGCATTTGGGGCAATGGTGCTCTCTGTGAGCTGTATGCCTGGGGACCCTGGGGTTGGTGTTACTTTGGATTCAGCTCCATGTCCCCCCAAAACACACAGACTCTGGGAACCCTTTATATGCCATATTAGAATGATAAGACTGAATTATACTGTTGGGACACATCCTGTGAGGAGATGCTGGTGTCATCAACTCCAACTACCTGTGTTTATGTTAATTGAATGAGCTGATCACATTGTCCTCTATACAATGTAGGAGACGGGACGACTCCTATTGGAGCTGCTGCTATTGTGAGAAGGTGTCCTGTGATAATTAACTCAGTCTGGGCAAAAGGTCATGTCTCAATCACCTAGGCTGTATAAAGGATTAGTTAATCAGCTCATGTTAATTAGGTTAATTAGGTTACAGTAGTATTGTTAGATGAGGTTCCAACGGCATATAAAGTCTTGTAATTTTGATTCTAAATAAAGTGAGGTCATGTTAGCAACAAGCAAGTGTCGCCTTGTTTTGTGCTCAGAGAGGCTGGGATATCTGTATACAGACTGGGAGGAAGTGGTATATGACGGAAGCACTCAAGCGGAGTGTGGGACGTTACGTGACATTGGTGGCAAGCAGCGGGAAAGCTTCCTGCAGTCTGGGACATCCAAACTTCCATCTGGATCCAAGGTCCAGATAGCAGGAGAGGAGAGGTACAGATACCAGCCGCCATGGATGAGGAATTCAGAAGGAGGTTGCGAGAGTTGCAGATACAGCACAGAGGACCAGTATCGGAGCAGGTCCTGCTGGGATGGTGTGATTCTATTCTCTGCAAACTCTGGAAGGAAGCGCTAGCCCGTGAGCAGCGACACCAGGGAAAAGTTCTCCCCTCCATCGAGGAAAGGTACTGGTCGCAGTACAGACTGCGGGTGCGGTTTTTGGGAGAAAAACCACACAAGAAGCAGACAGCTGAATTAAGCAGGCTTGGCTGGGCAGAGATAAAGCTGGATGAGAGCTACAGAGCCCTCTGTTGGCATGTATCCCAAGCATGTCCCTGGATAGTGGATGACAGCCCAACGGAAGGCTTAAGCTACGGCGGCTTGGGACTGTTGTATGTGAAACTGATAGGGGACTCTAACTTTGGGAGTGATTTGGAGTGGCGGGTGGACGAAATCATGGATTTCAGAGAAGGGCTACTGAACATTTCGGAAGTGCACTGAGCACAGGAAGATTTGGAGTTTCTGGCCGTTCAGGAATGGGAGCTAGAGATCGCCTACAGACGGCTGCTAGACATTGCTCAGTGCCAGGGCTGGGCTCCCTTTGCCTGGGACTATCAGAAAATACCAGCTGACAACCCTGAAATCCTGGCTGAAGAGTCGGCAATGTGGCAGAGCAAAAGTGTGCTTTGCCAACCTGCCCCCGCGGCTATGGAGGCGGAGGTCTTATGGCGGATGCAGCAAGTACTGACTGACCTTGATGATCCTGTTTCTGCATGGGATGATCTTGGATGGAGGAATGTGCCTGTCCAGCAGCATGCCAGAGAATCTGCAGTGGAAAATCTGGAGATTGCCGTCCCCAAACCTGAAGTGCTGACAACCGGGCAGAGCTCTGCTAACCTCTGCCCAGCACTGATAGCATCTTCTGGATTCCATGGACAGGAGATGGTGAACCTCCATCCCCAGACACCAGTTGCAGAGACAGGGGATTTGATAGACTTTTCTGCTGAGGAAGAACCATCGGGTGAGCCCCCAGCAGAAGAGTTGGGATTAGGGCCAAACTTCATTGCGCTCTGCTCAGCAATGATGGCATCTTCTGAGTTCCACGGACAGGAGATGGTGAACCTCTATCCCCAGACATCAGTTGCAGAGACATGGGATTTGATAGACTTTTCTGCTGAGGAAGAACAACCTGATGAGCCTCCAGCAGAAGAGCTGCTATCAGGGTCAAAGTTCACTGTGCTCTGCCCAGCACCAACAGTGGCTTCGGCCTTCTTGAGAGAAGAGGTAGTCGGCCTTTCTCCCACAACACTGACAGGGACATGTGATTTTCTGCCAGCAGCATCTATGGAGTTACAACAAACTTCTCCAGTTGAAGATCTGGTAACTGGACAGAGGGTCCAAGACCTCTGCCCCACACCTGCAGCAATTGTGGAGGCCCAAGTTGAGGAGGTGGCAGTCTATCGCGATCTGCAGATCAGGATCCAAGGAGAGAATGCAGTCATCACCTCACAACTGCAGCTTGATCTGGTGTCGGTGGATGGGGCTTCAGTTCCCACCTGTATACCCCAGGGATGCTGGGCAGTCGGCCCAGATCCCCAACAGCAGGATGGAGTGAACTCAGTCCCCCTGTCTTCTCTCCAGCGGCAGAAAGGACTCCAGAGAGAAGGGCCAGTCCAGGCCTCTCCCCAGCGGCAGATATGTTCTCTGAGAGAGGCAGAGGTTGGCTGGGTGAGTAATACTCTGTTTGGAATAATTTATTTGGGGTACTGTGTGGGTACAGGCAGTAGAGGACTGGAACTATGGACTAACTTCGGAGTCAACCCGTCTGGGGTCTCCTGCTGTGTTAGTCTCCTGCCGAAAGGGGAGAAATGTGACAGACCTAGCCGGGACAGAGGCTGTTGGAGAGGACTGATCGCAAGCCTGTTGCCTTTTGATTATGGGCCCTAGCATTTGGGGGAATGGTGCTCTCTGTGAGCTGTATGCCTGGGGGCCCTGGGGTTGGTGTTACTTTGGATTCAGCTCCATGTCCCCCCAAAACACACAGACTCTGGGAACCCTTTATATGCCATATTAGAATGATAAGACTGAATTATACTGTTGGGACACATCCTGTGAGGAGATGCTGGTGTCATCAACTCCAACTACCTGTGTTTATGTTAATTGAATGAGCTGATCACATTGTCCTCTATACAATGTAGGAGACGGGACGACTCCTATTGGAGCTGCTGCTATTGTGAGAAGGTGTCCTGTGATAATTAACTCAGTCTGGGCAAAAGGTCATGTCTCAATCACCTAGGCTGTATAAAGGATTAGTTAATCAGCTCATGTTAATTAGGTTAATTAGGTTAAAGTTGTATTGTTAGAGGAGGTTCCAACGGCATATAAAGTCTTGTAATTTTGATTCTAAATAAAGTGCGTTCATGTTAGCAACAAGCAAGTGTCGCCTTGTTTTGTGCTCAGATAGGCTGGGATATCTGTATACAGACTGGGAGGAAGTGGTATATGACGGAGGCACTCAAGCGGAGTGTGGGACGTTACGTGACACCATTCAACACTCAAATAAAGGAAGTGTACTTAGCCATCCATGTGAATCTTGAAAAGTTCAAGCTGTATTTGTGGCGATAAAGGTGTATCAGTCCATATCCAGGAGAGTATCAGTCCCTTAAAGGAATGGAGGAGATAGGAGAGGAGGTGTCCCAAAGACTGGCTGCATGGGACCAAGCTGGAAGCCTGACCGGTTTTGCTGGACATGCCCACTGCTTCAAAGGCAATTGTCACCTTTCTGTGTGAGGGAGAATACATGGGAAGACTAAGGAAGGGGGCTGAGAAGCTATAACCAAACTGAACTGGTCCTTTAAAGAAAACGTGTACTGAGGAAAAATTAGGTCATTGCTTACCTTTCATTTTGAAATGTTAATTTCCTGGCTTTCATGCTGAATTAACAGTTCTAGTTCACACTAAGTATAAAGTATGCTGAGTATGAGCCCTGATTTAATTTTCCTTTCCTGATCAGCATGCTTGTTTCTCTCATTGGCTCAAAGTATCGAAATCGCTGACTTATAGGCAACTAGCATTTTAGGAGTAGTTTAAAAGCACCCTCCTTTTTTCTCTCCAGAATCCCTTATAAAACAAACCATGCTTAAAGCCCCATACACACGATAGGACTTTGTACAAACTTTCCCTTGGATTTTTGTACAAAGGGCGTTGGCCAGAAGTTTGTCTTGCATACAGACGGCAGGACTTTTCCAGCCAACTTTCACCAAATCACGTGGTTTTTCAGCTCTTTACCACCACCCTTTGGTCAAATTCTGTATTGTTGTCTGATATTGTGTCAATCTCGCCACTTTTAATGGCGAGATTGACACCTTGCAGCCGGGTTCACACTGGTGCGGGGATCCGACTTGGATCCCCGCCAATGCCAGGCACTGTGTTTGGTATGAATCTTGAGGGGGAACTCCACGCCAAATTTTAAATAAAAAACCGACATTGGCTCCCCTCCAGGGGCATACCAGGCCCTTATATCTGGTCTGGATTTTAAGGGGAACCCCCTACACCGAAAAAATGGCGTGGGGGTCCCCCCAAAATCCATACCAGACCCTTATCCGAGCACAGACAGGAAAGGGGGTGGGGATGAGCGAGCACCCCCCCAAGCCGTGCCAGGCCGCATGCCCTCAACATGGGGGGGTGCTTTGGGGGAGGGGGCGCCCTGCGGCCCCCCCACCCCAAAGCACCTTGTCCCCATGTTGCTGAGGACAAGGGCCTCTTCCCGACAACCCTAGCTGTTGACTGTCGGGGTTTGCGGGCGGGGGGCTTATCGGAATCCGGGAGCCCTCTTTAATAAGGGGGCCCCCAGATCCCGGCCCCCCCACCCTTTGTGAATGAGTATGGGGTACATTGTACCCCTACCCATTCACCTGGGAAAAAAGTGTCAAGAAAAAAAACACAGTACACAGGTTTTAAAAGTAATTTATTGGGCCGCTCCGGGGGTCTTTTTCTGACTCCGGGGGTCTTCTTCCGACTCCGGGGGTCTATCCGGCGTCTTCTCCCGGTGTCTGGATCTTCTGCCGGCTCCTCCGCTATCTTCTGCCGCTCTTTTGCTAGCGGCGGCCCAGACATCTGGATCATCTTCTTCCCTCTTCTCTTCCAGAGATGTTGACACAACGCTCTCTCCGGCTGTAATGCTGTCTGTGCTCTCTGCTATGACTTATATAGGCGGTGACCCCGCCCCCCTATGACATCACAGTCCTGGGGCATGCTGGGACTGTGAGGTCATAAGGGGGCGTGGTCATGTCATCCTATTTATATATATATATATATATATATATATATATATATATATATATATATATTCTGCATTCAGTGTAGCCTATATATACAGTGCATTCGGTGGGCGGTGTACACGGTATCTAATACAGTGTGTACAGTATCTGTATTATATTGTAACTGTATATACAGTGGGGCAAAAAAGTATTAAGTCAGCCACCAACTGTGCAAGTTCTCCCACTTAAAAAGATGAGAGGGGCCTGTAATTGTCATTATAGGTATACCTCAACTATGAGAGACAAAATGTGGAAACAAATCCAGACAATCACATTGTCTGATTTTTGAAAGAATTTATTTGCAAATTATGGTGGCAAATAAGTATTTGGTCAATATCAAAAGTTCATCTCAATACTTTGTTATATATCCTTTGTTGGCAATGACAGAGGTCAAACGTTTTCTGTAAGTCTTCACAAGGTTGTCACACATTGTTGCTGGTATGCTGGCCCATTCCTCCATGCAGATCTCCTCTAGAGCAGTGATGTTTTGGGGCTGTCGCTGGGAAACACGGACTTTTAACTCCCTCCAAACCCCTCTATGGGGTTGAGATCTGGAGACTGGCTAGGCCACTCCAGGACCTTGAAATGCTTCTTACAAAGCCACTCCTTCGTTGTCCGGGTGGTGTGTTTGGGATCATTGTCATGCTGAAAGACCCAACCACGTTTCATCTTCAATGCCCTTGCTGATGGGAGGAGGTTTTCACTCAAAATCTCACGATCTTCTTCCCTCTTCATTCCCCCTTCATTCTTTCATGTACACGGATCAGTCGTCCTGTTCCCTTTGCAGAGAAACAGCCCCAAAGCATGATGTTGCCACCCCCATGCTTCACAGTAGGTATGGTGTGCTTTGGTTGCAACTCAGCATTCTCTCTCCTCCAAACACGACGAGTTGTGTTTCTACCAAACAGTTCTACTTTGGTTTCATCTGACCATAGGACATTCTCCCAATCCTCTTCTGGGTCATCCAAATGCTCTTTAGCAAACCTCAGATGGGCCCGGACATGTACTGGCTTAAGAAGGGGGACACAACTGGCACTGCAGGATCTGAGTCCCTGGCAGCGTAGTGTGTTACTGATGGTAGCCTTTGTTAAGTTGGTCCCAGCTCTCTGCAGGTCATTCACTAGCCCCCCCCCGTGTGGTTCTGGGATTTTTGCTCACCGTTCTTGTGATCATTTTGACCCCACAGGGTGAGATCTTGCGTGGAGCCCCAGATCGAGGGAGATTATTAGTGGTCTTGTATGTCTTCCATTTTCTAATTATTGCTCCCACAGTTGATTTCTTCACACCAAGCTGCTTGCCTATTGCAGATTCAGTCTTCCCAGCCTGGTGCAGGTCTACAATTTTGTTTCTGGTGTCCTTCGACAGTTCTTTGGTCTTCACCATAGTGGAGTTTGGAGTGTGACTGTTTGAGGTTGTGGACAGGTGTCTTTTATACTGATAACAAGTTCAAGCAGGTGCCATTAATACAGGTAATGAGTGGAGGACAGAGGAGCCTCTTAAAGAAGAAGATACAGGTCTATGAGAGCCAGAAATCTTGCTTGTTTGTAGGTGACCAAATACTTATTTTCCACCATAATTTGCAAATAAATTCTTTCAAAAATCAGACAATGTGATTGTTTCCACATTTTGTCTTTCATAGTTGAGGTATACCTATGATGACAATTACAGGCCTCTCCCATCTTTTTAAGTGGGAGAACTTGCACAATTGGTGGCTGACTAAATAATTTTTTGCCCCACTGTATGTACTAGACTGAATATATATCAAATACACTACCACTAAGTGAATAACCTGCCTGCTTAATCAAACTTAAGCTATCTCTCTGTCCACGCCAACAACACTACACACGGCCGCTATGTAAGCAGCCTTATATAGTGTAGGGCGTGGACTTATTCCCCCTGAGCCATGATTGCACCCTGCCTTTGGCCAATTATGGCTCTCTCAGCAGAGTGCGCTGTGATTGGCCAAAGCATGCAGGTCAGGTGCATGCTTTGGCCAATCATCATACAGCAATTCAATCTCGCAGTGTTCTGTGGCGCTCAAATTACCTGCGAACGCCCCATAATGTTCGCTGTTCTGCGAACGGGCGAATACCCGATGTTCGAGTCGAACTTATGTTCGACCCAAACATAGAGCTCATCCCTACATAGGAGATTTATGGGGATCTTCCAGTTTTACATGGGTGATTACTTTTTCTCTTTTTCCATATCTCCTTTTGACAGCATTTGGTGGAGGGCAGATTTATTTGGATGTCATAAGTTGTATACTGTACAGCTGTATAAAACAAAAACTGTGTCTATCTTCATTTCAGGCTTCAAAGCAACAAAATGTGATTATTTTAAAGGGGGGTGATTCTATTCTATACCCACTGTACTTCATATATGTAATCCATATATGTGAGGGGGAGCAGATATACATCTGCATGTTTTTTCCTTTTTATAGTATTTTTATCTATGGTACTATTGAATGTTGAACTACGTACTATGGTACTATGTTGAATAAGACATTATTCTTTGTTCACTAAATGCTTACAATTATTAAAAATATATATATTATTGAAAAAGTGGATGTTGATTCAAGAAACACACCAGGAACAGCTCTTTTACAGCATACCATGTACCCCATACTCATTCACATTGGGTGGGGGGCCGGGATCTGGGGGACCCCTTATTAACCACTTGCCGACCGCCTCACGCATATATACGTGAGCAGAGCGGCACGGGCAGGCAAAATCACGTACCTGATACGACATCCAAGTAAGTGCACCAACACTACACTTCCAGTAGAACACGCAGGCACACTTTTCACCCCCCTGTCACCCCCCGATCACCCCCCTGTACCCCCTGTCACTCTGACACCAATAGCAGTGTTTTTTTTTTTTGCATTGGTGTCAGTTTGTGTCAGTTATAAGTGTTAGGGCAGTTAGGTTAGCCCCCTTTAGGTCTAGGGTACCCCCCTTTAGGTCCAGGGTACCCCCCTAACCCCCCCTAATAAAGGTTAACCCCGTGATCACCCCCCGTCACCAGTGTCGCTAAGCGATCGTTTTTCTGATCGCTGTATTAGTGACACAGGTGACGCTAGTTTAGGGAGGTAAGTATATAGGTTCGCTGTCAGTGTTTTATAGCGACAGGGACCCCCATATACTACCTGCTAAAGGTTTTAACCCCCTGATTGCCCCCTAGTTAACCCTTTCACCAGCGATCACCGTATAAGTGTTACGGGTGACGCTGGTTAGCTAGTTTGTTTTTTGTAGTTTATTATAGTTTATTACAGTTTATTATAGTTTATTATAGTTTTAGGGCACCCGCCGTTTATTACCTTATAAAGGTTTAACCCCCTAATTGCCCGGCGGTGATAGAAGTTAAGTTTTTAGGATCAGATAAGGTCTGCGTCGCCCCAGGCAGCGTCAGGTTAGCGCCAGTACCGCTAAAACCCACGCACGCAGCATACACCTCCCTTAGTGCTATAGTATCTGAACGGATCGATATCTGATCCGATCAGATCTATACTCCCCAGCAGTTTAGGGTTCCCTGAAACGCAGTGTTAGCGGGATCAGCCCAGATACCTGCTAGCACCTGCGTTTTGCTCCTCGGCCCAGCCCAGCCCAGCCCAGCCCACCCAAGTGCAGTATCAATCGATAACTGACACTTACAAAACACTAAGCACACATAACTGCAGCGTTCGCAGAGTCAGGCCTGATCCCTGCGATCGCTAACAGTTTTTTGGTAGCGTTTTGAATCAGTCGCTGACAGTCAGGAGCTTTTTTGCCTGTGAGTCTCACTAGTGTACCCCTAAATTTAGAGGCCAAAATGGCAAATCGAAGGTACACTAGTGAAGAGGCCTACAGGTTTCTGAGCATGACAGATAGTGAAGAGGAAGTCACTCATCTGTCAGATTCAGGCTCAGAATACGATCCTGTAGAGGACAGCGGCTCCATGACAGATAGCTCTGACGACGGAGTTGTGGTCCCTGCTAAGGTCAGGCGTACCAGACCCCGAACTTATTCTGTCCTTGAAGTGCAAGAACCGCAGGGCTCTCGTATGGAGCAGAGAAGTACTAGTGCCGCTATTCCTTCTGGTGAACTGGCAAGCACCAGCGGCCTAGTACACCCTGGTCGTACATCCAGCACTACAGTAACACTTGGTGACGTGGCGAGTCCCATAAGTGCAGTTCAAGCTGGCGAGGTGGCAAGCACAAGTAGTGTCCCGCTGCCACCAAGAAGACGAACACAGGCCCGTCGTGCCCATAGTGCCCTTCCTGCTGCATTCGCCAATCCGAATTGGGTACCCACCACTTCTGCAGCACCCGTACTTCCCCCTTTCACTGGCCAACCCGGAATTCAGGTGGAAACAGTTGACTTTACGCCACTGGATTTTTATTCACTGTTTTTCACCGAAGATCTCTATAGATCTATTGTGGACCAAAGCAATTTATACGCTGGTCAATACATCGCCGCTAATCCCCAGTCCTCCCTTGCCAGAGATTGGAGACCAATTACGGTCTCCGAATTTAAGATCTTTCTGGGCCTTTCCCTCCTCATGGGGTTGAATAAAAAGAGTGAGTTGCGGTCATATTGGTCCACTGACCCAATTTACCATTCACCCTTGTTCTCTGCCTCCATGGCCAGGGCACGATACGAGCAGATTTTGCGGTTCATGCACTTCAACGACAATGAACTCTGTCGTCCTCGTGGAGACCCTGCATACGATCGGCTCTACAAAATTCGGCCCCTCGTAAACCACTTCAACCAACGTTTTGCAGACTTGTTTACTCCCCATCAAGTTGTCTGCGTTGATGAGTCCCTGGTTAAATTTTCTGGCCGCTTGTCATTCAAACAGTACCTTCCCAGCAAGCGTGCCAGATACGGGGTCAAGATGTATAAGCTCTGTGACAGGGCCACAGGCTATACATGTAGTTTTATGGTTTACGAGGGCAAAGATAGTCACGTAGAGCCGACAAACTGCCCTGACTACATAGGAAGCGCTGGCAAGATAGTGTGGGACTTGGTGTCACCCTTATTCGGAAAGGGGTACCACTTGTACGTGGACAATTATTATACGAGCGTGCCACTTTTTAGCCACCTTTTTGATCATCAGATTGGAGCATGTGGCACCGTGCGACCTAATCGCCGGGGCTTTCCCCAGCGGCTTGTAGATTCCCGTCTTAGGCTGGGGGAGAGAGCCTGCTTGAAGTATAATAATTTGCTCGCTATGAAGTGGAGGGATAAGAAGAATGTTTTCGTTCTCACCTCCCTTCATGCAGACACGATGGTCCAAATTCCTACGGCGACTGGTGTTGTGGAGAAACCCCTCTGTGTCCACGAATATAACCTTAATATGGGAGGGGTGGACCTCAACGACCAGTTGTTGGCGCCGTACCTAATTGCCCGTAAGGCCAGACGCTGGTACAAAAAAGTGTCTGTTTATTTATTTCAATTGGCTTTGCTGAATGCTTATGTGCTATACAGAGCTTCAGGACAGACTGGATCCTTCCTTAAATTCCAGGAAGAGATCGTCAGAGCCCTTCTGTATCCAGACGGTGCTCCACCTCACCATCCCCAACCAAATGCAGTAAGCCGGCTGCATGAGAGGCATTTTCTTTATGCCCTCCCGAGTACCCCTACCCAACGAACCCCCCAAAAAAGATGTCGTGTCTGCAGCAAGCGCGGATTTAGGCGTGACACCCGGTATTATTGTCCCCTCTGTCCTGGCAATCCTGGTCTTTGCATTGGTGAATGTTTTGAACGCTACCATACACTAGTGGAGTATTAGCGTAGGGTACAGCACTGCACAGACTAGGCACACTTCCACAGGGTCTCCCAAGATGCTGTCGCATTTTGAGAGACCCAAACCTGGTACCAGTTAAAAAAGTTAAAGTTACAAAAAAAAGTGTAAAAAAAACAAAAAAAAGTAAAAAAAAAGAAAAAAACACAAAAAAATATATAAAATAAAAAAACCAAAAATAGTTGTTGTTTTATTGTTCTCTCTCTATTCTCTCTCTATTGTTCTGCATTCTATACTGCAATGTTTTATTGTTATGTTTTTATCATGTTTGCTTTATAGGTATGCAATTTTTTTATACTTTGTTTTTTTTATTGTTAACCACTTTTTTGTTTTCAGGTACGCCATTCAGCTGCAGAGCGGATTTATTTATCTTGACAGCAACAGCGTTTGCTCCCACGATATATAAAGCCGTGACTCCAGCGCTGTCGGAGGTGATTTCACCACCACAGTTACATACTTCAGCATATATGCCGAAGCATGGGGGCAGCAGTGGGTGGAGGAGCGATTTGCTCCTGCCTTTTGCGGGAGGATGCCCCCATGCTTCGGCATATATATTTTTTAGGTAGGCACAGGTTACGTTAAATGTTTTATTTTTTACTATGTTTTTTTTGTATTTTGCTTTGCAGGTATGGTAAGTATTACTGTTATACTGTAATGTTACTTTGTTTTTTAGTTAACCATCATTTGCTTAGCAGGTACGCCATTCAGTTGCAGCACGGATTTATTTATCTTGACAGCAACAGCGTTTGCTCCCACGATACATAAAGCCGTGACTCCAGCACTGTCGGAGGTGATTTCACCACCACAGTTACATACTTCAGCATATATGCCGAAGCGTGGGGGCAGCAGTGGGTGGAGGAGCGATTTGCTCCTGCCTTTTGTGGGAGGATGCCCCCATGCTTCGGCATATATATTTTTTAGGTAGGCACAGGTTGCGTTAAATGTTTTATTTTTTACTATGTTTTTTTTGTATTTTGCTTTGCAGGTATGGTAAGTATTACTGTTATACTGTAATGTTACTTTGTTTTTTAGTTAACCATCATTTGCTTAGCAGGTACGCCATTCAGTTGCAGCACGGATTTATTTATCTTGACAGCAACAGCGTTTGCTCCCACGATACATAAAGCCGTGACTCCAGCGCTGTCGGAGGTGATTTCACCACCACAGTTACATACTTCAGCATATATGCCGAAGCGTGGGGGCAGCAGTGGGTGGAGGAGCGATTTGCTCCTGCCTTTTGCGGGAGGATGCCCCCATGCTTCGGAATATATATACGGTGCATGTATGCCCATCATTAGAAGTGGGTGGATGAAGGGAGGTATTCTAATGGTGGGCATACCCACCGATCAATATCTTTTTTTCGTTCAGCCGACAGGCTGCATGAAAAAAAAGTTTACAATGTATGCCCAACAAGGACCAGCAACGTACTGGTATGTTGCTGGACTTTGAGTGGTTATACCAGAATGATGCCTGCAGGTTTAGGTATCATCTTGGTATCATTCTTTTCAGCCAGTGGTCGGCTTTCTTGTAAAAGCAATCCTAGCGGCTAATTAGCCTCTAGACTGCTTTTACAAGCAGTGGGAGGGAATGCCCCCCCCCCACCGTCTTCCATGTTTTTCTCTGGCTCTCCTGTCCCAACAGGGAACTTGAGAATGCAGCCGGTGATTCAGCCAGCTGACCATAGAGCTGATCAGAGACCAGAATGGCTCCAAACATCTCTATGGCCTAAGAAACCGGAAGCTACGAGCATTTCATGACTTAGATTTCGCCGGATGTAAACAGCGCCATTGGGAAATTGGGAAAGCATTTTATCACACCGATCTTGGTGTGGTCAGATGCTTTGAGGGCAGAGGAGAAATCTAGGGTCTAATAGACCCCAATTTTTTCTAAAAAGAGTACCTGTCACTACCTATTGCTATCATAGGGGATATTTACATTCCCTGAGATAACAATAAAAATGATTAAAAAATAAATAAAAATGAAAGGAACAGTTTAAAAATAAGATAAAAAAGCAAAAAAAAAATTTAAAAAAAAAAAAAAAAAAAAAAAGCACCCCTGCCCCTCCCCTGCTCTCGCACAAAGGCGAACGCAAGCGTCGGTCTGGCGTCAAATGTAAACAGCAATTGCACCATGCATGTGAGGTATCACCGCGAAGGTCAGATCGAGGGCAGTAATTTTAGCAGTAGACCTCCTCTGTAAATCTAAAGTGGTAACCTGTAAAGGCTTTTAAAGGCTTTTAAAAATGTATTTAGTTTGTCGCCACTGCACGTTTGTGCGCAATTTTAAAGCATGTCATGTTTGGTATCCATGTACTCGGCCTAAGATCATCTTTTTATTTCATCAAACATTTTGACAAAATAGTGTGTTTTAGTGTATTAAAATTTAAAAAAGTGTGTTTTTTCCCCAAAAAATGCGTTTGAAAAATCGCTGCGCAAATACTGTGTGAAAAAAAAAAATTAAACACCCACCATTTTAATCTGTAGGGCATTTGCTTTAAAAAAATATATAATGTGTGGGGGTTCAAAGTAATTTTTTTGCAAAAAAAAATAATTTTTTCATGTAAACAAAAAGTGTCAGAAAGGGCTTTGTCTTTAAGTGGTTAGAAGAGTGGGTGATGTGTGACATAAGCTTCTAAATGTTGTGCATAAAATGCCAGGACAGTTCAACCCCCCCCCAAATGACCCCATTTTGGAAAGTAGACACCCCAAGCTATTTGCTGAGAGGCATGTCGAGTCCATGGAATATTTTATATTTTGACACAAGTTGCGGGAAAAAGACAAATTTTTTTTTTTTTTTTTTTTTTTTTTTGCACAAAGTTGTCACTAAATGATATATTGCTTAAACATGCCATGGGAATATGTGAAATTACACCCCAAAATACATTCTGTTGCTTCTCCTGAGTACGGGGATACCACATGTGTGAGACTTTTTGGGAGCCTAGCCGCGTACGGGACCCCGAAAACCAAGCCCCGCCTTCAGGCTTTCTAAGGGCGTAAATTTTTGATTTCACTCTTCACTGCCTATCACAGTTTCGGAGGCCATGGAATGCCCAGATGGCACAAACCCCCCCCAAATGACCCCATTTTGGAAAATAGACACCCAAAGCTATTTGCTGAGAGGTATAGTGAGTATTTTGCAGACCTCACTTTTTGTCACAAACTTTTGAAAATTGAAAAAAGAAAAAAAAAATACGTTTTTCTTGTCTTTCTTCATTTTCAAAAACAAATGAGAGCTGCAAAATACTCACCATGCCTCTCAGCAAATAGCTTGGGGTGTCTACTTTCCAAAATGGGGTCATTTGGGGGGGTGGTTTGTGCCATCTGGGCATTCCATGGCCTTCAAAACTGTGATAGGTAGTGAGGAGTAAAATCAAAAATGTATGCCCTTAGAAATCCTGAAGGCGGTGCTTGGTTTTCGGGGCCCCGTACGCGGCTAGGCTCCCAAAAAGTCCCACACATGTGGTATCCCCGTACTCAGGAGAAGCAGCAGAATGTATTTTGGGGTGTAATTCCACATATGCCCATGGCATGTTTGAACAATATATCATGTAGTGACAACTTTGTGCAAAAAAAAAAAAAAAATTGTCACTTTCCCGCAACTTGTGTCAAAATATAAAATATTCCATGGACTCAACATGCCTCTCAGCAAATAGCTTGGGGTGTCTACTTTCCAAAATGGGGTCAATTGGGGGGGGTTTGTGCCATCTGGGCATTTTATGGCCTTCAAAAATGTGATAGGTAGTGAGGAGTGAAATTACAACTTTACGGCCTTAGAAATCCTGAAGGCGGTGCTGGGTTTTCGGGGCCCCGTACGCAGCTAGGCTCCCAAAAAGTCCCACACATGTGGTATCCCCGTACTCAGGAGAATCAGCAGAATGTATTTTGGGGTGCAATTCCACATATGCCCATGGCCTGTGTGAGCAATATATCATTTAGTGACAACTTTGTGCAAAAAAAAAAAAAAATGTCACATTCCCACAACTTGTGTCAAAAAATAAAATATTCCATGGACTCAACATACCTCTCAGCAAATAGCTTGGGGTGTCTACTTTCCAAAATGGGGTCATTTGGGGGGGTTTTGTGCCATCTTGGCATTTTATGGCCTTCAAAACTGTGATAGGTAGTGAGGAGTGTAATCAAAAATATATGCCCTTAGAAATCCTGAAGGCGGTGCTTGGTTTTCGGGGCCCCGTACGCGGCTAGGCTCCCAAAAAGTCCCACACATGTGGTATCCCCGTACTCAGGAGAAGCAGCAGAATATATTTTGGGGTGCAATTCCACATATGCCCATGGCATGTTTGAGCAATATATCATTTAGTGACAACTTTGTGCAAAAAAAAAAAAAAAAAAATTGTCACTTTCCCGCAACTTGTGTCAAAATATAAAATATTCCATGGACTCAACATGCCTCTCAGCAAATAGCTTGGGGTGTCTACTTTCCAAAATGGGGTAATTTGGGGGGGTTTTGTGCCATCTTGGCATTTTATGGCCTTCAAAACTCTGATAGGTAGTGAGGAGTGAAATAAAAAATTTATGCCCTTAGAAATCCTAAAGGCGGTGATTGGTTTTCGGGGCCCCGTACGCGGCTAGGCTCCCAAAAAGTCCCACACATGTGGTATCCCCATACTCAGGAGAAGCAGCTAAATGTATTTTGGGGTACAATTCCACATATGCCCATGGCCTGTGTGAGCAATATATCATTTAGTGACAACTTTGTGCAAAAAAAAAAAAAATTGTCACATTCCCACAACTTGTGTCAAAAAATAAAATATTCCATGGACTCAACATACCTCTCAGCAAATAGCTTGGGGTGTCTACTTTCCAAAATGGGGTCATTTGGGGGGGGTTTGTGCCATCTTGGCATTTTATGGCCTTCAAAACTGTGATAGGTAGTGAGGAGTGTAATCAAAAATATATGCCCTTAGAAATCCTGAAGGCGGTGCTTGGTTTTCGGGGCCCCGTACGCGGCTAGGCTCCCAAAAAGTCCCACACATGTGGTATCCCCGTACTCAGGAGAAGCAGCTGAATGTATTTTGGGGTGTAATTCCACATATGCCCATGGCCTGTGTGAGCAATATATCATTTAGTGGAAACTTTTTGTAAATTTTTTTATTTTTTTTTTTTTTGTCATTATTCAATCACCTGGGACAAAAAAAATAAATATTCAATGGGTTCAACATGCCTCTCAGCAATTTCCTTGGGGTGTCTACTTTCCAAAATGGGGTCATTTGGGGGGGTTTTGTACTGCCCTGCCATTTTAGCACCTCAAGAAATGACATAGGCAGTCATAAACTAAAAGCTGTGTAAATTAGAGAAAATGTACCCTAGTTTGTAGGCGCTATAACTTTTGCGCAAACCAATGAATATACGCTTATTGACTTTTTTTTTACCAAAGACATGTGGCCGAATACATTTTGGCCTAAATGTATGACTAAAATTGAGTTTATTGGATTTTTTTTATAACAAAAAGTAGAAAATATCATTTTTTTTCAAAATTTTCGGTCTTTTTCCGTTTATAGCGCAAAAAATAAAAATGGCAGAGGTGATCAAATACCATCAAAAGAAAGCTCTATTTGTGGGAAGAAAAGGACGCAAATTTCGTTTGGGTACACCATTGCATGACCGCGCAATTAGCAGTTAAAGCGACGCAGTGCCAAATTGTAAAAAGTGCTCTGGTCAGGAAGGGGGTAAATCCTTCCGGGGCTGAAGTGGTTAAAGGGGGCTCCCGGATTCCGATAAGCCCCCCGCCCGACGACCCTGACAACCAACGGCCAGGGTTGTTGGGAAGAGGTCCTTGTCCTCATCAACATGGGGACAAGGTGCTTTGGGGTGTATGCATTGTGTATGTATTCAGAAACAATTTGTATGTACAATATTATGCATGGGTTACATTTCACTGCTAAGCTGTTGCATTATATTTCTTTTAGAGAATTGTGTAAAATTATCCCCATTAGTGATCTTTTATTGACACTAAATCAAAAGCTTTTATAATATATGCATCTGAGAACATTGCTATCATACCAAGACAGTCCCTAAATTCTGTTTTCCTTTAATTCACCATTGGTTTGCACCAAATTTTGCACTCTCTAGTTTTAGTAAATTAACACCTGTATAATCCATATTTTTTGTGGGGTGAGGGGCAGATAGCTCAAATCTGAAACCAGATTAACATCCCTGGCGATATGATTATGTCTGATTTTTGAATCTCAAAGCGGTACATTGTTTTGCATAGAAATTTAGCGTTTTATATTGTAGGCCCGTAATTCTAAGGAATAACTCACTTAAATCTGTCCAAACAAGAGTCTAGTAGACATCCCGGGTATGATAAAGTTTGAAACACGAAATCATAAATTATAATATAATAAATAACTATAAATAATTATAAAAAAACTAATATAATAACAATAAATTTTATTCAATAATGTAATCAAGTCAAAAACACTGAAATTTGCTCAGTTGCAGAATTGTCGCTATCGTCACTTTCAGTGTTTGATGACGAATTTCCCCACAAATCACTAGCGTTCAATTCTGCAAGTGATTCTAATTCACTATCGCTGTTTTCTAGCTGGCCTAAAACCGCTTTTGATGTAGAGGGACGCTTTTTGGATGCCATGGATATTCTCAAGTTTCCAGGCAGAAAGAACTGTATATATATATATATAATATAAAAGTCCAGGCAGGGCACTGGACAAAGCACTAGAGACAAAAGGGAGGTGAAATGATTTGATATAGTAATGTAATGTTACAGATTACAGTGTATTGTATGTGTTATGTTTTGTGTACTTTTTTGAATTTGCCATCGGGCTTCACCCCATGCGTCACGACGCTCAAAGGGAACAGAGCCAGGACATTAATGAATCGGGGAGGACACAGTGGGGGGACATCGCAGGATCTTGGGGACAAGGTAAGGAACCTGTACCAGGATATTGCAATTTAATCCCGAATGTGGCTTGGGGTTACCGCATTAGGTACTGAAAATTAACCCCGAGCCACACTTGGGATTACCGCTAGGAAGGTTAAAGAGCTAAATCCCCCTCCACAAAAAAATATGTATAATACAGGGGTTGATGTACTAAAACTAGAGCATGCAAAATTTGGTGCAGCTCTGCATAAAAAAACAATCAGCTTCCAGGTTTTATTGTCAAAGTTTAATTGAACAAGCTGAAGTTAAAAGCTGGTTGGTTACCATGCACAGCTGCACCAGATTTTGCACTCTCCAGTTTTAGTAAATCGACCCCACAGTTTGTTAGGCTAGATAAAAAAGTTAATAACATACTCCTAAGAGTTTTAATAAAAAGCGATTGTGCGGCCCACTGGATATGTCATATTGTATTTTCCAAATGGATCACCACTGTATTAGACTGTAAGCTTCTATGAGAATAGGAGTTAATGTGTGTGGTTTTTTATACTTTGTAAATGTAAAATATTTTGGTGCTATATAACCCCAGAAAAGAAATAATAAAGTGATATCACCTCAGTCATATATTAATGACATATTCCTGTACATGCCTGCAAGACAACAGTAAATTGCGCTCAATATAGTAAAAAAAAAAAACACTTTTTTTTTCCGGACATGAGACTTTGACACATTGCATCCATTAACTTTAGTGTCACAGATGCCAAACATCTCACCCTAAATTTCACTCCTTTGTTAAATTGGCTGCATGTTGTCAGATGCTGTAGCCAGTCTTCAGACATTATGTAATACAACAGATAATGTGTGTGTGATCTCATGCAATGCTTGACTGCACCGTAATAAGACATTCTGATGTATTTAGGCTCTTAATGGCTCTTTTCTAATTTGGAAGCCAGTCCCTTAATATGATTTAGGCTGTTCGTTTTACTCAGCATCATATAATGACATTGTTGGCTCACAGGCAATACACTGCAGTACCCAGTAACCCT
Organism: Aquarana catesbeiana; assembly: GCF_042186555.1. Taxonomy (NCBI): domain Eukaryota; kingdom Metazoa; phylum Chordata; class Amphibia; order Anura; family Ranidae; genus Aquarana; species Aquarana catesbeiana. Next base: position 682,271,609 of record NC_133324.1, read on the forward strand.
TACTAGGCCAGATGGATTGGGATAATGTTTTGTTAATACAGTTTCCATCCCTGAAGCATTCTTTTGTAGCTCACACTGCTTCTTTGATACATGTCTCTCTTAACAATATCTGCTTGTTGTAACTATCCAGAGTAACCATACTGAAAAAAGTGCTGTATTATAGAGCATGGCTTTGGGGCACTGCTTATTCTCATAAATATAAAAAATATACTGTAAAAATTCTTGTTGCATATGATTTTCATCAATGGTACATGCGCACATCATTTTACATGTGTTCTTATGTTTAAGAGAAGATTTAATGAGAATATGTCAAGTCTTATTAAAGTTGCACCAGTGCTTTGTTAGACATGTAATATATTGAATTCTATTGCAGGGTGATTATTTCAAGAAGAATTCCACTAAGCACTTTTAAATGGCCACATTTTATAAACCCAATACAATTTACACATGTTTTTGGAGGAAAACATATTCCTATTAAGTCCACCACCAACCAGAAAGTAATGGGCTTTGGGGAGTAGGGATGAACTGAGTGTTCAGTCCAAACATTCGCTGGTCCCAAACTTTTAGGATGTTCATCCTGAATTGCTCAGCCAAAAGTCCCATTCTGCCAGACTTTATTGCATTTGGATTTTATTGTTGTTGGATTCTCTTATTTATTGATATTTTTATAGAGTGAGCACCAGCAGGGTAAATCTATTGGTGTCACTACAACAGTCAAACTTTGTTTGAGATGTTGTTTAGTCCACCAATGCCCACAGTTTACAGTGCACCCAAGCACCACAGTTACAGTGCACCCAAGCACCACAATTACAGTGCACTCAAGCACCACAATTAAAGTGCACCCAATCTCCACTTCTCCCTATACATCTCTTCAATAGCTGCGATTAAAATTAGGGAAAAATTCTCACGTTATCAGCATCATGTCTGGCAGGTCTTCAGGAAGAGGCAGACGTTCCCATGCAGCTATGAGGGGGCTGAGCAGCTTCTGAGTCCACAGGCCAAAACAGTGGGTGTGAACATGGTGCATCATCTGCAGGCAGGGAACTTTGTTTTGGGGGCTGAACATCATCATTCTCCTCCTCCTCCTCTGTCATCCAGCTGCAGACTAGCTTGCAGTCCACCACAGCTGCCAAAGCACCCTATTTTGCATCCTCCTCCACAGCTATTCCTGCTGTTGCCCCACCAACTGCCATAAAGGAATCATCTGAATAATTACGCACAATATGAGACAAACACACATGATTCCCTTTTAACAGTTTTAAGCAATAATGATACCAGTATATCAAGAAGTGTCAGAGGCCTACCCTGTGGCTCCTCCAGCAGGAAAGAGGGTTTGCATGGGACTAAACAAAGTAGGGGAAAAACATAGGTTGCAACCTGATTCTGCCAAACCCACCTCATCAACTGTAGCATTGAGCAGGCAAGCTTTGCTGCCGTAGCTGCTAGAACAAACATGCACCCCCTAGCCACCTCCATGCCCAATGCCTAAATGTCAGCCTGGCCAAATAGTTGGCTTTACAACTCTTGCCTTCCCAGCAGGTGGATTCTGCCCCCTTTTTGGAATTTGTGGCAAGTGCTGTGGCACAGTGGTAGGTCCCCAGCTGCCATTTCTTCACCTATAAAGCCATCCCAACCCTTAACCATCAAATAGAGGTGCTTAACCCTGCAGCAACTTGTGCCAGAAATAGTGGTGTCTGACAATAGCATCAACCAGCTGTCTGCCCTCACTTAAGAATTTCACCCAGCCAAACACTGGCTGGGAAGGACCTACTGAAATGACTACAAACTCTTCCTGCCTCTTTTTGAAGATCTTGTAATCCAGAGTACCTATCCAGTAACAGCTGCATCACCACATTGAGGACATGCACCAGGCAAAGCATGTGTGTCAACCTTCCCTGCTGGCAGGGAACGTATCCAAATAAATATTTCCATGTGATGATCCCCAATCATCACTTGGATACGTTTATTTGGATACGTTTACTTACCACTTGGCACAAGATTCACTATGGACTTGTTCATTTGTTAAATGTTTTTAATTATGGACTTCTGTCTGATTATTTAAGGTTTTCAGCTTACTGAGCGCTGCAATTTCTGTCTTAACAGTACATTGTATGGCTATAATATCATACTTACTGTAGTTGGGAACAGAGAACAAAAAGAAATGAAAGATGAGAGGTGGTTTGTTCAATGCCAGTGAGTGAAGTGTATCACCAAAGTTAGAAATTCAACCTGCACTAGGTAGAAATTTGCTAATATTAGATGATCTGACTTTAATCTTTTAGACTTTTATTTCTTTTTTTAATCATTAGAGTAAATACAAAAATGTGCATCTGCAGCCAGCCAGGAGACTTCCTTATGCCTATTCCATAGCATATTCCATATACAGGCATACCCCACTTTTAAGTACTCAATGGGGTTTATTTACTAAAGCTGAAAAGTGCAAAATCAGGCTCACTTCTGCATAGAAACCAATGAGCTTCTAACCCCAGCTTGTTCAATTAAGCTTTGGTAATAAAACCTGGAAGCTCATTGGTTTCTATGCAGAAGTGAGCCTGATTTTGCACTTTCAAGCTTTAGTAAATAAACCCCCATTGTGTACTTAAAAGTGGGGTATGCCTGTATACTCATGGTGGCTGCCTTATCCCTATTCCTTTTGCCTAGTGTGCCAGGCTTGAATCTTAAGGGATAGACAACCATCAATTATTTTTAAGAGAGGAGAGCCCCAGTGAGAGTATTTTTTTGTGTACAGTAAACCTGTAACTTTCATAATATCTATATACATATGTGATTATAAATGATTACTGCATTGTGCTGATTTACTAAAGAATAAATTGTGTAACTATTCACTTTTATCATCTAGATTTTCTAAGGCAAATTCCTTTTCACTTGGAATACCCCCATACAAGCAGATGAAATAAATAAACAGGAATTTGTGTTTCACAAGGTTAGATATTTTCATTGAATTTTCACATAATTTATTGTGCGAATATTATTCATTTCTTTAGTAAATCATTAAAATATGCATCCTCCTTAACAGACAATCAAATTCTTCCTTTTTACTTCTAAACTTTCACAACTAGCATGCTTATGTTATACATACTCTGAGATTATTTAGATGTAGTCAAGGCTTTACTAGCAGTTAATAGGCCACATAACCCATGTAATTCATACGTGTCAATAATTAAAGTGTTGATTTGGCATAGCAAGCCGGCATTTAATTCCCATTACACTGGTTTAAATTAGCAAAGAAAAAAATGCCAGAGGGGGTGAAATAAATCTACTTGATGAGAAGCAAGCAAATGGTCAATAGAGGTAAACCACCTAGCAGTGTCTTACATTCTGAGGGATTCAGGTGGCAACACTTCTGCACTCAATTCCCCAGGTCTGTACATTTGCAAGGCCAATCACAAGGGGCTTTGCTTTACTGATTGCACTAAGCATAATGCACGTAATACATGGGAACAGTCAAAGATAGACAGAATTGCTCCCCATTTCAAAGACTTTGGGAAAAGAGTTGGGAAATACAGCAGTGTTATTTTCTAACTGGAGTTCCCAAGAGATGATTCAATCCACCAGATCAACATATGACAAAAATATCACTTTGGTGGACTGACCCATTAAGTTTGAGAAGCCCAATTGAACTTCCAGCTTCAATTTGCTAAATGCATTCTAGGTGTGTCAAAACAAAAGTTGTGCAAAGTCTTACAACGTGTTTTGTTTAGCCTGAGTGGAAGATCCTGTGTCCTGCCAGCATGTTGCAAAGTGGAACCCTTGGTCCTTGTTGGGAAGCAGTGGTCTGACACATCTCCTGCTGTGTCAGAGCCAGAACTCTCCAATCACTTGGCGAGCTTTGCCATTTGTAGAGCAATATGTCTTAGCTTAGCAGGGGTTGTGTTGAAGTTCTCCAGAGAGAACAATGCTCCCACATATGGAGCGATGGTCCCTCTCTGCAGCTGATGGCAGGGGTCATACTTTTCTACTCAGGCTATTCTTTAGAAGGAAAACAAACTATAAGGACAATAAATACTCTTTTGACTTACTGCACCTGGAATGTTCAACTGGGCTTTAATTATAATTATTTCGTGTTTATAAAGTCGGTATTTTGTAGTTATTAACATTTTGACCATTCATGTATTTTTCAGTAAAGAAGGTCATATGTACACATACAAGGACTGTTATGTAAGTATAGAAATGTATGATTTACTACTGCTGTATAATGAATTTTCACATGCATTACTAATTCATATTTATTAATGTCTTTTTTCTAAAGAACTGAATGCCCTCCAGCAGTGCCCTGGAAATATATTGCTTGTCAAGGAAGTACTGTACACTAATAGCATCAGACTTACTTGTAGCCAAGCTGCCGACACACAACAGACGCATCTTTATCGGTCCATCCATCATCACAGATTGTCCCCCACTGGCCATTGAGATAAATCTCCACACGCCCCTCTTTCTTTGTTTCACCATCCATCAACCTCAGAGGAGGACCTGGAACAACGGCAGCAGTGAGATAAAGACAAAGGGACACAGAGCACAGACCTCATTTACAGAGGACAAATGTGTGAGGTCATATCAAAATTACACAGCTCTCTAAAGATGCTTTAAACCGAATAACATATTGTAATTAAAAATATTCTTTTAATATGATACATGTTGTTTTAGATACTTGGCTGATATTTTCACAGGTTTAATTAATGTATATTTCTCATATGTTCATGCCGTATAACTAATATGTGTATATATATATATATATATATATATATATATATATATATATATATATATATATATATATATACATATATATAAATATATATATATATATATACATATATATAAATATATATATATATATACATATATATATATATATATATATATATATATACATATATATATAAAAATATATCACAAATGTTGAGGGTGCACACAATCCAACGTAGCAGTGCTAAGCAATCAGGCCCTTCCTTCCACATGCCATATATAGAAAAACTTACAAATGGGATTGCTGCACTTAAAAATTTATTTGAAAAAGACATCAATTCAGTGTCAAAGGCATGATGGTTTGGGGCTGTTTTGGGTGAAGTGAATGTATGTACTGATGACCAAGTAGTGGCCTTGCAAACCTGAGCCACAGAGGCTTGGTGATGCACTGCCCATGAAGCACTGACTGCCCGAGTAGAGTGCTCTTTAATCCTAATGGGAGGAACCCTGTGGGCGGCACAGTGGTGTAGTGGGTAGCACTCTCACCTAGCAGTAAAAAGGATTGCTGGTTCGAATCCCAACCACGATACTACCTGCATGGAGTTTGCATGTTCTCCCTGTGCCTGCTTGGGTTTCCTCCGGGTACTCTGGTTTCCTCCCACACTCCAAAGACATGCTGGTAGGTTAATTGGCTTCTGTCTGAAAAATCTCCCTAGTATATGAATGTGAGTTGGGGACCTTGGATTGTGGGCTCTTTGAGGATAGGGACCGATGTGAGTGTGCGATGTACGTGTGGAGCACTGCGTAAATTGACAGCACTATATGGGTACCTTAAAATAAAGTAGTGATAATTGTAGACATGCACCCACTCTCTCTCAGGTTGAACTGGATGGACTGGTGTCTTTATTCAACCTTACTAACTATGTAACTATGTAACCCTTCCTTTCAGGCCATAAGCCTGCCAAATCCACTTAGCAACAGTAGATTTCAATGCTGCCTGACCCTTTCTAGGGCCTTCCGGCAACACAAACAAAACATCAGGTTTCCGTATCTGAGCAGTCGCTTTCAGATAGGTTTCAACTGCTCTCACTACATCGAGAGAGTGTAATAATTTTTCTTCTGCAGAACGATGTTTTGGTAAATAAGAAGGTAAGGAAACATCTTGATTCAGATGAAACCCAGACACTACCTTTGGCAAAAAGGTAGCATCACCTTATCTTTGTGAATGATTAAGTATGGCTCTTTACAGGAGAAAGCAGCCCATTCTGATACTCTTCTTGCAGAGGTTATCGCAACTAGGAATACCAATTTCCTTGTCAAAAGAATCAAAGGAATATTCGGTATAGGTTCAAAGGGTTGTTTTTGCAACACAGACAAAACCAGATTCAAATCCCATGGGCACAAGGGTATTCTAACTGGCGGAGTTATCCGAGTTACCCCTTATATGAAAGCCCAGACTAAAGAATGTGAAGCAAGCGGCATTTGGAAAAAACACTGCTAAGACCGAAATCTGACCCTTGATTGTACTTAAGGCCATTCATTTCTACTCCTAATTGTAGAAAGGCCAGAATTCTTCCTATGACATACTTACGAGGATGCCAACACTTGGTTTCACACCAATTGACATAGGTCTTCCAGACCCTGTAATAAATGGTCATGGATGCCGGCTTTCTGGCATTAATCAGGGTGGTTACTACGGAACCTAAAAGCCCCCGATTATTTAGAATGTGGGCTTCAATAGCTACACCTTTAAATTTAGCATTTGTAAGGCAGGATGGAATACCAGTCCCTGCGACAGCAGGTCCGGACAAGGTGGAAGAGTCAAAGACTCCCCTACTGCCATTCTCACGATCCCTGCATAGCAGGGTCTTCTGGGCCATGCAGATAGGCAAGGAACATATTTCTCTGCCCAAGACAGAATATGGTCCATCTCCCTTTGGGCTGTGTGGCTTCTGGTGCCCCCTTGGTGATTGATATAGGCCACTGCTGTGGCATTGTCGGATTGTATCCTGACAGGAGCATTTGGCAACCTGGACGTCCAGGCTATTAGAGCCAGACGTACTGCCCGAATCTCTAGGATATTGATGGGCGAGGTCTTCTTGGACTCTGACCACTTCCCTTGAACAGTGGTCTCTTTTAGAACTGCTCCCCAGCCCCATATGCTGGCATCCATTGTTACTACTTTCCAGGAAATTGGAAAGAAGGATTTCCCCTTCTGTAAAATCCTGGTTATCAACCACCAGTTGAGACTCTGGCAGACCTTTGGAGCCAGATTCATTGGATAATCCAAGGCTTGGATCAGTTTGTTCCAAGCAAATAGAATACTGTGTTGCAACAGTCTTGAATAAGACTGGGCATAGGGAATAACTTCAAAAGAAGCTACCATCTTCCCTAGTAATCTCATACAAAGGCGAATGGAAGGTCCCTTCTTTGCCTTGACTGCCTGGATCAGCTCTCTTAGAGCGTTGACCTTTGCCTGAGGCAAAAACACCCTTTTCTGGTTTATGTCTATGACCAGGCCCAAATACTGTAGCCTTCTTACCGACTGTAAAGATGATTTCTCTAGACTGAGAATCCAACCTAGGTGTCTGAGATAACTGATTGTTCTGGACACCCCCTGATTTAACCCTGCTATTGACTGATCTACCAGTAGCAGGTCGTCTAGGTATGCTATTATTGCTAAACCCTGGCCCCTTAGTCTTGCTAGTACTGGGGCTAACACCTTTGTAAATAGCCGGGGAGCGGTGGCAAACCCGAAAGGCAAGGCCATGAACTGAAAATGGCGCTGCTCTACCGCAAACTGCAGAAACTTCTGGTGAGCGGGAAATATTGGCACATGTAGATACGCATCCTAGATATATATGGATGCTAGAACCTCTCCTCCCCGTATGGTGGAAACAACTGACCGAATTGACTCCATTCGAAAGGAGCGAATATTTAGGAAGTAATTCAGATTACTGAGATCCAGAATGGGTCTGCCAACACTTGGTTGTACAGTATATATATATATATATATATATATATATATATATATATATATATACTCTACATCCAGCGTAGCCTATATCTACAGTGCATTCAGTGGTGTACTGTTTCTAATACACTTCTGATGGTGTACACAGTATACAATACAGTGCAGCAGTTGTACAGTTTTGAATACAGTGCAGGCGGTGTACACAGTATCTAATACAGTGTGTACAGTTTCTCATACACTTCAGGTGGTGTACACCGTATCTAATACAGTGTGTACATTTTCTACTACACTTCTGGTGGTGTACACAGTACACAATACAGTGCAGCTGTAGTACAGTTTCTAATACAGTGCAGGCGGTGTACACAGTATCTAATACAGTGTGTACAGTTTCTACTACACTTCTAGTGGTGTACACAGTATAAAATACAGCGCAGCCATTGTACAGTTTCTAATACAGTGTAGGCGGTGTACAGAGTATCTAATACAATGTGTACAGTTTCTACTACTTTTCTGGTTGTGTACACAGTATCTAATACAGTGTGTACATGTTCTACTACATTTCTGGTGGTGTACACAGTACACAATACAGTGCAGCCGTTGTATAGTTTCTAATACAGTGCAGGTGGTGTACACAGTATCTAATACAGTGTGTATAGTAGGAATGAGCTTTATGTTCGGGTCGAACATGAATTCGTCTCGAACATTGGCTATTCGCCCGTTCGCCAAATAGCGAACAATTTGGGGTGTTCGCAGCAAATTCGAAAGCCACGGAACACCCTTTAAAAGTCTATGGGAGAAAAGTGCTAATTTTAAAGGTATTGCATGGTATTGTCATAAAAAGTGTTTGGGGACCTGGGTCTTGCCCCAGGGAACATGTATCAAAGAAGTTTTAACCGGGGCTGACGTTTTAACCACGTCAGCCCCGGAAGAATTTACCCCCTTCCTGACCAGAGCACTTTTTGTGATTCGGCACTGCGTCGCTATAACTGACAATTGAGCGGTTGTGCGACGTGGCTCCCAAACAAAATTGACATCCTTTTTTTTCCCACAAATAGAGCTTTTTTTTTGGTGGTATTTGATCACCTCTGCGTTTTTTTTTGCGCTATAAACAAAGAAATTGCGTTAGTTTTGAAAAAAACGCATTATTTTTTACTTTTTGCTAAAATAAATATCCCCAAAAAATATTTAAAAAAACATTTTTTTTCCTCAGTTTAGAAAAAAAAATTGCATGGGGGTCCCCCCAAATTCCATACCAGGCCCTTCAGGTCTGGTATGGATATTAAGGGGAACCCCGTGCCAAAATTTAAAAAAAAATGGCGTGGGGGTCCCCCCAAAAATCCATAGCAGACCCTTATCCGAGCATGCAACCTGGCAGGCTGCAGGAAAAGAGGGGAGATGAGAGAGCGCCCCTCACTCCTGAACCATACCAGGCCACATGCCCACAACATAGGGAGGGTGCTTTGGGGTAGCCCCCCAAAGCACCTTGTCCCCATGTTGATGGGGACAAGGGCCTTATCCTCACAACCCTTGCCCGGTGGTTGTGGGGGTCTGTGGGCGGGGGGCTTATCGGAATCTGAAAGCCCCCTTTAACAAGGGGATCCCCAGATCTTGGCCTCCCCCCTGTGTGAAATGGTAACGGGGTACAAATGCACCCCTACCATTTCACAAAAAAAGTGTGAAAATGGTAAAAATGACATGACACTGCTTGGGGACAAGTCCTTTATTAAAAAATAAAAAAATAAAACTGTCTCACGAAGTCCATTCATCTTCTTCTCCTCCGCCGACGGACCGAAAAAAAAAAAACACGACTGACCTGACTCTATGGGAGGCACCCGTCGTAATGACCATCCTCTAAGGTGACAGCTCTTTTATAAGTGAGGGGGGCCACACAGTGACATCGTCAGGTGACCCCGCCCCCTATGGCTTTCCCGTAGCGTCAGAAGGGGCGGGGCCACCCGGTCCACCCGGTCCACCCCCCTCTGACACATGGGGACATCCCTATGGCTTCCCCGTAGCATCAGAGAGGGGTGGGGTCACCCGGTTATGTAGCCCGGTGGCCTGCCCCCTTGGACGCTACGGGAAAGCCATAGGGATGTCCCTGTGCGTCAGAGGGGGGTGGGGTCATCACCCAGCGACGTCATCGTGTGGCCCAGCCCTCAGTTATAAAAGAGCTGTCACCTGAGAGGCCGGTCATTACGGCGGGTGCCTCCCATGGAGGCAAATCGGTGGCGTGCGCATTTTTCTTTTTTTGTTCTTTTTCGGTCCGTCGGAGCAAGAGAAGAAGATGAATGGACTTTGAGGGACACTTTTATTTTTTTATTTTTTAATAAAGGACTTGTCCCAAGCCGTGTCTTGTGTTTTTTTACCATTTTCACACATTTTTTGTGAACTGGTAGAGGTACATTTGTACCCCGTTACCATTTCACACGGGGGGGGCTGGGATCTGGGGGTCCCCTTGTTACAGGGGGCTTCCAGATTCCGATAAACCCCCCGCCCACAGACCCCCACAACCACCAGGCAAGGGTTGTGGGGATGAGGCCCTTGTCCTACTACACTTCTGGTGGTGTACACATTATACAATACAGTGCAGCCGTTGTACAGTGTCTAATACAGTGCAGGCAGTGTACACAGTATCTAATACAGTGTGTACAGCCTCTGCAAACTTACGCTGCATGGCCTCCCTGATTCTGAAAAGCCTGCAAAAGGACCCTAGGATTCGTAGTATCAAGGAGAAGGATCATTATTGGCTTGCAACTCTTCTTGATTCACATTACAAGGGTAAGGTTGCAGAACTCATCCTGCCTTCGAAGAGGGAGCAGAGGATGAAACATCTTCAGGTGGCCTTGATGAAAGGTTTGTGCAATGAATTTCCAGACCCAGGGAGGTTACCATTTCCTGGTGCTGGACAACGTGTTGCTGAGGCTTCGTTCAGTCAAAGGAAGAGTGGTGTAGAAGGTGGCCGTCTGACCAATGCCTTTAGATAATTTTTCAGTCCTCAGAGCCAAGGTCTGATTGGTTCAAGCAACCATCACCAGCGTCTGCATTATATTGTGCAGGAATATCTAGGGGCAAGAGCAGACTTGGAAACCTTTCCAACAGAGCATCCACTGGGTTACTGGGTCTTGAGGATGGACCACTGGCCAGAACTTGCTCAATATGCAATCAAGCTACTGGCCTGTCCTGCATCCAGCATGCTTTCTGAACGCACATTCAGTGCTGCTGGAGGGTTTGTAACAGATCAAAGAGTGCGCCTGTCCACAGACTCCGAGGCTCACGTTCATACAAATGAATCAGTCTTGGATCAGCAGCTATCAAGTACTTGATGCTGATGTAACTGATTGAATTTGCTATGGATGTGGGATCCCTTGAAGACTGCCTATGCTGACTATCCTATTCCTCCTCAATCTTGATAATGCTAACTTCCACCACCACACCCAAGGCCCAATTTTTCTGTCCCTGTTTAACAGGGGCATGAAATTACAATTTTTGATCTAATGTTTCACAGCAGGGCCCGTTCCTGCATCCAACACGAGTATCTGTGAGGGGTTACAGTGTTGTGGCACCACCACCACCACCCAAGGCCCAATTTTCCTGCCCCTGTTCAACAGGGGCATGTAATTACAATGTTTGATATATTTCACAGCAGGGCCCATTCCTGCGCCTAACACGAGTATCTGTGAGGGGTTACAGTGTTGTGGCACCACCACCCAAGGCCCAATTTTCTTGCCCCTGTTTAACAGGGGCATGTAATTACAATTGTTGATCTAATATTTGACAGCAGGGCCCATTCCTGCACCCAAAAAGAGTATCTGTGAGGGGTTACAGTGTTGTGGCACCACCACCACCACCACCCAAGGCCCAATTTTCTGCAGAGTATATAGGGCAGGCCATATAGTATGTATACTGCTGTTCAGAGTATATAGTGCCTGGGGGAGCACCACGCCATTTTTTTTAACATTATGGTGCGGGGTTCCCCTTAATATCCATACCAGACCTGAAGGGCCTGGTATGGATTTTGGGGGGGACATCCACGCCATTTTTTTTGGTATTTTTGGTATTTTTATCTATATTGCTGGGATCCGACAATACATTACAGCCGCGAGCAGTTTTAAATGCCATTTTTTCCTTTAGAGAAGAAAAGAAGAAGATGAAGAAGAAGATGAAGAAGAGAAGAAGATGAAGAGAAGAGCGGGAGCCTCCCCCCATGCCATGGGTGCGGAGCGGCCCGAGGAGAAGAAGATAGAAGATGCCTCGGAGGAGATGCTGGACGAGAACGCTGGAGGAAGAACCAGAAGAGCCAGAAGAACCAGAAGAAGAAGATGAAGGAAGATAGAAGAAAGAGGAAGCATTTAAATAAAGTAATTGCCAAAAACTGTCTCTTGTCATTTTTTAAATTTTTGACAGTTTTTTAGTGAAATGGTAGGGGTACTTTTGTACCCCCTTACCATTTCACACAGAGGGGGGCCGGGATCTGGGGGTCCCCTTGTTAAAGGGGGCTTCCAGATTCCGATAAGCTCCCCGCCCGCAGACCCCCACAACCACCGGCCAGGGTTGTGGGGATGAGGCCCTTGTCCTAATAAACATGGGGACAAGGTGTTTTGGGGGGCTACCCCAAAGCACCCTCCCAATGTTGAGGGCATGTGGCCTGGTACGGTTCGGGGGGCGCTCTCTCGTCCCCCCTCTTTACCTGCGGCCTGCCAGGTTGCGTGCTCGGATAAGGGTCTGGTATGGATTTTTGGGCGGACCCCATGCTGTTTTTTTTTTTTAATTTTGGCGTGGGGTTCCCCTTAAAATCCATACCAGACCTGAAGGGTCTGGTATGGAATTTAGGGGGACCCCCACGTCATTTTTAAAAAAATTTTGGCCGGGGTTCCCCTTAATATCCATACCAGACCTGAAGGGCCTGGTATGGAATTTAGGGGGACCCCCACGTCATTTTTTTTTTATTTTGGTTCGGGGTTCCCCTGCGGGGAATTCCCATGCCGTTTTTATCAATGAACTTCTATGTGTATTGTCGGACCGGCAATGCAATAGCCGCTAGTAGTTTTAAATGATTTTTTTCCTTTGAAATGTCATTTTGCTGTCAGACTGTTCTAAACATGGGAAACATGCGCCCCTTTACAGGCATACTATAGACACCCCCCAGCTATGAAATTTAAAGGGATATTATACTTTTATTGTTTGACTTTAAGCATTATTAAAATCACTGCTCCTGAAAAAACGGCCGTTTTTAAAACTTTTTTTGCATTGATCCATGTCCCCTGGGGCAGGACCCAGGTCCCCAAACACTTTTTATGACAATAACTTGCATATAAGCCTTTAAAATTAGCACTTTTGATTTCTCCCATAGACTTTTAAAGGGTGTACCGCGGCATTCGAATTTGCCGCGAACACCCCAAATTGTTCGCTGTTCGGTGAACTTGCGAACAGCCAATGTTCGAGTCGAACATAAGTTCAACTCAAACTCAAAGCTCATCCCTAGCCAGTGGCCAATAGCTGCCCTAGCATCGGTTTTCGTCCGTCGGACTAGCATACAGACGAGCGGATTTTTCAACCGGACTTGAGTCCGTCGGAAAGATTTGAAACATGTTCCAAATCTAAAGTCTGTCTAATTTTCGACCGAAAAAGTCCGCTGCTGGTCCGATGAAGCCCACACACGGTCAGATTGTCCAACAGATTCGTCCCGTTGGACCAGTCCGGTCGAAAAATACACCCATGTGTACACGGCATAAAGGACAGCTGCACTTTTGTTTAAAAAAACAGTGTTGTAAGGAGCATCGCACACTTAGAAATTCAGCCCTAAATTAGCAATAAAAAGTTTTACCTTTTTTCCACAAAAATTACAATTTTGCCATGGTCTGCCTATCGTAAAAAGATCTATCGTTAGAATTGTTATTTAACATTTATGTCCCCTGTGGGGCAAAGTACATGTGGTAGTTTGTCCCTTCATTCTAAGTGTTTTCTAACCCGAGTTATGAGTACCAACCTGCCCCCTCCCTACAAACAGCCTGAAGGCGATCGTTGATTCATAGCAGCAGCTTTTCTCAGTTGTGAACACATTCCAGAGGCAAGTAGTGGCAAGAGGAATGCAGAGGCTAATGGCGCGCACACATGACCGGACTTTCCGACAGACTAGGTGCGACGGTTTTCCCGACGGACTTTCGGTGGAGTTACGGCGGACTTCTGAACAAACGGACTTGCCCATACACGGACTAAAGTCCATTAATTTTGAACGTGATTAGGTACGAAGGGACTAGAAAAGGAAGTCAATTATGCTGCTTTTATCGGCGAGATTGACACCTTGCGAGCCCCGTTGCGGGAGCAAGCGCAAAGCATACCAGGCCCTTAGGTCTGGTATGGATTTTAAGGGGAACCCCCTATGCCGAAAAAACGGCATGGGGTCCCCCCAAAATCCATACCAGACCCTTATCCGAGCACGCAGCCCGGCCAGTCAGGAAAGGGGGTGGGGACGAGCGAGCGCCCTCCTCCTGAACCATACCAGGCCGCATGCCCTCAACATGGGGGGTGGGTGCTTTGGGAAAGGGGGGGTGCCCTGCGGCCCCCCCCACCCCAAAGCACCTTGTCTCCATGTTGATGAGGACAAGGGCCCCTTCCTGACAACCCTGGCCGTTGGTTGTCGGGGTCTGCGGGCAGGGGGCTTATCAGAATCCGGGAGCCCCCTTTAATAAGGGGGCCCCCAGATCCCGGCCCCCCATCCTATGTGAATGAGTATGGGGTACATCGTACCCCTACCCATTCACCTGGGGAAAAAAGTGTCAATAAAAAAACACACTAGACAGGTTTTTAACCCCTTCCTGCCGAGCGTATGCAGATGTGCGCACTCGGCTTTCGGGGGTTATACTGGGATGATGCCTGCAGACATCACCCTGGTACTGTTTTTTACAGCCGGCAATTGGCTTTCCAGGTATAACAAGCGATGCGGCTAAAAGCCGCTTGGCTGTTATACCGGAGGAGCGGGAGGGGACGTTCCACCGGGAGGCCCGATCACCAATCGCTGTCTCCGGGGGCTAGGGACAGACTGGAATGAAGCCGGAAGTGGCTGTGTTCCAGTCTCCTAATTGTAAATATGGAAGCGACGTCATGACAATGACGCCGGTTTTAAAAAAATATACAGTATTCAGAATCACCGAAAACAGCGTTCTAAATACTTTGAACTGCAAAGGAGGGATCGGGGGTCTTTTAGACCCCCGATCCCTCCATAAAGAGTACCTGTCACCACCTATTACTGTCACAAGGGATGTTTAGTTGTGACAGCAATAAATGTGATCAAAACATTTTTTTTTTATTAAACACAATTTATTAATATAAAAATAAATAAAATAAATAAGATTTTTTTTTTTTTAAAGCACCCCCGTCCCCGCGAGCTTGCGCAGCAAAGAAAACGCATACGGAAGTTGCGCCCGCATATGTAAACGGTGTTAAAATCACACATGTGAGGTATCGCCGTGATCGTCAGAGCGAGAGCAATAATTCTAGCACTAGACCTCCTCTGTAACTCTAACCTGCTAACCGTAAAAAAAATTTCAAGCGTTGCCTATGGAGATTTTTAGGTACCATAGTTTGTCGCCATTCCACGAGTCGGTGCAATTATAAAGCGTGACATGTTTGGTATCTATTTACTCGGCGTAACATCATCTTTCACATTATACAAAAAAATTGGGCTAACTTTATTGTTTGTTTTTTTTTTAATTCATGAAAGTGTCCTTTTTCCCAAAAAGTTGCGTTTAAAACACAGCTAAGAAATATTGCAACAATCGCCATTTTATTCTCTTTATTCTCTGCTAAAAAATATATATAATGTTTAGGGGCTCTAAGTAATTTTCTAGCAAAAAATACGGATTTTAACTTGTAAACACCAAATGTCAAAAATAGGCTTAGTCGTGAAAGGGTTAAAGTAATTTATTAGGCAGCTCCGGGGGTCTTCTATCGACTTCGGGGGTCTCTTCTGACTTCTCCGCTCTCTCCGGCCTCTTCTCCAGGTGTCTGGTTCTTTTCCTGCTCTCCGGCCCCTTCTCCAGGTCTCCGGTTCTTCTCCTGCTCTCCAGTTCTTCTGCCGGGCTTCTCCGCTATCTTTTGCTCTTTTGCCACTCTTTTCCTTGTGGTGGCCTGGTCTTCTCCGTCGTCTTGTCGTCTTGTCCGGTTCTTCTCCTGCTCTCCGACCTCTTCTCCAGGTCTCCGGTTCTTCGGCCGGGCTCCTCCGCTATCTTCTGCTCTTTTGCCGCTCTTTTGCTAGGGCATGCTGGGACTGTGACATCATAAGGGGCGGGGTCACTGGGTGACATCACCCGGTGACCATGCCCCATGTATATAAATCGTTGCGCACTGCTTACACGGCATTATAGCGTGAGAGAGCGTCGTGTCAACATCAAAAGAAGATAAGAGGGAATAAGACGATGGAGAAGACCGGGCCACTGCTAGCAAAAGAGCAGCAAAAGAGCAGAAGATAGCGGAGGAGCCCGGCAGGAGAACCGGAGACCTGGAGAAGAGGCCGGAGAGCAGAAGAAGAACTGGACATCAGAAGAAGAGGCCGGAGAGAGCAGAGAAGTTGGAAGAGACCCCTGAAGTTGGAAGAAGACCACCGGAGCTGCCTAATAAATTACTATAAAAACATGTCTAGTGTGTTTTTTTATTGACACTTTTTTCCCCAGGTGAATGGGTAGGGGTACGATGTACCCCATACTCATTCACATAGGGTGAGGGGCCAGGATCTGGGGGCCCCCTTATTAAAGGGGGCTCCCGGACTCCGATAAGCCCCCCGCCCGCAGACCCCGACAACCAATGGCCAGGGTTGTGGGGATGAGGCCCTTGTCCTCATCAACATGGGGACAAGGTGCTTTGGGGTGGGGGGGCCGCAAGGCGCCCCGCTTCCCCAAAGCATCCACCCCCCCCATGTTGAGGGCATGCGGCCTGGTACGGTTCAGGAGGGGGGCGCTCGCTTGTCCCCACCCCCTTTCCTGACCGGCCGGGCTGCGTGCTCGGATAAGGGTCTGGTATGGATTTTGGGGGACCCCCATGCGTTTTTTTCAGCGTAGGGGTTCCCCTTAAAATCCATACCAGACCTAAGGGACATTTTCGCCTCCTTCTCGCTGCGATAGGAAAATGTGTTTTTCCTATTGCAGCGCGCGTGAGATGTACAGTACCCTGTCGCCGAGAGCGCTGGAAACATTCTCGCGGGCAGGTGCTATAGCTGCCCTTGCGTCGTATTTGGTCCTTCGGACCAGCATACAGACGAACAGATTTCCCGCTAGGAACTGGTTCAGGCGGAGTTCCAGCGGGAAGATTTGAAACATGTTTCAAATCTAAAGTCCGTCTGATTTTCGACCAAAAAGGTCAGTCGGAAGTCCGATGCAGCCCACACACGGTCGGATTGTCCGACGGATTCGTTCCAGCGGACAAGTTCGGTCGAAAAGTCTGCCCGTGTGTACAGGGCATAAGAGGTCTCCCCTCTCCCTGCTTTCCTCTTGCCACTTAGACTTACTTCATGTACTTTGTCCTATAGGGGGCAGAACTGTACAATAAAAATTCTAATGCCAGATCTTCTTTAACTAAAATCAACCAAAATAATATGCGCTTACATCACCACTCCTCATTACAATAATACATTTTAAAGCCAAGGTTCCATTGTCATTTAATGATTTATTGTGTAAAGCTTTGTCCCCAGGACAAAAAGTTATGGCAAATTCAACATTTTATGGCTGTCACAAGAATAGGAAAATTATTGATTTTTTTTCTAAAGAGGTTACCTGCTTCAAGAATATGTGTTTACTTTACTTCCTGTTTCTGGGACTGGAAGTGAGAAAAATCTCCCAAATGCCAAACACAGACAGTAAAAAAAAAATGACATATGATTTAATACTCCCCTCTCTATCCAAGGCTAAGCACGGTCTAAACAGGATATTTCATTTATGAATGGACAGTGATGGGATAAACGCCTTACTGAGATCTTATATATTTTAAGGATTCCAAAAGCAAAACTCCCTTCACAAAGAATTCCATTTACCCCGCTGAGGTAGTAAAAGATAGTGAAAAATTCACAGCAACTAAAAATAAATAAGAAATATCTGAGGGAGAGCATCTTTCTTATAATGGCTCCAAGAGGTGGAAACCTAAGTGTAAAGATCTTCAACTTGAATGCCAAAGAATATAAAGATCGTATCAGGGGAGTCAATTAGCCAGCATCTTACATCTGAAGTAATTTATTAATTACTAGGCCATTAATTACTAAATAGTATAGTAAGTAAAATGCTCAATTACTTGAAATGACTTGGTTATTTTGGAAAATGTGTTTCGACATACATATGAAAAATGTTATGGAAATAATTTTACACAGATTACTAATTCTGTAAAAGCAACATATGTCTAGCAAAAACTGTTAATCAACATATGCCTATCATTCTACCTGTTTTCAATGTATATAGTGCTTTCTAAAATGAACAAGAATGTAAATATTTACATGTACACAATGATATATAGACTATATAGCTAAGTGTTTGTGGACACATGACCATCACACCTCTATTACATGGCCAAAAGTATGTGAATATCCCTCCAAATGATTAAGAACGTCAATTTTGTTTGAGTATAGCATCGCATGACCGTGCAATTGTCAGTTAAAGCGATGCAGTGCCGTATCGCAAAAACTGGAATAAATTCTTCTGGGACTGAAGTGGTTAATGATACAGCATAAAAAGACAGTTGTACACTTCCAACCTTGTAGAAACAATCTGCCATTTTCTGTTCCAACATGACTGTGCCTCTGTTAATATAGTCAGATCCATAAAGATATGATTTGATGAGTGTGGTGTGGAGGAACTCTAGTGGCCCAGACTCTATTGAACACCTTTGAAATAATAAGGCCCCTTTCACACTGGGGCGGTTTGCAGGCGTTATTGCGCTAAAAATAGCGCCTGAAAAACGCCCCTAAACAGCCTCCGCTGTTTGTTCAGTGTGAAAGCCCGAGGGCTTTCACAATGAAGCGGTGCGCTGGCAGGAGAAGAAAAAATCTCCTGTCAGCCGCTTCTTTGGAGCGGTGAAGGAGCGGTGTATTCACCGCTCCTAAACCGCTCCTGCCCATTGAAATCAATGGGACAGCGCGGCTATACCGCGGTAATACAGCGGCTATAGCCGCGCTATACGAGGGGTTTTAACCCTTTTTCGGCTGCCAGCGGGGGGTTAAAACCGCACCGCTAGCGGCCGAATACCGCGGTAAAACAGCGCTAAAAATAGCGCTGTTTTACCGCCGACGCCCCCTACCACCGCCCCAGTGTGAAAGGGGCCTTAGGAACACCAATTATGAGCGAGGTCTTCTAGTCCAACATCAATACCTGACCTTGCAAATGTTACTTTGGCTGAATGGACACAAATTCCCTACACATTCCAAAATGTCACGTAAAGCCCTGATGGGATTTTTTTTTTTTTAAAAGGGGCATTCAATTCCATATTAAAACCCATGTTTTATGGAATGGGATGTTCAACAAGTTCATATGTGCTGGTTAGCTGATCACAAATTGTATTTTATATATATATATATATATATATATATATATATATATATATATATATATATATATAAATGCAAGTATGTGCTTTGATCTTCTCTGTTCCCAGGGTGCATTAGTCCCACCACCTCTTGGAATCAAGCCCACCACCTCTAATTATGCTATATGACATAACCTTAACCGAAGGAGAGGCACTGCAATTTTAAAGCTGGCAAGGGGGATGTAAAAAAAAAAAGCAGGTACAGGCAAATGCTAAAAGGAGCATGCAGTTCAGCAGTATCACTGGCTTTGGTCTTTTTCGAGCCACTAAAGGTTTACTTTAAGGGCCAGTTCACATTATAGAAGCACAGTCTGGATGCATTTCTGAATGCATGTTTTTGATGCTTTCCATTGCATTTTTTACCCTCGTGTTTTTTCACCTTAATGCATCCTATACATTAAGGTGAAAAAACCTCTGACAGTGACCGGCCCTAGCCCCCCCCCCTCTGTTTTACTCACCTGACCCCTCCATCTCTCGGCAGACGCACCAGACCTCTCTGCCCGGGGTTCTCGGCTCTTGATTGGATAAATTAATAGCAGTGCAGCCATTGGCTCCCGCTGCTGTCAATCAAATCCAATGACATGGGCGTCGGGGGGAGGGGCAGAGTCCTACATTCTACATCTATGTTGGACGCAAATGCTGGACTCGGGAGTGTGCAAGGTAAATCCCAAGAGAGTGCTTCTCCTTAGGGAGTTATATGATGCGGGGAGGAGATGATAGCGCCACCGGGGGACCCCAGAAAAGGATCATCGGGGCCACACTGTGCAAAACTAACTGCACAGTGGAGATAAGTATGACGTGTTTGTTATTTAACAAAAAAAAACAAAAAAAAACAAAGCTTTACATTCATTTTAAGGGCCCATTCACACCTGAAACTGCACATAACTACGCATTTTTGACTTTAAGTTT
Source organism: Aquarana catesbeiana (assembly GCF_042186555.1). Classification (NCBI taxonomy): domain Eukaryota; kingdom Metazoa; phylum Chordata; class Amphibia; order Anura; family Ranidae; genus Aquarana; species Aquarana catesbeiana. Next base: position 682,291,758 of record NC_133324.1, read on the forward strand.
ACATGCATTTGAAGTGCACTTGACATGCGCTTGAATGCATTTTGCATGCGTTTTGTTTGCAGAGCATTTTTCTATATGTTTTTGGCCTTGGCTTTTTTGGCTTAAAGGGGTGCAGTTCATTGCGTTTGTAGCGCGTTTATAGTGTGTTCCCTGCATTTGCAGTGCAGAAAAATGCAGCATGCTCTACTTTTTTTAAACTGCACTGAACTGCACTGCAATAATATGAACTGTGCCCATAGGATTACCTTGGTTTTGGGCTGTCTATGCAGTTGGAGTGCAGTTCAAAATGCATCCGATTGCAGCTAACTGCATCCCACTGTGTGTGGTGCGAAAGGGCCCTAAATGGGGACATGTGAGTTCCGGTGCATTTTTTGTGCATTTATGTGCCTTCAAGTGCATTTTTGATGCATTTTACCGCATTCCAGTACAGTTCAGTGTAGTGGCTGGTGCTTCATTTTTGTCGCTCGATCATCAGCCCACCAGTTACCCCTTCTAGATCGTGGGCTGCACTTCCTCCACATCGGCTTCACCCTGCGTCTCCTCCTCCTCCTAAACTTCACGGCAGCTTCCCCTGCGTCTTCTCCTCCTCGGCGGCCAATACGATTGATTCTCCTCTTGGCCAATCGGGTCTCAGGACCCGCTTCCTGATTGGCCAGGAGGAGAATCAGGAAGACAATAGCGAATATTGTCACACAACTGGGTGGGCTCACCCTTTTTTGAAGCCAATTAGAGCCTCTGGCTCTAATCACGGCTTCTATAAAAAAACAAAAAAAAAAATTGGAATCCATTCATCTGACACCCTGCATGTAGATTAGGGGCTGAAAGCATGGATTAGGGGGGCAGTGCCCCTGCGCCCCTTATAGACAGGCTGCCACTGCTTCAGTGCAGAAAAAAATGCAACATGTTCCACTTTTTTGGGGAACAATATAACCTACTATCCAAGCATTTCTGATGCAGAATAAAAATGCACTGGACTGCATGTGGTGTGAACTGACCCTAAGTGTAAAATATGTGGAAAGTAACTGACTGCCTAAATTCAGCAAAGCGGAAAACAATTAAGAAATGCAGGTTTATTGCGCCATGCATTCTTACCAAATTAGACTTTACAAATTAGTTTAATTTACCTACAATAAAGACTTTGCCATATCTTTTAAAGGTATAATAATTGTTTTAAATTAGCAAAATATACATGTATCTGTATAAGAGCATGTATATGGTACAATGAATTTTTTTTTTGATCAATATCCTCACATTTTGGTTGATTTACTAAGGGGGAAGAACACATTCATTTTGAAAGGGGATATTTGCTTAATGATTATAGTGATATTAGCATATTGATTATAGTGAAAAATCACTTTGTAAAGAATGCCCAACTATGTGCAAAGAAATTTTAAAAAAACAGTATTTTTGCTTGCACATTATTGAATGATAGAAGACAGCAGAACTTTATCTCGTTCATCACTTTAAGAGAATATTCCCTTGCAAAGTGAAAATCTTTAAAGTGGAAGTAAATTCCCATATCTAACCATATACCTATAATAAGGCTTACCTATAGGTACTGTAAATGTCTCCTAAACATGGAGATATTTACTGTACATGCAGCCAGTGACATCATCAGTGCATGCATTCTAAAGGAACAGCCACCTAGTCCTCTCCTTCAGAGTCCTGTGCCGTAAACGGCGGCTCCCAAGCGCATGCGCAGGAGTAACATCATCGCAGCTCCAGCCAGTCACACAGCTGAAGTTCGCGAACCCAGAAGGAAAACCGGGTGAAGATAGGAGTGCCTTCAGCCATGAAAGAGCCTGCAGCAGTGACAGCGTGGCGCTGGAAGGCTATGTTTTCAAGTAAGTTTAACATAATGTGCTAGTATGCGATGCATTATGACATTACCTTTCAGGTTAAAAATGTAGCACCCTCTAGTGTGCTAAAATAGGTTTTGTTAGAGTAGGTAAATTGATCAGGCTTGGCGAGCAGCCAACTGTTTTTCTGGGTCAGGGCTGGGTGACCCACGGGCAGCATCTCTGAGACCTCCCCCTACTTCTAGAAACTGGTAGAAGATTCTAGAAGAGTGATAGTGGATGGGAGGATGAGCTGTCTGGAGCATTCTGAGAGCCCTGACTAATCCCCAACAGATGGGTTGGCAGGGGGAAGGCCCCCCTCAAGTACTCTGGGTCAGCCCAGCTAGGGCAGTGGAGCTTGGGTGGAAGCCTGAGAGGACCGAGGAGAGCAGGCTGGGATGGATGCAGAGTTAGTCTGGGAGGACTGTAGAATAGCCAGCAGGGCTAGTGAATGGGGCAGCTGCAGCCAGGTGGGCTGGCAGTGCCTGAAGAGGTGGTGCTGGGATCAGTAGCCACAGGAGGAGGACAGCTGAGCACTTCTGCCGCGTAAACACGATCGGACATTCCGACAACGAAATCCTTGGATTTATTTCCGACGGATGTTGGCTCAAACTTGTCTTGCATACATACGGTCACACGAATGTTGTCGGAAATTCCGAACGTCAAGAACGCGGTGACGTAAAACACATACGATGAGCCGAGAAAAATGAAGTTCAATAGCCAGTGCAGCTCTCTGCTTGATTCCGAGCATGCGTGGAATTTTGTGCGTCAGAATTGTGTACACACAAAGAATTTCCGTCAACGGATTTTGTTGTCGGAAAATTTGAGAACCAGGTCTCAAATTTTTGTTGTTGGAAATTCCGACAAAAAATGTTCGATGGAGCCTACAAACAGTCGGAATTTCCGACAACAAGCTCCCATTGAACATTTGTTGTCGGAAATTCCGATCGTGTGTACGCGGCATAAGACTTTTTGCTACACTACCAAAGGGGGCCGCGGTCCCTGCCTGTAAAGGGCATTTGCTATGGTCCGATTGTGCTCTTGTCAGACCACCTTTATGCCCTGTACAAACGATCGGACATTGATCGGACATTCCGACAACAAAATCCGTCTAATTTTTTCTGACGGAATTTGGGCCAAACTTGTCTTGCATACACACGGTCGCACAAAGTTGTTGGAAAATCCGATCGTTCTGAACGCGGTGACGTAAAACACATATGTCGGGACTATAAACGGGGCAGTGGCCAATAGCTTTCGTCTCTTAATTTATTCTGAGCATGCATAGCACTTTGTGCGTCGGATTTGTGTACACACGATCGGAATTTAAATGATCGGATTTTGTTGTCGGAAAATGTTATATTCTGCTCTCAAACTTTGTGTGTCGGAAATTCAGACGGAAAAAGTCCGATGGAGCCCACACGCGATCGGAATTTCCGACAACACAATCCGATCGCACTTTTTCCATCGGAAAATCCGACCGTGTGTACAGGGAATTACAGTGCCAGCTGGTTCTGGGAGTTGTTTTTCTACAAGCAAGACTGCGGTAGTAGAGGAGAAGTGTACAGTATATATGGAATGTATATAGTTGTGTCCCTAAAGAATTCTACTATTCTGATCAAGTGGCATCCCATAATACCCTAAACCCTATCCAAGTGCAATACCCCTAATAAAATACAAAAAAAACAAAGCTGCAAGGACTGATTCTTGACTCCAGTGTTTTGTGGAAAATTCTGTGTGCCTGGCTGTGCAGGGTGGGAGATACTCCATTCACCAGTGGCTCCTGAGGGGGTAGCCCTACAGAAAAAAAAAATCACCCAGCAGTTTACTACTGCTTTATTAATACTTAAAATTGTGTCTACTTTAGAACCCGAGATGTTTTAATTGTCTAAATATTTGCATGCAGATCTGAAGGCATTCACAAACTTAAGATGCCTGGAAATCATATTCATGAATTGTATGATTCTCAATAGATAATCTGCATGCAAGTATTGAGGCAATTCATTAACTGGACGAATAGCCTGGTTTACAAAATGGTTCAGTCATAGCACTACATATCAAATTTTCTCCAGTTGTCAACTGCTTTATTATGTGCATTTGTAAAGCTGAACTCCAGGAAAGCAGCTACATAAACAGATGAAATACATATACGGGAGCAGTAAAAGTGAAAGGAGAGACACCCACCAGACTGGTGAGATCATCTCTCTGTTGCTGTGCTCTCTCCTCCTATCAGCATACTCTTTGTTAACTTGAACACTGTAGCACAAATTAGTTAGCATGTGTGTGTCTGCGTGTGTGTGTGTTTGTATCACTACCATTTCCCATATCCCTGTATATTGCATCCACTAAGATTCCCAGCAAAATTTTGGGGGAAAATATTGAAACTCCTCGCTGACACCACCAACTGTGGAAAATAGTCCCCTTATTAGCTTTGTTTCTCTGGACTCTCTCCAGTTCCAGCACCTGGGGATTGGTGACTGGAACTGGATGGCATACTCGAGATGTGGCCGAATCAGAGTTTTCTAAAGTGGTAGAATTATAGTTTTTATATAATGTGGAGCTTGTGGCTGACTGCCTTGCCCAACGATGCCACAACATTTCCTTCCACGTCATGGTAGAGAGCTGGAATAGCCTTACTTGAAAAGTATAGCAACTGGGAACCTGACATTGTGGTAAGCACATTCTGAAAATTCATGGAAGGGGGCAGAATCCACCAGCCAGAAAGGCAGGAGTTGTCAAGCCAGCAGCTTTGACAAGCTTGAATTTAGATGCTGGGCATGTGGGTGGCAGTGACTGTATTTTATTTCATTGCAGCAGATGGGGCAGAGAAATTTGCCTGCTGTAGTCTACAGCTGGTGATGTGCTACTGGCAGATGTGCTGCAAGGACCTGGGACACCCTGCGCTATACTATCATTCCTGTCAGTGGAGGCTGCTGAGGGGTCATGAGGTATAGCGGGGGTAGACCGGAAAGGTGAGGAGTAAGGAGAAGCAGAATTGCGTCCTTTTGTGTGGCTTCAGGTGCTCTTGCCAACAAGTGGTTGGAGGTTAAATGCCTTGTTCAAGCATGTGGTACCCAAATGTCTGGTGTTTTTGCCACGTTTGATGTTCTTGAGGCATTGTTTGCAGGTTGCAACAGTGCGATCGGCTGCACATGTGCTGAAAAAGGCCCAGAAAGCTGTGGGAAGTGGACCAAGAGATAACAGCTCCACAACCTGGTGGAATAGATGTCCCCGGGTGACCCCGCCCCCCTCTGACGCACGGGGACATCCCTATGGCTTCCCCATAGAGTCAGAGGGGGGGCACCCGCTGACGTAACCGGGTGACCCCGCCCGCCCCCCTCTGACGCTACGGGAAAGCCATAGGGATGTCCCCGTGCGTCAGAGGGGGCGGGATCACCCGGGGACGTCAGCGGGTGGCCCTTCCCCCTCTAACGCTACGGGGAAGCCATAGGGATGTCCCTGTGCGTCGGGGGTGGGGTCACCCGGGAACATCAGCGGGTGGCCCCGCCCTCAGTTATAAGAGAACTGTCACCTGCGAGGACGCGTCATACGGCAGGAGCCTCCCATGGAGGCAGGTCAGTGCGGCTTTTTTTTTTTCGGTCTATCGGCGGAGCAAGAGAAGAAGAAGAATGGAATATGTGGGACATTTTTATTTTTTTATTTTTTAAGGAGATGTCTTGTCATTTTTAACATTTTCAAATTTTTTTGTGAAATGGTAGGGGTACATTTGTACCCCATTACCATTTCACAAAGGGGGGGAGGCCGGGATCTGGGGGTCCCCTTGTTAAAGGGGGCTTCCAGATTCCATTAAGCCCCCCGCCCGCAGATCCCCATAACCACCGGGCAAGGGTTGTGGGGATGAGGCCCTTGTCCCCATCAACATGGGGACAAGGTGCTTTGGGGGGCTACCCCAAAGCACCCTCCCCATGTTGAGGGCATGTGGCCTGGTACAGTTCGGGGGGGCACTCTCTCATCCCCCCCTCTTTTCCTGCGGCCTGCCAGGTTGCGTGCTCGGATAAGGGTCTGGTATGGACTTTTGGGGGATCCCCATGCCATTTTTTTTTAAATTTTGGTGTCGGGGTTCCCCTTAATATTCATTCCAGACCCAAAGGGCCTGATAATGGACTGTGAGGGAATCCCATGCCTTTTTTTTTCAATGACTTTTATGTGTATTGCCGAGATCCGACAATTCATTATAGCCGCAAGTAGTTTTAAATGACTTTTTTTCCTTTAGAAATATCATTTTGTGGAGGGACTGTTCTAAACACGGGAAACATGGGCTACTTTACAGGCATACTACAGACACCCCCCAGGTATGAAATTTAAGGGAATATTTCACTTTTATTGTTTCACTTTAAGCATTATTAAAATCACTGCTCCCAAAAAAAACAGCCATTTTTAAAACTTTTTTTTTGCATTGATACATGTCCCCTGGGGCAGGACCCAGGTCCCCAAACACTTTTTTATGACAATAACTTGCATATAAGCCTTTAAAATTAGCACTTTTGATTTCTCCCGTAGACTTTTAAAAGGTGTTCTGCAGCTTTCGAATTTGCCACGAACACCCCAAATTGTTCGCTATTCAGCGAACGGGCCAACAGCCAATGTTCGAGTCGAACTCATGTTCGACCTGAACATAAAGCTCATCCCTAGCAATGATATATACTGCTTTAAACGTAGAAGAATGCACTGATATATACTACGTTAATTGTGCAGTAATGCATGGATATATACTGCGTTAAACGTGTAATAACGAACGGATATATACTGTGTTAAACGTGCAATAATGCACTGATATATACTGTGTTAAGTGTGCAGTAACGCACAGATATATACTGCTTTAAATGCACAGTAAAGCACAAATATATACTGTGGTAAACGTACATTAACGCACTCAAATTTACTGTGTTAAACATACAGTAACGTACTGATATATACTGGGTTAAAAGCGCAGTAGTGCACGAATATATACTACGTTAAACGTACAGTAATGCACTGATATATACTGGGTTAAAAGCGCAGTAGCGCATGAATATATACTGCATTAAACATGCAGTAAAGCACTTATATATACTGCGTTAAACGTACAGTAGCGTACTGATGTATACTGCGTTAAATATGCAGTAACACACGGATATACAGTATACTGCGTTAAACGTGCAGTAATGCCCTGAAATATACTGCAGGAAACCGGCCCTGACAAATTAGACTGACATTAAAGTAGAAATGCGGCGGTGCAGTGCATTGTGCTCATTCAGCAGGCCAAACAAACGGTCAAACGCCCCGATAATTCAGATGTTCATTGAACAGGTGAACAGCCAATGTTCGACCCGAACCCATGCTCGGGCTGAATCATTCGCCCAACTCTACATGCTAACAGTCTGCTTTCCTTGCTTGCTGCAGCTTGGCATTGCATACTGTTGCCGTGCCTGTGATTTACTAGGACTCCCAGATCCTTTTCCATCCTTGATTCCCCCAGAGGTTCTCCCCCTAGCGAGTAACTTGCGCTCAATTTTTTTTTATTTAGCCCCAAATGTATTACCTTACATTTTTCAATGTTAAACCTCATTTGTCTTCTTTTATTGAGGTCTTCCTATAAAGGTTCTTGTCACGGAACGTCCCACACTCCACTTGAGTGCTTCCGTCAGTATACCACTTGCTCCCAGTCTGGACTCAGATATCCGATATTCCAACCGCTCATAAGCACAAAACAAGGTGACACTTGTTTCACTGCTAACATAGACTATTTTTTATTAGAACCATAAAACAAGACTTTATACAACGTTAGAGGAGGTTCCCTCCTCCTGCTCATATTACTCTAACAATACACCTGTAACAAATAAACATGAGCTAATTAACTAATCCTTTATACAGCCTAGGTGATTAATACATGACCTTTTGCCCAGACTTGTGGTCACCGAGCTAAACAACGTAACAAAATTAATTATCATAAGTACAACCACAGGACATTTTCTCACAATAGCAGAAGCTCCAATAGTCCAAGATATATTTTCTCACTTACCCTGTGCCAAGATAGCACAGGGTGACTTAGACATAAGAGGTGTATGGGGAGCTGAAACAAGAGCATCCCCTACTTTCCAACAGATTCTGAGTTCCACGGGCCCTCCCGTCACAGTTCTAAATCCTGCTGTAAAGTTATTATCCTCCTTAGCTTCGTATCGTCAAGAAACAAAGAGATTAAACTATTTATACCAACCTTAATATAATTTCAGAACAAATGAAACAAAATTGGTCCCAAGACAGAGCCTCGGGAAACTCCACTTACAACTCCAGACAGTTCAGAAGACCGTTCAGAAGATACGCTATTTATCACCACCCTCTGGACACATTCCTTTAACCAATTTTCAATCCTTGTACATACACTATCATCTATGCCAACAGACCACAATTTGTAAATTAAGCATTTATGGGGAACTGTATCAAATGCCTTGGCGAAATCCAAATACACCACGTTCACAGGCCTTCCTCTATGCAGATCACAGCTTACTTCCTCCCAGAATGTTAATGTGTTCTTTTTGCCACTTCTAAAGTTCTGCTGTTTAGGGATCTGCAAAAAGCTGATGCCAGGTAAAAATGTAGCACTTACACTACATTGAAAAAAAATTTAATGATGTATTAAAGAATGATTACAGAGCTGAATTAATTTGTGTCTACCATATGTGTCTGAAGTTTTGCTTCAATTATTTACAAAAATGCATTTACAATGTCTCATTATGTCTTTATTATTGTTATTATTATACTGGATTTTTAATAGCACCAACAGTTTGCGCCGCGCTTTACAACATGAGGGCAAACAGTACAATTACAATACAATTCAATGCAGGAGAAATCAGAGGACCCTGCTTGTTATTTTGAGACTAGGTTAGTGATATAGTTGGGGATGGCTTTGTAAGTTTTTGTTAGTATTCTGAATTTAATTCATTGGGTGAACGGAAGTCAGTGTAGGGATTGGCAGAGAGGGGTAGCAGATACTGAACGGTTGGTAAGGTGGAAGAGTCTAGCAGCAGCATTCATAATGGACTGAAGGGGACACAGCCTATATAAAGGTAAGCCAATGAGGAGGGAATTGCAGTAGTCAGGGTGAGAGATGACCAGGTAGGGAATTGGAAGCTTTGCGGTGCCATTGGTTAAGAAGGGGAGTATTTTGGAGATGTTGTGTAGGTTAAGGCGCAAGCTTTGGACAATGATTGGATCTGGGGATAAAAGAATTGTTCAGAGTCCAGAGTAACACCTAATGCTGCATACACACGAGTGGAATTTCCATCAGAAAAAGTCCGATGGGAGCTATTCATCGTATATTCTGACCATGTGTATGCCCCATTGGACTTTTTCCGTCAAAAATTCAGACGGACTTAGATAGAGAACATGTTCTATATTTTTCCGATGGAACTAATTACTATCGGAAAAAAGCTTGTCTGTATGCTGTTCTGACGAGATTAGCAGAAGGAGACCAAAGGGTGGTGCACTGGCTATTGCACTTCCTTTTTCTAGTCCCGTCGTACATGTTGTACATCACCGCTTTCTTGACGGTCGGACTTTTGTGTGACCGTGTGTATGCAAGACAGAGTTTATTCCAACAGCAAAACCGTTCGTGTGTACGTGGCATAACACCCTGGCATGTCTTTAATGTCTTAAAATTAATGTCACAGATCAATGTGCTTAGAGTATCATATTCTGGGGTGTATAACAAAAACAAAGAACACATGTACTGTTTACTAGCAATACTGTATATGTGGCTCAATATTTAAGGTTAAATGTCAATTCACTTTGCTTTGCATGCAAAAGAAGCACTAACGGTCTACTAAATGAACAAAAGCAAGATACAAATACAATTATTTTTTGCGAAAGTCACTCTAACAGTAATGCCGCATACACACGATTGGACATTCCGACAACAAAACCAAAACTTGTCTTGCATACACACTTGTCTTGCAGTCAAACAAATGTTGTCGGAAATTCAGAACGCCAAGAACGCCAAGAACACGGTGACGTACAAGACGTACGACGAGCAGGAAAAAAATGAAGTTCAATAGCCAGTGCGGCTCTTCTGCTTGATTCCAAGCATGCGTGAAATTTTGTGCATCGGAATTGTGTACACACGATCGGAATTTCCGACAACGGATTTTGTTGTCGGAAAATTTGAGATCCAGCTCTCAAATTTTTGTTGTAGGAAATTCCGAAAGCAAATGTCCAATGGAGCGTACACACAGTCGGAATTTCCGACAACAAGCTCACATCAAACATTTGTTGTCGGAAATTACGACAGTGTGTACGCAGCATTAAAATAGTGGGAAGAACTAAAACAAGAAACATTGCTGCTTTTGTATGACCTGGCATGATCCAACTTCAATTACAATTATCGGTTAAGTCAGCACAGATGGTTCATGTCTTTACAGACAGTTTGCATATTTTACTCTTACGAATATTTCAGGTTACACAGACGTTAGCCAGCTTTATTTATCAAAGTCACACTTAATTATTGCCCTTGTTAGTCCCCTGGAAAGGGAAATCATTCATACTATAGCCAGACCAGTGGTAATCTACAATCGAAGCAACAAGAACATCTGCAATTGCTATCTGCCTGTGGGATAAACTGGAATAGTATTTCATTTTAGGAAACCAGCTGCAAGGTTCTGCATGATATGAGTCCACATGAGGCCATCAAATCATCAGCAGCTGCTCTTGAAAGGGATCACACCTATTTTGTTATATTAGGATTTGCTAAATAATTCCAGGAAGGTAAAGAACACTTCTAATTCAAAAGATCAGCAATTTATTACCAATAAGTGTGAAGCCAATGTGCAGTTATCTTTACTGTATGATAACATACATGCTGAGTTCACTGAATTCTAAAACAATATTTATGGAGCTATGTCTAACATTACGGTATAGGCAAGGTCCCATTTGTGGCAGCTTGGGAGCTTTTTCTACATGACGTAATTGGAGGATACTATAAATCGTCAGTCAGGCACTCTTGGGTCTACTGCCTGAGTGTCAATCATTTCTAGACCAGCTGTAGTATTACCCTATGTTTCATTAATGGAACATCTTTTTGCTGAACCACTTATATTAGGAATATTAGGGATTTGGGATTCTGTGTTTAACTAGTAAGCTCATGACCTGTTCAACAAATATTAGCATTCATGGGATTTCTATAACTTTTTCAACATTTTATGAATGAGCTTTCAAGCAAAAATTGGATTTTAAACATATACTGTGTAGAATATTTTGACATAATTATATGAACATTACATTTCAAGCAAATTGCATTATGCATAACTTACTGTATACCTGTAAGTATGTAATTGTGACCTAAAGAGTTTCATACTTGTCTGCAGGACAGCAAATCAATGATTATTGAAACTGAAGGATCACAATTACACTCAAGCAACTAACATGTTTATAAGAGAGGTGGAACTGTATGCTGCCATTGCTGAATTTAGAAACTGCAAGTTTGCAGACCTATTAAAGTGTTACTAAACCCGTAACAGTAAAATCAGTGTGTATAATCAGTAAAGCATGCTTGTTATACTCACTGTGGAACCTAAGGGGTTAATCCTCCATATTCTATAAAAAGGTTGTTTGATCCTGTCTTCTCTGATCCTCCTTTTCTCCCACTGTCCCCTATCCATGTCCTGATAAGATGGAGCCTTTGGAGTCACTCTGCACATGCTCAGGTGGTGTGTATCGCTAGAGAGTTTTTTTCTTGGGAGGGTGCATGTGATAAGCACAGGGCCAATCAGCACTGTCCAGACAGAGGGTCAGGGGTCCTGCGGCCTAATAGGACAGTCAGAATAGAATGAAAACTCCCCCTACAAGCTTTAATCAGACACTGACAGAATTCACAAGACTGCTATATACTGCTGATGAGAAAAGGTATTTAGTAGTTTATATTTACTAAAATAATTGCATTGTTTTGTGTACTGTGGGAGACCAGATATAATGAATGTGGGGTCCTGAGTTTAGTAACACTTTAATCCATAAAAAGTATATTTATAATGAAACCTGACTTTTTTCAAACTTTAATCTGCCAGTATCTTGCTCCAAATCTTTGGCTTGGAAGTAAATTAGACAAGAACAAGAACAGCATTTCCTAAATTATATAAAATAAATCAACCTTAAAGTGTCCTGTGATCGGAGGAGGACGTTTCACTGATGCTGTGTCCCTGGGCTGACTAAGAAGTACCATTAAGCTGAGGTTGTGGGGAGCCCCAAAATTTCCCTGTGCTGTTTTTGACCGCTGTAATGGCGGTCAATGGGATCTGGTAAGCATATCTGATATTCCACCTCGGGTGTGAGGAACCACAGAAGATTCTCCCCACTGCATCCTCATCTTTGTTGTGGCCCTTTCTGGCACTCTTCCTTGATTTTTCACGGACTTTTCTCTTTTGGTTTTTGGATTCTATTCGTTTATCTATACTTGTCTGTAATTAATTTTGGGACACTAGAGTATGATATTATTTATCTTGCACCATTATTTTTGATTATTTTATCAATTTATTTCACAGGTGATAAATATGTATTAGCGCCGCATCTTTTTTTATTAAAACCTTAAAGTGTTACCAAACCCAGGAGCCTGCATTCACTATATCTGGTTTCCCACAGTACAAAGAACATGGAAATGCAATAGTTTTAGTAAATATAAACTGATAAATACCTTTTCACATCAGCAGTATATAGCAGTCTTGTGACTTCTATCAGTGTCCAGCAGAACACCGGTTAAAGCTTGTAGGAGGAGTTTTCATTCTCCCCTGATTGTCCTATGAGGCTGCAGGACCTCTGATCCTCTGGACAGTGCTGATTGGCCCTGTGCAGATCACATGCACTCTCCCAAGGGAAAAAAAAAGCTCTAGCAATACACACCAAACTGAGCATGTGCAGAGTGCCTCCAAGGCTCTGTTCTATCAGGAGATGGTTTGGGGACTGTGGACGAAGGGAAGGAACAGAGAAAACAGGGGGAAAACAGCCTTTTTACACAGTGCAGAGGATTAACCCTTTGGGTTCCACAGTCAGTATAACAAGAATGCTTTACTGCATACAGTATGCAGACTGATTATACTGTTGTGGGTTTAGAAACATTACAAAAATTGAGGTATAAAAAAAAGTATAAATGCATTCTAAATGCATTAAATACATTCACCTTAACACAACATATAACAATATGAATATAATGATAATTACAAAAAGACTCACAATAAAAAGTTTATTCAGTAACTAATGTACTCCCAAATGCAAAATACAATATCCAGTGTGAGGACTGTGCCAGGAGCCAGAACATTATCTTCCAGATGGAATTGTTCTAGGAGTCCCAAGAGACCAATGAAAGAAAAAGGGGATGGTAAGCACATGGATCTCGTTGGTTTTTATCTTGCCCCAGCAAATTAGCTTTAGAGGGAATGGGGTTGCTATTTCTATCCATCCCCTTTTTCTCTCATTGGTCTCTTGGGACTCCTAGAACAATTTCATCTGGAAGATAGTGTTCTGGCTCCTTTTGTACATTTTTATACCCAGTTACTTAGTACTAGGCTTACCATACAGTACCTAGCAAAATTAGGAGCACTGTCAGCTTTTTATCTAATATCTGTCTGCAACCAGTACCACCTTTGATATAGCTGGGGCCTGTGGTTCTCTGCACTGGCTTTTTTGCCCATCATCTAAGTAAGGTTGAATCTTTATATTTTGTTTGTGTGGTTATATTTACACATATATATTTACACATATTCATCTCTTTCTATATCATCTCAGGTTGCCTTTTATATTTACATGTAGTATGTATCTAGTATACCTAAATAATATAATAAAAGTAATACATTCATCAATAGAGATTCCTCTTTAGATGCTTTTTTACTGTACCTATATGTTTCATACCATTACTAAGCATATTTTATCATGTTTTTTGTCACCGTAATACTTGGAATATTTCCCAATCGCAATATGGTCTCTTGTATTTTCATTGTTATAGCTTGGGTTTACCTAGTGTGAGACAAGTCTGGCCTGCTTTCTTTTTGCTCCAGTGCCAACCCAGGGAGACTGCGTCATACGCATCCTATCATCCAGGTCAGGTAAATGCGTTGTTTATTTAAGTGCAACAAAATGTGATGTGTTACATCATTTGTTTGGTTGATGTACAGTATATACAGTATAAATTACTTATACATTTTTTCATCTTTGTAGTGCAATCAGTGTCCTTTGCCCTCTTTGTGTGTCCTGAGGAAGCGGATCAGCGAAACACATTGATGCACAAGGGCTCATTCACCTGATAGCATGTAGTAACATTCATGTTTACAACTGGGTTTGTTATAGACATTTATTGCATTTGGATGTGTTTATTTTTTAACATTGCACTTTATGTGATTTTTTTATTACATTTGTAAACCAATAAAATATGGATTTGATCTATGTTATACGTGTCATTTTGCCTTTAAAGTCTGGTCCCATTTTTCTCTTTTTGATCTAAATATGTTTACGGGTATAGCATAGGAGTACATCCCCATTGTTTTGATGTTGTGGGTTTAGTAACACTTTAAGTAAATATTCAGAAAACATTTTTCACTAAACTGCTGATAGCTAATAGCTGACTGGTTACTATGGATTACTGCACAGTATTGCTCTTTGTGTCAAGACATTCAATAAAGACCACTGCAACAATACTTATTTTTCCACCATTACCAAGGTTGGTTCCTAATATATTCAATTAAAATATCTCTGAAGCACATGTTTAATTAGCACCTGATGTAAGGAATATCGTTTGAGGTTTCCAAACACTACTTATCTTAGTGCTTTATTCTTTTCTACTTAGAAACAAAACCACAGCAACCGCCAAGCAATTGCTATTACTTTAAGTTTCGTTGACAGTGCAAAGTGGCAGTCAGCCAGAAACTCAATGAATGGCAACATTAAGATGTCACCTTTAATATTTTTAGGCTCAAAAGTAACTGTAAGATATGACATATTATAATCACCCTGTCTTATATAGTAAGAGAGAAAAACTTCAAGATCCTTTGTTTTGTTTTTTTTCCATTCTTAGTTTTTGAGGGTATGTAAGAAACTAGGGCTGTCATAGAGTTAAGTTGGTTAGTCTCTGACTCAAAGCCAGCTAAATGTTCATACTTTATGGTTATATGGTATGAAAGGTGAAGTGTCATTATGGAGCAAACTTCCAAACTCTGGGCATTTAACTTGTCTTGGAGGTCACTTGAAAGGTATACACCATAAATGTCAACCTTTCACAATTAAAAAAGGGACACATGAAGCCCAGTCCTGTTCCATTTGCAACCCCATGAACCCCCCTTCCCAAATTATCATATCTTACAAACTTGAAACCCACTATTTTTGGTAATTAAAAAAAAAAGAGAATTTTCATTCTAAAGATAGAGACCTTTACATACCAGGCAAGGGCCTATGCTGATCAGTTTCTGGGTTGCAAGTTATATAAACATCTTCTTGATGGCTACAGTCATGTTTGCCCCAGTCTTTCTTAGAGCACTGTGTGAGAGTAGACTCTTTGCCTGTGCAAATCACATCATCCAGCCAGATAATACCAGTACTCTCTGCAAAGTCATTCTCCAGCGAGATCTTTCCATACCTAAAATATAAATGAACAGATTTTTTTTTGTAAATTACTATTACCTCGCAATCAATTTGAGGAGCACCCTCATCTTACTTTACTGCACAGATCTGTAAGCTAAGCTAAAAAAGCCAGTTCTACTAAAAATAACACCTATACTCAGACACAGGCAGATCTTTAAAACCAGAAAAGGACTGCTATCACCAGTAGATTGAGTGAAGGAGCCCCTTAGCAGTCACTCCAGTCAATGGGAGCATTCTTTGTACTTAAAGTGTATGTCAAAGCAATATAAAAAAAAACATATTAACATCATAATAAAAATCATAATAAACCTCTACAATGCATATGCACATTTCCCTACATTTCAGCTCTCTAAACATGCTAGTACAGAAAAACAACTGTCGATATGCCAGAAATATAGTGCGCTCCTTTCCCCCTCTTTGACACGACAACACAGTGTATTTTTGGCTCTGAATTCCAAAGCATATGTTGTCAGCTATGCTTACTTAATTTTGATGCATTACAAAGAACACAGACCTTTCCTCTTTTCCAACCTCCCTCTTCTTCTTCATAACCCCTTCTTATGCACCTTATGCACAGAAGAGAGCACAGGCAGTTATTAGCTCAGATGTTTTCTGGAAAAATCAACACGTATTTACTGAACAGAAATAACAAAACACTTTCAATTATATCTTTAACAGACCAAAACGGAGCAAATAATAGAAATGTATTGTAAGGGTTTGAATACACTTTAAAGGCAAATTCTGGGCATTTAAAAATAAATAAAATTATGTTCCCCTTCATGACTGATGAAGAATCTAGTGCTTGTTGTCTGTCTTTCTGCTCTCCAGTACAAGAATGTTGGCAAGAGAGGCTACTATAGGATCGGTCAGAGACCTGCAAAAAGGGCAGCTTTGAGGAATTGGTCATCACTGCCAGACTGGCACAAAGGAAGATTGTTGGATTATAGACTAGTGATACAATGTGTCAGGAGAAGCCAGTGACGTCACTTCCGGGTACCTGATGCCTAGCGAGTGAAGAGACGGTGAGATCGCAGCACAGTGCCTCCCAGCATGACTTGTACCATGTAACATTAAAGCTTGTCTTACTTATATCTTATGTAAGTGCAATATATCTTTTAATAAATTTACTATCCTAAGTGATTTTACACTATCGGAGGCTTCGTCTCTACTTGGAGTTTAAAGTCAAGCATCTGAACGGAGTGTGGCGTCTAAGAGCGGTTCTTCAATTTAATTTCTGAGTTAATTTGCCAAACACGAGAGTGAATGGCAACAGCATCTGGTGAGCCTGTTTCCTAAGGGAGCTGAACTCCCACTTATCGCTGAGGTAGAGGCATTGGTGTTATTTTATCAGTTTTTTTGCACTTTTCAAGAGGACTGCCATATATGTTTTGTGTGGAATTGCAAGATATTTTCACTTTTTTTTTCATGGACATTTATTTATGATTATATTTAGTTGGACACAGTTATAGATGTTAACTATTTTTCTTTGAGCACTACTGTGAAAAAGTTATATATGTGCATTCTCATTTATTTATATTTTCACTTGTTGGTTTATATTTTGTTATTTAAGTAGCAGCACTATTGCTTATTATCTTTGGTGTTTTAATCGCAGTGCACACGGATTTATTTGAGGAATTGGTCACAGCCAGACTAGTACAAAGGAAGACTGTTGGACCGCCAATTATAGACCAGTGACGCAACGCATCGGAAGAAGTCAGTGATGTCACTTCTGAGTGTCTCCAAGATATGGAAGTTTATCACAGAGAAGTCATTACTGCCGATCCTTATATCTTTATACATGCTTTATACAAGACCTACTACATGTGAGTGCATCATCTATATTCTTTAATAAATCATTTTCTAAAAACTTATTGCGCTATGAATGGATTTTACTTATGTGTTTGAGCTGAATCAGGAGTTTAAAGGGGACAAACATGATATGGAAGTGTGATTATGAACCGCATGGTGGACTAACAAGTCCAGTATCTCTATATGTGTTCATTGACCTCTATGGTCAACGTTGGAGGTACGCAAGCATTGCATCTGGTGTTTGGTGATTGGAAACACATTTGGATATTCACTTCAAAGTGCATATTGTTTGACCGGAGCACAGTCCTCACACTGGATATTGTATTTTGCATTTGGGAGTACATTAGTTACTGAATAAACTTTTTATTGTGAGTCTTTTTGTAATTATCATTATATTCATATTGTTATATGTTGTGTTAAGGTGAATGTATTTAATGCATTTAGAATGCATTAGAAGTCAGCGCACCATGTTTTTTTTTATCCGAAAGTCAGCGCACCATTTAATAATTTTTCAATTATAGTATTACAGTGTGCTGGCCCATCCTCTAAAAAACAAACTCTACCATTCCTAATCAAAGTAGGGGAAGGCAATTTTAAATATTTTTTAGGTATCCAGATTTAGACTTTAAGACCCTGAGCTGCCAAGACACAAGTGTTACTATTTAACTAAAAATGAATGTGCCGCTTTAAAAAGAACACAGACAAGAAAGGAAATGTACATTTCTATACAATCAAAAGACAAGACACAAAGGAAAGCAGCAGACACAACACAGAAGCCTGCAAGTGTGGGCTCCATATGTATGAATGCAAGCTATGAAAGTATCATTGTTCAGGATGAATACACAAGTCCCCATCGTGGGTGGTGTAGTCCTCTAAAACATGTGTTGAAAGATCTTAAAACCACAAGGGTCTTCAACATAAAATAATGACCCTTCATATTTCTACCAAGCCTGTTTTACAGGATGCTTTTCCCTTTACCATGCACTGACATTGAATATATAGCAGAAAACTGCTTTTATTATGCATTTTAAACAGATACCAAAGTCAGTAGGACACTGGCCACACAGTCTAACCAAACAACAATTATCAAAAAGAATATTTTTGTCTTAGAAAAAAACACAGGTCATTTTTATTTATGTATTCATATATATTACATATTTCCAAAGCCACAGCATTGAAGAGATAAACCCTTGCAGACGTAACAATATTGAATGCTAATGTCGGTGAAGCTAGGACTATAGGATTCTGTTCAGTTCAGGATAGTAAGGAGTCAATCCTGAACTAAATCATCAATGCTGTTTTCTGCATCAGATAACCAGAAAGTTTGGGTGGTCCCTAATGTTTTCAATAATCCACTGGTATTCGAAGGCTGTGCCGAAAATAATGCAAAAGTGATCACTCTTCTTTTTCATTACAGTTAAATAATAGATTTCAACATGCAACATGCCATCACAGAGTTCTTGATGAAGGAGGCATGCAGGCCATCCAACATCCACAGAAAGCTACAGAATGTTTATGGAGCAGCCATTTTCAGCCAGGGTGCCATGGCACCCTGGGGTGCCTTCTGGGTTCGTCAGGGGTGCCTTGGCAAACGCCTAAAAATTGTTCCCAATTGCCCAAAAAATTTGGGGGCAAAATGTACAAGGTCATGGATAAAGAAACTCCTTTCTCCAGGAGAGGAGCCACATTCAGGGCAAGGCAATGCCTATCAAGGCAACATGCATTTTTTGTGTTGCGTTATGCCAGCCCTTTTCAACCAGGGTTCCACGGCACCCTAAAGGTGCCATCTGGGTTCTTTAGAGGTGTCTAAAACTGCCCCAAAATTGTCAACAAACTAGTGGTGGGTCTAGTCTGCCTTTTACACAAAGCCACAAGTTTTTGTTGTGCAGAATTACAACCTTTAGCACCATGCAGACCAGCTGCTGGAATCCTAACAACTGATGACGCCATAGGTTGATAGGACGTTGGGCGCCTGACGTTGTCCTTGTTTGCCCCTTTCCTGCTGCTCTCTGTCAGCATTGGGTTCGCATTAGCAGAGTGAGAGGGAGAAACTAAGGGAGAAGAGAAAGTCTGAAATAGTAGTCAGTACCAATGTGCAAAGGTGGAGGAATAAATCACCTCTAACGTTGGGTTGTCTTATGTGTGTGGATACTGCTGCAATATGTAAATCTGTTAGTGTTTTATATTTTAGAATGGGGTGCCTCAAGATTGTGCCAAATTTTAAAGGTTGCCTTGGATGAAAAAAGGTTGAAAAACACTGTTATGGAGATTAAACCATTGACATGAGCAATGTGCACAGATGGTTGAAGATGGATAGTTTAAAAATGGAAAACCAGCATCTGCTGGAAGCATTTGAAGCCAATGAAGACAGATCTGGTAACAGGGGAATGGCATCACATCTTATCCCCAGGGCCTAAGTAGTTCAAAAGCCAGCCACAGATGAGGTAAAAGTAGCTGCGAAGAAGTGGGTACAAACGTGTAGACCTAATTTTTTTCAAAGAAGATTTAAGAGTTGGGTTCAATGATGGCACAAATGCATCACTTGTGATGGAGAGTAGGGACGAGCCGAACACCCCCCGGTTCGGTTCGCACCAGAACCTGCGAACGGACCGAAAGTTCGCACGAACGTTAGAACCCCATTGACGTCTATGGGACTCGAACGTTCGAAATCAAAAGTGCTCATTTTAAAGGCTAATTTGCATGGTATTGTCCTAAAAAGGTTTTGGGGACCCGGGTCCTACCCCAGGGGACATGTATCAATGCAAAAAAAACTTTTAAAAACTGACGTTTTTTCGGGAGCAGTGATTTTAATGATGCTTAATGTAAAAAAAAAAAAAGTGAAATATTCCTTTAAATATCGTACCTGGGGTGTGTCTATAGTAGGCCTGTAAAGTGGCTCGTGTTTCCCGTGTTTAGAACAGTCCCTGCACCAAATGTCATTTTTAAAGGAAAAAATCTCATTTAAAACTGCTTGCGGGTTTAATGTCATGTCGGGTCATGGCAATATGGATGAAAATCAGTGAGACAAACGGCATGGGTACCCCCCAGTCCATTACCAGGCCCTTTGGGTCTTGTATGGATATTAAGGGGAACCCCGCACCCAAATTAAAATAAGGAAAGGCCCTATATACTCTGAACAGCAGTATACAGGCGGTGCAAACAAGACAGGGACTGTAGGTTTGTTGTTAAGTAGAATCTCTTTGTAATTTTGAACGGGTAAATTTTTAAAGCGTTTAGCTCCAGCCAAAAAATCTTTTTTAAGCTTTTTGGAAAACATAGGGAAGGGTTATCACCCCTGTGACATTTGTTTTTCTGTCTTTCCTCCTCTTCAGAAGATTTCACCTCACTTTTTGTCCCAATGAAAAATGTTTTTTGAAAATTTGGGTTTTTTGTGGAACAAGGATTGGAAAGCATCAGTGGAAAGGAGAAATTGTTTTCCCATATTAACTCTTACAGGAGAGAATTTCCCTTCCTAGGGGTAGATTTCATCTCACTTCCTGTTGTCTCCTTCCGTTTGCAAGTAGGAGTCGTTTGTAAGTTAGATGTTTGAAAGTAGGGGCCTGCCCTATATACTCAGCAGAAATTTGGGCCTTAGGTGTTGCTGTGGCCACAACACTGTAAGCCCTCACAGGGCCCTGCTGTGAAATATTAGATCAAGAATTGTAATTACATGCCCCTGTTGAACAGGGGAACCCCGCACCCAAATTAAAATAAGGAAAGGCCCTATATACTCTGAACAGCAGTATACAGGCGGTGCAAACAAGACAGGGACTGTAGGTTTGTTGTTAAGTAGAATCTCTTTGTAATTTTGAACGGGTAAATTTTTAAAGCGTTTAGCTCCAGCCAAAAAATCTTTTTTAAGCTTTTTGGAAAACATAGGGAAGGGTTATCACCCCTGTGACATTTGTTTTTCTGTCTTTCCTCCTCTTCAGAAGATTTCACCTCACTTTTTGTCCCAATGAAAAATGTTTTTTGAAAATTTGGGTTTTTTGTGGAACAAGGATTGGAAAGCATCAGTGGAAAGGAGAAATTGTTTTCCCATATTAACTCTTACAGGAGAGAATTTCCCTTCCTAGGGGTAGATTTCATCTCACTTCCTGTTGTCTCCTTCCGTTTGCAAGTAGGAGTCGTTTGTAAGTTAGATGTTTGAAAGTAGGGGCCTGCCCTATATACTCAGCAGAAATTTGGGCCTTAGGTGTTGCTGTGGCCACAACACTGTAAGCCCTCACAGGGCCCTGCTGTGAAATATTAGATCAAGAATTGTAATTACATGCCCCTGTTGAACAGGAGCTGAAAAATGAGGCCTTAGGCACTGGTGCTGGTGCCACAACACTGCAACCCCTTACAGACACTCTAGTTGGAACGCAGGAACGAGCCCTGCTGCAAAGTATTGCATCAAAAATTGTAATTACACGCCCCTGTTAGACAGGGGCAGAAAAATTGGGCCTTAGGCACTGGTGCTGGTGCCACAACACTCCAACCCCTCACAGACACTCTAGTTGGAACGCAGGAACGAGCCCTGCTGCAAAGTATTGCATCAAAAATTGTAATTACACGCCCCTGTTAGACAGGGGCAGAAAAATTGGGCCTTAGGCACTGGTGCTGGTGCCACAACACTGCAACCCCTCACAGACACTCTAGTTGGAACGCAGGAACGAGCCCTGCTGCAAAGTATTGCATCAAAAATTGTAATTACACGCCCCTGTTAGACAGGGGCAGAAAAATTGGGCCTTAGGCACTGGTGCTGGTGCCACAACACTGCAACCCCTCACAGACACTCTAGTTGGAATGCAGGAACGAGCCCTGCTGCAAAGTATTACATCAAAAATTGTAATTAACACGCCCCTGTTAAACAGGGGCTGAAAAATTGTGCCTTAGGCACTGGTGGTGGCGCCCAGAACCAAAAATGTTCTTACAAGCTATCAGCGTGATGATTGAGGAGGAAGAGGATAATTACTCAGGGATAGTCACTCAGCATCAGCATAGGCAGTCTTTGAAGGGATCTGAGATTTCAAAAAAAATTATTCGGTTACATCAGCATCAGGTGCTTGGTAGCTGGTGGTGATCCAAGACTCATTCATTTTTATGAAGGTCAGCCGATCGACCGAGTCGGTGGACAGACGCACCCTGTGATCGGTTACCACGCCTCCAGCAGCACTGAATGTGCGTTCCGAAAGAACGCTGGATGCAGGACAGGCCAGTAGCTCAATTGCATACTGTGCAAGCTCTGGCCAGTGATCCATCCTCAAGACCCAGTAACCCAGAGGATTTTCGGTGGGAAAGGTGTCCAAGTCTGATCTTGCCCCTAGGTATTCCTGCACCATGTAAAACAGACGCTGGCGATGGTTGCTGGAACCGATCATACCTTGGGGCTGCGGACCAAAAAATTGTCTGAACGCATCGGTCAGACGGCCACCTTCTCCACCGCTCCTTCTTTGACTGACCGAAGCCTCAGCAACACGTTGTCCAGAAACAGGCGTTTGTAACCTCCCAGTCTCTGGGAACGCATTGCACAGACCTTTCTGCAAGGCCTCCCGAAGATGTTTCATCCTCTGCTCCCTCTGCGATGGCAAGATAAGGTCCGCAACCTTACCCTTGTAACGTGGATCAAGGAGGGTTGCCAGCCAGTATTGGTCCTTCTCCTTGATACCACGAATACGAGGATCCTTACGCAGGCTTTGCAGGATCAGGGAGGCCATGCAGCGTAGGTTTGCTGAGGCATTCGGTCCGGAGTCCTCTGGGTCACTAAGGACGACAACGTCCGCAGCCACCTCCTCCCAGCCACGTACAAGTCCATGTGTTTCTTGGGACTGATCCCTTAAAGACTGCTGCTGATGCTGAGTGCCAGGCTCCACCTCCATACTGACACAATCTTCCTCCTCCTCCTCCTCCTCCTCTTCCTGTGTGATCGGCGGGCACGCAGGAACACTGTCTGGATAAAGGGGGCCTTGAGAGCTAAGGAAGTCCTCCTCTTCCTGCCTCTGTTCTGCCTCAAGTGCCCTGTCCATTATTCCACGCAGCGTGTGCTCCAACAGGTGGACAAGGGGGACAGTGTCACTGATGCATGCACTGTCACTGCTCACCATCCTCGTGGCCTCCTCGAATGGTGACAGGACAGTGCATGCATCCCTGATCATGGCCCACTGGCGTGGGGAAAAAAAACCAAGCTCCCCTGACCCTGTCCTGGTGCCATAGTCGCACAGGTACTCATTGATGGCCCTCTGCTGCGTGTGCAGCCGCTGCAGCATGGCCAACGTTGAGTTCCACCTGGTGGGCATGTCACAGATTAGGCGGTTCTTCGGCAGGTTAAACTCCTTTTGGAGGTCCGTCAGCCGAGCACTGGCATTATATGACCGGCGGAAATGCACACAGACTTTCCTGGCCTGCCTCAGGACATCCTGTAAGCCCGGGTACCTGCCCAAGAACCGCTGCACCACCAAGTTAAGGACGTGAGCCAAACAGGGCACATGGGTCATTTGTCCCTGTCGGAGGGCAGAGAGGAGGTTGGTGCCATTGTCGCAAACCACCATTCCTGCCTTAAGTTGGCGTGGCGTCAACCACCTCTGAACCTGCCCCTGCAGAGCTGACAGAACCTCTGCCCCAGTGTGGCTCCTGTCCCCCAAGCACACCAGCTCAAGCACCGCATGGCATCTTTTGGCCTGCGTACTTGCGTAGCCCCTTGAACGACTACAGAGCACCGCTGGTTCCGAGGAAGAGGCCATGGAGGAAGAAGAAGAGGAGGGGGTGGAGGAGAGAGGTGTGTCACAATCAGCATTTTGGAGGCGTGGTGGCGGAACAACCTCCAACACTACTGCACCTTGTCCTGCATCCTTCCCAGCTGCCAGCAGAGTCACCCAATGTGCCGTGAAACTTAGGTAACGTCCCTGTCCATGCCTGCTGGACCATGAGTCAGCGGTAATATGCACCTTACCGCTGACCGCCCTGTCCAGCGAGGCATGGACATTGCCTTCCACATGCCGGTAGAGAGCCGGAATCGCCTTCTGTGAGAAAAAGTGGCGTTTGGGTACCTGCCACTGAGGAACCGCACATTCCACAAACTCACGGAAGGGGGCAGAGTCTACCAACTGAAAAGGCAGCAGTTGAAGTGCTAGCAATTTTGCCAAGCTAGCATTCAACCGCTGGGCATGTGGATGGCTGGGAGCAAACTTCTTTCGGCGGTGCAGCAGCTGGGGCAGGGAAATTTGCCTGGTACAATCTGACGTCGGTGTACCAAAAGCAGATTGCCCACAAGTACTTGGCTGTGACACACCTAATTCTACACCTTCATTCCTCTCACTGCAGGTCTCAGAGAGGACTGGAGGTCTAGTGGGGTTGGAAATCTCAGCTGATGAGGAGCAAGGAGAGATCCTCTTTGTTCTTTGGTGTGGGTCTTTTAGATACGCTTGCCAACGAACTGCATGGCAGGTCAACATATGTCTGGTCAAGCATGTGGTACCCAAGCGGGAGATGTTTTGGCCACGCGAGATACGCTTGAGACATATGTTGCAAATAGCAGCGGTGCGATCTGATGCACTCGTCTCAAAAAAGGCCCACACCAAAGAACTTTTTGAATAACGCGCAGAGACTGCAGCGCCCTGCACATGTGGAGCTTTGGGGTGTGATGCAGTCAATGTGCTGCCCTTAGGCTGGCCCCTGGAGGGCATCCTGCCTCGTTGGTGATGTGCCGCCTCCTCCTCCTCCTCTCTCCTATCAGGCACCCACGTTGAGTCAGTGACCTCATCATCCCCTCCCTCCTCATCACTGGAGCAAACCTGGCAGTATGCTGCAGCAGGGGGAGCATGACTGCCAGATTGCTGTCCTTCTTGGGCACCCCCTCTGTCCGTGCTCATGTTACTGCCTTCATCGAGCTCAGTATCATCATCAGAGCCTTCCAAACGCTGGGCATCCTCCTGGAGCATGTACCCAACACTGTGGTCAAACAGTTCGAGGGAATCCTCATGAGGACATGGTGGAGCTAGGGAAGGAGTCACTGATGACATTGAGCTGAGGGAAGAGGCCGCTGCTTTGCCAGACAAAGCACCCTGGGCATGGGTGAGAGAGGATGAGGAGGATGAGGACGGCTTGGTCATCCACTCGACCAAGTCTTCCGCATGTTGCGGCTCAACACGGCCAGCTGCCGTAAAAAAGGCCCAGCGTGTCCCATGGCCACGTGCTGATGAGGATGCACCGTCTCCACGACCAGCACTAGACACAGAGCCAGCTTGCCCTCTCTTATTGGCTTGTGACTGTCTGCCTCTCCTTCTTGGCCTTCCAGACATACTAACGGCCTGTAGCTGCACTAAGCTGGGATAGAACACCAGTAATTTTCTTCAGGTAGCTTTATATACTGTAACCAGACAAGCCTGCCTGTCAGTAGGAAGATAACAGGAACGGATCTAGCTGAACACTGTGAGCAGGACGCACTGTACTAAATGTAAATAGTCTAGCTGCCTGACCGTGGTACTAATAGGATCAAATAGAACACCAGTAATTTTCTTCAGGTAGCTTTATATACTGTAACCAGACAAGCCTGCCTGTCAGTAGGAAGATAACAGGAACGGATCTAGCTGAACACTGTGAGCAGGACGCACTGTACTAAATGTAAATAGTCTAGCTGCCTGACCGTGGTACTAATAGGATCAAATAGAACACCAGTAATTTTCTTCAGGTAGCTTTATATACTGTAACCAGACAAGCCTGCCTGTCAGTAGGAAGATAACAGGAACGGATCTAGCTGAACACTGTGAGCAGGACGCACTGTACTAAATGTAAATAGTCTAGCTGCCTGACCGTGGTACTAATAGGATCAAATAGAACACCAGTAATTTTCTTCAGGTAGCTTTATATACTGTAACCAGACAAGCCTGCCTGTCAGTAGGAAGATAACAGGAACGGATCTAGCTGAACACTGTGAGCAGGACGCACTGTACTAAATGTAAATAGTCTAGCTGCCTGACCGTGGTACTAATAGGATCAAATAGAACACCAGTAATTTTCTTCAGGTAGCTTTATATACTGTAACCAGACAAGCCTGCCTGTCAGTAGGAAGATAACAGGAACGGATCTAGCTGAACACTGTGAGCAGGACGCACTGTACTAAATGTAAATAGTCTAGCTGCCTGACCGTGGTACTAATAGGATCAAATAGAACACCAGTAATTTTCTTCAGGTAGCTTTATATACTGTAACCAGACAAGCCTGCCTGTCAGTAGGAAGATAACAGGAACGGATCTAGCTGAACACTGTGAGCAGGACGCACTGTACTAAATGTAAATAGTCTAGCTGCCTGACCGTGGTACTAATAGGATCAAATAGAACACCAGTAATTTTCTTCAGGTAGCTTTATATACTGTAACCAGACAAGCCTGCCTGTCAGTAGGAAGATAACAGGAACGGATCTAGCTGAACACTGTGAGCAGGCGCACTGTACTAAATGTAAATAGTCTAGCTGCCTGACCGTGGTACTAATAGGATCAAATAGAACACCAGTAATTTTCTTCAGGTAGCTTTATATACTGTAACCAGACAAGCCTGCCTGTCAGTAGGAAGATAACAGGAACGGATCTAGCTGAACACTGTGAGCAGGACGCACTGTACTAAATGTAAATAGTCTAGCTGCCTGACCGTGGTACTAATAGGATCAAATAGAACACCAGTAATTTTCTTCAGGTAGCTTTATATACTGTAACCAGACAAGCCTGCCTGTCAGTAGGAAGATAACAGGAACGGATCTAGCTGAACACTGTGAGCAGGACGCACTGCACTAAATGTAAATAGTCTAGAAGATAACAGGAACGGATCTAGCTAAACTGAATACAGTGTATATATATATATATGCAACACCTGGGATGCATATATATACACAATACACTGTAAGTGCAGCTAACTGACTGACTGTTCTGCCTAATCTATCTAACTCAAATCAAATGACACTGTCTGTCTCTCTCTCTCTCTCAATGAACGCCGGAACACACACTACACAGGGCCGCCGTGCAGGCGGCCTTATATAGTGTGGGGCGTGTACTAAATCCCCTGAGCCATAATTGGCCAAAGCCTCCTTGGCTTTGGCCAATTATGGCTCTCTGTTCAGGCGGCGCTGTGATTGGCCAAGCATGCGGGTCATAGTGCATGCTTGGCCAATCATCAGCAAGCAATGCACTGCCATGCCGCAGTGAATTATGGGCCGTGACGTGCCACACGAATTTGGCGCGAACGGCCCATATCGTTCGCAATTCGGCGAACAGGCGAACAGCCGATGTTCGAGTCGAACATGGGTTCGACTCGAACACGAAGCTCATCCCTAATGGAGAGGATGCTGAGCAGTACTGTTGTATAGAGGAAGAGTTACTCTACCAGCATGTGAAAATTGAATGACCTATGTAAGTTAATAAAAAAGTTATACCCACTTTTGCATTACCTTCAGTACCGCCCTTGTACAGTATCTATAGTCTAGGGAATTTAAGAGACGAGCTCTTCTTACTAACGTTCCCCGCACTGCCTCAAAAATCTAACAAGCAGAGTAATGTCCTTTTAATTTGGAACTGAGTGGTGCCTGCATAACAAAATTTGGGGTACCTGAGGCTATGTCAGAATCCCTGAGACATAAAAGAAGCAATGAAACTTACAGACATCTTTTTTCTTTTTTTTTCTATTTTACTGCAGCATTCTGGCATAAGGGGGATGCATAAATTATAGAGTTTGCTTTTTTTTTAAAATAATATTTTTAACTTTAATAGTGTGTGCTCTTTTTTTTTTTTTTTGATACACTAATGCAGTAACAATCTAAGCCAAACATTTAAGTGTTTAAATTAACTATCTGAAGTGCTGACTTTTGCATAGTATTCTATGTAAGCAACTTATTTTGTCTTTCTTTACATATAGCCATTATTTACTAACTATCTTACTTAAATCCAAGCTGGCGGCAAACAACGTGCGTATTCATGTCATTCCACCCGTCATCACACACTGTTCCCCACTGTGCTGTATGGAACACTTCTAGACGTCCTTCATGGCTACCTTTGCCTCCTGCTAGTCTAATGGAACCATCTGCATGAAACATTTATAGGCAAAATTAATAGGAGACCACTCCGCATAATATTAAAAAAAACATATCTAGGCGAAACAACATTCAGTTTGGCATATTTCTAAAAATATGCAAACTAGCTTAAAAAAAACATTTAAGAACATCAGATCAAATGCTGCATCTGGTACACATTAGCTCATCATTTTGCATAATACAGTTTTATATACTGTATATTTGCAATGAAGATAGATAGATAGATAGATAGATAGATAGATAGATAGATAGATAGATAGATAGATAGATAGATAGATAGATAGATAGATAGATAGATAGATAGATACTCAGACAGACAGATACAGTAGATAGATAGATAGATACATACATACATAGGCATGTGCCCACCTGGCACACTCCAATCACCCTGTGTGGTTCCGGCTCCCCCTACTTCCTGGTGTCCCGTCCCTCCCCTGCAGTGCTGCCAGCTTCCCTCCTCTCCCCTCCCACCCGCTGCTGCGCGGGATGTTTCAAGATGGATAAATGAATGAACACAGTAAGTGTTCTGTGCTGATCGCTTCTATGTTCATTTTTAACTGAAACATAGTAAACAATTTACTATGCTTCAGTTTGTGAATTAACAGGAAGCCGCTCAGCACGGAGCATTCCCATTTGTTCACTGTGCAGTGCAGCTTAGGCTGAAGAGAAAGGGACCAGGGAAGCTCTATCCTCAGTCTATTTCTCTCTGTTTTCATAGTGTTACCATCACTGTCCAGTTATATCATTTAGGTGTGTCCAAATATGACTGTGCAGCCCAGGAGACACCAGAGGCTGACCACTCTAGATAGTGCACTGAACAACTGAACAAACATGGTCAGACACACCCCCTCTGTTCTTGAGCAGTACAGGTCTGCTTGAGGTCTTGTGTGATGTGCGTGTGACCTTTACATATCTAATGCCCTGTACACACGGTCGGATTTTCCGATGGAAAATGTCTGATAGGACCTTGTTGTCGGAAATCCCGATCGTGTGTGGGCTCCATCACACATTTTCCATCAGAATTTCCGACACACAAAGTTTGAGAGCTTGCTATAAAATTTTCCGACAACAAAATCCGTTATCGGAAATTCCGATCGTGTGTACACAAATCCGACGCACAAAGTGCCACGCATGCTCAGAATAAATTAAGAGACGAAAGCTATTGGCTACTGCCCCGTTTATAGTCCCGACGTACGTGTTTTACGTCACCGCGTTCAGAATGATCAGATTTTCCGACAACTTTGTGTGACCGTGTGTATGCAAGACAAGTTTGAGCCAACATCCGCCGGAAAAAATCCATGGATTTTGTTGTCGGAATGTCCGATCAATGTCCGACCGTGTGTACGGGGCATTAGCCAGGGGTTGGCAAGGGGCCACATGAGAAACTGGGACTGTTGTGGAGGGCTAAAACTATAGGCTGAATGTGTAACTCTGCTCAATGTGAATTTTGGACCTGGGAAGGTTCATAAGTACGTAAACATATAGAAAACAAACACCTGGCACTAGGAATAAAAGGTACAACTGCTCATGAAATAGTGTGCGCCCTCATTGTTATTAGAGGCAGTATGTCGTTGTAGGGTAGGCTAGAAGAAGCAGCGAGGGAGCTAACATTCACAGGGGTTAAATACCTTAGCTGCTGTTCTGAGTGCCACTGTGTTACTGACAAGCTCAGGGAGATAACTGGCAGAACCGCAAACACTGGAAGGAGAGAGCCTAAGATCAGTACAGCCAGGATTTCTGCAGATCCTGGAGTAAAGAACTGATGTACGGCTCCTGTGGTTTGCAGCATGCAGGCTCAGTTCTGATTCTAACAAAAAGAAGTAGGCTGGGTAGCAGAGTGGCAGGAAAGTGCCGAGATGTCTCTTAGGCAACATGTGTGCCTAGGAGACATCCCCACTCTCTCGCCAGGACTGAGCCTCCAGGCTGTATCTCCTTTCATTTCCTGGTAGCTCTGCTAGGTATCTCCTAAAACCTTTCAGTCCTGGTTACACAAGCACAGGTCAAGTGCTTGCAGCTCTCCACATGGACATCTAGCAGCATGCCTCTCGGAGCCTGTCAGCTTCCTGAGGAAACTGATAGCCTCATAGTGGAAGCTTCACGGATTGGATAGGAACAGCCAAGGTGCCCGATGTGGCCTGGTGACCATAAAATGCCAAGGTCTGATCTAAGACGTGGAACACAGAGCACTGGAGTGGGAGAGCAGGAAAATAATTTCTATTAAAACAACTGGGTAATTTATGGTATTTTCAAGTGCATAATAACACAGTTAATGCAGTGATTTAAAAAGAAAAAGGCGTTAGACTTCATTTGGACTTATAAAAATAAAAATACTGGTAATGCTCTTATAAAGAACTACTACACTATAAAATTACAACAAATGTTTAAACATTTTTAAACATCAATTTCACTTTGCTACCAAAATGGGATACCTGCCAGTGGTGTACAGGAGACTCCAGCATCTTCATTGTGTCCACAGTTGTGTTCACCCCATGTACTGAGCTGACAGTCCTCTATAGACAGCTCATTTCCTGTGCATTGTACTTCATCCAGCAATATAGGACCCGTGCCTTCTCCAAAATGAGCCTGATTCCATGCCTTAGCAATACCCCTGTGGATTAAATCAATATAGATGAGTGTCAACCACAATATGTTACAATGTAGGATCCATATTATAAACTTAGACATCACACTGCCCCATGCACACCTGAATGATTACACCTTCTGTACAAGCTCCACCATTTCAGTCGTGATTATTTTAGTAAAATGTAATACAAGCATGTGCTGCCTAAGAAAACAGCATTTTGCACTACATGCAGGATTATATTTCTTTTGTAATGTCAGAGCTGGGCTCAGCCCTTCCTTCTCTGAGCTGGCTGCTCAGCTGTCGGCTAATTGCCAGCAAATGTCTCTCTACAGTTACTCAGCTGTTGATGATATCCTGCTCATCAGTCCTGCTGTCAGGTCACCTGTATCCAGGTGACAGATGCACCCCATTGGGGTCAGGAGTGCACCGCTATGATAGTGGACCCTAAGGCTGGCTGCTGCGGATGGTACTCGGGGTGGTTCAGGAAGGCAGGTCCCCTGGAGCACCAACATGAATCCCACAGTGAGTTAGAGCATAGATTCCCCAGGATGCGGAGTCTAAGAGCCAGCAGGTGTTCACCAGAGCCTCTAGTGGTGAGGATGGACTGGGCTGCAACTGGCTCCAGGTCGCGGCCCCCAGGGTCTCCCAGCTCATGCTCACGGTAGGCTACAGGAGGATGGAGAGGAAACAGCAGCCCAGGACAGCAAGGGATAGTAAGGAGGTAGCCAAATGTCGGGGCAACTAGCAGACAAGGATAACAGAGAACTTGCCAAAAGTCAGGGTCACAGGCAAACAGGGATAGTCGAGAACGCGCTAAAGGTCAGGGTCACAAGCAGACAGGAATAGTCGGGAACATGCCAAGATCGGTAACAGAGACAGAGACAAACTTAGAGCACACGGCAAAGAGGAAGCCAAACCCACAATATTGCACGGCAAGGCAGGCTTGGAGAATACGTTGTTAAATAGTGGTTTCTGTTGAGGCTAGGGTGGAGCCACACAGAGGGAAGATTACTTAAGCATGCAGGTGTGAGAGTACAAGCCTCAAGGCTGATACACAGACCAGGTAAGAGACAGACAGGTCATGAATGTATTACTGCAAGGTCATGACACCTGCCTACTTAAGCCATCCAGCCCAGAGGATCTCTGCCTTTGCCTTAGTCAACATCACATAGATGCTCTCCTGCATTCCTGTTAAAAAAACTTGCTTGGCTGACATCCCTTCTGGCTCCAGATCATGCTTGCTGTTTTATTATGCCCATCTCCGGCTCCCTGACGTTTGGCTTGTCTGACTATCCGTTCTGGTTCCTGAACTCTGGCTATGGCTTGACTACATTTGTTCTATTTACTCTTATTATTAAACAAGTGTGATTTAACTGTACTCCTGTCTCGGTCTGATTTCATGGTTTCTGCATGTACAGACCATAAAAAAGAGAAACATTCTCTGTGAGCATTCTGTCTCCTCTCACTAATTCAATTCTCAATTATAACCAGCTAAGTACATTCCATGTGCATCAGACCAAATATTTTTCATTAGCTTATAGTTAATTCTCTTTCTAAAGATGTAGCCTGAGTAGCAAAGCCTGACCCCTACTCTCTATGGAGAAGCAGCACTTTGTCTTGCAGTTTGTTTTCTTTGTAAAGCAGTTATATCCTGAGTAAAACAGCCTTGTTTTTGCCAGCATGCTGCAGAGTGGGACCCTTACTCTCTGAAGAAGTCCAACAAACAGCGGCAGCCGGTCCATAAGAGGCGCCGCCCCCCTAATCTCTAGATGCCGGCCCCAAATCTCCTTTTTTTTTAAGCACATGATTAGAGCTAAAGGCTCTAATTGGCTTCAGAAAGGTTGGCTTCACGAGCCCACCCACTTGTGACATTAGTGAATCAACATTCGCTATTGTCTTCCTGCTTCTCCTCCCAACCAATCAGTACAGGAAGCAGGTTCTAAGACCAGATTGGCCAGGAGGAAAAGTGACTGGATTGGCCGAGAGGAGAAGCCAGGGAACCGGGGAAGCCGGCTGGATGGGGTAAGTGTGTGGCTGACAGGCTTGTGAGCAGGAGAGTGGGGCTGGCGAGCGGGCAGGGGGGTGGTGGGTTTGTTTGCTGCCCTCCCACCCAAAAAATGGAGCACCAGCCTTCCCTCTGGGCAACAGGCAGCGGCTTCTCGTGTCTCCTCACGGTGGCTGTGCGTCTCCTCCCTCCTCCTAGGCCAACAGGATCGCTTCTCCTTTCAGCCATTCAGGAAATGGGTCTCAAGACCCGCTTCCTGATTGGCCGGGATGAGAATCAGTGTAACAATAGCGAATATTCATTCGCTATTGTCACACAACTGGGTGGATTTGGGGCGCAGCCTCAGGCTCTAATCAAGTGCTTAAAAAACCCCATTGGAATCCATTTGTCTGCACCCCGCATGTAGATTAGGGGGCCGGACGCATGGATAGGGGGGCGGCGCCCCCCTGCCTTTACCCTTGCAATCAGCAAAGCTAAGGCTGCTTGCTGAATGCATTGCTCTGACTTAGCAGGGGGCTTGTCTGATTACTGCAGAGAGATTACTGCTTCTCTACAGAGAATAAGTGTTCTACCATGTAGTATTCCGAGTTTTACTTAGGATATAGCTGCTTTACAAAGAAAATAAGCTGTAAGACATTGAACACTTCCTTTCAGATGCACATAGAATATATTTAGCTCATTTAACCTAAAAGTTCACTTGGGCTTTAAAGCATTCTCATCAACAACAGCTAAAAAAAAAGGTGGAAACACAGAAACGACATTGTACATGCTCATGGGTGGAAGGAGCCAAGCCCGTGACGTCACACAATAG
The DNA here is from genome assembly GCF_042186555.1 of Aquarana catesbeiana. Classification (NCBI taxonomy): domain Eukaryota; kingdom Metazoa; phylum Chordata; class Amphibia; order Anura; family Ranidae; genus Aquarana; species Aquarana catesbeiana. The sequence goes on from NC_133324.1 coordinate 682,325,469, forward strand.
ATATCCGAGCATCAGCGATGAGCTGAGATAATTGAACGCCAGTTTTTATGTTATACTTGTGTTTGTATTATCCCTGTTTTTAAAGAAAATAAAAGTTTGAAAAAAGAGAGCACTATGGTGCTCCCCATTTTAACTCATGTAATGTGCTAATGGATGAGGAACTAACATTAGGGGACATTCTGAACATCTGAATTGGAACCAGGAGGTGGAGGAGTGATACTGAGACGCTCACAGGAGGAGTGTTTTAGAGGCGAATGAGACTGATTCTGGAGGTTAGCAGGCATTGCACTTAGAGGTGGCGGTTCACAGGACACATTTGTGAAGATTTTAGCACTGTCACTTGTTCAAGACACAGTGGTGTGATTTCCAAAAAGAATATATATTAACTGGAGATACTGTATATGAGAGACTATTGAAGACACATTTTTTATATCATTTTTCTATATAATTTTATTTTGTGTATAGTTTTTAAGAGTGTATATGTAAAGAATTGTGCTGCACTGTTTTGATAATAATATGCTATCTATTGTTTTGTTATGCACTGTGCTTGTTAAAATGTAATAAAGATTAAAAGTTAAAAAAAAGGTGGAAACAAATATTGTATTTTAAAAAATGGTAGTTGTTTGATCTTTGAAAACACATATTACTGACCATTTTGATAAATTCTTTATAGGCTTTTTTAAGCATTATCCAGACAGAGGTGAAGTACCCAGAGGTGCATGGTTCGGAGTATATAGCTCAGGGAGGGAGTAATACCGTACATGACAGAAGACAACTGTCAACAGCATTGTTCTTCCATAAGTTTGGTAAGAAACTCCTCATCAAAAGAAATACAAAAATAGCAAAAAAAGTCTCATTTAACCAACACTCCAACCTAACTCCCCAAATATAATTTTTATAATTTGAGAACAAACGTATTTATAAAGTAAACAGAGCTTTCAATAAAAAGAACAGAACAGAAATTCTATAACACAGGCTCTTGGTAGTGGATGTAATTATGGGGCAAGGAAAAGTCTTGAATAGTGAAAAACAAAGAGCTTAACTCTAAATTCTCAAGTCATAACTGATGACATGAGGCTAAATGTGGTGCATTAAACCTGTATAGGTTTGTGTTATAAAATGATAAAATAATTCAACATTCATAAAGGTCTGTCTTGTTTGACATACTATTCTCTATGCAAATGGTTCCACCTGTTTCTGCAAAGATATATCAGTCACACATCATGAGAAAAATAACAACAGATGGACCCAACTACTTTTAATTATTCCGCAGTCATGAGATGGTTAGCACTGTTCATAAATTATTGTGTCAATTATCCAATAATTATACAGTTAGTACACACATCACTAGATCTATAACAAAATGTTGTGAAAAGCATGTCAAAAGTTCACTACTAACTACTTCCAACTGATTTTGTAAACTACGGTAATAGGAACATTTTGGAGGAAATATATAAATGTCTTCATTTTTTGTATAAATGTAAATGAATATTGTAACACATGCACAGCTTGACAGCATCAATACCCCTGTAGGTTGCAGAAACTTTTGACATAGCTATACTGGATCCCATATTGCCACATGTAGAGATTATAGTACTTTGTGGGAAATTTGCCTTTGATGAACAATTAAAGTGGGACTTAAAGCAGATCTTCGGTAATTTTTTCAACTTTCCAACTATTATATCTTCTGCCCTTGTTGTTTTAACTTTGGATAGTAAAACATTTTTTTTTGCCAGTAAATACCTTATACAGCCCACTTCATGTTTCTTGTCTGGTAAAAGGCTTATGACGTCATAAGCCTAGGCTTATGATCTTATAAGCCTAGACTTTTTTTACAAAATTGACATCCACCTCTCTCTCTCTCTCTTGAGAGTTTGCCAGGAAGGGAGGGGAATGAGTCATAAGAGGGCCAATCAGAGCTGCAGAACTGGAGGTGTGCCTCTGTGTGTCTGTGTAAATCCAGGAAGTGAACAGGCAGCAGCTTCAGCTACCCACAGTTAAAATGGATGCAGCCAGACTTAGTGGAGGGAGATTTCTGCAGCATATTTGGCGAGTACAGAATCACAGTATATATAAAATAATATGCAAAGTGGTTGGAGGGAAGCTTCAGAATGGCAACAATGTTTTTATTACAAATTATGTGAGCAAACTGCAGTTCCTCTTTAACTGTATGTGAGCACCACAAACTGAAAATGCTATTTAATTTATTTTTAACCACTGACCTCCGGAAGATTTCCCCCCTTTCTTGATCAGGCCATTTTTTGCGATATGGCACTGCGTTACTTTAATTGACAATGGCGCGGTCATGCAATGCTGTACACAAAAAAATGTATGTCAATTTTTCCCACAAATAGAGCTTTTTTTGGGTGGTGTTTGATCACCACTGCGTTTTTTTTTTTTTTTGGCACTATAAACAAAAAAAAACAACTATTTTGAAAAAAAAAAACAGCAATTTTTTTTCTGCAATAAAACATCCCCAATAAAGAAAATTAAAAAATCAAATGTCTTCTTAAATTTAGGCCAATATGTATTCTGCTACATATTTTTGGTAATAAAAAAATCCCAATAAGCATATATTGATTGGTTTGCGCATAAGTTATAGCGTCTACAAACTTTGGAATGTAATGGTGGCGATCAGCAATTTATAGCAGGACTGCGATATTGCGGTGAACATTCTGACACTAACTGACACTTTTTGGGGACCGGTGACACTAATACAGTGATCAGTGCTAAAAATATGCACTGTCACTGTACTAATGACACTGTCTGGGAAGGGGTTAAACAGCTAGGATGATCAAAGGGTTAAATGTGTGCCTAGCCAGTGTATGTGATAAACAGAAAAAAGGCACCTCTAAGTGCAGAAATAAAAACTTTTAATATCCCAAAAGGGTTAAAAACACCTACAAAAGGGTTGATGAACAGGAGCTCATCATGTGTAAATAAGGGCAGGTGATCCGGCCTCCTGGTGGTCCCAGTGTGTCTCAGGGATATCCAAAGGTGTAACTGTGTGGCAGCAATGTTCCAAAGCGGCCGGCGGATGGAAGCCACAGCTCTCAGGATACTAGGGAGACAACCGCGCTGTCTGCATTGAGAGCGAATCCCGGAAGTGAACTCACCGGGAGGGGACCAGCAACCATCACTCTGATGACCTCACTTCCGGTTTGCGGACCACGCTGGTTGTTGGTCCCCTCCCGCTGACGTTCCTTCCAGGATTCGCTCTCCATGATGTCCCAGACAGGGCGGTTGTCTCCCTAGTATCCTGAGAGCTGTGGCTTCCATCTGCCGGCCGCTTTGGAACATTGCTGCCACACAGTTACACCTTTGGATATCCCTGAGACACACTGGGACCACCAGGAGGCCGGATCACCTGCCCTTATTTACACATGATGAGCTCCTGTTCATCAACCCTTTTGTAGGTGTTTTTAACCCTTTTGGGATATTAAAAGTTTTTATTTCTGCACTTAGAGGAACCTTTTTTCTGTTTATCTCATTACCAGAGTCTGTTCTCCTCCTCTTTAATGTATAAAGATGTCTTCCCATTCCACATAGACTACTATCCGCTCAGTCATGATACTCAGAGCACCCTTGCACACACTTTTTATCTAGCCAGTGTTTGTGTGTATTATGTGTGGTGCTTTTACTAAGGGAGCTGATGGATTTTCTTTCCCTGCTTTTACTTTCCCATTGTCAGGATGGAGCTCTGTCTTGTTTACATAGGCAGAGCTGCATCCTGTGTCTCTCCTCGGTGATCAGCGGGTGTTGGTGGACATCCATTGGCCCCACCCACTGATCAGTAAATCTGCTGTAGGGCGGTCGGCAAGCGGCTAATAGTCACAGCAAACCCACCCATCTATCCAGGTCTATGAGGTCTGCTGAGCAATCAGTTTGAGAAACATCCCCCTAGCATTCCTGGCCACAGTGTCTTGATTAAAGGGCAGGCTGTGTAGCATTAATCTTGCATTTACATTCATGTAGCATTTACTTCCTGGAATCCATCTGCCTTTAGCTCAAGCATGCCGACTGGAGAGTGTGCAATTAGCTCAGTCAACAGGTCGGGGTGAGGGGATTAGTGGCATTGGAACATGTTGGGCATTCTACTCATCTTTGATAAATGTAGGCTAGTGCTGAATCTTTCATTTATGGGCACTTTTTGCAATATACATTTGGGTATAAAATGTACTTTTTGAGTATCTGATTTTTTGTGACCGAAAGCCTTTGTGTATAGGCATTTTTAGGAATGGCCTAATGATTACCTGGGTGAATAGCCAGCTACAAAGATTACATTATACAGTACTACATATTTAAAGAAAGCTAAAAATAAATGCAATCATGCATTACACTTTCTTTATATGTAGTGTTCCCTAACTCTCCAGAAACAGCATATGTCATGGGAAAAACAAATTAGCCTTAATTACGCCCAAATATCTTCTGTCTGCATTTCATGCAATATGCTGTAAAACTCTGTGCCAAAGTACTCCAAAAGGCTGGCACATGTGAATGAGGACACTTACCATTTAACACATCACTAGGTGTTTATAACACTGTCTGTGATAAAAGCAGCTGTGTGAGAAAAAACAGCATTTTCACAGATGGGTAAATAAAATAGTTAAGGTCAACTTTTGTGTTTCACGGAAAAATAAGTTTAACAAATATAGTGCAGGGCATACAAAAAGCTATTGGCTGGGAATATTCCAAATTAGTTTAGCAAATATATACTTGATATTTGCTTCAACAACACAATCATCTTTCTTTTACCTATCTGATGCTCCCCACGCAGTTGCTGAGAGAGAAGAAAATAACCAGTACTTCCAAGTATGAAGGAACATGTGACCCAATTCCCTTCCTACTATTGAAACATAGAAAAGTGACAGCACTAAAAAAGACCAAGTGGACCATTAAATCTGCCCCATTTTTTGTAGTTATGCATGTTTTTGTTTTATCATTGTTTTTGTTTTTTGTTTTTTATGTCTGAAAATAGATCTACAGTATCTCACAAAAGTAAATACACCCCTCACATTTTTGTAAATATTTTAATATATCTTTTCATGTGACAACACTGAAGAAATGACACTTTGCTACAATGTAAAGTAGTGAGTGTACAGCTTGTAGAACAGTGTAAATTTGCTGTCCTCTCAAAATAACTCAACACACAGCCATTAATGTCTAAACCGCTGGCAACAAAAGTGAGTGAAAATGTCCAAATTGGGCCCCAAAGTGTCAATATTCTGTGTGGCCACCATTATTTTACAGCACTGCCTTAACCCTCTTGGGCATGGAGTTCACCTGAGCTTCATAGGTTGTCACTGGAGTCCTCTTCCACTCCTCCATGATGACATCACGGAGCTGGTGGATGTTAGAGACCTTGCGTTCCTCCACCTTCTGTTTGAGGATGCCCCACAGATGCTCAATAGGGTTTAGGTCTGGAGACATGCTTGGCCAGTCCATCACCTTTACCCTCAGCTTCTTTAGCAAAGCAGTGGTCATCTTGGAAGTGTGCTTGGGGTCATTATCATGTTGGAATACTGCCCTGCGGCCCAGTCTCTGAAGGGAAGGGATCATGCTCTGCTTCAGTATGTCACAGTACATGTTGGCATTCATGGTTCCCTCAATGAACTGTAGCTCACCAGTGCCGGAAGCACTCAAGCAGCCCCAGACCATGACACTCCCACCACTATGCTTGACTGTAGGAAAGACACACTTGTCTTTGTCACATGTCTAATGAGTCACATGACAGAGATCACTGTTCTCAATCACTGGGAACAGTAGATGTCTGTCATGTCTCCTGTCAGAATGGGGATCCGCTTGTTTACACTGGAAGAGCCCAGTTCTGCCTCTGTACTAGGCGAGCACGTGTCGCAGGCAGACATCGAGACCGGCTGACCCGCGGGCACGCTCCAGCAGCATGCAGCGGGAGCGAGAGCACGCCGCCGCCGGCGCTCCCCCTCCTGCAACTAAGTCTGCGCGAGCCGCCATACAGCTACAACAATTCGCGCAGGAGAGCCGACCTGCCCCCGTATAACGACGGCGGCTGGTCAGCAAGTGGTTAAGTGATCAATTACCCTTCTTTTCAGGAGTGATTCCATTAACTTGACTATAACTGATGTTAAACTCACTGGCCTGTAATTGCCAGCCTCTACCTTGCTGACCTTCTAGTGTATAGGTACAATATTAACTGTCCACCAGTTATGGGGAACTTCTCCTGTTATAAGAGAATGATTATAAAGATCAGTTAATGGTTCTATAACAACTATAACTCAAAGTTATCTTAGAACTCAGGGATGAATAGCATTAGGGCCCATTGCTTTATTAGTTTTAACTAAGCCAGTTCCTCTGCTACCTCTGTCTCCAGAAATCTTGAAAATAAACCCTCATTACCAGAACCAATATGATCTCCCAACTTGTTATTGTTTGTGCAGTTTATCTCTGAGAAATGAGCTGTCTCATGTGGCAGTGCTGGTACTTGGTGATAAGTCCAGCACAGCCACATAGGGACAAGCAGAGAGTCATCCCTGTGTAAGCCATGCTTTCTTATTTATACTATTCCTCTATTTGCTCTGGACTGCAAAGGGTGCATTAAAAGGGAATCTGCTACTTCACCCTACATGGGCAAAACACAGGTTTCATTTAATGCATGAAGTATTTTATTACTGTGTGTTATAACAATTTTATGATTGAAAACTGTAACCCTTTTTAATATTTATAGCTTTAGGCAGGTGATAGATATAAGCTATTTGAAGTTGTTACGGTTATAAATTTATAGGAAAATAAAATGTTCAACAATTATATAACCATTCCCTCTACATCAGCCATCCTCATCCAGGGTTCCATAGACCCCCAGGGTTCTCCCAGTGGTTTGGAAGGGGCTCTATGAGCTGTGGCAGACTGGCCTCCCAGCACTTGGCAGATTTAATTTACTGGTTATTTCTGATAATTATTTTGTGACTGTACAGTAACTATAAATAATTTTTTTAATCTAGAGCATTTCAGAGTTAAAATGATACACCATGATTATCAAATACTCCAGGTATGCCACAATCTTTAGTCTTATCTTTACAACATATTAATACATCTACAGTACTGTGCAAATGTTTTAGGCAGGTGTAAAAAATGCTGTAAATTAAGAATGCTTTTAGAAATAGAAGTGTTAATAGTTTACTTTTTTATCAATTAACAAAATTAAAAGTAAATGAACAGAAGAAAAATCCAAATCAAATCAATATTTAGTGTGACCACCCTTTTGCCTTCAAAACAGCATCAATTCTTCTAGGTACACTTTCACATAGTTTATGAAGGAACTCGGCAGGTAGGTTGTTCAATACATCTTGGAGAACTAACCACAAGTCTTCTGTGGATGTACAGTAGGCTGCCTCAAATCCTTCTGTCTATTCACATAATCCCACACAGACTTGATGATGTTAAATTCAGGGTTTTGTGGGGGCCAAACCATCACTTCCAGGGATTCTTGTTTTTCCTTACACTAAAGATCATTCTTATTGGCATTTGCTGTATGTTTGGGGTCATTGTCCTTCTGCAGAATACATTTGGGGCCAACCACATGCATCTCAGATGGTATGGCATGATGGATAAGTATCTGTCTGTATTTCTCAGCATTGAGGATACCGTTGATCCTGACCAAACGTCCAGCTACATTTGCAGAAATGCAGGCCCAAATTTGTAAGGACATTTTGACTCATCCGTCCAAAACACCTGCTGCCATTTTTTTGCACAACAATTCCTATGTTTTTGTCCAAAGTTGAGTCGCTTAGCCTAGCTTTCATGACCTTTTGGCCCCAGTTCTTCCTTGAAGACCACTTCTGGCCAGACTTCTCTGGACAGTAGATGGGTGTACCTGGGTCCTACTGGTTTCAGCTAGTTCTGTGCTGATGGCACTGCTAGACATCTTCTGATGTTGAAGGGAAGTAAGCATTATGTATCTTTCATTTGCTGCATTAAGTTTTCTTGGCCGACCACCACGTCCATGGTCCTCAATGTTGCCTGATCAATGTTGTCCTCAATTCAGAGAAGTACAGACAGACACTTATTCATCATGCCAAACCATCAGGGAGGTGTGTGATTGGCCCAAAATGTATTCTGCCCAGGTCAACGACCCCAAACATACAGCCAATGTCATTAAGAATGATTTTTAACGCAGAACAAGGAGTCCTGGAAGTTATGGTTTTGCCCCACAGACCCCTGATCTCAACATCATCGAGTCTGTCTGATTTACATGAAGAGACAGAAGGATTTGAGGCAGACTACATCCATAGAAGATCTGTGGTTAGTTCTCCAAGATGTTTGGAACATTGTACCTGCAGAGTTCTTTCAAAAACTGTGCAAGTGTTTTCTAGACGAATTGATGCTGGTTTGAAGCCAAAGGGTAATCACACCAAATATTGATTTGATTTAGATTTTTCTTCTGTTTGCTTACTTAGCATTTTGTAAATAAATAAAAATAAACAATTAAAATATATATTTTTTAAAGCATTGTTACTGCCTAAAACTTTTGCACAGCACTGTATAACATACTGATAGTGATAACATACCATCAGCTCAGCATATAATTAATTTGAATTAATAATTCCAAACTTCCCCGTATACACATGCCAAGATTTTATTTTTTTTTTACTTACCTTGTCCTGAGGTGCGGAATTCCTGTTCTTTGCTCCGGTGTTGTCATAACAGGGGCTTACAGTAAGACCTCCTTAGAGCACCAGAGCCAGGATTAGAGAAGATGCCCTACGGTATCTTTTTATGAAATAATTCGCTTTGTTGGACCATGCTTGCTCTTCTCCTCAAATAATGTGAACAGTGCTTTGCTGTCAATCACAACAGGAGTGTGGAACTGGGCATGCGCTGAGCTGACTGACATTGAGGAGGAAGGATACCAGCAGTAACAACAACATTAATAACTCTCCTCCTCCTCCTCCTCAATGTATCTATCATATATCAATGTATATAGCCCTGTAGTTCTAACAGCTACAGCAACTGCACAGGGTGACAACACTGCAGTGATTTAACTGCAATACATTTAGTGCTGTCACCCTTTTAGAGAAAGTACCCCTTTTAGCAAGATCACCAGGTATTTCTTATATGAGGAAACTTTTTTTTATATAAAAACTATGCAAGTATGTTTATCAAGGCATGTATTCCTATTATGCAAAATTTAAATTTTTTACTTTTCTTTTACTTTAATGCAAAAAATACTAAAACCATGCTTAAGTGATATTTAATTTTGTGGATTAAATTTGCTTGGGAGAAAATTATCACAAGATAAAATAAATGAGCCTAAAATGACTCATTTATCTTAGTGAACTGAGTCTATTGTGTGCAGTTCAGCGTTGTTTTCAGTCTTCTTTGTGTGTTGACAGCAAAGGTGATGTATTTAGCAATGAAGCTGACTGCTTTTTGTTTTAGGAAATAAGTGGAAGAGAGGCTTGCATTTCAACACAAAAAAAACAGAAGCAGTGAATCTTCCACAGACAACGGGTTTTCAAATTATCCATGACAGGCATAATAGGTTCATGATTTACAAACAGAACTAAAAACAAGAATAAAATAAAACAAGAATGAGAATGTGAAAATATAAAAGTGTTTTCTATGTTTATTTTATTATCTGAAAATCCATCTTGGTATATAACATTATGTACTGCATGAAGGTATGGTAATGTAATTCAAATAGATGGTCTCTCATACTCATACTAGTATACAATATGTAATGACTGAACACAAGCACGTAGTATTTGCAGTTACTATGTTTAATTTAGTTTTTATTCCCCATTCTTTGACAAGTCTTATTCTTTTACCTGAAAACACATCTTCATGAATTATTGCTCACCCCTTACTGTTATGTTGTAGATCTGATGAATCAGCACTCTGAAATAATACATGAATAATGACCCGTTTTAACATACTCATTTCTTATACATGGAACATGCAAAATGGTTTGGAAACAATGGAAAGAACGTGGAGATACATGCAATGTGATCTGAAAAAAGAAAATTTATGGTGTTATTTTACAAATTTTGATGCTTGCTAAATCTTTTGGATCCCTACTTGGCAAAGCAAACTTCCATGCCAGTTTTTCCTTTCTACCAGCTCCATAAAATGGTCCCAGTGACCCCCAAGAACCCAGATTTTTGTATTAAAGAGAATCTGCTTTCTTCTGGACACAAATCTAAAAATGTATCAAAATTACCTTAGGCTTCCTTAATGTAAAATGTCCTAAAGTGTGCCTCTTGGGGCTGATGGAAGAGCTTCCTAATAGCACCTGTGAGAGCCACCCTAGATCACCAGGGAAATGCCAATCAGTGCCCAGAGGAGAGACGATCGGCTGCTCTCCTGACGGGGGGGTTTGTGCTGATTGTTTATCAGCGCAGCCCCCCCTCGGATGGGCACCCAGGACCACCAGGATGCCACCAGGACCACCAGGGATGCCACCACACTGGACCACCATGTATGCCACCCTAGACCACCATGGAAATGCCAATCAGTGCCCAGGCAGCTGCCAATCAGTGCCCATTGCACTTTTATGGAAAAAAATATTATAATCATATGGAGAAGAGCTCTTCCTCCTACCTTATCTGAGTGGAAAAAATTTGTCAATTTGGTGCTCCCTCTTTACAAGCTCACATAGAGGCTCTCCAAAGAGTTTTGGTATGAGTTGGGGCTCTTGGTCCTGTTCCCATGTGAATGTAAAAACTGGCAGTAGGTTTGGGAGTTGATTTTGAGACCATCTTCAACCCAAAAAGGCCCAACTAGCTCATCTTTAATAATACAAGCCTATATCAGTATCCCATCTTGCTGGTGTCTGAGTCGAAGTGGAGCTCTGTGCCCATTACTGTTCCAGCGCCAGGCCCGTCCATCTGGTCCATCAAGTGTCACTCTCATCTCATCAGTCCATAAAACCTTTGAAAAATCTGCCTTCAGATAGTCTTGAGGTTACAACACATGTGTCTTGTTCAATGGTGGTCGGGGTTCAGCTTTCCTTACCTTGGCCATGTCTCTGAGCACTGAACACCTTGAACTTCTGGGCACTCCAGGTAGGTTGCAGTTCTGGAATATGACACCACTGGAGGATAATGGGTTCCTGGAAGTTTCACGTTTGATCCATTTCTCAAATCTTGGCAGTTAATTTGCACCTTTTTTTTTCAACACATTTCTTGCGACCCTGTTGACTATTTGCAACAAAACGTTTGATGGTTCTGTGATCACGGCCCTATATCTTAGCAATTTCAAACATGCTGCATCCCTCTGAAAGACTTTTTACAATTTTTGATTTTTCATAGTTAGTTAAATCTCTTTTTTGGCCCATTTTGCTTGAGGAAAAGAAGCTGCCTAATAATTATGCACACCTTGATATAGGGTGTTGATCTCTTTAACCACTTCCCGCCCACCGGCTGTCAAATGATGGCTGGGCGGCGCGGTTATCATTCTGGGTAGACGTCATATGACGACCCTCTAGAACAACCGCTCTCGCGCGTCCGTGGGGGCACGCATTGCGGCTATCGGTGGTGCGGTGCGTCAGTCTGACACACCGCTACACCGATCTCGGTAAAGAGCCTCTGACGGAGGCTGTTTACGACATGATCAGCAGTGTCCAATCACAGCTGATGACGATGTAAATAGGAAGAGCTGTTGATCGGCTTTTCCTCACTCGCGTCTGACAGACGCGAGTAGAGGAGAGCCGATCGGCTGCTCTCCTGACAGGGGGGGTTTGTGCTGATTGTTTATCAGTGCAGCCCCCCCCTCGGATGCCCACCCAGGACCACCAGGATGCCGCCAGGACCACCAGGGATGCCACCAAACTAGACCACCAGGTATGCCACCCTAGACCACCAGGGAAATGCCAATCAGTGCCCAGGCAGCTGCCAATCAGTGCCCATCCCCAATGCCTGCCAGTGCCTGTGCCATCAGTGATGCCTATTAATGCCAACTATCAGTGTCGCATATCAGTGCCCATCAGTGCCACGTATCAGTGCCCAGCAGTGCCGCCTATCAGTGCCACCCATAAGTACCCATCAGTGCAGCCTTTCAGTGCTCATAAGTGTCGACTATCAGTAGCCATCAGTGCCCACCAGTGCCACCCATGAGTGCCCATCAGTGCCGCCTATCAATGCCCATCAGTGCTGCATATCAGTGCCACCCATCAGTGCCACCTACCAGTGCCCATCAGTGCCGCCTATCAGTGCCTTGAGGGGATTTAGTTTGCATATGTAGCGCTATACAAGTTATTCCTTCATTCATTCATTCAGTGCCCATCAGTGCCCATTAGTGCCACCTCATTGGTGCCACCTCATCGGTGCCGCCTTATCAATGCCCATCAGTGCCACCTTATCAGTGCCCATCAGTGAAGGGGAAAACTTACTTATTTACAAAATTTTATAACAGAAACAAAAGAAAAACTTTTTTTTTTTTTTTCAAAATGTTAGGTCTTTTTTTATTTGTTTAGCAAAAAATAAAAAACGCAGAGGAGATCAAATACCACCAAAATAAAGCTCTATTTGTGGGAGCAAAATGATAAAAATTCTGTTTGGGTACAGCGTTGCATGACCGCGCAATTGTCATTTAAACAGCGACAGCGCTGAAAGCTGAAAATTGGCTTGGGCAGGAAGAGGGTGTAAGTGCCCTGTATTGAATTAGTTAAGCCACACTCTTCCTCATTACACAAATACACATCACCTGATATGCTTAAATCCAATAAGCATTCAAGTTTATGCAGCTTCGAGTTGGACAATATGCATAAAAATGATGATTTAGGCTGGCGCCATACATGTTCAATTTCCTTGTACAATTTTCTTTTAGATTTACATATAATACAAAAAACATATAATATGAGGTCAAAACTAAACAACATTTTCAATTGTATCCAATTAGGCAGGCCCCTACACTACATAGTTGAAGGTAAATCTAAAGAAACTTGTACATAAAATTGTATGAAAATTGTATAATGTATGGCCAGCCTAAGTCAAAATACTCACTTGCCTAATAATTGTGCACACAGTTTAATAGTACATTTTAAAGTTAATTAAGGCAAAGCAAAAGGTTTGCTTAACTACATAAACCATGAGTCCAAACACAGATATGATCACTCTTTAAAAAGCCAGAACACATACAGTACATGAAGAGTCCCCACCTACAGATTGTCCCTCTCTGATAAGTTTTACCCTTACATGCTTAATCGTAAAGCTGGGTACACACTGTAAGTTTTTTTTTATATTTTGATGAACCAGAGGGCTGCACAAAAAAAAAAAAAAAAAAAAAACCTTACAGATTCCTGTATCAATACAAGCAATACAAGCAATGTGGATGCAGGAGTCATCCCTGCTGTTTTATTGTATTCTGACAGCGGGGACTTTGTCATTGGTTGCAGTGGCTAATCGAATGCAGGTTTTTCTAGCAAGACTGCTCAACAGAATCTGATCTAACAATTGTCCTCTGCCAAACCGGGTGGGCTTACACACAGATCAGAATTTGGCAGGTTCCCCTTGAACGAGTCAATTTTTAAACCGTGTGTACCCAGCTTAAAGATGGAGGTGGCTAGGGCAGGGCATATTCTTATACGAACAATAATTAAAAATAAGCTATAAAATGAACCCTACACCACATGAGACATCTTCCTAGTTAAGATATAGAAATATATGGTAAACCTAGGTTTACTTAAAGTGGTATTAAACCTAGGTTTACATAACCCCTTCACGCCTAAGGGTAAAATGACTTTGTGCATCCAGGTGGATTTTACCTTGTTTTTTTCAGGACAAATTGGGCTTTAATTTGGCAGTAAACGGTAAAGGATATCTCCTGATTTTTTATTTTTTTTTATCAAAGGAAAACTGGCCCCAAATTTAGCTGTATATTTCTTGTTACTACTAGGGATGAGCCGAACACCCCCCGGTTCGGTTCGCACCAGAACCTGCGAACGGACCAAAAGTTCGCACGAACGTTAGAACCCCATTGACGTCTATGGGACTCGAACGTTCAAAATCAAAAGTGCTCATTTTAAAGGCTAATTTGCATGGTATTGTCCTAAAAAGGGTTTGGGGACCCGGGTCCTACCCCAGGGGACATGTATCAATGCAAAAAAAACTTATAAAAACGGCCGTTTTTTCGGGAGCAGTGATTTTAATGATGCTTAAAGTAAAAAAAAAAAAAAGTGAAATATTCCTTTAAATATCGTACCTGAGGGGTGTCTATAGTATGCCTGTAAAGTGACGCGTGTTTCCCGTGTTTAGAACAGTCCCTGCACCAAATGTCATTTTTAAAGGAAAAAATCTCATTTAAAACTGCTTGCGGGTTTAATGTAATGTCGGGTCCTGGCAATATGGATGAAAATCAGTGAGACAAACGGCATGGGTACCCCCCAGTCCATTACCAGGCCCTTTGGGTCTTGTATGGATATTAAGGGGAACCCCGCACCCAAATTAAAATAAGGAAAGGTGTGGGGCCACCAGGCCCTATATACTCTGAACAGCAGTATACAGGCTGTAGGTTTGTTGTTAAGTAGAATCTCTTTGTAATTTTGAACGGGTACATTTTTAACGTGTTTAGCTCCAGCCAAAAAATCTTTTTTAAGCTTTTTGGAAAACATAGGGAAGGGTTATCACCCCTGTGACATTTGTTTTGCTGTCTTTCCTCCTCTTCAGAAGATTTCACCTCACTTTTTGTCCCAATGGATTGGAAAGCATCAGTGGAAAGGAGAAATGTTTTTCCCATATTAACTCTTACAGGAGAGAATTTCCCTTCCTAGGGGTAGATTTATTCTCACTTCCTGTTGTCTCCTTCAGTTTGCAAGTAGGAGTCGTTTGTAAGTTAGTTGTTTGAAAGTAGGGTCCTGCCCTATATACTCAGCAGAAATTTGGGCCTTAGGTGTTGCTGTGGCCACAACACTGTAAGCCCTCACAGGGCTCTGCTGTGAAATATTAGATCAAGAATTGTAATTACATGCCCCTGTTGAACAGGAGCTGAAAAATTAGGCCTTAGGCACTGGTGCTGGTGCCACAACACTGCAACCCCTCACAGACACTCTAGTTGGAATGCAGGAACGAGCCCTGCTGCAAAGTATTGCATCAAAAATTGTAATTACACGCCCCTGTTAAACAAGGGCTGAAAAATTGGGCCTTAGGCACTGGTGCTGGTGCCACAACACTGCAACCCCTCACAGACACTCTAGTTGGAATGCAGGAATGAGCCCTGCTGCAAAGTATTACATCAAAATTGTGCCTTAGGCACTGGTGGTGGCGCCCAGAACCAAAAATGCTCTTACAAGCTATCAGCGTGATGATTGAGGAGGAAGAGGATAATTACTCAGGAATAGTCACTCAGCATCAGCATAGGCAGTCTTTGAAGGGATCTGAGATTTCAAAAAAAATTATTCAGTTACATCAGCATCAGGTGCTTGGTAGCTGGTGGTGATCCAAGACTCATTCATTTTTATGAAGGTCAGTCGATCGACCGAGTCAGTGGACAGACGCACCCTGTGATCGGTTACCACGCCTCCAGCAGCACTGAATGTGCGTTCCGAAAGAACGCTGGATGCAGGACAGGCCAGTAGCTCAATTGCATACTGTGCAAGCTCTGGCCAGTGATCCATCCTCAAGACCCAGTAACCCAGAGGATTTTCGGTGGGAAAGGTGTCCAAGTCTGATCTTGCCCCTAGGTATTCCTGCACCATGTAAAACAGACGCTGGTGATGGTTGCTGGAACCGATCATACCTTGGGGCTGCGGACCAAAAAATTGTCTGAACGCATCGGTCAGACGGCCACCTTCTCCACCGCTCCTTCTTTGACTGACCGAAGCCTCAGCAACACGTTGTCCAGAAACAGGAGTTTGTAACCTCCCAGTCTCTGGGAACGCGTTGCACAGACCTTTCTGCAAGGCCTCCCGAAGATGTTTCATCCTCTGCTCCCTCTGCGATGGCAAGATAAGGTCCGCAACCTTACCCTTGTAACGTGGATCAAGGAGGGTTGCCAGCCAGTATTGGTCCTTCTCCTTGATACCACGAATACGAGGATCCTTACGCAGGCTTTGCAGGATCAGGGAGGCCATGCAGCGTAGGTTTGCTGAGGCATTCGGTCCGGAGTCCTCTGGGTCACTAAGGACGACATGGTCCGCAGCCACCTCCTCCCAGCCACGTACAAGTCCATGTGTTTCTTGGGACTGATCCCTTAAAGACTGCTGCTGATGCTGAGTGCCAGGCTCCACCTCCATACTGACACAATCTTCCTCCTCCTCCTCCTCCTCTTCCTCCTCGTCCTCTTCCTGTGTGATCGGCGGGCACGCAGGAACACTGTCTGGATAAAGGGGGCCTTGAGAGCTAAGGAAGTCCTCCTCTTCCTGCCTCTGTTCTGCCTCAAGTGCCCTGTCCATTATTCCACGCAGCGTGTGCTCCAACAGGTGGACAAGGGGGACAGTGTCACTGATGCATGCACTGTCACTGCTCACCATCCTCGTGGCCTCCTCAAATGGTGACAGGACAGTGCATGCATCCCTGATCATGGCCCACTGGCGTGGGGAAAAAAAAACAAGCTCCCCTGACCCTGTCCTGGTGCCATAGTCGCACAGGTACTCATTGATGGCCCTCTGCTGCGTGTGCAGCCGCTGCAGCATGGCCAACGTTGAGTTCCACCTGGTGGGCATGTCACAGATTAGGCGGTTCTTGGGCAGGTTAAACTCCTTTTGGAGGTCCGTCAGCCGAGCACTGGCATTATATGACCGGCGGAAATGCACACAGACTTTCCTGGCCTGCCTCAGGACATCCTGTAAGCCCGGGTACCTGCCCAAGAACCGCTGCACCACCAAGTTAAGGACGTGAGCCAAACAGAGCACATGGGTCATTTGTCCCTGTCGGAGGGCAGAGAGGAGGTTGGTGCCATTGTCGCAAACCACCATTCCTGCCTTAAGTTGGCGTGGCGTCAACCACCTCTGAACCTGCCCCTGCAGAGCTGACAGAACCTCTGCCCCAGTGTGGCTCCTGTCCCCCAAGCACACCAGCTCAAGCACCGCATGGCATCTTTTGGCCTGCGTACTTGCGTAGCCCCTTGAACGACTACGGAGCACCGCTGGTTCCGAGGAAGAGGCCATGGAGGAAGAAGAAGAGGAGGGGGTGGAGGAGAGAGGTGTGTCACAATCATTAGCATTTTGGAGGCGTGGTGGTGGAACAACCTCCAACACTACTGCACCTTGTCCTGCATCCTTCCCAGCTGCCAGCAGAGTCACCCAATGCGCCGTGAAACTTAGGTAACGTCCCTGTCCATGCCTGCTGGACCATGAGTCAGCGGTAATATGCACCTTACCGCTGACTGCCCTGTCCAGCGAGGCATGGACATTGCTTTCCACATGCTGGTAGAGAGCCGGAATCGCCTTCCGTGAGAAAAAGTGGCGTTTGGGTACCTGCCACTGAGGAACTGCACATTCCACAAACTCACGGAAGGGGGCAGAGTCTACCAACTGAAAAGGCAGCAGTTGAAGTGCTAGCAATTTTGCCAAGCTAGCATTCAACCGCTGGGCATGTGGATGGCTGGGAGCAAACTTCTTTCGGCGGTGCAGCAGCTGGGGCAGGGAAATTTGCCTGGTACAATCTGACGTCGGTGTACCAAAATCAGATTGCCCACAAGTACGTGGCTGTGACACACCTAATTCTACACCTTCATTCCTCTCAGTGCAGGTCTCAGAGAGGACTGAAGGTCTAGTGGGGTTGGAAATCTCAGCTGATGAGGAGCAAGCAGAGGTCCTCTTTGTTCTTTGGTGTGGGTCTTTTAGATACGCTTGCCAACTAACTGCATGGTAGGTCAACATATGTCTGGTCAAGCATGTGGTACCCAAGCGGGAGATGTTTTGGCCACGCGAGATACGCTTGAGACATATGTTGCAAATAGCAGCGGTGCGATCTGATGCACTCGTCTCAAAAAAGGCCCACACCAAAGAACTTTTTGAATAACGCGCAGAGACTGCAGCGCCCTGCACATGTGGAGCTTTGGGGTGTGATGCAGTCAATGTGCTGCCCTTAGGCTGGCCCCTGGAGGGCATCCTGCCTCGTTGGTGATGTGCCGCCTCCTCCTCCTCCTCCTCCTCTCTCCTATCAGGCACCCACGTTGAGTCAGTGACCTCATCATCCCCTCCCTCCTCATCACTGGAGCAAACCTGGCAGTATGCTGCAGCAGGGGGAGCATGACTGCCAGATTGCTGTCCTTCTTGGGCACCCCCTCTGTCCGTGCTCGTGTTACTGCCTTCATCGAGCTCAGTATCATCATCAGAGCCTTCCAAACGCTGGGCATCCTCCTGGAGCATGTACCCAACACTGTGGTCAAACAGTTCGAGGGACTCCTCAGGAGGACATGGTGGGGCTAGGGAAGGAGTCACTGATGACATTGAGCCGAGGGAAGAGGCCGCTGCTTTGCCAGACAAAGTACCCTGGGCATGGGTGAGAGAGGATGAGGAGGATGAGGACGGCTTGGTCATCCACTCGACCAAGTCTTCCGCATGTTGCGGCTCAACATGGCCAGCTGCCGAAAAAAAGGCCAAGCGTGTCCCATGGCCACGTGCTGATGAGGATGCACCGTCTCCACGACCAGCACTAGACACAGAGCCTGCTTGCCCTCTCTTATTGGCTTGTGACTGTCTGCCTCTCCTTCTTGGCCTTCCAGACATACTAATGGCCTGTAGCTGCACTAAGCTGGGATATATATATATATATATATATATATATATATATATATATATATATATATGTACTGATACTGCAGCTAGCAAAATCAACTGCCTGCCTGTAGTATGAGAACACCACCAACCTTCTACAGGTAGCTTTAGCTGAACACTTTGAGGTGGACGCACCCCACTAACTTGTAGGTTTAGCAGAACATTGTGAGCAAGACGCACTGCACTAACTGTAAATAGTCTAGCTGCCTGACTGTGGTACTAATAGGATCAAAAGAACACCAGCAATTTTCTTCAGGTAGCTGTATTTACTGTAACAAGACAAGCCTGCCTGTCAGTAAGAAGATAACAGAAACGGATCTAGCTGAACACTGTGAGCAGGACGCACCCCACTAGCTTGTAGGTTTAGCTGAACACTGTGAGGTGGACGCACCCCACTAACTTGTAGGTTTAGCTGAACACTGTGAGCAGGACGCACCCCACTAACTTGTAGGTTTAGCAGAACACTGTGAGCAGGACGCACTGCACTAACTGTAAATAGTCTAGCTGCCTGACTGTGGTACTAATAGGATCAAAAGAACATCAGTAATTTTCTTTAAAATACTGTAACAAGACAAGCCTGCCTGTCAGTAAGAAGATAACAGGAACGGATCTAGCTGAACACTGTGAGCAGGACGCACCCCACTAGCTTGTAGGTTTAGCTGAACACTGTGAGGTGGACGCACCCCACTAACTTGTAGGTTTAGCTGAACACTGTGAGCAGGACGCACCCCACTAACTTGTAGGTTTAGCAGAACACTGTGAGCAGGACGCACTGCACTAACTGTAAATAGTCTAGCTGCCTGACTGTGGTACTAATAGGATCAAAAGAACACCAGCAATTTTCTTTAAAATACTGTAACAAGACAAGCCTGCCTGTCAGTAAGAAGATAACAGGAACGGATCTAGCTGAACACTGTGAGCAGGACGCACCCCACTAGCTTGTAGGTTTAGCTGAACACTGTGAGGTGGACGCACCCCACTAACTTGTAGGTTTAGCTGAACACTGTGAGCAGGACGCACCCCACTAACTTGTAGGTTTAGCAGAACACTGTGAGCAGGACGCACTGCACTAACTGTAAATAGTCTATCTGCCTGACTGTGGTACTAATAGGATCAAAAGAACACCAGCAATTTTCTTTAAAATACTGTAACAAGACAAGCCTGCCTGTCAGTAAGAAGATAACAGGAACGGATCTAGCTGAACACTGTGAGCAGGACGCACCCCACTAGCTTGTAGGTTTAGCTGAACACTGTGAGGTGGACGCACCCCACTAACTTGTAGGTTTTGCTGAACACTGTGAGCAGCACGCACCCCACTAACTTGTAGGTTTAGCAGAACACTGTGAGCAGGACGCACTGCACTAACTGTAAATAGTCTAGCTGCCTGACTGTGGTACTAATAGGATCAAAAGAACACCAGCAATTTTCTTCAGGTAGCTGTATTTACTGTAACAAGACAAGCCTGCCTGTCAGTAAGAAGATAACAGAAATGGATCTAGCTGAACACTGTGAGCAGGACGCACCCCACTAGCTTGTAGGTTTAGCTGAACACTGTGAGGTGGACGCACCCCACTAACTTGTAGGTTTAGCTGAACACTGTGAGCAGGACGCACCCCACTTACTTGTAGGTTTAGCAGAACACTGTGGGCAGGACGCACTGCACTAACTGTAAATAGTCTAGCTGCCTGACTGTGGTACTAATAGGATCAAAAGAACACCAGTAATTTTCATTAAAATACTGTAACAAGACAAGCCTGCCTGTCAGTAAGAAGATAACAGGAACGGATCTAGCGAACACTGTGAGCATGACGCACTGCACTAAATGTAAATAGTCTAGCTGCCTGACTGTGGTACTAATAGGATCAAAAGAACACCAGTAATTTTCTTCAAAATACTGTAACAAGACAAGCCTGCCTGTCAGTAGGAATATAACAGGAACGGATCTAGCTGAACACTGTGAGCAGGACGCACTGCACTAAATGTAAATAGTCTAGAAGATAACAGGAACGGATCTAGCTAAACTGAATACAGTGTATATATATATATATATATATATATATGCAACACCTGGGATGCATATATATACACAATACACTTTAAGTGCAGCTAACTGACTGACTGTCCTGCCTAATCTAGCTAACTCAAATGAAATGACACTGTCTCTCTCTCTCTCTAAGCACACCGGAACACACTGCACAGGGCCGCCGTGCAGGCGGCCTTATATAGTGTGGGGCGTGTACTAAATCCCCTGAGCCATAATTGGCCAAAGCCTCCTTGGCTTTGGCCAATTATGGCTCTCTGTTAAGGCGGCGCTGTGATTGGCCAAGCATGCGGGTCATAGTGCATGCTTGGCCAATCATCAGCAAGCAATGCACTGCGATGCCGCAGTGAATTATGGGCCGTGACGCGCCACACGAATTTGGCGCGAACGGCCCATATCGTTCACAATTCGACGAACGATCGAACAGCCGATGTTCGAGTCGAACATGGGTTCGACTCGAACACGAAGCTCATCCCTAGTTACTACCATAACCTACCACCAAAAAACAACCCAAAAAAATTCCACTGCTCCTGACGATCTCAGGAATACCACATATGTGTATCTCAGTGGTTTTTTGTACCCGTAGTACTTAAAAGTGTGCACTTTGCATTTATTTTTTTTCCTCCTACTTAAAGATTTTTTTTAAATCTGCCCAAAATATACTGACCCTGACCTTTGCCCCTGACCTTGACCTTTGTCCCTTACTTGACCCAAACCTTGATGTAGGTATTTTTTCTTTATTGTTTATTATTTTTTTTTATTTACACACAATTTTTTTTCCTCTCTGAAAGGTAAGAGAAAGATACATTTTATCTTTCCTCTCCATTCACAAAGAGAGAAAAACACAGGGGCGGGCTTCACAGTGGCTGATCACTGTGGTAGCCAATCAGAGGCTACCACAGCGATCAGGTGACCCAGAATATGGAGGTCCGGGTCCCGATCCTTAGTTTGGAGCCCAGGGCTCTCAGTGAGGCCCCAGTCTCTGTGCTGGGAGCGGGCTGTGTGGCGTGCTCCCAGCACAAAGGGAGATACGCATATATGCGGTCCCACAGGAAAAAAAAAAACAGAGCAGTGGGGTCACATATATGTGTTACGTTGGTGGAAAGGGGTTAAAGAGATAATAAACCTAGGTTTACTTAAAGAGGTGTTAAACCCAAAGCCAAAAAATTTACATATTGCAGCTTCCTAATATTTTCACCTGACGATCTGGCCAGTAACACACTCCCTGTATTAGGATGCCTACACTCTGGTTGAAGGAGCAACAGAGACACCTTGGGACAGCAGAATTGTTAATCTGGGGGAAGGGTAATGTTAGATGCACTAGTAGATTTAGATACACTAACAAATTGAAGCCAACATCCAGCTCAGACTTTTTAAGCAGTTATAGCAACAGTTTCTGTTTCCATTTTGGGATAAAGGTTTTAAATACTGTACATAAATAAAAGTTGATCACTGTAAGCACCTATTCCAGTCTTAACCACTTGAGCCCCGGACCATTATGCTGCCTAAGGACCAGAGGTCTTTTTCCAATTTGGCACTGCGTCGCTTTAACTGCTAATTGCGCGGTCATGCAATGCTGTACCCAAACAAAATTTGCGTCCTTTTCTTCCCACAAATAGAGTTTTCTTTTGATGTTATTTGATCACCTCTGCAGTTTTTATTTTTTGCGCTATAAACGGAAAAAGACCGAAAATTTTGAAAAAAAATGATATTTTCTACTTTTTGTTATAAAAAAAATCCAATAAACTAAATTTTAGTCATACATTTAGGCCAAAATGTATTCGGCCACATGTCTTTGGCAAAAAAAATGTCAATAAACATATATTTATTGGTTTGCGCAAAAGTTATAGTGTCTACAAACTAGGGTACATTTTCTGTAATTTACACAGCTTTTAGTTTATGACTGCCTATGTCATTTCTTGAGGTGCTAAAATGGCAGGGCAGTACAAAACCCCCCCAAATGACCCCATTTTGAAAAGTAGACACCCCAAGGAAATTGCTGAGAGGCATGTTGAACCCATTGAATATTTATTTTTTTTGTCCCAAGTGATTGAATAATGACAAAAAAAATATATATATTTACAAAAAGTTGTCACTAAATGATATATTGCTCACACAGGCCATGGGCCTATGTGGAATTGCACCCCAAAATACATTCAGCTGCTTCTCCTGAGTATGGGGATACTATATGTGTGGGACTTTTTGAGAGCTTAGCCGCGTACGGGGCCCCGAAAACCAAGCACCGCCTTCAGGATTTCTAAGGGTGTAAATTTTTGATTTCACTCTTCACTGCCTATCACAGTTTCGGAGGCCATGGAATGCCCAGGTGGCACAAAACCCCCCCAAATGACCCCATTTTGGAAAGTAGACACCCCAAGCTATTTGCTGAGAGGCATATTGAGTCCATGGAATATTTTATATTTTGACACAAGTTGCGGGAAAGTGACACTTTTTTTTTTTTTTTTTTTTGCACAAAGTTGTCACTAAATGATATATTGCTCACACAGGCCATGGGCATATGTGGAATTGCACCCCAAAATACATTTAGCTGCTTCTCCTGAGTATGGGGATACCACATGTGTGGGACTTTTTGGGAGCCTAGCCGCGTATGGGGCCCCGAAAACCAAGCACCGCCTTCAGGATTTCTAAGGGTGAAAATTTTTGATTTCACTCTTCACTGCCTATCACAGTTTCGGAGGCCATGGAATGCCCAGGTGGCACAAAACCCCCCCAAATGACCCCATTTTGGAAAGTAGACACCCCAAGCTATTTGCTGAGAGGCATGGTGAGTATTTTGCAGCTCTCATTTGTTTTTGAAAATGAAGAAAGACAAGAAAAAACTTTTTTTTTTTTCTTTTTTCAATTTTCAAAACTTTGTGACAAAAAGTGAGGTCTGCAAAATACTCACTATACCTCTCAGCAAATAGCTTTGGGTGTCTACTTTCCAAAATGGGGTCATTTGGGGGGTTTTGTGCCACCTGGGCTTTCCATGGCCTCCGAAACTGTGATAGGCAGTGAAGAGTGAAATCAAAAATTCACGCCCTTAGAAAGCCTGAAGGCGGTGCTTGGTTTTCGGGGTCCCGTACGCGGCTAGGCTCCCAAAAAGTCTCACACATGTGGTATCCCCGTACTCAGGAGAAGCAGCAGAATGTATTTTGGGGTGTAATTTCACATATTCCCATGGCATGTTTGAGCAATATATCATTTAGTGACAACTTTGTGCAAAAAAAAAAAAAAAAAAATTTGTCTTTTTCCCGCAACTTGTGTCGCAATATAAAATATTCCATGGACTCGACATGCCTCTCAGCAAATAGCTTGGGGTGTCTACTTTCCAAAATGGGGTCATTTGGGGGGGTTTTGAACTGTCCTGGCATTTTATGCACAACATTTAGAAGCTTATGTCACACATCACTCACTCTTCTAACCACTTGAAGACAAAGCCCTTTCTGACACTCATTGTTTACATGAAAAAAGTTTTTTTTTTTTTGCAAGAAAAATTACTTTGAACCCCCAAACATTATATTTTTTTTAAAGCAAATGCCCTACAGATTAAAATGGTGGGTGTTTCATTTTTTTTTTTCACACAGTATTTGCACAGCGATTTTTCAAACGCATTTTTTGGGGAAAAAACACACTTTTTTAAATTTTAATGCACTAAAACACACTATATTGCCCAAATGTTTGATGAAATAAAAAAGATGATCTTAGGCCGAGTACATGGATACCAAACATGACATGCTTTAAAATTGCGCACAAACGTGCAGTGGCAACAAAATAAATACATTTTTAAAAGCCTTTAAAAGCCTTTACAGGTTACCACTTTAGATTTACAGAGGAGGTCTACTGCAAAAATTACTGCCCTCGATCTGACCTTCGCGGCATTACCTCACATGCATGGTGCAATTGCTGTTTACGTTTGACGACAGACCGCCGCTTGCGTTCGCCTTAGCGCGAGAGCAGGGGGCGACAGGGGTGCTTTTTTTTTTTTTTTTTTTCTTTATTATTTTTTTGCTTTTTTATCTTATTTTTAAACTGTTCCTTTCATTTTTTTTTTTTTTTTAATCATTTTTATTGTTATCTCGGGGAATGTAAATATCCCCTATGATAGCAATAGGTAGTGACAGGTACTCTTTTTTGAAAAAATTGGGGTCTATTAGACCCTAGATCTCTCCTCTGCCCTCAAAGCATCTGATGACACCAAGATCGGTGTGATAAAATGCTTCCCCAATTTCCCAATGGCGCTATTTACATCCGGCAAAATCTAAGTCATAAAATGCTCGTAGCTTCTGGTTTCTTAGGCCATAGAGATGTTTGGAGCCACTCTGGTCTCTGATCAGCTCTATGGTCAGCTGGCTGAATCACCGGCTGCATTCTCAGGTTCCCTGTTGAGACAGGAGAGCCAGAGAAAAACACGGAAGACGGTGGGGGGGGGCATTCCCTCCCACGGCTTGTAAAAGCAGTCTAGAGGCTAATTAGCCACTAGGATTGCTTTTACATGAAAGCCGACCACTGGCTGAAAAGAATGATACCAAGATGATACCTAAACCTGCAGGCATCATTCTGGTATAACCATTCAAAGTCGTGAATGGCGTACCTGAAGACAAAAAAATGGTTAACAATAAAGCACAGTAAACGGTAAAGTATAAAAAATTGCATACCTGAAAAGCAAACATGATAAAACATAATAACAATAAAACATTGCAGAATAGAATACAGTAAAAAAGAGCAGAACAAGAGAGAGAGAATAGAGAGAGAGAGAACAATAAAACGACAACTATTTTTTTTTTATTTTATATATATATTTTTTTTTTTTTTACACTTTTTTGTAACTAACTTTTATAACTGTAACCGGTTCCAGGTTCGGGTCTCTCAAAATGCGATGGCATCTTGGGAGACCCTGTGAAAGTGTGCCTAGTCTGTGCAATGCTGTACCCTACGCTAATACTCAACTAATGAATGGTAGCGTTCAAAACATTCACCAATGCAAAGACCAGGATTGTCAGGACAGGAGGGACAATAATAGCGGGTGTCACGCCTATATTCGCGCTTGCTGCAGACACGACATCTTTTTTGGGGGTTCGTTGGGTAGGGGTACTCGGGAGGACATAAAGAAAATGCCTCTCATGCAGCCGACTGCATTTGGTTGGGGATGTGAATGGGGGAAGTACGGGCGCTGCAGAAGCGGTGGGTCCCCAATTAGGATTGGCGAATGCAGCAGGAAGGGCACTATGGGCACGACGGGCCTGTGTTTGTCTTCTTGGTGGCAGCGGGACACTACTTGTGCTTGCCACCTCACCAGCTTGAACTGCACTTATGGGACTCGCCACGTCACCAAGTGTTACTGCAGTGCTGGTTTGACTACGACCGGGGTGTACTAGGCCGCTGGCGCTTGCCAGTTCAATAAAAAGCTACCAAAAAAACTGTTAGCGATTGCAGGGATCAGGCCTGACTCTGCGAATGCTGCAGTTATGCGTTAAGTGTTTTGTTAGTGACAGTGATCGATCGATACTGCACTTGGGTGGGCTGGGCCGGGCGGAGGGGCAAAATGCAGGTGCTAGCAGGTATCTGGGCTGATCCCGCTAACACTGCGTTTTTGGGAACCCTAAACTGCTGGGGACGCCAGTATAGATCTGATCGGATCAGATATTGATCCGTTCAGATACTATACCACTAAGGGAGGTGTACGGTGCGTGTGTGGGTGTTAGCGGTACTGGCGCTAATCTGACGCTGCTTGGGGCTGGTGCTTGCCAGTTCACCAAAATACTACCAAAAAAACTGTTAGCGATCGCAGGGATCAGGCCTGACTCTGCGAACGCTGCAGTTATGCATTTAGTGTTTTGTAAGTGTCAGTGATCGATCGATACTGCACTTGGGTAGGCTGGGCTGGGCGGAGGGGTAAAACGCAGGTGCTAGCAGGTATCTGGGCTGATCCCGCTAACACTGCGTTTTTGGGAACCCTAAACTGCTGGGGACGCTAGTATAGATCTGATCGGATCAGATATTGATCCGATCAGATACTATACCACTAAGGGAGCTGTACGGTGCGTGCGTGGGTGTTAGCGCTACTGGCGCTAACCTGACGCTGCCTGGGGCTGGTGCTTGCCAGTTCACCAGAATGCTACCAAAAAAACTGTTAGCGATCGCAGGGATCAGGCCTGACTCTGCGAACGCTGCAGTTATGCGTTTAGTGTTTTGTAAGTGACAGTGATCGATCGATACTGCACTTGGGCTGGGCCGAGCGGAAGGGCAAAACGCAGGTGCTAGCAGGTATCTGGGCTGATCCCGCTAACACTGTGTTTTTGGGAACCCTAAACTGCTGGGGACGCTAGTATAGATCTGATCGGATCAGATATTGATCCGATCAGATACTATACCACTAAGGGAGGCGTATGCTGCGTGCGTGGGTGTTAGCGGTACTGGCACTAATCTGACGCTGCCTGGGGCGACGCATATCACCGCCGGGCGATCAGGGGGCTAAACCTTTATTCGGTAATAAACGGCGGGTGCCCTGACACTATAAAAAATAAACAAACTAACCAGCGTCACCCGTAACACTTATACGGTGATCAGTGGTGAAAGGGTTAACTAGGGGGCCATCAAGGGGTTAAAACATTTATTCGGTAGTATATGGGGGTCCCTGTCGCTATAAAACGCTGACGGCGAACCTAAATATTTACGTCCCTAACTAGCGTCACCAGCGACACTAATACAGCGATCAGAAAAATGATCGCTTAGCGACACTGGTGACAGGGGGTGATCAAGGGGTTAAAACTTTATTAGGGGGGGTTAGGGGGGTATCCTAGACCTACAGGGGGGTAATACTAACTGTCCCAACACTGTAACTGTCACAAACTGACACCAATGCAGTAATCAGAAAAAAAAAAAAAACAAAACAAAAAAACTGCTGGTGTCAGTTTGTGACAGGGGGGGGGTGATTGGGGGGGGATCGGGGGGCGATCGGGGGGGGGATCGGGGTGTTTTGTGTGCCTGGCATGTTCTACTGTGTGTGTGTGTGTAGTGTTGTGCACTCACATACCTGTCTTCTCTCCTCGGGCCGGAACGGAAATTACCGAGCCGAGGAGAGATAACATGTTTAGCATACAGCAGCAAAGGAATGATGTGATTGGCCGGCGGCGATCGCGAGGGGGGGCCACGAACGGATGGCCTCCCCCTCATCTCCGATCGCCGTGGGACAAAAGACGACCACGATCGGACCCCCCACCCGCGGAAGGCAAATCACGTATATGTACGTGATTTTGCCTGTCCGTGCCACCTTGCCGACGTAAATCGGCGTGAGGCGGTCGTCAAGTGGTTAAATTGTTTGTCTCAACCCTTTAACTACTACATGCGCAGGACAGCTCACCTTTTAAAAAACAACAGACTTACTGGCCAGGTCAATAGGTGAAAATAAAAGCAAGAAAGCATTATAAAAATGTTTGCTTTTGGTTTTAATATCACTTTAACCCCCCCCCCCCCCAAGCAGAACATATTCTCTTCACTTCACAACCCCACCACTTTGTTTAGACACCAAGATTGGGAGAGAAATACCCTCCTTGCCCCAACATGATAGGTCATTGGTCCAGCAGTGTCATATGGTGGAGGGGGAAGAGTTCTCTGCCCTGTGTAAGTTCCAGCAGTTCGTAGAACTAAACCTACAAAGACCCATTATTATCCATAGAGTAAAATACTTCTGGATCTGATATTAGCAGACAAAGGCATCAAACATGCATACCTAAATATAATATTATGTAAGAATTTCCCCTGACTGGATATCCAGTTTAATGTGATGGAATAATGACCTTTCCCAGCAATGAACTTTTGTTTCCGGCACATCTGCAAGCTTTTTAGTGGAAGTTTATGTAAGCTTTCTAAGGCCACAATTAAGAACACAGATATTGTTTTAACATTTAGCTCCTTTGTATAAACATCATTATAGGTTGGCTTTTAGGCAGATATTTTTTTGTAATCCAAACTTTCTAAATTCCAGCTTTGACAAAACACTATAACATAATAGAAAATTCTCACCCAAATCCTAGCTGCCTGCAGACAACTTCAGCATCAGCATCATCCCACTGGTCATCACACACTGTCCCCCACTGGCCAGCATGAAGCACTTCAATCCGTCCTTCAAAAGCTGAGCTTCCACCAACGAGCCGTGTGGGGATGAAGGCAGAGTCTGGGACTACAACAAGATCAAATGACACATAATGAACGTGTTTACTTGTTTTATAATTCAGTAATATATTTAACTAAAACTAGACGAGGGTGCGCTTCCCTACGCACCAAAAGGCCACTTAACTAAAACGTAACCTTAATTGTAAATCATAAATGGTATGTAAATGACCATGGCTGGTATACCTATAGGATGAACTCAATGTCATTATATATAAATCAACGTTCTATCTCTATATGGTAATATTAACATCTACCAAGTTTAAATGGTGAAACTTCTCTTGATATATACATATAGACAATATGAGGGTTATAATCTCCTCCTACATTCAATATAAGGCTCCAGGCTGTGTAGAGGATATGTAAATTCGAGGTCTACTCACCAACACCAACTGGTTTCAAGAGATGGGGGTATATCTATCTGTCCTCCCATCTATTGGCCACATATAGATATGAGATGAACAGAAAAATAGAATGCTAGTACATACTGTCTTACTGAAGATATGAGCTTCTGCCCTATGAAGTTATCTATCTCTCAGATATGTAATACGGATACACTCATCCATGTGGACACAAATAACCACCGATGGAGACAGCAACAGAATTGTGACAGTCAGCTACTCTAGGTTGCTCATTTTCTTCACTTTACTTTGATTGATTTTTTTTTACCCCCGACGAAGCTGCATTTGAAGAGTGAAACATGTTAGGTTTGGGTGATTTGATTTTGGGAGCACCTTCTGACTTTATTTTCATTTAGGTTCACATGTTTAAATTTTTGTCCTGACACATTCTTTCCCCCCTCCATTTTTCTTTTTTGTAGGGTGAGATATGCCTTGTGTCAATGCAGTATATGGTGATATATGGGACTCGTACATCAGTGGTTATTTGTGTCCATATAGATGAGTGTACCCATATTATAAAGCTGAGAGATAGATAACTTCATAGGCGGGAGACAGATAGCCCATGTCTTCAGTAAGACAATATTTACTAGCATACTTTCTCTTTTCCTGTTCATCTCATTTCTATATTTGGCCAATAGATGGGAGGAGAGACGGATATACCCCCATCTCTTGGTGTTGGTGAATAGACCTTGAATTTACATATAATTTACACAGCCTGGAGCCTTATATTGAATGTAGGAGGAGATTATAACCCTCATATTCTCTATATGTATATATCAAGAGAAGTTTCACCATTTAAACTTGGTAGATGTTAATATTACCACA
The DNA here is from genome assembly GCF_042186555.1 of Aquarana catesbeiana. Lineage (NCBI taxonomy): Eukaryota > Metazoa > Chordata > Amphibia > Anura > Ranidae > Aquarana > Aquarana catesbeiana. The sequence goes on from NC_133324.1 coordinate 682,355,599, forward strand.
TAGAGATAGAACGTTGATTCATATATAATGGCATTGAGTTCATCCTATAGGTATACCTGCCATGGTCATTTACATACCATTTATGATTTACAATTAAGGTTACGTTTTAGTTAAGTGGCCTTTTGGTGCGTAGGGAAGCGCACCCTTGTCTAGTTCTAGTTTATTTTTGCCACAGTTAAGTGTTATCAATATCACAGGCTTTTGTATATAAGGAATACATTAATGTATATGTAAACCCACAATTTCATATACGCTTTAACTTGTCAATGTATTTTCAAAAGTAAATTTTAGGGCCTGCTCACACTACATGCAGTGCATGTTCATTTTTATTCTGCATCGAAAAAACATGTAAAATAGGTTATATGTGTTTCAATGGCATAGTTCACATCAGTGCGTTGCATTGTGGCTTTCATTCAAATAATAGTGATCCTTCCATGAAGGTACTTTTTCTGACACTTTCAGTCATAACGGAGTCATCCCTGCTGTCATCCCTGAGTCACAACACCCCCCGGTCTCCCCTGTGAGGCACTCCTCGCCCCACACTCTGTCAGCCCATTCACAGCACTTCAGTATTTACATGTGACTGGCTGTGATCGAACACAGCCGATCACATAGTTAAAGGACACACTGCGGCCACGATCGTCACGCTGCGTGCTCCAGCAGGCGCATGACAGCGGCCGTTTTGGGGCGCCATCATATGATGTTCACCCAGAGCAAGAGCCGCACCGTCCCTCCTTCATTTGATGGTGGGCGGGCGGCAAGTGGTTAAGGAACACCCCATAGCAGAGTTACTGCTACAGGGCGACCTTCCTGTACAAAATCACAAATATATATGTGATTCTCCACTTCCGCTCTAGATGTTTAAGCCCTTCCCAGCCAGTGTCATTAGTACAGTGACACTGGGTACAGTGAGTACTGTATTAGTGTCACTGGTTCCCACAAAGTTTAAAAGTGTCAGTTAGTGTCGACTGTCCGCCGCAATATCGCAGTCCCGCTATAAGTCGCTAATAGCCACCATTACTAGTGTAAAAAATAAATAAAAATTTCAGTATGTATTCCATACATTGTAGATGCTATAGCTTTTGCCCAAACCAATCAACATACGCCTATTGGGATTGTTTTTACCAACAATTCGTAGCAGAATACATATTGGCTTAAATTTATGAAGAAATTAGAATTTTATAATTTTTTATTGGATATGTTTTATGGTAAAAAAGTAAAAAAATATATATATTTTTTTTTTTTTTTTTTTTCAAAATGGTTGCTTTTTTTGTTTATAGCGCAAAAAATAAAAAACACAGTGGTGATCAAAAAACACCTAAAGAAAGCTCTATTTGTGAGAAAAAAATGAAATCTTTTTTTTTTTTTTTTGGGTACAGCATTGCATGACTGCACAATTGTCAGTTAAAATAACGCAGTGCCATATCGCAAAAAATTGCCTGGTCATGAAGGGGGGTAAATCTTCCGGAGGTCAAGTGGTTAAAGAATTAACTTTCTTGCTCTTCAAGCCGTTTTAGTTCACATCTTTGTTACTACTTTATCCTTTCTCCTGCGTGTAATACCTTTCCCTCTCCCTACCCCCCCACCCTTTCTTTATTTTTAATACAGGTTTACTTTCAGAATATGTAACGCCTACATTCCAATAGCTGAATAGCTGTCCTTCGCAAGAACACCTTGACCGTGACCAAGATAAATCATAGCTGTCTTCAGAAAAATGTCTGTAATCACTTTAAGCATAGAATTATCTACCTTGCTATATTGCTACTTTTTGATCATACTGTTTGCATACTGGCTTAGCCTGGGTTTCCACTATTGCGACCTGAAAGTCGTACAATTTTGCCGCAATTTTGCCACGATTTTGATGCGACTTGAAGCAATGTCTGTGTATTTTTGAGGTCCATGGACCTTAAGTCACATCAAAGTGGGACCAAAGTAGTGCAGGGACTACTTTGAAGTTGCTGCGACTGGAAGTCGCACAGATATGAATGGTACTCATTGGAAATGATGGGGTACGACTTGTCATATGACTTTGCAGTCCCAAGTCACAGGACAAGGAAACAAAGCCCTTACTGTCATTGTATTCCTGTATTTTGTTTAAACCCTGCAAACATCATTAAACGTTTCCCTAGTATTTTCAATCACCCTCTGCTCCATATTCCAGAATACTGTTTCCATTACATTTCCAAAGAATCAGACTTTGCCTTCTTTGTGTGAGTGGCCTAATATGTTTCTATTGTTTTGATTTTTGTTGACTGCAGGATGTGTGAATATTTTTCATTTTAATGGTAAAATAATGTATGTCACGGGCATTTTTCTAGATTGGCTTCAGAGCCCTATGACATCTTCATGAGCTGTCAGTGGTCAGCAGCTGCAGGTTAGAATGACATCAACTCACAAGTCAAAGTACTGTACATCAATTTGTAAAAGAGAAGGTCATTAAAGGAGCATTTTAGTGGCATAAGATCTGGTGAAATTCCCGACACATTTTCCAAACCTGAATACTTTCCAAACTATCTTTGCACTGCTAAATTTAACATGTGAGCCAAGCAAGTATTTTTTTTGTTACTAATGCAGTGCAGCTACAATTTCTGCTGCTGCCACTGACCATATCACCCAGCTGGAAAAAAAAGCAGCAGGAAAATTAGCAGGTAATTCACTGGTGGGCACATACCAGTAATCTGCCCCCTTTGTAACTAACTTCTCTTTGCTCGGCTCAGCAGGTGCAATACTGCATAGCAGTACTTCACATTACACAAAAGACAAGGGTGATAAGAAGCAATGGTTGGCCCTGTTGCTGGTGGGCATGGCGAGGGCTCTACAAAAGAGGTCCTGAAACAGTGACTTTACTAGGATTGGCAGGCCGGCTGATGTCAGAGGGTTATCTCTGCATTCTTTACATCGGAAAAACCTAGCAGAGGAAAGAGACTGACAACAAGTTATTGCTGTGAGATAAGGTACTTACAATTATGCCACGTACACATGACCGGTTTTGCCGTCGGAATAAACTCCGAAGGTTTCTCCGACGGAATTTCATTCAAGCGGTCTTGCCTACACACGGTCAATCCAAAGTCCGACCAAAGTCCAACCGTCCAGAACGCGGTGACGTACAGCACATATGACGGGACTAGAAAAAGGAAGTTCGATACACAGTAGCCAATAGCTTCCGTCTCATATTTTCTTCAGAGCAAGCGCTGTTTTTGGTTCGTCGGAACAGCATACAGACAAGCGGTTTTCCAGATAGGAATTGGTTCCGTCGGAAATATTTAGAGCATGTTCAATTTCTAGGTCCATCAAAATTTTCGAAAAAAGAAGTGAGGCCTACACACGATCGGAATAGACGATGAAAAGCTTCCGTCTGACTTTTTCTGTCGGACATTCCGCTCGTGTGTACAGAGCATTAGAACTGAGAAAAAAATGGACACATAGTGAGGGGATGGCAGTGTTTTGTCATCCTGACTTTACAACAACTTTAATGGCACCCCAGTCTTAGTCCGTAGGGTTCAATATTGAGTTAGCCCACCCTTTGCAGCTATAACAGCTTTAACTCTTCTGGGAAGGATGTCCACAAGGTTTAGGAGTGTGTCTATGGGAATGTTTGACCATTCTTCCAGAAGCGCATTTGTAAGGTCAGACACTGATGTTGGATGGGAAGGCCTTCCCAAAAGAGTTGAAGCTGTTATAGCTGCAAAGGGTGAGCCAACTCAATATTGAACTCTGTGAAATAAGACTGGGATGCCATTAAAGTTCATGTGCGTGTAAAGGCAAGCATCCCAATACTTTTGGCAATATAGTGTGTATTAAAAAAATAACATTAAACATTGGTCACTGGTCACCTAAAAATGTAATTAAATGGCTGAATTATTTTAATCAATGTATCTTGGGTCTTGCCAGACTGACACATCACAAGGTTACTAGTTTTTGGCAGTTGTTTGAATTTTGTGTGAAAACATTTATAAATAGAATACTTTGCCAATGGTCCTTTCACTGGAAACTAACAAATCAAAAATAGATTCCTGCCTTGGTAGGATCCTCAGATCTCATACACAGATTGTTTAATTACTTCAGCTCTCTTACTATACCTGTATACCCCTTATGGGCCAACAGCAATTTTTATATTTCTGCTATGGGCATGTTAATTTGGCATTAACTTTATCAATTTTTAAGATAAAAAAGTAATACATACTTTTTTTTTGCTTTTTTTGGCTTGCAAAAATGGTTGTATTTTTTAGGCAATTTGTAAAAAAAAGGTAATTTAAAAAATGTTAAAAAAAAATAATTCATTAAAAACTGTTTTTATTCTATTTTAAACAGTATTCATTTTTGAAAAGTATAAAAGTGCAAATTGATTTTATTCTGTTTTGAACAGTATTCATTTTTGAAAAGTATAAAGTGGCATTAAAGTCTAAAAGTATACATTTTATTCTATAGTTTGTCACCTTTAAGATGACACTAAAATTATGTTTCTAGTACAAAGTATGACAAAATGATTTGCAAACAAATAAAAAGCAGCTAAAATTAAATTGTAGGTAAGGATGAAAAATGGTGTGGAAAGAACATACTTCGAGAAAAAGGGGCCTCTTCCCACTTTCGGTCCCCTCAAAAGAGATGTGGGATTTTTTGGGGGGTTCTTATAGGCATGCAGTCTGGTATGGTACAGGAAGGGATGAGCCCATAGTCCCTGCCTCCCGACTACTCAGGCTACATGTCTAGATACGGATTTGGTTTGGATGTTAAGGAGAACCCCATGCTGCCAAACTAGGCACTCGCTCCCCAAAGAAAAAAAAAACATATTCTACATATGGGGGGGGGGGGGGGGCTGAGTGAAATTTCCCCTTTTGAGAGATGTTCCGCTTTAATGCATACCCCAGTCGTGTTATTTAACCGGTTTGGCTGTAGACTAGAGCAATTTTTACAACATCTGCCTTTTTGGTTGTAAAATTACTTAAAACCCCCAGAATATTATATATTCTCTGAAAGCACAGGTGTTTTAGAATAAAAATATAGTAGTTGCATATTTTTTTTTGCACGACACTTGCACAACTGTTTATCAAATGTATGTGTTCAGGAAAAAATATAATACAATGAATTCTGGTGCAAACACACACAATATAACACCCATTTTTTTAAAAGTAACATATAAAAGATGTAGTTGCGAGTGAGTAAATAGATATCAGATGTCGAATGATATCATTGAAAACTATGGTACCCAGACATCTCCAAAGGTAAAGCTTTAAATGCCCTTAGTGCTTATTATTTTGGGTTAGCTGTGAACTATGGTTCTAGAATAATTGCTCCCACTCAGACATTTGTGACGATACCTCGCCAGTGTGGTGTAACTGCAGTTTGCATTTGTGGTGTGTGCAGGGTCATGGGGGTTATGTTATTTTCTCTTAAGTACATTTCATTTGATGTTTTTCTTTTTTCAAATTTTTTATTTATTTGTAATCAACTTTAACGCTATCGCGGGGGGGGGGACCAACCGATTAGACACCCAGTGTCTAACCTAGCACAGAGCAAGCTTAGTTATCTGCTTCCCTGGCTGTACCAGCCAGTGAATGACAGCTCTGAAAACGGAAATCAGAAGTGGCTAAATCATTTTTGCTTTTGACTTCATTCACTGCAGGGGAGATTGAGGAATATGTGTTCCTCATTCCCCTCCCATTCACCATCTTGAAGTCCTCCAATGTGGTCCAAGGCTCCCAAAAAGAGCATAAGAGCCCGGGAGTGACAGAAGTGGGAAAGGGGAAAGCCTTAGAGGGGAAACCATACTACCCGTGCTGTAAAAGTGATTGGGTGGCTACAGAGCCACCCTGTTTACTTTTATGTTACAGCCAGAAGGCAACTGAACAAAATGAGCACAAGCTTATGGCTGATGTCATGAGCTTGTGCTTAACCCTTCACTCAATGGAAGTACTACATACAGTGCATTAAACACTGAACACAGTACAGTGTTCCACAACGCTCAGGACCTCAGCCTGAGACAAAGGTTCACCTTCCAACATGCCATTGATCCTAAGCACACAGCCAAGACAACACATGAGTGGCTTAGGGACAAATTTGTGAATGTCCTAGAGTGCCCTGGCAGCAGCCCTGACTTGAACCCTATTGAACATCTCTGGAGAGACATGAAAAGGGCTGTTCACAGATGGTTCCCATCCAACCTGACTGAGCTTGAGAGGATTTGCAAAGAAGAATTGCAAAAGAACCCCCAATCCAGGTGTGCAAAGCTTGTCGTGTCATATCCAAAAAGACTCAAACCTGTAATTGCTGCCAAACGTGCTTCAACAAAGTACTGAGTAAAGGATCCGGATGGGATATTTTAGTTTTTTCTTTTTTAAAAAATACACAGACATTTCTAAAATTCTGTTTTACTTTATCATGGGGTACCGAAAATTGAGGAAAAAAGGATATAAACATCTGCAGTATCAGGCTACAACAAAACAAAATTGAAACAAGTGAAAGGGGGTCTGAAAACTTTATGTATTTACATACAGTGTTATAAATAAATATATATACACACATATATATTTTATTTTTTGCATAAACTTATTTTCCCCATGGCTGGGGCAAGCTGGCCTACACAAGCCCCCCCACACACACACACACACACACACACACCCCACCACAACAAACCCCCACATAGATTTTAGGGCAGTGGTCATCAACCCTGTCCTTAGGGCCCACTAACAGGCCAGGTTTTATGTATTACCTTGGGGAGATGCAGACTAGAATACTGCAATCACTGGGCAGCAAATTATATCACCTGTGATGTATTTCAGTTTTTTAAACCTGGCCTGTTAGAGGGCCTTGAGGACAGGGTTATTGACCACTGTTTGAGGCTGGGTTCACACTGGTCCGACAAACGCTCCGACATTGAGAGCTCATGTCGCATGACGTGTGAAATTTAATGTTTCCCTATGGGAGCCGTCCTAACTGGTCCGACACAAGTCGTTCCGACTTTAGAAATGCTCCCTGTACTACTTTGGTCCGACTTTGATCCTACTTCAGCCTATTGACTATCATTGAAGTCGGATCAAAGTCGGATTGCCGTCTTGCATGATCCGACTTTGGCACGCGACTTGTGCTCAGATGTTCTTGAGGGGGAACTCCGCGCCAAATTTTAAATAAAAAACCGGCATGGGTTCCCCCTCCAAGAGCATACCAGGCCCTTGGGTCTGGTATGGACCTTGAGGGGAACCCCCTACGCCGAAAAAACGGCGTGGGGGGTCGCCCCCAATCCATACCAGACCCTTATCCGAGCACGACAAGACAGCGGCAGCAGACCGGGCCCCTCGCTGGCAATAGAGCTGGAAGAAGATAGCGGCGGGGCCCGGGAGAAGAGGCGGAACACCGGGAGAAGTCGGAAGAAGATACCGGAGCTGCCCAATAAATTAATTTTGAAACCTGTGTACTGTGGTTTTTTTTATTGACACTTCCCTAGGTGAATGGGTAGGGGTACCATGTACCCCATACTCATTCACATAGGGTGGGGGGCCGGGATCTGGGGGCCCCCTTATTAAAGGGGGCTCCTGGATTCCGATAAGCCCTCCGCCCGCAGACCCCGACAACCAACGGCCAGGGTTGTCGGGAAGAGGCCCTTGTCCTCATCAACATGGGGACAAGGTGCTTTCGGGTGGGGGGCCGCAGCGCGCCCCCTCCCCCAAGGCACCAACCCCCCATGTTGAGGGCATGCGGCCTGGTACGGTTCAGGAGGGGGGGGGGCGCTCGCTCGTCCCCACCCCCATTCCTGTCCGGCCGGGCTGCGTGCTCGGATAAGGGTCTGGTATGGATTGGGGGCGACCCCCCACGCCGTTTTTTCGACGTAGGGGGTTCCCCTCAAGGTCCATACCAGACCCAAGGGCCTGGTATGCCCTTGGAGGGGGAACCCATGCCGGTTTTTTATTTAAAATTTGGCGCGGAGTTCCCCCTAATACCAACCAATGCCGGGCATTGGCGGGGATCCAAGTCGGATCCCCGTTCATTGAAAGTCGGACACATGCCGGCTTTATGTCGCAGGGCAAAGTCGGATCCAAAGTAGGACGGCTGTCGTGTCGCACCAGTGTGAACCCAGCCTTAGGGGACATGATGTGGGAAAGCCTCAAGTGATTAATCCTTTGTACCATTCCGTAATATTCAAAATGTATATAAAAAAAATAGACCCATATGTTATTGCTGTTTTTTATTTTTTTTTTTATATTTATAGATTTTTTTTTATATTCAAAGTTTTTTAGATAACAAAAAAAGCAACAGTGTCTGTGGCAGAGGGCAGCACAGCAGGGACAACTGCTCAGGGTGTAGAGTCATCGTAATAACACAATAGAAAAAAATAATAAAAATGTCAAAGAGCATTATGATAACAGGTGCTCTAGTGGGTACTCCATGGAAATAGAACAAGAATGCACTTTGGAGAGAATATAACCAGGAGGTTTAACTGACAGATAAGCTCTGACTGTAAGTGTAGGACCAAAAATGAGAGTAGATCGCCCTGCAGAAATCAAAGAGAGTAAAAAAAAAAAAAACATGGTGGAATTAAAAAGTGGCTCCAATCAAAACAATAAAAAATATTTCAGTGAACATGCACCTTAATACAAAGGTATGGCACAAAGGTGCAGGACAAGGGCACAGTCATCACGGTTGTGTGAACAATAAAAAGATAGATGCAAAAAACACAACACTGCTGTATTGGCCTATGGTCTCCCGAAAAAAAAAAAGATCATTATGTATTTTTGTTACTTGAAATGATGAATTTATAAAAATCTTACATAGTGTTTCGCTTTCAAGAACATTGTACACCAAACCTTTCTAAAACCTATAAATGCTACAATATGTGAAGAAGTCACTTTTGTTTTTTTGTGTGTGTCTGATGCACACTAAAAAAGTTTTAAAATGTTGGGAAATTTTCAAGCAATAAAAATGTACTGTATGACATCCTTCCCAATCCTGTTGCCATTTATCAGAACAAAAACCTGTAGTAGAGAGACATAAGAGGTCCACAGCAGGGAGCTAGGAGGGCACTAACTGTAATCGTTCTATTTGATGCTACAAAAGAGGCAACATCAGACTAGGAGGATGAGAACCCTTTAGTCTTCTTTTGATATGTTACTTAATGGCACAAACCTGCTGCTCTGGTTTTAATGTACAGATCTTGAATTATAAATGAGATCGCTGCTGCAGCTCTTGTAATGGACACAGCTGCATTCCCCTCACAAGGCTTAATTGATCTGTTTGATGCACAAGGAAATCGCCTACTGGGACAAAATGTCTTTCTTCTTCTCAGCCTTTTGACAGTGTTGTGTGTCATCCTCTTTGACTGTTTATAGCTATATTGTGTGTTTCAAAAGGATAGATGTAATCTGGTGTTAAAGAAACAGCATAAAAGTTCTGCCCTAAGGTCTACAAATGTAAAATTAAAACACAAACACCAAGTGCCAAGACATTTTGTAACCATTTACAAGTCAAGAACCTGGCACACATTTTTATATTTCGCATTGTACAAAGACTACTTAGATAATAAATGGAGTACTGTAAATACCATTAGTTTTTATCTCTTGGTTGTGAAGGATTTGTTGATGAAAAGCCCCCCTCTTGAAGAAGAGTCACCTTTCTAGTAACAGCTTTCTGACAAGGGTTAACACAGAGATAGACGTTTGATAATAAAAACATTAACTCCTATACATGTGTTTATTATAACTATTTTGGCCATACTTCGCCTGTAAATCACAGGAGTGCACTCCCGTGACCCAGATTCAGCCGACAGCGTGTATAAGTCCGCTGTCAGCTGACGTTGCAGAGCCTCCCCAGGCTCTGCAGGGGAACCAACAATAATATTGTGATCTGCTTAGATGCCTGACCGGCAGCTGGCTCAGCCTTTCAGTGTACTGCTGAAAGCCAGAGCCAGCCGCTCTCGCCCCCTCCACAGTCTGGCACTCCAATGAGTGCTGGAGGGGCAGAGCACAGACCGCAGACTGGTCTGTGCTCAGGGTGTACCAGAGAACCCGAGCAATCCATGGTCTTTGATTGCTCAGTTCTTGGTGTAGAGCCGGTGGGGAGCAGCTGCAGCTTGAATGAATGCTGCAGTCATCTGGGTGAGTGTGTACGTTTTTTTTTTTTTGGATCCCGCACTTTGATAAAACATTTTTTTGTACATTGAGTTTAAATTTACATGGTATAATCTTTTTACAGAAGGTACAGTCACGCTAAGCTTGGAAGAGGAGAAAACAGATAACAAGAAACAAGCTGACAAGAGGAGAGTGTAGGCAAATGCAGTTTGTTTCCTCCATTGCAGGTGGTGCTCAACTGCAGCAGCTCTGCAGCGGGTTCTGTTATGGTTTCCTGGGTCATTGGATAAGTGATCTGGTTGGATGCGGTTGCCCTATATGACTCTGGCAGCCATTTTGGGTCAGGCAAAGCCTATTTAAGGCCCCGGCTCCCAAGATTTGCACGTTTTATGTCAGTGGGTAGTGCAGGGAAAGATACCCCTTCTGTTAGGGACAGTACTAGCAGTAGGGAAAGGTTCCTGACGAGGAGGGAAAGCGTAGGGTCGCAGCTCTTCTGGGCATCTTCCTGATTGGGCACGAGATGGCCAGGCCACATTATGCTCCTCTCTACAGATGCTGTCATTCTGGCTGGAACCTGCTCTGTTCACATAGCTGTAACAGTGAATGCTCCTGGTTGGGCAGTCTTCCCACAGGGATTTCTGTGAACTGTTGCACAGGGATTCCGAGGAGGACTGTAAATGTTGACGGTGTGGTTGCTATGGACACCTATCAAAGAACTGTGGACGTTCTGGATTCAGGAACTCACCCAGGCCATCATTAAACTACTAACTCCTGGAGTAGAGGGACAACCCCAGAGACAGACAACTGACAGTCCTAACAAAGATGAAGGGATGGTTTCTCCAAGCCCAGTGGTCTCCGCCCTAATCAACAAGCAAGAGGTCCCATATTTGATTGACACCAGGTTAGAGGTCACTGTCATGGAATATGGCTTCTATGTACAAAGGTTCGGAGCCCAGGAACAGCTGGACCCCTGTTAGCTATCTCTCTGAGCGGCAAATAATCTACCTATACTGGTCAAAGGCGACATTTTGGTGAAGATTCAAATCAAGGACTAGGTTCTAGAACAGGTTGGGGTAGTCTTGACCCATGGCCCAGTTAATCCCACAGTGCCCATAGTGCTGGGCATGAACATTTTGACAGACCTGGACTTGCCGCGCCTACTGGCCAGATATGAACATTCAACCCAGCAGCCCTGTGGCTGCGGCCTGCGAGAAGTATGGCTCAGAGTACTTCAAGCTTACAAGGCCCAAGAGACAACCAGAGAAAGTAGGGGTGGCTTGCAAATTCTTCTTTTCTTTGGAACTGGCCAGTGGCTACTAGCACGTCCTCGTATAGGACCAAGACAGGGAGAAGACCACATTTTTTACACCCCTGGGACTGTTCGAGTTTAATTGCATGCCCTTTGGCCTCAGTAACACTCCCTTCACCTTCCAGCGCCTAATGGAGAGATGTCCTGGGGATTTCAATTTTGAGACGGTACTGATTTACTGTACCTCAATGACATTATCATATTCTCCAAGACATTTGAGGAACATGTGAAACATTTGGACCGGGTTTCGATCAAGAACGCCAAGCACACTAGAGGGAGCAAGCTGGAGCTCAAGTGCACCCCGTACTGGGTGGTGGGGAAGCCTTTCCCACCTACTCCAGTCTATAGCCTGGTCTCTGAGGGGCCTGATCCCATCAAAAAGAGACTGCATCGAAAAATGCTGACACCTTGAGTGCTGGGTGGTGACTGTCCCAGGGGGCCCACCGATGACCAGAAGGCATTTGACGCTATGGATCTTCCCCCCCTGTATGCGCTGGTGATGTTACCGGCTGCTTCTAAAGTAAATATCTCCTAAACGGTGCATGTTTAGGAGATATTTATTGTACCTATAGGTAAGCTTTATTATAGGCTTACCTATAGGTAAAAATCAACAAAGGGAGTTTACTCCCACATTAAGAAGTCCCCAAACCTTCTTTGCATCAATTACACTGATGCAATAAACCCATGGGCATTCTACCTATCTGCATATATGCATGCCTTGGGTCACACTTGGAATTTTACATTTATTGAACTACACAATTCCATCATTGATGAAAGTCCCTATTGTCATCCAAAAAAAAACATCTCAAATGTTGACTAATATATATGCAGCCTTTGTCCCGTACACAAAGCTAAAAGGAGTCAACATATAACGCTTCATGTTTGTAAAGAAAGTGAGGGGGGAGGCACCAACTTAATAAATCCTACTGGTTTCAGTGTATTCAGTGTATTCTATGTAAGGTAAAAATTTACAGGTCCATGGGGTGGAGTTGCCCATCAAAGATAATAAGGTCCCGGGGTGCTCTAAAGCCACTCTTCATGCTCCGGTATCGATCCCTTGGCCGTGGGAGTGTTGATTCCAGTCACAGGCTGGAACGCGGAAGCGGAAGTGACGTCATCACGGCAGGGCGGGCATCCAGGCTGAGGATTTGCAATGCTTGAAGGTACAGGCTATGAGCTCGGAGCTCACAGCTCCTTCTAGTGACCACTAGAAGGAGCTGTGAACTCCGAGCGCGTAGCCTGTACCTTCAAGACTGGTCAGCGTGGAGCTTCCTGTTTAGTGGACACTGCACAGAAGCCTGTTACTGGAATCAACACCCCCAGGGCGGAGGGATTGATACCCGAGCCCGCAGAGCGGCCACAAGATGTTATTGTTTTTGATGGGCAACTCCACCTCATGCACCTATAAGTTTTTACCTTACATAGAATACACTGAATACACTGAAACCAGTATAATTTAATAAGTTGGTGCCTCCCCCTCACTTTCTTTACAAACTTGTTTGCAGAGACACTGGACACCCTCTGAGGATGGCTGCCTCCTTTTTATATTAGATCTTACTATTGATCTGAAAATATTTTGCTAGCGCCGGGATTCTTCCCTTTATATAACTCTCCATCCCTATTACAAGATAACTGAATGTTATGGAAACACTGGGTGAGTGTGACCCCATCTTAATGGTTATTGCAACAAAGAAAATTGAACAGAGCACTCTTGAGGTAAAATCTCTCTACTGTAGTCCCTAAAACCTAGAAGAAGAAGAAGCTACGCACCAGTACCCAACCAACATAAAAGTATACATTGAAGCTGGCGTTTAAAGTGTATCTATACGCATTTTTTTTTTGTTCTGGTTTTGGATAGAATGGTGAATTGTTAGACTCCAGCATTTTTGAGCTGTTCTAAGAGCAAGGGGCAAAGAGAAATTTTCTAATGGGAACACCTGTTCTGGGGACAACTGTATAAGTGGGAAATGTAGATGTTTTTCCTCAACTTTCTGCTGTGTTTCTGGTATAGGAAGTGAAGAAAAATATCCTTAATTGTACAGGGAAAGCATAAAAAATATCCTAGCAGGGGTTTTAACTCTTCAGCACACATTACCGTTGATGAAATGCCTAGTTAAAAACGTAGGTAGATTCAGAGAAATAGGATGCTGAAGTTACACATAAACCTTGACTTTGATTACTTGATTACCTTGATTACTGAAGCAATCTAATAGGCAGCTCCCTTAAGCAATAGGCTGTCTGGGACTCTCCCCCCTCATTGGTTGAGACAGCAGCGAAGCACCATTAGCGCCCGCTGCTGTCAATAAAAGTCAGTGAGCAAATGAGGAGAGAGATGGGATGGGGTCAGGCCACAGTTTTATGTCTGAAACAAGGCACTGCGAAGAGGAGGATATGGGCTGCTCTATGCAAAACCATTGCACAGAGCAGGTAAGTATAACATGTTTGTTATATTTAACAAATAAACAAGACTTTAGTATCACTTTAATTGTGAGAACTGAGAGAAGGTACACACTTTATCTTTAGGCAGCATGTTGCAATGTTAACCACTTGCACAGTCCCATGATAGGATCGGCAATATAAACTTATAGGTGAAAACACAATAGTTCAGTGCAAAGATGAGCACAAAAATTTGGCGGTGACTTGAAAAATGAGTGCTGACGTCAGGCCACTGTCCGATACCGGGTCGGCAGTGGCATCCATTGTCATATGTAAATAAAAAGAATTTCGCGCAACATATAAAAGGATAAAGTGAAATAAGATAGGTTTAAATCATATGCATCATGTGTAAACACCATAACAATCTATGAATACTAATAAAATGTGATGTGTCAAGAATAACATTCACTATAGGGACCAAATTGTCTCTCATAACAGTGGATGCTAAAACTGATATAATCTAAACAGGACTAATACAGTGCAAAATAGTGCAATCAAAATATTGTGACAATACTGCAATATGTGCTTTAAGAAATAAATGAATAAGTGAAATGGATACACATTAGTGCTAGGAGCACAGTGTAAAAATTAAAGAGTGATAAACACCATTAATATTAATGAAGAATCAATAAAGCAATGGAAAAAATGAAAAAAAAAAAAAAAGAGTCTCTTGAATGTGGGATAAAGTGAATGGGAGATCCTCTAATCGATAATTGTCTGGTGTTGAAATAGAGTGTGATGGCCTATTAGCTCTGCTGGCAGTGTCTTGTAAATACGGTCTCACAGAACTCTCACCTTCAAGTTGTAGTATAGAGGCATTGACGGTTGTAGATAAGGTGTTACAATAACTGGCACAGCGCTATCAGTAAAGGTCCGTGGATCTTTCCCTTGTATTCCTCCATCGCTATTACCATATGACTCCATTATTGCCACCCCAGTGGCAGGGGAAAAAGACAAATAGGAGGGGAAAGAAAGAGGCTTCACTAGTGTGATAACATTTTAAAAACTGGGGGGATATTTATTAGGTGTCTAGGTAGGTCTCTTACATTGTGACAGATAAAATAGGCAGAGTAATAAAAAAAACGACAATATGGCATTATCAGCGCCCTCTCACCTGTATTCCTAGTATGCGTGTCGCTCCGGCCACTCCCTACGCGTTACGATACAGTCACGTGTCTTCATCTGGGGAACCTTATTGGATGTTCTATGTTGATATAAATAGCGAAAAACCGGAAATTCTGGAGCCGCCATCTTTGTTGTGGGCAATGTTTACCCGATGTCGCGGCCATTTTGCCTTAGGCTAAAAGATGTAACATGATCTCCATTTTGTTGTGGATATATGTTGTTATTTCTCTAATTCGTGTGTATCAATGGCCACGGCCATTTTTTTGGTGGGACGCTATTAAATAGCTAAAGACTGTTTTGTCAGTAGGATATTTACAAACGGAATACTATAAGATCGTAATAGGAGATATATAAAATGATGTAGTATCTATATTAAATTGTTCCTAAACTTTATTGATAACTCTATTAAAAAATCCGATAATAATAAAATATTGGGCAATATTTGATAAAATATGGGCATAATTAAATAACATAATTGTATTACAATAGCATAATTAATTACAAATGGATATCCTACGTGCTCGTTATTAAGCAAATAAGGAACAGGTATGAGAGTACACTGACAATCTACCAATATTCAAGTAATGCATAATACATGAAAAGCAATATGTATTTAATTTATACAAATAAATTAAAATATAAATTAAAATAAATAAAAAGTATTAAAATTAGCTATAAATCACAAATTAAAAAAAGAGGGGGTCTCTCTATAAGTCCGGATTATAAAATTCTATCCGTTCATCTAGAAATGGTCTATATCATTAGAGAGGAAATGTATATATGCTTCATATTTGGTCGTCAAAAAGAAAAATAGGGGTATGGTGGTTAGTAGTTGGACACATAATTTTAAAAATGCTATTATTTTTTGGCACAATCAAACCTACTACAAACAAGCAGTAGGGATTGCCATGGGTGCTAAATTTGCACCAGGGGTGGCAAATGCATTCATGGCACAGTGGGAGGAGACGGCAGTATACACAGATACCCCTGCCGAACTCTCCTTATAAAAAAGATACATAGACGACGTAGTTATAGTCTGGAATGGGGACAGGAGCTCCCTGGAAATACTTCTCAACAGACTAAATGAGAATAATAAAAACATCAGCTTGGTGTGGAAAATAGAGGAAAAAGAAGTAGACTTCCTGGATTTGAATATTAGTTTAGAGGGACAGAAAAAAGTGACAAAAACCTACTTCAAGAATGTAGATGCCAACAGCTATCTTTCAATAGATAGCTGCCAATACAAACCTTGGCTATACAATATCCCAAAAGGATAACTTATAAGAATAAAAAGAAACTGCACTAAAGAAGAAGACTACAGGAATCAAGCAGAAATCATCGGAGAAAGGTTTAAGATGAAGGGATATGATGACCATTGGATAAAAAAACAAATTGAACATGTAAATGAAATGGATAGGATGACAATGCTTAATGATTACCCTAAGAAAATATTTCAACAAGAAGCACCTAGTATAATATTGGACTTTAATATACAATACAAGGATGTAGCAAAGGTCATTCAGAAACATTGGCACATCCTAAAAAATGACAAGGACCTTAGGAAAATCCTACCAGAAAGACCTAATATAATCTATAAAAGAGCACCTACCGTTAGAGACTTGATTGTGAAATCGGTAGTTGAACCTCCCCCTACACCCACATACACATTCTTTTCAGGGAAAGGGTTGTATCCCTGTTGAAATTGTTATGCATGCCGCCATGCACAAAAATTCCAGGGAAAATTTAAAGAATTTACAGCTACTAGTACAGGGCAAACCTATAATATTAAGAACTTTATAGGATGCCATACAGAGGGAGTAGTTACAGTGTAGCTGTAATCTCCAATATGTAGGCTGAACAAAAAGAGCACTTAAAACAAGAATACAAGAACATGTTCAAAATATCAAATCTGGTTTCCCCAAACACAATGTGTCGAGACATTTTTCTCAGGTTCACAACAAAGACCCCACACATCTCCAGTTTTGGGGAATAGAAAAATATAAAAAATCGTGGAGAGGAAGCCATATGATTAGAAATATCAGTCAAAAAGAATCCAAGTGGATCCATACCTTGCGGACTCTGGTACCTGGAGGCCTCAACATAGAGTTCGATTTGAACTGTTTTTTAAGCAATTTTTAAAATTATGTGTCCAACTACTAACCACCGTACCCCTATTTTTCTTTTTGACGACCAAATATGAAGCATATATACATTTCCTCTCTAATGATATAGACCATTTCGAGATGAACGGATAGAATTTTATAATCCGGACTTATAGAGAGACCCCCCCTTTTTTTAATTTGTGATTTATAGCTAATTTTGATACTTTTTATTTATTTTAATTTATATTTTAATTTATTTGTATAAATTAAATACATATTGCTTTTCATGTATTATGCATTACTTGAATATTGGTAGATTGTCAGTGTACTCTCATACCTGTTCCTTATTTGCATAATAACGAGCATGTAGGATATCCATTCGTAATTAATTATGCTATTGTAATACAATTATGTTATTTAATTATGCCCATATTTTATCAAATATTGCCCAATATTTTATTATTATCGGATTTTTTAATAGAGTTATCAATAAAGTTTAGGAACAATTTAATATAGATACTACATCATTTTATATATCTCCTATTACGATCTTATAGTATTCCATTTGTAAATATCCTATTGACAAAACCGTCTTTAGCTATTTAATAGCGTCCCACCAAAAAAATGGCCGCGGCCATTGATACACACGAATTAGAGAAATAACAACATATATCCACAACAAAATGGAGATCATGTTACATCTTTTAGCCTAAGGCAAAATGGCCACGACATCGGGTAAAAATTGCCCACAACAAAGATGGCGGCTCGAGAATTTCCGTTTTTTCGCTATTTATATCAACATAGAACATTCAATCCGGTTCTCCAGATGAAGACACGTGACTGTGTCGTAACGTGTAGGGAGTGGCCGGAGCGACACGCATACTAGGAATACAAGTGAGAGGGCGCTGATAACGCCAGATTGACGTTTTTTTTATTACTCTGCCTATTTTATCTGTCACAATGTAAGAGACCTACCTAGACACTTAATAAATATCCCCCCAGTTTTTAAAATGTTATCACACTAGTGGAGCCTCTTTTTATCCCCTCCTATTTGTCTTTTTCCCACTGGGGTGGCAATAATGGAGTCATATAGGTAATAGCGATGGAGGAATACAAGGGAAAGATCCACGGACCCTACTGATAGCGCTGTGCCAGTTATTGTAACACCTTATCTACAACCCTCAATGCCTCTATACTACAACTTGAAGGTGAGAGTTCTGTGAGACCGCATTTACAAGACACTGCCAGGAGAGCTAATAGGCCATCACACTCTATTTCAACACCAGCCAGTTATCAGTTAGAGGATCTCCCATTCACTTTATCCCACATTCAAGAGACTCTCTTTTTTTTTTTTTTCCATTGCTTTATTGATTCTTCATTAATATTAATGGTGTTTATCACTCTTTAATTTTTACACTGTGCTCCTAGCACTAATGTGTATCCATTTAACTTATTCATTTATTTCTTATTGCACATATTGCGGTATTGTCACAATATTTTGATTGCACTATTTTGCACTGTATTAGTCCGGTTTAGATTATATCAGTTTTAGTATCCACTGTTATGAGAGACAATTTGGTCCCTATATTAAATGTTATTCTTGACACATCACATTTTATTAATATTCATAGATTGTTATGGTGTTTACACATGATGCATATGATTTAAACCTATTTTATTTCACTTTATCCTTTTATATATTGCGCAAAATTCTTTTTATTTACATTTTCAGGATTGCTGTGAGCATTCATATTTTGCTGCAATATAGTTTTTATATGTGTATGATTATTTTTCACATATTTAATTTAATTTATATGAGTTTGCATCGTATTTTTCTCTTTATTTTTCACCACATCATCCCACAAGCGCGAAAGACACTCTTTACTGATTTTTACCCATTGTCATATGTTTTTATGATTCATTTTATTTTGGCTTTTAACATACAATTCCAATAAATACTACAGAGACTTCATCTGGCTCCTGGGGAGCTTTATTTACTACAGCTACATCTGGATGGTGCGAGTTGCTGAACAGTCGGGTAACCCAAGTTACCCGAGTTAACCTGAGTACCCGAGTACCTGTCACAGTCCATCTGAGAACCCAAGTACCTGTCACAGTCCATCTGAGTACCCGAATACCTGTCACAGTTCATCTGAGTACCCAAGTACCTGCGTACCTGTCACAGTCCATCTGAGTACCCAAGTACCTGAGTACCTGTCACAGTCCATCTGAGTACCCGAGTACCTGTCACAGTCCATCTGAGTACCCGAGTACCTGTCACGGTCCATCTGAGTACCCAAGTACCTGAGTACCTGTCACAGTTCATCTGAGCACCCGAGTACCTGTCACAGTTCATCTGAGTACCTGAGTACCTATCACAGTCCATCTGAGTACCTGAGTACCTGTCAGAGTCCATCTGAGTACCCGAGTACCTGTTACAGTTCATCTGAGTACCCAAATACCTGTCACAGTTCATCTGAGTACCTGTCACAGTTCATATGAGTACTGAGTACCTGAGTACCTGTCACCGCCCTTCAGAGTACCCGAATACCAGTCACCAGCCCATCAGAGTCCCCGAGTACCTATCTGTAGCCCATCAGAGTACCTGAGTACCTGTCACAGTCCATCTGAGTACCAGAGTACCTGTCACAGTCCATCTGAGTACCCGAGTACCTGTCACAGTTCATCTGAGTACCCGGGTACCTGAGTACCTGTCACAGTTCATCCGAGTACCCGAGTACCCGTCACAGTCCATCTGAGTACCTGTCACAGTCCATACGAGTACCTGAGTGCCTGTCACAGTCCTTCTGAGTACCAGAGTACCTGAGTACCTGTCACAGTCAATCTGAGTACCTGAGTACCTGTCACAGTCCATCTGAGTACCTGAGTACCTGTCACAGTTCATCTGAGTACCTGTCACAGTTCATATGAGTACTGAGTACTTGAGTACCTGTCACCGCCCATCAGAGTACCCGAGTACCTGTCACCAGCCCATCAGAGTACCCGAGTACCTGCCTGCAGCTCATCAAGTTACCCGAGTACCTAACTGCAGTCCATCAGAGTACCCGAGTACCTATCTGCAGCCCATGCCCCATAGAGTATACGTTGGGGTGTTTGCTTTCCAAAATGGGGTCATTTTGTGGGTAATTCCACTGTCCTGGTGCTCAAGGACCTTCAAAAGTGTGATAGGTAGGAATGAGAAGAGATGTGTAATTTATTCTCCTAGAACGCCTGAAGGTACTACTTCAATGTTGGGCCTCTGTATGTGGGCTGTGTAAAAGTCTCACACATGTGTTATCGCCATACTTAGGAGGAGTAGCAGAATGTATTTTGGGGTGTATTTTTTGCTATATACATGCTATGTGTTAGAAATAACATATAAATTGACAACTTTGTGTAAAATGTGTTTTCATTTTGTTTACACATTTTCCAAAAACTTCTGTAAAAAAATTAACAGTTCAAAAGACTCATTATGCCTCATAGATTATATGTTGGAGTGTTTGCTTTCCAAAATGGGGTCATTTTGTGGGCAATTCCATTGTCCTGGTGCTCCAGGGCCTTCAAAATTGTAATAAGTGGTTGAGAAATGAGATATGTCATTTATGCTCGTAGAATGCCTGAAGGTGTTACTTCAATGTTGGACCTTTGTATGTGGCCAGGCTGTGTAAAAGTCTCACACATGTGGTATCGCCATGGTCGGGAAGAGTAGCAGAATGTATTTTGGGGTGTAATTTGTTGTATGCATATGCTATGTGTGTGAGAAATAACCTGATATTATGACAATTTTGTAAAAAAAAAAAAAAAAATCTTAATTTTGCAAAGAAATGTGGGAAAAAATTACAACCTAAAAAATACTCACCATGCTATTTACTTAATACCTTGGAATATCTACTTTCTAAAAAGGGGTCATTTGGGGGGTATTTGTACTTTCCTGACTTGTTAGTGTCTCAAGAAATGAGATATACCTGATGTACTGAAGGCCTGATCAGATGTGATCAATTTTCAGTGATTGGCACCATAGTTTGTAGACTCTATAACTTTCATAAAGACCAAATAATATACACTAATTTGGGTTATTTTTTACCAAAGCTATGTAGTGGTATAATTTTGGCCAAAATGTATGAAGAAAAATTATTAATTTGAAAAATTTATGACAGAAACAAAGAAAAAGGCATTTTTTTCACAAAATTGATGGTCTTTTTTTTATTTATAGCACAAAAAATAAAAAACCCACTAGTGATTAAATACCACCAAAAGAAAGCTCTATTTGTGTGAAAAAAGGACACAAATTTAATATGGGTACAGTGTTGCATGACTGAGTAATTGTCATTCAAAGTGTAAGAGCGCTGAAAGCTGAAAATTGGTCTGGGCAGGAAGGGGGTGTAAGTGCCTTGTATTGAGGTGGTTAATGGGCCAACAAATAGATGGGGCACATCAAGCAATGTTTTCAAAAGGAAATCAGTAAAAAGAAACTAGCAGAATGGTTAACTATACATGCATGGTGTTAACTCATACCCAATTCACAATGCAATAGAAGCTCACTTCAATAACCAATAAGGCACTCTACTGGATAACGAATAATGGAAAAATAAATGCTGCAGTATGCATTCATTTAAAACAATGCTAAGCAATCATTTTGCATATAATTTGTCTTTAAGCAATTTTCCATCACCATATGCTAGATAGAGTGTGTATTTTTTTTTTTTTTACCAAACCCTATGTTATTACTATCCTCAGAAAAAACTACTAATGCTTAGCAGAGGCATAGAATTACTGCAATCTAACAGCATATCAAAAGCAATGTGGTCTATAAGTATAAGCCAAAGTGAAATGCAAAACTAAGGATAGCCAAACATATCTCAGTCCCAGTCAAATGTATAGGCTGCATCAGAGGGTAATAACAAGCACTTCCAACCAAAGAGATTTTCTATTTTGTTGTGAGTGCCAAACTTTCCTTAAGCGTTAAACGCATGATTAGTTCTATTCCATGGTGATTGAATTTCACAGATGATTTCGATAAGTTTCAGTGAGGATGAGCAGATATGTCACCACCTGTCGTTCTTGGTGAGGTAACTGCTCATCCTAATAACTGTATATTCCCACCCTAAGTCTTGAAGATATTAACCAGAGAGCTACAATCATATAGGAGCAGTCAGCAATATCAATGACCACAAATATGCGCCACTTTATCAGAGCTTGGCTGCTTGTACACAAATATGTACTTAACATGTACAGAAATTCATTAAAAAATAAAAATTTTCAATTTGCTGTTCTACTCAATGTACATTGTTTTGGAGTAAGCATACCACCTGCTGCTTAATTTGTTTCTACCTAGCAAAAAAAAAAAACTTCAATGGTAGAAGCACATTTATTTAGGTGTGAACTTAAAGTGTATGTCTGGGAAAAATGATTAAAAAAAATATGGGTTTTATTTACTAAAAGTGGAGAGTGAAAAATCTGGTGCAGCTGTGCATAGAAACCAATCAGCTTCTAACTTTAGTTTGTTCAGTTAAAGGGTTTGTTAACCACTTGCCGATCAGCCCCCATCATTTTACTGCGGCAGGTCAGCACGATCCTGCAAGCCGTCGTAGCTATACGTTGGCTTGTGGGATCAGGATAGCAGGCGCGCACGTGCCCACTGCACTGCGGGGTGCTGATGCTCGTGGCCGACGGTCGCGATGACCGCCGGCCACAGGTGATCGCGAGCATGAGAGGCAGAACACGGAAGTGTGTGTGTAAACATACAAATCCCTGTTCTGCTCTGTGAGGGGTGACAGATCGTGCGTTCCTAATAGTTAGGAACCACGATCTGTCACTTCCTCTAGTCAGTCCCCTTCAGTTAGCAGGGAACACAGTTAACCCCTTGATCGCCCCCTAGTGTTAACACCTTCACTGCCAGTGACATGTTTAGAGTAATCAGTGCATTTTTATAGCACTGATCGTTGTATAAATGCCAATGGTCCCAAAAATGTGTCAAAAGTGTCCGATGTGTCCACCATAATGTCGCAGTCCCAATAAAAATCGCAGATTGCCGCCGTTACTAGTAAAAAAAAAATAATAATAATAAAAATGCTATAAATCGATCCCCTATTTTGTAGACACTATAACTTTTGCGCAAACCGATCAATATACGCTTATTGTAATTTTTTTTACCAAAAATATGTAGGCCTAAACTGTGAAAAAATTGCTTTTTTTAAAAAAAAATGTGGATATTTATTATAGCAAAAAGTACAAAATATTGTGTTTTTTTCAGAATTGTCGCTCTTTTTTTGTTTATAGCGCAAAAAATAAAAACCGCAGAGGCGATCAAATACCACCAAAAGAAAGCTCTGTTTGTGGGAAAAAAGGACATCAATTTTGTTTGGGTGCAGTGCCGCATGACCGTGCAATTGTCAGTTAAAGCGACGCAGTGCAGAATTGCAAAAAATGGCCTGGTCATTCAGCAGCCAAATCTTCCGAGGCTGAAGTGGTTAACCCACATTATTTACTTTATATAATCCGCTCGGACTCCTAATGATATGTCCCCCTGTGTATGTTGTACATAAAATAAAGCCATATATACCTTATCTACGAGCGCTGATCAGCGGTCATGTGACGCACCACATCTCTCCTCTCCCCGTCTGACAGATGCAGCAGAAGGGGCCGAGATTCCCCTGCTGACATCAGTCTGGAGGGGAGGAAGAGAGGAGGAGAGAGTGGGAGAGATCCGGCGCATCACGTGACTGCTGATCAGCGCTCACAGATAAGGTATATATGACTTTTTTTTTTTTATTCAACACACACACACACACACACGGGACATATCGTTAGGATACAGAGTAGATTATATGAGAAAGGGGGGCAGTATAGTGGCCTTTGGAGAGAAGGATGGGTGGGAAACAAAACTATAGGTAAAGGTGATTATGGTAATAATATCCAGTGGTTGGGTGTAGCTTGGACCCTGGAAAGTTCAGTTCAGGCTTGAATGGGTTAGGAGCAAGTTTGATGGGTTAAAGATATATATACCGCTCTAGAGGTGCAGCCATCTGTGGAAGAGGAAGCAGCTCTTTAGATATAGAATGTGGAGAACAGCAGCGCTCATCTGAGTGCAGTATATTTAAATGATTAATGATGAATTTATTAAGATAAAAAATTAAAATAAGAATTAATTCACAGGGTAAGAGTTAAAATGGCTAGTAACAAGAGGAGACTCTCTGTGTAGTCCTGATCCAAATAGCCGGCGGTGTGGGGTGCTGCTGCTGTCTCGCTAGCTGCAGGGGTTTCACATGTGTATATAGAGGGATCAAAAAAAAAAAAGGACATTATATGTATGAATGTAGATGTAAGTAGTATGAATATGTGTGAAGATAATCAGCGTTAGGGTACTTAGTAGTAGGCCCAGGTAGCTTTAGGGTACCCCCCTAACCCCTCTAATAAAGGTTTAACCCCTTGATCACCCCCTGTCACCAGTGATCACTGTATTAGTGTCACGGATTACTCTGGTTAGTTAGTTATTTTTTATAGCATCAGGGTACCCGCCGTAAATTACCTAAATAAAATTTTAACCCCCTGATCACCCGACGGGTGATATCTGTTAGGTTTTAGCATCAGTTAGGGTCTGCATCGCCCCAAGCAGCGTCAGATTAGTGCCAGTAGCGCTAACACCCACACACGCACCATACGCCTCCCTTAGTAGTATAGTGTCTGAACAGATCGATATCTTTGATCTGATCAGATCTATACTAGCGTCCCCAGTAGTTTAGGGTTCCCAAAAAATGCTGTGTTAGTGGGATCAGCCCAGATACCTGCTAGCACCTGCGTTTAGCCCCTCTGCCCAGGCCAGCCCACCCAAGTGCAGTATCAATCGATCACTGTCACTTACAAAACACTAAACACATAACTGCAGCATTCGCAGAGTCAGGCCTCATCCCTGTGAACGCTAACAGTTTTTTTGGTAGCTTTTGAAGCAGTCGCTGACATTCAGATGCTCTTTTTTCCTGTGAGTCTCACTAGTTGTACCAGTAAATTTAGAGGCCAAAATGTCCAATTGAAGGTACACTAGTGAAGAGGCCTACACTTTTCTGAGCATGACAGATGAGAGTGAAGAGGAAGTCTCCCATCTGTCAGATTCAGGCTCAGAATACAATCCAGTAGACAGCAGCGACACCCTGACAGATAGCTCTGACGACGGAGTAGTGGTCCCTGTCAAGGTCAGGCGTACCTGACCCCGTTCCTCTGCTGTTGTTTAGGTGCAAGAACCGCAGGGCTCTCGTATGGAGCAGAAAGCCAGTACTAATGCCGCTCATCCTTCTGGTGAACTGGCAAGCACCAGCGGCCTAGTACACCCTGGTCGTACATCCAGCACTACAGTAACACTTGGTGACGTGGTGAGTCCCATAAGTGCAGTTTAAGCTGGTGATGCGGCTTGCCAATCCGAACTGGGAGACCACCACTTCTGCAGCACCCGTACTTCCCCCATTCACTGGCCGACCTGGAATTCATGTGGAAACAGTTGATTTTACATCACTTGATTTTTATTCACTGTTTTTCACAGAAGACCTCTATAGATCTATTGTGGACCAAAGCAATTTGTATGCTGGTAAATTCATCGCCGCTAATCCCCAGTTGAACTTTTACGGTCTCCGAATTTAAGACCTTCCTGGGCCTATCCCTCCTCATGGGCATAACTAAAAAAAGTGAGTTGCGGTCATATTGGTCCACTGACCCAATGCACCATATGCCCGTGTTCTCTGCCTCCATGATGAGGACACGATACGAGCAGATCTTGCGGTTCATGCATTTTAATGACAATGAACTCTGTCATCCTAGGGGTGACCGTGAATACGATCGGCTCTACAAAATTCGGCCCCTCATAAACCACTTCAACCAACAGTTTGAAGCCTTGTTTACGCCTGATCAAGTTGTCTGCATTAATGAGTTTTCTGGCCGCTTATCATTCAAATAGTATCTTCCCAGCAAGCATGCCAGATATGGGGTCAAGATGTATAAGCTCTGTGACAGGGCAACAGGCTATACATATAGTTTTATGGTTTACGAGGAAAGAGAGTTACGTAGAGCCGCCCAGACTACATAGGGAGCGCTGGTAAGATTGTGTGGGACTTGGTGTCACCCTTATTCAGAAAGGGGTACCACTTGTACGTGGACAATTATTACACAAGCGTGCCACTTTTTAGTCACTTGTTTGATCATGGAATTGGCGCATGTGGCACTGTGCGATCTAATCCCGGGGCTTACCCTAGCAGCTTGTAGATTCCCGTCTTAGGCTGGGGGAGAGATGTAATAATTTGCTCACTGTGAAGTGGAGGGATAATAAGAATGTTTTCGTTCTGTCCTCCCTTCACGCAGACACAACAGTCCAAATTCAAACGGTGACTGGTGTTGTGGAGAAACATCTCTGTGTTTCAAATTCTCAAATTCAAACGGTGACTGGTGTTGTGGAGAAACACCTCTGTGTCCTGAATACAACCTTAATATGGGAGGGGTGGACCTCAACGACCAGTTGATGGCGCCATACTTAATTGCCCGTAAGGCTAGACGCTGGTAAAAAAAGTGTCTGTATACTTATGCCAATTGGCTCAGCTGAACGATTATGTGCTATACAAAGCTTCAGGGCGAACTGGATCCTTCCTTAAATTCCAGGAAGAGAACATCGCAGCCCTTCTGTTTCCAGACGGTATCGTGACCCAACTTCCCAATGCAAATGCAGTGAGCCGGCTGCATGGGAAGCATTTTCCATATGTCCTCCCTGGTACCCCTACAAATCGATCACCCCAAAGAAGATGTTGTGCCTGTGGCAAGCATGGATTTAGGCGTGACATCCGCTATTGTTGTCCCTCCTGTCCTGACCAACCCTGTCTCTGCATCGTGAATGTTTCGAACGCTACCACACACTAGTGCAATATTAGCGTAGGGTACAGCACTGCACAGACTATGATATACTTTCACAGAGTCTCCAAAGATGCCATCGCATTTTTAGAGACCCAAACCTGGAACCGTTACAGTTACAAATAAAAGTGTAAAAAAAAAAGTAAAAAACAAAACAAAAAAAAATAAAATAAAAAAAACAAAAATAGTTGTTTTATTCTTTCTCTATTCTCTCTCTATTGTTCTGCTCTGTTTTACTGTATTTTTTAACTGCAATGTTTTATTGTTACTATGTTTTATCATACTTGCTTTTCAGGTATGTAATTCTTTTATACTTTACTGTTTACTGTCTTTTATTGTTAACCAGTATTTTATTTTCAGGTACGCCATTCAGCTGCAGCACTGATTTATTTATCTTCACAGCAACAGCGTTTGCTCCCACGATACGTAAATCAGTGACTCCAGCGCTGTAGGAGGTGATTTCCCCACTACAGTTAAAAAAAAAGAGCATATATGCCGAAGCATGGGGGCAGGGGTGGAGGGGCGATTTTCCCCTAACATTAGGGGCGGATTGCCCCCATGCTTCGGTATATAGTTTTTACTCTTTTTTTGGCACAGATTGTTGTTGTTTTATTGAGTTAATGTTTTATTGTTACCATTGTTTGCTTTTCAGGTACGCCATTCAGCTGCAGCACTGATTTATTTATCTTGACAGCAACAGCGTTTGAATCAGCTACTCCAGCGCTGTAGGAGGTGATTTCACCACCACAGTTAAAAAAAAAAAAAAAATGGTGCATTTATGCCCATCATTAGAAGTGGGTGGATGCAGGGCGGTATTCTAATGGTGGGCATACCCAACGATCAATCTCTTTTTTCGTTCAGCCCACAGACTGCATGAAAAAAAGAACATTACAATATATGCCCAACAAGTACCAGCAACGTACTGGTATGTTGCTGGACTTTGAGTGGTTATACCAGAATGATTCCTGCAGGTTTAGGTATCATCTTGGTATCGTTCTTTTTAGCCAGCGGGCAGCTTTCATGTAAAAGCAATCCTAGCGGCTAATTAGCCGCTGGACTGCTTTTACAAGCAGTGGGAGGGAACGTCCCCCCCTCCGTCTTCCATGGTTTTCTCTGGCTCTCCTGTCCCACCAAGGAACCTGAGAATGCAGCCGGTGGTTCCGCCAGCTGACCATAGAGCTGATCAGAATGGCTCCAATCATCTCTATGGCCTAAGAAACCGGAAGCTACGAGCATTTCATGACTTCAGTTTCACCGGATATAAACAGTGCCATTGGGAAATTAGAAAAGCATCTTATCACACCGATCTTGGTGTGGTCAGATGCTTTGAGGGCAGAGGAGAGATCTTGAGTCTAATACAGTGGTCATCAACCCTGTCCTCAGGGCCCACTAACAGGTCAGGTTTGCAAGATAACTGAAATACATCACAGGTGATATAATTTGTTGCTCGGTGATTGCAGTATTCTAGTCTGCATCTCCCCAAGGTAATACATAAAACCTGGCCTGTTAGTGGGTCCTGAGGACAGGGTTGATGACCACTGACCCCATTTTTTTTTTAAAGAGTACCTTTCACTACCTCTTGCTATCATAGGGGATATTTACATTCCCTGTGATAACAATAAAAATGATTTAAAAAAAATGAAAGTAACAGTGTCAAAATAAAATAAAACAGCAAAATAAATAATACAAAAAAAAAGCACCCCTGCAATCGTTGGTCTCGTGTCATATGTAAACAACAATTGCACCATGCATAAGAGGTATCACCGTGAACGTCAGATCGAGGGCAGTAATTTTAGCAGTAGACCTCCTCTGTAAATCTAAAGTGGTAACCTGTAAAGGTTTTTAAAGGCTTTTCAAACTGTATGTAGTTTGTCGCCACTGCTGTGGGTTTACTTCCTCTTTAAGTTCCACTTTAAGCTCCATCTTGAGTACCTAGGACAGTGATGGTGAACCTTGGCATCACAGATGTTTTGGAACTACATTTCCCATCATGCTCAACTACACTGCAGAGTGCATGAGTATCATGGGAAATGTAGTTCCAAAACATCTGAGGTGCCAAGGTTCACCATCACTGGCCTAGGACATATTTGACAGCTGTTGGGGAAGGTGGGTACTCTTTTTTCCCCCTAACAGTGGAATCAGTAGTGTCTGCAGTACTATTGTTCTCAGTAATTGAGTCAAGGTCATCACAATGGTATAGTACAGAATACATAGTATGTAGGAGAGTTTAATTTTCTGTAAATGTAGATAGGAATTGCATGCAAAGCAATGTTTATTTACCATGTGTAGAACTACATGTGACTGCAGCTGCTACTTCCTGCGGACATGCCCCACCCAGCCAGATGTTTTTTTCACACATAAGTATATGTTCTTCATCGCCACGGCAACGCACATCATTCCAGATAGCTGGAATCCTTCCAGATATTGCAATCTTCTTCGCTTCTCCTTTATTGCTGTAAAGACAGACGTTTATTTTATTAACATGTCATTCACACATTTTCATGGAAATGACTTAATACAGAAACAACAATTTCACTAAAACTATATACCGGGCTAATTCAAGAAGCAATTTTAAATGACTATATCCAATGTTCAATAATCCATAGCAACCATTCAGTTGCTAAACATTTTAATTGGTAAGACTGTGGAGTATTACCTGAAAGCTGAACTCTGGCCAAAAACATTTTTTGATTTGCATTGTAAAAACAAATGAACGTCAATAAAGTGTGTGCAATGTAAACATACTTTTTACCCCTCGTACAGTACAGTCAGCACAGAACATCTGGTGCTGGAACTTACAGATCCGGCTTAAAGTGGAGTTCCAGCCGTAATGTTTTTTTTTCTTTAAAAGACACCATCATGTTCTTATTACTAACTTATAGAAATGGTAATTCTATGCAAAATCGCTGTAGTATTGCAGTATTTTTTGCTTAACCACTTCCCGCCCAGCCTATAGCAAAAGGATGGCCGGGCAGAGGTTCTGTTATCCTACGACTGGAAGTCATATGACGTCTTTCAGGACAACGAGCTGGTGCACGCCCCTGGGGGCACACAGCGCGGCAATCAGTGGTGCGGTGTGTCAGTCTGACACACCGCACCACTGATCTCGGTAAAGAGCCTCTGACAGAGGCTCTTTACCACGTGATCAGCTGTGTCCAATCACAGCTGATCACAGTGTAAACAGGAAGAGCCGTGTATCGGCTTTTCCTCGAACGCGTCTGACAGATGTGACTAGAGGAGAGCCGATCAGCTGCTCTCCTGACAGGGGGCGTCTGAGCTGATTGATTATCAGCGCACCCCCCCCCCCCCCCGAGGATGCCCACATAGGACCACCAGGGATGCCCACCACTGATGACCACCAGGTATGCCACTAATGCCCACCAGGGATGCCAATCTGTGCCCACAAATGATGTCAATCTGTGCCCATCAGTAATGCCTGCCAGTGCCTCCTTATCAGTGATGCCAATAAGTGCCATCAATTAGTGTCCATCAGTGCCACGCATCAGTGTCTATCAGTGCCACCTATCAGTGCCCATCAGTGTCACCTATCAGTGCCGCCCATAAGTGCCACCCATAAGTACCCACAAGTGCATTCTTTCAGTGCCCATCAGTGCCACCTATGATTGCCCATCAGTGCTGCCTATCGATGCCCATCAGTGCTGCATATCAGTGCCACCTATCAGTGCCGCCTATCAGTGCCCATCAGTGCTGCATAATAGTGCCCATCATCAGTGCCCATCAGTGCCACCTCATCAGTGTCACCTCATTGGTGCCACCTCATCAGTGCCCATCAGTGCCGCCTTATCAGTACCCGTCAGTGCAGCCTCCTCAGTGCCCATCAGTGAAGGATAAAACGTACTTATTTACAAAAATTTTTTTTAATATAAATTTTAGGTCTTTTTTATGTGTTTATTAAACAATAAAAACCCCTGAGGTGATCAAATACCACCAAAAGAAAGCTCTATTTGTGGGAACAAAACGATAAAATAATTTTGTTTGGGTACAGTGTAGCATGACCGTGCAATTGTCATTTAAAAAGTGACAGCGCTGAAAGCTGAAAATTGGCTTGGGCAGGAAGGGGGGAAAGTGCTTGGTATTGAAGTGATTAAACAAACCTTTAGACCCCTTTCACACTGCGGCAATTTTCAGGCGTTTTAGCGCTAAAAATAGTGCCTGTAAAGCACCTGAAAAGCGCTGCTCAAGCTACCCAAGTGTCAAAGCCCGAGTACTTTCACACTGGGGCAGTGCGCTTGAAGGACGGGGAAAAAAGTCCTAGAAGCAGCATCTTTGGGGTGGTGCGGGAGCGGTATATAGACCGCTCCCAAAATGCCCTGCCCAACACGGGTGCTATTAACTCATTCTTTGGCCGCTAGCTATGGTTAAAAGTGCCCTGCTATCGGCCGGAAAAGCATCGCTATAACAGTGGTAAAGCTTGTAAAACAAGCACGCTTTGCTACTAACGCCCGTACCTCCCCATTGTGAAAGGGCTCTTATATTCGATTGTGTTCCCATCTTAACTGTGGGCATGTTAAGCCCACTAGTGTATTCTTCTGGGATAAGGTGCTGCTGGTTACCGCATAAAACACAAGGCGAGGCGCACGATTGTGTTACAGGTTGGCAACAAGAATCTGTTTGCCCTTTTTAAAAATGGGGCTAAGCACCGCCTTACATCACATAATTTCCTATTTGGAAATAACGCAATGCTAACAGGCGGCAATGACCATCGATGCTATGCTAACAGGCGGAGATGCCCAGGAGTCCATGGGCATTGCCGCCTCTTAGCATTGCGTTATTTCCAAACAGAAAATGACGCGATGCAAGGCAATGTTAAGCGCCATTTTTAAAAATGCCGCGGCGCCCTTAACAGAAAGAAAAAAGACTACACCATGGAAACCAGGTACACGAAGCTAAAAAAAAAAAAAAAAACGTCCAATGTTGTTTTACCTTGATGTATTGAAGCGGATGATGCAAAGATGCAAATGTGGGTGGAACTCACTTTAAGTACAAATACCATAGGAGGTCGTCTGCTCTGCACCATATCTAAAACATGTTGAACACATCTAGCATTCTTTTCATTGGATGTAAGGCATTCTGTGATTGGAAAAGGGGAGATCGAGACCTCATCAGTCATTCGCATCTCCTCCAATCACAAAATGCCTTGCGTTCATTGAAAAGAATGCACATGTTTTCAGAACGTACTCATGCTCCAAATGTAAATTTCAGTGCTGGACATCCGCCACTGACTGTACTGTAGGAGGGGGGGTAAATGAAAGTAGCCATGGCCACACATTGCTTCACTTCAATAATGCTGATTTATTTTTACAATGAAAATGGCCAAAAATAGTTTTTGTTCAGCTTGAAGTAGTTTATCAAGTATAAAACAGTATAAACTATTCTAGTATACAAAACAGAACACATTTACAGGTTTAATATTTTAACTGACCTTCATTTCACAGGTTAAAACTACTAAGTATTAAGGCTTATTAGGAAAATACTAACTGCATTTGATTATTACTATGCATAAATCATGATTGTGGGAACACTGATAAAAGTCAACCATCATAAGTAAAGGGTGACCTTAGAGGAAAAAAGTTATGCATTTAGCGGCTTACAAGTTAGCAGCCAAAAGTACACTTTAGATCATCTGTTTTGCATTTGGCTTAAATAAACACTTGTTCTTTTAGTCCTCTCCTGTTTTAATCATTTTTTTTACTTGAACAAGCGTGAGATTTCGCTAAGTGAAATGAAGTGCAAAGGTATGTCCATATATGTAAACATACGTCCTAGTTCACACGGGAGTCATGCTGTGCTCATGGATTTTACTGCCACTAACTGGCTAATAAACAGCAACCATTCGGTAACTGTGCAATGTACGACTGGAAGGCACATGGATCTTTTCTATGTATTTTTTAAATTAAACATGTGTAATGTCTTTCAGTACAAATCACCCACATGGACGCAGAGCCCAGTACCACGTGAAGAGCCACTTGTTTATCTTTTTGGGCTGTTATGGAGCTGATTGCAGGAAGCTATATAAGTTAAAGGAGATGTTGTGGCTGTAAAGACTCACCCACACATTCCAGTTTGACAGGTACACCAGGATGGGTGCACAGCCCAGTTTGGCACAGCCCAGTTTGACAGGTACACCAGGATGGGTGCACAGCCCAGTTTGACAGGTACACCAGGATGGGTGCACAGCCCAGTTTAGCACAGCCCAGTTTGACAGGTACACCAGGATGGGTGCACAGCCCAGTTTGGCACAGCCCAGTTTGACAGGTACACCAGGATGGGTGCACAGCCCAGTTTGACAGGTACACCAGGATGGGTGCACAGCCCAGTTTAGCACAGCCCAGTTTGACAGGTACACCAGGATGGGTGCACAGCCCAGTTTGGCACAGCCCAGTTTGACAGGTACACCAGGATGGGTGCACAGCCCAGTTTGGCACAGCCCAGTTTGACAGGTACACCAGGATGGGTGCACAGCTCAGTTTGGCACAGGCCAGTTTGACAGGTACACCATGATGGGTGCACAGCCCAGTTTGGCACAGCCCAGTTTGACAGGTACACCAGGATGGATGCACAGCTCAGTTTGGCACAGGCCAGTTTGACAGGTACACCAGGATGGGTGCACAGCCCAGTTTGGCACAGCCCAGTTTGACAGGTACACCAGGATGGGTGCACCCATCCATACTTGCCAAACTTGTCAAACTTTCAGATAGAATATGTAGTGAGCTATCAAATTCTGTTTTCTGTTTATATCTCACTGAAATTTCTCTTCAAACAAGGGAAGTAGAAAAATCTCCCCAATGTAAGGGGAAGTGCACTTTTAGGCTAGCCATAGAGAGAATTTCCATGGTTGCAGTAAAGAAATTTGTTTGCTTCCCCCATCAATACAGACAGTGTTGACAGGGGAATCCCTCCCGTAGCCATTGTGTTAAATAGTGTGGGGGGGGGGGGGAGCCATCCCTGCTCGGGAAGACAGTGATTATTGCTAGTGGCTATAACACCCGCTACCAATAATCGCATCTAAAATTGTACACAAGTTGATCAATCTGTACATTCAGCTTTAGACAACTGTCACCAGAACAGGGGTCCCTTGTTTTCTCTCATCTTCCATGCCAGGGACAATAGTGGTTTTGTATTTCCTATCACATCCTAGACAATGGTCACCAGGACAAAAGCGAAAATGAATGTGCCCAGCAGGGACACAGACAGCAACTAACACTAGACAGAAGCTTATAGCCTTGTTCACATAGGCTCCCACTTGCGCTTGTAAAAGGCCTCATGCACACAGGTGCTGTCAGGTGTTCGACATGCATTGCCGGTGTATGAGAAACCTCATAAATTGCCCGTTCTATTTTTTCATAAATGGGAAATGTCTTTTTAGATATTGTTGGTCTCTTAGTACCTTGATGGGCATGGCGAGACAGATGAGAATCATGTGCGACTATACTGAGGCTTTTGCACACATCGGAAGTGAGTATATCTGTATTGGCAAGCATATTGCGTGAAGCCATAGCATCAGGTGTATGGGAGCCTGGGGGTGAGAAGTCTTCCATGGCCTAGTCTTCTATGTCTACCATTTCTAACAGAGGAAGTTCCACTTCTAACTCAGCTAGAAAAGGTGGAAGTGGAGAAGAAGCCTAGCACGTTAGGGCTCTGGACAGAGATGGCTTGTAAGGCTGTTGTCCTAGAAATTCAGACATAGTTGTAAAGAAATCTCCCTTGGTCAAGTAGGCCGCTGGTTGTGTGCCTGAACTATAATCAGATGCAAAGACCAGTGTTAAAATAGGGTTCTGCTTCAGTGCAATGTCACTCAGAACAGTTTGAGTGCTTTGCAGCCCATTGATACAACGAATGTATCCCTGAGCTTTTGCACCTGGTTTCTGCCATTGCTATCAGTGAGGGTATTTCCCTGTGGGGTACTCATGAAGCAGGGTGCAGAATTGGGGTAAGCTCTTTTGGCCATACTTCTTCTGTATATCACAGGCAAGCACTCAGTTCTGCACTCCTGTGACCCATATTCACTCAGCTGGTCCAGACTCTGGAGGGATCCTAACTTTAATGTCAGGATCTACCCAGATGCCTGACAGGCAGCTGGCTCAGCCTTTCAGTGTGCCACTGAGAGCCTGGGCCAGCCGCTCCCTCCCCCTGCACAGCCCAGTGCTCCAGTGAGCGCTGGAGGGGCAGAGCAGTGAGCCAGTGACTGACAGTCACCAGCTCTCTGCTCAATGAAGACAGAGAACTGAGTGATCAGTGGTCTTTGATCGCTCAGTTCTCGGTCTTAGAGACAATGGGGTACAGATGCAGCATCACAACATGGCTGCATCCACCTAGGTCAGTATGTGGTTTGCTATTTTGAAATCATTATTTTCTTTTAAGTCTCATACTTGCTATGAGGATACAATAATGGACTGATAACAGAATGACCTGTCTTACCTTTCCACATTGCTGATCCCCATATGGGTCCAGGCTTCAGGATCTGGGAACCATAGGAAGGGACCGCATTCCTGTACTTGTATAGCTCCCTGCATTTAATTGCACACATTGTTCTCAGTTCTGAGGTGAGTGCCCAAGCAGAATCTAGTGCCTGAAAACCATTACAGTCTGCCCCTACAGCGTGGGGTCAAGGTACAGTTCCCAAGGTATTACCGAAGTTGTACCAATCTGGATGCATTGCTTCTATTGTTAAAGCAGAAAGCAGTGATGAGCTTATGTTGATTGAATAATTTAAAGTAATTAAGAACTAGTTAAGCATTGAAGCTTCTCCATAAGAAAAAAAGAGGTCAACCATCTACAGGACACTGAGGTCTCATGGGGTGGGGCAGAATTACAGAGGTATGCCCAAGGGGGCATGTTCAAATGCTTTGCCAGCATTTGATCACCTGAAGGGAGCAGCCTATAACTTAGGGTCTATCTTGCCTGTGTCTTGTACTGTACAAGACAAGAATTTTTCAAGTTATTATGGGTGATCAGAAACAGACAGGAAATTGTTCGGTAATTTGTAGAAGCCTTTAAAGAAACCCTGTGCTGAAAGAAAGTTAGGGGCTACCATTTCTGACCAGTTAATGAAAATGCTACTTGCCTGACTGTCTCTGACCTCAGTATTTCAGAGCCCATATCTAAAAATATGCACGCAGTAAGTTAAAGTAGCAATAAACCATTAAAGTAAAACTTCCCTTGAGTTCCACTGAAATAGTATATATATATATATATATATATATATATATATATATATATATATATATATATATATATATATATTGTATATACTATACAGTATATGCCTCAAATCCCCATTTTTCAATGCCTTTCTTTAGACCTTCCTGTGTTCCTCCATCAATCTTCCCTTTCCTGTGCACAGATGTGTCCAGCCATCACATGGGCAATAGGGGCCATTTGTGCTGTTACAAGATACAGGACGATGGCGCTAAATGTACCCAGCGCATGTGCAATACTGGCCTTTCTTTCTGGCGCTGTCCAGCTGATGCATGTGCAATACTACCCTTAGGCAGCAATGGCAGCCTACATATTTTCACAGCACAGCAGGTCCCCTTTCGGATAGTCACTATTGCATACAAAATTTATAGAAACACTTACCCATGTTCAAGCTGCCGACATATGACAGAGGCATCATTATCATCCCACTGGCTGCTGCATATGGTTCCCCAGGCACCATTCACATAGACTTCCACTACGTTTCCCTCTGACTCACTTTTCTGGTTCCCTCGTAGACGCACTGACCCTGTTAATTGTTAAAAATGCATTTAGATGATGTAGTATGGCTAAATAAATGGCATCCCACTGAGTTTAGAAATGTATGTATTCCCCTAAAGCTGACAATCTGCTTGAGGGTAAAGGATCTATTCACATCACAGTTACCTTAGGGCACAACCATAAATTGTAAGGTCATCAGAAATATTTGAGAAGGAATGTTTTCTAAATGTAAGGATGTAATAGATTACACTGAGTGCATACTATATCTAGGTCTGATATAATTAAATACAAAGGCTTTGTTAGCATTGCAAAATATATTTTTCTCTTTATAATACTGCACAAAAAGTTCTAGCTGAAGTTTAGGCTTTGTGAATAAGCAGGGGAGGCCTGTCAGCCAGACGATAGACGAAGATAGACGCTCAGTACAGTATCTAGAGGCTGAAGCCACCTGCAGATAATGGGATACACACCATTACACATACAGTATCTCACAAAAGTGAGTACACCCCTCACATTTTTGTAAATATTTTATTCTATCTTTTCATGTGACAACACTGAAGAAATGACACTTTGCTACAATGTAAAGTAGTGAGTGTACAGCTTGTATAACAGTGTAAATTTGCTGTCCCCTCAAAATAACTCAACACACAGCCATTAATGTCTAAACCGCTGGCAACAAAAGTGAGTACACCCCTAAGTGAAAATGTCCAAATTTGTCCCAAAGTTTCAATATTTCATGTGGTCACCATTATTTTCCAGCACTGCCTTAACCCTCTTGGGCATGGAGTTCACCAGAGCTTCACAGGTTGCCACTGGAGTCCTCATCCACTCCTCCAAGATGACATCATGGAGCTGGTGGATGTTAGAGACCTTGCGCTCCTCCACCTTCCGTTTGATGATGCCTCACAGAAGCTCAATAGGGTTTAGGTCTGGAGACATGCTTGGCCAGTCCATCACCTTTACCCTCAGCTTCTTATGTATCGCTATACTGTATGTCAAAGTATAGGAGGGGTGGTTTGTTCTGGGGGGTGTGTACTAATGGAGGGGGGTGGTTTAGTCCTGGGGGGTCTATACTAATGTAGGGGGGGTGGTTTGTCCTGGGGGGTCTATACTAATGTAGGGGGGTGGTTTGTCCTGGGGGGGTCTGTACTAATGTAGGGGGGTGGTTTGTCCTGGGGGGATCTGTACTAATGGAGGGGGGGTTTGTCCTGGGGGGGTCTGTACTAATGTAGGGCAGGTAGTTTGGCCGGGGGGTCTGTACTAATGGAGGGGGGTGGTTTGTCGGGGGGTCTGTACTAATAGAGGGGGGTGGTTTGTTCTGGGGGAGTCTGTACTAATAGAGGGGGGTGGTTTGTCCGGGGGGTCTGTACTAATGGAGGGGGGTTTGTCCTAGGGGTCTGTACTAATAGGGGGGTGGTTTGTTCTGGGGGGGTCTGTACTATTGGAGGGGGGTCTTTACTAATGGAGGGGGGTGGTTTGTTCTGGGGGGTCTGTATTAATGGAGGGGGGTGGTTTGTTCTGGGGGGTCTGTACTAATGGAAGGGGGTGGTTTGTTCTGGGGGGGTCTGTACTAATGGAGGAGGGGTGGTTTGTTCTGGGGTTTCTGTACTAATGGAGGGGGTGGTTTGTTCTGGGGGTCTGTACTAATGGAGGGGGGTGGTTTGTTCTGGGGGGTCTGTATTAATGGAGGGGGGTGGTTTGTTCTGGGGGTCTGTACTAATTGAGGGGGGTGGCTTGTTCTGGGGGGTCTGTACCAATGGAGGAGGGGTGGTTCTGTACTAATGGAGGGGGGTGGTTTGTCCTGAGGGGGGCCTATACTGATAGGAGGTCTGTACTAGGGAGCGGTGCACTATGTTTCTTCCCCCGCCTTCATATCAGCAAGGGAAGAAAAAAAAGAAGCAAAGAAGAGGATTGTGGGACATGTAGTCCCGAGGACTGGCAGCCCCACTGTAACACGGAAACTGCAGCCCACACAGCATGCTCAGCTGAATGGGAGAGAGAGCCAGGAGCCCGGGAAAGCTTTCAGGGAAGTACACCCAGGACTCCAGAGGGAGAGGACAATGCTGAGGGATAGGGATGAGCCGAACACCCCCCGGTTCGGTTCGCACCAGAACCCGCGAACGGACCGAAAGTTCGCACGAACGTTAGAACCCCATTGACGTCTATGGGACTCGAACGTTCGAAATCAAAAGTGCTCATTTTAAAGGCTAATTTGCATGGTATTGTCCTAAAAAGGGTTTGGGGACCCGGGTCCTACCCCAGGGGACATGTATCAATGCAAAAAAAACTTTTAAAAACGGCCGTTTTTTCGGGAGCAGTGATTTTAATGATGCTTAAAGTAAAAAAAAAAAAGTGAAATATTCCTTTAAATATCGTACCTGGGGGGTGTCTATAGTATGCCTGTAAAGTGACGCGTGTTTCCCATGTTTAGAACAGTCCCTGCACCAAATGTCATTTTTAAAGGAAAAAATCTCATTTAAAACTGCTTGCGGGTTTAATGTCATGTCGGGTCATGGCAATATGGATGAAAATCAGTGAGACAAACGGCATGGGTACCCCCCAGTCCATTACCAGGCCCTTTGGGTCTTGTATGGATATTAAGGGGAACCCCGCACCCAAATTAAAATAAGGAAAGGTGTGGGGCCACCAGGCCCCATATACTCTGAACAGCAGTATACAGGCGGTGCAAACAAGACAGGGACTGTAGGTTTGTTGTTAAGTAGAATCTGTTTGTAATTTTGAACATTTTTAACGTGTTTAGCTCCAGCCAAAAAATCTTTTCTAAGCTTTTTGGAAAACATAGGGAAGGGTTATCACCCCTGTGACATTTGTTTTGCTGTCTTTCCTCCTCTTCAGAAGATTTCACCTCACTTTTTTGTCCCAATGAAAAATGTTTTTTGAAAATTTGGGTTTTTTTGTGGAACAAGGATTGGAAAGCATCAGTGGAAAGGAGAAATTGTTTTCCCATATTAACTCTTACAGGAGAGAATTTCCCTTCCTAGGGGTAGATTTCATCTCACTTCCTGTTGTCTCCTTCCGTTTGCAAGTAGGAGTCGTTTGTAAGTTAGATGT
The DNA here is from genome assembly GCF_042186555.1 of Aquarana catesbeiana. NCBI lineage: Eukaryota > Metazoa > Chordata > Amphibia > Anura > Ranidae > Aquarana > Aquarana catesbeiana. Next base: position 682,395,303 of record NC_133324.1, read on the forward strand.
TTGAAAGTAGGGTCCTGCCCTATATACTCAGCAGAAATTTGGGCCTTAGGTGTTGCTGTGGCCACAACACTGTAAGCCCTCACAGGGCCCTGCTGTGAAATATTAGATCAAGAATTGTAATTACATGCCCCTGTTGAACAGGAGCTGAAAAATTAGGCCTTAGGCACTGGTGCTGGTGCCACAACACTGCAACCCCTCACAGACACTCTAGTTGGAACGCAGGAACGAGCCCTGCTGCAAAGTATTGCTTCAAAAATTGTAATTACACGCCCCTGTTAGACAGGGGCAGAAAAATTGGGCCTTAGGCACTGGTGCTGGTGCCACAACACTGCAACCCCTCACAGACACTCTAGTTGGAACGCAGGAACGAGCCCTGCTGCAAAGTATTGCATCAAAAATTGTAATTACACGCCCCTGTTAGACAGGGGCAGAAAAATTGGGCCTTAGGCACTGGTGCTGGTGCCACAACACTGCAACCCCTCACAGACACTCTAGTTGGAACGCAGGAACGAGCCCTGCTGCAAAGTATTGCATCAAAAATTGTAATTACACGTCCCTGTTAGACAGGGGCAGAAAAATTGGGCCTTAGGCACTGGTGCTGGTGCCACAACACTGCAACCCCTCACAGACACTCTAGTTGGAATGCAGGAACGAGCCCTGCTGCAAAGTATTACATCAAAAATTGTAATTACACGCCCCTGTTAAACAGGGGCTGAAAAATTGTGCCTTAGGCACTGGTGGTGGCGCCCAGAACCAAAAATGTTCTTACAAGCTATCAGCGTGATGATTGAGGAGGAAGAGGATAATTACTCAGGGATAGTCACTCAGCATCAGCATAGGCAGTCTTTGAAGGGATCTGAGATTTCAAAAAAAATTATTCGGTTACATCAGCATCAGGTGCTTGGTAGCTGGTGGTGATCCAAGACTCATTCATTTTTATGAAGGTCAGCCGATCGACCGAGTCGGTGGACAGACGTACCCTGTGATCAGTTACCACGCCTCCAGCAGCACTGAATGTGCGTTCCGAAAGAACGCTGGATGCAGGACAGGCCAGTAGCTCAATTGCATACTGTGCAAGCTCTGGCCAGTGATCCATCCTCAAGACCCAGTAACCCAGAGGATTTTCGGTGGGAAAGGTGTCCAAGTCTGATCTTGCCCCTAGGTATTCCTGCACCATGTAAAACAGACGCTGGCGATGGTTGCTGGAACCGATCATACCTTGGGGCTGCGGACCAAAAAATTGTTTGAACGCATCGGTCAGACGGCCACCTTCTCCACCGCTCCTTCTTTGACTGACTGAAGCCTCAGCAACACGTTGTCCAGAAACAGGAGTTTGTAACCTCCCAGTCTCTGGGAACGCGTTGCACAGACCTTTCTGCAAGGCCTCCCGAAGATGTTTCATCCTCTGCTCCCTCTGCGATGGCAAGATAAGGTCCGCAACCTTACCCTTGTAACGTGGATCAAGGAGGGTTGCCAGCCAGTATTGGTCCTTCTCCTTGATACCACGAATACGAGGATCCTTACGCAGGCTTTGCAGGATCAGGGAGGCCATGCAGCGTAGGTTTGCTGAGGCATTCGGTCCGGAGTCCTCTGGGTCACTAAGAACGACATGGTCCGCAGCCACCTCCTCCCAGCCACGTACAAGTCCATGTGTTTCTTGGAACTGATCCCTTAAAGACTGCTGCTGATGCTGAGTGCCGGGCTCCACCTCCATACTGACACAATCTTCCTCCTCCTCCTCTTCCTCCTCGTCCTCTTCCTGTGTGATCGGCGGGCACGCAGGAACACTGTCTGGATAAAGGGGGCCTTGAGAGCTAAGGAAGTCCTCCTCTTCCTGCCTCTGTTCTGCCTCAAGTGCCCTGTCCATTATTCCACGCAGCGTGTGCTCCAACAGGTGGACAAGGGGGACAGTGTCACTGATGCATGCACTGTCACTGCTCACCATCCTCGTGGCCTCCTCGAATGGTGACAGGACAGTGCATGCATCCCTGATCATGGCCCACTGGCGTGGGGAAAAAAAACCAAGCTCCCCTGACCCTGTCCTGGTGCCATAGTCGCACAGGTACTCATTGATGGCCCTCTGCTGCGTGTGCAGCCGCTGCAGCATGGCCAACGTTGGGTTCCACCTGGTGGGCATGTCACAGATTAGGCGGTTCTTGGGCAGGTTAAACTCCTTTTGGAGGTCCGTCAGCCGAGCACTGGCATTATATGACCGGCGGAAATGCACACAGACTTTCCTGGCCTGCCTCAGGACATCCTGTAAGCCCGGGTACCTGCCCAAGAACCGCTGCACCACCAAGTTAAGGATGTGAGCCAAACAGGGCACATGGGTCATTTGTCCCTGTCGGAGGGCAGAGAGGAGGTTGGTGCCATTGTCGCAAACCACCATTCCTGCCTTAAGTTGGCGTGGCGTCAACCACCTCTGAACCTGCCCCTGCAGAGCTGACAGAACCTCTGCCCCAGTGTGGCTCCTGTCCCCCAAGCACACCAGCTCAAGCACCGCATGGCATCTTTTGGCCTGCGTACTTGCGTAGCCCCTTGAACGCCTACGGAGCACCGCTGGTTCCGAGGAAGAGGCCATGGAGGAAGAAGAAGAGGAGGGGGTGGAGGAGAGAGGTGTGTCACAATCAGCATTTTGGAGGCGTGGTGGCGGAACAACCTCCAACACTACTGCACCTTGTCCTGCATCCTTCCCAGCTGCCAGCAGAGTCACCCAATGCGCCGTGAAACTTAGGTAACGTCTCTGTCCATGCCTGCTGGACCATGAGTCAGCGGTAATATGCACCTTACCGCTGACCGCCCTGTCCAGCGAGGCATGGACATTGCCTTCCACATGCCGGTAGAGAGCCGGAATCGCCTTCCGTGAGAAAAAGTGGCGTTTGGGTACCTGCCACTGAGGAACCGCACATTCCACAAACTCACGGAAGGGGGCAGAGTCTACCAACTGAAAAGGCAGCAGTTGAAGTGCTAGCAATTTTGCCAAGCTAGCATTCAACCGCTGGGCATGTGGATGGCTGGGAGCAAACTTCTTTCGGCGGTGCAGCAGCTGGGGCAGGGAAATTTGCCTGGTACAATCTGACGTCGGTGTACCAAAAGCAGATTGCCCACAAGTACTTGGCTGTGACACACCTAATTCTACACCTTCATTCCTCTCACTGCAGGTCTCAGAGAGGACTGAAGGTCTAGTGGGGTTGGAAATCTCAGCTGATGAGGAGCAAGGAGAGATCCTCTTTGTTCTTTGGTGTGGGTCTTTTAGATACGCTTGCCAACGAACTGCATGGCAGGTCAACATATGTCTGGTCAAGCATGTGGTACCCAAGCGGGAGATGTTTTGGCCACGCGAGATACGCTTGAGACATATGTTGCAAATAGCAGCGGTGCGATCTGATGCACTCGTCTCAAAAAAGGCCCACACCAAAGAACTTTTTGAATAACGCGCAGAGACTGCAGCGCCCTGCACATGTGGAGCTTTGGGGTGTGATGCAGTCAATGTGCTGCCCTTAGGCTGGCCCCTGGAGGGCATCCTGCCTCGTTGGTGATGTGCCGCCGCCTCCTCCTCCTCCTCCTCCTCCTCTCTCCTATCAGGCACCCACGTTGAGTCAGTGACCTCATCATCCCCTCCCTCCTCATCACTGGAGCAAACCTGGCAGTATGCTGCAGCAGGGGGAGCATGACTGCCAGATTGCTGTCCTTCTTGGGCACCCCCTCTGTCCGTGCTCATGTTACTGCCTTCATCGAGCTCAGTATCGTCATCAGAGCCTTCCAAACGCTGGGCATCCTCCTGGAGCATGTACCCAACACTGTGGTCAAACAGTTCGAGGGAATCCTCATGAGGACATGGTGGAGCTAGGGAAGGAGTCACTGATGACATTGAGCTGAGGGAAGAGGCCGCTGCTTTGCCAGACAAAGCACCCTGGGCATGGGTGAGAGAGGATGAGGAGGATGAGGACAGCTTGGTCATCCACTCGACCAAGTCTTCCGCATGTTGCGGCTCAACACGGCCAGCTGCCGAAAAAAAGGCCAAGCGTGTCCCATGGCCACGTGCTGATGAGGATGCACCGTCTCCACGACCAGCACTAGACACAGAGCCTGCTTGCCCTCTCTTATTGGCTTGTGACTGTCTGCCTCTCCTTCTTGGCCTTCCAGACATACTAATGGCCTGTAGCTGCACTAAGCTGGGATAGAACACCTGTAATTTTCTTCAGGTAGCTTTATATACTGTAACCAGACAAGCCTGCCTGTCAGTAGGAAGATAACAGGAACGGATCTAGCTGAACACTGTGAGCAGGACGCACTGTACTAAATGTAAATAGTCTAGCTGCCTGACCGTGGTACTAATAGGATCAGATAGAACACCTGTAATTTTCTTCAGGTAGCTTTATATACTGTAACCAGACAAGCCTGCCTGTCAGTAGGAAGATAACAGGAACGGATCTAGCTGTACACTGTGAGCAGGACGCACTGTACTAAATGTAAATAGTCTAGCTGCCTGACCGTGGTACTAATAGGATCAAATAGAACACCTGTAATTTTCTTCAGGTAGCTTTATATACTGTAACCAGACAAGCCTGCCTGTCAGTAGGAAGATAACAGGAACGGATCTAGCTGAACACTGTGAGCAGGACGCACTGTACTAAATGTAAATAGTCTAGCTGCCTGACCGTGGTACTAATAGGATCAAATAGAACACCTGTAATTTTCTTCAGGTAGCTTTATATACTGTAACCAGACAAGCCTGCCTGTCAGTAGGAAGATAACAGGAACGGATCTAGCTGAACACTGTGAGCAGGACGCACTGCACTAAATGTAAATAGTCTAGAAGATAACAGGAACGGATCTAGCTGAACACTGTGAGCAGGACGCACTGCACTAAATGTAAATAGTCTAGAAGATAACAGGAACGGATCTAGCTGAACACTGTGAGCAGGACGCACTGCACTAAATGTAAATAGTCTAGAAGATAACAGGAACGGATCTAGCTGAACACTGTGAGCAGGACGCACTGCACTAAATGTAAATAGTCTAGAAGATAACAGGAACGGATCTAGCTGAACACTGTGAGCAGGACGCACTGCACTAAATGTAAATAGCAGGAACGGATCTAGCTGAACACTGTGAGCAGGACGCACTGCACTAAATGTAAATAGTCTAGAAGATAACAGGAACGGATCTAGCTGAACACTGTGAGCAGGACGCACTGCACTAAATGTAAATAGCAGGAACGGCTCTAGCTGAACACTGTGAGCAGGACGCACTGCACTAAATGTAAATAGTCTAGAAGATAACAGGAACGGATCTAGCTGAACACTGTGAGCAGGACGCACTGCACTAAATGTAAATAGTCTAGAAGATAACAGGAACGGATCTAGCTGAACACTGTGAGCAGGACGCACTGCACTAAATGTAAATAGTCTAGAAGATAACAGGAACGGATCTAGCTGAACACTGTGAGCAGGACGCACTGCACTAAATGTAAATAGCAGGAACGGATCTAGCTGAACACTGTGAGCAGGACGCACTGCACTAAATGTAAATAGTCTAGAAGATAACAGGAACGGATCTAGCTGAACACTGTGAGCAGGACGCACTGCACTAAATGTAAATAGCAGGAACGGCTCTAGCTGAACACTGTGAGCAGGACGCACTGCACTAAATGTAAATAGCAGGAACGGATCTAGCTGAACACTGTGAGCAGGACGCACTGCACTAAATGTAAATAACAGGAACGGATCTAGCTGAACACTGTGAGCAGGACGCACTGCACTAAATGTAAATAGCAGGAACGGATCTAGCTGAACACTGTGAGCAGGACGCACTGCACTAAATGTAAATAGCAGGAACGGATCTAGCTGAACACTGTGAGCAGGACGCACTGCACTAAATGTAAATTGCAGGAACGGATCTAGCTGAACACTGTGAGCAGGACGCACTGCACTAAATGTAAATAGTCTAGAAGATAACAGGAACGGATCTAGCTGAACACTGTGAGCAGGATGCACTGCACTAAATGTAAATAGCAGGAACGGATCTAGCTGAACACTGTGAGCAGGACGCACTGCATTAAATGTAAATAGTCTAGATAGAAGATAACAGGAACGGATCTAGCTAAACTGAATACAGTGTATATATATATATGCAACACCTGGGATGCATATATATACACAATACACTGTAAGTGCAGCTAACTGACTGACTGTTCTGCCTAATCTATCTAACTCAAATCAAATGACACTGTCTCTCTCTCTCTCTATCTCTCAGCACACCGGAACACACACTACACAGGGCCGCCGTGCAGGCGGCCTTATATAGTGTGGGGTGTGTACTAAATCCCCTGAGCCATAATTGGCCAAAGCCACCCTGGCTTTGGCCAATTACAGCTCTCTCTACTGACGGCGCTGTGATTGGCCAAGCATGCGGGTCATAGTGCATGCTTGGCCAATCATCAGCCAGCAATGCACTGCGATGCCGCAGTGAATTATGGGCCATGACGCGCCACACGAATTTAGCGCGAACGGCCCATATCGTTCGCAATTCGGCGAACGGGCGAACAGCCGATGTTCGAGTCGAACATGGGTTCGACTCGAACACGAAGCTCATCCCTACTGAGGGAACACCATCAGAGAGAGAACCCCACTGCCCTGCGCCACCAGAGGGAAAGCCACACAGCCTGGTGCCATCCCTGGCGGAGAAAGGAATGGAGTCATTGCCAGAATACAGATCTGGGCTCTACCCAATGGAGTCGCCACGGGCAATTCAAAGTGAGCAGACTCCTGATCAGAGGAACCGTTGTTGCTGTATCGCTGGGTCAGGTGAGAGGGCCGATCGGCCATTATCTACTAACGTTCATAAGAACTGCAGTCTCTGACCATCTCTTGTGCTATGTCTGCAGTCTCTGACCATCTCTTTTATTATGTCTGCAGTCTCTGACCATCTCTTGTATCATGTCTGCAATCTCTGACCATCTCCTGTACTATGTCTGCAGTCTCTGACCATCTCTTGTATCATGTCTGCAGTCTCTGACCATCTTCTGTAGTATGTCTGCAGTCTCTGACCATCTCCTCTATTATATCTCCAGTCTCTGACCGTCTCCTCTAGTATGTCTGCAGTCTCTGACCATCTCTTGTAACATGTCTCCAGTCTCTGACCATCTCTTGTATCATGTCTCCAGTCTCTGACCATCTCCTGTACTATGCCTGGGAGCTCTTTCTAACAGATTCTCTAACAGAAGCCCTCTCTGTGTGCATCAGAGAGACTCCCCTCCAGGTCTCATTAGTGTACGCTCTTCCTGTATTTGCTTTATTGTTAAGAGATCATGGGAGGATCCTAGGGTAACAAAGACTTCTTAGGGGAGCATCTCTGTGTTTGAGTCATTGCCATAGAAACATTTGTAAAGGGGAGGAGTTGGTAAGATGACCACGCCCACGTGGGGTCGCCAGAAATATTTCTGCACCCAGGCATCTGTGACCCTAGGATCGGCCCTGCTGGGCGGGCGTCATATGACGTCCTGGGCTTCCCGGCCGTCTGCACGCGCGCGCCTCTGCTCCGTCACGCAATTGCCCGTTAACAGTGCAGGACCGTGGAGCTGTGTGTTTAATCACACAGCTCCATGTCCTGTCAGGTGAGAGGAGACCAATCATGTGTTCCCAGTACAGAGGAACACTGATCGGTCTCCTCCTCTTGTGAGTCCCCTCCCCCTACAGTTAGAATCACTCCCTAGGTAACACAACTAACCCCTAGATCGCCCCCTAGTGTTAACATCTTCCCTGCCAGTGCCATTTATACAGTAATCAATGCATTTGTATAGCACTGATCGCTGTATAAATGTGAATGGTCCCAAAATGGTGTCAAAAGTGTCCGATGTGTCTGCCACAATGTCGCAGTAATGATAAAAATCGCAGATCGCCGCCATTACTGGTGAAAGATTAAAAAACAAAAATGCCATAAAACTATCCCTATTTTGTAGATACTATAACTTTTGCGCAAACCAATCAATATACGCTTATTGCGATTTTTGTTTACCAAAAATATGTAGAAGGATTTCATAGGTTGGACCTGATGGACTTGTGTCTTTTTTCAACCTCACATACTATGTAACTATGTAATACATATCGGCCTAAACTGAGGGAAAAATTTGTTTTTAAAAAAAAAAATTGGGATTTTTATTATAGCAAAAAGTAAAAAATATTGTGTTTTTTTCAAACTTGTCGCTCTTCTTTTGTTTATAGCACAAAAAATAAAAACAGAGATGATCAAATACCTCCAAAAGAAAGCTCTATTTGTGGGGGAAAAATGATAAAAATTTCATATGGATACAGTGTTGCATGACCGCGCAATTGTCATTCAAATTGCGACAGCGATGAAAACTGAAAATTGGCCTGGGCAGGAAGGGGGTGAAAATGCCCTGTACTGAAGTGGTTAAATGTACAGAATTCTACAAAGTTCATTGAGTGTATTTATGAATGATCACTTAAAGCGGAGTTCCGGCCACATCATTTTTTTTTTCTGGCATCCCATCATAATGCATTATTGACCAAAATAAAGTTTATATTTGTTTTCTATTGGATTCTTTTTATAAAGAAAATCCTCTTCCGGTCATTGCCATGATGATTGTGGGCATCTGAAGCCAAATCGCAACCTCTTTTTGGATTTGTGATGGAGAGGTGCATGCTGGGTAACCGCGGACCTGGAAGTGGCAGATTAGGAGCCACTACATAACAACAGGGTGTTTCTGGTGACTCCCCCCCCCCCCCCCAAATGTGTATTAATACTATGAAAGGACTGTAAATATGTAAAAATGTTTTTTAGAGTAGAACTCTGCTTTAAGCTGGCCATTCACGGCTCACATTTCATCCCTCAGTGCCACCCAGGGCCAAAATTCATGCCCTGGATGACCCTGTCATACTATTTGGCTCGTCAAACGCCAATAGAAAAATCGAGGAGCCAGGTGTAAAACTGTCGGCTGAACAGTTATTGCATCCGATAAAAAACAGTCAAATGTTCAAGTATGTAACTAGCCTTAGTAAAATATACAGTATGTTCACTTGACCTTCTAGATTTCTGAAGGACATCATTCTTTACAAGTGAGACACAAATATTAAGGCAAATCAAAAATCTGCATTTTTATTTTATTTTATCATCATTACTCTTTACATCTCTTTGTCAGATTTGCTTATGATAAGCGCACAGAAGTAACTTTAAATGTATTACTTTAAATGTCACTTTCTTTGCCTCCATCAGTAATCAGCCTAATAAAACAATGCGTTACCTCGCACAGAACGGTGCTTATAAATATTCATGTGTTGACTGTTTAAAAATGTTTAATCCATTCCTTGAATAAAGAAGTAACAACACGTTCAAATAAATCCTCCACTGCAGATTGCCTTAGGTGGCTTCAAATGTATTAATAGCTTTAATAATCAAGTTTTACAGTTATTTGAACACAACAGCTGTTTATCAGGAAATTGCATATTTTTGGATCAATAATAAGTCCGAAAATTGCCCTCAGAAATCTGGCAGCGCTTCACATATTTTTGTTGTTAGAAGGAAATGACCAAAGGTCTGAAACTGACAGAAAAACAAATCATTTGAAGTGTAGTACAGTTTATTGATTAAGTCATCTTTTATATCAAGCCATTGTAGAGAGCAGAAAGCCTTTCTATATCAATAGGACTATAAAAAATACATTAATGTTGCAGATTAATGTACCTCTATGTGGGTTTTTATATTTTTATCCCCTGCAACTTTTAGTTCTCACTTGTTGTTTTGTAAAGTTCATTGGAAGTGCATTTATATCATTCCGTGGTAAGTTTGATTTTTTTTTTTTTTGTTCTGGTTTATTCATTTTTGCAACAAACTCTGCTGATATATATGACTTAGATGCCATCATTCAATTAACAGAGCAGTAAGTTTGGGAATATCCCATCCTATTGAAAGTATGTGGCTGGTAATAGCTTTTGCAATTTAAAAGGATTTTCCACTTCCACAAAGTGAGAGACTCTCCCGCTTGTACCCCTATGAGGGTCGGCAGAATGCTGCACTGCTTGGGTTCCATCTGTTCTTAGTCATTTAAGTGGCAGCAGCTTTCTATGAGCTTCCGAGGACAGAGCTACTTTGTGCAAAAAAAAATGAAAGCCTCGGAGCCCTTGTTGAAATGACTTAGGAAAGCAGATTGTAGAAGTCTAGGTTTAAGGTGAAACTGCAGCACCACTTTAATATTGTATCAAAAACGTGTCTGAAAAGAAAAGTATTTTTCTTGCCTGAAACAAGTCAGACTAATCATTTTCCTAAAATGTGCAATAAAAATGTTAGCTAGTCTTATTCCATATGCACAGGGCTATAAAAACATAATAAACCTTTAATTCACAGTAAAAGCAACACGGTATATTACTATTCACGGTACAGCCTGCTAGAGTACTATAATAGTAATAAAAACACAAATCATAGAAGTTTGATATTGTTAGTTAAACCCTACTAACTGCTTCACTTTAAAAGAGCGCAGCTTCGTATGAGTCACTATAATAGGGCTGGCGCCTAAAGCGGCAGTAAACCATAGTTAAAGAAAAAAAAAATCCCCTGCAAGGCAATGTCATAATGTGCCAGTATGCATCATATACTAGCACATTATGAAAGACTTAACTTAAAGTGTTTGTTAGCCTAAAAAAAAAAATGGATCCTGTTCCCTTAAAGTATGAATAACAGCACAGTGCTGTGTAATTTGGCCCCCTGTATCACCTAAAAAACCTGGCTGATTCTGCCCTCCCCCCTGTAAACTGACCACAGTTTATTATGGCTGCTGAGCCCTGACACCATGGTCAGTTTACGTGCCTCCATCATCCGCAGCTATCTGCAGCTCTCCTGTGTCTCCCTCTGTCCTCCCCCACCCCTCCTCCCTGCCTGTCAGCTCTCACTAGCACCGATCTGCTACCCGCCCTGCGGCTACAAAACGATGTGATCTTTATACCATCCCCATTGTTAGATAACAACCTTTGTCCTAGTGTCTGTGCTTTATTAAAAAAAAGTCGATTTCTACCTGATTTCACAGCACCTCCCGGCGCTCACGTGACTCCCGGCTCTCTCCTCGCCTTTCCTGTGAAATCAGGTAGAAATCTGCTTTTTTTAATAAAGCACAGACAGTAGGACACAGGTTGTTATCTAACAATGGGGATGGTATAAAGATCAGATAGTGGCTTAACAAACACTTTAAAACGAAGCCCTCCAGAGTCGTGCTTTCACCGCTGAGAGGGCTTCCATCTTCACCCGGTCTTCCTTCCAAGTTTGCAGCCTCCAGCTACATGCCCGCAGCACGATGGTGTCACTCCCGCGTGCATGAGCATGCAAGCTTGCGGCACGGGCAGTATGCAGGACCTTTAGAGCCTATAAGCCAATGAGTTCACGGGCTGCATGCACACTGAATATCTCCTAAACAGTGCAAGCTTAGGAGATATTCACAGTACCTACAGATAAGCCTTACTACAGGCTTACCTGTAGGTAAAAAATGAAAAAGTGGGTTTACTATTACTTTAATCACTTTATCTAGGAAACCCTACAATGGCCATAAACAACCTGGTGCCACCTCTCATTTGACCTATCTTTAAATTCCTTGCTCCAACCCACTTATCACTTTGTTCTGTCAAATCTTTGACATCAGTCTTTTTTTGGGAAAAACAACAACTTTTTTTTTAAGACTTCATTCACACAAAAAAAGCATATTCAAGTGGTATTTAATTACGGATCTGAATTCAGTTGCATTGTTTTCCATGGAGCCATTCACACAGGTGCGTAAACTTAAGCTGCTTTTAGATGCGTAACACAGAATCCAAAAATCTGCATCTATGAGCATGTGCTTTACGCACTTACGCATACAAACGCATAAATTAAGTCTAATCAAAGGAGAAAAATAAATTATCATGAAAACAAGTTATGTACGCATATGCATCTTTACATGTTTAAACACATCTATTTTACTGATCATTATGCAGAACCTTTTCTCCTAGAAAACACATGTGTAATAACATCATTGCTGTTCACAAATGCTCTTCATCCAATCTGACAGAGCTTGAGATATTTTCCAAAGAAGAATGGGCAAAAATGTCACTCTCTAGATGTGCAAAGCTGGTAGAGACATCCCCAAAAAGACTTGCAGCTGTAATTGCAGTGAAAGGTGGTTCTACAAAGTAATGACATGGGGGACTGAATAGAAATGCACATCACAATTTTCAGATATTTATCTGTAAAAAAAATTGAAAACCATTTATCATTTTCCTTCCTCTTCACAATTATGTGTGTTGGTCTATCACATAAAATCCCAATACAATACATTTACGTTTTTGGTTGTAACATGACAAAATGTAGAAAATGTCAAGGGGTATGAATACTTTTTCAAGGCACTGTATATATCAAGAAACATGGACCAGGTTAAGGTGTAAGGTAGAAGGGGAAATGGTTGTAAAAGGAGGTGGGCATGAAGGAGGGCGGGAAGGTGACAGAAAGGTGGAATAGGGTATGAGCTTGTGCAACCTGGCTCACCTCCACCACATCTGGACCTTTCTGTCCGCTTAGCAAAAGCTCAGAGTGTGACCACTTGTCCTTTCATAGATTGAGTTTGAAGAGACTGAAAGGATGTAGTAGCAGTGAAGTAAATCCAGGAAGACCAAATAGATCTAAATTTCTCCTCTGTATTTTGAGAAAGGCGGTTAGGTCTTCCAAGTCCATAATTTCTTGAACTGATACACATGCTCTAGCAACATTAAGAAGATGTTTGTTAAGGCAGGCCATACATAATACATTTTATTTTCCTTCAACCAGTGGGTTGAATGAAAAAAAAAAATGAGCCGATTTCCCCATTCACACATTTAATGTGCATGGGGGAATCCTTTTTGCTGAGCTATTGTGATCTGCAGGCGAAGAGCCTTACCCATCTGCAGAATACAATGATCATTGTTGCCAACCATAGCCAGCAGCACTGATTGTTTGGGAAAAATCAGACGGGCTAGTTGTACACAAGTCAATCAATAGAAAACCAGCATTAGATCAGTGCTTGCCTGTCAGAATACAATAGGATAGTAGGAGAAATCCCCGCATCACACATTGCTTTTTTTTTCATTCAACCAGCAGGTATAATAATCTCAGCATGCATACTCAATATAACTTAACCAACCAAAATGGTGGTAGCTTGGCTATTCTTTTGTTCTATTAACTATTCCAAATTGCTACAATAGTAAAACTATATACATTATATGATTATCTCATTGTATGTTGTTTCCTTTTTTCCAAGAAAATCAAGCAAATTAAATTTGAAGATTTACGAGTAAGTCCCTGTTTGTATTGTATTTTTACCTGACTTATACATAAAGCATAAGCAATATCGCAGATGTTACCTGCCAACTGCATCCACGTCCCTGAACAGCTGCAATATAGTATCAGTACATTTTGTACAAAATTCATAGCTTTGAACTACCTAATATACTCACTTGGAGTAAATCCTGAGCAGCTTTGCCACACTAGCTGGTTTTTAGTCATTTGTTACTGATTAACTGCACCTCTAAAATGTGAATAAATACATATAAGATGTTGTTTTGGTGCTTTTACATATTGTAGTTTCCTGGGTAGTTTTATTGGGCTGTTAAGGCTTTATTTTTCCAGTTTTGGTATGAGTTGAGCCACATTTCTATCTGGAAACCCTAACAAAGAGGGCCATATCAAGTTTTACAAAGCACTGTCCAACTAGATTTTAGTGTTGCTTAGCCAACCAAACCATATTACTGGACCTCTCTGTGTTTTAACTGGCTTTATAAAGTTGAAAACCCCATATTTGTTTTCTATATTACTGTTTTCATTGTGTTTTCTAGTTTGTGCAGTGTTAACTTTTACACGTGTAGCCAGGTGCCGGCTACCATAGTATAATCCATTAGGGTAAAAAAGAAGTGCTCTGAACAAGCCTGCTCTCTTCTTCCCAGGATAGATCTGTGGGCATTTGAGCTGCCATGTTTGCGGCCTTGCAGGAGCCTGGGAGTCATCGCTGTCCTCACCTGTGAGTGATCTCACCGCTGAGCAGCATCATAGGACCTTTAGCCCTGTGGCGGGCGACTGAGGGACCGTGCCGAGGGTTCCCACACTGACCGCTGAATCTACATTCATGGCACAGCCATCCTTACCTTGGCTGGGGTAAAGACTCTGTATTGCTGCCTGTGTGTGCAGACTGGGCTAATGCCCAAGCCCCCTTCTTGTCAGCAACACATGGACACTGCATGCATACATCATAATCCAGATTTCAGAGGGATTTGCCCCTTTTACCATACCAACTATTTACCTGCTGACTGATTTCCCTTTCCTACATCTCCTGTTCCTACATTCTGAGTTCCATCGTGCCAGTGAAGACTGTGTTCAGGCCTGACACTTGGACTACCTTTATCCCATCAGCTGAAGGGCGTGATCTGGCTCAAATACTGCCTAAATCTCTCCATAGGAGTAGAGTTCCCTGCAGGCCAGCCCTTTTCTCTAGTCATAACCTCATTATAATTGGTTAAAGTTGTTTGGACCCATTCAATTATTCAGTGTTTGCTATTCTTTTCTGCATATTTAACTGCTACCATTCATTAGTGTCTGCTTGTTATCCTGCGCATACCTGATTGCCAAGTGTTCTTGACCAGCTTTGGGTGCTGTCCGAGAGTTTGGCTGTCTTACACTTTATTACACTTTATTACACTCACTGTTGGTCTTCACCAATACAGAAAGTCATACTGTGTCTGTGGTTCACTTAAAGGGGTATACATTTTGTCCGAACTGTATGACCAGCTTTAAAGTGGTTGTAAACCCTTTACAACAACTTTATGATGCAGGTAAGCCTATAATAAGGCTTACCTGTAGCTACCCTGGATATCTTCTAAACCTGCATGGTTCAGGAGATATCCCCTGTCCCCTGCATGTGCGGATGTCATCGGCTCATGCTCACTGGGGCAAACTGAAGCAATGGCACATATTTGCCGCTGCTTCAGTCTGTGTGCCATTACTGGCGTCTCCCGCGCACAAGCGCGGGAGTGATGTCATCGCGGCTCCAGCCAATCACAGCGCCGAAGCCGCGATACCCGGAAGTAAGCCCCAGGAGAGATGTCGCTGGCCAGAAGGGGAGACGAGGATGGCTGCAGGGGCTTCGATCTAAAGTAAGTAATTCATAATGAGCTAGTATGCTATGCATACTTGCTCATTATGCCTTTGTCTTGCATGTTTTTGTTTTTTTCTTTTACCAGGGTTTACAACCACTTTAAGCTGGGTATACACCAGCAGATTTTTGAATAAAAACGTTTTCTTTGTTTTGATTACTGTTTTTCCAATCATTAGTGAGGTGAAATCGGTGTTTATTTTAAACCATAGTGACAAGAAAATTTGAAGGAGCAGGTTGGAATTTTTTCTCAAAATGAACGTTTTTTTTACAGTGTATGTGATTTTCATTTGGGAAAATATATTTATTCTGAAAAATCGAATGTAAAAAACATACTGAATTACGAATTACTTTTATCAAGCCATGAATTTCTGTGCAAATTTTTGTTCACATTTTCTTTGAAAATCTACTAGTGTATACCCAGCTTTAGTCTCTTATACTGCAGCCATGGGAGCAGCTGTGCACAATAACACTTTTGCGCACACAGTCACTTTTGTATGTCACTTTGCTGCTCTGACCCTGTGGGAAGTTCAAAGGGTCAGGGCAACACAAGAGGACAAGCAATAACCAGCGTCCCTTATATGGGTGGGGCTACACATAATACTGCTCTGAATATCATACTTTAGAACAGGCAAAAAGTGCTATGGCAGTCTTACCAGCAGTAAGGTATAGGAGAAAAGACAGAGCACATCTGAATAAAAATAACAGCGATTGTCTAGAGAAAGGCAATGTAAAATACCAATTGAAAAAGTACAACATTAGAGCTCCACAAAGGGCAGAATAAGATAAGGCCTGTACAGCTGGAACATACAAAATTGACTGTGTGCTCAAAAGTGTTATTGTGCACAGCTGCTCTCACTGCTGCAGTATAAGACCTAAGCAGGCCATACACGGTCGAATTTCGAACAAATTTTCTTTTCAAAATCAGAATGTTCGGTTTTTTTGTGATCCGATGGCGCCACCATTGATTTTCGAAATTCGGCCGACCAAGCCTTCAATTTCACCGCATGTTGCTACAGAAAAGAATTTTCGTGGCCGGGAATCTTCTTTTCTCTCTGTAAATTTTCTTTTCTTATTACATTTCTCGCACGATTCTCCCATCATTGATTAGAAAATGGTTTGTTTTTCTAAAAATTTCCAACATGTCCGATTCCTCAAATTTGATTGCCGCACGAAAATCAGCCGTTGTTGCAGCCCACTAATGGTGCGAAATTCATACGAAAATTCTTTCATACGATTTTCGAAAGAAAATTCTTACGAAATTCGAACCGTGTATGGCCGGCATAAAGCTGGGTATACACTAGTAGATTTTCAAAGAAAATTTGAATAAAAATTTCTACAGAAATTGATGGCTTGATAAATGTCGTTCGTAATTCAGTTTGCTTTTTACATTCAATTTTTGGAATAAATATATTTTCCCAAATGAAAATCACATACACTGTAAAAAAAAACATTAATTAAAAAAAAAAAATTCAAATCTGCTCCTTTAAATTTTCTTGTCACGATGGTTGAGAATGAACACAGATTTCACCTCACTAATGATTAAAAAAAAAAAATTTGTTCAAAAATCCACTAGTGTATACCCTGCTTAAAGCTGGTCTTACAGCTTTTTTTTTTCTTTCAGTCTGTGGGCTGAACAAGAAAATCTAGAAGATCTAGCAGATTCCTCCATCCACGCTATACAGTACAAATGGAAAAATCTCCCACTGTGACTATTTTGATAGCCGATTCTTTCTGTACAAGACTGACTGTTCAGCTTTACATCGTTTGTTCAGTAAAAATAAGACATTTGCTCATGTTGTAAGGTTTGCTTTGATTATTATAACTAAGATAAAAAAAAGACCACATTGTTAAAAAATAATCATGCAGCAATCCAAAAATGAATAAGAACAAACTTTTCCATCCAGATGTATTATTATTAACCATGAAAAATTAATCATTTAAATTTACTAGTCTTTTTATTTGCTTTGCTAAATGAGACAAATCTCTTGCAAACGCTAGCAGCATTATGAAAATGACAAAAGAAACTGACTTTGGTAATGTTTTAAAAATATTCAATTTCTTATGTGAAAATAGTTGTAACTAACAAGCTGACTTCAAGAAAAAAACAAGTAGTACTTGCAAGAATTTGGAAAGAGCACATCAATCATTATTTGTAGCATGCCAACTGCACTGCAAATTAAGAGATGTAGCCGGTATGCTTGTTATGCCAAAACTGGCATTGCATAAAACATATTAATGATTTGGAGAAAATTTAAAGAGCAGAAGACACGCACTTTCAATCCAAAAACCTAGTTTCATTGTACCATTCTCTCTACAAATATTAGAGGTTCCAACCTCAAAAAGAAGAGTAAGGAGAATGTCCTTCTCTGTTGGGTTATTGATGATGACCTATTGATATTTTGTTTAAATGAAAAAAAAAAGCCACAAGACTTTCAAATTATAGGAAGAACCAAATGCCTTTCCACTTCAGTATCCAAGTCAATCTAGGAGTTTGTTGCTCTGGGTCACATAAAACAACCGTTCTAGTGTTACACTACACACCAGTGGTCTTTTAAATCCAAATAATTTACAGCCTTGAAATCTCTCCAAATGAACATGTTATTCTTTGTAATTGTTCTCAGGTTCTTAAGGCATGCTGTTTATATATATATATATATATATATATATATATATATATATATATATATATATATATATATATATGTACAGCTTTTCCTACAGTGATTTGTTGTTCCTCCTTCTAATTGTGCACAGGAGAAATGCTATACTCACGCTGGGTTTTTAACCCTTGCATAAGGTCAGTGATATATAGAAACCAAGACCAAATTTAGCAGTTCGGTGTGAGGGAGAATTATAAAATAGGAGCATGCAAAATCTGGTGCAGCTCAGCTTAGAAACCAATCAGCTTCCAGTTTTGTTGTCAAAGATTAATTGAACAAGCTGAAGCTAGAAGTTGATTGGCTACCCTGCACAGCTGCACCAGATTCTGTGTGCTTCAGTTTTAGTAAATAAACCCCTATGCGTCAATTTGTGTATATTTCACAAAAACTACAGTATACGGTATGCAGAGCTGGATTTTCATTAAGGACCCATTTACATATGTATGATGTGTTTATTACACAGGTGTTAATAAATGTTAATGTGTGTTGCATTAAGTTGTTATTGTAGTGCAATAAAGGGACCCCAGTAGTTTTCAAATCATGCTTCATACCTGTAGGCCAACCTCCGCTTCAGAAAAGTCTAATTAAAAAATTAACATTCTGAGTGATCAGCACCATCCTAGTATATTAAGCTTGCCTCCATCATCACAGGAAACAGCATGAAGCTGCTGTATTGCTCATCCACAAATCTGGACATGCCTCCATCCTCCTGTCACAGCAGCACTGAGCTGCCCATTTATTTGAATGGTGTGACCAACACATTAACACACCAAAAACTGTGTATGTAGCATTTTTGGCAGTGCACCGCATCTTGCGTTGTACTGGAGTTCCATTATCCCAGCACTCTTGTTAACTGACAGATGTCAAAAATGGTCCAGGACTGTACACTGCACTGCTCATTTGCTGCAGTCATTGTAAAAGAGATGAGGGATGTATGGGGACTGCCATTGCTGGACTTTTTATAAATTTCAAATTTTCTGCCTTTCTTACATACAAGAGTCTGGTGCCTAACTGGCCTGCCTGTAGCCCAGACCTTTCACTATTTGAAAATGTTTGGCGCATCTTCAAACAAATAATATGACAAGGAAGACCCAGGACTGTTGGGAAGTTAGAATCCTATATCTGGCAAGAATGGGAAAATATTCCTCTCCCAAAGCTCCAGTGACTGGTCACCTCAGTACCCAGGGATACTACACTGTGATAAACATGGCCCAATCCCAACTTTTTTGAGATGTGTTGCTGGTATCAATTTATTTATTTATTTATTTATTACAGGTACTTATATAGCTCTGTCATTTTACGCAGCACCACATATATTTTGCACACTCACATCAATCCCTGGCCTCAAGGAGCTTACGATCTAAGGTCCCTAACTCACATTCATACATGTACATACTAGGGCCAATTTAGACAGGATTCAAATAACCTACCAGCATGTCTTTGGAGTGTGGGAAGAAACCGGAGTATCATGAGGAAACCCAAGCATGCACAGGGAGAACATGCAAACTCCAGGAAGGTAGTGTCGTGCTTGGGATTCAAACCGGTGACCCTAGTGCTACTAAGTGGAAACAGGACCGGCGCTACCACTTGGCGAACTAGGCCGCCACCTAGGATGCACTACCACCTAGGGCGCAGCCACTGCCTCTGTTCTGGTGAAGCTCTTGGCATGTAGAGCTTGGCTCTCCTCTCCTGATCATTTGCCCCTGTTCAGTGCCGGGCTGGCTGTCCTGTGGCTGGGAACACATCCATTGCGCACCACCAATCCCCCAATGTGTCCTGCTGAGCTCCCCGCTGTCACATCTCCTCACACAGTAACAGCACTGCCCTGGGACTCCTTTGCTCCAGCCTGTCCCTCTGGTGCAGCTTGTGTCTGTGTGAGTGCAGCGGAGGGGGTGGGGCTCGGTGGAGATCATGTTTGTTGAGAGGTGCAGCGACTGTTAGCTGACCTCCCAACTGGCGGGGGGACATCACGGAGCGGCTGGATGGCGCTGGCGGGGACTCCTATGCTATACTGCCTGCCCACTGCTGAGGAAAGCTCTGATGTGATGGACAATGAAGCCATGAAGAAGTAAGGAGGAGGATGGACCCTCCCCAATCTACATCGAGCTGTGTGTGTGTATGGGATGGGGGGTGAGTAGTGCAGGAAGTAGAAGTCAGGTAGGTCAGTTTATGTGTCAGGTAGGTCAGTTTATGTGTCAGGTAGGTCAGTGTATGTGTCAGGTAGGTCAGTGTAATGGTCAGGTAGGTCAGTGTATATGTCAGATAGGTCAGTGTAGGGGTCAGGTAGGTCAGTGGAATGCTCAGGTAGGTCAGTGTATGTGTCAGATAGGTCAGTGTATGTGTCAGGTAGGCCGGTGTATTTGTCAGTTAGGTCAATGTAAGGGTCAGGTAGGTCAGTGTATGGGTCAGATAGGCCAGTGTAGGGGTCAGGTAGGTCAGTGTAGGGGTCAGGTAGATCAGTGTAATGGTCAGGTAGGTCAGTGTATGTGTCAGATATGTCAGTGTAGGGGTCAGGTAGGTCAGTGTAATGGTCAGGTAGGTCAGTGTATGTGTCAGGTAGGTCAGTGTAATGGTCAGGTAGGTCAGTGTAAAGGTCAGGTAGGTCACATGTGTTACAAGGGCAGGGCAAAGGGGGTGGAGTCAGGGGCAGAGCCAAGGGGGGGCACAAAATGAGGTTTTGCCTAGGGTGTCAAAATCCTTGCACTAGCCCTGGGTAGAAGTACTAACCACTTAGCCATATTTTGAAATTGACCTTATTTTTTTTCTGTTTAAACATTTGTTTTCTATTTTCCATTGTGAATACAATATGGGTGTATGAGATTTGCAAATCATTGCATTCTGTTTTAATGTAGATTTTACACAGCATTCCAACTTATTTGGAATTGGGGTAGTATGTATTGGCTTCAATTCTTTATGAGTGACAGACCTGAAGCAAGTGTGAAGATATGACATACTGACACTTTTTCTGAAATGCACTCTTAATAGGTTCCAGGTCGAATAGACATAGCCAGGCAACTAGCAGAAGATATCAGCAGTGGCAGCCCTATACTTCTCTCATGACAGAGTCAAGCAAGCAAAAAAACTTTTTGGCCGAAGAAACTTGAAAAGTCTCTTCTAACAAAAAAGAAAAACTCAGCCGGCCAATTTTTATGTGGCAAGTTTAGTTCCGCTTTACCAAAATTTCAGCTTTATTTCCATAGATAACTGACCTTGCCACCTGATCTGGTCATTTGCCACCAGCACATCAGTATCAGCTGAAGTTTTTGGAGTTTCAAATTTACAACTGATACTGTAGTCTAATATTGTATGCTATCACTGTCATTTTTTTCCATTATTATACCTATCATGAGTCAATGTTCCATGTAATCCCACCACATAAAAGTGCAGACACATAAACCTATGCTAAATACAATGCATTGTAGCCAATACCCAGTTGATACTTTTATTATTATGATTTAAACAGCCATTGTCCAGTTAACTGGAACATTTAGGATTCCAGCAGTCAGCAGTGCAGGCTGATCATTTCTTGCCTTTCCTCACTGGAAAGAAAATATTAACCGCTTCAGTCCCTCTGGTGAATAGCAAGAAAAGTAGCGGCAGGGTCCAATGAGCCAGAAAATGAGCATATGTCTCTCTGTCCATCATTCTCGGTCTACTTCTACTTGTTTATGCCCAAGTCCTAACATGCTTTGCATAATGCTCTTGCAATTATTTCCTGTAAGATTTAGCACATAACAAACTTAACGCAAATTTGCTATCAAACTCTGTTCTGCTGTATAAAACCAAATGTGCAAATAAAGTTACTGAAATGAAATGATATCTTCTACCCACTAGACAGATGAAACTATGATACATCAGCCTATATAGCCTTGGAAACCCATGAAGACACAAGTGAAATGATTACTTGTTTCTGCTTGAACTGAATTCCTGTATCCTCCAATCAGTTCCAATTTTCCATAGTATGAGAACTTGGCAGCTGTTGGTGTTTAATTGCAATTAAGGTTTTTTTTTCCTATTTAGCGTGTTCATTTTTTTTCAAATTACACTTCTGCAAACAGACAACATAAAGCCTCATTTAGTCCGTTTTCTGTATTACTCCTCCATGATACGACAAAAGGAAACAGTCTCCAAATCAACACTTTACAGAAAGTTTGTATTTAGCTTCTTTATATAAGCATAATCATGGGCTAAACAAACAATTCGATATAGAGAAAGGCATTACATTTATGTCTGACTAAAGAACACCATCAAGAACTGGAAACAGTTCTAAACAGATTCAGTTGAATGTTAGATGGCACTGATTTAGTAATGAAATTCCAATATCAAAAGCAGAGAAATAAATACAGTGCTGTTTACCTAACTAGGCTCTTTGAGACTAAATTCTACTGCAGTGGCAGTAATACCTTTATATGTTGGATTAGACAGCTAGGCCCACCATGTGATTGCTCAGTGGGTTCTGCCTGTCCTTGGGAGAACACAGGAGGGGGAACATGTTCCTCCAGGAAGACCTAGTGCCTTAGAATATGAGGACAGACTCTTGATTCTGCTATGTTATGCTAAGACTGATGTTACAAAGTTGAAGTAAAGTTTTTCCTCTTAATGCCATTACACGTTAGGAAGTTGTCAGTGAATTGTCATGGCAAGAATGAAAAATATGTTTAAAGTGGTTGTAAACCTTCACATATACCCAATGAAGTGATTGGCCTCAGGCGATACACAGAAATGAAACAAATCCTCCTACATATGTTGTACTTGCTTATCTACATTGTGTACGTCTGTCCCCTACATCCATTCAAAGAGCAGAATTTACACAGGATTTCTCAGATAGCTCTGAAAAGCAGGGGGGCGGAGGGCTGAAGTTACATCAGGGAGGAAAGCTCAGAGAGCTGATTGGAGGGAAGGCATACACAATCCTTCACACACCACGAAGGAACAGAGCTGAGGCTGTCAATCAGCTGGAGACCCCTCATCTGTCACCATTGTTATTTTCATGTCAGGAAAACTTGCCAGAAGTGATTCATGTTGTTAGCAGAGGAACGATTCAGCAGAAAGAAACGACACTTAGTACTCTGAATTGAGACAAGTACACACTAAAAAAAAGGGATATGCTTTGTTCATATTTCATGTCTGAGGTTTACAGTCACTTGAATTCAACGGTTCTATAAAAGTAGCTGGACAGGCTGGATATAAATTGAGTGGGTGAAAGTAGTCCAGATCTACAGTGTACAACAGCAATACTGAAATAGCTACACTGGGCTAGAGTTGAATTCCTGTTGGTCTAGAGCCCATCTTGGGAGCTTTGAAGGAACAAAAGGTCATCATACTGAAGCAGATGTGTCTATGATTCCTCCATCACTTCACTTAAGGCCCTCTGGGCTTGACCCTAATATATATCAGAGCACTCCAGAAATCATCCCTCACATGCACCAGTTCAAACTACATTCTGATAGGTGCAGAGTTCTATAACTTAAATTAGATGGAGCAGCCTTTTTCAATCTTCTTACACTGAGGATCCCTTGAAAAAATTATCAGGTCTTTGGGACATTAGTGTGATCAATATGGTAAAGAAAGTTTTAGGTGAAAGAATAAGTAATGAGTTGTACCTAAAACGCTTGACACCATTGCATATAATTGGATTACCAACTCCCTACAAATTTTTTTTTAGTAATATTCTTTAAATGAATAGAAACTGTAGAAGAAAATGCAGATAATAAAATTGTGTTGTTCTTTAGTATTAGTGAACATTGTTTAAGTCCCCTTACATTGGTAGTTAGTGGAATTTTGCCCCCTTGGTTTGGTAGTCATTGTAGGTGGAAGATCAATCCCACATTGTTCACTGCTCAAAGAACAGGTAACAACCTCAAGAGGAACCCTGATTAAGATACACTGGGGTTGATTTACTAAAACTGGAGAGTGCAAAATCTGGTGCAGTGTTGCATAGAAACCAATCAGCTTCCAATTTTTTTTTTTTGTTAAAAGCTTCGTTTAACAAGCTGAAGTAAGAAGCTGATTGGCTACCATGCACAGCTGTACAAGATCTTGCACTCTCCAGTTTTAGTAAATCAACCCAATGGAGTTAAAGGGTAGACTGAATGGCTGTCTTTAACATGAAGGCCAAAAAAATTCAAGTGAAGCTAGCCATAGAAATAAAGACAAAGGCTTTTTACTACGAACTCAAGTTGCCAGACTTCTCAACTTTTCTCCACACTACTAGAGTTTTTTTGATCTCCTGCTGCATTCTCCTTATCATAAAGTAAAAGAAAGCCATGACAGGTGGGTGGACAAAGGAACTCAAGTAGAGAGCTCTTGCTACACAAACCCTGGAGATAAATGTATGTGGTGGGTAGCTAAATTAATGCTTTGGGAAGGGCTGCCGATAGACATTCTTCACCTCTGCAAACTCTCAGTTAAGCAGGAACAATAGAAATTGTTGCATCATTACTGAATACATGTGCAGATGTTGTCTTCTTGCATTTATACATGCCATCCCCGGCAAACATTTTGTATGGGAAAGTCATTTGCACTTTTTGTACAGGCAAATTACTGATAGGTAATGTTTAAAACAATTTACTTTCTCAGATTTTTGTCCTATACATGAGTATCTTAAAGTATAAGTTCACCTTTAGCAACATTTTCCAAAAAGCCACCTATGCAATTCCAAATCTTTGAATAGTACTTCTGTTTTAAATGCCGCCCCGACACTTATTACATATGCAGCTGTGGGGCATCTCTGTAAAAAATGCTGGCCCCTCGACAGGTTGAGCACTATAATTACACGCCCTCTAGCGGCAGCTGCAGGCCATTCAAACTGTGCATGTGCGCAGTGCTCTCTCTCCTGTGTTTAGTTACTGCATCTAGAGAAGGAGAGAGCGAACTACATACTGACTCAGTTTTAATGACCCAGAGTGGATACCAGTGTTGCAACCATCAGTATTTTTACTGGCAGACAGTAAAAAATGGCCACTTTCCTCCTGCCAGTAAATGTCAGTGACAGGAAAATGTTGCCAGTAAAAAATATGGCTGTGATGCTCGGCTTGGAAGTGAGCATGTGCGGTTCTGGGCCAGAGCCGCCAGAGACCATCCGGCACCAGTGGGGGGGGTGGGCTGGTCTGGCAGAGGAGGTGACTGAACGTGTCGTGTGACATTGTGCAAGGGAGGGGTCTGTGGGACGGGAGCAAGGCAAGCCAGGAGCGGGACTGTCAGTGCTGTTTGGACTGGAGTGGACTGAAGGGACCACTTGGCGCGGAGAGAGACTGACACTGGGACTCAGGAGGGGATGTGCCATGTCGGTGAGGTGTCATCATCATCTGTGCTGCTGCACACTGCTGTCCATGTCACTATGAGAGTCAATTTCATATGTGTGTGCCTGCCCATTCTAATTTATTGCCCTCCTGAGCTGAGTCCTGTCCCTGAGCTACTTACTTACTATGTCGAAAATAAAATAAGAAATATGATTTTTGCCTTCATATCTACCTTAAATCATATTGCTATTGGGATATTGGCATATATACTTTTTGTGGCAGAGATACTGAAATTTGCACTTAAAACTGTAAGGCCTCTTTCACACGGATGATCCGTATGTCCGTTTTTCATCCATCCGTTTTCGGATGAAAAACGGACATACAGTCATCCCTATGGAGCGTCGGATGTCAGCGGTGACATGTCCGCTGACATCCGACCCCGCTCCGATCCGAAAAGTGTAACGGAGGAAAAACCTACTTTTCCCTCCGTTTTCGGATCGGATCGGATGACGACGGACACTACGGACCGTCATCATCCGATCCCCCCATAGGGGAGAGCGGCGCTCTGACAGGTCCGTCGCTGCACAGCGTGCAGCGATGCACCTGTCATCTTCCTGCTCAGCGGGGATCGGCGGAGCGATCCCCGCTGAGCCAGCGTGTGTTCACGGGGCGGATCATGACTGATCTGCCCCGTGTGAAAGAGGCCTAATTGTGTAGCTTCTGGAAATGCCAGTAAAAACTTAGCTGTGCCAGTAAATGTTTGGCATTGTTCAGTAAATTTCAATCTAGGCAGGTTGGCAACACTGGTGGACACTATTAAATTTAGCAAGAGGAAGAGAGAGCACACTGATAACATGTGTGGTCTGAATGGCCCAGAGTAGCCAGGCAATTCAAAATGTTAGTATTCCACCCATCCTGCATACAGCAGAATGTAGGTGGTTTAAGGGGGATCGGGGAGAGGCCCCCTCCACAGCTGCCTGTATAATGGGAGGAGGTACAGCATTTGAAACAAGAGGAGCTCTGGTACTATTCAGAAGATATTGAATTGCATAGGGGGATTTGTGGAAAAATATTGCTGAAGGCAAACTTACAAGTCTTTCTCAATCTTTTCATCATGAAGAAATCACTTTCTGGTCTAAGGGAACCCCTGCTAATAATTATTCTAAAAGGTCACTGAGAAGAATGCCTTTTACATTTGAGGTCAGTGGGAAGAATACCCTTCTTACAGATAGCTAAAAATGTAATTGTTTCATCGGTTACTTTCTTCAGAGTCAGAAATTGCTCTTGTTCAAGGAACCCCAAGCAACCCCTGGAGGAGCCCCAGGGTTCTACAAACCCTGGTTGAGAAAGGTTGCTACATGTAATAATTGGTGTCTTGTTTGCCACACCAAATCCCAGCTAACAGTCTCTTCCCGGTGTCAGGTATAGTCATGTTCTATATATAGGATGTGTATTCAGCCCTAAAACTTAGTTCTATTATCCTTAAACATTTGTAGTCCGCTTGGGCTTGACCTTTACCCTGCCCACAAAGCAAGGCTGGAAAATACTTGAAATAGCATGTAAATAAATCATTTTGTTCAGCTGGAGGCATTTATTGTGCATTTTATTTTTCATGACTGGTGCGATCTTAGCTGACAGCAAAGGCGTTCAAACAAGTCTGCTTACTTTCCTTCATGAGACTGCACCTCAGGGAAATCTCTGGTAAGAGATAACAGTTTATTAAACAAACCCAGCTTTATTGTGTGTTTTATAAAAGACCCCTACCAAAACTGCGCACGATCCCCGCTGATAGCATGAAGAAAAATGTACATGCTAATGTCTTCCCATGACATAACAGCTTTCGCTGAGACATTTTCTGCTATCTGAATGTTATTTAGATGATATAGCGCACTCTAGCTTCATTTTAAGAAAAAATAGCTAGAAAAAAAAAATCAATAGTTAATAGTAACATGGGCCTTGCTGTGTTTGGAGCTTGCACAGAGACGAAAGGAATAAGACAAGATAGATTGTATGAGACAGACTGTCACAGTCTAGGGTAGGCAGGTTTGTTTAGACTCAATCTGCAGCTCCCAATAAAACCCATATAAGTGGCATGCCATGGGCTGTACTTGTTTTGCTGCTTTGCAGATAAAGGTACAAAAATCATTTATTACTGTCACTAGTACTATATAGCTTGAAAGGTAGTATTGTGTTAAAGGGTAATTCCACCTTTCAGTATTTTTTTTTTTTAGCTGGGCCATTTTCTAAACCAGGACAGTCAAATAATCTACTGCTGCCTGTATATGGTCATTGTAGGACCCTTTCTATTTTTCAAAATTTTCTTGTCCAATTCAGTGACTTTCAGTGTTAAATACTGTAAGTTTAGATTAGATTGTATTCAAGTCTGTTAGGGCTTGTTTACGTTTGAGGCAGCCCTTGCCATCCATCTGAAAAGCGACCTGCAGTTTTAACTCTGCACCGCTATGCAGCAACTGCATTCATTGCAAGGTGGTTGCAAGGCAGATGCGGCACAGGCCTGTTTACTGTGTTGTGTCTAGCATTAATACTGCCCACAGAACAAGGCAGGGCTATAATTTTTGCTGCTGTAAAGCATTGCAACCACAGCATGTATACAACCCTGTCCGGCTGCTTTGCAGGTTAACCACTTTCCCCCTCATAGGACATCATATGTGGGCTCTCCCATCGGGAGCATGGGAGGGGAGCCCAGGACCGATTAGACCAGCGGCATTCAGGGCACTGAACACATAGAGAGGAACTGACCTTGTTCCTCCCTCTGTGAGATCAGAAACTGGAAGTGATGAGAATATCGTCACTTCCAGTTTTATTCTGATGTAAACAAGCTGCTACCAGCTAGGAAAGCATCTGATCAAACCAATCAGATGGTTTGGAGGCCAAAAAAGAAATCTGGGGTCTAATAAACCAGTGCCAGACCTCCTGTGTAACTCTCTAAACTGGTAACCAGTAAAAGCTTGCTGATACTGGTTACTCGTTGCCTACGGATAAGTTAATCACTTAAGGACCGAGCGTCTTTTTTAGATGTGTCGTTTACTGTAATGGGCAACCACTTCAATACAGGGCATTTTCACCTCCTTCCTTCCCAGGCCAATTTTCAGTTTTCAGCGCTGTCGCAATTTGAATGACAATTGCGCAGTCATGCAACACTGTACCCAAATGAAATTTTTATCATTTTTTTCCCACAAATAGAGCTTTCTTTTGGTGGTATTTGATCACCTCTGCGGTTTTTATTTCTTGCGTTATAAACCAAAGAAGAGTGACAAGTTTGAAAAAAACACAATATTTTTAACTTTTTGCTATAATAAATATCCCAATTTAAAAAAAAAAAAAAAAAATTCTCAGTTTAGGCCGATATGTATTCTTCTACATATTTTTGGTAGAAAAATCGCAATAAGCGTATATTCATTGGTTTGCGCAAAAGTTATAGTGTCTACAAAATAGGGGATAGATTTATGGCATTTTTTACATCTTTTTCACTAGTAATGGCTGCGATCTGCGAATTTTATCATGACTGTGACAGACATATCGGACACTTTTGACACTATTTTGGGACCATTCATATTTATACAACGATCAGTGCTATAAATATGCACTGATTACTGTATAAATGTCACTGGCAGGGAAGGGGTTAACACTAGGGGGCGATCAAGGGGTTAACTGTGTTACCTAGGGAGTGATTCTAACTGTAGGGGGGAGGGGACTCACAAGGAGAGGAGACCGATTGGTGTTCCTCTGTACTGGGAACACACGATCAGTCTCCTCTCCCCTGACAGGACATGGATCTGTGTCCCTGCTCTTTTACCGGCAATCGCAGGTGCCCAGCAGACATCGCGGCCACCGGGCACGTGCATCGGCTCCCGAGTGAGGCGGCGTGGGCGCGCCCCCTAGACGGCCGGGAAGCCGAGGACGTCATATGACACCCGCCCAGGATGGGAGATCCCTCCTGCGGACGTCATTTGACTATGGGCAGGATGTGGTTAATCTGACTGAGTGGCTGTCAGATCTTCAACAGTGGTGCAGCTGGGTTCTGCAAGCAAGTGTGTGCTGGAGGAAGGAGTGGAGTTGTATATAGAGACTGTATATAGGAAGAATGTCCCTGAAGTTCTGCTATAGTTGAGTGGGCATCCCATAAACTCCCATCTCTATCCAAGTTATAACCCTCAATAAAAAGTAAAAAACAATGTAATGAACTGTTCTCTGTCTCAAGAGTGCCTGTGAAGATTTGGTGTGCCTGGTTGTGCAGGGTGGGGAATCCCAGTTCATCTGCAGCCCTTAAGGGGGTGCGCTACAACTACTTTTTTTTTAAATGTGACTGCTATAATAAATTTGTGTCAGAAAGGAAGGCCTGGAGCTAGGAGGAACGAATAAAGCGCAGAGCTGGCGTGACAGGGTGAAAGGGGAACCAGACAGTTGAGACAGTTGAGGGTTAATGTGCCAAAGAGATAGGTAGCAGTTTTACTTACATGATTGGTTAGTAGATGGTTAGTAGATGGGGTGATGGGGAGGAGTGTAGGAGAAAAGACTGGAGGAAGGGGTAGTACTGTAGCAGTCAATGTTGGGAAGCCATCAGAGGAACGTCCTCACTGCCTGAGATAGGGTAAGTTGGTTTTTCAGGTGTAGGCATGGGGATGACTGTTGGAACCCCTTGGATGGGGTTAAAAAAATCTTTCGGTGGGATACAAGTGGGGAACCATCGTTGGTATGGTGTCCTCTTGTTGGGAGTGGTCCACTAAGAGGGACCAGGTAGTGGTAGACCTGTAAGGTCTGCGGGGCAAGTGTTAATGTCCCTGAGTCGGTGTTCTTGAGGCTGGGGACATCTAGCTTTCTTTTATGTTACTGTTTAAATTGTTATTTATTAATTATGTTGTTTAACGGATGGCCATTTAACTCCAACCAGTGTCATGTGTTTAATGGGAATGGGGGGTTGGAGGTATAGGGAGCTAAGTATCAGTAGCAGAGGTACCTCTGAGCTACCCTAGTCATGAGCCTCTGGCTGCTTCTTTTGTCTGAAGCGTATTCCTTTAATCTTGTTGCTGAGTACCAGGAGTACCCTGTTAGGCGAAGCTGGACAGTGCATCTCTTAGAAAATCCCACTAGATCAGTGGTTCTCAACTCCTGTCCTCAGGACCCTCTAACAGGCCAGATTTTAAGTTCTACCTTGGGATGATGCAGACTAGAATACTGCAATCACTGAGCAGCAAATTATATCACCTGTGATGTATTTCAGTTATCTTGCAAACCTGGCCTGTTAGTGGGTCCTGAGGACAGGTGTTGAGAACCAATGCACTAGATGAAGAAGAATCCCGGTGTATCCACAGTATCACAAACCTGGCCTAGCTAGGGACCAGTGGTGGATAGGCAGAGAGAGGCGCTATCCTGCAATCCCAAGAACCTTTCAGGCCTGAAGCAACTGGTATCCGTGGCACAAAGACATGCTTTTAACATGAAAGACCCAGAGGGCTTACAGTTTGGCCCCATGTTACTGGCACGCCATGGATGGTGGGCAGTCTGTGAGAGAGGGACATTGCATGTGAACAAAATTGTTTATGGAAAAGAAAAATGCATTCAAAACCTGAAATGTTCTCAAAGCTGCATTTTTAGGTTGGTGACAGGGTTTCTTTAAAGGCTAAGTTCACCTTTTGGTACATGATACACATTACACTCATATTTAGGGTGTAATATGCTCCACCAGTACCCCCACCTGATCCACCACCCTGTGACAGTGGGTGGGAGTTCTTTTCCCTGCTTGCGCTGTCACTTTTCAAAAACAGTGAAGCTGTGTGGGTGGCGTCATTTCTAAATGATTTGTAATGAGCTCAATGTACTGTGAAGGCGTTGATGAGTGACCTTGTAGTTCATTCACAAGTCCTGCAGCTTTCAAACTAACAGCCCATATGGAGGTAAGGGCTGAAAGCTGTGGGGCGTGTCTCCAGGAGTCTGACATTGCACCTCTGATCCACTGATCATGGGTGCAATGCTTTCTAGGCTCCTATGGGGAAAAAAAAAAGAAACAAATGCACATTTTGTTTTTGCAAAAATATATGCTTTTATTATTTTTTTTCAAAAAGGTGAACTTATCCTTTAAAACTAAAGGTGCCCATAGACACGAGTTAATTGCTGTAGGATGCTGCTGATTATGGTCACAGGAAACATTGCATTTCTATGAGCAGTCTGCGACCTCTGTAGAATCCCCTCTGCTAATTGATCTTGAGAGAAAAACTATTTGTCTGAGATGGATTTTCCAGACTGATCACTAATGTACCTAAGAGATAAAGCTGAAAAAGAATCTTTAAACGGAAAGGTACTGAAAGAATGGGTGAGCCATTGACTGTTCTTATACTTACAATAGTTATGTTTCCATATGTAACATCACAGGAAAGATAATGATGTGTTAACATGTGTGTGAACCAGACAGCCACAGAAATTTGTAAAATGAAGTAAAGTAAACAAATAGCTACATATGTACTAGTAAGGCTGCACGTACAAAGGGCTGAACGTTCATTTCTATTTCAGATAAACACAGTACATTCTAGCCGTGATCAAGCAGTCTGTGAAATTCATAAAAAGTGTCATACAGTTGTGTTCATAAGTTTACATACCCTGGCAGAATTTATGATTTCTTGGCCATTTTTCAGAGACTGTGAATGATAACACAAAAACTTGCCATTTATTGTCAATGAACTGTGTTTACTCTTTTTAAATCATAATCACAACAGAAACTACCCAAATTAACCTTATCAAAAGTTTACATATCCCAGTACTTAATACTGTGTATTGCCCCCTTTAACATCAATGACAGCTTGAAGTCTTTTGTGGTATTTGTGGATGAGGCTCTTTATCTTCTCAGATGGTAAAGCTACCCATTCCTCTTGGCAAAAAGCCTCCAGTTCTTGTAAATTCTTGGGCTGTCTTGCATGTACGCTTGAGATCTCCCCAGAGTGGCTCAATGATATTGAGGTCAGGAGACTGAGATGGCCACTCCAGAACCTTCACTTTATTCTGCTGTAGCCAATGACAGGTCGACTTGGCCTTGTGTTTGGGATCATTGTCATGTTGGAATGTCCAGGTACGTCCCATGCGCAGCTTCCTGGCTGATGAATGCAAATGTTCCTCCAGTATTTTTTGATAACATACGACATTCATCTTGCCATCAATTTTGACCAAATTTCCTGTGCCTTTGTTGCTCACACATCCCCAAAACAATAGCAATCCACCTCCGTGTTTCACAGTAGGAATGGTGTACCTTTCATCATAGGCCTTGCTGACTCGCCAAATGTAGTGTTTATGATTGTGGCCAAAAAAGCTCAATTTTGGTCTCATCACTCCAAATGACTTTATACCAGAAGGTTTGAGTCTTGTCTCTGTGCTGTTTGGCGTATTGTAAGTGGGATACTTTGTGGCATTTGCGTAGTAATGGCTTTCTTCTGGTGACTCTACCATGCAGCCCATCTTTCTTCAAGTGCCTCCTTATTGTGCATCTTGAAACAGCCACACCACATGTTTTCAGAGAGTCCTGTATTTCACCTGAAGTTATTTGTGAGTTTTTCTTTGCATCCCGAACAATTTTCCTGGCAGTTGTGGCTGAAATTGTAGTTGGTCTACCTGACCGTGATTTGGTTTCAATGGAATCCCTCATTTTCCACTTCTTGATTAGAGTTTGAACACTGCTGATTGCCATTATCAATTCCTTGGATATCTTTTTATATCCGTTTCCTGTTTTATATAGTTCAACTACCTTTTCCTACAGATCCTTTGACAATTCTTTTGCTTTCCCCGTGACTCAGAATCCAGAAACATCAGTGCAGCACTGGATAAAAGTTGCAAGGGTCTGTCGGGAGTCCAGAAACTCATTGACCTTTTATACACACACACTAATTACAAGCAAATAGATCACAGGTGAGGATGATTACCATTAATAGCCATTCAAACCCCTTTGTGTCAACTTGTGTGCATGTTATCAGGCCAAAATCACCAGGTTATGTAAACTTTTGATCAGGGTCATTTGGGTAGTTTCTGTTGTGATTATGATTTAAAAAGATGATAAAGACTGATAATAAATGGCTTCAGCCAAACACTACCCAGGAGTGAAAGAAAAGTTTTTGTGTTATCATTCATATTCTCTGAGCAATGGCCAAGAAATCATACATTCTGCCAGGGTATGTAAACTTATGAGCACATCTGTATATACTCAAGAAAAATCTTTCTGTCTCAGAATCGTTTTAAAGGATTTGGTCCACGGCACAATTCTTAGTCATGCTTACCTAATCTGTGCAATGGTTTTGCACAGAGGAGACCCAATCCTTCTCTTCTGGGATCCCCCGCCTGCACTCCTGGCTCCTCCTCTAATCTGAGTACTCCCATAGGAAGCTGCATGCTATGGGGGAACCTGTGCAGGCTCTATCCTGAGCTGTACTGTGTGCGTCTATTAACACACACAATGCAGCTCAGCTCCACCACCCACTCTCTGCTCACAGTATTTGATTGAGAGCAGCAGGAGCCAATGCCGAGCCTCCTGTAAGAAGAGGGGAGAGAAGAGCAGCGCTGCTACTTATGGGCACAGTGCTTGATCGACATTGGGGTCAGGCTCATGTGGAAAGGTTTTTAACCTTAATGCAGATAATGCCTTAAAGTAAAAAACCTTTTATCTTTACAACCCTTTTTAACCACTTCCAGCCCAAGGACGTCATATGACATCTTTGACTTTTATTAAAGATATCTGAATGATGCCTGCAGCTGCAGTTCAGCCACTTGATCGTTCTTACAGACGGCAGGAGGGGACATCCCCCCCCTCCCACCGCTCTTCAGGGCTTCTCCGGGCTCACCTGTGCCATCGGCGACCCGGAGAAAGAATCCACCGCCACCGTACAAAGATCATAGAGATTTACGGTGACCAGATGGTCCCCAGTTATCTCTATGACCGTTGGAGGCCTGGGCGTGATGTTATGACATCATGTCTGGCCGGCGGAAGTAAACAAAGCCGAGATCTTGGCTGGAAAAAAAGAGATCTGTCATTTTATTTTTTTTATCTCAATCTTTCCATCCTGGAGGAGAGATGTGGGGTCTTACAGGCCCCACATCTCTCCATACAAATGACTTGTCACGCACCATTCCTATTACAAGGGATGTTTACATTCCTTGTAATAGGAATAAAAGTTATCAAAAAAAAAAATGTAAAGAGAAAGTCACGACGTTCAAATCATACATGTGAGGTATCACCGTGTGCGTTAGAGCAAGAGCAACAATTCTAGCATTAGACCTCTGTAACTCTCAACTGGTAACCTGTAAAAAAACTTAAGCGTCCATAAGCGTCACCTATGGAGATTTTTAAGTACCAAAGTTTGGCGCCATTCCACAAGTGTGCACAATTTTAAAGCGCAACATGTTAGGCTTCTATTTACTCTGC
This sequence comes from Aquarana catesbeiana, assembly GCF_042186555.1. Taxonomy (NCBI): domain Eukaryota; kingdom Metazoa; phylum Chordata; class Amphibia; order Anura; family Ranidae; genus Aquarana; species Aquarana catesbeiana. The sequence continues at coordinate 682,429,782 of NC_133324.1, forward strand.
GTAACATCATCTTTCACATTATAGAAAAAAATTGGGCTAACTTTACTGTTTTGTTATTTTTTAATTCATGGAACTGTTTTTTTTCCCCCCAAAAAAAAACAGTTTGAAAAATTGTTGTGCAAATGCCGTGTGACATAAAAAGTTGCAACAACTGCCATTTTATTCCCTAGGGTGTCTGCTAAAACAACATATATAATGTTTGGGGGTTCTGAGTAATTTTCTAGCAAAAAAATGATAATTTTTAGATGTAGGAGAGGAGTGCCAGAATAGGCCCAGTATGGAAGTGGTTAAGTGATTATAAGGCCTAAACATTTTTTTTACCTTAATGCTTTCCTTGCATTAAGGTAAAAAATTTTAGGCAACAGTATCCCCACCCTTACACATATCTCATTGTCCTCACTTAATCCAGTGCTGTGCCAGTCTGTAGCTCTTCTCTCCCCTCACTTCCTGGCCTCACAGGCCTTACCTGTGGCTCCTGCTGCTGTCAATCAAAGCAAGTGGTGAAGGAGCAGGGGGCGAGGCAGAGCCCCAATGTCTGTGTCTATAGGACACAGCCAGCAAGGCTCAGGAGCGAGCTTGCATGAGTGCCCCATAGCAAGCGGCTTTCTACGGGGGCACTCACCTGAGAGGAGGAGCCAGAAGCGCCGGCGGGGGACCCGAGTAGAGGAGGTTTGGGGTCGCTCTGTGCAGTGGAGGCAAGTCTAAACCTGTTTGTTATTTTTAAATGGATTTACAATCACTTTAAGGTTTGATTTGGTATAGCGTCATACGGTATAACGTTACACTGTAAGATGTTGTTTACGGGGAAATGCGTTTGGTAGGGCCAAACACGTGACGTCTTCACGCACGCTGGTGGGAATACGACAATACTTATTGTTTGTTACATGCCTGTGATTATCTTCTTATTGTAAGTACATTACCTTATTAAAAGTCCATTATTTTAAAAATACTGCACTATGGTGGCCACTTCTTGATTTTAAATCCCCTGTGTTGAGCACATTTACACAGGATCATACCCAGATGGAGTTGGGTGTCTGAATATTTGGTGTTGTGGGACAACAGGATGCTTCATGATCTCTTTGTGGGATCAGTGTCTCCGGTAAGGAGTTTACCTTACATGTTGGTGGTGTGATTCCTTGGCACACATTTGCCTTTTTTTTTTTTTTTTTTTTGCTTTATTCACTTTTATAATCTTTGTCTTTGTCACGGAATAGCACGTATATGCTTGTTTATTCATATTTGAATTGTCCATATGTACATTTGTCCATATGTACTGATACATACACTTATATATGTTTATTTTAATTTTAGGTTGAGGGTCAATTATCATATTATAATACATTTGCTTTAGGGCTTGAGTGTCTTTTGCAACTTCTAAAATAATACTTAACGGCACTATTGCATCTATATTGAATATTTTTTATGTATGTATTTATTTATTTATTTGTCACGTAGCTTGTATGCACTAAGCTTACACTATTGGTACCTTCTCATGGTATAGTAACAGTATATGACAAAACTTTATTAATACCCAAAAAAAAAAGGTGACGGGAGGGAGCTCCAGCTCGCAGCCCGTGATTGACAGCCTCAGCTCTGTTTCTGTGTGCAGTGTGAATGGGGGGGGGGGGGGGGTGCCCACTCCCTCCAATCAGCTCTTAGGCCCCATTCACACCTGAGCGTTTTGTAGCTTGAAGCCTGCATCTCCAAAACACTGCAGGGGAAAAAAATCAATTATTCTCTATGGAGATGGTTCACATCTCCACTCCAAAATGCCAGAAGCCAGACGCCTGAAGCTCAAAAAAATTCTGGACCTTTTTTTGTAGCTTAATTCAGTCAGATGTGGGCATTTTTCTTCTTTTTACATTGGTGACCTTTTGACCTGAACAAAAACACGGCAAAAATCGCAGTAAAATTGCGTGACTTTCTGCCTGAAAACGCTACGCTCAGGTGTGAATGCAGCCTTATGCCGTGTACACACGAGCAGACTTTTTGACCGGACTGGTCCAACGGACCGAATCTGGCGGACAATCCGACCGTGTGTGGGCTTCATAGGACCTGCAGCGGACTTTTTTGGTCAAAAATCTGACGGACTTTAGATTTGAAACATGTTTCAAATCTTTCCGACGGACTCGAGTCCAGTCAAAAAGCCCGCTCGTCTGTATGCTAGTCTGACGGCCGAAAACCCACGCTAGGGCAGCTATTGGCTACTGGCTATCAACTTCTTTATTTTAGTCCGGTCGTACGTCATCACGTACGAATCCGTCGGACTTTGGTGTGATCGTGTGTAGGAAAGTCCGTTCGTTCAAAAGTCCGTCAAAAGTCCGTCGAAAGTCCATCGGAAAGTTTGTCGGACCAGTCCGGTCGAAAAGTCCACCCGTGTGTACGCGGCATTAGAGCTCTCCTCACTGAACTCTGCAGTGTGTAACTGCACTTTGAACTTCTGTAGAGAGGAGAATACTGCAGATAAACAGGTACAACTTATGTAGGAGGATTTGTTTCATCTCTGCGTATCACCTGAGGATAGTCACTTTACTGTGTAATATGCTCCACCAGTACCCCCACCCGATCCACCCCCCTGTGACGGTGAGTGGGGGTTCTTTTCCCTGCACCCACTGTCACTTTTTAAAAACAACACAGCTATACAGGGCGTTGTCTCTTCAAATTTATTTGTAATGAGCTCAATGTACTGTGAGGGTGCTGATGAGCGTCCGTGTAGTTCATTCACAAGTCCTGCAGCTTTCAAACTAACAGCCCATATGGAGGTAAGGGCTGAAAGCTGTGGGGCGTGTCTCCAGGAGTCTGACATTGCACCTCTGATCCACTGATCATGGGTGCAATGCTTTCTAGGCTCCTATGGGGAAAAAAGAAACAAATGCACATTTTTTTTTTCTGCAAAAATATATGCTTTTATTATTTTTTCCCAAAAAAGATGAACTTGTCCTTTAAAACTAAAGGTGCCCATAGACACAAGTTAATTGCTGTAGGATGCTGCTGATTATGGTCACAACAGGAAACATTGCATTTCTATGAGCAGTCTCCGACCTCTGTAGACTCCCCTCTGCTAATTGATCTTGAGAGAAAAACTATTTGTCTGAGATGGATTTTCCAGACCGATCACTAATGTACCTAAGAGATAAAGCTGAAAAAGAATCTTTAAACAGAAAAGTACTGAAAGAATGGGTGAGCCATTTACTGTTCTTATACTTACAATAGTTATGTTTCCATATGTAACATCACAGGAAAGATAATGATGTTATAACATGTGTGTGAACCAGACAACCACAGAAATCTGAATAATTAAGTAAACAAATTTTCCTGATACCAAGAGAAAAAAAGATAACGGAAGGGAGCTCCAGCACACAGCCTGTGATTGACAGCCTCAGCTGTTTCTGTGTGCTGTTTGAACGGGGGTGTGTCCTCTCCCTCCAATCAGCTCTTAGAGCTCTCCTCACTGAACTTTGCAGTGTGTAACTTCAGATTCCCATCCCCTGTTTTCTGAAGCTCAGACAAGCTGTACAAATTCTACACTTTGAACTGCTTTAGAGAGGAGGAAACTGCAGATGAACTGGTACAACTTATGTTTCATCCCTGTGTATCACCTGGGGGTAGTGACTTTACTGGGTATATGTAAGTGTTTACAACCACTTTAAAGTGGTTGTAAACCTCTGATTGTGACTTTTAGCTATAGAGAGGTAAACGAGAAATCCTGGACAGCCGCACTCAAAAGTAATCTTCGATCTTTATTTAAATATGATCACAAAAATATGAGCTATGATTAAGCACTGACTACAGTGTGAAACGCGTCAGCTTTCCTGCTTTGTGATGCTGTGGCATGTATTTTTATGATCATATTTAAATAATGATTGAAGATTACTTTTGAGTGCAGCTGTCCAGGATTTCTCGTTTACCTCTCAATTACCAGCATTGCCGGCACCTGTTACTTCCAGCATGGAGAAAATATTTGTTCCTCACAAACCTCTTTCAGAGCAGTGATATTTTTCTCTCTCAACTTTTAGCTATAGGTAATCCTAGAATAAGGCTTACCTATAGGTAGTGGAAATATCTACTAAAGGGGCGCCGTTTATGAGATATTTGCTCTACACTGTGCCCTCCGCGCCGTTTCTTCACTCGCAAGTGTCATGACTGATGGCTCCCGTGTGCATGGGTGGGAGTGACAGCATGCGGCTCCGGCCAAGCACAAAGCCGGAGCCCGTTGCCCCAGAAGGAAGAGGGGTGAAGATGGATGTGGCCACCAGTGGGGACAACGCAGGCTTTGTTTGCAGGTAAGTGCCACATAATGGGCTAGTATGCAATGCATACTAGCCCATTACGATTTTGATCTTGATTTTGATCCAGATCTCCCTGAGGAAGACACGTGATTGGCCCTGTGTGGTCACATGTAGGGGAGGGGCCAGGACGGTGGAGGAGCTTGGATACATGCTTGTTTGTACAAGCTGCTGACACATACAAGTTTGAAAGTCATTTGGAGAGGAATCCTATGCTTAATAAAACGTGTGAGTACCCTGATGTTATGTTTTCTAAATACATTTACAGCGATAATGCCCAGGAGTGGTTCAACTGCCTGTTTGGACCAAAACTTAAAGAGGGAGTCCGCCTGAAAAAAAAATATTAAAAGCCAGCAGCTACAAATACTGCAGCTGCTGACTTTTAATAAACGGACACTTACCTGTCCAGGAGTCCAGCAATGTCAGCAGCCGAAGCTGAGCAATAGCTCGGCTCTCGGCTGCTGCCGCCGCCATTCTCGGTGAGGGAATAAGGAAGTGAAGCGTTGCGGCTTCACTTCCCGGTTCCCTACTGTGCATGCGCGAGTTGCGCTGCGTGTCCTAAGTGGTCCCCGCTATCTCCTGGGACCTGTGTGTTTCCCAGGAGACAGCGGGGGGGGGTGAGGAAGGGGGCGTGACTCCTGCGGGAGTCTATACCCGGAAGTGGGTGCAGATACCTGTCTAATACAGGTATCAGCACCCCTCTCCCCCTGAAAGGTGCCAATTGTGGGAGGGATCAGATGAGCGGAAGTTCCACTTTTGGGTGGAACTCCGCTTTAAGTGTGCGGTCACACTGTTGGAGGCGAGCGCATTCACACGGGGGGGGGGGAGCACGTGTGTGAAGTCACCCTCTTCTGGGAGGCTGGTGGAAGGTAAGCTGAGCTGCTGAATCACTGAAGGGATGGTGGAGCAGGATGAGCTAATATAGAGAACTTTTTCTGTGAACTTTGAGGATTAATTGCTCTACATTGCCCAAGGCTACATAAGTTTGTGAGTTCTAAAAGCTTATTGACTGCTTGTTAAAAGAGAAGTATGGGAAAATTTTTTTCCCATAATCATACTTACCTAGGTGGATGCAGCATCCCGCTGCCTCTGCACTGAGAACCGAGCCAGGAACACCGCCGATGGCTCGGTTCTCTCAGCTCCTCGAGTGGAGAGCTGCTGCCTGTCAGCCAGTAGCTCTCCTGCTCTTCTCCTCCACGCTCATTGGAGCGCTGAGCTATCGAGGGGCGGAGAGCGGTCATTTCAGCCTCTCAGTGGCTCGCTGAGACGGCCATCAGTCCAGGTAGCTGGCGGCTCCAGACTCCCAGAGTTGGGATGACGCATTGCCTGGACTGATCTGTGTGACGTCAGCAGAGAGCGGACTTCAGGCCGCTATCTGATGAAAACGGGTCACAGGAGTGCAAAACGAAATGCACTCCTGTGACCCAGAGGAGAAGCTCAGCCAAACGAGCTCAGGCTGGACTTTTCCTTTAAGAATAATGCCGCATATACACGACCGGTTTTGCCGTCGGAATAAACTCTGGAGGTTTCTCCGACGGAATTCCATTCAAGCGGTCTTGCCTACACACGGTCACACCAAAGTCCGACCAAAGTCCGACCGTCCAGAACGCGGTGACGTACAACATGTACGACGGGACTAGAAAAAGGAAGTTCAATAGTCAGTTGCCAATAGCTTCTGTCTCGTACTTGCTTCAGCGCATGCGTCATTTTTGGTCCATCGGAACAGCATACAGACGAGCGGTTTTCCCGATAGGAATTGGTTCAGTCGGAAATACTTAGAACATGTTCTATTTCTAGGTCCGTCAGAATTTTCGAAAAAAAAAAAAGACCGATGAGGCCTACACACGATTGGAATAGACGATGAAAAGATTCCATCTGACTTTTTCCATCGGACATTCCGCTCGTGTGTACGCGGCTTTTGTAAATACTCAAATGTGTAAAATCTGACATCAGGTTCACTTTACGGCAGTGTTTACTAGTTGTAAGGCACTAAAATGTAATCTATTTACAAAGTCACGTGCCTGGAATGAGCATGCAGCATTTGAGTCAGCGAGTAACTATTTCCTTGACAGTCTGGTATTTTGCCCTTTGACAGGGTCACTTTCAATAGGAACTTCACCCGTATGTAGCTATTTTCCCCTTTTTAAATATATTATACATATTCATAAGAATACATACTTTCTAGGTAACAGAATCTGATATTGTCCTCCTTGTAGGCCAAAGCTCTTTTTTGTCATTGTGCTCAAATGTTGCCATCTTGGCCCGAGATTGGGACCTGGCAGAGCCACGTGGCGTCTGCACATGCACAGAATAGCACAAAACCCCCTGTGCATCTGCAGACACACCACATGGCTCTGCCAGGTCCCAGAGACTGGAAGACGGCTGCTGCTTTATACGCACAAGCAGAGGTTTTACTCGTATTTCAAGCATGCGCAGTTATGCCACATGGCTAACCAAGGTCCAAAAATTCCCACCATGTGTCTGTGCATACATCATCCTCACCTAGATGAGGATGCAGAAAGCTGAGCATGTTAAACTATCAAAAACAATTTGTTTAAAAAATTATTTCTACCCAAATTTTGTAGGTGGGAGGGGGGGGATCAGAGGGAAGAGGGTCATATTAATGGATAAAGGTCCGCTTTAAAGAAAAGTTCAGTAATTGTTTCCCCAGAACTCTTCCCTAACCCCCTAAAAAAGCTAAGCTGAACCATCCCCTACTGTGACTGCAGAAGCCTCCTGCATTCTCAACATCCCTCCTAGTAAAAATCTATTGCCTGTTCCTGCATACTGATGTCCCATAGACTTAAACCGGGCATACCTGCTTTGAAGGAGAAACTTCCTATTTAAGGAAATGGAATGTTCGCAGGTCCAGGCAACCTAGGACCAGATTTTTTACCAGTCGGCAAATAGGCAATGTGGGAAGCCATCGCACTTAGAGGAGGCATGTAAGGACTTGTAGTAGGATGGTTTGGCTTAGTGTATTGTACAGTGCAATGGAAAACATGCTTATATACCTAAATAAACTCAGACTATACATTGGGGTGAATGAGAGTGCTTGGCAACCTCCAGAATACACTGGTTATACCAGAATTCTGATATATGAATAGCAGTAGGATTAGTCCATTATAACTCTAGCTTGCAAACATTCAACACCAAATGGCATCTTTGTGGGCTTTGGTTGAGGCCACAGGTTCACAGCTTAAAGTGGAACTTAATCCACTGATTTAACAGCTTAAAAAAAACAATCTTGGCACGTGCTGGGAATTTAACTGTCACATTGGTTGCGCCGTCAACTGGTTTCATAACTGATCACATGTGCAGCATCATGGCAGTTGAAGATCAAACAGAGGCCAAGATAGCAACTTCCTTGGCTGAAAAAGATAGGAGGGTTTAGTTCCACTTTAAAAAAATAAACAAAATATTGCATGTATATATACACTCACCAGCCACTATATTAGGTACACCTTGCTAGTACCGGGTTGGACCCCCTTTTGCCTTCTGAGCTTTCTTAATTCTTCATGACAGATTTAACAAGGTTTTGGAAACATTCCTCAGAGATTGTGGTCCATATTGACATGATAGCATCACACAGTTGCTGCAGATTTGTCGGCTGCACATCCTAAATGCGAATCTCTCATTCCACCACATCCTGAAGGTGCTCTATTGGATTGAGATCTGGTGACTGTGGAGGCCATTGGAGTTTGTCATTGTCATGTTCAAGAAACCAGTTTGAGATGATTTGAGCTTTGTGACATGGTGCATTATCCCGCTGGAAGTAGCCTTCAGAAGATGGGTACACTGTAGTCATAAAGGGATGGACATGGTCAGCAACAATACTCAGGTAAACCATGGTGTTTAAACGATGCTCAATTGGTACTAAGGGGCCCAAAGTGTGCCAAGAAAATATCCCCCACACCATTACACCACCACCACCAGCCTGAACCATTGATACAAGACAGGATGGATCCATGCTTTCATGATGTTTATGTCAAATTATGACCCTACCATCTGAATGTTGAAGCTGAAATCGGGACTCATCAGACCAGGCAACATTTTTCCAATCTTCTATGGTCCAATTTTGGTGAGCCTGTGCAAATTGTAGCCTCAGTTTCCTGTTCTTAGCTGACAGGAGTGCCACCCGGTGTGGTCTTCTGCTGCTGTAGCCCATTTGCTTCAAGGTTCGATGTGTTGTGCTTCAGAGATGGTATTCTGCATACCTTGGTTGTAACGAGTGGTTATTTAAATTACTGTTGTCTTTCTATCATCTCAAATCAGTCTGCAAATGCTCCTCTGACCTCCGACATCAAAAAGGCATTTTCGTCTACACAACTGCCGTTCACTGGATATTTTCTCTTTTTTCGGACCATTCTCTGTAAACCCAAGAGATGGTTGTGCATGAAAATCCCAGTAGATCAGCAGTTTTTGAAATACTCAGACCAGCCCGTCTGGCACCAACAACAATGCCACGGTCAAAGTCACTTAAATTCCCTTTCTTCCCCATTCTGATGCTTGGTTTGAACTTCAGCAAGTCCTCTTCACCACATCTAGATGCCTAAATACATTGAGTTGCTGCCATGGGATTGGCTGACTAGAAATTTGCGTTACCAAGCAATTGAACAGGTGTACCTAAAAAAGTAGCCAGTGACTGTATATTACATAGGTTTACAGTGGATTTTCATCCTGCATTTAATATGTTCAAGGCTTTCTAGGAACATACTGTAAATGGGAACAAAGATAGCAGATACAAAAGTAGAAGAAAAAAGTTGCAAGATATTAGGATAATGTCATGATGGGCTGAATAAAAGCAAGTTGTTATGCAAAGGCGTCCATGCCACGACAAGCACTGAGGTGATTACAATCAAATCTGCACTGGTTCATATACCTTCCAAGTTTATTTTTAGAACAGAGATGATGAAAAGATTAAAGCGATCACGACAAGAAATGTAAAAGTTTTATATCTATCTGCTAAAAGTACAAAGGGTGTGAAAAAAAGGAGGCCATGGAAAATGGACAGGATTACATGGGGATCAAGTTTGGATAGGAAATCAAAAAGTTATACATATATATTTTGAACGGGTGACCTGATTTATTTATAACATTTCCAGAATACAATAAAAAGTCTATCCTTTTTTTCTTCACATACAGTGTCTTGAAAAAGTATTCATACCCCTTGAAATTCTCCACATTTTGTCATGTTACAACCAAAAACGTAAATGTATTTTATTGGGATTTTATGTGATAGACCAACACAAAGTGGCACATAATTGTGAAGTGGAAGGAAAATGATATAATGTTTTTCAAATTTTTTTACAAATAAATTTCTGAAAAATGTGGTGTGCATTTGTATTCAGCCCCCTGAGTCAATACTTTGTAGAACCACATTTTGCTGCAATTACATCTGTAAGTCTTTTTGGGATGTCTCTACCAGCTTTGCACATCTAGAGAGTGACATTTTTGCCTATTCTTCTTTGAAAAATAGCTCAAGCTTTGGATGGAGAGCGTCCATGAACAGCAATTTTCAAGTCTTACCACAGATTCTCAGTTGGATTTAGGTCTGGACTTTGACTGGGCCATTCTAACACATGAATATGCTTTGATCTAAACCATTCCATTGTAGCTCTGGCTGTATGTTTAGGGTCATTGTCCTGCTGGAAGGTGAACCTCCGCCCCAGTCTCAAGTCTTTTGCAGACTCTAACAGGTTTTCTTCTTATGCCGCGTACACACGACCAGTTTTTCCATCAGAATAAACTCTGACGGTTTTTCCGACGGAGTTCTGCTGAAACGGACTTGCCTACACACGATCACACCAAAGTCCGATCGTTTGGAACGCGATGACGTACGACGGGACTAGAAAAAGGAAGTTCAATAGCCAGTAGCCAATAGCTGCCCTTGCGTTGTTTTTGGTCTGTCGGAATAGCATACAGACGAGCGGTTTTCCCAATAGGAATTGATTCCGTCGGAAAGATTTAAAACATATTCTATTTCTAGGTCCGTCAGAATTTTCAAAAGGAATAGTCCAATGAAGCCCACACACGATCGGAATATCTGATGGAATGATTCCGCCGGACCTTTTCTGGCGGAAAGTCCAGTCATCTGTATGCGGCATAAGATTGCCCTGTTTTTGGCTCCATCAATCTTCCCATCAACTCTGACCAGCTTCCCTGTCCCTGCTGATGAAAAGCATCCCCAAAACAAGATGCTGCCACCACCATGTTTCACAGTGAGGATGGTGCACCTTCTTCCACATGTTTGCTGTGTCCCCCACATGGCTTCTTGCAAACTGCAAATGGGACTTCTTATGGCTTTCTTTTTGTCACTCTTCCATAAAGACCAGATTTTTGGAGTCCACGGCTAATAGTTGTCCTGTGGACAGATTCTCCCACCCAAGCTGTGGATCTCTGCAGCTCTTCCAGAGTTACCATGGGCCTCTTGGCTACTTCTCTGATGAATGCTCTCCTTGCCCAACCTGCAGCTTAGGTGGACAACCGTGTCTTGGTAGGTTTGCAGATGTGCCATACTCTTTCCATTTTCGGATGATGAATTGAACAGTGCTCCATGAGATCTTTAAAGCTTGGGATATTTTTTTATAACCTAACCTTGCTTTAAACTTCTCCACAACTTTATCCCTGACCTGTCCCTGACCTGTCTGGTGTGTTTCTTGGTCTTCATGATGCTGTTTGTTTACTAAGGTTCTCTAACAAACATCTGAGGGCTTCAGAGAACAGCTGTATTTATAAAGATTTGAGATTAAATTACACACAGGTAGACTCTATTTACTAATTAGGTGACTTCTGAAGGCAATTGGTTCTACTAGATTTTAGTTAGGAGTATCAGAGTAAAGGGGGCTGAATACAAATGCACGCCACACTTTTCAGATATTTATTTGTAAAAAAATTTGAAAACCATTTATCATTCTCCTTCCACTTCACAATTATGTGCCACTTTGTGTTGGTCTATCATATAAAATCCCAATAAAATACATATACGTTTTTGGTTGTAACGTGACAGAATGTGGAAAATTTCAAGGGGTATGAATACTTTTTCAAGGCACTGTATCCATTGTGTCTTCAAATCTTAGCACAACTAAATCAATTAAACAAAAAACACTTAATATATACGTTTGTGTATGCTTCACAATGTGTTAGCAAAGCAGCTTGAAGGGCATCACAAAGAAGAAAATTTTAAACTTTTGTGCAAAATTATCTTTTTATAACTTTTATAAAAATGCACAAATCTAGACATATTTAGATTTTTTGCAAAGGCATACGTAACATGTTTTTGGAAAACTGTTTTTGAACAAGCAAAATGTGAAATGAATGTGAGAAAACTGCCCCAGTATAATGAAGTGTCCTACAACTGCTGGAAACTGGGTCACATTTACAGTAATAAAGAATTCTATTCAAAATAAAAACTCAGTGGCTGTCTGAGCACTCTATGCTCAGCTATACAGACATCTAACATGAGTCATCTAACAGAAAGTGACATGTTTAGAAAGGCAACGCTAAAGGCAATGGAAATGTGCAAAGTGTGGTGACCTCTAGAAAAAAAAACAGAATTCAGATTATAGTAGTCCTATCAGGTAAAATACATGTATCTGGTTGCTATAGGTTATTGTCATTTTCAGGTCCTCTGAATATCTACTGAATGAGTCCAAAAGTCTTGCACCTTTCAGTCAAGCAGACATCATATATGTAAAGGGTGTGAATGTAAAGTAAGTTATAACAGTTCAAACTAGACGCCATGACCAGACCTATTTATCATCGATGACGTCATATGATATCATTCATAATATATGATTGTACACGGTCACTATTGTCTATCCACATATACTATTTAAACTATCAGCAGAGCCCTGCAAGAACAATCATGATGTGCAAAGAGAAGTAACTCATCACAGCCAGCAACTAATCCTCTCCTAACAGGACTGACCGCAGCAGTCTGAAATCTGATTGGTTGCTATGGATTGCTGCACTTTGTACATCCTGATTACTCTTTCCTACTGGAAAAGCCTATTAGGTTTATGTTCTGAATAGGAGAAGCTTTACTTCAGTCATTATTTCAGCACATTTACGTCTTCTTTTCCAAAACATTTTTCCATACATTTTAGCATTTGTACACGCTCGTCAAACTGTCAACACATAATGAACAGATCTCAGAGAGTAGTACACGTAACAGTAACTGGTCCTGGTCCTGGTCCTGGTCCTGCACGATGGCTTAGCAGTGAGCACTCCTGCCTTGCAGCACTAAGGTCATTGGTTCAAATCCCAACCAGGACACTGACTGAATGGAGTTTGCATGTTCTCCCTGTGCTTGCGTTGGTTTCTTTAGGATATTCCAGTTTCCTCCCACACTCTAAAAACATGCTGATTGTCTTGTCTCCTGTCTAAATGAACCCTAATATGTGAGATAGAACCTTAGATTGTAACAGGGACTGATAATGAATGTACAATATGTAAATGGTTGGTGCTATACCTGTAATAAATAATGATAACATTGAGTAAGATTTTTCTGAGCTAAAAGAGCTCACTTTAAATTGGTTCTTCAGTCTTAATAAAAAAAATTAAAAGTCAACAGCTAGCTGCTGACTTAAAAATGGACACTCACCTGTCCAAGGATCCAGCACTCCTCCTCCCCCCGGGCCGATTCTTCACCATTCTTGTGCACCCTGGTGCCAGCACGTTTACTTAGGGAACTTCTTGTGGCTTCACAGGTGGCTTCCCACCTGTTCGAGCCTCATTGTGCTTTGTGACTGGACCCGCAGACTCCTGGGACCAATGGCATGTCCCAGAAAGTTGCAGGCAGGGAGAAGAGGGGGGAAAACTTCCTCTCTGATTGGCTAGGTGGTTAAAGCAGACGTGGGAGCGGGTACCTGCTAAAAGTACCTGCTAGACCCCCTCGCCACAAAAAAAACCCTCCAAAAAGTGGGAGAGGAGGGGGAGTGTTATAGGGAAACTTCCCTTTTAGGGAGAAGTTCCTCTTTAAACACAGACACACATCTGAACAGATTTTGTCTGTAAATGGAGGCTGTGCACAAGATACCTGTGTGTGAAATAATGTAATAAGGTGACTCCTGTTCTGCATGCTAGCTGCATTATAGTAGAACATACTCAGCTATTCTACAAGTGATGTCACTGCTCCAGGTTTAGCATGTGATCTGCGAAGTAAATAAAGGCCATGCCACAAAGATTTTTGCTTCATAACAGAGGGGTTGATTTACTAAAACCGGAGAGTGCAAAATCTGGTGCCGCTCTGCATAGAAACCAATCAGCTTCTGATTTTTTTCAAAGCTTAGTTAAACAAGCTGAAGTTAGAAGTTGATTGGTTTCTATGCAGAGCTGCACCAGATTTTGCTCTCTCCAGTTTTAGTAAATTAATCCCAGAGTCCCATTAAGGTTGACTAATTTGGCATACTCCTGTAAATATACAGCAACCTGCATTCTGTATGGGTAGCAGAGAATTGCAGTAGGTTATGTTTATAGTATGAGCACTTTTTTGCGTACTATGGGTCATAATAATAAGATAATAATAATAATAATAATAGATATTATCCATGACTACCAATCAGTTGTTTTCTTTTTTGATTATGCACTCTAAACATGTAATCTGTAATCTAATTGGTGGATTCAGAAATAATGTATCCTAAAGTTTCATACTTGTCTTCATACATATGTCACACTAATCTGTGGCATGGTAAACATTTTCTTTTCTTTTGTAGCTTCAGGATCATAGACTTTTAACTGGTTATAGCCTACAACTTTACACTTCAGGAATTGATATTTTAAAACTTTATTTCAACACAAATTGGACAGTGCAAACTTTTTCTCTAATGTTTATAACATGCAGTCAGCTATAGATATTCTCGAATTAACTTCAAGTATGATTAAATACATTTTTTTAATTCTCTAATTAATTAAATATCAGATGATTAGAATGTTTAAACACAACCTGCACATTCCAATCTTAATTTAAAGATGGGAATTTTCTCTAATGTTAATAACATGCGGTCAGCTATTGATATTCCCGAATTAACTTCAAGTATTATTAAATACTATTTTTAATTCTCTAATTAAATAAATATCAGATGATTAGAATATGTAAACATAATCTGCATGTTCCAATCTTAATTTAAAGATGGCAATTTTTTTTTTTAAAAGTAGTTACCTTGTTTGCAGTCACAGTATGCCCAGTCCACTCTACCATGATTGTTCCTGAAGAAGCACCAAGGTTTACTCCTCCCATCCGGGTTCCTGCAGAAGTTGTGGTCCCCCAATCCTTTACCTGGAGTTCTTTCCAAGTAAGTGGGAATTTCCAGCCAGTTTAGGCAATCGACACCAAACTCTGTAACATTGATAAAGTCACCGATAGAGCCCTCTCGACCTGTGTACTTTGGGCAGCCAGTGTGATGATGTTGGTGGGCAGGTAGGGGGTGCTGAGGCGGGGAATGATGAGCAAGTTGATGAGACCTACGAAGTGTCTGATGATTTTGGAGAAAATGATAAAGGGATGAGCTGGCAGACTTATCAAAGCATCCCACTATAGGAATGCTCCCTAAAATTAGAGCTAGAGTCAAGCTGGTTATTGTCATGCTGCCAGTACTGTCTGTTTTGTTCCATCTCCACCACTAATCTAGTCCTGAATCTGATGGGGGAGGCGGAGTTGCCACTTCCCCCTAATCCCATCCAGCCCATTTCATATTCATGCAGGAAAAATGCAGGTCTTCCCAGCAAAAGTCAACAGAGTATAGCGGGGCTGACAAAGACAGACCAATCCTTAGATGAGGAAAGGGAGAAGCTGGTAAAGGAGGAGGAGGAGAAAGGAGACTATGTGGGCTAGGTTACTTACTGAAACAGAAAGAAGTTCTATGAGAAAGACAGAGACAATTAGGAATTCCTCAGAAGGCACTAAAAAGCTGTGTCCTCAGCCTAGGCTTTTTGTTTACACTTGAAAAAATACAAGTCTCCAAATTCCAGTGCACGTGGATTGCCAAGTTTTACATAGGAATTGCTCTGAAGGTATGTGAGCCAGCATGAAGCATCTGAAAGTTACAGCACTATACAACAAAGTTAAATGAAGCCATGTTCTGCATGTACTTTCCAATGTCAACAATTCAGAAAGAGAATTAGAGACAGATGGTGCAAATATTTTTTTTTTTCCTTCAAGCAATGTCATTCCAATAATTGGGGCTTAACTCAAGGAAGTACGGGGTATCAATCAAACATGCGAATGACATTTCTACCAAAGCACCGGTACAGTTTTTTTTTTTAAAGGAAAAGTTTCCAGTAAATGCTTCCAATGCTGTCTAGCAAAATGTAACTGTTATAAATTGATGAAGTAAATGAGAAAAAGAAAGAAAGGTTGTCCCACAACAATCTGTGAATGTGCCAAAACTTTTTTTTTTTCTTAGAATTTTCCTCCAAAACAGTGGATTAGAATCCTGGGCGAGTAGCAAAAAAGATGTGCAGAGTACCTACTCATGCATTTATATTTTCCAGACATTGAACTATGAGGCTCAATAGCTGCAGGTGAACAGGACTGTCAGGATGACTCAAGACGATGCTGGAGATTTAAGTTTTGTGTCTCGTTAAACAGCTCATCTTATATTTTCTTCACTGTTCTTTCTTCTCCTGCTGTTAATGCAGCCAGCTATTCCCCGAGAACTTGCTTTGCCCAGTTATATTGATTGAAAGGCTCTTAGTTCACTTACTGGAATAATAGCAGTGGGCTGTGCTTCTACTAAGAGTCTGCTCTCTCCAGCTGGTTTAAGGAGCATGCATCCAGGCAGAGTGCAGCTAGTCAGCTGCTCCAATGAAGATAGGATTTCAGTCATCTCTGTACGTGCTGCAAGTGACAAAAATAAAGATGAACCCAAACTTGGTTATGGTGTCTTTGTCTCTCAAGGGGAAACTAGAATCAATTAAAGAGTACTTTGAGTTTAGAGCTGATGTAAGAAAAATAGTATGACATAATAAAAATTCCAATGGCCTGATCAAAAATATTTCAATATCAGCTTGCTACTGAGTTAATAAAATAATATGAAGTGCATTGCCTAACATTAGGGGAAACTTATCGGCGACAAGCTGTGCAGCAGCGTATTTTTTTGTTTTTTATATGTTGTAAATGTCTCAAAATGTGCATATTAGCATATATTTAAAACAAAGTAAAATATATACATAATAAAGTAAAATGCATACAATAATAAATGTAAAAACAAATATTTTTAATATAGGTTTGAAAATATGCACATATATATTTATATGAAAAAATTGGAGATGCAATCTCAGTCTTTGCAATATTTGCTTTTACTTCGAATTTTCATGCATATTACAATAAAGCAATAAGCGACTGCACAGTTTCAAAACATAACCATGTTCTTCATCAAGCGTGTTGAAGAACATGGTTATGTTCAAAACTATGTAGTCGTTTATTGCTTGTAATACGCATGAAGATTTGAAGTAAAAGCAAATAGTGCAAAGACTGAGATTACATCTCCAATTTTTTGATACATATCTGGTGGAAAATGGAGGAGATACACACAGCAGAAGTGTCCCATCCTGGTTTATACATACATATATATGTATGTATATATATATATATATATATATATATTTATATTTATATATATATATATATATATATATATATATATATATACAGTATATATATACACACACACACACACACACATATATATATATATATATATATATATATATATATATATATATATATACACATATATACACAGTATATATATATATCCATCAAAAATAGAGTGAGTCACTCCCACTGTGTTACACATTTGTTACTGGAGATCATGTCAATGGTGGGCTCCCATTTTTCCACCAAAATAAACATCCAAGAAAAATGAGAACAGGATCGCTAAAACTTGCGTTAAAAACTTTTACTTGAAATGTACATCTTCTTCCAAAAATAAATTAGCCCTCTTTTTTTTAATAATGAAGGTGATTTTCACCTGGGTGTAGAGAGTGCAACAAGTAGGCTGTCCCTAGTAGCAGTAATATAAAGTACAAAAAATTTAGAATTGCAGTACTCATAAGGATTTATTGAAAAAAAAACTAATCTCAGAATCATTTCAATTCTCATCTAATAATGGAAACACTTTGGTAATTACTAGTCTTTAATAAATCCTTTCAAGTATCACAATGCTGGACTTTTTATAATATATTTAAATACTGTATACACGAAAACACAATGTAGAAGGAGTAAGCACTTGAGGGTCTTTAACAGGGGAACCCCCCAAATAATGCATTTCTGCCAACATTTTGAGGGATTTCACAATTTTACATTCATTTATGCAAGTGCTGTTCAGAGGCAGAATCACTAAGTGAAAAGTCCATTAAATACATTTGATGGGGAGAACCATTTATTCGATATGCACTTTTCAGAAAAAAGGGCAAACATTGTCACAATAAAGGAAAGAATGGCGTAAAGCTGGTCATATGCAGGACAATTTTCATTCTAAGCAACAAAGATTCAATGAACCTGTAAAAAAACATTTGGTTTGCTTCACATAGAAAATTGCTAACAACAAATAAACTGGCAAATATTCTAAACGTGCAGCACAAATTGAAGACTATTCTTAACAGACTGTTATGCCTGTTACACACGTTGAGATTAGCGGACAAATGATCGTCTGTTTTTTTTTGCATGCTGATCTCATATCAAAAATGAAGAGGTTACTAAAGTCACAAAAATTCTCGTACGACAGAATAAAAATCTGGAAGTGATGTAATATATTGCATTGCATTTGTACTGTATTTTCAGATGACAACTGTAGTGATTAAACAAAAATCGTCCGATCTGGTATTGTATGAGAAAAATTGACGTGTTTGTCCCTTCGAATAATATCTGATAAACTGTCGTGATCGGCTCTCGAAAGCTGTGTACTAACGATCAGATTATCATGCAATCGCTTCGACAGCTGTATTTTTTGTATGATTTTCTGATTGTGTATACGGCCATTAGAATGAAATATTATCAATCTGCACAATTACATACAGAGTTGTGGGCAGAACAACCACAATGAGAAATCTGCTATACCATTAGCAACAACTATATTAGATAACTGTCTATATTTTTTGAGCATTGTTCAATTTTTAAAATCATCTGATTTCATTAGGTTGCATCTTTGTTGCATCTTTTGAAAGATCACGCAGTCTGTGGCAAGCCTTGGAGATCCATGAAACCAAGGAAAGCATACCTGGGACGTATCCTAATCAATTGCACTAATCATGGTGGTGACCAACATGAAAAAAGGGCATGCAGATTGCTGAAATAAAAAATAAAAACATTTTCTTTTTTTTTATTACTGTAAGAGATCCAACTTGTTTGAATTCTTCCATACTGTAACAGCACCTCTGTTTTGTTTCAAACATTTGGGAAGTTTAGAAATTTAGAAGTTTAGATATTTTGAAAAAAAAAATAGCTGGAAGTCACTTGGATAGTTCTGTCCAGGCAAATTCACTGGAATGTGTATTAGCATATAAATTGCTGCCCGGTTTAAGTTTACTTTGCTTTAGCCTCTGGCTGTTTTTGGCCTGGAAGGGATCAGGACAATGTCAGGTATGTTCATTAGTTGTTCCTTTTTAACTGCTTCATGATTCAAGGTGCTTAATAAACTGTGATAGCAATCATATATAGGGAAATACTGTAAATAGTACTGTGTACAAAATTATTATACTGCTTTATAATTAGTATTAAAATATCAAGAAGCTTAAAGTGTTACTAAACCCTGCATCTGGTCTCCCACAGTCCAAAGAATATGGACATGCAATAGTTTTAGTAAATATAAACTTTTCTCATCAGCAGTATATAACAGTCTTGTGACTTCTATCAGTGTCTGGTTAAAGCTTGTAGGAGGAGTTTTCATTCTGCTCTGACTGTCCTATGAGGCTGCAGGACCCCTGACCCTCTGTCTAGACAATGCTGATTGGCCCTGTGCTGATCACATGCACTGTCCCAAGGAAAAAAAAAACTCTCTAGAAATACCCACCAAACTTAGCATGTGCAGCTTGTCCCAAAGGCTCTGTTCACGAGATGGATTGGGGACAGTGGAAGAAGTGGAAGAAGAGGAGGATCAGAGAAGACAGGATCCAACAGCCTTTTTACACAACGCAGAGGATTACCCCTTAAGCCCTGTACACACGAGCAGAATTTCGGGAGACATTTGCGGGTACAAAAAATACCAGTCGTCACTCTGTCGTCACTCTGCCCGTGTGTATGTCGGACTGTGTGACAGAAGGGCGGCTTCTGATGGACATGCATGCTGGAAAACCAACAGCTGACCGACTCTCGATCAGCACTCTCTGCCAATGACAGAGAGCGCTGATCAGAGTATTCTGGTGGGAGGGCGTCCCCCTGTCAGAACATAACAGCTCACAACAGCTCAGCAGGGGAGATCGCTGAACCAACCTCGCATGGTTAGTACAGCAGCTCCCGACCGGGGCTGTCAGCTCTTTTTTAGTGCCACTCGCGGGGTTGCACAAAAAAAAAAAACTGCAGTATGTATCTGGCTTTAAGTTTCACAGTGAGTATAACAAGCATGCAAGAGTGGATGTGAGGTCACCAGAGACGGCCAGGAAGGGATGGGCTAACATAGGCTACGCGCTTGGAGTTTCAGCTCCTTCAGATGAGCATATCATACACCTTGCTTCTGTGAGTGTTTTTAATACTTTGAATAAATTGTACATCTTAATACTACACTCAGGTCAGCGCTTCCTGTTTTGTTCTTCATTTGCCTTTCACAGTGGTTATACCCCGGAGGGGTCTTCGGGGTCTGGGAACTATAGGAAAGGACCACAGCGCTTGGAATGCGCAGCTAACTACACTTGTTGCCCTCAGTGCCAAGGTGAGTGCCCAAGCAAGATTCAGTGCTCAAAGCAACATTATAGGCCACCCCCACAGCATTGGGTTTGGGTAGAGTTCCCAAGGTATTCTCAAGGATTCACCTATTGGGATGCACTGCTTCTATTGTTATGGTAAAAGACAGTGAAGAGTTGATTGAAGAACTCAAAACAGGATAAAGAGAAAATATAAAAAACTAGTTAAGCATAGAAAACTTCTCCATGAAAAGAGGCCCATCACTTAAGGACACTAGACTGAGGAATCACAGATTGGGGTGGGAGTACACTTGGGGGGGACACTTGAAGATAGTAGCCTATAGCATAGGGTATATAAATATTAAGCCTATGTCCTATACTGCATACGTTTAAAGTGGTTGTAAACCTCTGAAATGAAATATGAACAAAGCATATCCCTCTATAGTGTGAATTTGTCTCAATCCAGAGCACCGAGTGTAATTTCTCTCTGCTGCCTCATTCCTCTGCTATCTGAATTAGTCACTTCTGACAGGTTTTCCTGACACCAAGAGATAAAAAGGTGGGCAGGGAGGGAGCTCCAGCACACAGCCTATGATTTACAGCCTCAGCTCTATTCCTGTGTGAAGGGGGGTGTGTCCCTCTCCTCAAGTCAACTCTTACTGAGCTCTGCGGAGTGTAACTTCGGCTCCCCCTCTGCTTTCTGAAAGCCATTACAAGCTGTGTAAAGTTTGCACTTTGAATGGCTGTAGAGGAGAGAGGGCTGCAGACAAACAGGTACAATCTACTGTATGTAGGAGGATTTGCTTTATTCATGTGTATCACCCAAAGACAGTCACTTTATTGGGTATAGGTGAGGGTTTACAATCACTTTAAGATAGTAGCTTTTAGACACATCCTCTTCCCTTGAAACTTCAGACTGAGCTTTCTGATAGGCAAATAATTACTCCATTGACTAATCTACTTGTGTGTGTAAATTTGACATTGACCAGGTAGCACATTAAGTGCCCGTCCAGTGCCTAAATAAAAGTCAGTACCATTTATGCTTATCTACTTGACTAAAACATACTTTTTATATTTGAGTCCTGTGTACATATAGAAAACACAAAACTCCCATATATCTCCTTTAGGAACCCTTCACTAAAAAACAATACCCATGGGTTTAACTTGGCCTTTCTAAAATATTAAAATATTATGGTAATGAAACAATATAAAACAGGTTTTCAAAAGATAACCAAAAAGCCTTTCTTAACCTAGAACAGGCCCGTTTTAATCTACAGAATTTATGACTTTTTCTATTAGTTCAGCTTTTTCAAGATGCTGCTACAATACAAGGAAATATTTTGAGAGGTCATTCATCATGTATTAGGTTAAATATAAAAGTCTTGAATATTTTCCGCTCTGACTTTACACTGCTATGTAGTCTTCGGATTGTTTTGTAAGTGGCAATGTTCAATTTCTGCAAAAGTCTCATTTACGACAGATCTAACCATCTCTACAGTTATGGCAGAGAATGCTGGGAATTCACACTTCCAAAGTGGTCCTATCACCATAAAATTATATTTTGTAATAGAGAAAAAAAATGCTGTTTTTTTCAAAATCTATTATTTTAGCTAACAAAACTACTTGAAAAGAAAAGCATTAAAAAATGTCCAGTAGCCTTCATTACCCTTCATTTTACACAAAACAGGGCGCAGGCCACGGCAGATGAGATGGAAGATCACAAGAGCTTTAGAAAAGGAACCTTTTAAGCATTCAATTTGTTTTATGCTTTCAAACAGAACCTTTTATAGTATTCTTTACTGTCATTTTACATCACCACGCTGTATTTACTATAGAACACTAATGGAGTTTTTTTAAAGCGGAGACAAAATAAAAGCTGAAATGTACAGTTTAATTTTGTATTTTTTTTTATTTCCCCTTATTCTAAACACCATTCATGAGTTCAAGTTTAAAGACAAAATATAAAAAAATGACGTACTTGATGCAGAATGTCACTACTATTAACACCACAGTTGTCATTTGTGGCCATCTCTGCTTGACAAACGTTTGATCGACTTCTGCCAAAGGGACATGTTGAAAAAATTTCCTGGACCAGCAGCTTCAGCCAATCAGCTGCAGCCACTGATCAGTGTATTCTGATAGTGGCGGATTCAGCTTACAGAATGCAATGTCCCGGCAGAGAGGGATTCCTCCCTTCACCAGCTTTCGTTTTTTTTTTTTTTTCTAATATGATGATCCTGCTGTTATTTTTCAACTTACCGAACCAAGCTGTGTAGCAAAAATGGAGGTTTGAGACACACCATTTAATGCTGACAGGGGTGCTTACAATGATCAGCTTTTATTCATTTAGGTAAAACCTTTATCAGAAAAGAGCAAAAAAAGTAACTGTTCCTGTAACTGCTTATAAGGTATTAACTGCCATTAAAATGCAATTTGTTAGTCTCTTATGTAAAGTCTACAAGTCCATCTATCCGGCCAATGCAGCTGCCCAAGGGTGAATCAGTTGCTCCTCCATAAGTAGAGGTGCCACCCTTAGACAGGAAGTGTGTTACTGCTGGATCAAGTGATAATAAAGGAAATAAAAACCTTAAAGTGGTTATAAAGCCTTAAAGTTTTTTTACATTGATGCAGGGGCCTCCAAACATTCTAAGCAAAGGGTCAGTTTACTGTCCTTCAGGCTTTAAGGGGGCCAGACTGTTGGCAGTGGGAGTAAACAATGCCCCATCCTTGGTTATAGTGGGAGGAATAATGTCCCATTGTTGGTATTCAAGGGAGGAATAGTGCCCCATTATTGATGTCAGTGGGGAAATAGTGCCCCATCATTGGTATCAGTGGGAGGAATAGTGCCCCATTATTGGTGTCAGTGGAGAAATAGTGCCCCATCATTGGTATCAGTGGGAGGAATAGTGCCCCATCATTGCTGTCAGTGGAAGAAATAGTGTTCCATCACTGGTGTCAGTGGGAGTGAAGGTGCCCGTCATTGGTGTATGTGGGAGGAATGGTGCCCCATCTTTGTCGTCAATAGGAGGAATAGTGCACCACCATTAGTGTCAGTGGGAAGAATAGTGCCCCATCATTGGCGTTAGTGGAAGGAATAGTTCTACATTACTGGTGTCAGTGGGAGTAATGGAGCTCTATTATTGGTATAAGTGGGAGGGATAGTGCCCCATCATTGGTGTCAGTGGAAGGAATAGTGCTTCATTACTGGTGTCAGTGGGAGTAATGGTGCCCCATTATTGGTGTCTGTGGGAGGAATGGTGCTCCATCATTGTTGTCAGTAGGAGGAATAGTGCCCCCCATTGGCATCAGTGGGAGTAATGGTGCCTCATCATTGGTATCAGTGGGAGGAATAGTGCCCCATCATTGGTGTCAGTGGAAGGAATAGTGCTTCATCACTGGTGTCAGGTGGAGTAATGGTGCCCCACCCCATTATTGGTGTCTGTGGGAGGAATGGTGCTCCATCATTGTTGTCAATAGGAGGAATAGTGTCCCCCCATTGGCATCAGTGGGAGTAATGGTGCCCCATCATTGGTATCAGTGGGAGGAATAGTGCCCCATCATTGGTGTCAGTGGAAGGAATAGTCCCCTATCATTGGTATCAGTTGGAGGAATAGTGCCTTATCATTGGTGTCTGTGGGAGGAAAGGTTCCCCATCATTGGTGTCCTTAGATGGATGGAATGGTGCCCCAAGGGCCAGATAAAGGCAAGCAAAGGGCCACATCTGGCCTGTGGGCCGCAGGTTGGAGACCACTTCCTTAATGCATTCTATGTATTAAGGTAAAAAAAAACCTTCTTTGCTGCAAGATCCCCCCACCTCCTCCCTTGTACCTATGCCCAATCTCGAACCAGTGTTGTGCATGAGAGCACTGGCTCTCTCCCTTCCGTCAATCAAATCCTGTGACGAAGGAGCACCGGTCAGGACCGATCTGCACTGTCTGTGTCTATAGACGCAGACAAGGCGGCTCGGGAGCGAGCCTGCATGATGCCCCTATAGAAATAGGCACTCACTGAAGAGGAGGAGCCAGAAGCGCCAGCAGGGATCCCAAAATTAGAAGAATGTGACTGCTCTGTGCAATACCATTGCACAGAGCGGCTAAGCATAATATGTTTATTATTTTAATTAAAAAAAATAAGTCTCAATATCACTTTAAAAAAAGGAAACAAATGCAGCCACTGCATTTAAGGATAAGCTGCAATATTTTATTTTAGGTCTAATACCATTAGTAGAATGTAGACACATACTGCAAGCAAAGGTTCTGTCCAAGGGCAGATAGCACAGGACAACTACTATTACCTCAATTAGCCAGAATAGCTGGTTCTATGTCCTTATCTGATTTAGCTTCAAGGGTGGTAATTACTTCAACCTAAACATAAAGTCAGGTCCCAGTAGGAAAGTAAATTAAATGAGAGAGGGACCTTTTTTAGGCTAAAAACAAGCACCATAGTGTCTGCTTTCACATAGGACATTTACTTTAAATAGTTTACAGTGGAGCAAAAGTTTGTTTAATTTTGCATTTAAAAAGTAACTCCGCTTTAGTTGCAGAAAAATAATTCCTCTCTGGTTGATCAATGTACATTGCAGGGAGTTTAACAGTGTTGAAGAGTTCTAACCTTTTTCTGCTCTGAAGAAAAAAAAAAGCTGTTTGTTCCTCTATGACCTTTGGATACCAATTCTGAATGAGAGTGACTGGTTAGTTATAATCAGCTAGTGCACGCCTCATTTTCTGATGAGAAACGCTGCAGGGTCTGCATTCCTTTAGAAGTATTCAACCCTTGTATAGTTTCTGACCAAAACTAACATTTCTTATGCAGAGGATGCCTAAAATCTAACTTGTGTCTCAGTGCAGCAGACATCTGGGAAAATCAGTGAGCCAATCAGACAAGCAGAAAATGACAATTCTGGGTGCATTCTGTAAACCAATGGTGTACAAAAGACCTGCTGGTTGCCATACTGTGTTGAATTTTACAGAAAATTACAACTCTGTAGATTGAAAGGAATTGTTTTAATAACATTCAGTTAAAATATGGCTTGAGTAGCAATTGTAAAAAGCGGAGTTACCCTTTAACTATCGATCTTGTTTTATGCAAGAACTGAGAGTGCATAAAAGTGATGGATCCTAAAGTATGAATGAAAGTGTATCAATCACACATGAACTTTAAAGTGGATGTAAACCCTCAGATATACCCAGTGAAGTGAACAGCCTCAGATGATACACAGGGATGAAACAAATCTCCCTACATAAGTTTTACTTGTATATCTGCTTTCTTTCTTTTCTTTGGAAAGTGAAGATCGTGTTAATCTTTATTTTATCTCTTTTATCGCTAAATCTTTCTTCCTCTTTCAGCAGCACATAGGGGTGGGTGCAGATACTGGACTTACACTGTGTAAGAGCTGATTGGAGGAAAGGGACACCCCCTCCACAGAGGCAGAGGAATGAAGGAACATGCAGAGCTGTACTGTTAATAGACCAGCTCCCTGCTAAGCTCCCTCCCCGACAAATTTTCAGCTACTGTTATCTGATGTGTCAGAGAACTTGTTAGAAGTGACTCGGCTGATAACAAAGCAACGGAGCACCAGAGAGAAACAATACTTAGAGCTTTGGATAGCGATAAGTAAACACTACAGATATATGTGCTTAGATTAAATTTCATGAATGGGGTTTACAACCACTTTAAGGGCAGCTATGTCAGTAGGTATTGTAACCCAATGTTTGGCCAAAAAATGATTTGATCCAAAAAATATTGGTGTTATTTATGCATTGGAAAGAGCTTGTAATGCAGCTGATCCTTTGTTCAGCAATTGCTATGTTTAGACTGATATCACTGCTTTTGACAGGGAGGCATTAGAAGAATGTGTCTGGAAAATTTTGTGATGATACACAACATAGCAGTACTGGACCAGAGAGTACTGTGTACTGTTTCTTCTTAGCAATAACATTTTACAGAGCAGTTGCAAGCAACCATTAAAAGTGTTCAGCTGGCTTACTAATGATGTTTAGTAAGCACAGCAACTGTGCCTTAGCTCATTGCAATGTGATACAGAAAAACACCTACTGTTGATAAGAGATTCAGTAAAGCTGGCTATACAAGGAGCGAATTTCGGCTAGTTCCTGGTGAACCTGCTGAAATTTTCTCAGTGGGTGGCCCCCGTCTGCAGCCTCCCACCTGACATACTTAGATTGAAAAATCAAAGAGCAGGGCTGATAATGTATGATCGAAAAGCACCTGCATCCAATCAGATGCAGCCACTGATTGGGTATTTTGACAGCCGATCGGGCCGCCCATCAGAATACAAGAACCACAGTTGAAGATTTGTCCATCTGCGATGCGTAGCGATTTTTTCCATTCAGCCTGCAAATGTACACTATATTGCCATAAGTATTGTGACGCCTGCCTTTACACGCACATGAACTTTAATGGCATCCCAGTTTTAATCCGTAGGGTTCAATATTGGGTTGGCCCACCCTTTGCAACTATAACAGCTTCAACTCTTCAGGGAAGGCTGTCCACAAGGTTTAGATGTGTGTCTGTGGAAATGTTTGACCATTCTTCCAGAAGCACATTTGTGAGGTCAGGACTCTGTGCAGGCCAGTCAAGTTCCTCCACTCCAAACTCGCTCATCCATGTCTTTATGGACCTTGTTTGTGCACTAGTGCGCAGTCATGTTGGAACAGGAAGGGGCCATCCCCAAACTGTTCCCTTAAAGTTCCCTTAAAGTTGGAAGCATGAAATTGTCCAAAATGTCTTGGTATGCTGACGCCTTAAGAGTTCCCTTCACTGAAACTAAGAGGCCAAGCCCAACCCCTGAAGAACAACCCCACATCATAATCCCCCCTCCACCAAATGATTTGGAGTGGACCAGTGCACAAAGCAAGATCTCCATAAAGACATGGATGAGCGAGTTTGTGGTGGAGGATTTTAACTGATCTGCTCCACAGTCTCCATTCATAGATCCTGCTTCATTCAAAGAAGCTGTAGTATAGTTTCAATGAATGGAGCAGCTAGGTGGAAAGGGTGGGCATATTCAGGCTCTGTTAATGAGAGCTTGTGACAATCCCTTCGGTCCCTTTCACACGGGCATGTCCGTGTACGGACTCCGCTTGCTCAGCAGGGATTGCTCCGTCGATCCCCGCTGAGCAGACGGATGACAAGTCTGTCTCTGCTCACTATGCAGAGATGGACCTGTCAGAGCCCCGCCTGTCCGTTTTCATCCGATCCGCCAGGCGGATGGAAAATAGGGTTTCCATCCGTCTGGATTCAGCGGATCGATGTCAGCGGACATGTCACCGCTGACATCCGTCGCTCCATAGACCTGCATGGAGCATCCGTTCAAAAAAAAGCATCCTAAAAAACTGACAGGCGGACCCGTGTGAAAGGGGCTTTACTTCTATTAATCCCGGCCACCCAGGAAGGGGTGGGGGCATGGACAGAAGAGGATTTCTACTAACAGAAAAGGTCCATTGAGCTGATTTTTCTGTGTTTTATTTTAGCTAAACTTAGGCTTTAAAAGTGAAGGTCAACGCTGAATCTAACTAAGCTTAAGACTGCTCCCACCCCCATCTAACTTCTATTCTATCTTCCCTGTAAAAGGAAGATGTATAAATGTACTTGTTCTCAGGGCGCTCCAGTACGGAGGACAAAATTCACATGTTCTCCCCAGCAGCCAACTTCAGGGGAGAGAAGAGAACGCCTGTGAGGTGATGTCACCCATATGTTTACTATGGGGCATCCATTGTCGGATGTCCTCTCCCCTGAAGCCACCACTATGAGCTGATCACATGTCCGGACTGGAGCGCCCTCAGAATAGGTAAGTATAAGCATCTTCCTTCTACAGGGGAGTTAGATTGGGATTTACGAGGAGGAGTGGGAGTCATTTTAAGCTTAGTAAAATCTAGGCTGCAATTCCACTTTACCAGTATGATTTTTATGGCGTATATATTTCTATATTATCTAAAACTGAAAAAAAGCTTTCTTTTTAAACAAAAGCACTTTTGCCTTTAATAAAGATTCTTGTGCTTGTGCTTTAATAATGTTGCAAAGCGGCAGCTAATTTAAAAAAAGATTGAGATCCATTGTTTAGCTCAAAATATCACTGGCATTTCATGCAGAGATAGATCAAAAGGGAAACTAAAGAAGCACATGAGGTGTATATAAAAAGGCACAAATATTTTTAAGTTAATTTATTATTTTTCTAGACACTGGGGTGGTTTGCTGTAGCAATGACTACCTAATTCTATTTAGGGTAACTTATACACTGATCAGCCATAACATTATGATCACCCACCATAAACCGTCGAGCACGGGAGGAGGTGACGAGGGAGCAAGAGAGCAGGATGCCTTGGGAGGAACGAAGAGGACGATTAGATTGGTATTTTGAGACTAGGTTAGTGATGTAGCTGGGGGCAGAGTTGTGGATGGCTTTGTAAGTTGTTGTTAGTATTTTGAATAAATTTGTTGGGTGAGCAGAAACCAGTGAAGGGATTGTACAGAGAGTAGTAGGAGATGGTTGGTAAGGTGGATGAGCCTGGCAGCAGAATTAATGATGGACTGAGGGGGGGATAGCCTAGTTAAAGGTAATCCAATGAGAGTTGCAGTAGTCAAGGCGAAAAAAGACCAGGGAGTGAATTAGAAGCTTAGTGGTGTCATTGGTTGGTTGAGGGGGCGAGCCTTGGACAGTTATTAGATGTGAGGCCAAAAGAAGAGTTCAGAGTCCTGGATTACACCTATCACCTTGGCATGCAGGGAGGTGTTGATAGTTGTGTCATCGATCTTGACAGAGAAGTCAGGAGAAGAGGCATGTGGGGGGGGGGGGGGGGGATTTTTAAATGCACAGTTTTGTAAAGATTGAGTTTGAGGAAGTGATGTGACATCAATGCTGCTATGTCTGTTAGTAAATTAGTGATACATGAGGAGACTGAAAGAGTGAGCTGAGGGGTAGAGAGATAGATTTGGGTGTCATTGGCGTAAAAATGGTATTGGACTGACCCAGGGAGGAGGTGTAGATTGGGAACAGGAGAGGTCCAAGAACAGAACCTTCGTGGACCCTGACAGATAAAGGAAGAGGAGGAAGTAGAATTGTAGGTGCAGCACCCTGGTGTTAGGCAGGGTTACTAACAAATTTAGTTTGCTCAGCGGTAAGCAGTCTGGCGTATTGTTAGGGAGATCCACCAACCTTTTCCTAAATCTGGGTTTGATGCACCTCTCTCTTGTCACTAAGTGGCATTGTTACCTGTGGCATTAGATTGACAAGGGCTTCGTAAATCCAGACTAGGCGTGGATGGGTTGTCTCAGCCAATTGACAGAGGTTTCTTTGCCCTTGGCCTGCTGGGAGAGCCTATTTATTCGGCAGGGGTCAGGTGATCGGGGTTCAGTGCCTATCCAGGTTGGAAGCAAGCAGCGTGGGGTTGGGACTTCAGACTTGAAGGCTATCCAAGTTGCAGGGGGTTCTGCCGGATGGAGAACCAAGTAGTTGCCACAGGTGAAGGAAAGCAGTTGCCATCAGAGACGACCACTCCTGTCACCAGAGGCAAGCGAGAACCAGAGTCAGAGGTAAAGGGGACACAGTCGCCAGCAAGGGACAATCTCTCCTGTTATCAGAGGCCAGGTTCTGCGGAGACTGAAGAAGTACCAAAGCAGCCTTTTTCACTAGCCAGGGGCTGTGAAGAAGTTGGGAAAGCTCCAGCAGAGTCAAGCTAGGGAGCTTGCAGAGGATTCAGCAGGTTAGCTGAAGAGCCAAGTCAGGGACCCAGTGGGACAATGTGGGTGACACTTGGAAGCCACAGCGTGATAGTTGTGAAGGAGCTCAAGGCATCTAGTGGCAGCTGGGATCTGAAGAGTCTAGTGAGAGACTGGGAGCTCAGTGAGAGGATCTACAATGGGATACTGTGAGTTGTGATCTACATTGAAGTTGAAGTTACCAGATCAATTGCTATAGGAGACAGCGGTCTACAGCTAACGTTTGCTGCAATTCAGCTTAAAGGCCTTTGAACCGTATAGCTATTCTTCTATTCCTATTTTTGTCTCGGAGTCTGCCAAATATTTTGCATCTGCCTAAGGGTGTTCAGGCCCTAACCCTCTCTCCCCAGTTCTGTTAAGGGACAATAAATCTCTTTTTGCATTCTCAAAGTGTCTGGTGCCCAACTTACTCTATCTACACCACACCCACTATGCCTAGTAACCAACACTGTGAAGATGGATGTCAGCTCTCCCTGACTCTGGAGGTCATCATTAGGCCTCTAGGCCTCATGGCTACATAAGCAAAGATAAAAATGCAGTAGGTTAAGTAGGATGAGAACCAGTGAAGAGTACAGTTGCAGAGACCAAAGGCATGGAGTTTTTTAAGGAGGAGAGGGTGATACACTGTGTCAAAGGCAGCAGAGAGATCCAGGAGTAGGAGTACAGAATAGTGTCCATTGGTTTTAGCCATCATTAAATTGCTTATGAGTTTTGAACACAGTTTCTGTGGAGCGCTGAGAGCAAAATCCAGACTGAAGGGGATCAAGAAGTTTATTCTTAGTGAGGTGGTAGCTCAGTTGGTTTCGGACTGGACGTTAAAGGAGTTTGGATAAAAGAAAAGGAGAGCAAGAAGATGGGGCATAGGTTGTTAGGATTTCTTGGGTCCAATGAGGGCTTTTTAAGTATGGGAGTGACTAGTGTATGTTTTAGAGAGTTGGGGAAGATGCCAGAAGAGAGGGAGAGATTGAATATGTGAGTTAGAGAGTGAAGGATAGAGCCAGAGGGTGACCATAGCATTTGCGAGAGAACAGGGTCCAGGGGGGCAGGTGGTTAGGTGGACATTAGAAAAAAGTTTAGTAACCTTATCTATGGTAGCTGGGTTAAATAAGGGAAGTAATGATTGTACCTGTAAACATGGATTGTTTAGTGGAGAAGGTATCTGTACAGCGGAGATTTCCTCACAAATTGTATTAATTTTATTTTTTAAGTCATTGGTGATCTCCTGGGTAGGGAGTGGGTTAGTGGGTGGAGGCAGGAGGCAGTGGAGGTCGAAGTAGAGAGTTGAAGGTAGAGAAGAGTTGGTGGAGAAGGGATGATAAGTTGTTAATGAGAGTGATAAAATAGGTCTGCTTGGCGGTGAGGAGGCAGGAATTGTATTTTTGGAGGGCAGATTTATAGTGGTTGACACTTTTCTGAGACTTAGCCATATGCCACAGGTGCTCAAGAGGATGGCTATGTTTTTTTAGACTTCTGGTGTCATCTGTTTGCCAAGTTTGTAGGGGCCCGGGGCTTGATTCTAAGTGTAGTGAGGGGGGGCCAGTGTGTTCAGGGAGGATGACAGTGAAGTGTTGTAGACAGAAGTGGCTAGGTTGGGGCAGGACAGGGGTGAGTTTTTGTCATAGAGGTGGTCAGTAGCAGAGTAGAGAAGAGAAGAGATAAGATGACAAAGGTTTCTACGAGTAATTGTTAGGCGGTTGGAGGGAGAGGAGGTGGAAGACAGGGAGAGAGCAAAACTAACTAGAAAATTAATTTCCTGGAGAAAATGAGTGGGAATGCTGAATAGCTGAATTGCTAAAGCTAACTGGATGAATAGCTTAAGGGTCGGTTCACACTGGGACGACTTGGGATCCGACTTGTACACCCTCAAGTCGCCCCAGAAAGAGATTCACATTTAAGTGAATGGGAGCGTCTTAATAGACACTACTGAAGTCGCTCCGACTTCAGAGCGTACTCCCTGTACTACTTTGATCCGACTTTGATCCGACTTCAACCTATTGACTATCATTGAAGTCGGATCGCCGTCTCGCATGATCCGACTTCGGCATGCGACTTGTGCTCAGATGATCTTGAGGGGGAACTCCGCGCCAAATTTTAAATAAAAATCCGGCATGGGTTCCCCCTCCAAGAGCATACCAGGCCCTTGGGTCTGGTATGGACCTTGAGGGGAAGCCCCTACGCCGAAAAAGCGGCGTGGGGGGTCCCCCAATCCATACCAGACCCTTATCCGAGCACGCAGCCCGGCCGGACAGGAATGGGGGTGGGGGACGAGCCAGCGCCCCCCCCATCCTGAACCGTACCAGGCCGCATGCCCTCAACATGGGGGGTTGGTGCCTTGGGGAAGGGGGGCGCGCTGCGGCCCCCCCCACCCCAAAGCACCTTGTCCCCATGTTGATGAGGACAAGGGCCTCTTCCCGACAACCCTGGCCGTTGGTTGTCGGGGTCTGTGGGCTTATCGGAATCCGGGAGCCCCCTTTAATAAGAGGGCCCCCAGATCCCGGCCCCCCACCCTATGTGAATGAGTATGGGGTACATCGAACCCCTACCCATTCACCTAGGGAAAGTGTCAATTAAAAAAAAAACACTACACAGATTTTTAAAGTAATTTATTAGACAGCTCCGGGGGTCTTCTTCCGACTTCGGGGTCTCTCCGGTTCTTCTCCGCGCTCTCCGGGTCTTCTGCCGGGCTCCTCCGCTATTTTCTGCTCTTTTGCCGCTCTTTTGCTATAGCGGAGGAGCCCGGTCTGCTGCCTTCTTCTCTTTGGGGGTCTCTCCGGTTCTTCTCCGCGCTCTCCGGATCTTCTGCCGGGCTCCTCCGCTATCTTCTGCTCTTTTGCCGCTCTTTTGCTATAGCGAAGGAGCCCGGTCTTCAATCTTCTGCCTTCTGCCCTCTTCTCCTGATGTTGACACGACGCTCTCTGGGGCTGGAATGCACTCTGAGCGCTCCGCTCTGACTTTATATAAGTGGTGACCACGCCCCCTTATGCCGTCACAGTCCCTGGGCATGCTGGGACTGTGACGTTTTAGGGGGCGTGGTCATCACCCAATGACCACGCCCCCTTATGCAGTCATAGTCCCAGCATGCCCAGGGACTGTGACGGCATAAGGGGGCGGGGTCACCGCCTATATAAGTCAGAGCGGAGCGCACAGAGAGCATTCTAGCCGGAGAGAGCGTCGTGTCAACATCAGAAGAAGAGGAGAGGGCAGAAGACGGAAGACCGGGCTCCTCTGCTTTAGCAAAAGAGCGGCAGAAGAGAGCGGAGGAGCCCGGAGGAAGATCCGGAGAGCGTGGAGAAGAACCGGAGAGACCCCCGAAGTTGGAAGAAGACCCCCGGAGCTGTCTAATAAAATACTTTAAAAATCTATATTTGGAGTTGGAATGCTCAGCCCTTTGGACTTGGACTTGGACTATATCTCTTACACTAAGAGCCAAGAGTTAGAAAATTAGAACCCAACCCCACCTCAATTACTCTCTGTTGCTTCCTTTTTTGTCTCCTTTTTTCTCTTCTTTTTTTTTTATTTTTTATTTATTTATTTATTTTTTTTTTTTCCCTCCCCCTCCTGCTCTTTTCTCCCCATCCCGTCCCTTTTTTTTTTTTTTTTTTTTTTTTTTTTGGATAGGTATTGGATAGGTTTTTCCTTTTTTCCTTTTTTATATATTTGTTCGGCTATAGGGTGCCTGAACAAATAGTAGTAGTAGTACGATATCCCCTTTTAGGGGTATATCTGCAATATAGTTGCAATACAGTTGCAGCTTGCGTGTGTGTTCTTTTTTTTTTTTTTTGGGAGAAAACTAATCCCAACTCTCCTCCTCCTTTTTTTGTTTTTTGAGAGGAGATGGGACTTAGTCGGATAAGCACTTCGTGCTTGGGTATATATATTTTTTTGTTGTTTTATGTTGGTCTTTGTCATGGTTTGTATAAGCTTGTTTCAAAAATTGCCTTAAAAATTAACATTGCTGGTACATGGTATATTGTAAAAATCTTGCTGCTTGTGAGTTACCCCAAATGGTGTTCCCCTAGTCATTTTACTTGGCCATGGCTTCTTAAACCTATATGGCCACTTCCTTAGCTGAAACCTTTTCGGTCCTTTCATGGAATGTGAGAGGTCTTAATTCTAAATTTAAACGGGCACTGTTGATGAGATATCTAAAAACCCACTCTCCACATTTTATTCTCCTACAGGAAACCCACCTCACAGGCAGCAAGGTTTTAACTCTAAAAAAACCCTGGATTCAGAGGGCCATCCATGCGACTTACTCCTCTTATGCTAGAGGGGTCTCAATCCTAATACACAAGAAATTCCCCTGTGTTATTGAGGACGTGTGCACGGACCCCCAGGGCAAGTTTGCAATGGTGGTGTTTTCACACTGGTCTCAGCGATATATAATCATAAATGTTTATATTCCTCCACCTTTTACACATGATTTATTATATAAGGTTTTGGAAAAAGCAGCTCCTTTTTATCCAGCGAAATTGCTGGTGATGGGGGATTTCAACTCTACTATCTCCCCAGATTTGGACAGACCAGTCCCATCAAAAAACTATAGCTCTGAACTATCTATATGGGCACAGGCAATGGGGCTACAGGAAATATGGAGATGGAAACACCCGGCTATTAGGGCATACTCATGCTTTTCGGCCTCACATAGGACTGCCTCACGGATTGACCTAGCCTTCTCTAATTCAATCCTGTTGACGGATGTAATAGGGGCTAAATACCTACCCAGTGGGTTGTCCGATCATAGCCCACTGGTAATCGAGCTTCGCTCGCCTGCACGCCGAGATGCGGCCCTGTGGAGGCTGGGGGCACAGTGGATTTCCCACCCTGAGGTGGCTGACACTATCCCACCCAGACTAGTTGAGTTTTGGGAACTTAATGAAGGCTCCTCGACCCCACAGACGGTCTGGGACACCTTCAAGGCCTATACAAGAGGGCAATATATCTCTATTATCGCTAGTGTCAAGAAACAGCAGGGCTGGGAAACTTACAGGTTACAACAGATGGTAGAGGATCAAACATTAATCTATAGTACAGATCCTACAGCAGCTCATTTTGACGCATTAAATGCCGCCCGCAGTTCACTAAATTTACATTTAACGGAAGTTACAAGATTGGATATGCATAAAGGTAGACAGCGACTATTTGAACAGGGGGACAAGAATGGTCGTTTTCTGGCCATGTTGGCACAGCATGAATATCCATCCACAGTGGTTTCGGGCCTGCGGTCTTCAACTGGGGATAAGATGACCTCTCAGGTAGAAATCTTACAAATGTTTAAAGCCTTTTACCAAACTCTTTATACCTCTGCTCTTCCCCCCGACTTCCAGCCAGAGATGTTGCAAAACCTTTTAGATCCACTAGCACTTGGCTGGCTGTCGAATGAGGAACGAGAATCGTTGGTACGCCCTATTTCGGCCTTAGAGGTTTTAAAAATTATACGGTCCTTCCCTTTGGGCAAGGCGCCAGGGCCGGATGGTCTTCCTATAGAATTTTATAGGGCACATGCAGCATTTTTGGCACCCATCCTGGCCCAATTATACACCCTCTGCCTATCCAAGGGTGATCTGCCCCTTTCAATGCACCAGGCCTATCTTACTTTGATCCATAAGGACCTTAAGGACCCAGAGCTATGTGCCTCATATAGGCCAATAGCCCTATTGAATAATGACCTGAAAATCTTAACCAAACTGCTGGCTACCCGTCTATATCCATTATTACCTTCGGTTATTGACTCTGATCAAACAGGATTTATGCCTAAAAGGTCAACCGACGTTAATCTTAGGAGACTCTTTACCAATATTCATGCCCAACACAATAACTCCGGTACCAGAGCTATTGCCCTACTAGATATAGAAAAGGCATTCGACACTGTGGAGTGGCCCTTTTTGTGGGAGACTCTACGTCGAATGGGTTTTCCACTACGGTTTATATCATGGTTGCAGGTGATCTATAGGTGTCCCATCTCATCGATTCGTTTGGGCTCCAGACTCTCAACTCCATTTCAACTGTTTCGGGGAACTAGACAGGGCTGCCCTCTTTCTCCGGCTCTATTTGCTCTAGCTATAGAGCCAGTTGCAGAGGCTCTCCGTACATCGCCTCATATTAAGGGGCTTAGGATAGGCATGCTGGAGGAGAGGGTAGCCCTGTATGCTGACGACATGGTTTTATTTTTGGGGGACGCGGGTCCATCACTTCAGGGTGCTCTGTCACTCCTCAACACTTTCTCCATGGTAACGGGCCTCCGGGTA
The DNA here is from genome assembly GCF_042186555.1 of Aquarana catesbeiana. Taxonomy (NCBI): domain Eukaryota; kingdom Metazoa; phylum Chordata; class Amphibia; order Anura; family Ranidae; genus Aquarana; species Aquarana catesbeiana. The sequence goes on from NC_133324.1 coordinate 682,465,891, forward strand.
AACTGGCCAAAATCTACTCTATTTCCAATAGATCAAGCAGCCAAATTGACATCCTCTCCAGATAGCCCATTAAAGTGGGTTGACTCCTTTAAATATCTTGGGGTTTGTGTCTCTGCACAAGCCTCAGATTTTCTTAAATTAAACTTGGATCCGGTAGTGGGGGATATGAAAGCTAAACTCAAGGCATGGAATAATCTCCCCCTATCGGTATGGGGAAGGGTCAACTTGCTTAAAATGAAGGTCATCCCCAAATTCATATATTTATTCCGCCATTCCCCGCAGTGGATTCCTAAATCCTTCTTTACTAAACTAAACCAACGCTTTTCAGAGTTTCTCTGGGGCTCCTTACCACCGAGATATAAGTTAACTACATTAATGAGGCCACTATCGCAGGGTGGTATGGCCTTTCCGGATTGCTATAAGTACTTTTTGGCGACACAGCTGGTGACAGTGGTCTGGTGGCTAAATCCTGATAAAACCAATGTGGCCTCCGCTTTGGAGGCCACCGTGGCAGGCTCCTGGGAATCTCTTCAATACCTAATTTACAGAGGCCCATGTGCCCCACACTTATTAACTCCGTCTATGCTTACTACTTTACGGGCCTGGAAAATGGGCTTGGCTATTGAAAAACACAGCCAAATGGGAATTTCCCCTAATACACCCCTATGGCTAAACCCCAATTTACCACATTTTTACAAATCTATTGACCCCCAGATATGGACTAGATATGGTATAAAATTAATCTCACAAGTGGTGTCTTGCACCTCACTGCTTTCTTTTTGTCAGCTTTCCTCCCAGTATAATCTTCCGCAGCACTATCAGTTCCGTTATCTTCAACTTTCGCATGCTTTTGAAGCCCAATTCCCACGTTCGTCCTGTATATTAATACAGTCTAAACTGGAGACTACTCTTAGATCCGGTTGTACAAAAAAACCTATATCTCACATATATCAGCATTTAATCTATGAGTCCTTGCCTCCGTTGGACGGCCTTTTGTCCCGTTGGCAGCGTGACATTCCAGCTTTGAGTGGCAAAGATTGGGATGGTGTTTGGGACTTCCCTTTTAGTTCGCTAGTCTCTATACGTGACAAGTTAGTCCAATTTAAAATAGTCCACCGGGCGTATTTCACTCCCCACAGACTTCATTTGATAAATCCTGCCCACTCCCCTAAGTGTTGGAGATGTAGCTACACCCCCGGAGATTTTTCCCATATCTTTTGGCATTGTCCAAAGATACAACAATTCTGGGGGGAGGTACTAGGCCTAATCAATAAAATTGCATCCACTAATCTACCACTGTCTATGGAGATTTGTATGTTGGGCCTTATAAAAAAATTAGTTCCTGCTGTAGCTAAACGCACGATGATTGGTTTGCTTCTATTTTACGCTAGGAAAACCATAACATTTCAATGGAAGAAGCCCTATCCCCCCACAAATGTCCAGTGGAAACGTTTGGTTAACGATAATCTTCCACTATATAAAGATACCTATCTTAATAGAGGCTGCCAATTGAAATTTAATAAGGTTTGGAGTGGGTGGCTGGAGGAAATGAACATTGCTTACTAATGTTGGACTAGCTTCAGTTACGATACCAAGAATCGACGATTAAATGTAATTCCTAGTTAATAGGTATAGGCCTTTATGGGCAGTGGGGGGGCGGCCCAAAAATTCCAAAAATCCCCTTTTCACTTACATGTTAAAATTGTATTACATGGATGTATTCCTCTCTTTTTCTTTCCCTTTCATTTTTTTTTTTTTTTTTTTTTTTTTTTTTACCTGATGTACTTGCGATATTACCTGTACAAGCTAGACAACCAATTTGTATATGTCTTTATGTCTTTGTGTCTTATAAGGAAAATTTGAATAAAAATAAATTAAAAAAAAAAAAAAAAAAAAATCTATGTAGTGTTTTTTTTTTAATTGACACTTTTTCCCTAGGTGAATGGGTAGGGGTACGATGTACCCCATACTCATTCACATAGGGTGGGGGGCCGGGATCTGGGGGCCCCCTTATTAAAGGGGGCTCCCGGATTCTGATAAGCCCTCCGCCCGCAGACCCCGACAACCAATCCCATTCCTGTCCGGCCGGGCTGCGTGCTCGGATAAGGGTCTGGTATGGATTGGGGGGGACCCCCCATGCCGTTTTTTTGGCATAGGGGTTTCCCCTCAAGGTCCATACCAGACCCAAGGGCCTGGTATGCTCCTGGAGGGGGAACCCATGCCGGTTTTTTATTTAAAATTTGGCGCAGAGTTCCCCCTAAAGATTCATACCAAACATAGTGGCGGGGATCCAAGTCGGATCCCCGTTCATTGAAAGTCGGACACATGTCGCAGGGCAAAGTCGGATCCACAAGTCGCGTTGAAGTCGCGTTGAAGTTGCGTTGAAGTCGCGTTGCAAAGTCGCGTTGAAGTCGTGTTGCCCCTGTGTGAATCGAGCCTAAATCTGTAAGAAAAAGTTGAAGTGAGAATAGATGGAAAAGTAGGAGTGGTTTTAAAATAAACATGAATTTCATTAAAAAAGTTTAACAACACCACTAATGTATGAAAGATGTGGAAAATTTAAAGGTTTTTTTGAAAAGCTTTTTGATCATTAATCCCCACACCTAATGAGTGAGAGACAGTGTGAGATAATCCTTCAAACAAGCCTTAATAAATCCACAACAGTACATGCTATGGAAACAGTGACTTCACCGTTAGAGACACACGGCCTTTGTGAACGTATCGGTATAAAATTTATGTTGATAAACTTAAAAATGTGGGCATGTCCATGATTTAGTAAAGAAGTTGGCTGTGCGTTTCGCTGGGAAATGTGAAGAATTTTATACAGGACAGTCAATGGAAGACGGTGTAGAACTCTTGTCATTTGGAAGCTCCACCAGCCAAAAGTAAAAGGTGTAGCACATTGCCTGAAACTAGACAAATACCTACGTTTTGATGTATAAATTGCGTATGACAAGTAGATCTTGTGGGCGTGAGAGCAATTTATAGAGAAGGAACTAAGATAATTTTTTTAAGGCTCTGTGCTCTAGCTATGACATCATCCACTCTAAGCAGCCCAATACACACTCTGTTTAATTGATAAAATTTCCTGAAATGATCACTAAACTTAAACAGATTTTTCACAAAAGCTGTAAAGATATCAAACTGAAAAGATATAGCCAGATAGCGGAAAATTTTGTGAACATTTTAAAGTTTGTTTGGCGTCTGTAGGTGAAAGTATGAAGGAGCTGAAACTTTTGGGAGCGGAAGAAGACTTTAAGGATTTGAAGCATGCTCTCATTCACTTCAATGTTAAAAAAAAGTGTTAAAAGCTTACTATTTTAAAAAGTATAAATAGTAGAAAAAAGTTGAAGAAGTCCCATCATTAGCTGAAAGAGGTGAACATTTTAAAAGTTGAATGGTTTTAATAGCTGAAAGTATGCAGAAGTTACGCAGAGCCAAAAAACTTATGGAATAATAATTAAATTAAAGTTAAAAATAAATAAAAACAAATAACAATTGTGGGACTGCTGAAGCATTCCCACTAATAAGGTAGTGATCAGAGAGAGGAAAGGGATTGTCGGAGAGGTTACAGGCAGTGCATAGGTAGGAGAAAACAAGGTCAAGGCTGTTGCAATTAGAGTGAATAGAAGCATGTATCCATCACTTCAGGTCAAAAGAGGAGGTTAGACTGAGAAGTTTAGAAGTAGCAGGAGTGTTGTTATTACCAGGTATGTTGAAATAACTGAGAATTGTGTGAATTTCAGAAGAGAGTAATGTAGCCAGGCAGAAAAGTCTTTAAAAAGGTTGATACTGGTCCAGGGAGTCAGTAGATCACAGCTATTCTGGAGAAACTGGAGATAAAAGACATATCTGATATGCCTTAAATGAGCAGAGTAACAGAGAGGGAGGTATGTGAAGTACCTGAAAGGTGCTATGTGGGGATAGGACTCCCACTCTACATTCCTTCTGGGTCTGGAGGAGTGAGTCCAGAGAAGGCCCCCATGGGAGAGGGAAGCAGGATTGTTGGATTCATGAAGGCAGGTTTCAGTAATGGCAAAGAGATTAAGTGAGTGAGTGTTAAAGAGGTTGTGGAGAGAGGTGAGTTTGTTACAGACAGGACGAGTATTCCAATATTACTAAATAAATAACCCCCACTTATAGAAAGAACCCCAGCAATATGCTTCTGAAGAGATGCTATGGCATCTGGCACGAAGCCATCAGTAGCAGATCCTTTAAATCCTGTAAGTTGGGAGGTGGGGAGCCTCCATAGATCGGACTTGTTTTTCCAGCACATTCTGGTCAAAGTCGCTCAAATCTTTAAGGTGGCCCATTTTTTCTGATTTCAACACATCAACTTCAGAGAGATCATGTTCACATAGCCCACCTGCTTTTAGGTGCCATTGTCACAAGATAATCAGTATTATTCATTTACCTGTCAGTGGTCATAGTGTTATGGCTGATTGGTGCATATGGCATATACAATATATTAAATGCGTCTCTGGTGCATATGGCATATACAATATATTAAATGCGTCTCGCATTATGCAGCTATGCTTTGTTGGATTATGCAGCTGTGGTGAAGATAATATTAACGGCCAACAGCTCAGTTTTACAAAGAGCTGACATAAATATACTTTGAAAAATGATAAACTGATTCATTAAAATTAACAAATAATTATGCATACTATTTTATATACTGTAATAATGGTATTGTATAACTGATGCAAAATAATGTATGTATGCATATAAGGCTTGAAGAAAAATAATTTCTGTCTAAAGCAATATAGTGCTATCCATTTTTGTTGTTAAACACATGGCTCTTTACTCATTAAGTGATTTTGACATAATTCACAAGACATAACCGACTCAAACGTTTCAACATGCCATAACATTCTACAAAGTGGGCTGAAGATTTCCTGAAGCTCAATAGGACATACACCAAATGCCCCCTCGGCATCATTTTACCTCTTGTAAAGATATCTGTCTCACTTTTACAGCTCTGGGCCTCAGGCATGGACCACGCAATTGTCTGCAAGCCATGAGATGAACATTAGAAGTGAATATTTGTAGTCGTCAGCAATTATTTGTAGCATTAAATGTCCTTGGACTATTTGTCATGTTGGCTAAAGATAAGCCGTTTGTGGCTAGAATATGCAGAACCCACACCATACAAGATTCTTCATCCATTCATTACAATATGAACCTATGCAGGGATTTTAATTTCAATGTGGGAATAACAAGGTTACATTGCCTGCTGCTCTTTTAATATTTGTTTAGGATAACCTATTTGTAGAAGCTGTGCCAAAAAAAGAAAAGCAAAGGGAAAGTCACGAGCATTGTTTGTAGGCTCTCTGCAGCTGATCTTTCAGCCCCTTTCATACTAAGGCAGGTTTCATACTGGGGGCGTTGGGGGTGTCGGCGGTAAAACGCCGCTATTTTTAGCGAAGCTTTACCGTCATTTTAGCGACGCTATTTGGCCGCTAGCGGGGCGGTTTTTCCTCCCTCGTTTTAGCGACCGAAAAAGGGTTAAAACCGCCCGCAAAACGTCGCTGCAGTGGCGCTATGCCGGCGGTATAGCCGCACTGCCCCATTGATTTCAATGGGCAGGAGTGGTGAAGGAGCGGTGTATACACTACTCCTTCACCACTCCAAAGATGCTGCTAGCAGGACTTTTTTCAGCGTCCTGCTAGCGCACCGCTCCAGTGTGAAAGCCCTCGAGGCTTTCACATTGGAGAGACAGCAGCGGCTGTTTCAGGTCGGTTTGTAGGCGCTATTTTTAGCACAATAGCGGCTGCAAAACGACCCAGTGTGAAAGGGGTCTAAGGCGCTTCTAAACTGCCAGTAAAACACTGGGTGCTTTTGAAGAGCTTTTCAGGCACTTTTGAACAATTTTTCAGGCGCTTTTGAAGAGCTTTCCATTCATTATTTCAATGGAGAGGGGAGTTTTTTCACTGCCCTGCCAGTGCACTGCCCCAGTGTGAAAGCATTCAATGATTTTTGTGAGCTTTTCAGGTGCACCTGAAAAACACCTCAGTATGAAAGGGGTCTAAACCGCCATTACTGATTTACAATTCCTAGTTCGGCAATATGTCTCTGTGATGGAGGCGGCCTAATGGGTGCTTTGCTCCTAATGGGTGCGCCGGTGGTAGAGCGTTGCTATTTTTAGCAGTGCTTTACCATCAATATCGCGGCGCTATTCGGCCGCTAGCGGGGTGCTTTTACCCCCCTCACTAGCGGCCGAGAAAGGGCTAAAACCACCAGCAAAGCGCTGCTACAGCAGCGCTTTGCTGGCGGTATAGCCGCGCTGCCCCTTTGATTTAAATGGGCAGGAGCGGTGGAGGAGCGGTATAAACACCACTTCTTCACCGCTCCAAAGATGCTGCTAGCAGGACTTTTTTTAGTGTCCTGCCAGCGCACCGCTCCAGTGCCCTCGTGGCTTTCACATTGGAGAGACAGGAGCGGCTCTTTCAGGACGCTTTGCAGGCGCTATTTTTAGTGCTGTAGCGCCTGCAAAGCGCCCAGTGTAAAAGAGAAATTTTAAACCTTGCCAAACTTCGATCCATCTATGACCGTTCCCATTCTACAGAAATCGATCTAATGATCGACTTCTGGCTAGCGGGAATGTTGGAATACATGCATCCGATCAGCAGCTGCAGCCAATTGGCTGCAGCGCTGATCGGTGTATTCTGACAACGGTGGAATCCCTGCTGTCAGAATACAACAGCACAGCCAGGAGGATTCCTCCATTCCATTCTCCATTTGTGGCAATGAGAAAAACCACTGGCTGTTCAAAAAAAAAAAAGACAACCCATCTATGCCCAGCCTAATTTTTCTGCCATGTAACCATGTACCTGAGACCCTGATAAGACACTAGCCCAGGAGTCTTCAAACTACGTCCCTCCATCATGCCTAGTCATGTCTGTGAATGTCAGTGTTTTACAATACCTCATGGGATGTGCAGTTTCGTAACAGCTGGAGGGCCGTAGTTTGAGGATCCCTGCACTAGCCTGTGTATGCATGACGAGGCCATTTTTTGCAATATGGCACTGCGTTACTCTAACTGACAATTGCGCGGTCGTGCGACACTGTACCCAAATAACATTTTTGACCTTTTTTCCCCACAAATAGAGCTTTCTTTGGGTGGTATTTGATCACCTGTGCAGTTTTTATTTCTTGCGCTATAAACAAAAAAAGTCCAACAATTTTGAAACAAATAACTATACTTTTTACTTACTGCTATAAAACATACCCAATTAAAAAAATGTAAAAAAAAAGTTTCTAAATCAGTTTTAGCCAATATGGATTCTGCTACATATTTTTGGTAAAAAAAAATCCCAATAAGCATATATTGATTCATTTGCGCAAAAGTTATAGCCTCTATAAACTATGGGCTATTTTAATTTATTTTTATTTTTTTACTAGTAATGGCAGCGATCAGTGACTTGTAGCGGGACTGTGATATTGCAGCAGGCAAATCAGACACCTAACTGATACTTTTTGGGGACCAGTGACACTAATACAGTGATCAGTGTTAAAATATATGCACTGTCACTGTACTAATGACACTGGCTAGGAAGGGGTTAACATCAGGGGCGATCAAAGGGTTAACTGTGTGCCTAGCCTGTACTTACTCACTGTGTGGGAAGTGTTTTGACTAGGGGAAGGCAAAGATCCCTGTTCCTGCTTTGCAGAAACACAAGATCAATACCTTCCCTTCTGACAGAACAACAACCTGCCTATGTAAACAAGTGTCTACCTGTGTCCTGTGTAATTGACTCGAGTCTGCGGTACCTGCCGCTGGACTCTCGTTGTGTGTGATCACAGCGGATGCGGGTCACTGGCAGCGCACGTGTGCGTCCCAGGCCTGGAAGTGTCAGATGACATACTAGGTACGTTATCTGGCTCAGAGCAGCCACCCTACCACAGTAAATGTATAGTGTGGCGGTCCGCAGGTGGTTAAGAAGGACCCCACATAAAAAAAAAACAGCATGGGGTCGCCCTAAAATCCATATGGTTTTTGAGAAGGGGCCCCTACTATAAAATAAAAATAAAAATGTGTAGAACCTGGTATGTATATGGCTATGATTAAGGCCCACACAGGGCTGAAACATGTAAGCAAGGAAGGACACTTGGTTTTTTAATACTTTGTTTAATAAAGAAGTATTACGATCCCACTAGCATGTGAAGTCTATATATCGTAGAACCTGGTATGGATTGTGAAGGGATCTCCACAGGGTTTTTTTGTTTTTTTTATATACTGTCAGCTCACTTGATTACATACTGCTGTAGGCCAGGTATTCCCAGCTAACAGCAGCAATGACTCACTGGTTGTTAAGGACACGGTGGATGCTGGCTCCTTAACAACCAGCTATTCACTGGTTGTCACTGGTTGGACACCAGTGGGCAATGGCTCTTAACAACAAGATCACACATTTTACATTTAAAATCTTGCACCTTTTAACCACTTGCCGTCATTATACTGTGGCAGGTCGGCATGATCCCATGAACCGTTGTAGCTGTACGTCGGCTCCTTTAAGCGGGATAGCAGACGCACGCATGCTCCCGCCCGCTGCACTGCGGGGGGTGCCGATGCTCGTGACCGGCGGTCACGGGCACAAGAGGCAGAACAGGGACGTGTGTGTGTAAACACACAAAATCCCTGTTCTGTGAGGAGAGGAGATGCAGATCGTGAGTTCCTAATAGCTAGGAACCACGATCTGTCATCTCCTATAGTCAGTCCCCTCCCCCTACAGTTAGAACACACACTAAGGAACACAGTTAACCACTTGATTGCCCCCTAGTGTTAACCCCTTCCCTGCCAGTGACATTTATATAGTCCCAAAAATGTGTCAAAAGTGTCCGATGTGTCCGCCATAATGTCGCAGTCCTGAAAAATCGCTGCCATTACTAGTAAAAAAAAAAGAATGCCATAAATCTATCCCCTATTTTGTAGACACTATTGCTTTTGTGCAAACCAATCAATATATGCTTATTGCGATTTCTATTACCAAAAATATGTAGAAGAATACATATCAGCCTAAACTGAGAAAAAAATGATCTTTTTTTTAAAAAAAATGGGGGTATTTATTATAGCAAAAAGTACAAAATATTGTGTTTTTTTTTCAGAATTGTCGCACTTTTTTGTTTATAGCACAAAAAATAAAAACAGCACAGATTATCAAATACCAACAAAAGAAAGCTCTATTTGTGGGAAAAAAAGGACGTAAATTGTGTTTGAGTACAGTGTCGCATGCCCGCGCAATTGTCAGTTAAAGCGATGCAGTGCCCTATTGCAAAAAAAGGGCCTGGTCATTGAGCAGCCAAATCTTCCGGGGATAAAGTGGTTAAAGGAATAGCCTATGCAGTATTTTTTTTTAAATCATACCACGTTACCACAATTTATGGTGCAGTATTTTAATTTAGGGAGGTGAGTCCAGGGTGACAATTGTCATTCAGTAACAGGAAATTTTAGAAAAAGGCAGGATCAAAATCTAAGGAATAAAAAAAGATTGAAAACAACTTTTAAAATGACAGTAAAGCTGGCCATACACTAGAAGGATTATTTGTTCAATTTTCGTTCAATCGTTGGTGGGGTCAACTCGACTTTCGTTTTCAGCCGCACTGACGGGAAAATTTGAAGGAGCAGGATGGAGAATTTTTCTCTGACTAATTCGTTTCTAATTGTATATGTGGTTTTTATTTGGGGAAATTGCATTCATTGCAAAATCGAATGTTTAAAACAAACAACATTTTGAAGTATTTCCAAACTACTGTACATACATCAAGTCATTGAATGTAATGATGACAATTTTCATACGTATGTTCATATAAGCGGTCATTCAAAAAAATCTACTAGTGAATGGCAGCTTTACATGCTAACGTACATAATGAGATTTTAGTGATTGAGTTTACCTGTCATTTTAGAAAGCAGAAAGACTTACAGGGTTATATAGTGCAAGGCTGTGGACTGGACAAAGTTTTATTCTTGACGTACTGTATATCTAATACTTTCACAGAAAATACCCATCAGCTGATTGCAGCACCAATAGGGTGATAGGAGCTAACCCAAGCACATAGCAGATGAAGCTACTATTACTGCTATTGGTGACATAAGGTCACACAGACATCCGGTAGAGCGTGTGTCATAACCCTTGGCTGTAACTTAAGATCAAGTGACATTTCTGGTATATATAAATAATCACGGGAAGCATCCTGTTTGTGCTACAGAGATACACACACACACACACACACACACACTACAGGACCGATATTACCTTCTCCAGGGAAATTACTTCTGTCTTAAACGCACATAGAACAACAAAAAAAGAAAATATACAACAGACAGGAGATCTATGGTCACAGCACACACTTTCATTTTATAACATCAACTTTGAAATAGTAATAAAACAATAGCTATTTTTGACAATCCAATATACTAGTGATGGCGAACCTTGGCAACCCAGATGTTTTGAAACTACATTTCCCATGATGCTCATGCACCCTGCAGTGTGGTTGAGCATCATGGGTAATGTAGTTCCAAAACATCTGTGGTGCCAAGGTTCGCCATCACTACAATATACATTAAGCTTACTTGAAAAAATCTCCTTTCAAATTGTGTGCTGCCAATCTACTGGTTATCTCTTTTCACAACTTCCTGGATTTCCCTGAATGCTTTGCGGCTTTTCCTCTGATATTTACTTTCCATTGTTAGGGACTACATATCCCATGGTACCTTGCTGCCTGCAAAGAGTGATAACTGTACTGTCTCCGCCTTATGAAACACCTCCTCTCAGTACCTCTGTGGCTCAGAAGGCAGGCTTTGTGAAACGTGTGACACAGCAGTGCTTATGCACATGACAAATTCAAGAAAGTAAATGTGTGGGGTCCTCACAAAGTAAGTCTACAAAGGTCAAGATCATTCAGATTTAAAGTGGTTCTAAAGGCAGGATGTTTTTTACCTTAATGCATTCCCTGCGTTAAAGTAAAAAAACCTTCTTTGTGCAGCACCGTGCATCAACCCCCCCCCCCCCCATTATACTTACCGGAGCTGAATCCCAATCCAGTGCTGTGCCTGAGGGCAGCGGTTAATAGAGATTGATAGCAGCCATGGCTCCTGCTGCGATGGATCAAATCCTGAGACTGGGCCAAGCTGCACTGTCTACGTCTATGGACGCAGGCAGCACAGCTCGGAATTGAGCCTGGACGAGTGCCATATTAGGAAACAGCTTCTTATGGTGCCAAGGTGGGGGTGGGGGGGGGTAAAATCCATAACCCCAGTCCCCAGGACCCGGGTAGAGCGGTGGTGCCCGCAGTGAATGATCCCACATCTGGGAAGAAAGAAAGGGGCTGGCGGCGGTGCTAGGCAAGCGTGTGATCTCTTTAACTGTGGAGCATGGGATCTGTATGAGCAGTTTCTCCCCCTTCCTTCTAACAAGAAATCCCCCTCTCTCCTCCTCCTCCTTCCCCCAGGCCGTCTCTGCCAATCTCCTCAGGTCCGGCCGCTGGTTCCTGTAGTAGAGGACAAGCAGCATGTAGCAGCCCAATAGGCAGAAGCTGTTCCGCAAATTCATCTTCCTCAATGACCATGGTTCGGCATGCTCACCCGACTCAACAGGTAAAACTGTGTTGGCGGGACCTGAGCCGCAAACATAATACAGAAGACGAGATGGAGGAGAAGAGATGCCGAGACTGTGCCTGGGGAGATGGAAGGGACACAGAGGGGTGCAAAATGAGGAGCCCAGCTGAAGAGATGAGTGGGAGGAGGAGCAGGGGGAAATAATCTATGATTTTAAATACTTCACCTTCGCCTGAGTAGACAAAAATCCTCGCACCGGCCCTGCATCTATATACTTATGCATAGCTCCCAACTGTCCCGGATTTCGAGGGACTGTCCCTGATTTGGAACAATGTCCCTCTGTCCCTCCTTCCTCCTCATTTGTCCCTCATGTTGGTCTGATCTATATAGTTTTATATAAAATGCACGTTTAATCTATCAAAAAAGTGTTTTTTAGCGTTAAACCTTTCATCCGATTTCTAAATTGCTGCATTTGTACATTTTAAAAGCCTATAAAGGAGTAATAGTGGTAAAAAAAGGCCTTGTGGATTTAATTTACCTTTTTTTGTGGTTAATTCTCCTTTAAGGGGGTGTGGCAGGGGGTGTGTCCTATGTCTACATACATTTGTTAGTAAGTGTCCCTCATTCCCATCTCAAATTGTTGGGAGGTATGACTTTTGGTTATATCCTGGTTGCAGCAGTTCCTCTGCTAACAATTAATAATTAATTAATAATTAGATTATGGGTTAATTTGCCTGGAAAGAAATCCAGTCTTACAGTATGCTAGCAAAGGCAGCACATTGAAGGAAGTTAAAAGTGTTTTCTGGTAATGTTCCTGTGCCACAAGGAGAAGAGTTCATTTTTTTCCTCATTAATGTACACACAGCACCCCATATTGACAGAAAAACACAGAATTGTTGACATTTTTGCAGATTTATTAAAAAAGAAAAACTGAAATATCATATGGTCCTAAGTATTCAGACCCTTTGCTCAGTATTTAGTAGAAGCAACCTTTTGATCTAATACAGCCATGAGTCTTTTTGGGAAAGATGCAACAAGTTTTTCACACCTGGATTTGGGGATCCTCTGCCATTCCTCCTTGCAGATCCTCTCCAGTTCTGTCAGGTTGGATGGTAACCGTTGGTGGACTCTTAGGTCTTTCCAGAGATGCTCAATTGGGTTTAAGTCAGGGCTCTGGCTGGGCCATTCAAGAACAACCACAGAGTTGTTGTAAAGCCACTCCTTGTTCTTCCAGGATATCCCTGTACTTGGCCGCATTCATCTTTCCCTCGATTGCAACCAGTTGTCCTGTCCCTGCAGCTGAAAAACACCCTCACGGCATGATGCTGCCACCATGCTTCACTGTTGGGACTGTATTGGACAGGTGATGAGCAGTGCCTGGTTTTCTCCACACATACCGCTTAGAATTAAGGCCAAAAAGTTCTATCTTGGTCTCATCAGACCAGAGAATCTTATTTCTCACCATCTTGGAGTCCTTCAGGTGTTTTCTAGCAAACTCTATGCAGGCTTTCATGTGTCTTGCACTGAGGAGAGGCTTCCGTCGGGCCACTCTGCCATAAACCCCGACTGGTGGAGGGCTGCAGTGATGGTTGACTTTCTACAACTTTCTACCATCTCCTGACTGCATCTCTGGAGCTCAGCCACAGTGATCTTTGGGTTCTTCTTTACCTCTCTCACCGAGGCTCTTCTCCCCCAATAGCTCAGTTTGGCCAGAAAGCCAGCTCTAGGAAGGGTTCTGGTCGTCCCAAACGTCTTCCATTTAAGGATTATGGAGGCCACTGTGCTCTTAGAAACTTTAAGTGCAGCAGAAATGTTTTTGTAACCTTGGCCAGATCTGTGCCTTGCCACAATTCTGTCTCTGAGCTCTTCAGGCAGTTCATTTTACCTCATGATTCTCATTTGCTCTGACATGCACTGTGAGCTGTAAGGTCTTATATAGACAGGTGTGTGGCTTTCCTAATCAAGTCCAATCAGTATAATCAAACACAGCTGGACTCAAATGAAGGCGTAGAACCATCTCAAGGATGATCAGAAGAAACGGACAGTTAAATATCTGAGTGTCACAGCAAAGGGTCTGAATACTTAGGACCATCTGATATTTCAGTTTTTCTTTTTTTAATAAATCTGCAAAACTATCAACAATTCTGTGTTTTTCTGTCCATGTGGGGTGCTGTGTGTACAATAATAAGAAAAAAAAATAACTTAAATGATTTTAGCAAATGGCTGCAATATAACAAAGAGTGAAAAATGTAAGGGGGTCTGAATACTTTCCGTCCCCACTGTATGTACTACTAATAATATTTTAAAACTTGCAGTATTTCCATACTGGCGTGCATCTGCATACCTATGGTTAACGTTATATCTTGGTTGCTCTGCTCACAATTACTGAGTTAACTACAGATTAGATTACTGGTTAATTTCCCAGATTTAAAGCAGCAACACATACCTTTCTCTCTGTAGGAAATGCAGGTATATCTCTACACTGGTAAAATACTTTATTTATATGCTTTCATTGTACTTCCTGGCCACTCTGGACGTAAGAACTACAGGTCTAAAAGACCCCAGCACTACATATATGTCTCCATGTCTCTCAACTCCTGATTATTCACAAAATACACAGCCCCAGGCTATATCTTGTGAACAGCCAAGAGAAGAAGGCGGTGGAGACACAACAGCAGCGCTGGGATTTATAAGCGGCTAAGAAGTACAGCAGGAACTATATTATTTACCCATATTTGTCAAATGACTTGAGTCACTGGCTGAGAGGAGCCTGATGGGGAACTGAGAACCTAGCTTTGTATCAAGTTGGCCTTATTTTTGATTGATGGCGGGTGGCAATGAGTGAATTTAAAAAGCCACAAATGGATGGCATTGCAGCTTTGCATAACATTATGCTTTGTCAGTCAACAGCATAGCAGACCTGATGGCAAATTTGTCTCTCAATTCTCCATTCAGCACTGCCAACTGCGCAACAAAATTCCTCAGCCAGTGTGACAGATGCAGAGGCTAGGGAGGGAGCACACTGAGGAAGGAGAGTACACTCTGACCTTTGTGCCAGGCTCTGACAGATTCACTTACCCATCAAGCTTCTAGATGTTTAACGACTTACCTACAGAGGGCACTTTCACCCCCTTCCTGCCCAGGCCATTCTTCAGCTTTCAGCGCTGTCGCACTTTGAATGATAATTGCGCGGTCATGCTACACTGTAACAATGTGAAATTTTGAAAAAAAAAGTTTTTCATAGTTTCTGTCAGTAAATTTTGTAAATAAGTAATTTTTCTCCTTCACTGATGTGCGCTGATGAGGCGGCACTGATGGGCATTGATGAGGTGACACTTGTGGGCATTATGTGGCACTAATATTCTGCACTTATGGGCACTGATAGGTGGCACTGATATGTGGCACTGATGAGTGGCACTGGTGGGCACTGATAGGTGGCACTGGTGGGCACTGACAGGCACTTATAGCCGCTACTGGCGGGCACTGATAGGCAGCATGGATAGGCAGCACTGATGGGCATTGATGGGTGGCACTGATGAGCGGAACTGATGGGCATTACTGATGGGCATTGATTGGCAGCACTGATAGGTGGCACTGAAAGCCAGCACTGACTGGCATCACTAATGGACACTGATTGTTGGCTCTGGTGGGCACTGATTGTTGGTACTGATTGCTGGCACTGGTGGGCACTGATTGCTGGCACTTCTGGCGCTCTAATGTAATCAGTGCCCTTTATACATCTCTTACTGTCCCCTGCGAGGAGATGCCGCTGATCTGCTCTCCTCGCCACAGACTCTGTCAGTGTGAGGCAAGGAGCGCCGATTACTGGCACTTCCTTGTTTACATGTGACTGGCTGTGATTGGACACAGCCGATCACATGATTAGAGAGCCTCTTTACAGAGATCAGGGTCGCGCCGTGTCCTAGCAACACATCGCGACTGCGATCTCTGCGCTACACGCCCCCGCGGGTGCGCGGGAGCAGCCGTTCGGGTTGCGCTGTTATATGACGTCCACTCAGAACAAGAGCCGCACCATCCCTCCGTCATTTGACGGTGGGCGGGCAGCAAGCGGTTAAAGCAATTCTAAAGGCACAGATTTCATGACATACATAATCTGTGCAATGGTTTTGCACAGAGCAGCCCTGGTCCTACTCTTCTTAGATCCCCTGCCTGCACTGCTTGCTCCTCAACACCCCCTCTTCATGCAGAGTGCCCCCATAGCACCACAGCAAGCTGCATGTTATGGGGGGCACCCAAGCGTGCTCGCTCCTGAGTCGCACCTCCCCCACTCCCTTCTCCTGGCTGTGATTGAGTCCCGGTTCACATATATGTGATGCATGTCCCCTGCCGGAGGTTCACACTGACATTTGCAAACCGCTGCAGGTATCAATGCAATGTTAACAACACCCCCAGATCAGTTTGCAGATCGCAGCGCGAACTGCCAAATGGTGCAGGAATTGTATCTCATAGGTGTGAACACCCATACAATCTGATTCCAGTGCGGACTAAAAAAAGTGTCCTGCACCATTTTGGTGCGAATGCAATGCGAATTCAGCCATACAATCTGTATGGCTGAATTTGCATCGCACAGACATTGCATGTGATCATGTGAACATTGCACCAGTGTGAACCCAGCATGACAGCAGCAGGAACCAATGCACTTTGCTGGATCATGGTTAAAGTGGAGGTCCGTGCAAAATCTAAAATCCCTGCATCTATCGAAACTAGGGATCTAACATTAACCTCTCTATCCCTGTAAAGAAAAAACGAGAATACATACCTTTTTGGAAACTTATCTGACCCGCTCCGACCAGATCCCACACTGAGCTGTCAGCCGGCAGGTGCAAAGGAGACAGAGGACAACGGAAGCCCCATAGTGACTCTATGGGTGACATCACTTCTCGTTCATTTCACAGCCATTGTCCTCCGTGTCCTCTGTAGAGCTTCTGGCGCTGGAGATCTGAATGGAGCCGGTCAGATTGGCTTCCAAAAAGGTATGTATACTCATCTTTTCTTTAAAGGGATAGAGAGGTTAGTGTTAGATCCCTGGTGTCTATAGGGGGAGCTGGGGGGAGCTGGGGGGGGGGGGGGGGACCTGCTTGCAGAAGGTTTTTTACCTTAATGCATAGAATGCATTAAGGTAAAAAATCTTCTGCCTTTAGAACCACCAGTCTTCAAATCTAAGCTGATAATAAGATCTGCCAGCACAGTGCATATAGGGTTAATTACGGTAAACATTAACCTCACAGCCACCTCCTTAAAGGGATTATAAACCCTCGTGTTTTTTTCACCTTAAAACACCTGGTAGCAACCGGCCCCCCAGCCTCACCGTTTTACTTACCTGAGCCCCTTCATCTGTTCGGCGGGGACGCGCTGTACCTCTTTCCACAAAGTCTCGGCTCTTGATTGGATAGATTGATAGCAGCACAGCCATTGGCTCCCGCTGCTGTCAATTAAATCCAATGACGCGGGCACCGGGGGGGACGGGGCCCAGTCCGGCATTCGTGTCTATGGATGCAAATGTTGGACTCGGGAGCGCGCCTGCAAGGTAACCCCGTCAGGAGAGCACTTCTCCTAGGGGATTATCTGATGTGGGGAGGAGCCGCAAGAGTCGCCGGGGGACCCCAGAAGAGGATGCTCTGGGCCACTCTGTGCAAAATGAGCTGCACAGTGGAGGTAAGTATGATATGTTTGTTATTTAAAAAAACAAAAAACGAAAAACAATCCTTTACAATCACTTTAACATTACACAGCAGGGAAAACTCTCTGTTTTCAAGTTTTTAGAAAAGAGCACATAAAATGTAAGCAGCAATTTTTAAATGATTATGCTATATGAATGAAAACATGTAACAAGTATAAAATAGATGTTATCCCTATTTGGCTGCAAAAATAGAATACATTTCAAGCTTGAAAAGCACATTTGCCAACACTGTTTCACTTCTAATGTATCAAAGGACATTTGTGGTTGTGAACTCTACAAAGACTTCAGAGGAAAAGTCAGGTCACATATCTGATAATCCCTACCAACGTTTTGCACTATGATGTTGGAAAAGGATATGGTTTGTATTGGCTGGGTGAATGTCTGTTAGTACCAAAGTGACACGAGTTAGAGAAATAAGTAAAATGTAGACACTTCTGTTTTTTTAAAGGGACAACATTAGTATTGCAAATAATGTTCAAAGCACAGAGGGCCAGAATGACAATCAGTTTCTGTTTATTTTGCTCATACAGTATATGTAAAAGATGTAACTTTGGTCAATATGGGTTATTACACTTAATATACTGTTTACATTAATAAATAAGCCCAAAAGTACTCAAGTACATTTAATGTGCATTGTATAAAATAGTCTTTTTTTAATCTGTCACACTTTTTTTTAAATCTGTCATACTTTTATTTTTCTCTATAGGCAGGCCAGGCTGACCAACAAAAGTGAGAGTGACATGGGTTCAACCAACTATAACTCTAGCAAGGGTTACTAAGCTGTGGTAACAAAAAAGTAGAACTCCAGGCAAAACTTTTATTTTTCATTTTAGATAGAGCAAGGGAGGGTTATAACCCCTGGCAGACTTTTTCGCCATCTGTGTCCTATTGCGAAGATTTCTCTTCGCTTCCTGTCCCATAGCCAAACAGGAAGTGAGAGGAAATCTCAGAAAATTATGGGAATTTCATGGGGACCCCAGGTTAACAGAATCAGTGTCCCCATTGGATAATGTCCCATCTATTACTTTTCTGGCTCCGGCATCCAGCTCAGTGCCAATTTACCTTTCCACTGGTACTGGCATCTCATGCGGTTGACTGCTTTCTGTTAACTGACCATTTCGACAAACCACTCATGATCTCTGCTAGGGACAGATGGATACAGCTTAAATTTCTGCACAGAGTATATTACTCCCTGCACCGCCTTTCCACAATTTATCCCTCGCTGGACCCCACTCTTTGATCGACTCTATGGCCTTGGAGGACCAGAGCAACATCATAACGTCACCTCTGGTCCAGGCTGGAAGGAATTTTTTTTTTAAAGATTCAAGCGAAAGATCAAGAAAAACAAAAAGTTGTTTTTGATCTTTTGCTTTTAAAGGTAAAGAGGAGATTTGGGGTCTTTTTGACCCCAGATCTCTTCATAAAGAGGACCTATCATCCTTATTTATATTACAAGGGATGTTTACAATCCTTGTAATAGAAATAAAAGTGATAAAAAAAAAAAAAAATTAAACGGACAGTGTAAAAATAAAAAGCAAAATAAATAATAATAATAAAAACAAAAATTTAAAGCGTCCCTATCTATCCGTGCTCGCACATAAAGCGATAGCATACGTAAGTTGCACACGTGTGAGCTATCACTGCGAACGTTAGAGCAAGAGCAACAATTCTAGTGCTAGACCTCCTCTGTAGCTCTAAACAAGTATCCTGTAAAGATATTTAAAGCATCGCCTATGGAGATTTTTAAGTACTGTAGTTCATTGCCATTCCATGAGAGTGCACAATTTTAAAGCCTGACGTGTTAGGTATCTATTTACTCGGCCGAACATCATCTTTCACGTTATACAAAAAATTGAGGTCACTGATGGTTTTTTTATTAACAAAGTGTATTTTTTCCCAAAAAATTGCATTTGCGAAATCGCTGCGTAAATACTGTGTAACATAAAAAATTGCAAGGGTCACCATTTTATTCCCTAGGGTCACTCTGGCTGGTGACATCACTCCCGGAGTTACTTCTGGGTATGATGGGCTCAGGCGCTGTCATTGGCTGGAGCCGCGATGACGTCACTCCCGAGCCACCGGTAACGGCACACTAACTGAAGCAATGGCACATACGTGCCATTGCTTCACTGCACATGTGCCGATGACGTTGGCACATGCAGATACAGGGGATATCTCCTAAACCGTGCAGGTTTAGGATATATCTGGGTTTACAACCACTTTAACACTGTTGCCCAACCAAATACGACAAACTCTGGGGTAGATGGCTCTCCTCTTGTAGTTCCTGTAATGCCGTGTACACACGAGCGGACTTTTCGACTGGACTGGTCCGACGGACCGAGTCTGGTGGGCGATTCGACCGTGTGTGGGCTTCATCGGACCTGCAGCTGACCTTTTCGGTTGAAAATCTGACAGACTTTAGATTTGGAACATGTTTCAAATCTTTACATCGGAACTCCGCTGGACCCAGTTCCTATCGAAAAGTCTGCTCGTCTGTATGCTAGTCCGACGGACGAAAACCAACGCTAGGGCAGCTATTGGCTACTGGCTATGAACTTCCTTATTTTAGTCCGGCCGTACGTCATCACGTACGAATCAATCGGACTTTGGTGTGATCGTGTGTAGGCAGGTCCATTCATTTGGAAAGTCCGTCGGGAGTCCGCCGAAAGTCCGTCGGATAAACCGTCAGACCAGTCTGGTCGAAAAGTCTGCTCGTGTGTACGCGGCAACTCCTTAGATTAGTCTCACACTCAGAATCAAGAGTATGTCTGGATTACTATATTATTTTCTTGCCCTCTCCCCTTTATTTGGATTGGAGCTCTCCTTGCCCATTTTCTTTCTTAGCAAGAGAACCACAAATGGAAAATGTTTGTTGTTAACCTAAGGTAATAATTGAACATACCGTTCTAGTTTTCTCTCTATATCCTTTCTCTCCATTTATGCTAGTCTGTATATACACTATATTCATTACAATAAAGTTTCCTCCGCAAAGCAAAAAGTTTGAATCTTGTTGACACAGGGTAACTGTTGTAAGCACCCCTGGCAGTGTTTTAGTTTGTCCCAATCCCTCTTATTATTACTTTTTCCTGTAATTTAAAAAAAAAATGTTAAATAAATGCACGCGAAGTGAAAAAAAAATTGAAGATGCTGAACATTGGTTTTGTTTGATCTATTAACTGCATGCCGTTCTGCAGAATATCATGTTCTTTAGAAGCATGTCCCAAACGTAGGCAACATAGACCTAGCAGGTACGCTATGTACACCACAGTGAATAGTTGGCCACATCGTACTGATAATGAGATTAGCTTAAAGTCTCAATTGTAAGTCAAGACATACGTTCTTTTTTTATTAAGTTTTGGTCAGAGTGGGGAAAGTTGGAGGACAACGGCTGAGTTTTTACTGCTCTATTAGAAATTTACTTTCACTTACTGTTATGAGAACCACCATTTTACAAGGCTGAAAGTGAGAAAATCTGCAACCGGATACAGCAGCAATAAATACCTAACAGAAGTTCTGGCCCTAGCCATTTTTGTTTCTGCCTGTGAAACTGTTATCACCGTAACAGTAAATGTAGGGAAATCTCTCTTATGAAGCTCCAGATAGCAGTAAAAACACAACAGCTGTTCTAATCCTGCCCCACGCTATACAAAACCGAAAAAAAGCTTCACTCTCTCACTCACTATTTTTAATTGTTATGCTGCTAGCATTAGCAAATAGATGGGAAATTATATTATATTTCCCTTTTTTTTCCCTTTTTTTTACATTTCTTCAGTTATTTTCTGGTTTCCATGCCTAGGCAAATGATTTCATACATACTAGGAGTCTTCAGGAAGAGAGGAGGGGTTTTCTAAGCTAAGCACACCCTCCTGTTTGCATGCCTGAGCTAAGGGTAGATGGATCCCAGGAAGTAAATGCTACAAAACTATCATCTGCCCTTATTCAAGATGGCCACAGCCAGAAATGCTAGGGAGGTGTTTTTCAAAGTGATTTGGAGGAGCGCAAGATACCTAACATCCACCAGCTCCATGATGTCGTCATAGAGGGGTGGAAGAGGAATCCAGTGGTAACCTGTGAAGCTCTGGTGAACTCCATGCCCAAGAGGGTTAAGGCAGTGCTGGGAAATAATGGTGGCCACACAAAATATTGACACTTTGGGCCCAATTTTGACATTTTCACTTAGGGGTGTACTCACTTTTGTTGCCAGCAGTTTAGACATGAATGGCTGTGTGTTGAGTTATTTTGAGGGGACAGCAAATGTACACTGTTATACAAGCTGTACACCACTTTACATTTCTTCAGTGTTGTCACATGAAAAGATGTAATAAAATATTTACAAAAATGTGTGGGGTGTACTCACTTTTGTGAGATACTGTATATATAGAAAGAAAGTGAATATATCGTTTAAATATATATTTAATTGCATCAAAACGAAAAAAATCAAGCTGCTGAACTAGGACTAATTTACTACTAGTACAAATACTTAAATGCACTAAGAGACAAAGCTGCTAGAAATAAAAATAATTTATTCTTAAAATCAGTGCACAAAAAAAAATATATATATATATACAGTTGTGCTCATGAGTTTACATACCCTGGCAGAATTTATGATTTCTTGGCCATTTTTCAGAGAATATGAATGATAACACAAAAACCTTTCTTTCACTCATGGTTAGTGTGGCTGAAGCCATTTATTATCAATCAACTGTGTTTATTCTTTTTAAATCATATGGGCAACAGAAACTACCCAAATGACCCTGATTAAAAGTTTACATATCCCAGTTCTTAATACCGTGTATTGCCCGCTTTAACATCAATGACAGCTTGAAGATTTTTGTGGTATATGTGGATGAGGCCCTTTATCTTTTCAGATGGTAAAGCTGCCCATTCCTCTTGGCAAAAAGCCTCCAGTTCCTGTAAATTCTTGGACTGTCTTGCATGAACTGCACATTTGAGATCTCCCCAGAGTGGCTCAATGATATTGAGGTCAGGAGACTGAGATGGCCACTCCAGAACCTTCACTTTATTCTGCTGTAGCCAATGACAGGTCGACTTGGTGTTTTGGATCATTGTCATGTTACATAGTTACATAGTAGGTGATGAACATGTTGGAATGTCCAAGTGTGTCCCATGTGCAGCTTCCTGGCTGATGAATGCAAATGTTCCTCCAGTATTTTTTGATAACATACTGCATTCATCTTGTCATCAATTTTGACTAAATTTTCTGTGCCTTTGTAGCTCACACATCCCCAAAACATCAGCGATCCACCTCCGTACCTTTCATCATAGGCCTTGTTGATTCCCTTCCAAATGTAGCATTTATGGTTGTGGCCAAAAGCTCAATTTTGGTCTCATCACTCCAAATGACTTTTTGCCAGAAGGATTGAGTCTTGTCTCTGTGCTGTTTGGCGTATTGTAAGTGGGATACTTTGTGGTATTTGCGTAGTAATGGCTTTCTTCTGGCGACTCGACCATGTAGCCCATTTTTCTTCAAGTGCCTCCTTATTGTGCATCTTGAAACAGCCACACCACATGTTTTCAGAGAGTCCTGTATTTCACCTGAAGTTATTTGTGGGTTTTTCTTTGCATCCCAACAATTTTCCTGGCAGTTGTGGCTGAAATTTTAGTTGGTCTACTTGACCGTGGTTTGGTTTCAACAGAACCCCTCATTTTCCACTTCTTTAGAGTTTGAACACTGCTGATTGGCATTCTCAATTCCTTGGATATCTTTTTATATCCCTTTCCTGTTTTATATAGTTCAGCCACCTTTTCCCGCAGATCCTTTGACAATTCCTTTGCTTTCCCCGTGATTCAGAATCCAGAAACGTCAGTGCAGCACTGGATGAAAGATGCAAGGGTCTGTCAGGAGTCCAGAAACTCATTGACCTTTTATACACACACACTAATTACAAGCAAACAGATCACAGTTGAGATTGGTTACCTTTTAATAGTCACTCAAACCCCTTTGTGTCAACTTGTGTGCATGTTATCAGGCCACAATCACGAGGATGTGTAAACTTTTAATCAGGGTCATTTGGGTAGTTTCTGTTGCCATTATGATTTAAAAAGAATAAACACAGTTGACTGATAATAAAAGGCTTCAGCCACAGAAAAGATTTTGTGTTATCATTCATATTCTCTGAAAAATGGCCAAGAAATCATAAATTCAGGGTATGTCAGGGTATGTAAGCTTATGAGCAAAACTGTATGTATAGTGTTTAGTAGTCTTAAACTCATAGTCAATATAAATTCATGGTCAACTTTCCATCTATTAAATCCTCGGCCCTTGTTGTTTTAACTTTGGATAGTAATTTTTTTTTTCTGCCAGTAAATACCTTATACAGCCTACTTCCTGTTTCTTATCTGGTCATTAGCCTAGGCTTATGACATCATGCACAGCTCTCTCTCTCACTCTCGTGAGAGTTTGCCAGGAAGGGAGGGGGGATGAGTCATAAGAGGGTCAATGAGAACTGCAGAGGTGGAGGTCTGCCTCTGTGTATCTGTGTAAATCCAGGAATTGAACAGGCAGCAGCTTCAGCTGCCCACAGTTAAAATGGTTGCAGCCAGACTCAGTGGAGGGAGATTTCTGCAGCATATTTGGCAAGTACAGAATCACAGTATATATAAAATAATATGCAAAGTGGTTGGAGGGAAGCTTCAGAAGGGCAAAGGTTTTTATTGCAAATTATGTGAGCAGACTGCAGTTCCTCTTTTAATATTGATCCTTTAGAGGTTGGTCACATGATCATTATCTACTTGTTCCATAGTCAATTTGGGGGCAGAGTTTGTTAACCTTTAATCCAGGTTGCTCCCTTGCAGATGTAATAAATAATTATATATATATATATATATATATATATATATATATATATATATATATATATATATATATATATTGACATCTCTCTCTCTCTCTCTCTCTCTCTCTATATATATATATATATATATATATATATATATATATATATATATATATAGAATTGAAATATATATTAAATTGCATCAAAGAGAAAAAGTGCAAAAAGGTACTAAAAAATCAAGCTGCTGAACTAGGACTAATTTACTACTAGTACAAGTACTTAAATGCACTAAGAGACAAAGCTGCTAGAAATAAAAATAATTTATTCTTAAAATCAGTGAAAAAAAACAGTTATGTTTTACTGTGTACATTGCTTGTATCTTTTAACACTGTCTAATTCATTTCAAAACAACCAAAGTTTATGTGATAAGTATGTTGTTATTATGTGCCGTTCTAGAATTTGTGGTGTGTATATATATATATATATATATATATATATATATATATATATATATATATATATATACAGTATGTGCATAGCTAGACATAATTTTTCATCATTATGACTATCTTTTTTATGTTTATTCTTGTAGCCCTCAGGTGGAGCTGTCCTTGAAACTCTGATGATTATTATCTGCTCACGTTATTCAGCTGTGCATCCAGTATGGAATGAGTCTTTTTCATCACATTAATGCAGTTATCTGTTTTAATTAGTTTCCTAGACAAAGGTAAGAACAAAAACAATCCAACAAAACAGTAACATCTGTAAAGCACAGACTGCCTTTTTTTGTGCCTTTGCTGCAAGAGGTTTACGGTTAATAATTAATATTGATCTGCATGCTCACAGTAGGTACTTTATTCAGCATAAAAATGAATAATCCTAATGAGTTAATCAGATTAGGAAAGTACTCTTCTCCGCCTGGCTCTAAACTAATATTACTTTAAAAGCTTTACTTTGCCTTTGTACTTCAACATGTAAGTGGGTTTTAATAAGATGAGAGATTTATAAGCATACAAAAGCGAGTAATCCCATGTCAGACAAAGGTGTTTTTTAACAGCAGGGGTAATGTACGTGAAGAGAGGTGAAATGAGTTAAACTCTAAGAAGACAAATAAACAGTAACCCAGACGCTGTGTACCAAGATCTGCTTTTCATTAGAGATCCCATCTACGGAGCTGTCTTTGCAGAAATTGTTCCAGCAAAGGCATATTGTCTTGTAACACTATACTAACTTGGCAGATTGTTTTCTAAAGAAACGTAGAGATGTATTTGGGCCTTTGCTTTGATCGCTCAGGAAAATGGAAGTGACAAGCTTGAGTAGGAAAAAACAGATAATGGTCTGATACCGTTGGACAAAACAAAGGATTTAATTCCCTTTACTAGAGATTGTCAAAAAAATAAATATAATGCCTTGTTTACACAGGTATTAATAGGGTTCTCAACACATGTTGAGAACCTGCCGAGTTCCCCTTTGACTTCAGAATGAAGAAGGTGTATTGAACTGGACAGCCAAGTACTTACCAATTTTTAGGAAACCATCCTCTTTTCTATTGTGAACATTGCTTTCTATATATCTGGTCTATGCTGAAAGCTGCCAGCCCATCAACTTAATGAAAAACTTTTGAAAAAAGGGCCACTTTACTGTCCCTTGGACTTCAGGGGGGTCAGATTGTGGGCAGTGGGAGTAGAAAATATCCCCGCATCAATGGGAGTAAACAGTGCCGCAAACTTGATGGTCAGTGGGAGTAATAAAAATTACATATCGCCTGTGGTCAGTAGTAAGAGGAATAGTGCTCCATCATTTGTGTTAGTGGAAGGAATAGTGTCCTATCATTGGTTTCAATGGAAGGAATAGTGTCCCATCATTGGTGTGAGTGAGAGGAATAGTGTCCCATCAGTGGTGTCAGTGGAAGAAATAGTGCCTTAAAGAGGAGCTCCAGGCTCCTTCAGAAAAATTTAAAGCCAGCAGCTACAAATACTGTAGCTGCTGACTTTTAATATGAGGGCACTTACCTGTCCATGAATCCAGCGTTGTCCTCAAGGGAGCTGATTTTTCAATCAGCTCTCGGGTCGGCTAAGGCCTTATGGCTTCACAGCCAGTTCCCTACTGCACATGCGCAAAGCATGCTGTGCTTTGTGAATGGCCCGGCTCCGGGGGAGGAGGAGGGGGGCCAAACTTTGCGAACTCAGTGGGCAGTGGGAGCGGGTACCTGTCAAAACCAGGTACCCCTTTTCCCCTGAAAGGTGCTAAATGTGGTAGCGGAGAGGAGGAGGAGGCAGACAAGCAGAGCTTCCCCTTTTGGGTGGGGCTTCGTTTTATTATTGGTATCAATGGAAGAAATAGTGCCTCATGATTGGTGTTAGTGCGAAGAATTATGCCCCGCTGTTGGTGTCAGATGGTGGAATTATGCCCCACTGTATCAGTGGGAGAAATAGTGCCCCAAAGGCAGGATAAAGGCAGGCAAAGGACCTGGCCAACAGGTTGTAGTTTGGAGTCCACTGGATTGTATGGTTCTCATTGTAGGGATGCGTGAAAGCCATGTAGAACTCATTCTGAAAACATGTAGAAGTTGGAAGTGCATCCAGCTCCTGTATGAACAAGATCTAAAGGTTAAACTAAGGTAATGTAGTCACATATGGCATTTCACTTATCTGAAGAGGAAAGTTTGTGGAAATACTTTGTGGTTTGAAATAGGAAAAGTCTGGCCTTTCACAGGTATCCCTATTATTTTATAGAAAAACAGTAATCCATCCCTTACATCAGGGAAATGATTTATGCTGCACTTACAATCTCTTGAGATGTCATATCAAAGTAATATTCGACTGTTTAAGCATTTAGCTGGGGAAGGGACTCAGACTTTGACTAAAGTGAGATAAATTAGCCTCTGCTTAATTATTCCTTCAGCATCGGTTAGCATCTATCCAGGGTTCACTGCAGACATTTAAACCACTCACCAGTGTTTTAATAACATCTACATCTAGCCTAAGATAGCTAATCACAACACAGTCAATCATTCTGCACAACAGTGTGGCAACTACTCTTAGTTGCATTCGGAAAAAAAGGGTAAACAAGCCCATTTTAAAATGAGGAACAGGTTTCCATTTACATTATTAGAAAAAAAAAAATTGACAATTTATATATGCACTTTGTAGCCCTAAGCAATCATACAACATGAAATGCATAATTCCTGAACAATTTCCATAAAAGCCTATGCATAAGTTATCCCAGCAAGGCTATATTGCAAGCCACAAACGTAAGCGCTCCAACAAAATATACTAATCATGTCTGTTATTAATCAGACACGGGGCCATTCTCAATTGTATAGGTATGTGAACAGCACGCATTTACAAGAATAGTTCCAGGAATGCTGCAATATTGCTTTCTATTACTGGTAATATGCATGTCATTTCATTATTTTTCAGGTTGTTGGTTCAAGAAAGACCAAATTTCTTGTTTTCATTAAAAAAATAATGCTGACTTGGAAGCATAAACCCCAGAAAGATGTGATTTAAAAGAAAATCCCAACAAATCAGGTAACTCTTGGACAGTTACGTAAATTGCTCACAAGGCACAATAAAGCTGACCATACATGGCTTAGTTTTTTCATTCAGTCAGAGGGAGATGGACGAATCCCCCCCCGCTGCCTATTGTATTTTGACAGCGGGGGGGGGGGGGGAGGGGGCAGGGTCTCTGCTGTCAGAATATATAGAATAGTGCTGCAGCCCTTGGTCCTTTTTTCCAACAGGTTCCTACAACAGAAATCGATCAGTAGAACGTAGTTTTGCCCTCTGCTCCCTGCTCATCACTTTCACTTGTAATGCCGCGTACACACGACCGGACTTTCCGGCAGAAAAGGTCTGACGGAATCATTCCGCCGGACATTCCGATCGTGTGTGGGCTTCATCGGACTTTTTCTTTCTAAAATTCTGACAGACCTAGAAATAGAACATGTTTCAAATCTTTCTGACGGAATCAGTTTCTATCGGGAAAACCGCTCGTCTGTTTGCTATTCTGATGGACCAAAAACGATGCAAGGGCAGCTATTGGCTACTGGCTATTGAACTCCCTTTTTCCAGTCCCATCGTACGTCATCGCACTCGAAACAATCAGACTTTGGTGTGATTGTGTGTAGGCAAGTCCGTTTCAGCGGAGCTCCGTCGGAACTCCATCAGAAAGACTGTCAGAGTCTATTCTGATGGAAAGTCCGGTCGTGTGTATGCGTCATTAGCCCGGTTTTTGTGTTTATAAGGGCAGCTTGCTTCTCCCGTCAGCTCCACAGATCCTTCCCTGCCCTGCCTGCCCTGCACTCACAATGGGACAAGGAAGATGCAGGTGCTAGTACAGTGTGGTCAAGGGCTGAATGGTGCTTCACGTAGAAGGCTGCACTCTGTAAATAGCGCACCAGTGAATCCTGCACTCTGTACACAGTGCACCCCTGAATCCTGCACTCTGTACATAGCGCACCATTGAATCTTGCACTCTGTACATAACGCACCATTGAATCCTGCACTCTGTATGTAGCGCACCACTGAATTCTGCACTCTGTACGTAGCCCACCACTTAATCCTGCACTCTGTATGTAGCCCACCACTGAATCCTGCCCTCTGTACGTAGCGCACCACTGAATCCTGCACTCTGTACATAGCGCACCACTGAATCCTGCACTCTGTGCGTAGCGCACCACTGAATCCTGTACTCTGTATGTAGCCCACCCCTGAATCCTGTACTCTGTGCATAGCACACGCCTGAACTCTGCACGCTATAAGTAATGCATTCCTTGTATTTAATGCCCCTTTAAGACCCTCGAGCTGCAATTTGGTCACACCCACCATTTGATGTGGCTCGGCAGGAAGGAGGGAATATTCTCTGAGAAAAAAAGCCTTGGGTACATCTATCAGTGGATTTCTATTAGGATCTATACCAGGGCAATTTTAAAGCATGATTACACCTAAAAGTTCTATTTCAGTTGTCAGTGGAGCCTGGTGAGCTGAGTTAGTTCTTTGGCTTCTTATGTCATAGATATTCCAACAGCAAGATCTTCTTGCCATAATTCCTGCCCACCTGGGTGTTGTGGTGTTCCCACCCACCTTTGTATATTCCAGCACCTGCTATTGGATTCTCCACTAAAAAAAAATAAAAACAAAACTGAGAATGGGACAGAGGTGGCCGTCCATTAAGGGTGCAAAGGCGCCGCCACCCCATTCATGCATCTGGCCCCTTTCAGGACGCCGGATGCATGAATTCCAATGGGGGGGTATGTTTTTTGAAGCACCTTATTAGAGCCAGAGGCTCTAATAGGCTTCAAAATAGGGTGGGCTCGGGGCGCAGAGAATGCAAACCAAACCCACCCAGTTGTGTGAGAACAGCAAATTAATATTTGCTATTCTCACACTGAATCATCTCTCTGATACCCGTTTCCAGATTGGCCGAAAGGAGAAGTTTTCCGATTGGCCGCTGAGGAGGGAGGAGATGGAAGCCGCCAAGCAGGAGAAGGAGAAGCCCCTTGTGATGCACGCCGCCCATAATGTCTGCCGTCGTGATGCCCGACGCCATGATGCCCACCAGCCGCCACTGGAATGGGAATCCCTCATAATGGCTATGGTAGGTATGCTGACTCAAGAACGTAAACAGAGATTTCTCCAGTGGAGTCTCCAAGAGATATAAGATATCAAGCATCTACAATATAACTAAAATATTCATTTTGGGGGTCTGATTCTTTTAGCGATAAACAAAAGGCTGCAAAATTACATTTAGAAGTGTTTGTCATTCTTTAGAAGAAGGCGTGTTGGTTACTTTTGACCTGCTGCACCATAACTTCACTAGGCGTAGGTATGCCCCCAATACAGTCATCTGTTCTATTATTTGTACCTTTGAGAACCAAAAACATCAGAAACAGCTGTATGTACAGTAAGTGGGAATACATGATAAACTAAGCTGTGTCTACTATTTTGTCGCTAAATTAATTATACTAGATTTACTATTAGGCTGATGACTCACCGGAGATCTTTTCACAGCAATTACCGCGAACACTGAATTTTTTAAGTGATTTGTCACTCTCAGTGATTAAGATTCATCAATAGCAACAATTTCTCTTAAAAGAGAAGTATGGCCGAAGCTTTTGGGTCATACTTTTCTTGTGGGTCACAGTAGTTCATTTACTTGTGCTCTCTTGTGACATAGAATCAGCCAACAGTGGGTTAAGGCTTGCTGTTTGCTGATATCACAGAACTGCTCCAGGCTCTGGAAGGATCTCGACAATAATGTCGGGATCCACCCAAATGCCTGATCAAAAGCTGGCTCAGCCTCTCAACACGCCATGGAGAGACTGAACCAGCTGCTCTGGAAGGATCTCGATAATAATGTCGGGATCCACCCAAATGCCTGATCGACAGCTGGCTCAGCCTCTCAACACGTCAGCACGCCCCTCCCGGTGCTCCGGTAAGTGCTGGAGGGGCAGAGCAGAGAGCAGTGACTGGCCCTGCTCAGAGCGGACCTAGAACTGAGCAATCAGTGGTCATGTGATCAACCAGTTCTTGGTCTTAGAGCTGGCAGGGGACAGCTGGAGCATTAGACCAATGCTGCAGCAGGGAGGTTAGTATAAATGTTTGTTTTTTTCTATTCCAATTGTTCTCTTTCTCCCTTTCACACTGGTACGACACGACAGTCAACAATACCAGGGTGATCCCCGGCAATACCAGACACTGTCTGGTAGGAATCTTTAGGGGGAACGCCATGCACAATGTAAAAAAAAAATAGCATGGGTTCCCCCTCCAAGAGCATACCAGGCCCTTCGGTCTAGTATGGATCTTAAGGGGAACCCACACGCCGAAAAAATGGCGTGGGGGTCCCCCCAAAAACCATACCAGACCCTTATCCGAGAAAACACAAGAAACTTGTCCCCATGTTCATGAGGACAAGGGCCTCTTCCCGATAACCCTGGTCGTTGGTTGTCGGGGTCTGCGGGCAGGGAACTTATCAGAATCTGGAAGCCCCCTTTAACAAGGGGGCCCCCAGATCCTGGCCCCCCACCCTATGTGAATGAGTATCGGGTACATTGTACCCCTACCCATTCACCTAAAAAAAAATTGTCAATAATAAAACACAGTGCACAGGTTTTTAAAGTAATTTATTAAAGGCAGCTCCGGCATCCTCTCCGGCTCTTCTGCCTCCTCCGCTGATGTCTTCTGCCTCTGCCGGTTCTTCTCCCCTCTCCGGGTCTTCTCCACTCTCCGCTGGTGTCTTCTAGGGGGTCACGGTGGCCCGCCCCTTATGACGTCACTGCCTGGGGCATGATGGGCGGTGACTTCATAAGGGGCGTGCCTCCAGTGACCCCGCCCCATCCAATATAAGTAGTGGCACACCGCGAACCCAGCGTTAGAGTGGGAGAGAGCATCGGATCAACATTAGAAGAAGAACAGAGGGAGAAGACAGCGGAGAAGACCCGGCAAAAGAGCGAGAAAACAGCGGAGAAGACCCAGCAGAGGCAGAAGACAGCAGACAAAGGGAGAAGAACCGGAAAGGGCTAGAAGACATCAGCGGAGAGCAGAGAAGACCCGCAGAGGGGAGAAGAACCGGCAGAGGCAGAATACATCAGCAGAGGAGGCAGAAGAGCCGGAGAGGGGAGAAGAAATCGGAAGCGACGCTGGAGCTGCCTTTAATAAATTACTTTAAAAACCTGTGTACTGCGTTTTATTTTTGACAATTTTTTTTTTTTTTAGCTGAATGGGTAGGGGTACAATGTACCCGATACTCATTCACATAGGATGGGGGACCGGGATCTGGGGGCTTCCAGATTCCGATAAGCTCACTCGTCCCCACCCCCTTTCCTGACCTGCCGGGCTGTGTGCTCGGATAAGGGTCTGGTATGGATTTTGGGGAACAGTTTTTTCAGCGTGGGGTTTCCCTTTAAAATCCATACTAGACCGAAGGACCTGGTATACTCTTGGAGGGGGAACCCATGCCGTTTTTTTTTTTTAATTTGACATGGAGTTCCCCTTCAAGATCATCAATGCACAAGTCGCATGCCAAAGTCAGATCAGTAAAGCGGAGTTCCACCCAAAAGTGGAACTTACGCTCATTTGTCTCCTCTTCCCATCCGGTGCCACAATTGGCACCTTTAGGGGGGGGGAGACAGGATCCTGTTCGAACATCCGGGAGTCTGCGCCGCGGCCCATGACGTCACCGTGGGGCTCCCTCCTCCCCCTATCGCTGGGCCAGTAGGAGAAGAGCGGGGCCTCGTTTTTGCGCAGTAGGGTTCCTGGTGTGAAGCCGTAAGGCTACACTGCCAGGTTCCCTTACCTGCAATCCCTTACCTGCACTCGACAGCTGATGGAAACACCAGCTATGGTGCCAACATCGCTGGACTCCAGGACAGGTAAGTGTCCTATTTATTAAAAGCCAGCAGCTGCAGTATGTGTAGCTGCTGCCTTTTATTTATTTTTTTGGGTGGACCTCCGCTTTAAGACTTTGATCCGACTTTGATACGACTTCAGTGATGTTCAATGGGCTGAAGTAGGATCAAAGTCGGACCACAGTAGTGCATGGACTACTATGAAGTCAGCACGTGTAAAAGGGGCCTTAATGCTTTTCTGTGAAATGTTGCGGAAATTGCTATGCTTAGCTACAAATCTCTGAAGATGAGTGACTTGTAGCAGATCATAACCCAATGCTGTAGCAAATCAGCAATGACTTTATCGATTAAATCACTAGCTACCAATCACTGGCATTAGCGGTTGGTAGCAGCAATTAAAGTAGAACTATAGGCAAAACTTTTTTTCTTTTCATTTTGGATAGAGGGAGGATTAGAGATGGGCCGAACACCCCCCGGTTCTGTTTGCACCAGAACTCTCGAACAGGGCAAAAGTTCGGACCCGAACAGCAAACCGTATTAAAGTCTATGGGACCCGAACTTAAAGTGGTCGTCCACCGAAAATTTTTTTTAAAGCCAGCAGCTACAAATACTGCAGCTGCTGATTTTTAAAATAAGGACGCTTACCTGTCCAGGGCGCCCGCGATGTCGGCACCCAAGTCCGAACCGTCCCTCAGTCCTCGGGTGCTGCCGCCTCCATCTTCGGTAAGGGAATCAGGAAGTGAAGCCTTGCGGCTTCACTTCCTGGTTCCCTACTGCACATGCGCGAGTTGTGCTGTGCAATCCGAATGGTCCCTGCTGTCTCTGGGACCTGTGTGTCTCCCAGCAGACAGCGGGGGGACGGGAAGTGGCGTAGACCCCCCGCGGGAGTCTATGCCGGGAAGTGGGTGCAAATACCTGTATTATACAGGTATCTGCACCCCCCTCCCCCCTGAAAGGTGCCAAATTTGACACCGGAGGGGGGGAGGGTTCCGAAAAGCGGAAGTTCCATTTTTGTGTGGAACTCCGCTTTAAATCAAAATCATAATCAAAGGTCCCCATTTTGAAGGCTTATATGCAAGTTATTGGCCATAAAAAGAGTATGGGGGCCAAGGTACTGCCATTGGGGACATGTATCAATGCAAAAAGAATTTTTTTAAAAGATAGTTTTTAAAGGAGCAGTGATTTTAATGATGCTTATTATGGAAAAAATAAAAATAAAAATTCCTTTAAATATAGTAGTCTGCCTGTAAAGTGGCGCATCTGTACCATGTATAGAACCTGCTGCAGCAAAACTGACATTTATAAAGAAAAGAAAAAAAATTGACATTTAAATTGATTTTCCCTGCAAGCTTTCTTTATTTAGTAAACAACGGCTTTCTGTGCATGACATTGCAGAACATCTGGGAGCCATGCAATTTATATATTTCTTACCCATTGCTCTCATCTTCCTTCTCAGCTGCCAGACTGGTAGTTCCCTCGAGTGCTATACGTGCATGAAAGAGTGTCAGAGTCCAACAAAGATGGCATGCAGTGCTGGAAACAGATGTTTTACACTTTCTGTTAAACATGAGAACTTTAATTTTGATGCTAAATCCTGCATACCTGCTGATTTTTGTAATCAACCATATGGCAGTCTTCCCCCCGACTTCCCGTCAGTCAAACCAAGCTGCTGTGACTCAAATCTCTGCAACTCTGCTGAGACCAATATGATGTCCCTGGGCACTGCTGTCCTCCTGCCTCTGGTGTCTCTCTACATTTCTCAATTCTGATTGGGTGCTTCAGATGTATTATCAAGCTTGGTGCAACAAAAAGCTGTATAATCCTATTTTTTTTCATTCCATGGGCAAGTTATTCTACCCATTAATAAAAGAGCTGCTACTTTTCTTGGAAAAAAAAATATAGTAGTCTGCCTGTAAAGTGGTGCATCTGTACCATGTATAGAACCTGCTGCAGCAAAACTGACATTTATAAAGAAAAGAAAAAAAATGACATTTAAATTGATTTTCCCTGCAAGCTTTCTTTATTTAGTAAACAACGGCTTGGGGCCACAATTTAGTAAATTTAGAACAAGATTAGAGATTTTTTTTGATGAATTCTGATGTCTCTTTGGCAGACATTGGATGGAAATAACAACGTTTTGCACCACAGTGAGCAAGCCTTATGTGAAGAAGCCAAATTATAGTACACTCAGGCCAAGATTACCAATTTCTTTTAGATAAAGTCTGGTGTCTCTTTCGCAGACTTTGGATAGAAGTAACAGGTGCGGGAAAAATTGGGCTTTGGGTGTTGGTGGTGCCTTCACCCTGTAACTTTCTAGAGGCAGAATAAGCTGCTCTGGCAGCTGTGGTGGACTGCGCACTAGTGTCAGCTTGGGTCATAGAGGATGATGAGGATGGTTTAGTAAGCCAGTCCACCACCTCCTCTGCATGCTGTGGCTGGATAGCACATGCAACATCACTAAACAGAGACAAATGTGCCCTGTTTGAGGACGGACTATGTCCACTTTTGCCTGTGGACACTGCTAGCCCTCTCATAGTGGCAAGGGAACGTCTGCCTTTCCTTGTTAGCCTCCCAGACATGATGGGGGGGAGGTTTTTTTACCCAATTTTAATAGAAACTGGGAAATGTGTTATTGGATGCACTTTATTGAATGAAAAATGGTGTTTGGTGCACTTTAAATTAAGGACTGACGCTGACAGAAATTTAAAAACTATATGTAGCGCCCAACAGTTTGGGTGAGAGCTACAATAGAGAGTTTAGTGTTAAAAGGTTAAATTTGCCAGAATCTCACTCTGCAGTGTAATCTGGTGGGGTTTGGTTTCTGGGGAGGTTTAATAATGTAGAGGAGGGTGTGACCCCCTACACTCTGCTTGAACAGTTTCCTTTGTTTTCTGGAGGTTGGCCTAGAAGACAGAAGGAATATGAGTGTGAGTGACAGGTAGCTTTTGGAAGACGTCTCTGGACCAATGGTTAATTTGTTGGGACAGGGGCGGGACTTCTATTTAAGGTCTGGTCACATGCTTCCCGGGGTTCTTGTTCTGCATGGGAAGTGAGAGGAGCCTGGTGAAGGATGTAGAAACCAGGAGGCTTCCGTGTGTGCTCTTCCCCCTCGGGGGGGGGGGGGGAGGGACCTGTGGCCTGGTGTGGATATGGATGGTGGAGAAGAGACCCAGGAGTCAGGATACAGACACTGATATAGCACTGACGCTCTTTCGGTGAGAGGAGAGGAAAAGCCAAGCTATGCGGATGGAGAGGAACTGAATTACTTTCTTCCAAATCGCTGCCAATACTGACAACCAGGAATGGGTGAGGATTTTCCGTGTGCGACATGGATCATTACTCAGGAACACAAGTGAGTGTAACCCAGAAGGGAACAGAACTTCTGCAGAAACTTTAGAGGGGTTAGTGTATGGGGTTCAGGATAATAGAGCTGGGCCCTAGAGGAACTAATACCCTGGAGGAATCCGGAAAGTCACAACTCAGAAGTTCTGCCAAGTCAGGAAGTGGTGGTAAAGTGGAAGAAGCAAACATGCATCGCACAAGGGAATATTATTCAAGATGGAGGTCTACTACTCGGGGCTTATATAATCTGAGAATAATATTGTATTGCATATCATCCAACCCTGCTGAGAGTTATTCAGAGTGACTTTTCAGTATAGTGCTGCATTATTCAGAGTAACTTTTCAGCATGATGCTACATTTCATATGGAAACCACAATAAACTTGTATATAGTTCACTTTCATTGACTGTCTGCGTGTTCTATTTGGTTGAGGAGTAGGGGTGATGGAATCAGCTCCAGGGTAGAACGAACTTTTAGCCGCTCCTACGGGAGTAGGGTGCTACATGGAGGTCCCACACAGATTTTACTACCCTGTGAGCCCATTACCCCTAGCAACCACGCAGACAGTCCCAGCAGTACAGTGACTGTATCCCGGATAGTCCCCAGGGGACTATCGCAGGAGGTTCTTAACTTATACAGAGATGTCTGGTGTGATTACGGTGCCAGCATCGCCACTGTCGCTACAAATTTGCCTGCTGCACAGTTGGGAATGTGATGGAGAAGAGGCTATCTCTTTTACAGTTTGGGGTTCCCCAAAGAACATTTCTACTGTTGTGTAAAAATCAGTTCGCTGCTGTAACCTGCAGTTCCAAAATGCCTGCCACCAGGTAGGCTCTCCCCTCTCACTGTTTACATGGAGGCAGGGACAGGAGACAGCAGAGAGAGGTACACTGTATACATAGGCATATTACAGTACTGCCGGGCAGCTCACCTGATGGCACAGCAGGGTGATGGATGGATGGTGAAAGCAGCAGTGTCTGCGACTCGAGTCCAGGCAGGCCGGCCACAGTGTACCTCCGCGGGGCAGCGGCGCAGGAAAGACCGGGGATCCAGAGGCTTCACTAGGCCACACCGGAAAAGGCCACGGCCACGACGGGCAGTTTTAGCGGCCCGGCAGGCCACCGGACCATACCAGGCCTGTGGATGGGCAGGCAGGATGACGTGGGGGGCCCGCAGCCAGGCCAGGAATGGAGGAACGGCTCACTCCAGCAAGGAGAGGAAGATTCGGCCAGCAGTGACGTCATTTGGGCCCCATTCGTAAGTAGGTGTCGTTTGCAACTCGGATGTTCGTAAGTCGGGGACCCCCTGTATTATTCTATGTGTCCATGCACATTAGGTAGTCTAGAGGCATTTTTAAGCTCAGCGTTTAGAGGCAGAAAAAAAACCTTCTATTTTGCGTTTTTTTTTAGAGCATTTTTCTGGCAGAAAATAAAACGCTAAATGCTCCTAAATGGTAGTAACTGCTGACTTTTAATACAAAGACACTCACCTGTCCCTGGGTCCAGCACTATCCACCCGATTCTTCAAACAACTTTATGTCCAGGCACCGGCATCCTGACTAAGAGAAATTGGCAGTGAAGCCTTGTGGCTTCAGAGCTGGCTTCCAACTGCGCATGCACGAGTCACACTGCGCTTTGTGAATGGTCCCGCAGTCTTCTGGACCTGTGATGTGTCCCAGAAGGCTGGGTGGGAAGGAGGGGTGAGTGAAACTGCCCCCCCCCCCCCAAAAAAATAAAGTACCAAATGTAAGGGGGGGGGGGGGGGAGTTCCGGTTTAGGACTTTCCACATTCAAAAATGTTGATAACCTTTAACGCCTGGTTCACACCTATGCAGGTTGCAGTTTGCATATTCCAGGTGCATTTTGCATTTTTCAATACAAGTTTTTGATCCATTCAAGTCTTTGGAACCAAAGACCAGAAAACAATCCCTGGCCCTTTCCATAAAATGCACAGATGTGAACGTGACCCATAGGAAACCACATTAGTGTGTTTCTGCAAAACCAGGCCTAACTGTGGAGAGATGGCTAAGAATGGATATAGCAGGAATTGGGTAGCAAATTGTACTATGGTGTTAGCACTTTTCTGGAAGCAGGCTTGGTGTCCCTGGCTATGCCTTTCCTCAATGTAAGGGACCCTTAAAGTTGACAGTACCTTTGTCAGACTTCTAGGCTGTAACTTGCCGACACAATATTGCTGTGCCTGTGCTCTGTTGCCTTATAAATTTGGAAAACTGTTAAATAAAGAATTTACAAAAAAAAAAAAAAATGGACATATTCCTTATGGCTGGCCATAGGATACTAAAATTTTGAGCCATAGTGGGCCTTGCAAGCACTGGTAAAGCCGCGTACGCGTGATCGGAATTTCCGTCAGAAAAAACTTGGATGGTTTTTCCGACGGAATTCCGCTCAAGCTTGCCTTGCATACACAAGGTCACACAAAAGTTCTCTGAACTTTGGACCGTCAAGAATGCAGTGACGTACAACACTACGATGAGCCGAGAAAATGAAGTTCAATGCTTCCGAGCATGCGTCAAATTATTTCAGAGCATGTGTGATTTTTTGCGCGTCCGAATTGCATACAGACAAACGCATTTTCGGATAGGAACTTTTCCCGACCGAAAAATAGAGAACATGTTCTCAATCTTTTGCTGGCTGGAATTCCACCAGCAAAAGACCGATGAAGCATACACACGGTCGCATTTTCTGACAAAAAGCTCTTATCGGAGTTTTGTTGGCGGCATTTCTGATCGTGTGTACGCGGCATAACTCAAGAAAAATCATATGGAACTTTATTTACCGAACAGTGAGCTATTCAATAAAATGCATGCACTGTTTGTGTATTTAAGTAGCCTTGGGTTCCACTGTGGCTGGGTACAAAAATCAGAAGTGGATATTCTCCCATCTAAGCTGTTTAGCATGAATGGGATATTTGATACATTTCTCTCGTTCAGCTCACAGGCTGAGCAAGAAAAAGATCTTGCCATGTATGGCTAGCTTTAGATTGCCAGGAGAGGCCTCTAAGATCCTGCTAATTAGCTGGCTGCATTGTCTCAGACTGCAGAAAGTGCGTTAGTTTTCTTCAGGTGAATAAACATCCCACACATTTCCGGACTTGGAAAGTGAAGCGAGCTCCTGCAGTGCTGAGATTTTACAGTAAATAGTTTTCCTTAATGATTAGGTGAGATGTAACTGGTTTTCCTATCCAAAATATATAAGGGATTGATTTATGACTGTTATATTCTCCCTTGCGTTTGAAGGCATTCCTGTGGATTGTAGATTTTACATAAAAAGAGATTTTATTTTTTTTTTCTGTTACCAATGTAAGCTTTCCGTTTTCTGTGCCAAGTTAATAAACATGTAAGCAGGTGTACTGTCTTAACTTGTGCAGGAACTTCAGATGCCGATGATCAACCTTTACAAATGAATAAGTCTAGACACAAATAAAATGATATAATATATATTAAGAGGAACTTCATCCTCCCAATGAAATGTCATTTCTTGCCCCCCTTTACCTTAGTTGCCGTTCTTGTGCCATAATCACATACTTTTAAGCTCAGTGGGTACAGGGTTGTCCTCTTCTTTTGCCCCAATGTCCTGCTACACATTCTGTCCTTGGCCACCATCTTTCTTTTTTATACCATTTATACTCTGCCTGCTTCTTTAGCCAGTCCTCTGAATGACGCAGCTCCAGATCTCGCAAGTGCATTGACAGAGATCTGCCACTGTGTCCATATTGTTTTTGAAGTCACATAGTTGGTAAGATTTATACACTTGACCTTGTTTTACCCCACCATTTTTTGCTAATCAGTACTTTAACTGAAAATTGCACGGTCATGCAACACTGTACACAAATGAAATTTATATTATTTTTCTCACACAAATAGAGCTTTCCATTGGTGGTATTTTTTTTTTTATGCTAAATAAATGAAAACATATCAAAAGGTAAGAAAAAAATTACATATTTTCTACTTTCTGTTATAAACAATATCCAATAAAATCTAATTTATTCATCAAATTAGGGTAAATGTATTTTGCTACATGTCTTTAGTAAAAAAAAAAAAAAATCAGAATAAGTGAATATTAATTAGTTTGTGTGAAAGTGATAGCGTCTACAAACTATGGTAAATACTGTATATTTGAAAATTGATCAATCCTGATGTACTTATGGCCTATTTAATTTCCTAAGGCCCCAAAATGCCAGGACAGTACAAATACCCCCCAAAATCTCTTTTTGAAAAGTAGACATTCTGAGGCATTTAGTAGAAGGCATGACAAATTTTTTTAAGTCAAATTTTTTTGACAACATTAAGGAAAATTAAGGAAAGAAAAAAAACATTTTTTTTTTACATACTGTCACAGCATCATCATATGATCAGGGATACTGACTGGTGATAGTATGTTACAAAAACATTTAAATGTATTTTTATTCAATTTTCTTAATATTTTTTTCTTGTTTAACTTTTTTTTTTTTTTTTTTTACACACTTTCCTCAAAGTAGTTCAGTGTCACCATAGTGACACTGTACTACTTTGTGCGCACCCTAAACCAGAAGAGGCTTGATGATGTACATTGATGTACGACAACTGGTTAAAGTGATTGTAAAGGTTTTTCTTTTTTTGCACAGAAGAGCTCTCATTCGCCTCTTTTGGGGTCCCCCGCCAGCATCCAGGCTCCTCCCACCTCCCCCATTCGTGCAAGCTCATTCCCAAGCTGGGCTCTGTGTGTTAACTGACACACACAGTGCGACTCAACCCCGCCCCCTGCTCCGTCCTAACAGGATATGACAGTAGCAGGAGCCAATGGCTTCTGCTGCTGCCTCTATGTCCAATGGGGAGGGAGAGTAAGGAGAGAGCCACTGCTCTTGGGCACAGCTCAGGTAAGTATTTAGGGGGTGCTCGGAGGGGGGGGGGGGAGCTGAACACAGAAAGTTTATCGTAATGCAGTGAATTATTTAGGTAAATAAAAAGCTAAAATTACAAAAAAGGGTGCTTTTCAAATGGTGTTTTAGATTGGTGCAAATTTTCACTTTTGAGTGAAAGTTTTCTTTAATTACATCAGATTACAAATATGCTCTGTGGTCGCTGTTGTTCTTCCAGTTTATATGTAGAATCAATTACTTGACCTGCTGTTATCTGACTCTCATCAATAGAAAAACACAGCACACATGAATGGAGACTTTTCATTAAATTCTTATGTGACTACACCAGGCTGACATAGTATAACACGTCTGGGTTTTTCTTATGCTCATAAGCATCACAAGTAGCTACTTGCTTGTTATCATCACTCATAGTCTTTCTTGCTATTTGGGAAGCTATAATACAGGTATAGCACCAGTCATTGTACAGTGATTCAGAAATTATTGGTAGCATCACTTGATGCTTATAATTAGTGTTTTGACACAAAATTGGTTGGTCTTGTAAACTAGCGTTCGTAATGGAGAATTAACATTCGTGACGTGGCAAATTATGAAATCTACAAATGCAGCGCACGTTCTCTTCTGCTTTAATGGGATAAAAATGAAGCTGCTTTGCTGGTGATACTGACGGAGTTATATAATAAAAATTAGTGCAGCGCTAACATCACTAAGATGAAATTTCCGAAAGAAATTTCACCAAAAGTAAATATTGACATAATAAAATGGTGAAAACAAGCTGAAAAAAGAAAACTAAGGTGGAGTACTAACCCAAAAAATATTTTTATATTTCTATGTTCTGGTGTGCTATTGAATAGAAGTTGTGAGTGTTAAATCACTAATTATAGAGGACAATCTGAATAGGGTATAAAATAAATACATAAAAATTATGATATGTATATTCACATCTACAAGTGAAAAGTAATAATACTCGAC
This sequence comes from Aquarana catesbeiana, assembly GCF_042186555.1. Taxonomy (NCBI): domain Eukaryota; kingdom Metazoa; phylum Chordata; class Amphibia; order Anura; family Ranidae; genus Aquarana; species Aquarana catesbeiana. The sequence goes on from NC_133324.1 coordinate 682,507,484, forward strand.
CATGAGTAAAAACGCTCCAGATATAAATAACTCTGGATCTAAATGATGATACAAATCTTATAAGTGAGAACATAAAAAATTAAAAAAACTTTGGTGATGAAAATTTAAATGAGTCCCATTAATCTTGCAAAAGGAAATAGGCCAGTGAATAATGCGGCAGACAAATGGTGAAAAATAATCCCTTATCCAGTGGAACAGAAAACCCAAGGTGAGTTTGTATTCTCCTTACCAACTGAAAAGACCAATACGTTGGTCTCACCGAGCCCAGGGAATTTGGTCTCCCAAAAACCTATAGGACATCCGAGATTCCTGGATCTGTATTAATCGATCAATCGGTGTCACTCAAAACATGAAAGCAGAGAGGGCTCCCACAGTGTAGCATTTGAGTAAAATTTTATTAAGCTCAAAAGAATTGCACTTACAGAAAAGCTGCTGAAGGAACGCGATCAAACAAGCATCACAGTGGATCCGAACGGCGGCATCTCCCGAGGCTTCCTTCGCTCGTTGTCCGCTAACAAACCTTCACCTCCAAAGAGGAAAGCGTGATGACGTCAGAGATGCAGGCTCCTCCCTATGCATTTCGTCACTAGCGGACGTCATCTGGGGATTGGCTGCAATACCTGAGTCATCATGCAGATCATATAAATAGTGCCACAGCGCCATCTTTGCTATGGGCTGTAAGGGCACTTGAGTTGGAAATGTGTAAACGTCTCCATTTCAACTGATGGCATACCTAAATCAACGGAGCATAGGAAAGGAAGCTAGGAGACTTGAATAAATACCAACGCCATCTAGTGGCTGAAAAAATACTGACATAATAAATCAAAAGAGTAACAGCGGAAAGCTGGCACCGGAAGCCTCTGCAGACACCGAACCTCAGAATACAACAAGTGCAATAGCGATTAGGAATACATATTACACATATATAAAGTAGTGCATAAAAATACCTAACCTTAAAAGTATCAGACATATACCATGAATAACACAACCTTTAAAATGATATGATATAAACTATATTACAGACTATTTTGTATGCACTATAAATTAGTGCACAAAAATGCCTAACCTTAAAAGGTAAGTAAATTAATACCAGACATATATCATGAATACCACATCTTTAATCTTTAAAAATGATACGATAAGTACAAAATAAAAAAATAAAATAAAAATAAAAAAATAAAAATAGTTAATGAGGCTCTTAGGCATTATTAAGAAAACAATTTATGTCCCAGTCGACATTCAAGCCGAAGGGGGCATAAGATCTCATATTAAAAATCCACTTCGTTTCAAGCCGAGAAACGGACCTAATCTTGTTGGTACCCCTCCAATGGGGTTGAATTTTGTCGATGGCTAAGAACAAGGTGCCTTTGATCTTTTTATCATGGTACTTAGCATAATGTCTAAGTAAAGAAAACAAACAAAATTAGACATGCTATCTGCCAATAGAACTTAACCAAAAAGTGCATTCTATGCATCCAAAAATATAGAAAATATATCAAATCAAATCATTATTCAACCAAAAAAATAATGTCAAAGCAATAACTCCAAGGCCAATAATGAATAACACGTTATCTCCTCCGTTTCCACAACATGTCTGGTTGACGAATGGCCGTACACAAATTGAAAAACGTGAACTGAAAAGCGCTAAATGAAAAGCACGAAAAGAAAAGTGCGAATCAACACTCAAACTTCTACTAGCATGAAATTAGCAGAAGGAGCCCAAAGGGTGGTGCTAAAGAGCTGAAAAACCATGTAGTACGTCACTACATTCATGATTGTTGTCCAAGATTTGTGTGCTGTGTGTATGCAAGACAAGTTTTTGCCAATGCCCTTCGGACAAATATCCATGGTTTTGATGGTAGAAAATCCAATCATGTGTACGAGGCTTAAAGCTTGCTATACACTGGTACATTTTGAGCAATTTGTGCAAATATTGCTAAGAAAACTCCCAGTATATTCGATAACTTAACGATGGTATATTGGCAAAAAAAAGGGTATAAGGATTTTTAAGGTGCTCAAGAAGATATAATAGTCAGATATATAAAAATATCAAATTCATTAATATAAAATATCTAAAAACATCACAGTATCATCATACAATAACTATGTCATGAGTAACCAGCAGTAACTTCTTGCTCTACATGTTTCGCCATGCAATGGCTTCCTCGGGAGACTTCCAATAAGTACTGCACAATATGGTCACTATAGGTGAAAAACAATATATTCAAAAATCCATATTTACTGATCAAAACAAATTTAAACATATCAAGATAAAGTTTTATTTTCTTGCAAATGCAATGGACCAAGGAATGCCCCATATGTCTCCACCTGAACTATGAAACGTGTACTATCTAGAAAGGTCACGACCCTGATGTTTGAAGGACATTGAAAGATGCAGAGATATCTGGTGTACTACAGAGAAGGACATGCAGGCCCCAAGAAGTAGAATTCTGTCTGAAAAGGGATACATTGTGAGCTCAGGCTAACAATCAACACAAAGCATAAAGTGACCAAGGGAGAATAAACATATTCTAACTTCAGAGTACGGGTTTTGGAACTAATCAGTCAGTGGTGGAAAATATCTTAACGAATAGTGCTCCCAGTTGGTTGACAAATTTGAAGGCAGACTTTCCCAGAAGAAACTTCCAAACAGTCACATATCCTAATCAATAACCAACAAGCAGGAGAAAAAAAAAGAAACGTTCAGACCACATTGCTGGCTTCCAATATGAAAATCTCCACTGCAATCCGAATGGTCTTTACCTTTAGAAACTTGAAGCCTCACATACCATTTGACTCTAGACCTCGCCGCTGCTATGTCTGCAGAAAAGGGGATCCTTTTATGTCCCCTCCACCTCCTCGGCGTCCAATGGAGTTAAAGGTGGCGCGGACTCCAAAAAAATGCCACCGCACATGCGCAAACAGCGCCGGAAATTACATCACGCACAGGCGCGACGATCATACAGCGCCATGATGGAAAATCTGCCCATTAAAAAGGTGCGGCCTCTGGCTAAGAGAGCCAATGGTCGCCAACCCAATGCCCATAACCCCATGCAATAGGGCTAACAGGCGGGTATCTAGTCAAGGGAGCGCAATGCACTAATGGCCAGTGGCGCCAGCCCCACAAACACATGCTGGAGAATTCCCCCTACATAGTCAGTGGAGATGACACCCTGGGCATCCGTGTGATCACCTATCTCCATACCAATGTACTTACAAATAACTAGATTAGGTCAAATATTGCCATCTGGTGGCCAAACATGGAAAAAGTATCCCAGGGCTACAAAACAATGTAATCATGTTGGTAAATAAATCAAAAATAAAAATGAATACCTCTCCTCAAAAAAAAAGGGGGAGAGAAAGGAAGGCACGCGTAAATTGCTCAGTTTACGGGGCAAACAGAGGACCTCTCCCACCAAGGCAGAAGCGAGTTACAAAAAAGACATAATAATATACAATTCAATACACAACAAAGGATGGCCATTAAATTACTGGGGTCCCAACAAGAGATCCTATTTGCAAGGTATTTTGGTTTATTAGAGTCTCTCATACAAAGAAACTCATATGGCCCTAAAGAAAGGGTTTATAGCTAATGGACTCATTCAGTCCAGGCTGTTTAGTATATAAGACAAGAGAGAGCGCACGCCAGCCCTATTGTGTTACGGTTTAATTGATAAAATTCAATATATAGAAATGAGGGTTCTATATATTGAATTTTATCAATTAAACTGTAACGCACTAGGGCTGGCGTGCTCTCTCTCTCTTGCCTTATATACTTTCAAATTTATGTCCTCCACCCAGTGGACTTGTGGGAGAGCTGCAACACCTAGAGCTGAGAACATACAATCCGACTTATACTGTTGGAATAGGAATAGTGGGGACAGCGCTACACTTGGTTTGTTTTGTGTGTCAGGATGTTTAGTAGCTGACAAGGTGTGGATCAATTTTGTTTCACTCTGTAGATGTAGTTTGTCCACATCACCCCCTCTTTTGTGTACCGGTATATGCTCCAGGGCAAAAAATGTCATCTTTGACAGAGCCCCATTTGTCAGCTAATCGGAGTCTCCATATTTTTCTTAGAGACCAGGGACACATGGTCCCTGACCCTATGAAAGAATGGTCTTTTAGTTGTGCCCACATAGAAAGCCTTGCATTCACATTCCATAAGATATACTACACCAATAGCCTAGCAATCGGTGTAGAAATTAGGTCTATACTGCTCTCCGTTAGGTAGCAATATCTGGGAAGCACTCATCAGGTATATGCAGAAATTGCAATTCCTGCAGGACCTGGTACCTGTGGATTTGCAGACAACACTTTTGGGTGTGGTTGTTAAATGACTATGTACAAGATGATCTCTGATTGATTGGGATCTCTTAGAAGTGATTTGGAGATATGGACTCACATACTTTGAGACAACTTTGTCAGCCACCAATAGATGCCAATACTTTTGCATGATATCTTATCTTATACCTGGCGATGCTGTCCAAAAAATCTAGTTATCAACCGAATCTTTTGGTCTGAAATTTGAACTTTTTTGGCAAAAATCAAAGTATTTCTTTCCTTCTGATTGGACCGATGATAAGCCTTTTTAAGGCATGACCGACTATAGCCTCTTGATAAGAGACAGTCTCGTGGGGCCTTGGCTTCGATTTCGAAGTCTTCCTGTCGACTGCAATTCCTTTTTAGCCTGAGATACTGGCTATAAGGTATGCTGGAGACAAGAGACCTGGGATGGGGACTGGTGGAATTTAAAATCGTGTTGCCCGCAGAGGGCTTATGATATAGAGAAGAACCTAAACTTCCATCACCATTGATGAAAATCAGAATATCCAAAAAACTAATAGTCTTTTGTTCATAGTTCATCATAAATTTAAGATTAAATTCATCTGATTTTAAAGTTTCCAAGAAAGAAATTATTTCCCCCCTAGACTCAGTCCATAGTAAAAAGATATCATCGATAAATCTGCAGCAAACTAATACCCTGCTAAGGCTCTCTTGCAATTCCTCATATGAAAATATGTATCGCTCCCACTCCCCCAGGTACAGGTTTGCATAAGAGGGGGCACAACGTGTCCCCATTGCAACAGCCTGCACCTGGAGGTAGTGGGAGTGGTCAAACAAAAAGATATTATTAGTCAAGATGAAATACAATAAGCCCAAGATGAACTCATTGTAAGTGGCAGCTCTACTGCCTCTCTCTCAAATGAAGTTCTCCACAACCCGAACCCCCAAATCGTGGTTGATTGAGTTGTAGAGGGCCTCCGCGTCGATGGCCACCAACCAAGCCCCCTCAGGCACCACTATTCCATCAAGGGCCCTTAATAGATCAGCAGTGTCCTGGATGTGGGAGCTGAGGGCCACCACATGGGGACGCAGGTAGTCATCGACCATTTGGCTAGCTGACTCAAAACAAAACAACCATTCCCCGATACGATAGGTTCGTCCTGGGGGGTGGTCCATACTCTTATGAATCTTAGGTAATACGTACAGGGTGGGCATTCTAGGAGCCTTCACTGAATTAAACATCCATGTTTTTCTGTCAATTATGTCTTTATATCTTTCGTGTAAATGTATTTTTTTAATAAAATTTATTTTTTTTTAAATATCTGTACTTGTGTATATATGGCACCACTATACAATGGGAGCGCTATTCGTTAAGATATTTTCCACCACTGACTGATTAGTTCCAAAACCTATACTCTGAGGTTAGAATATGTTTATTCTTCCTTGGTCACTTTATGCTTTGCGTTGATTGTTAGCCTGAGCTCACAATGTATCCCTTTTCAGACAGAATTCTACTTCTTGTGGCCTGTATGTCCTTTTTGGGGTACACCAGATATCTCCGCATCTTTCAATGTCCTTCAGACATCAGGGTCGTGACCTTTCTAGATAGGACATGTTTCATAGTTCAGGTGGGGGCATTCCTTGGTCCAATGCATTTGCCAATAAATTACATTTTGTCTTGATATGTTTAAATTTGTTTTGATCAGTAAATATGGATTTTCTAATATATTGTGTTTCACCTATAGTGACCATATTGTGCAGTACTTATTAGAAGTCTCCTGAGGAAGCCATTGCATGGCGAAACATGTAGATCAAGAAGTTACTGCTGGTTACTCATGACATGGTTATTGTATGATGATACTGTGATGTTTTTTGATATTCTGTATTAATAAATGTAATATTTTTATATATCTGACTATTATATTTTCTTGGGCACCTTTAAAAATCCCATTTCCCTTTCTTTTGCCAATATATGTATTCATAGGGATGTGGTGCCCTTTGACTATCCAACCTCCAGCAATTTACAATAACTTAATGATGGTCTTGCGAAAGTACTTCAAACTATCATTTTTTTTTAACATTTGATTTAGACTTTCCCAAATGAAAATCACATTCACTGGTAGAAAACTGAGAAAAATCCTGCTCCTTTGAAATGTCTCATCACTACAATCGAAAACAGGGGCGGCCCATGCATTAAGGGCGCACGGGTGCCGCCCCCTTTATCCTCGTCACCCCCCTATATGAATAATAGATAGATTCATGCATTGCATGAATCTATCCATGGCCATCGCTGCCACCCCCTATTCAGGCATCTGGCCCCTTTTCCTTTGAATTACAGCGGCGGGGGTGTTTTTTTTAAGCACCTGATTAGAGCCATAAGCTCTAATAGGCTTCAAAATAGGGTGGACTCGGAGTGCAGAGCATTGCGTTTGGAGTCCACCCAGATGTGTTAGACAAGCAAATTAATATTTGCTTGTCTAACACTAAATCGCCTCTCCGCCAATCAGGAAGCGTGGGCCTGTTACCCACTTCACAATTGGCTAAAAGGTTAGGCGATGCCTGTTGGACGCCTAGGAGGAGGGGGAGATGCACGGTGGAAGCCGCCATGATCTCAGAAGGCAAGAGGACACGGAACACGCTGCAAGATGCCTACCGCAGCCTGTCCCCCACCCGATGATCCCAGATGTGCTGGCCGATCGGATAAGTCTCGGTGGACCGACAAACAGCGGGGGGGTTGAGGTGTCACCGGGGGGTGGTTGTTTGCCGCCCCCCCAAACAAAAAACCACCATCCACCACTGATTGAAAATGATTGTTGATTTGACTCCACAAACGACTAGAAATGTTCGTAAAATTAATGTATGGCCACTAGTGTATTTACTCAAACCTTACATTTTTTGCACTCCCTCCTAAAAAGTCAGGATTTCATTAAACCTCTAAGAGGCTTGGGCAAGTATGCTAAGGCCAGAGTTTCCAGAGAGGTGTGCTGTCCTTTTCTTATAAAACACTTTACTGTACTTTTCCAGACCTCCATTTTATTCAAAAATGGGAAACAGACCAGAAGGAGCATCTGTTAGTAATTACATAGTTACTTAGACAGGTAGGTTGACACAAGTCTTTCTGGATCAACCAAAAGAAAAAAAAAAGAAACAAATAGAATAAACAGAAAACCTCTATAAACAGAATCCTATACCCACAACTGATTAAGATGAAGGCAGAAAAATTAGGGTTGATATGTGGGTTTGACCCTTCTGCCATTCATAGACCAGTCAACAATATGACCCAAATTGGCCAGTTGTCCCAACCAAAGAACAAACAGCAGGGGATCCTGGGAGATGCCATTGATCAAATATGTTGTTTTACAGCGCTGTTGCTTACAATACAGTAAAACAAACTGGGTCTGTCATTTAGTGTTGGGAGTGTGGCAGGGAAACATCACCGAAGAATACATTGCCACAATTGACAGAGATTAACACAACTGAATGCTGTGATTGACAATAGATTTACATTGAGAGACATTGTTATGTTGGGGGGACATTTTTTATTGTATTTTGTTCAGTATTGTTCCTTGTTTTCAAAGTGTCCGTATGTTTATCTGCATTAAATTTTTGGGGGGAATGATTATAAAGAGTACTAATGTACCTTTGTACTCATTCTCCTGAGAGAAGGCCAATGTCACATTTACCCCTTATGTGGGTGATCAGACACTATAGTTGGCTTCTGTGTTCTTCACCTATAGCAGCCCCATTTCCCATCAGGCAAGCAGGACTACCTATACTCAGTTGCCTTCAGGTCTTATATACTATAGTGCCTGGCACCCATGCCGGGGCAGGAGCGAACTGATCAAAGCAAACAGGTACTTGCGGTTGGCAGACAGGCAGAGTGGTTCAATGACAGTCCAGGTACAAGGCAGGCAAGGTTCAGAATAGTCGGTGTCAATCCATAGGAAAAGGGAGGCAGAGTTCAGGTAAGACAGACAGAGCGCTTGCATGTATTACACATGCTATCACAAGCATAAGACTGCAGAATTGGCTGGCTTAACCACTTGTCGACCAGCTGCTGTCATTATACGGCGGCAGGTCAGCTCTTTCCCAGGAATCGCCATACCTGTACGTCGGCTCCTTTAAAAGCCATAGCAGGTGCACACAAGTGTGCGCCGGCTGCACACGGGGGAACTGATGCGCATGGGCGGTGGACGCGATGTCCGCCGGCCACCCGTTTTAGTGGACATGAGAGCCAGAACAGGGGATCTGTGTATGTAAATACACAAATTCCTGTTCTGACAGGGGAGGAGAGACAGATCTGCTGTTCCTAGTAATTAGGAACAGCGATCTGTCTCCTCCTCCAGTCAGTCCCATCCCCCCCAGTTAGAAACACACGAGGGAACACAGTTAACCCCTTGATCGCCCCCTAGTATTAATCCATTTCCTGCCAGTAACATTTACACAGTAATCAGTGCATTTTTATAGCACTGATCGCTGTATGAATGTCAGTGGTCCCAAAAAAGTGTTAAAAGTGTCAGATCTGTCCGCCTCAATGTCGCAGTCCCGATAAAAATGGCAGATCACAGATGTTACTAGTTAAAAAATAATAATAATAAAAATGCCATAAATCTATCCCCTATTTTGTAGACGCTATAACTTTTGTGCAAACCAATCAATATACGCTTATCGCGATTTTTTTACCAAAAATATGTAGAAGAATACATATTGGCCTAAACTGATATAGATTTTTTTTTTTTGAGGATATTTTTGGGGATATTTATTATAGCAAAAAGTAAAAAATATTGTTTTTTTTTTTCAAAATGATCGCTCTTTGTTTATAGTGCAAAAAATAAAAACCGCAGAGGTGATCAAATACCACCAAAAGAAAGCTCTATTTGAGGGGAAAAAAGGACATTTTGTCCGGGTACAGCGCCGCACGACCACGCAATTGTCAGTTAAAGCAATGCAGTGCCGTATCGCAAAAAACGGCCCGGTCATTAGGGGGGCAAATCCTTCCGGTCCTTAAGTAGTTAAATCAGACTTGGTCTCCACCCAGAGACTGGCCAAGTCAATCACCTTGCAGGTGGACAGACAGACAGGGATGCATCATAGCCAAAGCCAGGATGCTGAAATGAGACCTTCAGCTGTTAAAGAACAGGATCGTTTAAACGTCCCCCTCCCCGCCCCAGCAGCCTGGCGAAAAACTCCCAGTCAGCAATCCTCACCCACTGCTGACGAAGTCCGCACAGGACGTAACGTACGTAACGGGGGGGAGGAGCTACATTGCGGACGTCACCCGCTGCTCGTCTGTGGATCTCATTAGCGGTTGTTACACCGCTGATCACCGCTGTTATACCGCTGATCCATGTTTCTTCTGGCTGAAAGATTTCATGTACCAGCCTGTGCACAAGTTACAATGCATTGCGCTTTGTTATATTTTACCTCAATAAAAGACTTTTAAGTGTACGCTTAGATTGTGTTCACTTTTTTATCTCCATATACCTCACCTATCTACCTGGGAAGTCCTCCGTCTATGCTGCTGGATTCATTCACCTTCCTCACCCCTCATAGTGGGTAACAAGCGCGTCTGATCATTTGTTCATTCAAATGTTCAAATGGTCCACCCTATCTGGTAAGAGTGCATTTTACTGATGGTGGAGGATTTTTCACTATGAACTTTGGCTACAGCATTTGACTCATTCCATTGTATCACGTGGTGGACAACATATAAAGTGTATGGACTTTTTTTATTATTGCGCTGCACCTCTTTACTTTTTATATCTATGTTCTTAGGTGTTGTGGTTTGCCTTTTGGTGTCCAGCTTGCAATTGTCATTTTAGCTACCTTTTCTTGTTTGTGTGCGCTGATTGCCTCCTTTTTATAATTAGCAATCCTCATGTTCTATCTTGTTGCTGGGACCTAAAAACTTTTAAATACTCCCTAGCGACATTACAGGAGTGAAGTCAACATTTTTGCATCCCAGCAATACGACAGGACATGGAGATTGCTTACTGGGAGTTTTTCGGCCAGCCTTCTGGGTGGCCCTAAATAACATACAGGTATAACAATTTTAAATATTGAACATTTTGGAAAGCTGCACAGGTTTTAATACATGCTGGAACCCCTTGACTGTATAGACTATTTTCTGGAAAAGGTAAACTTAGCCTTTAAAATACAGCCACTATTTGAACAGATAGTTTTTCTGAACTGACAACATTTCTAGGTACCCTCCTGCTGGACAAGTAGTAATGTCATAAACATTGTACTGTTATACTTAGGCCTCATACACACTGGACGTTAAAATAATGTTATAAAAACGTCAGAAGCTTTGCAGTGAGTTTTTCAACGTTTTTGTAATAGCGTTTTTTAGCGTTTTTCACATTTTTCCATGTCAGCGTTTTAGCTTTTTAGGGTTTTTTTTTAAGAAAAATTATTATTTCTTTTTTTTTTTCAATGCATCAAAAACGTTAAATGCTGGCGAGCGACGTTTTTGAGCGCTAATTGAAGTTTATCAGCGTTTATTAGCGTTATAGCGTTTTACAGCTGAAAAACGTCTCCCAGAACCCAATAGTTTTGGGGGTTTTTTTACTGCTCAAAAACGCCACTGCTCAAAGCTGCTGATAACAGCCTATGTGTGCATGGACACATAGGATAACATGATGGAGAGTTTAATGACTGTAGAAAAAAACATCTACAGCCAAAAACAGCTGCTACTGCGTCCAATGATGTCTTGATTGATATGTGATTTGTGGAATTCTATAAATAAAGAACTCTTTTGTTCTGGCTATGGTAAATAACTGCTGGGAATCAATAAAAAAGTTTTCTCAAACTACGTGTAAAATATTTTACCTCGACAGCATGGACATGGTAATCAGCAGGTTAAACAGTGAAGAAGTGAAAATAGCGATTTATATGGTGAAAATAATTAATTTATCTTACCTGAACTGGAACAGCAGACGTCGCTTCAATATAAAAAACATATGTATTTCTATATGTTACCAATGCCAACATTGTTATATTTGTTGAAATAAAATAATGATGTGTCTGTGTGTGTGTGTCTTGACCAAAATCCCCTTCTCCTTGTGCTTGCTATCAGATGACACATTGCAATGTCTCAAACATTAAGTACGTTAGGGCGGGCAGGAAATGTCGGGGATTAAAGTTATGGAACGCATTCAGTCCTCATAAATATAGTTTATAACACTGTAGGGTACTGCACATCCATATTGTATTTTTCATCTAAAGTAGAAATGAAGGAAACCGATTTTTTTCCATTTTGGATAAAGTAAGAATGTCAGGTTTTCACTTTACCACTGGCGAGATTTTCCTTCACTTTCTTTCCCATAGCCACATTACCATACCTCCCAATATTTTGAGATGGGAATGAGGGACACCTACTAGCAAATGTATGTAGGTATAACACACTCCCCCTTCCACACCCCCTTAAAGGAGAATTCATTTTTAAAAAAAGGTTAATAGAATCCAAAAGGGACTTTTTTTTACCACTACCATTCCTTTATATTGGCTTTTAAAATGAACAAATGCAGCAATTTATAAATTTGGATGAAAGGTTTAGCACTGGGAAACACTTTTTGAAAGATAAAAGGTACATTTTATATACAACTATAGATCAGACCAAAATGAGGGACGAATGAGGGGGGAAGAGGGACAGAGGGACATTGCTCCAAATCAGGGACAGTCCCTCGAAATCAGGGACAGTTGGGAGCTATGCATTAGGGAGCGAGATGAAATCCCACCAAAGTGAGGGAAATCCCTGGTAGTCACTGTCATCATCAGTGTCCCCTTTGGAAGATTTTCCCTCTCTCCCTGTACCATAGCTCCCAACTGTCCCTGATTTTGTGGGACTGTGCCTGATTTGGAGCAATGTTCCCCTGTCCCTCATTCCTCCTCATTTGTCCCTCATTTTGGTCTGATCCATATAGTTGTATATAATATGCACTTTTTATCATTCAAAAAGTGCTTCCCAGTGCTAAACCTTTCATCCAATTTCTAAATTGCTGCATTTGTACATTTTAAAAGCCAATATAATGGAATAGTAGTGGTAAAAAAGCCCTTCTGGATTTAATTAACCTTTTTTTTTGTTAATTCTCCTTTAAGGGGGTGTGGCAGGGGGCGTGTCCTATGCCTTCATACGTTTGTTAGTAGGTGTCCCTCATTCCCATCTCAAAATGTTGGGAGGTATGCCTGTTCTGGTGACCACTCAAAATGTTGGTTTTGCTTTCACATTTGGCCATCACAGTCACCAGAACAAAAACGGAGGGTGAATCTCCCCATTGGAGGAGACACACACGCAGCAATAAAAATCTGACAGTAATTTTAATCCTTCTCTACACTTTTTTAAAACAAAAAAGTGTTGCCTTCAGTGCCAGTACACACAGGGGGGCTTCAAAGTCGTCCGACTCTGAAGCAGCCCCTTCCAGCGCGACTTCAGCGCAGCTTGCAAAACGACTTCTGTACAGAAGTCAGTGCAAGCCAATCCGAAGTTGCCCAAAGTAGTACAGGAAACGTTTTCTAAGTCTGAGCGACTTGAGTCGCTCCTATTAGAACGGTTTCATTGCAATGCACGGAGCGCGACTTGTCAGGTGGCTAAGTCGCCTGACAGGTCATCCCTGTGTGGACCGACACTTATAGGGCGTACACACGGTCGGACTTTGTTCGGACATTCCGACAACAAAATCCTAGGATTTTTTCCAACGGATGTTGGCTCAAACTTGTTTTGTCTACACATGGTCGCACAAAGTTGTCGGAAAATCCGATCGTTCTAAACGCGGTGACGTAAAACACGTACGTCGGGACTATAAACGGGGCAGTGGCCAATAGCTTTCATCTCTTTATTTATTATGAGCATGCGTGGCACTTTGTCCGTCGGATTTGTGTACACACGATCGGAATTTCCGACAACAGATTTTGTTGTCGGAAAATTTTATCTCCTGCTCTCCAACTTTGTGTGTCGGAAAATCCGATGGAAAATGTCCGATGGAGCCCACACACGGTCGGAATTTCCGACAACACGCTCCGATCGGACATTGTCCATCGGAAAATCCGACCGTGTGTACGGGGCATTAGTCATACCTTAAAGAGGAACTTTACCCATAAAAACTTAATGTTAATGTTTACCCATTAAAAAATAATGTTCTTTAGCAAGGAACATACATTCTACATGAATAATTATGCTACCAAAATGAGTGTGTGCTGTAAATTGCCTCCAGCATTGTTCCTCTTTCTTCTTGCTGGAGGTCGCCATTTTGCTGAAGCCCAGAGCCCTTGAACAGCGGTAAATCATAACACAGAACTAAACCCATTGATTTAATGGTTTGAAAAAACAGTTACATTCCTGGAATGTCGGAATTGCTAACTGTCACATTTGCTTGTTTCCTTAACTAAACCATCAAATGGCTGGAGTCATAACTGATCACGTGCAGCACCATGGCAGTTTCCGATCAAACAGAAGCAGCTTCCTTGGCTGTAAAGGATAGGAGGGTTTCATTTCGCTTTAAGGCTGTCAGCAGATCAGCCTCTACAAACTCGGCAGTGCCTAAAAATGCCAAAATTACAGAGCAACTGAGCATGTGCAGAGCAGGGTAAGACATTGTATTCCTGGATTTTAAACAGTATAGACACTTATTTTGAATGTTTTACATACAGTCGCTATACCTGAAAACGGGGCCAGCCTGGAGTCATCTAGCAAGACTGAATTCTCACTTAAAGTTGATAAATAAAAGGTGTCCCAAGTCTAATGCCGTGTACACACGACCGGACTTTTCGGCATCAAAGGTCCGACGGTCTTTCCGACAGACTTTCAACGGAGTTACAACGGGGTTCCATCGAATCGGACTTGTCTACATGCGATCACAATGAAGTCCGAAGGATTCGACCGTGATGACGTACGACTGGACTAGGATAAGGAAGTTCATAGCCTGTAGCCAATAGCTGCCCTTGCATCGTTGTTCATCCGTCGGACTAGCATACAAACGGATTTTTCGACCGGACTCAAGTCCATCGGAAAGATTTGAAACACGTTCTATTTCTAAAGTCTGTCTGATTTTTCAACAGCAAAGGTCCGATGAAGCCCACACACGATCGAATTGTCCGGCGGATTCGTTCCGTCGGACCTTTGTTGTCGAAATGTCCGGTCGTGTGTACACGGCATAACAGTTTTTCTTCTGAAAGCAGCTGACAATCCATTCCCTGACAGCATGTTGTAGAGAAGGATTAACATCTAATGGAAGCAGTGGTCTCTCTGCAGAGAACAGACATGCTGAGTCTGCACTAGAGATCTCCAATTAGCAAAGCTCATGGTCCCTGCTAACTGGAGAGCTCTAGCTCAGACTCAACAATGAGACTGCTGATGACACATAGAAAACAAAGGTCCTTTTTCTGCAGTGTGATGGCAAGAGGAAAGGCTTCTCTATTTTCTAAAGCAGGGATCTCCAAACTTTCTAAACAAAGGGCCAGTTTACTGTCCTTCAGACTTTAACCACTTGCTTACTGGACACTTACACCCCCTTCCTGCCCAGGCCAATTTTCAGCTTTCACCACTCTCACACTTTAAATGACAATTGTGCGGTCATGTAACACTGTACCCAAATGACATTTTTATCATTTTTTTCACACAAATAGAGCTTTCTTTTGGTGGTATTTAATCACTGCTGGGTTTTTTTTTTCTTGCTAAAAAAAAAACGAAAAGGGACGAAAACATTGAAAAAAGATAGATTGTTATAAAATTTTGAAAACAGGTAATTTCTCTTCTTCATTGGTGTGCGCTGATGAGGCAGCACTGATGGGCATTGATAGGCTGCACAGATAGGCACTGATAAAGCAGCAATGATGGGTACTGATAGGTGGCACTGGTGGGTGGCACTAAAGGGAACTGGTAGGCAACACTGATAGGTGGCACTGATGATGAGGCACTGGTTGGCAGCACTGATGGGCACTGATAGGTGGCACTGGTGGGCATCGATAGGTGGCACTGGTAGGTGGCACTGATATGCACCTGTATGTGGCACTGGAGGGCACTGAATAGCAGCAGTGCCTCTCCCTGTTAGGGACCGATGTCCTTCTGTCAGAATCCGGTGATCAGTTTTTTTTTTCCCTCTGTCAGCGTGAGGGGAAAAAAAGCCAATTACTGATCTACTGTTTACATCACGTGATCAGCTGTCATTGGTTGACAGTTGATCACGTGGTAAGGGGCCATAATCGGCCCCTTACTCTGATCTGTGATCAGCTGAGTCTCATTGACTTGATGATCACAGAGCACCCCTGCAGGGTGCGCGAAGGCAGCTCATGTATGGGAGGATGTCATTCGGCTATAGAGCGGAGGTGGTTAAAAAGTGTTTGTAAACCCTTGTTTTTGTTTTTTTAAAATAAAAATAATAAACATGCCTATACGTACCTGCTCTGTGCAATCTTTTGCACAGAGCAGCCCGGATCCTCTTCTTCTGAGGTGCCCTGCTGGTGCTCCAGGCCCCTCCTCTTCATTGCTGCTTTCCCTAGGGGCACCTGTGTGGGGTTCACTCCTGAGTCCCGCTGCTGTGTCCATTGACACAGACAGCAGGACTCGGCCCCGCCCCTGGCTCCCATGTCATTGGATTTGAATGACAGCAGCGGGAGCCAATGGATCCTGCTGCTAGCAATCTGTTCTATGAGGAGAGAGACAGCGGCTTGAACCGCTGGATTGGATCGGGCTCAGGTAAGGAAAAGGGGGGGGGGGGTTGGGGGGGAGCTACAACACAGAAGGTTTTTCACCTTAATGCATTAAGGTGAAAAACCTTGAGGCATTACAACCACTTTAAGGGGGCCGGACTGTGTCCAGTGTGAGTAGAAAATCTCCTGGGGGTCAATGGGAGAAAACAGTGCCCCATCATTGGTATTAGTGAAGGGGAGGCGGGATATTGTTCCACCATTGGTATCAGTGGGAGGAATAGTGCCCCATCGTTGGTATTAGAGGGGGGGTATTGCCCTATTGTTGGTATTATGGGAAGAAATAAGCCCCATCTTTGGTGTCAGTGGGAGGAATAGTGCCCCACCCATCATTGGCGCACAGGTGTGTCAGGAGGAAGGTGTCTCTGGAGCTGCTGCAGGTGATCCGTGTGAAGGGGAGTGGTGGTGAAATCTCTCCCAGCTCTCCTGGCTCCTTTCTGGGGAAGCCATGGAGGCCAGCGGGACCTCTCCTGCTGGAAGCTCTCAGCCATCTCCTGGGCCATCAGGTAACATACCTGCCCCTGTACAAACCATGGCTGGGGATCTCTCTACCCCTGGTGAGGATGAAGGTTCCGGGGCCATCCGGGAGCGAGTGGTGGCTGGGATTAAGGTCCTGAATAAGGAGAGAGACAAGCTCTACAAGCTCAGAGCGGAGCTGAAGCGCCTGCAAAGGCAGCGTGAGGGCTTGCATAGCCAGAAGCGTGGGTCCATGGATCCGGAGATCCAACTGGCCAAGGTCCGGGTGGAACATCAGGAGACCATTGTGTCCATGATGAAAGGCAGAGATGGGCCATTTAAAGAAAAGTTTTGCAATGATAAAAGGTTTGCGAAGATGACAAAGATGGAGGTGGAGGAGGAGACCCCAGTTCAGACCCCCTGCCCCCTCAGGGAGAGGTAAGCAGCCCCATGCCTTCCCAGGACTCAGGAGGCATGCTCAGGGCCATCCAAGTAATGATATCTCCTATGTGGGGGGATCAGCTGGCGTTTAATGATGAGGACATAACAGATAATGTGCCTGACAAGGTAAAGCCTGTCAAGTCCCATATTGTGGATAAAACAATTTTTGTGCCATTTAACACTGTGACTGATACTGACAATGTGCCCAGTGACAATCAGGCTGCTAATACCATGTGTAGCAATGCTGTACCTGCTGATGCTGCAGTACAGCAAAGTTTGCATTTAAAAAATGACATTCCTGCAGAGGAACTGCAAGATTCAGCAGAGCCTATTAACCCCCCTTTAGCTGAGTCTAAAGCTATTTGCCCCACAGCTGCTGAAGACTCTACAGCACAGCTTCAGGAGACAGCTGGTATTGCAGCAGAAACTGTGACTTTTCCTGATGGGAATTTGAATGTGTGTGTGACTGATAAAAATCATCCCAGTACAAGTATGATGAACAATGGTCCCAGTTCAAGTGTGATAGACAGTCCTACCAACTCCGTTCAAGCAGTGAATAATAATAGTAATGTACAGACTACTGTAACTTCAGTGTGGGGCCTTGGCCCTAATAAACCTACATTTGCTCAGATGGTACGCTCTGCTCCTGGTAGCTCCACTCCCAAGCAGAGTTTCCCCCTGCAGCCTACCACTTTGGGCACCCCGGGATCTGGTCTTGGGTCTCTGGCTTCTGCTGGGGGTCCGAGAAGAAATGTGGTAATTTTCAAATGGGAAGGTGGTGCAATCCCTCCAGCACGGCGTGCAGTGGTGGATTTGATTTTGGAGATGGGTTTTGGGGCAAATGACCTGTATGCTCTAATACAGGTAGCTGGGACACGGGATTATACCATTAGCTTCACCAGGCCAGAGGGTCTTGACCTGTTCTGGGAGCGATATGAGGCTCGGTGCAGGTCAAGACCTGAATGGGAAGGTCTGGCCCCAGTTGCGGTTTTGCAAAGGTCAACAGTGAAAAAGATAACCATCATACTCACCAATGAGAGTGTTCCTGCTCGGGACCTAGAGGTCTGGTTAAGGAACTATGGTGAGGTTTTGACTAAGCCCAGCAAAATCCTTGATGAGCGTAACATCTGCACTGGGGGTTGGTCAGTAACAGTCAGGTTGGCCAGGGATGGGAATGTTGTCCGTCACCTGCCCTCCTCAGCTTTTATAGGGAGGGATAGGATGACTATTTTCTACCCTGGTTAGCCGTAGCTGTGTCACCGCTGTGGAGAAAAGGGGCATTTGAGCTCTTCCTGTTCAGCCTTGATATGTTCAGTGTGTCGGGGTCAGGGTCATATGGCTAAGGACTGCACCGAGATGATCAGGTGCAACCTGTGCCTGCGCCTTGGCCACCCCTACAGCAGATGTCCTGAAGCCTGGCACAATATGGAGAAGGTGGTAATTGATGACATGTCAAGGCTGGACGGGATGGAGGGTGAGGCCCCTGGTGTACCATCCTCCTCTGCGGTGACTGACTCCCCTGGTCCTGCTCAGGATCCCTCCCCAGTTCCTGTGGCCACCCCTCCTGTGTCTGTAAGTATTCCTTCTGTATCTGTCTCTGTGTCCCACCAGCCTACTGTACCCTCTCCTCATGTGCCAGAACCTTCCAAGTCTGTGCCCCCCGAGTCAGTTACCCCCCAGGAGTCTACCCCTCCTAATTCTGATTCAAAGGGAGCACCCCCCACCAGGAGTGGTAGTGGGTACTAAAAAGGTCGCTTCTTCCTCTCTAAAGGAGTCTTCTGTAAAGACTTCAAAGAAAAAAACAAGAGATGAGGGCATCTCTGAAGCGGACCTGCAGTACCTGGAGGAGAGAAGGAAGGTTGGAAAGCGGAAGAAGCAGGTGGTGAGGACGGAACAGGCTCCAGTGCCTGTCTCCAACCGTTATAGGTCCTCTAAGTGGGATATTTCCTCATCTGGAGCTTCTTCGGAGCGAAGTTCCGATTCTGAGATGGAGTTTGAGGCGGCCTCAAGAAAGAGAGAGGCTTCTGGTGATGAGCAGCAGAGGGGAGCTAAGAAGCAATCCACCCAATAACCCAAATGGCGGTTCCCCCTCCGTTAAAAGTGGTGACAATAAATGTCTCCAGCATTAAGTCAGTAAGAGCTCGTTCTATGGCCTTCTTTTTGTTCAGCCAATTAGACGCTGAAATTTTATTTTTGCAAGAGACTAGGCTCACCACCTTGGCAGATATTCATATAGCCAAGAGAGAGTGGAGGTATGGTCCATCTTACTGGTCTCTTGCGGCCGAGCCTTACGGCGGTGTGGCGGTGTTGTTTAAAACCGGCATGGTAACTGTCCAGCGGGTTATTGAGGTGGAGATTGGGAGATGTATGGTCTTAGACGTCCTTGTGGGAGGGCAGGACCTGCGCCTAATTAATGTCTATGGGCCGCACACAAAGTGGGACGGGAAGTGCCTTTTTACAAGGATCAAGCCATTTCTTTTTACATCCCGGCAAGTGGTCTTTGGAGGTGACTTTAATACAGTAACTAGGCCCAAGGACAGGAAGGACTTCAAGGACAGGCTGGGATATGATAGCGTTTTTTTACATAGTATGGTTAGGAATGCTGGTCTTGTGGATGTGCACATTAAGCACCTCCCGGATGACACTGGGTTCACCTTTCATCGAGGTAATAGTCAGAGTAGGATAGATAGGTTTTTTTTTTAAGGAGACCTCTGCTTTCTTGCCCCCAGTGGTGCAGGCAGTAGAGTTCTCTGATCACTGTATGCTATCTGTGGTCCTGAATGCTTCAGACGCCCCTCAGAGGGGTAAGGGCATCTGGAGATTGAATTCGACTCTACTCAAGGAAGAACATGTTAGACAATCCTTTGAGGAATTCTTTCAGGCACAGGTGACCATCCTGGACTTTTGTAGCAGCAAGGCTGAGTGGTGGGAGCTGACCAAAAAGAGGATTGCTGGATTCTTCAGGGGCCTAGCCAATAGAAAGCAGTTTAATAAATACATGACCTACCAACGTTTACGGAGGAAGCTGGATATTCTTGTCTCGAGAGGAGGAGATCCTGGGGCAATCTCCAAAGTGAAACTCCTTCTCAGGAAGTGTCAATATGACCGGCATGCCTCTTTGGTTCTGGAGAGGGACTATGGGAAGTACCACTCGCCTGACCCTTACCAGAACTGCAAACAAGGTGTAGCAGTTAAAACGGTCGTTGGCCTTAAGGACAGTACAGGTTCCTTGACAAAGTCCAGGTCAGGGATTCTGGAGGTCGTGAGGTCCTTTTATGCTGACCTTCTTGGGAGGAAAGAGCTTGACCGTGACAGGATGCAAAGCTTTTTGGACTCTACTCCAGGTCTAAATGATGAAGATGTCCCATTGATGAATTTGACAGAGGAGATCACAGTTGAAGAGGTGATGAGGGCAATTGAACAGCTTGCCATCAAAAAGTCACCTGGACCGGATGGCTTGACGGCTGAGTTTTACAAAGCTTTTAAGCCTATTTTGGCCCCACATTTGGTAGAGGTTTTTAACAGTTGCCTTGCAGAGGGGGTACTTCCCCCTTCCATGAGGCACTCGGCTGTGATTCTTCTTTCAAAGGGTAAAGATCCTTCGATGATTGAGAATTGGCGCCCCATCAGCCTTCTTAATGTCAATAGAAAGATACTAGCAAAGATATTTTTCTGGCGCCTATCGTCAGTAGCAGAGTCTTTGCTTTCTCGCCATCAGCACTGTTCGGTCCAGGGTAGGAGCACCTTCACAGCGGTTTTAGCTGTCCGGGAGGCCTTGGAGTGATGCAGGGCTGCAGGCTGGGGAAAGTATTTGCTGACATTGGATCAGGCAAAGGCTTTTGATCGTGTTAACCATGAGTACCTGTGGTTGCTCCTTAGTAAGTACGGTCTGCCGGGTGGTTTTGTCGATTGGTTGAAAGTCTTGTATAAGGGAGCAGAAAGCTTTCCTCTTGTTAATGGTTGGGTTGGGCAGTCCTTTGAGGTTGGCTCTGGAGTGCGTCAAGGTTGTCCCCTGAGTCCCCTGCTCTATGTGTTTGCAATCGACCCTTTCATCAGGAAGCTAGAGAGCGGTATGTTGTGTGGGGTGCCAGTGGGGCTCCCGGGTGAGCTGCCTTTGAGGGTTGTTGCCTATGCGGACGATGTGTCGGTGATTGTCACCGGGGCGGATGAAGCAGAGGAGGTGGTCTCTCTGACATCACGGTATTCTGAAGCATCAGGCTCCAAGATCAATCAGGAAAAGAGTGAAGTTTTCTGGATGGGAAAGGAAGGTGAGGGGTTTGATCTCCCGGACACCTTTCCAGTGCCCCAGGAAAGAATTAAGATTCTAGGCATTGAATTTGGACCTGGCGGTTATGGCCTCAAAAACTGGGAAGGCAGACTGGAAATTGCCAATACTAAGGTGGTCAGCTGGAAGAGATGGAAGTTATCTATGAGGGAAAGGGTTGATCTGATTAAGACTTACCTGATTCCGATCTTCTTGTATGTCAGCTTTGTCTGCATCTTGCCAGTGTCTCTCTATGCTAGGGTCAGTAGTGTGTTCTTCCAGATGTTGTGGGGGAACAGACTGAACCCCATCAAGAGGAATGTTACCTATCTATCCAGGAGGGAGGGTGGCTTAGGTATGGTCAACCCAGTTCTTTTCTTTTCACTGCTTTTTCTCAAGTTTAACATTGGTAATATGCTTGCAGTGGAACCTCCTGGATGGGTAGGCATTTTTAGATCTTGGTTTAGGCCTTTTCTGCGACTTTGGGAAGAAGGTGGCCAAGTGAAGAATCTCAGGGGTCATCGTGGTCAGCTACCAGCCTATGTCGCTCCGTGCCTGAAGTTATTATGGCAGTGGCGATTGTCGGCTAAAGATCTCAGATCGGTTCCGAGGAAAGTCCTTATGAGTCGAGTCTTGAGTCTTTCATGACCCACTGGCCTTAAGGGATTGCCCAGGCCCAGTTTTGAGGGCAGGGTTAAGACTTATTAATTTGGACAGAGTGCCCCCTAAATTTAGGGATCTGGCCTGGTTGTGCTTCCATGGGAGACTCTATGTTCGGGGCAATTTGAAATTCCGCAGTGGGATGGATCGTAGCTGTCCTCGGGAGGAGTGTGCAGGTGAGGAGGAGACTATGGACCATTTTCTGCTTCATTGCCCTTTTAACATAGAGGTGTACAAACAGGTGGGGCGGGCCCTCGGTGTTCCTTTCCTCTCCAGGCTGGGTTATGCTGAGTGGGTGTATGGAGCATTCAATACTGGTGGTGTTTTTTGTTTAGATACACTTTTTTTAGTTAGCCTCGTAGTCCGTTATTTCACTTGGAACGCACAGTGTCAGGTCAGCATTCGGCGTAAAATCCTTCCTGTTCAGGTGGTGGTGTATGACATTTTGCATGAGGTGGAGAAGATTCGGGTGCTCGAGAGAGACAAGCGGAGTCAGGGGTCTTGGTTGAAGGCGTGGAGGGGTTTCAAGCCTCCCTGACTGCCAGGAGTCTCTTTCCCGGGTGTGGCTGTCTGTCTCTTATCACCTTAGATTATTATTTTTTTGGATTCATTTTTGATAAATGGCTGCGTACATAGGTGATGGGTTGTGCCTCTTAGGCCCTCTCTGCTGCTTTATGTAAATAGTTTTCTAAAAATGTTTTGGTAGTGGATTATGTATATATTGTAAATATTCTGAACATGGATGTGTATTCCTTGGATTTCTGTTGAAGTTTTGTACTATGGTTTTGTTTTTTACTTTTGTATAAAATCGGTTGCTTGATTCTTTTCAATAAAAGATCAATAGTGCACCATCATTGGTTTCAATGGGAGGAATAGTGCCCCATTGTTGGTGTCAATAGGAGGAATAGTGCCCTGTGTCAGTGGGAAAAACTGATCGTTCAGAGGGGCTTTAAGATGGCCATTCACAAAAACGATCCAATAGGGAATTCATTGTTCGGTTTCTCAAAATCACCATATCATAAAGCGCAGTCATCAGAAAGGCAACACCATACCTATGAGATGGCTCAGTTCAAAGTATCAGCATTGTCACACAGGACTATAGTGCAATCTGAATTTGAAACATTTAACATATTGTTAATCGTTTTTCAGATCTATCCTACTATTGCTATGTAATGCCGTGTACACACGGGCGGACTTCCGATCGGACTGGTCCGACGGACTGAATCCGGGGGACAATCCGACAGTGTGTGGTCTGCATCCGACAGACTTTAGATTTGAAGCCTGCTTCAAGTCTTTACGTCGTAACTCCGCCGGACTCAGTTTCTAACGGAAAGCCCGTTCGTCTGTATGCTGGTCCGACGGACCAGATACGACGCAAGGGCAGGGTACTGCATCTCGCGCTCGCTGCAATAGGAAAAATAAATTTTCCTATTGCGGAGAGCGCGAGGCAACAATGTCCCTTAGGTCTAGTATGGATTTTAAGGGGATCCCCTACGCCGAAAAAATGGTGTGGGGTCCCCCCAAAATCCATACCAGACCCCTATCCGAGCACGCAGCCCGGCCGGTCGGGAAATGGGGTGGGGACGAGCGAGCGCCCCCCTCCTGAACTGTACCAGGCCACATGCCCTCAACATGGGGAGGTGGGTGCTTTGGGAAAGCACCTTGTCCCCATGTTGATGAGGACAAGGGCCCCTACCCCTACCCATTCACCTAGGGAAAAACACACTAGACAGGTTTTTAAAGTAATTTATTAGACAGCTCCAGGGGTCTTCTTCCGACTTCGGGGGTCTCTCCGGCCTCTTCTCCCGATGTCTGGTTCTTCTCCGCTCTCTCCGGCGTCTTCTCCCGATGTTCAGTTCTTCTCCCGGTGTTCGGCCTCTTCTCCCGCTCTCCGGTTCTTCTGCCGGGCTCCTCCGCTATCTTCTGCTCTTTTGCTGCTCTTTTGCTAGCGGTGGCCCAGACTTCTGTGTCGTCTTCGTCCCTCTTCTCTTCTTCCGATGTTGACACGACACTCTCTCCTGCTGTAATGCTGTGTGAGAGGTGTGCGATGACTTATATAGGTGGTGACCCCGCCCCCTTATAACATCACAGTCCCTGGGCATGCTGGGACTGTGACATCATAAGGGGGCATGGTCAACATCACTCGGTGACCACACCCCCTTATGACCTCCCAGTCCCAGCATGCCCCGGGACTGTGACGTCATAAGGGGGCGGGGTCACCACCTATATAAGTCATTGCGGAGCGCTCCACACAGCATTACAGTAAGACAGAGTGTCGTGTCAACATCGGAAGAAGAGAAGAGGGGAGAAGACGACAAAGAAGACCGGGCCACCACTAGCAAAAGAGCAGAAGATAGCGGAGGAGCCCGGCAGAAGAACCGGAGAGCGGGAGAAGAGGCCGAACACCGGGAGGAGAACCGAACATCGGGAGAAGAACCTGACATCGGGAGAAGACGCCGGGGAGAGCGGAGAAGAACCGGACATCGGGAGAAGAGGCCGGAGAGACCCCCAAAGTCGGAAGAAGACCCCCAGAGCTTTCTAATAAATTACTTTAAAAACCTGTCTAGTGTGTTTTTTTATTGACACTTTTTCTCTAGGTGAATGGGTAGGGATTACGATGTACCCCATACTCATTCACATAGGGTGGGGGGCCGGGATCTGGGTGCCCCCTTATTAAAGGGGGCTCCCGGATTCCGATATGCCCCCTGCCCGCAGACCCCGACAACCAACGGCCAGGGTTGTAGGGAAGAGGCCCTTGTCCTCATCAACATGGGGACAAGGTGCTTTGGGGTGGGGGGGCCCGCAGGCCGCCCCCTCCCCCAAAGCACCCACCCCCCCCCGTGTTGAGGGCATGCGGCCTGGTACGGTTTGGGGGGGGCGCTCGCTCGTCCCCACCCTTTCCTGACCGGCTGGGCTACGTGCTCGGATAGGGGTCTGGTATGGATTTTGGGGGGACCCCATGCCGTTTTTTTGGCGTAGGGGGTTCCCCTTAAAATCCATACCAGACCTAGGGGCCTGGAATGCCCCGTGACGGGGCTCGCAAGGTATCAATCTCGCCGCTTTTAAGCGGCAAGATTGCCTTCCTTTTCTAGTCCCGACATACCCGAGTCACGTTCAAAATGAACGGACTTGTTCGTGTGTGGGCAAGTCCGTTCATTTGGAAAGTCCGCCGTAACTCCGTCGGGAAATAGGTCCGCCGGAAAGTCCGGTCGTTTGTAGGCAAGGCCATCCGTAGTCCGGTCGTGTGTGGGCAAGTCCGTTCATAGAAAAAAGTCAGGCGGAAGTCTGTCAAAAGTCCATCGGAAAGTCCGTTGGACCAGTCCGGTCGAAACGTCCAACCGTGTGTACGCTGCATAATAGTCTGTGGGAAAATCTGAAACTATTTATTTACAGTAATGCTGCGTACACACGAGCGGACTTTCCTGCGGACTAGGTCCGACGGACTTTCCAAACTAACGGACTTGGTCACACACAATAGGACTAAGTCCGTTCATAAGTCTGTTTGGTTTGAACGTGATGACGTAAACGGGACCAAAAAAGGAAGTTCAATAGCCAGTAGCCAATAGCTTCCCTTGCGTCGTATTTGGTCCATCGGACCAGCACACAGACGAACAGTTTTCCCAATTTTAGTCCATCGGACAGATTTGAAATATGTTCTATTTCTAGGTCCGTCGGATTTTTATCCCGAAAAGCTAATCGGACTAGCCCACACACTATCGGATCGTCCGCCGGACTAATCCCGTCAGACCTAGTCCGCCGGAAAGTCCGCTTGTGTGTACGCGGCATCATTCTGCAACACAAATGCATAAGGGCTTCATAGAAGCTATGCTAAGCACTGTCCTGATAAAACTGCCTACACAGTGGTCTTTTCTGCTACATTGTAACAGAGCTCGTTCACACGTGTGTGGATTATGAAGAATGACGCCATACCCGCTAACTACTTCCTGCCTGGGACATCCTCTGGTTTCAGTGGTTATACCTGAATGATGCCTACACCTACCATTCCGGTATGTATGTTTTCAGCCGGTGATTCCCTAACATGCAGATGTGATCTGAGTGGCTGGTTAGCCCCTCAATCACTTCTGCGGGTGGCCGAAGTGGGTCCCACCCCCCTTCCTGCTGCTGTCTCTCCAGTCCCATCGCGGTGCCCGGGAGCAATGCGGCCGGCGGCTATGGCCGTCCTGAAAAGAGAGAGAGAGGAACTGATGTCATTCCCCTCTCCCTGTAAGCCTGGAAACCAGGAGCGCCGAGTTATGTAGACACTTCCGGTTCCACCTCTTTGTTTATCTGCCCACCAGCGGCCAGGAAAGCAGCCGATCAGACTGATCTGTGTCTGATCGGCTTCATGGGAGGCTAGAGGAGAGATTTGGGGTCTAACAGACCCCAGATCTCTCCATAAAGAGGACCTGTAATGACCCATGCTGTCACAAGGGTGTTGTTCATATCTTGTGATAGTGTCACGGGAGTCACGTACCTGAGTTGAGACTGAAGTAGTGGGGAGGCCTCCCTTGCACCTCGGGTTCTTGAAGACTCTGGAGATGGAAATAGAGACTTGGTGGACACCGAGTGGCACGGGTGCCAGGGGTGCGGAGCACTGTGCAAGCCTTAGTCCGAGATCTGAGCCGAGGTCCAGTACAGTTTGGCAACGAAGTATTAAAGGGTTAATCAGAAGAAAAATGGTTGAGATCCAAGCCAGCGTCGTTTCCAATCTGGCAGCTGAGTACAAAAGGGGCAAAGAAGTAGAATGTTCAAGGTACAAATCCGAGGTCAATGGCAAGCAGCAAACAAGAGTAGTCAAATAGGTTTCTAGGTCACAACAAGTTCAGACAGATCACACACTAGCACAGGAACAAGGGGCGACTGAAGATAATCCAGCAATTTGGCAGTGTCTGGGCTTGGCTTATATAGGGAAGTTTGAGGTCACTTCCTGTGTGCCTCCTGAGCATTTTCCTGCCTATTTCCATTAGGTCTTCTGCGCAGGTGCGGGTTGGCGTAGTGAGGTGTCTTAGGAGCATACTCAGTTGGCACAGATTTCCTCTTGCGGCAACGTGCCATTGATGCATGCGTAGAAAGCCCTGGACTCTTACAGAGCCCCCCCCCCGAAGGGGCGGTCTCTGGATGCCCGTCCAGGATGAAGCTCGCTGAAAGAACTGCCAGAGAAGATCTGGGAGCATGGATGTGCGACTCGGGTTCCCAGGAGGTCTCTTCAGGGCCGTAACCCCTCCACTGTACCAGAAATTGGTGTCTGCGGCCCCTTCTACGGCAGTCCAGGATGGCTTCCACCTCGTACTCCTCAATCCCTTTCATCATAGAGGGAGGCGGAGGAGGGGCCCTACTTTCCCCAAAGGGGTTCGGGGCCATGGACTTCAGGAGGGAGGCATGGAAGACAGGGTGGATCTGGTAAGTTGAGGGCAGTTTGGGTTTGTAGACAACAGGATTGAATCGGGACAGGACAGGGAAGGGCCCAATGAACTTAGGGCCCAATTTCTTGGAGGGACAGGCCAACTTCAAATGTCTGGTAGACAGCCAAACCTTGTCTCCCGGTTGAAGATCCAGGTCCCCCCGCCGCCTTCGGTCATAGATGGTCTTGTAATCCAGCTGTGCCTTGGCCATGGTATCCTTTAGGAGCTCTAAATTGTTGTGTAGAAACTCCACTCTGTTCCAGACAGCCGGGACTGAAGCAGAAGCGGGTAGGACAGGGGAAAAAGAAGGGTGGTACCCCAGGTTGGCGTATAACGGTGATTGCTTAGTGGTAGGATTTATTGCGTTGTTGTATGCAAATCCTGCGCAAGGAAGCAGGGACATCCAATTGTCCTGGACAAAGGTGGAGAAACAACGAAGGTACTGTTCAAGAGTTTGGTTCATGCGGGTGGTAGGCCGAAGAGTAGTGGTTCTCGATGTCTAGAGCAAGACAGAGCTCCTTCCAGAATTTAGAGGTGAATTGGACCTCACGATCTGATACAATAATGCCGGGGACGCCATAGAGGCGTATGATCTCCTTGATAAAAGCCTGAGGTGTTTCTGGGGCGGAAGGAGTGCCAATCATAGGAATAAAATGAGCCATTTTGTAAGGCGATCCACAACAACAAATATGAATGTAAACCCATCAGAGGTTGGTAGCTCGACTATGTAATCCATGCTGATCTGTTCCCAGGGTCTGGAGGGAACAGGCAGGGGGCGTAGGAGATCCCATGATTTATTCTTTTCCGTTTTGCTGTGATTGCATACTGAGCAGGAATTGACGTAAGCGTGGCAGTCTGCCTTGAGGGTAGGCCACCAAAAGGTTCACAAAAGCAGATCAGTGGTTTTGGTCACCCCAAAATGCCCTGCTAACTTGTTGTCATGGCAGAGTTTGAGCACAGGAACTCTCAGTTGAAGGGGCACAAACACAGCATGGTCATAGAAGAAAAGTCTGTCCTTTCCTTGCAGATGTTCTCCAGAGGGCAGTTGGTCTAGAGAGGAGGCCAGTTTAATCCTGGACAAGAGGTCATACGTAAGTAGGAAGAAATTATAGGCAGGGAGTTTCGCATCCGTCGTTGGCGAGTTATCTGATGTGGGATACATGTGGCATAGAGCATCAGGTTTACAATTCTTGGAGCCCGGACGGTACGTGATATGCATTTGAAATCGGGTGAAGAGAGCCCATCTGGCTTGACTAGATCTGAGACGTTTAGCTGTACGGAGGTATTCCAAATTCCTATGATCAGTGTAGATAAGTATAGGGTGCGAGGCTCCTTCCAATAGATATCATCATTCTTCCAAGGCCAGTTTAATAGCAAGGAGTTCCCGGACTGCTACATCATAGGTCCTTTCGGCTGGGGACAACTTCCTGGAAAAGAAGGCAACAGGATGCAACATGGCTGTGGATTTGTGGAGCTGAGAAAGGACTGCCCCAACCGCAATCTCTGCAGCATCGACCTCCAACACGTAAGGCAGGGCTGGGTCGTGATGACGAAGGACAGGGGCAGAGGTGATTTGCTTCTTGAGTTTGTCGAAAGCCGCTTGTGCTGAGGGGGACCACAGAAAACGGCTGTTTTGCTTGGTGAGTTGTGTGATAGGTGAAATTACTGATGAGAAGCCTTTGATGAATCTTCTATAAAAATTGGCGAATCCCACGAACCTCTGGATGCTCTTATGGTCCGAGGGTACTAGCCATTCAAGAACTGCAGTTACCTTCTGGGGTCCATGGATATGCCAGAAGTCAAAATAATGAGGCCAAGGAATTGTATGTTATCTTTCTCAAACTCACATTTTTCAAGCTTGGCGTAGAGTTCATGGGCTCGGAGGCAAAAAAGGACTTTTCGCATGTGGATGTGATGTGCCTCAAAGGAAGGTGAAAAAACAAGGATGTCATCTGAACCGATTCCTAAGATTGTCATCAATGTATTTTTGAAGGACTTCTAATTCAGGCTCAGAGAGTGGGAAGATCCTCCCAAATGGTATTGCAGAACCAGGAAGAAGCTCAATGGGGCAATCATATGGCCGGTGGGGCGGTAGGGATTCAGCCCCCTTCTTGTCAAAGACGTCCAGGAAGTCTCTGTAAACCTGGGGGAGAAGAGTGTTGTCATCTGTGGAAAGGGGTTGAACCGTCAAACAGGCTCGTTGTGGGAAACAGTGATGTAAGCAACAGGGTGAGCCGAAAGACACAACTTCAGTGGACCAATCAATCTGTGGCTAGTGCTGTCGAAGCCACGGTAACCCCAAAATAACCGGAAAAATGGGGGAAGAAATCATGTCCAGCCGAAGATATTCCCGATGGTCTGCTTCGGTGGTGGCCAATATGAGGGTGGTCTCATGGGTTATTGGACCCGAGGTTGGTGTGGAGCCATCTGCCAGATGAACGGTAAATGACTGGGGCTTCTTGCATAGTGGGATTCTATACTTTTTGGAGAAGTGGATGTCAATAAAGCAGCTGCAAGCCCCAGAGTCAATAATGGCTGCTACTCGGATTATCCTTCCCGGTATCTGCAAAGATAGGCAGAGAATGAGATGTGAGGATTTAACAACGTACGGCAAAACAGATGGGGGTTCGAACCTCTTATATGGCCTAATGGGACATCCCTGAAGAAAGTGACCCGCTCCACCACAATACAGGCATAGATTGTTCAGGTGACGGCGTTGTCGCTCTTCGGGTGTGAGGGGTGCACGAATTAAGTTGAGTTGCATAGGTTCTGCATCATGAATTGGGGTTGATGCATGGGTCTCAGGGGTTCTCAGGTGTGGAGCCATGGGTACTTGTGGGAGCATCCATGTGGGAAGGGCCATACTGGATCATTTCCTGCAATGTTCTCTGAGTCTGTGATCAAGCTGGATAGCCAAATGGATTGTAGGTTCCAATGTATCAGGGAGCCCCACTCTTGCTAATTCGTCTTTGAGAGGCTCGGACAGGCCCAAGCGAAACTGATGGCGCAAGGCAGCATCGTTCCATGCAGTGTCTGCAGGACACTTGCGGAATTCCATTACGTAGTCCTCAACACGGCGTTTCCCCTGTTGTAGAGAGATCAACACTGTTTCGGCCGTGGTAGTTCGTTGTGGGTCATCATAGAGCATTGCCATGGCATCGAAGAAGGAAGACATTAAGTGCAGTATAGGACTCTCCCTTTCCAATAGCTGATGAGCCCATGCCTGAAATTCTTCTGTAAGTAAGGCTACTATTAACCCAACCTTTTGTATACTCTGAAAAGGTCCTAGGCTGTAAGGTAAAGTATAGCCGACAGGTGTTCCTGAAAGCCCGGAACTTGTGGTGAATCCCTGAAAATCGTTCCGGCATAGGAACCCGTGGTTCAGGAGCTGGAGTAGAGATGGGCTGCTCCATAGACATAACAGGTGGTTCCACAGGGCTCCGAACTGAGGTATTGGCCATTGCAGTCAGCCAACCTTCCAGTTGAAAGTACCACTCTTGTATGGACGTCAGGGCCTGAGACACAGAGGCCATTTGTTGGCACAGGGCCTCAAAGCCGGAAGCACTCCCCTCAGTCTCAGACATGGCTGGATTATTCTGTCACAGGAGCCACGTACCTGAGGTGAGACCGAAGTAGTGGGGAGGCCTCCCTTGCACCGCAGGTCCTTGCAGCCTCTGGAGATGGAGACAGAGACTTGGTGGATACCAAGTGGCACGGGTGCCAGGGGTGCGGAGCACCATGCAAGCCTTAGCCCGAGATCCGAGCTGAGGTCAAGTTTGGCAACGAAGTATAAAAGGGTTAATCAGAAGAAGAATGGTCGAGATCCAAGCCGGGGTCGGTTCCAATCTGGCAGCTGAGTACAAAAGGGGGAAAGAATTAGAATGGTCAAGGTACAAATCCAAGGTCAATGGCAAGCAGCAAACCAGAGTAGTCAAATAGGTTTCCAGGTCACAACAAGTTCAGACAGATCACATACTAGCACAGGAACAAGGGGGGGCTGAAGATAATCCAGCAATTTGGCAGTGGCCTCCTGGACATTTTCCCGCCTTTTTCCATCAGGTTGAGGTCACTTCCTGTGTGCCTCCTGAGGATTTTCCTGCCTATTTCCATCAGGTCTTCTGCGCAGGTGCGGGTTGGCGTAGTGAGGCATTTTTGGCGCATGCTCAGTTGGCACAGATTTCCTCTTGCGGCAAGGCGCAATTGGTGCATGCATAGTAAGCTCTGGACTCTTACAGATAACAATAAAGTTAATCCCCCCCAAAAAAAAGCATAATTTATTTTTTTTTATAAAAGAAATAATAATAAAAAAAAAATGTAAAGCGCTCTCGTCCCACCATGCTTACGTGCAAGTGCAAATGCAAATGCATTCGTTACTCCCGCAGGCATATGTAAATGGTGAACGCACCACACATGTGAAATATTGTCGCGAGCGTCAGAGCGAGAGCAATAATTATAGCACCAGACCTCCTGTGGAACTCTAAACTGGTAACTTGTAACGGCGTTTAAAGCGTTGTATATGGAGAATTTTAAGCATTGCAGTTTGCCACCATTCCACGGGCAGACGCAATTCTAAAGTGTGACATGTTAGGTATCAATTTACTCAACGTAACATCTTTTACATTATACAAAAAAAATTAGCTAACTTTAGAGTTATTTTGTTTTTTTTTTTTATTCACAAAACTGTTTTTTTTCCCCATCATTTTATTCTATAGGGCCTCTGCTAAAAATATATATATAATGTTTGGGGGTTGTAAGTAATTTTCTAGCAAACAAAAAGTAGATTTTTACATGTAGGAGCGAAGTGTCAAAATTTGCCCGGATGGCAAGTGGTTAACGCTAATGTGGCATTGACCACTTCAGCTCCGGAAGGTTTTACCCCCTACTTGACCAGGCCATTTCTGCTATGGGGCACTGCGTTAATTTAGCTGACAATTGCACAGTCATGCAATGCTGTAACCAAACAATATTTATAGCTTTTTTTTTACACTAATAGAGTTTTCTTTTGGTGGCATTTGATCACCACTGGATTTTTTATTTTTGATTATATAAATAAAAAAAGACCGACAATTTTAAAACAAAACTATTATATATATATATATATATATATATATATATATATATATATATATATATATATATATATATATATATATATATATATATACTGCTTTAAAACATATCCTATATCCTATCAAAAATAAAAATAAATATTAAATCTCTTAATAAATTTTTTTTGCCAAAAAATGTATTGTATTACGTTTTTGGTAAAAAATCCCAATAAGTGTATATTGATTGGTTTGTGGGAATGTTATAGTGTCTACAAACTATGGTATATATACTGGAATTTCTATATATTTTTTTTTCATTTATACTAGTAAGAACATTCCGTCTGTTTTTCAGGCGGACCTGATCAGACCATCCATTGCTCTCTATGGAGCAGTGGATGTCGGTGGACATGTGTCCGCTGACACCTGCTCGCATCTGTTCCGGGCTGCCAAAAACAGACGGATGGGGATACGTTCGCCATCCGTCCAGACTCCTGCAGACTACAGCAGACCAATCGGATGACAGTCAGATAGAAATGGACAGGTGGCCCGTTTCCATCCGGCCGCCCCATAGACGAGAGCAGGCTGTGTCCGTTCTGCATAGCGTAGCAGACACAGACCTGTCACCCGCCTGTTCAGTGGGGATGAGCGGAGAGATCTCCCGCTGAGCAGGCAGATCTGCTGGATGGAGTCTCTCCAGTGAGAAGGGGGCTGAAATCAGCAATAGTGCGGTGGGCAATCTGACACTGACCCTGAGGTGAACTAACTGCCACTGACATCACCAGTGACATTATTACAGTGATCAGTGCTAATAATATCCACTGTCACTGTACTAATGACACTGGGCAGGAAGGGGTTAATATCTAGGGTAATCAAGGGGTTAAATATGTGTGTACTGTGAGCTGCTGTTAGTTTCATTCCTGCTTAGCAGGGAATGAAAAACTGAGAGCCCCTGTCACTGAACACAGCTCTGTGATGTTTATACTCACAGAGCTGTGTTTGGTGAAGCTCAGAGCTGGTCAATGGGTGCTGTATATATATATATATATATATATATATATATATATATATATATATACACACACACACACACACGTGATTCTGCACAGCTGACACGCACGGTAGCAGTAAAACTACAGTACATGGTCTGCAAGTGGTTAATGATGTGATTATGATGTGTTTTTGTTGTGTTCATGAAGCACTGAAATCTCTTCAAGAATGCTTGATAAATGCCCATGAAAGTGCCTAACGTGATGTAGAGGAAATGATCTACTTTGAGGTGGGGTTAGGTTGTAGTGTAATAGCAGGCATTTTTCGGAATTCTCTGCCAGATGGATTTGTATACTTTTGAAACTGGGTGGGATCCAGCTCAAGATGATCATGGAAAGAATGGCCCATCAGAACAAGAGGAGGGTGTTGTACCAGTATTGGGTGCATCCCATAGTCCCACAGAGAATTTCCATGGGGTATTGCTAGCCTCTTTACGCCTTTCCCCCAAAGGTTCTTTTATAACACCTGCATGAAGGTGTCCAAATGTGATGCACTTCTTGAGAATGTTAGGCCCTGACTGATGCGAGCCACAACTGATATGAGGTGTCCTGAGTCACCCGAAGAATGTCTCCTTTTATCTTTGCGGTAAGTCATCTCTTCTTATTAAAAAATAATTTTTTTGAACAAAATTGAGCTTTCTTTTGGTGGTATTTGATCACCATTGCGGTTTTTATTTTTTGTGCCAAAAAAGGCCAATAAATTAGAAAAAAAAGATATTTTTTACTTTCTACTATAAAACATATCCAATAAAAAAAGTTAGATTCTTCATAAATTGAGGCCAAATTTGTATTCTGCTACATATTTTTGGTAAAAGATCCCAATAAGCGTATATTGATTGATTGGTTTGCGCAAAAGTTATAGTGTCTACAACCTATGGGATATATACTGGAATTTTTTTATACTAGTAATGGCGGCAATTAGCAACTTATAGCAGTACTGCAATATTGCGGCAGACAATCGGACACTAACTGACACTTTGTGGGAACCAGTGACACTAATACAGTGATCAGTGCTAATAAATATACACGGACACTGTACTAATGACACTGGCTGAGAAGGGGCTACACATCTAGAGCGATCAAAGGGTTAAATGTGTGCCTAGCCAGTGTTTTTGTGTACTATGTGTGGTGCTTTTACTAAGGGATGTGATGGATTTTCTCTTAGCAGGGAGAGAAAATCCATCACACCCCCACTGTCAGAATGGAGCTCTGCCTTGTTTACATAGGCAGGGCTCCATCCATCCTCTCTCCTTGACAATCAGCAGGTGCCAGCAGACATCCATTCGCCAGCACCCACTGATCGGTTTCTGCTGTGACTTCCCTAGGCGGAAGTGCAGAATCACGTATATATGTGGTTAATAGAAAATCGTTAGTTCTGTTCACATACAAGAAAAAGTTTGGAGTTTGTTCAAAATGTTTGGAGTCTGAATCGGATGTCGAAAGTGACACACTATTTGAAAATCGAACGATCGTGCCTCATACCGATTCCAATTTTCTCCTAGTGTGTGCCCTACTTTAGGCTATGTTTTGGGATTAAGGTTAAGTGTTTGTTTTTAGGGCTCGGGTAAGTGTAGTAGTGTGAGTGGATAGTGAACTGTTTGCAAACAATGCACACCAAAGTATTAACATATTCTGAACAATCAGTACAAGCTGGGGTGCCGATACTGAATATTTTCATGAGTACACGTGAAAATGCTCTGATACCGAAATCGATACCTTTGAAGTGCGATTTGAGTCCTTACAAAATGAATAGGCTCAAATCACACTGCAAAGATTTGAACAGGAATGCGATTTGATACCTGTCTGAATTGCATGTAGTTTTCTACACCACTTCTATGTGAACCCAGGTTTGTCATAGTGATTTTAGCCAGGGTTTACACAGGAGCGGTGCAGGAAACCACATCCGATTCGGACAGGAATTGCACCACATTCCTGTTAATAGGTGAAACTAGCCCCACAGCTTGGACTGTTCATTCATAAATATAAAAGATCACTCATCACTGTGTAATCCATCTGCCGGGGTTGTGTAGTTCTAGGCAGCTGCAGATAAATCACACAGCGCCTACAGAACTGGGTAATGTTTTACTATTATGAATGAACAATAAGCACTATCAGGCCAGCACTGATTGTTCATTTCAAATAAAAAAAAAAAGAACAGTCAGCTTGGAAAGGGGACAGGGCCTCAGTGATGGCTGTATCTTCCACCACAGGCATTCCTATAAATGAATTTCCAAATGGGGAGGCCTAAAGTCCGCTGATGTATCAGAGCTGGTCCAGGCTCTGCAGGGATCCTGACAATAATGTCAGGATATACCCAGATGCCTGACTGGCAGCTGGCTCAGCCTTTTAGTGTGCTGCTGAGAGCAAGCCGCTCGCGCCCCCTCCACAGCCCAGCATCCAGTGAGCACTACAGTCACTGCTCTCTGCTCACTGAAGACTGAGAACTGAACAATTAATGGTCATGTGATTGCTCAGTTTTCGATTTTAGAGATGGTGGGGGACAGCCAGGGCTGGACTGGGATAAAAATTTGGCCCTGGACTTCATCCAGACCGGCCCACTTTATTTGTGCAAACAAGCACAAAAACAGTATATAAACTATACGCAATTGTGCAAAAAAACATAAGT
Source organism: Aquarana catesbeiana (assembly GCF_042186555.1). Classification (NCBI taxonomy): domain Eukaryota; kingdom Metazoa; phylum Chordata; class Amphibia; order Anura; family Ranidae; genus Aquarana; species Aquarana catesbeiana. The sequence continues at coordinate 682,543,417 of NC_133324.1, forward strand.
AGCATAACATAAGGAGTCCTCACTAACCTCTTTTACTATTTCACTTATTCTCCTCTGTATTTTTCCCATCTTTCTCACATCATTGTGTGAAGTTGAGGGCGAACCAAGAAAGCCATTACTTTGACAGGCTGTCACTGAAACCAGCCCACTGAGCCATCGGCCCACCGGGAAACTCCCTGTAGTCCCGATGGCCAGTACAGGCCTGGGGACAGCTGCAGCTTGGGATCGATGTTGCAGCCACATAGGTTAGTATGAATGTTTGTTTTTGTTTTTTTTATCCCACACTTCTCCTTTAATCCACAAACGGGCCACTGATTAAAAAGTGTAAGTGCTATATGTACTTGATCGCCTGGGTGATGAAATAAAAATGTAAACATTTTTGGGAGGTGCACTTTAAGACGATGTAGGGGCCACTTTACTTCTCCACTTCTTCTTGGGGGAACTACAAAGTTCTGATTGAAAACAAGCATCCTTACGACTTGTAATAATGACTGCTTTGAAAGTTATTATGAATAGTTAGACAAATTATGTCAGCACTGTTGGAGGTTAGTCTTTCGAGTTAGAATGTAATTTAAACAATCCTAACCTTTGCAAGTCATGACTGCCTGTAATACAGTGGAGCTGCTATTCCAAATTTAAGAGCAACCTGAAGTGTTCTTTCATCCCATTGTATAAATCAAAGGCAAATTTCTAAATACTGGTACCATGGTCTGCACACGTCAGATCCATCTCATTCTTAGTTTTACATTAATATTCTGTATGTCAACCATTATCATCATATATATTTCCTTTCCCAGGTATCCTGTGCAGGGTGAAGGATAGAGCCTGAAGAACAAAATGTACGCTCTGAACCTACACCAATTTGTTTTACACAACCTTTAAATTTTTACATTTGGCTTCGGAAAACAGGATCTTGGACTGATCTGTATGGTGAAATTGCAACCCACAGAGAAAACATTAAAAAAACAGGAACAATATGAGCATGTCTGTTCATAGATGAGCTAATATCACAAAAAGGATGAGCAATGGGCCAGATACCTGTCCTCAAAAGTGTCATGATGTTAGCTGTAGCAGAAGGAGCATACAGTATAAGTAGGGTTACTACCTTTTCTTTAAGTCAAACCCAAAAACTTTAGTGGCGCACAGCAATTTTTTTTTTTTTATAGCATAAAAACTATACATATATTTTGCTATTACCGTAAATAATGTTTCTAATCATATGAAGTTAATAACAAGAGTCCCCCTTTACATCAGAGTCCACAGAGTTCCCCTTTTACATCTGAATATACAGAGTTCCCCTTTTATATCTTATATCGCAGAGTTCCCTTTCACTGTAAGGGGGAACTCTGCAGACTCTAATGTAAGGGAGAACTCTGGGGCCTCTAACATAAGGGATGTTCTGTGAACCCTGATTTAAGAGGGAACACTGAGAATTCTGATGTACAGAGAAGACTCGGATGTAAGGGAAACACGTGGCTTCTGGTGTAAAGGGAAACTCTGATGTAAGTGGTGCTCTGAGAACCCTGATTTGCCTTATGCCCTGTACACACGACCAGTTTTCCCGTCGGAATAAACTCTGAAGGTTTTTCCGACGGAGTTCCGACGGAATTCCGCTCAAGCTGTCTTGCATACACACGGTCACACCAAATTACGCGGTGACGTACAACACATACGACAGGACTAGAAAACGGAAGTTCAATAGCCAGTAGCCAATAGCTTCTGTCTCGTACTTGCTTCAGAGCATGCGTCGTTTTTGGTCCATCGGAACAGCATACAGACGAGCGGTTTTCCCGATAGGAATTGGTTCCGTTGGAAAAATTTAGAACATGTTCCATTACTAGGTCCGTCAGAATATTCAACGTAAAAAGTCCGATGAGGCACACACACGGTCGGAATATACGACGAAAAGCTCCTGTCTGACTTTTTCTGTCGGACATTATGCTCGTGTGTACACGGTATTAGTGTACTTACTCAGAGCCAGGAGAAATAAGGGGGAGACTTCAGTCACAGACAGGGATGGATGGTAAGCTCACTCACCCCTTGGCAGTCAGCACCTCTCATCCAGATGACATAATCCCCACAAAACTCCTGAAAGAGTGCTCCGACATTCTGGCCCCTACTATAACACACCTCATAAATCAGTCATTCAAAGAGGGGATTGTGCCAACCACTCTCAAGCAAGGTATCATCAAACTCCTACTAAAGAAACCCAATCTCGACCCTAAGGACCCCAACTACCGCAGACCAATAACAAGCCTCAACACCATCTCCAAGATTATGGAGAAAGTGGTAGTACAACAGCTACAGCGCCACCTAGACACACACCAACTCCTGGATCCTCTGCAATCAGGCTTTTGCCCAGGGCATGGCACAGAAACAGCACTTCTCAAAATATGGGATGATGCCCTCGAAGCAGCAGATGACAGAGAATCATGTCTCTTGGTACTATTAGACCTCAGTGCAGCATTTGACACAGTGGACCACAACACTCTACTCGCCCGCCTCACAGAAGTAGCAGGAGTCACAGACTCTGGGCTAAAATGGTTTGCATCCTTCTTAGAGAATCGCTCTCAGATAGTGAAACTTGGAGCATTCACCTCTGAAACCCGGGCAATCTCCTGTGGAGTCCCGCAGGGTTCACCCCTATCACCAGTCCTTTTCAACATCTACATCCGCCCACTCCTCAAAATCATCAGAAAATCTGACCTCTCCTTCCATTCATATGCTGATGACACCCAACTGTACCTTCGCATCACCGGACAAAAAGACCACCATCAACAACTAGTAAAATGCCTCACTATGATAGATGACTGGATGACCGTTAGCTCCCTTAAACTCAACGGGTCAAAAACAGAACTTCTTCTCCTACACGCTAACCAAAATGCCAAAAACAAGGCTCTGTGGATACCTCCCACCATCTTAGGACAGACCATCTCTCCAAGCACCAAAGTCAGAGTCTCGGAGTTATCTTTGACTCAGAAATGTCAATGGATGCACAAATAGGATCGGTAGTCAGTGGATACCACCATCTCCTCCGCCAGTTACGTAGACTTATCCCCTTCATCCCAGAGGAGAACAAAGCAGCAGTAGTTGGAACAATCATCAATTCCCGACTCGATTACGCTCTATATAGGATTACCCCAATATCAGCTTGCGCGCTTACAACTCATCCAAAATACGGCAGCAAGACTGTTAAACAGGAAAAAAACCCTGGGAGTCAATCTCCCCATCCCTGAGGAGCCTACACTGGCTAACCGTAAAGAATCGGATCACATTCAAGACCCTCTGCCTCACCCACAAATGCATACAAGGAAATGCGCCTCAATACCTTCAAGAGAAAATAAAACACTACACACCCAATCGCAATCTTCGATCATCTAACCAAAACCTCCTTCTCATTCCCAAATACTGCTACAAAGCAAAGGGAGAACGAAGGTTTGCAGTCCAAGGACCTCGACTATGGAACGCACTTCCGCCCCACATACGCATGGAAGAAAACCATCTGGCTTTCAGGAAAAAACTCAAGACCTTCCTCTTCTAGAAGCTGTCAACACCAACGCATTAGCGCCTTGAGGCGATTCAGTTCGCATTTGCAGCGCTCTATAAATTTTTCATTCATTCATTCATTCAGATGTATCTGAGGCTGCTGGACTTCAAATTTCTGGCTCCAACTTTCCTTTTCTGAGGCACAGCGCCGGGGATTGGAGTGTGGGCAGACACAGAGGGGTAGGGATGTTTGGGGGGGTGGGAGGGGGGTGTTAGTGCTGGCTTTGGGCAGTGTGAAAGAGTATAACAGACACTCTCAGCTCAGAAAACTGCAGCCAGCAACCCTGCTGGGCAGCCATAGTCCAGTCTAAATAATATGCCTGGGTTTCAGGCAGTTTGAAACCCGGACGCATGATTCCAAACCCAAACTGTCCAGGTGAATCCTGGACAGGTGGCAACCCTAAGTATAAGTAATATATATTTTTTTTTTATATCAAAGTTTTATTGAATAATCGGTGCATACATAAAATGTTTACGTTATCATGTTAATGCTGTAACAGTATTACAATTGTTATCATTTGAATAAAAAATATATAACATTAAGTACAAACATATCTGACGTGTAACAGCATCTCAGGTATATATATATATTTGGTTTTTATAGACTGTCCATCTATACTCATATCTATTTATCAGTCTGTGATCATGTGATTATGCTAGACACAGGTAGAAGATTCCTGTAGCCATCTATCCCATATCTTGTTGTATTTTGCTGGGCAACCTCTATTAATATATATACATTTCTTGTATGGTAATGTATTTATCTCCACCTTCCATTCCATTACTTTAGGAGACTCCTGTCTCATCCATTTTTTGGCAATAACTTTTTTGGCTGCAAAAATTGTTTCGTGTAAAAAAGTTTTAGTATATTTGTCAGTTGTGTCTGGAACTATACCCAAGAGGCACTGTTTAGGGTTTAGGGTCAGAGGTGAACCCATTGTTTAATGCAGAAATGCTACAAATTGTTCCCAAAAGCCTTTTATCTTAGGGCATGTCCAGAGTAGATGGAAAAAAGTACCTGTCTCTCTCCCACACATCTGACAAGTGGTGGTTTGTGTACGCTTGTATCTTGCCACTCTGAGGGGTGTGAGATATGCCTTGTGAAGAATGTAGAGTTGCATCAAGCGATCTGAAAGTTTAGGAGATACAGTTTTACATGCCTCCAATGCCTCCCCCCATTCCTCGTCCTCCATCGGTCCCACCTCCCTCTCCCATCTTGGTTTAAGGCCATATGCTATCTTAGTAGCTACAGGGGTTAGAAGTAAGTTATAAAAGGCTGAAATCAATTTATGAGGAGTTTGTGCTCTTAATTATAGCGATAAGTACATTGGGTGAAGGATTGGGATAATAGTCAGGGAATTGTGATTGTAGTGCATGTCTAATTTGTAAGAATCTGAAGAACATCTGGTCCTGGATTGTAAATTCTTCTTTAAGTATGTCAAAGGTTTTAAGCTGTCCATCTTTTAATATATGATGTAAGTAAAATATTCCCTGTATGGACCATATAAATGTGTCATGTATTTTATTGAGCTCCTGGAGATTTTTGTTATGCCATAACGGCGTGTAATCGTTAACTTTTGAAATGTCAAGTTTAGAAGTCGCTAAATTCCATATTTTCCTGTAATGGTATAACATAGTGTGTCTACTGTCTCCTAGTTCCATCCCTCCCGTGTCTGCCTCTATTGCATATATCGGATCTTTGGTGTATTGCGCCCACTTCGGGCATAAGAGTGTGAGAAACCTCTCACTGTCAGTTTTGTCTAGATGGGAAAGCTGCGATAGCTGTGCTGCGATGTAGTATAGGTTAAAGTCAGGTAGAGCAGTGCCACCCAGATCAGTCGGATTTTTGAGGGCTTGCCATGCTAATTTGTGCCTATTGTTTCCCCACACAAATGTCTTTAAAAGGGACTCTAGAGATTTAAAATGTTTCAAGGGTAAGTAAACTGGGGTGTGCCATAAAACATAGAGTATTTTGGGTAGTAGAATCATTTTGATTAAATTTATACGGCCCCATACACCTAATGGTAATTTGGACCAAGCCCGTATTTTGTTTTTAACTAAGGAAATAAGAGGAGCTATATTTAGGGATATATAGTCCATAGGGGATCTGGTTATTTGAATCCCTAAATATTTAATGACATCTACTCTCTGGAGTGGGAGCCTGGTTTGGGATTCTGGGGGAGGGAAGCTGTGTATTGGTAAAATTTGAGATTTGTTCCAATTAATTTTCAGACCTGAAAATATTCCAAATTGTTCTATCGTGTGGAGTGCATTGCATAATGATGGGCCCGAGTCTGCCAGGTATAATAGCGTATCATCTGCATACATGCTTATAAGTAATATTTTTATTTTCTAATTGATCCAATTTCCCATGTGCAGCCTTATCAATATGTAAAGTCATGATAGTCAAAAGCATTTGTTGCGCTCTAGGGAGGATCTATGCAGTCCAATTCTCACTAGATCAGCACATCAAGATTGTGCCCTCACACATTGCAAAAAAAAAAAAAAATAGGGAAACGCTGTTCCATGTCTATGCCGTAGCTATTACTGTCACTTGCAGCTGTAGCAAAGATCCATCCAGTGAAGCAGGGATAAACTCAGGCGCATTCACAGTTGAACCCACCCAAGCTATCTCGCTGGGAAGCTGTCAAACCTGACAGTCAATCATAGGCAGCGGAGACATTCACTGCTCCCCCCCCCCCCCCAGCACGATCTCCCACCCAGGTAAGCTATGGTGTCTTCGAACATGAATGTGAACCAACCCAAGCTATCCTTCTGGAAAACTGTTAGAGCCAACAGCTAATCTTAGGTGGTGGAAGCATTCCCTACCCCAGAGACACATGTATGCAAACATGCGACTATGGGGCAGGGAATGCTTCCACCACCTAAGATTAGCTGTTGGCTCTAACAGTTTCCCAGTGAGATAGCTTGGGTTGGTTCAGGTTTGTGTCCAAACATGCCTCAGCTCACCTGGGTGGGAGATCGATGCTGGGCTAAGGGTCCCTGTTTCCAGGGGAAAGAGGGCTGTGATTGACCACTGCTAAGGCCAACCACAGTCCTTCTAATGCAACCTAGCGAACCCAGGCAGGGAAAGACATGCTGCTAAAGTGTTACCAACCTACCAGATTTTCTGACACAACACCCAAAATTTACTGGCACAGCCGAGCTTTTACTGACATTTTCAAAGTTACAGTTTTAAGTGCAAATTTCAGCATTTAGGCTACAAACAAGCACAATATGCAATTAGCAATGTGATTTAAGGTAGCTACAGTATCTCACAAAAGTGAGTACACCCCTCACATTTTTGTAAATATTTTATTCTATCTTTTCATGTGACAACACTGAAGAAATTACACTTTGCTACAATGTAAAGTAGTGAATGTACAGCTTGTATAACAGTGTAAATTTGTTGTCCCCTCAAAATAACTCAACACACAGCCATTAATGTTTAAATCGCTAACAACAAAAGTGAGTACACCCCTAAGTAAAAATGTCCCAATTTGGCCCAATTTGCCATTTTCCCTCATTAGTGTTACAAAGTCTCAGGCGTGAATGGGGAGCAGGTGTGTTAAATTTGGTGTTATCGCTCTCACTCTCTCATACTGGTCACTGGAAGCTCAATATGGCACCTCATGGCAAAGAACTCTTTGAGGATCTGAAAAAAAGAATTGCTGCTCTACATAAATGGCCTAGACTATAAAAAGATTGCCAAGACTGAGCTGCAGCACGGTGGCCAAGACCATACAGCGGTTTAACAGGACAGGTTCCACTCAGAACAGGCCTCGCCATGGTCGACCAAAGAAGTTGAATGCATGTGCTCAGCGTCATATCCAGAGGTTGTCTTTGGAAAATAGACGTATGAGTGCTGCCAGCATTGCTGCAGAGGTTGAAGGGGTGGGGGGTCAGCCTGTCAGTGCTCAGACCATACGCCACACACTGCATCAAATTAGTCTGCATGGCTGTCATCCCAGAAGGAAGCCTCTTCTAAAGATGATGCACAAGAAAGTCTGCAGTTTGCTGAAGACAAGCAGACTAAGGACATGGATTACTGGAACCATGTCCTGTGGTCTGATGAGACCAAGATAAACTTATTTGGTTCAGATGGTGTCAAGCGTGTGGGGCGGCAACCAGGTGAGGAGTACAAAGACTAATGTGTCTTGCCTACAGTCAAGCATGGTGGTGGGAGTGTCATGGTCTGGGGCTGCATGAGTGCTGCCGGCACTGGGGAGCTACAGTTCATTGAGGGAACCATGAATGCCAACATGTACTGTGACATACTGAAGCAGAGCATGAACTCCTCCCTTCAGAGACTGGACCGCAGGGCGGTATTCCAACATAACGACCCCAAACGCACCTCCACGATGACCACTGCCTTGCTAAAGAAGCTGAGGGTAAAGGTGATGGACTGGCCAAGCATGTCTCCAGACCTAAACCCTATTGAGCATCTATGGGGCATCCTCAAACGGAAGGCAGAGGAGCGCAAGGTCTCTAACATCCACCAGCTCCGCGATGTCATCATGGAGGAGTGAAAGAGGACTCCAGGGGCAACCTGTGAAGCTCTGGTGAACGCCCTGCCCAAGATGGTTAAAGCAGTGCTGGAAAATAATGGTGGCCACACAAAATATTGACACTTTGAGCCCAATTTGGAAATTTTCTCTCGCTCCCGGCTTGCCTTGCTCCTGTGCCACAGACCCGCACACACGAGGCTTCAGTCGCTCTGCTCGACTCCCTTGCACTATGACATCACAGGACACGCTCAGGGACCACCTCCAGCAGACCCTGCTCCCTTAACTGGTGCCACCCGAACACAGTGTAGCAGGCACTCTGATGGTCTTGGCTGGCTCCACAAAGCATCACAGCTATATTTTTTACTGGCAACCTTTTCCTATCACTGGTCATTACTGGCAGGAGAAAAGTGCCTGTTTTTTACTGTCTGCCAGTAAAAATACTGACGCTTGGCAAAACTGCTGCTAAGTGGTTCAGAAAGAAGGAGAGAGATAAAGAGCTGCTGAACAGTCCAAGGAGAATGGTAAGCTGAGCAGTAGGGGGCTGTGCAGTTGCATTTTGGGATACTAATGACTGTTTAACTCTGCACCACCTAATATTGACCGCTGAATGCCACCTTACTTGCTATTGACCTCTGAACTCCACCTCACTTACTACTGAGCCCTGAACTCTGCGTCACTTACTCCTGACCTCTGTGTCATTTACTACTTAACTCTATGTCCCTTTAAGCCTCAGCCAATATTCAGCCCAATGAAAACCACATCCAGTTTTTGCCGCTTTCTTTTTTTCCAAGCAGGAGGTCCCAGCTTATGATCTTGCACACAGGCCCACTGTTGTCAGAAAACACACCTGGGAGTAGATCCAGTATATTTACTATGAGACTTCGATAACAGAAGTTGTGTGTATTTTCTGACAAAACAATTAAGATTCTAACTCCGTAGTTCTGAAGTACCTGTAATAATGTGTAATATCAAGAACAGCAGCATGCATAGCTCCTGTGGTGGCAAAGCATTTAGCTGCAAGCTGTTCCAGCAGCATAATCAATCTTTCCATGCAATAGATTGAATGACATCAGCTCTAGGGTGGAAAGGGTCTTCTTGAACGCTAGCCAAAAACTGTAATCACTGCAGTCATCCTAATGGGCCTCTATGTCTTATAATGTCATTGATATATCCCCTATTGTCAATGTTTTACCCAACGTACTGTAAATTATACAGGCTTGCCTTTCTGAATAATAAAATGTCAAGAGATGACATCACCGGGCATAAATGTCACTCAAAGGGAGGCTAAAAGATGGTGCCTTAGCCAATTACCACCATACGGTATATTAATTCAGAAGACTGTAAATCTAATATCGATATCCTATATAGCTAAAGTAATTTTAAATACATCTGCCTAAGATTTGTATAGCTTTCCTACGTGCTTACTTGAAAGCTAGAATTTGTTGTCTATCTTACATAAGAATGACTGTATTTGTTGCCTAGTATCCTCACTGATAAATCACCCACTGGCTCTCCATGCTAAGCATTCAGCTCAGAAGTAATGTGAAAGTGTCCCATTCTGAGAAGTGATTTATCTCAATAGCTGATCAGTGCTCCTACAGCAAGCTCTTTGTGCAGTCATGCACCCAGGGTGAGATTAACAATGAGCAAAGAAAGCAAAGTGTTTTCACCTTGAAAGGCATCAATCAAACCTCATGAACAGTCTGTCTCTGCTCTTACATTAAGACCTCATGTGTAGGCTTGTCATCTATATTCCTCCCTACTAGTTGTCCAGAAGGCTTATTTTATTTAAGGTCTATATTAAATTTCGCTAAATTAGTTATAGTGGGGGCAAAGGAATAAAAGAAACACATGCTTCACCTCTAAAAAGGCCCCTTTGTTTTAAAGCAAAAAAAAAAAAAAGAAGAAAAACTAACCTTGGAATTCCATCAGTGATGTACTTGCATCTTGGATTCTGTGTTTACTCAGGTGGTGAAGGAGTCTGCAGGATCGTTTGTATGTAATCCCAATTAAAAAAGTATTCTTACAGTGCAGATGTTTATATTAACACATAAGCCTTGGGAAGTGAAAAAGGTGAAATACCAGAAGCACGCATGGAAGCTAGCCAAAATAAAATGTGATTGTTTACCAGACACCCTTCTAATTTGTTTTATTATTTTGTACTATCTGTGCTCTGTACAAAGATTATAAAATTCTGTGAATTTGCACTACCATTTCTAAACATATACTAATCATAATTTATTTTCGAAGTTAACATTTGGCTATGCCTCATTCACATTATCGTGTTGTGGGAAACACATACATGTTCCCACAACGCGAGGCACCACGCGCTATTTCGCTATGGTGCAATTCTGAATGGCACCCAAATGCACCTTACTGAATGAATGATTTGTAAAGCGCTGCAAATGCTAACTGAATCGCCTCAAGGCGCTAAATGCGTTTTGTGTTGAACAGCTTCTTAGAAGAGGAAGGTTTTGAGTTTTTTCCTGAAGGCCAGATGGTTTTCTTCCATGCGGATGTGAGTCGGAAGAGTATTCCATAGCCGAGGTCCCTGGACTGCGAATCTGCGTTCTCCCCTTGCTTTTTAGCGGTATTTGGGAACGAGGAGGAGGTTTTGGTTGGATGATCGCAGATTGCGATTGGGTGCATAGTGTTTTATTTTCTCTCTGAGGTATTGAGGGGCGTTACCTTGTATGCATTTGTGGGTGAGGCAGAGGGTCTTGAATGAGATCCGATTCTTTACCGTTAGCCAATGTAGGCTCCTCAGGGATGGGGAGATGGGCTCCCAGGGTTTTTTTCCTGTTAGCAGTCTTGCCGCCGCGTTTTGAATGGCCTGTAGGTGCGCAAGCTGATATTGGGGTAAACCTATGTAGAGTGAGTTTGCGTAGTCGAGACGGGAATTGATGATTGTTCCAACTACTGCTGCTTTGTCCTCTTCTGGGATAAAGGGAATGAGTCTGCGTAGCAGGCGGAGGAGATGGTGAGATCCACTAACTACTGATCTTATTTGTGCATCCATTGTCATTTCTGAGTCAAAGATAACTCCGAGACTCTTGGCTTTGGTGCTCGGAGAGATGGTCTGTCTAAGATGGTGGGAGGTGTCCATGGAGTCTTGGTTTTGGGATTTTGGTTAGCGTGTACCTAACTGACAGAAGTACCCTGTGAAATTTTGACACTTCATTCAGTTTCCAGAAGTCATTATAAAATCTTAAGGAACCATCTGGCTTGGGAACCAAGACTTTAGGACTACACCATTCACTTTTTAGACATTTCTATAACACAAGGTCTAACATCTTCCTTACTTCTTTGCCTACTGCCTGCCTGCAGCCTTTGAAATATGACAAGGATTAGGCTAAACTTGAACCTTGAGGTCGGTGACAACATCATATTTAATTATATTTTTGCAGCTTGGCAACAAGAAATCTTTATTTTGCTGGAGAAACTCTCTCACCTCTTGCTGTCGTGCTACAGATATGAACTCAGGTATCTGAACCTCCCTTTTGCCTTCCTCATTCTTTGGGGGTTTATCACCCAGGGCTATGAGGACTTCTCTATCTTTCCAGGTTTTCATTAACCGGTTCCCGACCGGCTCGCGTACATTTATTGCGGCACAATGGCACCGCTGCGTGAAACCCTGCATATATACGGGGGCGCGCGCACGTCCACTGCACGGCGGGGGACTGGATGCGCGTGGCCGGCGATCGCCGCTGGCCACGCGCAAACGTGTGCACGAGCGCCAGCACGGGGATATGTGTGTGTAAACACACAAAACCCTGTGCTGTCAGAGGAGAGGAGAGATGTCGTTTGTTACTAATATGTAGGAACAGCGAAATGTCTCCTCTCCTACTTAGTCCTACCCCCATACAGTTAGAACACACCTAGGGAACACACATTTAACCCCTTGATCGCCCCTAGTGTTAACCCCTTCCCTACCAGTGTAATTTCCACAGTAATCAGTGCAAAAAAATCCAGAAAAAAACGCATTTCAAAAAAGTTATAATTTGATTTGCATTTTAATGAGTGAAATAAGTATCAAAATATGACTTGGTGGCAAAACTCATGTTAGCAATCACAGAGGTCATACATTTCTTGTAGTTGGCCACCAGGTATGCACATATCTCAGGAGGGATTTTGTCCCACTCCTCTTTGCAGATCCTCTCCAAGTCATTAAGGTTTTGAGGCTGACGTTTGGAAACACGAACCTTTATCTCTGTCACGTACCTGGTGGAGATCGAGCTGTAGAGGGGGCTTCTCTTGCACCTCCTGTCCAACACCCCTGGTAGTGATGACAGGGAGTGGAGGACACAGAGTGGCATGAGGGCTGATGTAGCAGACACCTCAGGCTGGGTCTTGGCAGGAACCAGGTGGCTGGAGAGCGCTGGGCCAGGACTGAGAACAGGTGCTCCGTGTCGCTGGATCAGCAGCTGGAAGCGTAGCCGGGACCTAAGCCAGGGGGTCATCATCAACAGCCGGACAGAGCAGGTACCGAGACATGAGGCAGAGGCAGAGAGGGGACCCCAGCCAGGTTCGGTACACAGTCGGGCAATGAAGCACAGGAACATCAGGCAGAAGTGGAGTCAAGCACAAGCCGGGGTCTCAAGTAGGCAGGCAGAGGTCAAACGGAAGGTTCAGGCAAGCCAGGTCGGGATACAGGAAGCTGGTACAGATCAGGTAAACAGGCACTAGCTGAAAAGACCACTCAGCAAAGTGTGCATGTCACTGGCAGGTTTAAATAGGTGGACTGGCGCCAATGCGAGTACGTGTGTGTGCGCTGGCTCGCTCACGCATGCGCCAGTACATGTCCTTTCTTGTGCATCTTTTGGAATGTCCATGCCTGCGCACCACTGAGCACTTGTTATCCTGGTTTCTCTGACAATCTCCCTCCACATATTTTCTACGGGATTAAAGTCTGAAGACTGGCAAGGCCACTCCAGGACCTTACTGTGCTTCTTCTTGAGCCACTACTGTGATGCCTTGGCCTTGTGTTTTGGGTCATTGTCATGCTGGAATACCGATCCATGACCCATTTACAATGCCCTGGCTGAGGGAAGGAGGTTCTCACCCAAGATTTGACAGTCCATCGTCCCTTTGATGCGGTGAAGTTGTCCTGTCTCCTTAGCAGAAAAATACCCCAAAGCATAATGTTTCCACCTCCATGTTTGACGGTGGGGAAAGTGTTTTTGGGGTCAGAGGCAGCATTCCTCCTCCTCCAAACACAAGTTGAGTTGATGCCAAAGAGCTCGATTTTGGTCTCATCTGCCCACAACACTTTCACCCAGTTCTCCTCTGAATCATTCAGATGTTCATTAGCAAACTTCAGACAGGCCTGTACATGTGCTTTCTTGAGCAGGGGGACCTTGCAGGAGCTGAAGGATTTCAGTCTTTCATGGCATAGTATGTTACCAATTGTTTTCTTGGTGATTATGGTCCAAGCTGCTGTGTGGTTCTGGGCTGATTTCTCACCGTTCTCATGATCACTGAAACTCCATGAGGTGAGATCTTGCATGGATGCCCAGGCCGAGAGAGATAGACAGTTATTTTGTGTTTCTTCCATTTGTGAATAATCGCTCCAACTGTTGTCACCCTCTCACCAAGCTGCTTGGCGAGGGTCTTGTAGCCCATTCCAGTCTTGTGTAGGTCTACAATCTTGTCCCTGACATCCTTGCACAGATCTTTGGTCTTGGCCATGGTGGAGAGATTGGAATCTGATAGATTGATTGCCTCTGTGGACAGGTGTCTTTGATACAGGTAACAAGCTGAGATTAGGAGCACTCCCTTTAAGAGAGTGCTCCTAATCTCAGCTCGTTACCTGTATAGAAGACACCTGGGAACCAGAAATCTTGCTGATTGATAGGGGATCAAATACTTATTTCACTCATTAAAATGCACATCAATGTATAACTTTTTTAAAACGCGTTTTTCTGGATATTTTTGTTATTCTGTCTCTCACTGTTAAAATAAACCTACCATTAAAATGATAAACTGATCATTTCTTTGTCAGTGGGCAAAAGTACAAAATTAGCAGGGGATCAAATACTTTTTTCCCTCACTGTACTTAATGTTCAACAGCTTGCACAACTCTGTAGTGCTATGCCCTCAATGACCGCTGGATTTTTTGGTCATTGCAGACACAGCCAGGCAACAGTAATTTTCAGCAGCCACTCAGTAGTCAAAAAACAGTCCAGGGTATATTGTTTTATTTTAAGTTTATTAAGAGATAAACTTGGATATGGCTGGGATGATATGGGATGCTCAGAACTGTAGTTGAATGTAACTTGAGAATTGATGCTATCAAAAAGAACATCACACGGCTGTCCTCCCGTAGGATAAACGGATCAGCTCCACTGATAAAAGGAAGGATTTCAAACACTTAATGCAGGTGCGTTTCGTCTGTAGAAAATTGCCAAGGCACATGGCTTCTCTTTAGGATCCCCCACACAAGAGGTGTAAGGTAGCTGTGCAGGCTTTAAATGGCTCTAAGCTGACCCTCTGTGGAATGCTAGCTGGGTGCTTCTCCTATATAGGCTCTTAGGTGTAGTGTTTGAAGCTACTCACTCAGTCCCTTTGAAAGACCCAGTAGCTCTAGTGGTGACTGCTGAACAGACCTCTTGCTGGACAGGTCCCAATGGCTCCCAGGGTGGCCCTAAGCCTAGATGATGTGGAAAGGGTGTGAGGCTTCCTCTACTGCTCTCTCTTTTCCTCTCTGTCTCCTCCCATCTGCCCATGGGCAGAGCCCCCCCCCCCCCACATAGGGGTCCCCCCCAGGCCACTTGACTCTGTTCCCCCATGGCCAGGCCCCAGAATGCATATGGGCTATCTATCCACCTTCTTGGCCATCCTTACCCAGGGATTGGAGGCGACTCCATAAATATTCAAGCCTCATCTCTGCCCCTCCGCCCTCTAAGTTCTAGAACTCTCCAGGAGCTTCTAGAAGCCAGGGGGAGGCAACAGAGACTCAGGCCTTTGAACTCTGTCAGCTAATTCTAACAAATTAACCCTGGCTCCTCTGGCTACAAAAAGGAGCCCAACTAAATTTACCTACAACTCTTTATTTACCGTCGACATAAAGGGAGTCCTATGATCAGTTAGGACTTCTCCTGGCATTCCTATGTGGGTAAACATGGAACAACTCTCTGGCGACAGTCTTGGAGGAAGTCTTTCCTAAAAGATCAGCTGGGTGGCATAGTCCAGAACCACTAGGATGTGTGATTGCCTCTAGTGAACTTAACTACTGGTCCTATCAGGTCCATTGCAATTCAGTCAAAAGGAATCTCAATCACAGGTCAATGGAACCAGCGCACTATGGTATTGGGGCATAGGGGTTGACCTTTGACGCTCTGGACAAGACTTGTGGTATATTTTTACTTCTGCATGTGTCCCGAGCCAAAACAAACATTGAAACACAGTAAAAAATACAGTTAAAATACAGTAAAACCTTGGATTGAGAGTAACTTGGCTTGAGAGCGTTTTGCAAGACAAGCAAAATTTTTTCATAAATTTTGACTTGATATACAAGTAGCGTCACGTCACAACTGAGTATAAAAAACGAGAGGTGCCTCTAAGTGTAGCAATATGGTTACATTTAATGAAGGTACAACATTTAGCAACTCACATGGTTGATGATTAAAACAGGCACATCTAAGTATGCAGGCATCCGGGGTAAAGCTGTCCACATAGACCATCCTCCTCATTGCGATCAACGTCATCCATTCCACGCTGCGTTTCACGAGTGGTTCAAGCCTCGCTCTCAGATTATTCTACTGCAGGGTAGTCTTCCCATTCACGATTGCAGACTGACAGCAGTGAGAGCCGGCGGTACGGAGGATGGTATATGTGGACAGCTTTACCCTGGATGCCTGCATACTTAGATGTGCCTATTTTAATCATCAACCATGTGAGTTGCTAAATGTTGTACCTTCAATAAATGTAACCATATTGCTACACTTAGAGGCGCCTCTCTTTTCTTTTATACTCTGTAGCACTTAATGGATTTTGCTTCTAGTCCCCTTGTGGAGGCTTCCATTTGTGGATGGACATATTATGGTTACACAACCCGTTCACATGGCTATAATCTTTTTATATGGACTATAAACTGAAGGACTTTGGAATAAATGGTTGTGGAACGAATCATCTGAGATTCCATTATTTCTTATGGGGAAATTCACTTTGATATACAAGTGCTTTGGATTACAAGCATGTTTCCGGAACCAATTATGCTAGCAATCCAAGGTTTTACTGTATATTTTTTGTTTTTTTCATTTACCACATGACCTCCCAGGGGATGTGTATGGGCCAAATCCAACATGGTCTTCCTATAAGAGCCTTACACCACAAGTTGCTCCACATCTTCACCTTAAAATTTGGTCAATCTGATACAACAGATCACGATAAACTGCAAAATGAGGAATCGCATTCTCGAGCCCTGAAGTTACCGGGCTTCTATTATTTACTTTCACGTTTTTACAGGCTTTTTTCAAGAGTAGGATCAAGTGAGTGGACAGAAGAGATACATTTTCACCAGTGGTCACCCCTACAGCATTATAATCAAGATTATATTCAAAAGTAGTCAGGTGTCCACTTCGCAGTCCCCATAGAATTTCCATGCTCAGGGACTTCTTCCTTCCTACTGCACAGTTCCCAAAACAGTGGAAAGGTTCTCCCCACTATTACAATGTGCAAAAGGTTTAGGAACACAGCCACCTAATAGCAAACAGGTCCCAAACTGGTTACAAAGGTCACTAGCACTGTGAGGTACTTCTTACAGTCACCGTGCACACACACCACTCCTACCTGACACTAGGTAAATTGTTCAGGGTCAACGAGCCGGGTATATACTAAGGTAACCAGGCTTCAAGAGTCTAGGAGGACATGCACCCTTTACCCTTACCTTTAGCACAGAGTTCAGCATGTCTGGATCTGCGAATAGATCTGGGGGTCAAGGGGCTCTTTGTTACCCCACTCACCGCTTTGCCAACACTGGGGGTGCCCACGAGTTCCTCTGGGGCTTCCCAACTGGGGTCTCTTAACAGGAGTAGGCCCTCCGGCCAGCCTCTTGCCTTCTCCTCTTTGTGGCTTTACCAGCTGTGACGCCAGTTTTGAACTGGTTGCTATGGGAAGTGGGCTTCCAGTTGTTAAGGCTCTTGAAGATGTAGGATTTGGCGCAGAAGTCCTCCACAGCAAAATAGGTTCCACCAGCTCAGCCAACTTGGATTAGCTTGACTCGCCCACCTCCATAGATCTGTAGGTAAAGCCCTCAGAAACCAGTCCATGGTGACTCTTGCCACAACTTGAGGCCCTGTAAGCCGTGTATCTGCTGTGCCCTCAGAAAGGTTGTGACTCCCAGACCAGGGGCGGATCCAGGGGGGGGCAACAGGGCAATTGCCCCCTCCGAGATTGTGGGTGAGTGGGTGGGCAGGGCAGGCATCGCTGTGGGTGAGAGAGCCGGCGGGCGGCTCCACAGCTGAGAGCACGGGCGGCTCCGTTAAGTGAACAGCTGTGTGCGGCTCAGTGACAGTTAGTTTGTGAGCGGCTGCAGTGCTGGCCAATCAGGGAGCCGGCGGGCGGCTCCACAGCTGAGAGCACGGGCGGCTACGTAAACAGCGGTGTGCGGCTCAGTGACAGTGTGAGCGGCTGCTGGCCAATCAGGGAGCCTGCGGGTGGGGGAGCAGAGAGATAACATCATCTCTCACCGCCCAGCGCCGCCCTGCATCCCTGCAGTTCCGCCCACACTGTTGAAAGTACAGGCAGCCGCGGCAGCAGAGAGATTACATCATCTCTCTGCTGCCCCCCCTGGGGCGGGATGGAGCGCTGACACATCCGCTCAGGATGAGCCCTGTGTTCGCTCTGCTCCCATCGCTCTCCCAGTGGCAGCAGCCAGCCCATTCCTCCCTGCCCAGCACTGATGACAGGGGGTCACCAGTTAAATAAGCCTGACTCTGGCTGGGATACAGCAGACAATTATAGCAGGCAAGTGACAATCTGCAACGTGTGGCATGGGAAGTGGCAAGTGACAATCTGCAACGTGTGGCATGGGACGTGGCAAGTGACAATCTGCAACGTGTGGCATGGGACGTGGCAAGTGACAATCTGCAACGTGTGGCATGGGACGTGGCAAGTGACAATCTGCAACGTGTGGCATGGGACGTGGCAAGTGACAATCTGCAACGTGTGGCATGGGACGTGGCAAGTGACAATCCGCAACGTGTGGCATGGGACGTGGCATGTGACAATCTGCAACGTGTGGCAAGTGACAATCCGCAATGTGTGGCATGGGACGTGGCAAGTGACAAGCCGCAACGTGTGGCATGGGACGTGGCAAGTGACAATCCGCATCTAGTGACAGGTGACGTGGCAAGTGACAATCCCCAACATGTGGCAGATAACAGTGGCAAGTGACACGCTCGGGGCTCCCACTGATTCTATGGTGAGTTGAACCATTTCATTTTTTATAACCATGTAATAATAGTAATAATGCGCTTCAATCATCCTGACACCATAACAACCATGGTGCCGTGATGATTGAAGCGCTAACACCAGCCATTTCCCCGTTAAATTTACCCCCAAAAAAACGTATTTTCTGGCAGTGCCCCTCCCGAGACTAGGCTCTGGATCCGCCCCTGTCCCAGACACCACAAGATTTCAGCATTTACAATTTTTGACCAGGTTTATTAAGATCTTAAATTTGGGAGTGGGGAGTGCCATCTGACTTGTAGCCCCAGCTGTATGCCCGAGGTTGTAACTCCGAGACACCGCAATATCTCAGCTTTTAATTTGTCATAGTCTTGGGCATCATCAGACATCATGGTGAAGTATACCTTTTTGGAGTCTCCTGCTATCAATGGTGCAACAAGTGCTGCCCAGTCCTTAGACTAAGGCCTGCCCTTCTGCGGTCTTCTCAAAAGCACATAAGAAGGTCTCCACGCCATCTTGGGATATCATCCTTAGTAGGAGGTGGCTTTTTGTGGCCGAAAGGGTGATGAGGAAACAGCAGAAACACTTCCAGTCCAGGCTGGCATTTGCTGCAGCACTTATACTAGTGCCCGACAGTCTCTTTCTGCTGTCTGGACCAAAGTAGTCACTTGAGCCTCAGTGCTTGTCAGCCTGGGAGGCAACAGTCTAGTAGTTTCTTGTTGTGCAGTATTCGTTTGGGGTAATCTCTTTATCAAGTCCTCCATGCTCCATATGGAAGACTAGTAGGAAGGAGTTCCAGATCCCTAAGAACAGAAGGATCTATAAGAATGGAACCAGGGTTCTAGGACATATGTCTAGTCCAGACCACAAAGGTGTCACAAATTTCCAGGGCCAAAAAAATGCAAAACAGGCCTAGAAGAATGATTCAAATCTCTTGTCTACAGCATCCTCAAATATTGTAACATCCTCCACTAGGACTGTTAAAGACTTGTTAAGTCAGGCAAAAGCAAGATCCACAGCGATTGATAACCATTTTTTGCCAAACAGTTCCTCCATAGGTATAGGGTTACAGTCCCCATACAAAACATCCTCAACCACAGAGTGCATAGGAAAAGTTTTGACTGATTTTTACAGCCTTTTTCAACCCATACTGATGACTTTAGGGTGGAGTCTCCAGATTAAGACAGGATTGCCTAGCTGAAGCAGTCTGTTCACCAAATGAATCCTCAGTTTCAGATGAAAAAGTACCTTCTTCTACTTTAATTATCTTCCTCCTCCTAATCAACCTGCAACAGGTAAGAGACCATGCTAGAGTCCGAGATAGATTGAGGAGGGGAAGTGTGTGTGTGTGTGTGTGTTTGCGGTATATGTCCCCCATGTCCTAATGATTCCAACAGGAAGTTTCCCAATAAATTCCACAATAGAAAAGGAAAATTCTCTCCTGCTTAAACAGGAGTGATGAGGGACACCAGAAGAGGGACAGGGAGTCCTAATATCAGGTATAGGGACCTCAAGGGAGAGGATAAATAATGCTCCCAGACCAACTGGCAGACTGAGTGCCTGAATGTACCTTCATCTCATCCACCCTCCACTTGCTATTTGCCTTATGTAAGTAAGGGGAATCCGGTAAGTACTCAAAAGAAAATGTCAGAAGGGGCACAGCACGAGTCCCAAGGTGGCATCAAAGAGTATCAGTTCCCACTGCTTAGATAGGACTGAGACCTGAATAAATACCTACGATGTGAGCAGAGATAACTGTCATACGTAGGGCTGCACACAAAGAAACCCTTACATGTCCAAGCCTAGATAATCCATTTAGAAAGGGCAGCAAAGGGAAAGCAGGACAAAGTCCATAGTATTTAAAAATGGTGATGTAACAAAGGATGTGCCCCGAAAGCCATACATCAGTGCATACCTGTTAGAGGTGAGGTGAATGGCAGTCTTAGCCTAGGCTCCCACCAGGCCACGTCCCCAATGTGTTTCGCTCCTCAGAGCTTAATCATGGGGAATTTCAGGACACATCCTTCATTACATTAACGTTTTGAGCTCCTTCCCTAGCCAGCACTCAAAGGTGGGCACAGATCATCATCCCTTATAGCCCAAGCAGCACACATCTTTCTCTTTGGTTCACATTTAAATATGGTGGCTGGGTTGGGAAAGAGACAAAACTCTTCAACCTCAACAAAACCTCTCCTGCATAACTTACCTTAAGACCCCTTTCACACTGGGGTGCTTTGCAGGCGCTACAGCGCTAAAAATAGCGCCTGCAAAGCGCCCTGAAAGAGCCGTTCCTGTCTCTTCAGTGTGAAAGCCCGAGGGCTTTTACATTGGCGCAGTGTGCTGGCAGGACGGTAAAAAAAGTCCTGCTAGCAGCATCTTTGGAGCGGTGAAGGAGCGGTGTGTATACCTCTCCTGCCCATTGAAATGAATGGGCAGTGTAGCTATACCGCCGGCAAAGCGCTGCTGCAGCAACGCTTTGCGGGTGGCTTTATCCCTTTTTCGGCCACTAGCAGGGGTTAAAAGCGCCCCGCTAGCGCCGAATACCTCCGCAAATACAACGGTAAAGCGCCGCTAAAAATAGCGGCGCTTTACCGCCGCCCCTGCCCCAGTGTGAAAGGGGTCTAACTTAACCTTCAGTATTTGTAACAGCCACAATGTTTTGGCGATTTCAGGTGCGACTTGAATAGGTATCTGTGCATGAAGCCACACAGATGTCTTCCAAGTCTCACCTGAAGTCGCACTGAAATGCGGCTTTGAGATTTTCACTTTCAGATGAATTTGCACGATTGCAAAGTCGATATGAACGAAGGCTGAGGCCCCATTCACACGCAGCTAGCATATTCCTGTGACTGGGATCACAGGTGATAGTGAACAGTTGTGGCGGCTCAGCATGCACAAAGCAATGATAGGCTGCCAGAAAACGCAGCTATCTGCATGTATCGTCACATCTAGAGACAAATGACCGGTCTTGGATGCAGACAGATTACATTTATGTGTTTAGACATGTCCTATGAGGCCTGGTTCACACCTATGCATTTTTTGTGCTTTTTGCAGATTTGCACTACAGTCCATTTAATATGATTTCCTATGGAACACGTTCTGTAGTGCAAATCTGCAATATGCAAAAAGCATAGGTGTGAATCAGCCCTAAATGCATTGGCAGGCTGAATGAGACCTAATAGATATGAACACACTGGGTGAACCAGCAGAAATAGCAGTGAGCCAACACCGAGACCAAGGACAAATTTCCCCAAGCCCAGAACTGTCCCTGAAAAACAAAGCCAGGACAATTTCCCCAAGTCCAGCAATGTCCCTGGAAAACAAAGCCAGGCCAATTTCCCCAAGCCCAGGGCTGTCCCTGGAAAACAAAGCCAGGTCAATTTCCCCAAGCCCAGGACTGTCCCTGGAAAACAAAGCCAGGCCAATTTCACCAAGCCCAGGACTGTCCCTGGAAAACAAAGCCAGGACAATTTCACCAAGCCCAGGACTGTCCCTGGAAAACAAGGCCAGGACAATTTCCCCAAGCCCAGCAATGTCCCTGGAAAACAAAGCCAGGACAATTTCACCAAGCCCAGGACTGTCCCTGGATGGAAAACAAAGCCAGGACAATTTCACCATGCCCAGGAATGTCCCTGTAAAACAAAGCCAGGACAATTTCACCATGCCCAGGAATGTCCCTGGAAAACAAAGCCAGGTCAATTTCACCAAGCCCAGGAATGTCCCTGTAAAACAAAGCCAGGTCAATTTCACCAAGCCCACCAATGTCCCTGGAAAACAAAGCCAGGCCAATTTCCACAAGCCCAGGACTGTCCCTGAAAAACAAAGCCAGGACAATTTCACCAAGCCCAGCAATGTCCCTGGAAAACAAAGCCAGGCCAATTTCCCCAAGCCCAGGGCTGTCCCTGGAAAACAAAGCCAGGTCAATTCCCCAAGCCCAGGACTGTCCCTGGAAAACAAAGCCAGGTCAATTTCCCCAAGCCCAGAATTGTCCCTGGAAAACAAAGCCAGGTCAATTTCCCCAAGCCCAGGAATGTCTCTGGAAAACAAGGCCAGGACAATTTCCCCAAGCCCAGGAATGTCTCTGGAAAACAAGGCCAGGACAATTTCCCCAAGCCCAGCAATGTCCCTGGAAAACAAAGCCAGGACAATTTCACCAAGCCCAGGACTGTCCCTGGATGGAAAACAAAGCCAGGACAATTTCACCATGCCCAGGAATGTCCCTGGAAAACAAAGCCAGGTCAATTTGACCAAGCTCAGGAATGTCCCTGTAAAACAAAGCCAGGTCAATTTCACCAAGCCCAGGACTGTCCCTGGATGGAAAACAAAGCCAGGACAATTTCACCATGCCCAGGAATGTCCCTGGAAAACAAAGCCAGGTCAATTTGACCAAGCTCAGGAATGTCCCTGGAAAACAAAGCCAGGCCAATTTCACCAAGCCCAGGACTGTCCCTGGAAAACAAAGCCAGGCCAATTTCACCAAGCCCAGGACTGTCCCTGGAAAACAAAGCCAGGACAATTTCACCAAGCCCAGGACTGTCCCTGGATGGAAAACAAAGCCAGGACAATTTCACCAAGCCCAGGACTGTCCCTGGATGGAAAACAAAGCCAGGACAATTTCACCATGCCCAGGAATGTCCCTGTAAAACAAGGCCAGGCCAATTTCACCAAGCCCAGGAATGTCCATGTAAAACAAAGCCAGGCCAATTTCACCAAGCCCAGGACTGTCCCTGGAAAACAAAGCCAGGCCAATTTCACCAAGCCCAGGACTGTCCCTGGAAAACAAAGCCAGGCCAATTTCACCAAGCCCGGGACTGTCCCTGGAAAACAAAGCCAGGACAATTTCACCAAGCCCGGGACTGTCCCTGGAAAACAAAGCCAGGACAATTTCACCAAGCCCGGGACTGTACCTGGAAAACAAAGCCAGGACAATTTCACCAAGCCCGGGAATGTCCCTGGAAAACAAGGCCAGGACAATTTCACCAAGCCCGGGAACGTCCCTGGAAAACAAGGCCAGGACAATTTCACCAAGCCCAGGAATGTCCCTGTAAAACAAAGCCAGGACAATTTCACCATGCCCAGGAATGTCCCTGGAAAACAAAGCCAGGACAATTTCCCCAAGCCCAGGACTGTCCCTGGATGGAAAACAAAGCCAGGACAATTTCACCATGCCCAGGAATGTCCCTGTAAAACAAAGCCAGGACAATTTCACCATGCCCAGGAATGTCCCTGGAAAACAAAGCCAGGACAATTTCACCATGCCCAGGAATGTCCCTGGAAAACAAAGCCAGGACAATTTCACCATGCCCAGGAATGTCCCTGGAAAACAAAGCCAGGTCAATTTCACCAAGCCCAGGAATGTCCCTGTAAAACAAAGCCAGGTCAATTTCACCAAGCCCACCAATGTCCCTGGAAAACAAAGCCAGGCCAATTTCCCCAAGCCCAGGACTGTCCCTGAAAAACAAAGCCAGGTCAATTTCACCAAGCCCAGCAATGTCCCTGGAAAACAAAGCCAGGTCAATTTCACCAAGCCCAGCAATGTCCCTGGAAAACAAAGCCAGGCCAATTTCCCCAAGCCCAGGACTGTCCCTGGATGGAAAACAAAGCCAGGACAATTTCACCAAGCCCGGGAATGTCCCTGGAAAACAAAGCCAGGACAATTTCACCAAGCCCAGGACTGTCCCTGGATGGAAAACAAAGCCAGGACAATTTCACCATGCCCAGGAATGTCCCTGTAAAACAAAGCCAGGACAATTTCACCATGCCCAGGAATGTCCCTGGAAAACAAAGCCAAGACAATTTCACCAAGCCCAGGACTGTCCCTGGAAAACAAAGCCAGGACAATTTCACCAAGCCCAGGACTGTCCCTGGAAAACAAGGCCAGGACAATTTCACCAAGCCCGGGAATGTCCCTGGAAAACAAAGCCAGGCCAATTTCACCAAGCCCAGGAATGTCCCTGGAAAACAAGGCCAGGACAATTTCCCCAAGCCCAGGACTGTCCCTGGATGGAAAACAAAGCCAGGACAATTTCACCAAGCCCAGGACTGTCCCTGGAAAACAAGGCCAGGACAATTTCACCAAGCCATGGACTGTCCCTGGAAAACAAGGCCAGGACAATTTCACCAAGCCCGGGAATGTCCCTGGAAAACAAAGCCAGGACAATTTCACCAAGCCCAGGACTGTCCCTGGAAAATAGGGCCAGGCTTCTAGCTGGTCAGGTTGCGTTCGGTAGCAGTGAGTCTGTGGTCTTTGTTATTGTCATTTCCTCAATATGAGCTAAGCTCTTCTGCTCCATCCGTGTGCCTATAGGCCCACTGAAACAAAAACACAGCGCCTAATGATGGCGTCACTTACCAATGCCGCCATTTTCGTAAAGGGCAGACTCTACAAGTGTTCGTGAATTGCTCTGCCATTGATATTTTTATGGCACGCTGAACTGAGGAACACGCAGCGCACGCCTACCAATGTACGATAGTGAAATAACACAGCCTTGAAGGGGAAGCAAAGACTTGCCTTCGTGTAAAATGGCCGCTCCAGCTTCTCTCCGTACTTGTCGTTTGACGTCATCAGAGGGCACCGAGGGAAGCTGAGAAGCGGGTGAAGCCGAACCTGGGTTTGAGAAGCGATGAATAGCCGATTACAAGAGATCCGAGCCAGGCAGAAGCTGCGGCGGAAGTTGCTGGCCCAGCAGGTAGTGTGTCTGTGTGTACGATCGGGGATTTGTACCGATCTGTAGAGTGTGGATGGAGGGAGATCGGTACATGTGTGGGTATGGGATGAGGATAGAGGAGTGCACAAGGCATCATTCTGACTATCATTGTACATACTGAGGAAACCTGCACAGGCAGAAGTATGACGTTCTTCATGTGTCTGTCTATGGCTTCAGTATCTTCTAGGCCCTGGAACAAGCCTTCCAGCAGTGAAGTCACATCTCAGGCAGAACCTCTGATCCTGATGTCTATGGGAGTCATCACATCCAGAAATAAAGCTGTGCCATTCGTACTTTTTTATTTTATATAACAAACATGTTATACTTCCCCACACTGTGTAATGGTTTTGCATAGAACAGCCCAGACGCCCCCCCCCCCCTTCTGGAGTCCCAGCTGCCGCCCCTTGAAGCCCCTTGAAGTGTCCCCATAAGAAGCTGTTTCCAACGGGGACACTCCTGATCCCGAGCTGCACTGCCTGCATCCATTGACACACAAAGCACCGCTCCCTTGTCACAGCCAATGGCTCCAACAGCTGCTTCTCTGTCCTGTGAGAAGAGAGAGAGTGGAAAGAACTGCTGCTCTTGGGCACAGCTGTGGATCAAGATTGGGCTCAGGTAAGTATTTGGTGGGGGGGGGGGGGGGATCCTGGTCACTGAAGGTTTTTTACCTTAATGCAGCAAATGAATTGAGGTAAAAAACCTTAAAGTGGTTGTAAAGTCAGAAGGTTTTTTTTATTTTAATGTATTCTGTGCATTAAGATAAAAAGCCTTCTGTGCGCAGCAGCCCCCCTAATACTTACCTGAGCCCCATCTCTGTCCAGTGATGTCCATGAGTGTCTCGGCCATCTGAGGCCCTCCTTTCTGATTGGCTGAGACACAGCAGCTGCGCCATTGGCTCTTGCCGCTGTCAAAGTCAGTCAGCCAATCAGGAGAGAGAGTTGGCCGGGCCAGGGCTCCGTGTCTGAATGGACACAGGGAGCTGTGGCTCGGCTCAGGTGTCCTCATAGCAAGCTGCATGCTGTGGGGGGACTCAACAGGAGGGAGAGGCCAGGAGCACAGAAGAGGATCTGAGCTGCTCTGTGCAAATCCAACTGCAACAGAGCAGGTAAGTATGACAACTACTATAACTAAAAAAAAAAAATAGTATTACTTTAATACTAATAAAGATAGAAAGGCGTCAGAACACAGTGCATTGCATTTTGTTGTGTAGCCACAGACAGGTCAGGGTGCCCACACAGGACCCGTGCCTACAATGAGCACGTGAGCATCAGAGCTTTACCACGGGAGCAATGGAAGGAGGTGTCTTCAGGCCGTTGACTTGTAGCAGACCCTTTTTGTGACCAAAACAGTCCTGATTCATCAAGACATGGACTCCGCTAGACCTCTGTGGTATCTGGCACAAAGCCGTCAGTAGCAGATCCATTGAAGGGGAATTAAACCCTCTTCTTTTTCAGCAAAGGAAGCTGCCATCTTGGCCTCTGTTTGATCTGCAGCTGCCATGGTGCTGCATCAGCGCCCTGAGGCGATTCAGTTCGCATTTGCAGCGCTTTACAAATCATTAATTCATTCACATGTGATCAGTTATGACTCCAGCCAGTTGATGGTTTGGTTGAGAGCACAAGTAAATATGACAGTTGGCTGTAACTGTTTGTTTTTTTTTGTGTTTTTTAACTGTTAAATCAGTGGGTGTAGATTTGCTTTAAGGCGGAACTTTACCCATAACTTGATAAAAAATAATGTTCTTTAGCAGGGAACATACATTCCACAATATAGAATAATTATGCTACCAAAAATTAGTGTGTGTTGTAAATTGCCTCCAGCATTGTTCCTGTTACTTCTAGCTGGAGGCCGCCATTTTGATAAAGCCTTAGCAGAAAACCATAAAGCAGAAGTAAACCCATCAATTTACCGGTTTCAAAAGCAGATTACTGGATTTTACAACTTGCCGACCACCTCGCGTACATTTACTGCAGCAGGTTGGCTCTCCTGCACGAACTGACGTACCTGTACATCAGTTCGTGCAAGGAGGATAGCAGACAGCGGCACTCTATGTCCACCAGTGACCCGCGATCGCTGTGTACAGAGGCGATTACCCGTTCTGCCTAATTACATGTCAGATTTTTTTGTTCCCAGTGATTTCTGTCATGTCCCAGTGAGCCCAACTCCCTACAGTTGGAACACACTTAACCCCTTGATCTCCCCCTAGTGTTAACCCCTTCCACGCCAGTGTCATTTTTAGATTGATCAGTGCATTTTTATAGCAATGATCTATGTAACGTCACTGGTCCCCAAAAAGTGTAATTTGGGGTCAAATTTGTCTGTTGCAGTCCCACTAAAAATCGTTGATTTTTTTTTCACCAAAAATATGTAGAAGAATACATATTGGTGTATGTGTAATGCCATCAGGGAATACCATTTCCATGCAGGAGTATACTTGGCCAGATAACATCCACAGGAATGGCAGGATCAAGATTTCCCAGCATCACGTTGCCTTTGCCAGCTTGTCTTCTCGTAGTGCATCCTGGTACCATCTCTTCCCCACTTGGCCATCTACATGATGTAAAAGAAAATGTGATTCATCTGACCACGCTACCTTTTTCCATTGCTCCACAGTTCTGATGCTCACATGCCCATTATAGGCAATTTTGGCACGGGTCAGCATGGGCACCCTGACCGGTCTGCAGCTATGCAGCCCATATGCAACAGATTGCAATGCCCATTTTTCTGCTTTCAAAATGAAAAACTTCAGATACAACATGTTTTTTGCTGCCTATTATATCCCACTGACTTTCAGATGCCATTGTAATAAGATAATTAGTGTTATTCAGTTAAGTCTGTTGATTTTTCAACAGAAAACCTCTTGCAGTTCCAGGGATGAGACAAACCATTTACCACTGGCAGGGGTGCTTAAAATGATCAGCTTTATTTATGTAAAAGCTTTATCCCAAAAGGGTTTGTTGTTACTGCTTACAAAGGATTATCTGAAGTTCAGTTACAATTTGTTAGTGTATTTACATCTGCTACTACTTCTAACACTCTCCTTCCCCCAGACTGACAGTGCTGCTGTTAAATGTGCCCCCTGTGCTGAGGTGTCTGTATAATACAGAAGGTGTGGTATTGGCCGTTTCGCTGGCTAAAAACGAAAACGAATGCAGCCACCACATCTAATGATTGTTAACCTGCAATATATTACAGTATTGGTTTTAATACCACTTTAAAGTGATTCTAAAGCTACATTTTTTTTATATTTTTTTTTTAACCTTAAAGGGGTTGTAAAGGTAAGATTTTTTTTTTTTTTTTTTAAATAACAAACATGTTATACTTACCTTCACTGTGCAGCTCGTTCTGCACAGAGTGGCCCAGAACCTGGTCTTCTGGGGTCCCTCGGCGGCTGTTTCAGCTCCTCCCCGCAAGCATTAACCACCTTAATGCGAGCTCCCTCGCATGGTGGTGAGTGCTTGCGGGCGCGCTCCCGTGATACAGCCGGCGGCTATAGCCGCTCGCTGTATCACTCGGCCCCGCCCCCCGGCGCGCCGCGTCATCGGATGTGATTGACAGCAGCACGAGCCAATGGCTGCGCTGATTTCAATCCATCCACTGCAGCCAATCAGCGACCAGGCTGAGCTGCAATGAAGATGACGAGAACGAGCAGCGAAGATTCGAGGCGTCAGGTAAGTAAAACGGGGGGGGGCTGGGGGCGGCGGTATTGTCAAAAGTTTTTTCACCTTAATGCATAGAATGCATTAAGGTGAAAAAATTTTTACCTTTACAACCCCTTTAATGCATTCCCTGCATTAAGGTAGAAAATGTTTTTGGACTTGCTGTGTGTGCTCCCCATCCCTTGTAAACCCTTACCTCACTCCTGGGTTGATCCAGCGCTGTACCTGGCTGCAGTCTTCTCTCCTCCCTCCCTTTTCACACAGGGACTGTTGGTCAAATTCAGTGAGGAGGGAGCATGAGGTAGGGCTGTGCTGCACTGTGTGCATAAATAGATGCACAGAGCCCAGCTCTGGATCGACCCTGTACATATGCCCCCATAGCAAGTGGCTTGCTACAGGGAGATCAGGGCTGCTCTGCGCAATACTATTGCAAAGAGCAGGTAAGTTTAACATGCTTGTTATTTTAGGAACAAAAATGCCTTTACAACCCTTAAAAGGCCCCGTGCACACATGACATTTAGTCCTGGTGCATGAGTCTCCAGTGGTTCCCCCGGACATCCTTACTATCAATGCCACTGACTGGAGGAGTATTTACTGGTGATGTTAGGGTGATATGCTGCAGTCGCTGTTCACCCACAATTCATGGGTGCTGGCTGTCAGAAAACAATAGCCAGTGGGGAAGATATGTGAGGTTCCTGATGAGGCAATTTCACCTTCTGCATTTATATGAAACGCATGCTGAGGCTTCACACCATATATTTTCTATTGTGAGCTCACTAATTGATGTGGTGTGTACTAGCCTTTGTCTCACAGCACCAGAATTTCCTCAGCCTAAGCAAGCTCCAATGGGAACCAAACAACTGGTCGGATCTAAAAAGACCTTTTCTGTACACATGGAAGGTAACTTTGCCTTGATTGAGGATTGGCCAAATATTGGCAGGGTATTTATTCTTCCAAAACTCTTTGCTGAGTTATATAGCATTGAAAAATATTTTTTTTTAAAAATTTGGATAACTCCTGCCATTTGTGGCTGACTGGACAAATGAATAGAGAACATGATTCTGTGGTTGAGAACTCAATTCTCTTAGAACAGTCGTCTCCAAACTGCGTCCCAGGGGCCTTTGCTTGCTTTTATCCGAACCTTGGGGCTTCTGGCCCTCATAAAGTCTGAAGAACAGTAAACTGGCCCCTTGTTTAGAAAAGTTTGGAGACTGCCCTAGAACAATGCAAATCATGCCTTTGGCATTGCTATTTTGTGTTGATGCCCTGGAGAATGTAATTCGCTAGGTTTTTCGGATGACACTCTTCTCCGTGCACATGCACACGGTTTTTTGGTTAAAGGCTTGGTCTGCTGAGAGAGCTTGTAAAAGGCGTCTTTTAGGCATGCCCTTTTTGTTTTGTGATAAATTTATCAAGGAAAATACCGCAGGAGGAGGGTACTTCTACCCCATAAACAATTACCTAAGGCTACTACTAAGGCTATTGGCTCTTTTCACTAAAAGGGGTCCTTTTGCTTCTACAAGGTGTCGTCCTCAATGGCGAGTCCACCCACTCGTCCCTAGTTTACCAAGAAGCCCTCTTCAGAATGAACGGCTGCCCTCACTTTCCAGAGTGGAGAGACATCTTTTGCCATTTGCACCATTCTGGATCAGATTGGATTGAACCTCTGGGTCCAATATTTCATTTCCAGGGACTAAATATATTTTTATACCTGCTCCATCCTTGATTCTTGCCCTACAATCTGCCAGCTTCACCTCAAGTACAGGTAGTCTTGTGGGCTGCCCAGAATCAACTGCAGGCAAAAGGAGTGGAAATTCTAATTCCTCCAAAAAAATGTTTAAAGGGTTTTACTCAAACATATTCATTGTCCCAAAACCAAATGGAGGCATTTACGCTATTTTGGACTAAAAATCTCCAAATCTATGCAAGCCCCCAAAGTTTGCATGGATTTTGCAAGCTCTGCCATAGTTTTCCTCAGATTAGTTACATTTCTGCCATCAGTTATCTTAACTGAGGTACTTTCAAAAATAAGAAGAAAAAAAAAAGCCGTGAGAAAGTTCCTTATTGTGTAGTGGTTTAACAGATAGATAGTTTAATAAATTGTAAGAAGAAAAGGTATAATGCAATGATGTACTTACATCTGTGAGTTTGCTGAGCTTCCCAATGAGGGATCAAACAACCTGGAGTGAAAGCCTGCAGCGAATATAACTGCTTCTGCGCAGACAACCGTCACACTCTGTATGGTGGGCTGATCCAGACGATCCTACGCACTGCAGTCTTTGGATTCCAGTGCATGCACAGTTATGCTGCGTACACACGGTCGGAATTTCCGACTACAAATGTTGGATGTGAGCTTGTTGTCGGAAAATACGACCGTGTGTAGGCTCCATCGGACATTTGCTGTCGGAATTTCTGACAACAAATGTTTGAGAGCTGGTTCTCAAATATTCCGTCAACAAAACTTGTTGTCGGAAATTCAGAGTGTGTGTGCACAATTCTGACGCACAAAATTCCTCGCATGCTCGGAATCAAGCAAAAGACCTGCACTGGCTATTGAACTTCATTTCTCTCGGCTTGTCGTACGTGCTGTACGTCACTGCATTCTTGACGTTTGGAATTTCCGGCAACATTTGTGTGACCGTGTGTATGCAATACAAGTTTGAGCCAACATCCGTCGGAAAAAATCCACGGTTTTGTTGTCGGAATGTCCGATCGTCTGTACGCAGCATTAGTCTTCAGCCCCCAAAAAATGGGGAAGTGATGTCGGCAGAGACACCCAAATGTGAAGGTGAAGCCAAGAAGTGGGTTCTTCATAAATTTGATATTTTTTGCTCACAGAGTATTCTAAAAACACCCTGTCAATGCATTTTGTGGCAATACACTAGCCACTTCCTCAGGATGGTGCATAAAACACCAATAAATATATATGTGAGTATGTAGTGTATATATGATATCCTATATTGGTTATCAAATCCAAGTTATCAGACATCAATAATATTGTATAAGTTCACGTGATGGTCAGAAGAACAGTCTGACAGACTATGTTCAATACGTAAGAAAACAGGTTAATATAATGATATACACTATTTAAGTAGTTCTAAAAACCTTCACACAAATTATAAAAATGTCTTAATCATCATAATAAAGTTTTGTAATATAAAGTATCGACATAAATATGTACAAGACAGTACATGCATTACTACTACATTATATAGGGATGATAAAAAAATTTATGGATCTCATTATAAACAACTTTTCATTATTTCGTAGATCATAGCAAGATGCCTATCTTCACATTCCCATCTTTCCCACATACCAATGCTTTTTACGCTTTGGTGTGTGAGGCCAACACTTTTAATTTATCGCCTTTCCTTTTGCACTCTTCCACACCAAGGGTTTTCACAAAGAGCCTTGCTCTTCTAGCCCTGCTAAGATTTCAGGACAACCATGTCACAGGATATCTAGGCAACCTGCTACTGAAAGACTCCTTAGCCACAGTCTTGCCTGACCCCTTTTGAAGGACAATTCAGCTTCTTCAAACTTTTGGATGAGCAATCAACTTCAAGAAGTCTGCTCTCTGGCCTTCCTATCACCTGTAGTAGCTGGGACTGATTTTAGACATGGCACAGATCAAAATTTTACTTTGCCAGGAAAAGATTGCTTCTCTGAGGTCCAGCTGTCAGACTCTCAGATCAACCGGGTATCTTTTGACTCACTTCTGCATGAGGGTTTCCTTCGCTTAGTTCCACTTTAGACCTTTGCAGCTTGACATTATCATGAGATCGGGAGAAATGGACCCTTTCTCTGGTTTGCACACTACTTCTATTCAGCCAGGCAAAAACCTCTTTGGCATGGTGGGTTTCCAACTGAGCTCTAGAATCAGGAGAAATTGTTCCTCTACTCTCCTTAGGCAATGGTAACAAGAGACACAAGTCTATGAAGCTGGGGCGGGATCCACCATTCCCTAACTGTTCAGGGCTCCTGGTTCCCACAGGAGTCAACGCTTCTAATATTCTGGAACTGAGAGCCATAAAACTGGTGCTACACAGTCAAACAGTAAGAGTACAGTTGGGCAAAGCAATGGCTAAAGCTTTAAAAACTTGAGTTGGCCAATAAATGGTATTACATAAACTCCAAATATTCTGCAGGAACTGACATTGTAATACAGGGGAGAAAAAGAGTAAAATCAATATCTGGATGAGTATAAAAATCTCACCTTTTTATATAAAACCAAGGTTTGGAAAATCGTGTTTTACTGCTGAATTCAAATAAACAACATAATGTCAATATGGTCAAATGAATTTAAGAAATGTAAGATATTTTTATTTTTGTTGTTTTCCAGCTAGGAGCAGAAAGTGCAGACAATATCGGAGCTGTTCTAAACAGCAAGGATGAGCAAAGAGAAATTGCAGAAACCAGAGAACTATGCCGGTAAATATATTTTAAATGTACGACGATTGGAAATTCTTCCCTCCCATTTCCCCTGTCCCAATCCTGGGAACACCGTTTTGGAGGCTGAGCAAAATAAATACATTCTACAATAATGGCATAGGTTAAAAAAAAAAATCTCTGAACCTCCACAAAACATACCATTGTGCAATACAGCAATATATGTGTAAATTGGGGATCGCTAAATGGCAGACTGTGGTTCTGATCTGAACTGAGTGATAGTCCTGCAGGGCAGAGGGTGGGAGGTGATGCAAATCTGGACAGAGAGTGAAAACCTATTCAAATTAACAAGTGGATAATCACCTGCTCATTAACATAATAATTTGGGCAACTCCTGCCCTCCATCGTGGTGATGCTGCAGCTGCCCTATGTTGGCTCTAAGTCAGAGCTGAGTGATCATGTGATCGCTCAGCTCTGTCTGTTTGAAGCAGGGAGCAGTGATAGTCAGTCACTTCTCTCTGCTTTGCCCCTCCAGGGCTCAATGGAGCACCAGGCTGGAGAGGGGACAGGTGCAGCTGTCTTCGGTTGTCAACCACAGGATGAGAGCCCGATCCAGCTGTTAATCTGGCAGCTACATGTATCCCGATAATACGGTCCGGATCCTTTCGGAGCCTGGAGCTGCTCTGCTGTGTCAGCTGACAGTGGGCTATAGCCGACTGTTAGCTGATTCTGGGTAACAGGAGAGCAAAAGTAAGTGCACTGCTGTGATGCATGGGGAAAGTATGGCCTAAAAACCTTTGGCCATGCTTCTCTTTTAAGGACCAAAAAGAATATAATCCTCTGTTGATAGTAGTAGAGAAGGCTTAGAAATGTTAGGTGCCAGTGGCATCTATTTTTAATAGTGTTGCCCAACTTCTGGAGCCTTGGTATCTTCTGTAATGTATTTTGTTTTATTTCTTTAGTGCTACATATGATACTTCAGCACCAAGTGTGAAGCGGAAACCTCCAGAGGAAGGAAAAGCTGATGAGGAGGTAGTTGAAGAGAGTAAGGTAATGGATATGGTTCTTTTTCTTACATCGTAATTTTTATTTTTTGTGCATAATATAGTGTTTTACCAGCGGAAAACAAACTGCAAAAAGCCTTTATCAGTAATCATATCCAGCTGCAGAGCAGCTACGCCCACCCCTGCCCTTTGCTGCCCATTCACAGAAGCCTTTGTATTTTGTGAATGAGATCACATAATACAAAGGCTTCTGTGATTGGGCTGGAGGAGGGGGGGAGGGGTGAGCATTGCAGCTGGAGTGACTATACACTTGAAGGAAGGAACTGAGACCAGAGAGATCTGGAAGCTATCTTCCTGAAGCACAGTAAAGTAAACCTCTCAGATGTAAAGTAAAGAGATAAGTCCATGAGGTGGTATGTGTCGTTGGACTTAACTCATAGTATGCCTGAACTATTTACAAAGTCGCTGAATTCCTGGAGTTCATCTTTAACGTAAACCTGGCAAAAGAAAAACACATTCTGTCATTGCTAACCATCTTCTGAAAATGCTAGTTGCCTGGCTGTCTCTCTGACCCCCTGGCTTCATTATTTGAGCCAGAACATGTGTGCAGATTAGGAAACTAATAGAATAGTCAGAAGTCCTCATTTACATATGTGTTCTGGGTCAGTGGCTCAAAATATTGCTTGCATTGAATCAGCAGGACAGCCTGGCAGCTAGCATTTTCAGGAGCAGTGGCCAGTAATGGCTGCTTTCTCATCACAGAATTATTTTAATTCAAGGTCTCCTGCTTATATAGAAACATTCCCTCTTATTTGGTTTCTTTGAAAACTATGAACGTTGGGTGCAAATGCAAATTCCATACTCAAATCTGCACTTACAGCACTGTTTCAAAAGCTCTTACAACTCACAAACTGTACACTTCTTGTTACAGGTATGGGGTAGGCAATCTTGGCACTCTAGTTGTGGTGAAACTACAAATCTCATCTGCCGCTGGCAGCCATGGCTGTCGCAGTCTGTTTTGCAGTGCTTCATGGGACTTGTATTTCATTAACAGTTGGAGGGAAAGGGCGCATACCCCTGCAGTAGAAGAGGCAATAACATGTGATAAACTATATCACAAGGACAATTGCATCTCCATTAAAGAACATCCACACTTGGCCTATGGGTAAAGTGTCATAGCAAGCTGTACAGAATAAATGTGGACTGAACCTTTACGGCAGAGGATGCCAAAGCGATGTGGACTGGAGCTTTATGGCAGAGGATACCAAATTGGTCTGTACTGGAGAGATGAGGACTGATGCTTTACGGCAGAGGATACCAAATTGGTCTGTACTGGAGAGATGGAGACTGATGGTTTACGGCAGAGGATACTGATGCGGTCTGTACTGGAGAGATGGGAACTGATGCTTTACGGCAGAGGATACCAAATTGGTCTGTACTGGAGAGATGGGGACTGATGGTTTACGGCAGAGGATACTGATGCGGTCTGTACTGGAGAGATGGGGACTGATGCTTTACGGCAGAGGATACTGAAGCAGTCTGTACTGGAGAGATGGGGACTGATGCTTTACGGCAGAGGATACTGAAGCCGTCTGTACTGGAGAGATGGGGACTGATGCTTTACGGCAGAGGATACTGAAGTGGTCTGTACTGGAGAGATGGGGACTGATGCTTTACGGCAGAGGATACTGAAGTGGTCTGTACTGGAGAGATGGGGACTGAGGCCTTATGGCAGAGGATACTGAAGCGGTCTGTACTGGAGAGATGGGGACTGATGCTTTACGGCAGAGGATACTGAAGCGGTCTGTACTGGAGAGATGGGGACTGATGCTTTACGGCAGAGGATACTGAAGTGGTCTGTACTGGAGAGATGGGGACTGATGCTTTACGGCAGAGGATACTGAAGTGGTCTGTACTGGAGAGATGGGGACTGATGCTTTACGGCAGAGGATACTGAAGTGGTCTGTACTGGAGAGATGGGGACTGAGGCCTTATGGCAGAGGATACTGAAGCGGTCTGTACTGGAGAGATGGGGACTGATGCTTTACGGCAGAGGATACTGAAGCGGTCTGTACTGGAGAGATGGGGACTGATGCTTTACGGCAGAGGATACTGAAGTGGTCTGTACTGGAGAGATGGGGACTGATGCTTTACGGCAGAGGATACTGAAGTGGTCTGTACTGGAGAGATGGGGACTGGAGCCTTGCAGCAGAGGATATTTGAAAAGCCTGTTCAGAAGAGATGTACTAGAAAGCTGTAATCTATAACATGACCCGAGATGCTCTGTGCTTTCATCTACTGTAGGCTTTGATCGCTATTGTAAATAGTGGTAGGCAGGCTGCATTTTCTGTATGCATGCAGCAATTTAAACGAATTTTCCATTTTAAGGATCCTTTCTGCTGAGATCTGTCTGTCTGTCTATATCCAATTACTTATTTTTACCTTTTTACTTTATTTTATTCTTTTTAATAACCAGCTTCCTGGATTTCCCTGGTCATCTGAGAAAAACATAAATTGTAGCATTTGTCCTTATCATCCACACTCTGTATGCAAAGATAAATATGAATGTTTCCATGGTTTGCAATTACGACTGTTTTGCATGTGTCTGGAAATGGAGCTGTCATGGGCATCGCTGAATGCTTTGACAACTGATTTTGACTGTTTACTTCTGTGCTATGCCTTCTAATGCGTTGAATATTTATTGGGGTTCCAATGTAAATAGTTGTGTATGCTTGTCCTATGGATCCATATTTTTTTTTTTTTTGATAGAGGATTGTTATTGGTGGACGAGCAGTGTGGCTATCCTGCTTTGAATACACCTCATGTGCAATTATTTGTTGCATGTTTTTCTAGGTTTTGTGACACAAATCATATGTGAAACACAGTTGTCTACAGCATTCGATCTCATTCCTTCTGTACATTGCTGGAAGGTGTTGCTATAGGTTCTTGCATTTTGAACAGACAGCAAGATGCATCAGCTGTAATGTTCAATACATATTTGTAATGATTTTGCTCCTAATATCTGTATACAAATGTTCTGCTTCTGAAGTGTACATATTAAAGTGAATCTCTAGGCAATATGTTTTTGTTATTTGAATAGTGAGGATTTAAAATCCCCTTTTTTAATCTTTCTTTATTTTTTGGTGTGTCCTGTCAGGGAGATTTCCTCTCATTTCCTGTAGACATGACAGATTGAATGGGCATCTCTCCAAAGTGAGAGAATTCAATCCCCAAGACCATTATCGCAGTGTGCCCCCGTGGAAATAATTAACCTCAGCTTTAAAATGTTTGTTTTCTCATCACTTTTTGTTGCACGGACAATGGTCACCAGGAAAAGAGGTTAGGGTGAATCCTGGGCAATGGCAGCAGGCTTTCCTTTTTCTATTCTGTCATCATTAAGGCAAAGGGTTTTGGCTGGAAGTACACACTATAGGATTAAAGTCTATTTTATTGAAATATAATTGAACCCTTGCAATTTTATTTTCTATTTCCAGGATCTAATTGAACCACAAAAAGAGGAAGAACATTTACCTTATAAAGAAGAGGTTTACAAAGACTCAAGCACTTTCTTAAAGGTATAAATTACACTTTTTTTTCTTTGTGTATTTGATTTAATTTGAAGCGTGTTTTATAACTTGTACATGGGTACAAATTGTAGGAAGTGATTTCCTAAAACTGGAGAGTGAAAAATCTGGTACAGCTCTGCATTGGAACCAATCAGCTTCCAGATTTTTTTGTCAAAGCTTAATTGAACAAGCTGAAGTTAGAAGCTGATTGGCTACCATTCACAGCTGCAATAGATTTTGAGCACTCCAGTTTTAGTAAATCAACCCCATAACCTCACAATCCAGTTGGTATTTTATAGAGTATCCTGGAGAACCATGTTACTAAATATGTATGTGCTTTTATTATGTATTTTTGTATCAGACTGCTTTAAGTAAAAACCCTACTGTCTAGTGAAAGCAGTCTCCCAGATCCTTGCCTGGATTTTCCTATCATTTGTTCTCTTCTGCTTTTGTGCTTATATTTCCCATCTAACTCCTACTTCTCCCGTGCCTCACTCTTCAATTGTCTTGCCTACGTTGGTGCTTTTTGCAGTCCTTTTACAATTCTGGAATATTGATGATAAAAACGCAAGTAGCATAGTGCATGCCATCTCCATTGTTTGGACTTTCAAACTACAGACTGTTTTATAATGTAGCCAGTTACCGATCAGATTTCATGATTGCTGCCCTGGCCCTTCTTCCTTGGACTTTATGGTCATTGCTGCTGTTTGGTAAAGCCACCCATCGCTGATGGGCCATTGTAAGTTCGCAGAGAGGACCACTATTGGGTTTCATTCAGATGGGTGTTGATACCCGTCCTGCGTGCAGGCCCCGTTTGTTATTGTGCTTGCATCCACCCTGAGCTGCATGCAGACAGCCTATAGAGGTGGACACAGATGCAGAGGCCTGCAGGAACACAGGCGCATATCAAAATTTGTGAGGTGTGCAGGAGCAGGTGCACCGATCCGAATGCATAATGCCTGCACCAGCCTGGATCCATGCACCCGCTTTTACTGTTTTCTGTGCAGCTGCTGTGTCTGTGCCCACCTCTATAGGCTGCTTATGTGCAACTCAGGGCGGATGCAGGCTCAATAACAAACACGGCACACAGAACAGGTGTCAACTGTTATCTGACTAAGGCTCAGTTCACACTGCTGCGACATGGGATCCGACTTGTGAGATCTCAAGTCGCATGACATGTCAAATTCAATTTTTCCCTATGAGAGCCTTTTTAACTGATACTACACAAGTCGTTCCAAATTTAGAAAAGGTTCCTGCACTACTTTGGTCCAACTGGTGGTGCGATTTCAGTCCTTTTACAGGCTCCTAAATAGCATTCACGTCAGAAGAAAAGTCGCAGGGCAGGTCGCAGGGCAAAATAGTATGACTTTGCCATCTCAGCGGTGTGAACCGTACCTTAGACCCCTTTCACACTGGGGCCGCGTTAGCGCTAAAGCTCCGCTCGTTTTAGCGGCGCTGTTTAAGTGGCACTTTTCGACTGCTAGTGGGGCGCTTTTAACCTCAAAGAAGGGTTTAAAAACTCCTGTGTTGAGGCGCATTCATTCCAAGCCGCAGCGTTCGAGGGTGCGGAGCTATTGCGCTCCAAGCTGGCCCACAGGAAGTGCCTGGAGAGGGTTACTTCCGGGGCATATGACATCATCATCGGGCGCCGGAGACGAGGTTCCAGTCTTCATAAACGGCGCGAACAGAGAACGCTGGCTGCTGGTGTTTCTTGGTGTTAAGCAGCCAGGCTGTGGATGACCAAGAGGGGCAGAATGGATCCCCCTGCAGTACCTGCACAGGCAGCGGATGCAGTTCCCAACACCAGCACCTCACAGGTAAGCCTGGGGTGTTCTGTCACCACCTTACTATCCCTGTGAGTGTTCCCTCTCCCTCCCCCCTCTGTAGTAGTGGGTGTAAGGGGACACATTTCCTCCCTCCTGCACGTGGTGTTACGGAGTGATTGTGTGGCTTTAATTACATTGTGGGTCATTTATTTTGTCTTGCAGACCAAGACTCAGGACAAGGCCCAAGCGCAGCCACTTAAAAGGAAATGTGCGGTTTGCGCAAACAAATTGAGCTCCTCATGGAGCAAAGCAGTTTGTCGCACCTGTATAGAAGGCCTAGTAAAGGATGACCCGGTTGCCTCTTGCCAGAAGATGCTTACTTCTGTTAGGGATGAGCTTGCGTCCACCTTCAGTTCCTTTAGAACGCTTATTGACAAGCTCCAGACTCCAGCAGAGAGTCCGTCTTCACTGAAGGCGTCGGTAAGCACTCCGCAGCAGGCAGAGAGTGAAGACTCTGAGGCTGAGGTCAGATCTACCCGTTCTTCTCTGGAAGTATCAGGGTCAGATACAGAGCCCAGAGATAGAGAATCCACTCGAGGCTCAAGATTTAAGTTATCTGTTGAGGATGTAGATGACTTATTAAAGGCTATCTATACTACCCTTGAATTAAAAGAGGAAGAGGTTCAGTTATCCAAACATGATCTTATGTATAAAGGATTACATAAGAGAAAATCAAGAGTGTTTCCAGTTCATAGTTCTTTGGTTGATACTATTAAACTGGAATGGGATAATCCTGAGAGAAAACCATTCTTCTCCAGTAACCTAAAAAGGAGGTTTCCTTTTGATGAGGACACTGCACAGCCATGGAATAAGAATCCCAAGTTAGACGCACCTCTTTCAAAAGTTTCAAAAAACTCGGACCTGGCGTTTGATGATATGGGTACGCTTAAGGATCCGATGGACAAGAGGGGGATATCCTTCTCCACAGAGCCTGGGACTCAGCAGTTGGAAACCTGAAACCAGCTTTGGCTTCCACTTGTGTGGCCAGAAATCTGGAGGTTTGGTTGACTCAGATTCAGTCACATCTGTCAGTAGGTACCTCCAGAGAGCAAATTTTAAAGTCTTTTCCTCTCCTATTTCAGGCAGTGGGTTTTTTGGCAGATTCTTCCGCTGAGTCGGTAAGAATGTCAGCCAGGACTTCGGCTCTAGTGAACTCGGCCAGGAAAAGCCTTTGGCTTAAGACCTGGTCAGGGGACTCGGCCTCCAAGTTGCGCCTTTGTGGCCTTCCTTTAACTGGCGATCATTTATTTGGCCCAGGTCTACAGGAGGCACTGGAACGCACGGCTGATAAGAAAAAGGCGTTTCCAGAGAAAAAGAGACAGCCAGAAAATTTTTTCGTGGCCAAAACAGGCAACAGAGTCCTAGAGAAAAGGACAGCAGGCCGAAAAAGCATTGGACTGGGCACAAAGGCAGAGGCAAAGGGGGAGTGCTATTTAACCCTCCTCAACAGCCCGCCAAGCCGCAGTGACTTGTGTTCCCCGGTGGGAGGGAGATTGAGGGCCTTCATCCCACAGTGGGCAGCAGTCACTCTGAGCCCCTTCGTCCTGGACCTAGTGACCAACGGGTACAGGCTGGAGTTTGTTCACCAACCACCAGAACGTTTGTTGGTCACATTTCCTCCACAAGATCGGGAGAAAGCAAGGGCTCTGGGTCTCCAGATCGGAGACTTATTAGATCAAAAAGTCCTGATTCCTATTCCTCGATCGGAGCGGGGCAAGGGATTCTATTCCCATGTATTTGTGGTCAGAAAGCCAGCAGGAAAGTTTCGACTTATCCTGAATCTCCGGACCTTAAACAAGTCCATCAGATACAAGCATTTCCGTATGGAGACGGTTTTTACAATCAAAAACCTACTATACCCAAACTGCTTTATGGCCACGTTGGACTTAAGGGATGCTTATCTTCACATCCCTATCCATCCAGCCTTCCAAAAGTTTTTGAGATTGGCAGTGAAGACGGGTATGGGGACCCGACATTTTCAATTTCAGGCCCTCCCCTTCGGTCTTTCCTCAGCCCCACGCATCTTTACGAAGGTGTTGGGGGAAGTGCTGGCTCCTCTAAGATTAAAGGCAATAACGGTTATCCCTTACTTAGACGACCTCCTGATAGTGGCAAAATCATACCAAAGGCTGTTGGAAGATCTCCAGGCTGTACAGGACTTCTTACAGTCCCTAGGCTGGCTAATAAACAAAGAAAAATCGTCCTTGATTCCGGCCCAGAAAGTAACTTATCTGGGTTACGATTTTTGCTCCGTGAACCAAAGAGTTTTTCTTCCTCAGGAGAAGATTACCAAAGTGTTCCAGACTATGTCAACATTGCAGACCAACCAGTCGGTCTCTCTGAGACAGGTGTCGAGGGCAGTGGGTCTTATGACCTCATGTTTTCCCGCAGTACCATGGGCGAGACTCCGTCAGCGTCCGTTACAAAGGTTTCTTTTAAGAAACTGGGACGGGGACGTAAGGTCCCTGGAGTCAAGGATCTGGCTTCCCGACAGGATAAAAAGAAGCCTGTGGTGGTGGAGAGCTGGTCAGCACCTAGCAGGAGGTCTCCCATGGTCCTTTCCCATTTTCCGAAGGATTACCACGGATGCGAGTTCCTGGGGATGGGGGGCCCACCTCAGCAATGCAGTAGCACAAGGAGAGTGGTCCCCAGAGGAGGCAAGGGCCTCATCCAATCAAAGAGAGCTGCTTGCAGTCCAGAGAGCCCTCCAGTCTTTTCAGATGGAGATCAGGGGTCACAACCTCCAAATCCTGTCAGACAATATAGCGACAGTCGCGTATATCAACAAGCAGGGAGGCACGAGAAGCTGGAGGCTTCAGTCCATTGCCCAGGAGATCCTTTCATGGGCAGAGGGGAATCTAGCCTCCATTTCTGCTGTACACCTGAGGGGGAAAAACAATTGCCTGGCAGATTATCTCAGCCGTCACAGGATAGACCGAGACAACTGGTCCCTTCATCCCGAAGTCTTTGCAGACCTCACCAAGAGATGGGGTTATCCGGTAGCGGATTTGTTCGCAAACCGAAACAACCGCAAGACGGAGATATTCTTTTCCATGAACCCGGCAGACCAAGCCTTGGGGATCGATGCTCTGGCGAACCCGTGGCCTCCAGGCCTACGTTATGCCTTTCCGCCAATCAGGCTGATTCCAGAAGTCCTCCGGACGTTTCGGCTGGAAGAGACAGATCTGATTCTGATTGCCCCGTTTTGGCCCAAGAGGCCATGGTTTTCCCTGCTACAGTCTCTGGTTTCAGAGCCTCCGTGGAGTCTTCCGAAAAGGGAAGACCTATTATTGCAGGGTCCAGTATCACACCCTCAGGTGGTTTCCTTAAACTTGACGGCCTGGTATCTGAAGAAAAGATACTGAGCGCCCAAGGGTTCTCTGACAAAGTAGTCAGGACTCTCGTTAATTGCAGGAAGCCAGTTACTAGAGCCATATATTCCAAGGTTTAACTCATGGTTATCTGAAAATGATAGATTAACTCATGATATTCCGTCTATTTTGGAATTTTTCCAAGAGGGTGTCGACAAAGGTCTTTCTGTTAGTACCTTAAAGGTACAGGCGGCAGCTATTAGTGTGTTCCTCCAGTTTTCTCTCCTGGAAAATCCCACTATAGCCAGATTTTTCAAATCTATCTCTAGGGCCAGACCAGTAGTAGTGAGAAGTTGTCCAACGTGGGATCTGTCCCTAGTACTTCAAACTCTGGTAGAATTTCCGTTTGAACCTCTGGAAAGTATGTCAGTTAAATTACTTACATTAAAAACTGTGTTCCTTATAGCTGTTACCTCAGCT
This sequence comes from Aquarana catesbeiana, assembly GCF_042186555.1. Classification (NCBI taxonomy): domain Eukaryota; kingdom Metazoa; phylum Chordata; class Amphibia; order Anura; family Ranidae; genus Aquarana; species Aquarana catesbeiana. The sequence continues at coordinate 682,586,823 of NC_133324.1, forward strand.
CGTAGGGTAAGTGAGTTGCAGGCCCTATCAGTTAGGGAGCCCTTCCTCACGATTTTTGAGGATCGAGTTGTGTTACGAACCGATCCAGGTTTTTTGCCCAAGATGGCAAGTACATTCCACCGATCTCAAAACATTGTATTGCCAACCTTTTGTAGTTCGCCACAGGGCGACTTAGAAAGAAAATTTAGTTTTCTAGATGTAAGAAGGATTCTCTTGGTCTATCTTGAGGTCACGAAGACCTTTAGGAAAACTGATGCCTTGTTTGTCCTCTTTTCTGGAGTTCACAAGGGGAATAGTGCATCTAAAGCCACATTGGCTAGATGGATAAAGCAAGCCATCTTGGAAGCTTACAAAATTAGGGAGGTCCCTACACCTTTTGTTACTGCGCACTCAACTAGAGCCTTGTCTACGTCTTGGGCTGAGAGGGCTGGTGCCTCACCGGAACAAATTTGCAGGGCTGCCACTTGGTCCAGTTACTCGACCTTCATTAAACATTATCGCCTGGATCTCCTATCAGCTCAGGAGCAGGCGTTTGGTCGTAAGGTCCTTCAGGCAGTTGTCCCTCCCTAGACTGGTAAGTTCTGGCTCATCGTCTCATGGGCTGTCCTGGAAGACGCTTGGAGAAAAGCTGAGTTAGACTTACCGGTAACTCCTTTTCTGAGAGTCTTCCAGGACAGCCGGATTCCCACCCGGTATTGTCTGAAGTTATGTGTATTATGCATATGTTTTGCAGGGTCCTACGGTTCTTGAGAATACTGACATGGGCCTGGAGGACCGCCCTTTTATCTGGTGGGGGTGACGTGTTTCCTGTCCTGGTAGGAGGAGCCCAAGGTCTCATGGGCTGTCCTGGAAGACTCTCAGAAAAGGAGTTACCGGTAAGTCTAACTCAGCTTTTTTTATTGAAGTTCTATTGCTAAGTGGGATCAAAACTTCACTTTTTACTTTCAAAAGCTGCTTTTTCTCGTTCAGACTTTGCAGAGAATATGTTTCCTTCAACTAACGGGTGCTGCAAATTGACTTGTCTGTACACATTGTAACCATATGTATCATTGGTCAGCAGAGTGAACACAAAGATCACTTCTCATTGACTAAAGAATAGTGTCATTGAGTACTGACATCATTGTTCACTGTGCTCATCAGTCTTATTTGCTGTCAAATGAACACAGTGCCTTGGGTGCTGCGAGCATTGCCTACTTGGTTCTCCCAGTTTGATTGCTTATATTCAGAAGGTTCATGTTCATGCCCATATTTGATCATAAATACTCTTTTAATTTAAAAGCTACGTTTTTTTTTTTGTTTTTTTTTTTGTTTTTTTTTTCTAAATTCCAGCTCCCCTATGTTGGAATTTGCTGTTAATGTACCTCTGATGTAGAGAAATAGAACATAAAAGAGCTCTATGTTTTTAAAACAAGGCCTTATCCCGAGCCTGAAGAGACACCGGGGATGCCATACAAACATAGCAGTCAGGACAGCCTACATTGACAAGCCAGGCAAATGCATGCCTGAGAGATGTCGGGAATGCCGTGCTAACATAGTTGATGGATGCAGGGTGTATGTGCTACTGAGGTCATCTGGTGAACGCCTTCCTGTGTCTTACTTTTTTTTTTTATGTCCTAAATCTACATACCAGGAAGTCATAAACATTTTTCTATGGAACACAGCAGGTGCTGAGGTAAGGCCGTGTACTAAAAAACATATCTTTTATTTTTCTGCAATAAAGGTACGTTAATGATACACTATATTACCAAAAGTATTGTGATGCCTGCCTTTACACAGACAACTCTTCTGGGAAGGATGTCCACAAGGTTTAGGAGCGTGTCTATGGGATTGTTTGACCACTCCCCATAGACACACCCCAAATTCGCTCATACATGTCTTTATGGACCTTGCTTTGTGCACTGGTCCAAATCATCTAGTGGATGGGGGGATTATGGTGTGGTGTTGTTTTTCAGGGGTTGGGCTTGGCCCCTTAGTTCCAGTGAAGGGAACTCTTAAGGCATCGGCATACCAAGACATTTTGGACAATTTCATGCTCACAACTTTGTGGGATGGCCCCTTCCTTTTCCAATGTGACTGTGACCAGTGCACAAAGACATGGATGAGCACATTTGGGGTGGAGGAACTTGACTGGTCTGCACAGAGTCCTGACCTCAACCTGATAGAACACCTTTGGGATGAATTAGAGTGGAGAATGCAAGCCAGGCCTTCTTGTCCAACATCAGTGCCTGACCTCACAAATGCGTTTCTGGAAGAATGGTCAAACATTCCCATAGACACACTCCTAAACCTTATGGACAGCCTTCCCAGAAGAGTTGAAGCTGTTATAGCTGCAAAGGGTGGGCCAACTCAATATTGAACCCTACAAAGACTGGGAAGACATTAAAGTTCATGTTCATCTTAAGGCAGGCGTCACAATACTTTTGGCAATATAGTGTACATAGGGGAGCTGGAATTTACCAGCCATTGACCAGGCCATTTTTTGCTATATGGCACTGGGTTACAAAAATTGTGCGGCCGTGCGACACTGTACCCACATAAAATATAAAATTTGACTTTTTTTTTTTTTTTTTTTCCCCCACATATAGCGCTTTCTTTTGGTGGTATTTGGTCACCTCTGTTTTGTTGGGTTTTTTTTTTTTTTTTTTTGCGCTATAAACAAAAAAAGGCTGACAATTTAAAAAAAAAAAAAAATTGTTTTACTTTTTTTTGTTATAAAACATAGCCTATAAAAATGTAAAAAATCGAATTTCTTCATAAATTTAGGGCAATATGTATTCTGCTACATGTTTTTGGTACAAAAAAAATCTCAATAAGCTTGTAGTGATTGGTTTATGCAAATATTAGAGTGTCTACAAATTATGGGATATATTTATGGAATTTTTATTTTATACTAGTATTGGTGGCAATCTGCGACTTATAGTAAGACTGTGATATTACAGCGGACATACTGACACTTTTTTTTTTTGGGGGGCGGGGGGAAACAGTGACACCAATACAGTGATCAGTGCCAAAAATAAGCACTGTCACTGTACTAATGACACTGGCTGGGCAAGGGTTAAACATCTGGGGCAATTAAAGGGTTAAATGTGGTGTGCCTAGCCAGTGTTTGTGTGTTTGTGTTTTACTATGTGTGCTACCCGCCAAGGGAAGACATGGATTCTAGTCCCTGCTTTGCAGAGACGCAGAATCCATGCCCCCCCCTTTATCAGAGCCAGATTTGCCTTGTTTACATGGACAGATCCCCCCGTACTGTGTAGTTTACCTGCAATCGGCGGGTCCCGGAGAGCATTGAGTGCCTGACACCTGCAGATCGGCTTCTGCTGTGAATTCGTACAGCAGAAGCGGCCTGCCGGCGTGTGTGTGTGTGTGTGTGTGTGTGTGTGTATATGTGTATATGTATGTGTATATATAATATATCAGTTATCGCACATAACCATCGCCCTATAGTAGTTTTACTACTACAGGGCAGCAACTGTGCGCCAGATTTTATAGATATATATAGATAGATATATATATCTCTCTATCTGGCGCACAGTTGCTGCCCTGTAGTAGTAAAACTCCTGCAGGGCGGTACCCTGAACCCAGAGTAAATATGCAGATTCCTGATATATACTTATTGTGGGTCAGTGATTAGAGGAGTATTAAAACCCGAAGGTCCGCATAACTGCTAGACAATTAGCATTTTCAGGAGGTCAGCATCCACAACCCCATATTTTTCCCAGGAAAGGTTTGTTTCCAAGGTTCTCTGTAAATTGTATTCTCCAGATACTTGTTGTGAAGTGAAATAACTGGGCACAAGTTGCACAAAAATGAGCTTACAAGAAACCGAATAGCTTGTGGGGAAGTAGCTGTCGCATAGTGTGATGAAGGGGCATTGGAAGCGATGGCATAAAATCAAAGGTTCACGCTAATGTGGAAAGGTTACTAATATATTCCATCGAATGGTTTCACGTTTCACAAATGGAAAAGTCAATTAGCCTTCTGACTTGTCTGAAGCCATTATTTCACTTTGGACATGTAATCAGGGACAGAACCAAATACAATATCCTTTTCCAGAGAGTCTTTGGGATTTTTACTAGCAATTCATCGTGTGACATTTGGTTTTACCAGATCGTTTTAAAGCATTCATAATACTAAATGGAACTATAGGTCTTGGTAAAGGTTTACAATGGATGCTTGTGACAACCAAATGAGTGGAATCCCTAACAGAATAATGAATGAGTTGGCAGTCGTTATAAAAGACTTGCTGATATAAAGAAAAGTGTTTGTGTTTTTTTTTTTTTTTTTTTTTTTTTTTTTTTTTTTATGGTGTACAAACTAGACAAGCTGAGATTGTTGTCAGACAACTTTTACTTGGCATAGAACTTTTATTGATTTCTGCACTAAATTATGGATTTTTTTTTAAAGTGGAACCTTACTGCTTTTATAAAATAGATGCCTTTCAGTCCAGACATTTATTAAAAAGAGAGAACAGCCATTGGTATAGTCAATGATCTATTGCAGGGGTCTCCAAACTGCGGCCCGAGGGCCAGCCTTTATCCGGCACCTGGGCCACTATTCCTCCCATTGATGCCAACAATGGAGCACTATTTCTTCCACTGATACCAATGATGGGATACTATTCCTCCTACCAATAGAGGCACTACTCCTTGTACTGACCACCAACCCAGAGGCCATATTTATTCTCACTGATGCTGGGCCCAGGACATTTTCTACCTCGCTGACCACAATCTGGCCCTCCTAAAGTCTGAAGTACAGTAAACTGGCCCTTTTAGATTGAAAAGTTTGGAGACCCCTGCTCTATTGACTTCACAGTGCTGTCAGTCTAACACTGTGAACATGCTTACCGGAGTGAGGAACAGAGTAATGACCTCATCAGTGTGCTGCAGCTCCTTCATTGTCCATTCAGTAAACTGGTGTTAGGTAGAATTTCAGCACCCATTTCTCCTGCAGGTGCCCATTTTGGGGGGGGGGGGGATTTGGATACTGAACTGTGCCATACATACCAAACGGACCTGTCTTACTTGGGTGTTATTCCCTAATGTGACCTTCACAGTTATGCATGCTTTCATTGTTGCATTACATTTTGTGTAGGTTTTTTTTTTTTTTTTTTTGTTTTTTTCTTTTGGCGCTTTTTTTTTTACCCTGCAGTTTAAAGGCATAATGTGCTAGTATGCATTGCACTTGCCTTAAGACGAACCCTCCTGCACAGAGATGTCAGATCTGGAGGCCGCTTTCATCTTCACACGTCTTGCCTCTGGGTTCCCTGACTCCGGCTCTGTGACTGGCCGGAGCCGCTATGGTGTTACGGCTGGTCACGGCACTGGGCTCTGAAGGAACTGCATGTCTGGTGCTCAGCCACGTAAAGCCGCTGGTGTATACGTGGCCAGAGGTCGGGGGGGTGCTGGTGGCTCCCAGCACTTCCTGGAGAACTCGGAGACACTGAGAAACTGTTGATGTCACTTCCCGGGTGCTCCGAATGTGCACTATGCCTGCCCCACCAGGCAGGGAGTGTCTCCGAGTTCTCCAGGAAGCGCTGGTAACCACCAGCTCCCCCGGACCTCTGACCACGTTTACATTCTGGGTGTGATTTCATTTTTTTTTTTTACATTAAAACTTTGATTATACTACACTTAGTAGCTCCACGCTACTTGTATAGCAAGACATCGCTAAAATGAAAAAAAATATGCTTGTCTTGCAAAACACTCGCTGACCAAGTTACTCACAATCCAAGGTTTTACTCTAATTATTTTTCAATTTATGTTGGCCAGAAGCTCTGTTTTAACAGTTGTGTATGTATGCTTTTTTTTTTTTTTGTTTTTTTTAATAGTAATTTTTTTGTAAGTGGAAATTTTATATATATATATATATATATATATATATATATATATATATATATATATATATATATATAGTCATTATTGGGTATTGTTTGTAGAATTTTGAAGAAAATAATGAATATATATATATATATATATATATATATATATAATATACACATTTTTTTTTTTAAGAAACAGTTCAGTAGTCATCTGATTTGTGTAAATGTACAACTGATAGATTATTTCTTTTCTTTTAGGGAACACAAAGCTTAAATCCACACAATGATTACTGCCAGCATTTTGTTGACACAGGCCACAGACCTCAGAACTTTATTCGAGATGTTGGTATGTTTCCCTTTCCCAAACCAATAACTGAATTACCATTGCTAATGTGACATGTGTTACATTATATTGGATTTGTTTATGAGAAGTAGGAGGTAAAGAATCTGAAAAATGCTGTGTGTCGATTGGTCGTTTGGGAAATTTTACATTCATGTGAATGAGTATAGTCTGGTATATTGTGTTGATGTGCTTTCATAACATTTCAATCAGCTGGCCCCAGAAAGCTTTCATGAAAAGCTCATATTGTATATGTATCAGCCGAATGTTAAAGGATTAGCCCCTTAATAATTTCCTGTCTGGAAGCAGCTAGGCACATATGGGATTCGTTTATATATTTAATACTTGATTACTTGCACATGTATTGCTGTCATTGTTTACAGGAACCTGTTAACACCTCTTCTTCCATCCCCTGTTTAGGATTAGCAGACCGATTCGAGGAATATCCAAAGCTGAGAGAACTGATTAGGCTGAAAGATGAGTTAATAAGTACATCCAATACTCCTCCAATGTAAGTGTCCTTACAGGCATGTTAACATCGTCTTACTGTCTTCTGGCTTTTAGATACTTAATGTGCATATTGCTTTAGTTATTATCAGTGTATTTCTAAGCCTACAGTACATAACAAGTTGGGGACAACTGGTAAATGGGAACTGCAGCATAGTTTCAGTTAAAGCGGAGTTCCTGCTACAAATACTGACAGCGGGGGGGGGGATGGGGGGGGGATGATGGAGGGGCCGGACATAGCGTAGTTCGCCAAACAATCGCCAGAAGTGAGAGCAAATACCTGGATTTGACAGGTATCTGCTCCCCACTCCCCCCTGAAAAGTGCCAAATGTGACACCGGAGGGGGGGTGGGGTGGAGCTCCGCTTTAAGTACCAGATAAAGATACAGACAGGTTTACTAAAGTTACGGAAATTCTTGTACAACAGAATAAAAATTCGTAAGTGATGTAATGTGTTGTAGTGTATTTGTATTATATTTTTGAATGACAATTATACCAATTAAATGAAAATCGTACAATCTGGTATCGTATGAGAAAAATTTTCCTGCTTGTCCCAATGGATAATATCGGATGAACTGTTGTGATCGGCTCTTGAAAGCTGTGTACTAACAATCAGATTATTATACAATTGCTTTGAAACCTGTATTTTTCTATCGATTTTCTAATTCGTGTGTACAGGTTATTGAGGGTTCATTTACATGCATTCAGAATCTAGTGCAGCTGTACATGGTAGGCAATCCACTTCTTACTTCAGATTGTTCAATTAAGCTTTGATAAAAAAAAAAGCTGGAACCTAGATTGGTTTCTATGCAGAGCTGCACCAGAATTTTGCACTTTCCAGTTTTAGTAAACCAACCCCTTAGACCCCTTTCACACTGGGGCGGCAGGTCCGTTAGCGGTAAAGCGCGATAGTTTTAGCGGCGCTTTACCGTCATCATTAGCAGTGCTTTTCGGACGCTAGTGGGTGCTTTTAATCCCCGCTAGCGGCTGAAGAAAGGAGTTCTGAAGCGCTGCCCATTAATTTCAGTGGGCAGAGGCGTTGTAGGAGCGCTGTATACACCGCTCCCACACCACCCCAAAGATGCTGCTTGCAGGACTTTTTTTTTTTTTTTTTCCCCGTCCCGCAAGCGCACCACCTCAGTGTGAAAGCACTCAAGCTTTCACACTGGGGAGGCATGAGAGGCAATTTTCAGGTGCTAAAATGCCTGAAAAGCGCCTCGGTGTGAAAGGAGTCTTAATGTACAAGGCTGTTCAGCTCTCTTGCCCTTATGGGCATCATTTAGTAATTTATAGATAAATACATGGTAGATACCCCACTGTGTTGACCGTAAGGCTGGGTTCATGCTGAGGAATGGATCGTCTCACAACAGGGGTCAAGTGCATCTCCATTTACCGTTTTTCAAGTCTGATTTCAGCCCGAATTTGTGGCTGAATTCAGACCTGAAATGGACCAAAAGACGCACAGGGCTCCTGTGCAATTTGCACTGGAGCCGATTCAGAGATGTGTGAACCAGCTCAATAGAGAGTCGGTCACAATCTCCTGACATGCGTCTTGGATGTGGAGAAACCCCCGCATTTAATTTGCACTGGTGTGAACCCAGTCTGAAGGTACCCAGGGCCATTACGTACCTTTCAGCCAGTGCTGCAGGTTTGATGTAATGTGATTTTTTTTTTTTTTTTTTTTGTGGCTTCATGTGGACAGGCCATAGTTGTGTTTAGCAATGTTTGTATTTTTTATTGTTTACAAAGGCCAGCACATCAATAATAATACTCTGGACTTATCTCCTACACGCTGGTAGGGCCTAGGACAATTTATGTAAAAAAAAAAAAAAAAAAAAATTGTTTTCTTTTTTTGGTGGCAAACTCATATCTGAACAACATCAATTTTATTTTTTTGGTGCTTTGTGCTTTTAATGAGATTGTCCATTGTATTTCTGCATCTTTTTTCTTTATTCTGCATATAAGTACCACAGTCCTTTGCTGCACCCTAGTGACAGCCTGCTATCATTGCAGAAAGTGGGGAGCCACTGATTTTCTACATGGTCATAATATCAATAACACAGCTCCTAGACTAGTATTTCACAACCTTCTGTGAATGACAGCGGCATTCATGTTGAGACAAAGGTCTATGCAGTGCATTATTTGTGCAGTATATATGGAAAAGAGTAATTTTAATATTTGCATCCTTGAGCTGAAAGAAAATGAGTTCTTTTATAAATTGTTTAGAAGTTCACCACGTCTGGTGCTGGACAGCACTTACAGGAGGGCCTTCCTTTATCAGTTTCTGAAGGACCTTGCAGTATAGTTTGGATGTTGTCTTGTCGTTTATGTATTTTGTATCGGACATTAGATCATTAGGAGTTGGGCTTTATTCACAAACTAGAATGGCCATTTGTCTAACAGAGTGATGGCTCTTCACACTATTTAATGTCTACATGATACTGATTGTGATGGTGATCTGACATAAGATAATATGGCAATGTACAGGCAGTAAACAATCACAACAGTCTAGTGCAGGTAACTGCCTGAAGAAAATTCTAACATTATTAATCAGCGATAAGCTGGAGATAGCTAGTAAATGTACAAGTCATATTTATTGATCATTTTCATGATTTGGTCTTCCCCTTGAATACAGCGGTGTTTTCAATCTAATCATTATTACAGGGTTATGTGGCCAATTGTAAAAAAAAAAATATTTGCCATTACACACATCATTGTCATAATGGGGTTTATTTACTAAATCTGGAGAGTGCAAAATCAGACTCACTTCTGCATAGAAACCAATCGGCTTCCAGGATTTATTGCCAAAACTTAATTGAACAGCTGAGGTTAGAAGCTGATTGGTTTCTATGCAGAAGTGAGTCTGATTTCGCACTGTCCAGCTTTAGTAAATAAACCCCAACGTTACGATCTACCTAACTAAGGAACTGGGCTATCATATTCTTACTAGGAGGAATTTTTCTGTGTTTCTGTCCTGCCACCATCATCAGATTTTGACTTCTAGACAATTTTGTGGTCTGATTTCTGGCTTTGGGGGGGGGGGGGGGGGCTTTATTTTATTATGTTTAAAACTAAAAAAAAAAAAACAAAAACAAAAAAAAATACACATTTTGTATTTCTTTTACCAGGAAAATTCATGCACACAGGTGTATTAAAATACTGCCATCTATACTAGGTCTTTCTGCTAGGAGCTTTTTTATTGAGCATAAAAAATGCTTGATTTGGCGCATATTTATGCAGGTTTATAGGCACATGTCGTTTAGAAGCACATAATGGTAGACCTATTTTACTGGATAGAATGTTAATCATTTTATCTAACTACCGGAATGAATGTACGCACAGACGCATGCCTTTTATGCACCTGTGTGCCTAAATAATGGCACTAAGCGCTTCCCTAAACGCAGGCATTTTTTTAAATTTAAGTTCACAAAGTGCATGGATACATTGGCTAAGACAGAGCTGCATTAAAAAAAATGAATAACGCCTTTTAAAGCAACATTATTTTATTTTTTTAATTTTTTTTCTGCACACCTGCACGAGGTCTAAATATGAAATAACTTAAATATTAACTTTATTGGATACAAAATGTATTTAAAGCCCAATAGAAGTTTTGGTGTAATATAGTCAGCCTGCAGACAAAGTAATAAATATGTTCTTCTTTCTGTGTTTAATTACTTAAACCCAGTACACACTGTAAGAAAATCGGACAAACAATCGTCCGGTTTTCCTCATTGTTTCACAGCAGGTCTAAACCGAGGATGGTACTAATTGTACGAAGATTTTCAAACGTCAAAGGTTTTTTTTTTTTGTTATTTATTTGTATCTGATTTTTCTTGTACAAAACCAGTACACATTAAACGAAAATAACTAGTTCTGCTTAGGTACGAGAAACATTTTGGAGTTTGTCCCTTTTTAGAAATTTTCATTTGAGAAATCTGAATTGGATGTTGAAAGTTGTGTATACACTGTACGGGAATCAAAGGATCGTGCCTCGTACGGAATTCGCTGGACCCTGGGACAGGTAAGTGTCCAATTAAAAGTCAGCAGCTGCAGTATTTGTAGCTGCTGACTTTTAATTTTTTTTTTTTTTATTTTAATGGGCCCTCCTCTTTAAGTCTTACAGAAAGAATTAAGATAGCCGGTGGCTTCAGCTGAATATTAATTTTTATGGTTTCCCGAAAGTCTGGTGAGCCCTAGGTCATTTTTACCAGGTTTGCCAGCATGATCTTTTGCATTGCTTGCTTGTTTATAAAGCGCAATCCTGAGTCAGAGGAGTGAGTTGCACCCCCCCCCCTTCTCCATAAAGCTCTGTACAGGTTTCAGATCGAGAGAGACAGTCTGAAAGAAAACAACCAATGCCATTTTCTCTTTAGAGGACCCATAATGCTCTTTGAGTCCACTGTCATGGGTGAACCCTGCATTTATCAAGCATTTGTAAAATTCAGTTTTTATGTAAATGGTAATCTAAAAATAATATATCAGTTAAAAAAAAATATGAAAGGACCAAGACTTGGCTAACCTGACTTCTGTAGGTGAATTCAGTATTTGTATGTGGTTTCCACAGAAGGTAACCTCCATCCGTATTTTTTTTTTTTTTTCTTTCATCATACAGTATTCTCAATCTTCCTGAATTTTTCATTATAGACTATACATTCTATGTATCATAGACTTCATGAAGAAACCGCTAAATATCTGAATCGGTTTGTCTGGACAGTTTTTTTTTTTTTTTTTTTTTTTTTTGGTTGTGGGAGAGCTAATGGCATGCAAATTAGTCGTTCTGACATCTCACGGCCTGACAGATTTTGTGTCTGTGCCACCTTGTTTATGTCGGGTTGACTGACAGCAGCTTAGTGAAGCAGAACAGAGCCGAGAAAGCTGGGATTTGAGAAACTTAACCTCACACAAAGCACATCTGCTAACTTCTAATAGAATTTACTGTGAAAAAAAAACATTCAGTCGCTGCAGTGGATATAAAGAACGCATGTTACTTGAATGGTTACAGCAGATACAAATGTGTTAACTTTAGAAATGCATGTGTCACTTGGATGATTTACAGCTCACTTCTTGTCTAATGGACTGCTAGGAATGTAGTATTTTATAAAACCCCAGAGCTGTCTTGTTAGATGTTATCTGTTGCATTGTCCTTAACTCAACAAAAGTGAAGTACACGTGATCGCACAAACGCATCGATGCTCCTGACCTGTAAAAATGATAGGGGCTCTAATGTACTTTTTTGAAAAGGGCTGGAATATTTCCATTGTTGTTCAGTTGTCCTGCCATTTTACATACTGCTAGTTGCATGTAATTTAGTGGCAACATTTCTCCATTTGTTGTATTGTAGTAGTAAATTGCATTGGATTTTTGTCTTTTTCTAGGTATTTGCAAGCAGACCTTGAGACCTTTGATCTGCGAGAGCTAAAGAACGAGTTCGATGTCATCCTCCTAGAGCCCCCTCTAGAGGAATATTTCAGGGAGACTGGCATTGCTGCCAGTGAGAAATGGTGGACGTGGGAAGATGTAAGCAAATGTTCACTGAGTGCTTTTTAATTCCGAGCAATCCTATAATGTAAAACTGAATTATTTATCTGCTAAGTGGATGCTTTCATGTGCTTAACGGGGCATAAACTAGGAGTTGTACGTTTTTTATTAACTAAACTTCGACATCAGTTATTTTCTTTATCCGGAAAATGTCACTTGAGATACCTTTTATAAAACTATAAAGGCACAAACTTTTTCAGTATTGATAGTATGAGTTGTTTGGTCCAATCCGGATTGTAATCACGACATTTACCTGGATAAACAGCCGAAATCTCATGCCATAGACATGTAGTGCCCACTCTCTTGATTTTATTCTAGGATTTTGTTATATACCCACACAGGAAGGTGACAATACATAATATAGACAGTATAGATGAGTAATACCAGTTTTTTTTTTCCCACTACTAACCATAAACATATGCAGAGCAGACATGGACACAACCCACTCTACTGCATGGGCCCTCTGATTCGATCCGTCCAGACAGAAGGGGATGGATTCCCTTCTGTTTTTTTAAGCGGATTGCAGGTCCGTTTACATCTGCCGCTCTATAGAGGTGAATGGCGGGGTCTGATTGGGTCCACCTGAAGAACACAGGTGGACCCGATCGGACCGATCGTGTGAAAGGGGCCTAAGGCTTCTTTCACACTGATGCACTGCGGTTTACCTGCACCTCAACTGACCTCAATCTTCAATTCTTCCTCAGGATTACTGCAGGTATTGCTGGCTGCTGCTGTCCCCCATGCGGTTATGGCCGCTGACTGTCCTCCAGGGCTGGTACTGCGGGTGGGTCCTGCTGGCTGGTGCTGCTGGTGGATCGTGCTGATGGTGGGTCCTGCTGGCTTGTGCTGCTGATGGGGGTGGGGGTGGGGGTACTACTGGCTGGTTCCTAACCCACTATCCCCAAGCATCAGTTTGACAGGAGCCAGCGCTGGAGGAAGCATGAGGCTGCAGTAGAGAGCAGAGCTGATAATTTCTGTATAGCTCCTGTCACAGGCTGAGTACATTTGCTATCACTCTGCCAGTGACAGGACCTGGCGCTATACAGGAAACATCGGCTCCGTTCTTCGCACTTATGCTCAGGGATGGCGGATCTGGGCTTGCCGACCCACAATTCCAGAATAGGAGGTGGTGGGCCACATCAGAGGGCCCCGCTGGCCAGCAGTTGGGCACCCCTGGCTTAAAACTTAAATGATATGTAAATGCTTGTGTTTAAAAAAAAAAAAAAAAAAAAAAAAAATGTCATGCTTGCCTCCTCTGTGCAGTTGGTTTTGCACAGAGTGACCCCATCCTCCTCTTCTAAGGTCCCTCAGTGGTGCTCCTGGCTCCTCCTCTTCTCGAGTGCCCTGTCAGAGAGGCGCTCTCCCTCAGGGGAACCCGTGCGGGCACGCTCCCATGTCCTGCTGCTGCGTCCATTGACACAGACGGAAGGACTCAGCTCCGCCCCCCGGCTTCCGTGTCATTGGATTTGATTGACAGCAGTGGGAGCCAATAGCTGTGCTGCTATCAATCTATACAATCAGTACCCGAGACAGTGGTTGGAGCGGGTGTGCTTGTCCAGGCGCAGGCACGATCGGGCTCAGGTAAGTAAAAGGGGCCGGGGGGGGGGGGGGGGGCAGCGCTGGGGGGCTGGTACACTACAAGAGGCTTTTCACCTCAATGCATTCCCACTGGTGACATCCTCTTCTGTTATTCGATGGCACAGAACTTCGACTTTGAGGTTAAGCCAATGTTTGTGTGGTAATTCCTTGTTGAGTGTTGGGACCAGGACTCCCTTTTCTGACCTTCAAGGTTATGAGTACATGCAGTTACATATAGTTATGCTGGGGATTCGAACCGTTTACTGCAGCTGTTTCAAATGGAGAATTGCTGAAGAAAAGAGCACTTTGATAATATTGACAAAACAGAGTGGGTACTGTGTTTCAACTTCAGGGAATTGGATCTTTCCTCTTTTTAGTGTTGCTTGGCCAGTGTATGTGTGCTGGTTGGTTGCAAGGTATATATATATATATATATATATATATATATATATAATTTTTTTTTTTTTTTTTTCGCACCTACCACCATTTGAAGTTCCCCAGTGTTTGTATTACATGGCCAAAACTCATTTGAAGAGACTCCATCAGTTAACCACTTGCCTACTGGTAAACTCCTCCTCCTGCCCAGACCAATTTTCAGCTTTCGGTGCTCTCACACTTTGACAATTACTCAGTCATGTAATACTGTACCCAAATGAATTTTTTGTCCTTTTTTTCATACAAATAGAGCTTTCTTTTGGTGGTATTTGATCACTTCTGTGTTTGTTTGTTTTTGTGCTATAAATGAAAAAAGACCAAAGATTTTGAAAAAAAAGTGCATTTTTCTTCGTTTCTGTGATTAAAATTTTGCAAATTATTACTTTTTCTTCATAAATTTTGACCACAATTTATACTGCTACATATCTTTGGCAAAAATAACCAAAATTAGTGGATATTATTTGGTCTGTGTGAAAGTTAGAGAGTCTACAACCTGTGGTGCAAATCATAAAAAATTGATCACGCCTGATGTACTGGTGGTCTCCTTTCTTGCAACCCGAACAAGCCAGAAATGTACAAATGCCTCCCAAATGACCCCTTTTTTGAAAGCAGACATTCCAAGGTATTTAGTAAAATGCATAGTGAGGTTTTTGATGTTGTCATTTTTTCCCGCAATTCTTTGCAAAATTAACACCATCAGGTGTTCTAGAAGCATAAATTATACATTTAACTTGTTGACTACCTATTACACTTTTGAAGGCCCTGGAGCACCAGGACAATGGAAATGCCCATAAAATTACCCCATTTTGGAAAGCTAACACCCCACCGTATATTCTATGAGGCATAAAGAGTCTTTTGAACAGTTCATTTTTTTTCCAGAAGTTTTTGGAAAATGTGGAAAAAAAATAACGCATTTTTTTTTTTTTTTGCACAAAGTTGTCCATTTATCAGATATTTCCAACACATAGCATGTAAATGACTCCCCAAAATACATTCTGCTATTCCTCCTGAGTATGACGATACCACATGTGTGATACTTTTACACAGCCTGGCCACATACAGAGGCCCAACATGCAAGGAACACAGTCAGGTGTTCTAGGGACACATAGATTGCACATACCAAGAATTACACCCTAAAAATACGTTCTGCTGAGCAAAGGGTAAACAAAAGATTTACCTGTGCTTTTAGTAGCGCATTTGTCCACAGGAGGATAGCACTGGTGCAGGGACTTGGTCAGCAAAAGCGAACGTAATTGTCCAGGCAACAGGCAGAAATACTGTCCATAGTCAGTATAGGCAGCAGGCAGGGATACTGTCCATATACAGTCCAGGGTCAGTGCAGGCAGAGATTGTCAGCAGTGCCAAAATATTGGTCCTGGTAGTAGGCAGGAACATGGTCCATATTGTGTGGTCAGTTCATGCAACAGGCAGAGGCATGATGGCAGATGTCCTACAGGCAGCAGGCAGAAGTAGGGCCTCTTTCAGGACAGAATGGGGACAAGGGTAGAGGCTTCTCCCACCCAAATCTTTGAAGCCTCCATCTCCAGACCCTAATCTGGGAATGAGAAAACAAAAAAAAATTGTTTTCTTCATCCAGAAGCAAAGGCTGTAAATACTTATGTATATGGGATTTTTTTTTTTTTATAAATTTGCAAAGATTTCAAACAAACGACAGTGTGTTTTTATATCAGAAAATGTGATCTGCACTGTTGTGCTTTTTTTTCAAATTTTTTTTTTTTTTTTTTTATTTCTTTAACTACAGAGGTACTCCTTATATCTATCCTATCAATAAGGTAGGATCTATCTATCTCTCTCTCTCTCTCTCTCTCTCTCTTTCTATGTATATCTATATCTCTATATATATCTATATATCTATATCTCTCTATCATAGGTGTTGTACTCGAAAAATAGCCCTTCATTTAATCTGCAGTTATATGTATGTTTTAGGAGAAAAAGTGCTTCATTATTTTATTATTTTAAAAAAAAAAAACAGATGTGAGTTGTGAAAGTCTGCTGCTATGGTACATAGTTTTCTCCAGGAGTCACTGACAGGGCAACCACAATATGTGAACACATTGTGTATCCTCCCCTGAGATTTCTGCTTTGAGCAGAGGTTAATCTGGTCAGCAACCTGTTTTAGAGAAGAGATTGACCTTGACCTTTTCTATTTTCTACAATACTGAAGAAATCCATTTTGTCAATAGACTTAATTGAATTCTCCCTCAACCAGCCATGTCTTAATTAGCTGGCTGCACTTTTATTGCTGCATCTCAGGGAATATGGTTTCACCACAGCTGTGAATGCTACATACACTTTTTTACAAGACATATACAATTGAAATGATCGGGTTAAAGGTTGCTAAAGGCAGCCATTGTGTTTTGATCTGTTCCAGCATGCATGTGATACAAATTTTAGAAGCATTTCAATGAGCAACAAAAATCCAGCTTTGGTGAGGATCCATGAGTTTAAGTACAGAATGTTCATTAATAATATCAGCTGGCCTTCAGTTGTCTTCTCTTCTAATATTTGCCCTTTGCCACAATGGCCTTATTTACTGTTCTGCCTACAGTCTCATTATGACTTAGCAGCGTTGTCATTTGGCTGGATAGGAGGTAGTGATCCCATTGCACTGTGATAATTTTAGAACTGGTCCTGGGGGGTTTCTCAACTAGCCAACTATACAGATGCAGAGCCTGTGTGTCTGGGTCTGTGCACCTATCCCTCTTTACCTGTCAAACTCGGCTGTGCAGGTTGGTTCGTACAGCCGGTGCTTGCCCATTCACCTTCCAAGATCTGCCTGCTGCATTAAGCTCGGCAGTATTGTAAAGAAAAATAAAAGTAAGTTCGGACGTTGCATGGGGCTGAGTGCCAGTGTGAATGAGTTTCAAATTCAGCTTGGTACTGATTTAGTGGGTTATAGAATTCTGTGTGTTCTTTATGGGTGTAATTACCTTTTTCCACCTTCTGTTTTTCGGAGACTCCAGTGGTAAGATCTATGGATGGTCCATAGTCCCTAGCTTTGACTTGCGTTCATAGGCTCCTACATGCAATATTTTTCCAATTTAAAAACTCCATTGTTTCGAGGCTCTTAGTCTTAAAGCGGAGCTTCACCCAAAACAGGAAGCGCCGCTTGTTCGCGCCCTCCACTGCCACATTTGAAAATTTTGGGGGGGTATGGGGAGCGGGTACCTGTTTTTTTCCGCCCCCTGCCCACCTTCTGGGAAATACACAGGTCCCAGAATACAGCGGGCCCATTCAGAAAGCGCAGCATGACTTGCGCATGCACAGTAGTAGGAAACAGGCTGTGAAGCTTGAAGCTTCTCTTACTTACAATGCCGGCACCTGCACCCGAAGCTGATTGAGGAATTGGCTCAGGGTGCCAACATCGTGGGATTCCTGGACAGGTAAGTGTTTTTGTATTAAAAGTCAGCAGCTATAGTATTTGTAGCTGTTTACTTTAAAAAAAAAAAAAAAACATTTTCCAGACTGGAGCTCCTCTTTAAGATATGCCCCTTCCCCACTTCCGTGGGGAAGGGGACCTGTGAAAAACAAATATGGCACTGGAGGAGGGAAGGAGGGGAAGAAGCGTATAAGCGGATGTTCCACTTTTAGGTGGAACTCTGCTTTAAGGAGATTTATCAAAGAACTCGGCAACAATTTTTTTTGTGACCTGTGTCTGCAATCCTGAAACAGATTTATGCTGATCTGAAACAGATTTAGCACTGACGAGTCATTTTAAAGTCAGAAGGTGTTTTCTTTAATCTTAATGCATTAAGATAAAAAACCTTCAGTGTGCCTCATCTCGATCCAGCGATGTGCTCGACTACCTCAGCCATCCAGGGACTCTCCCTCCTACTTGGTTGAGAAACAGCAGCGGCGCCCTTGGCTTCTGCTGCTGTTAATCAAAGTCAGTTAGCCAATCAGGAGAGAGGGGGCGGGGCCAAACAGCAGCTCTCTGTCTGAATGGACACACAGAGCGACGGCTTGGGTGCGCCCATAGCAAACTGCTTGCTGTGGGGGTACTCGGCAGGAGGGAGGAGCCAGGAGCGCCAGCGAGGAACCAGAGAAGAGGAGGATCTGGACTGTTCTGTGCAAAACCACTGCATAGGCCAGGTAAGTATAACATGTTTGTTATTTTTAAAAAAAAAACAAAAAACACAAGACTTTGGTATCGCTTTAATGCCGCGTACAGACGATCGGAATTTCCGACAACCAAACCGTGGATTTTTTTCCGACACATTTTGGCTGAAACTTGTACAACATGTACGACAAGCCGAGAAAAATGAAGTTCAATAGCCAGTAGCACTCTTCTTTGATCCCATGCATGTGTGGAATTTTGTGCGTCGGCATTGTCCACACACGCTCGGAATTTCCTACAATGGATTTTGTTGTTGGAAAATTTGAGATCCAGCTCTCAAATATCTGTTGTTGGAAATTCTGACAGCAAATGTCCGATGGAGCCTACACATTGGAAATGCCAATCGTGTGTACGTGGCATTACTCTAAACAGACTTAAATTCAGGAAGTGGTCAGAGTCAGTTTTCATGTCAGTTGTAGGGATGAATTTATGAACTGCGCTAAATTCCTGCAATAAAACTATCTCATTGCTCCTGTTTAGCATTGCCTTAGTGTGTGATGAAATATCTCTATCTCTATCTCTATCTCTATCTCTCTCCCCCCCACAGTAAATATTTCCTAAACAACGCACGTTTAGGAGATATTCACTGTACCTACAGGTATAGCTGCATGATTCTGTATAAAATGTGAAACAATTTTTTTTGCTTAGAATAAAGATCCAGATTCTCAGCGTGACCTCATCTTCTACATTATACAAAAAATTGGCCTAACGCTATAGTTTTTTTTTTTTAATTAGTTGAAGTTTTTTTTCCCAAAAAAATTGAATTTGAAAGACCACTGTGCAAATACAGTGTGACATAAAATATTGCAACAACCACCATTTTATTCTCTAGGGTCTCTACTAAAAATTATTTATATATATATATATATATATATATATATATATATATATATATATATATATATATATATATATATATGATTGGGGGTTCTAAGTAATTTTCTAGCAAAATAAAATGATTTTAACTTGAAACCGACAAATGTAAAAAGGTTTAGGCCGGGTTCACACCTATGAGAATTAGATGTGCGTTTTCCTGCATCTAATTCCCATAGCAGGAGAATGTGACTGGCTCCCTATGGAGCCGGTTCACATATCTCCGGGGAGGCTGCGGAGCGCACTGCACAAAAACACTGTGCGTCTTTGGCTCTGTTTCAGGGCTGGATTTAGGCATAGAATCGTCCTTGATTCGTCCCTGAAACGGGGAACAGGGACGCACAGCGCTCCTGTGCGATCCGCAGTGCGTTATAGTGTGAACCCGGGCTCAGTGTTTAAATGGTTAAACTTTCCTCATTTACACACAAGTCTATTCCTTCGACAAATCGTTACAATGTTTAGACTTGCAATGGGGAAAAAATCGCGTTAACGATTCCTGACGATTAATCGTGCAGCTCTAATATATGATTTTATCTTGTAAGCAACAAGTGTTGTGTTTTTTGTTTTTTGATTCATACTTGCCTACGTGGATGCAATATCAGACCGATGCTGCAGCTGTCCCCCGCCATCTCTGCACTGAGAACCGCCGATGGCTCGTTTTTCACAGATCCCCGAGAGGAGAGCTGCTGACTGTCAGTGAGTGTCTCTCCTGCTCTGCTCCTCCACGCTCATTGGAGCGCTGAGCTGTGGAAGGGTTGGGAGCGTCTGTCCTTAGTGGCTTGCTGAGACTGTCATCAATCAAGGCAGCTGGCGGATCCAGATTTGGGAAGTCGGGATGAGGTGCTGCCTCGACTGATGGCAGTGATGTCAGCAAAGAGCGGACTTCAGACCGCTCTCCGCAGAAAATGGGTCACAGGAGTGCAAAACAAATTGCACTCTTGTGACCCAGAGTAGAAGCCCAGCCTAAAAAGCTCAGGCTGGACTTTTCCTTTTTAAGTGGTTAAACTGTCCTCATTTGCAGACTGAAATTCATCCCTTTTTGATCTGTAAATGAACCGAAAGATACAATGTTTGTTTTTATCTCTTTCAGCGCTGAGCAATGTTGTTGATAAACATTGCCGGCGCTTTTTTTTTTTAACAGGGAACGGCTCGGCACTTGTTACATGAATTGTGGAAATGCTGGATTAAGATTGTGTGTGTGTGTGTGTGTGTGTGTGTGTGTGTGTGTGTGTGTGTGTGGGGGGGGGGGCTTGAATTGAGATTGCGATTTTCTTTTTTTTTTTTTTTAACAATTAATCGTGCCGCTCTACCTCCAGGTTAGCCTTTATTATAGGCTTATTTGTAGGTAGGGCTGGGGAAAAAATCGATTTAAATCTTGAATTGAGTTGAGAGGTCAGATCGATTCAAAATTTAAGCAAATCGATTTTTTTTAGATTTTTTTTTTTTTTTTTTTTTTCACCGCGCCGGTCCTGAGGAGCTGCGGGCAGGAGTTTTTAGGCGAGGCCGCGGTTTCGGCCTAGTCCGCGAGGCCGGACGCCGCGGACTAGGCCGAAGTCGTGGCCTCACCTAAAAACTGCCCGCAGCTCCTCAGGACCGGCGCGGTGTCCAAAAAAAAAAAAAACTTGACTCGAATCGTGAATAGAGGTTTTTTTTTAAGAAAATCGCCCAGCCCTATCTGTAGGTACAAGTTCAAAAGCGGCCTTTACTACCACTAAACTAATCTTGGACCTGCCACCAGTTATATTATCTCTAGAAATTGTTAGTTTAAAACAGTGAGGGGGAAAAAAGTATTTGATCCCTTGCTGATTTTGTACGTTTGCCCACTGACAAATCAGTCTATAATTTTAATGGTAGGTGTTTTTTTTTTTTTTTGTTTTTTTGTTTGGTTTTTTTTTAACAGTGAGAGACAGAATAACGACAAAAAAATCCAGAAAAACGCATTTCAAAAAACTTCTAAATTGATTTGCATTTTAATGAGTGAAATAAGTATTTGACTCCTTCACAAAACATGACTTAGTACTTGGTGGCAAAACCCTTGTTGACAATCACTGAGGTCAGACGTTTCTTGTAGTTGGCCACCAAGTTTACACACATTTCAGGAGGGATTTTGTCCCATTTCTCTCCAAATCTTTAAGGTTTCGAGGCTCATGTTTGGTTACGCGAACCTTCAGCTCCCTCAGCATATTTCCTATGAAATTAAGGTCTGGAGACTGGCTATGGCACTCCTGGACCTTTTAATGTGCTTCTTCTTGAGCCACACCTTTATTGCCTTGGATGTGTGTTTTGGGTCATTGTCATGGTGGAACTCTGATCCGTGACCCATTTTCAGTGCCCTGGCTGAGGGAAGGTGGTTCTCGCCCAAGATTTGAAGGTACATGGCCCCGTCTGTCGTCTCATTGATGTGGTGAAGTTGTCCTGTCTCCTTAGCAAAAAAAACACCCCAAAGCATAATGTTCCCACTTCCATGTTTGACAGTGGAGACTGTGTTCTTGGGGTCATAGGCAGTGTTCCTTCTCCTCCTCCTCCTCCAAACACAGCGAGTTGAGTTGATGCCAAAGAGCTCGATTTTGATCTCATCTGACTACAACACTTTCACCCAGTTCTCCTTTGAATCATTTATATGTTCGTTAGCAAACTTCAGGCGGGCCTGTACATGTGCTTTCTTGAGCAGGGGGACCTTGCAGTTGCTGCAGGATTTTAGTCCTTCATGGCATAGTATGTTACCAATTGTTTTCTTGGTGACTATGGTCCCAGATGCCTTGAGATCATTGACAAGATTCTCCCGTGTAGTTCTGGGCTGATTCTTCACCATTCTCATGATCATTGAAACTCCATGTGGTGAGATCTTACATGGAGCCCCAGACCGAGGGAGATACAGTCATTTTGTGTTTCTTCCATTTACAAATAATCACACCAACTGTTGTCACCCTCTCTCCAAACTGCTTGGCGATGTTCTTGTAGCCCATTCCAGCCTTGTGTAAGTCTACAATCTTGTCCCTGACATCCTCGGACCGCTCTTTTTTGTTGGCCATGGTGGAGAGTTTGGAATCTTATTAAATAGTTGCTTCTGTGGACAGGTGTCTTTTATACAAGTAACAAGCTGAGATTAGGAGTACTCCCTTTTAAGAGAGTGCTCCTAATCTCAGCTCGTTGCCTGTATAGAAGACACCTGGGATCCAGAAATCTTGCTGATTGATAGGGGATCAAACACTTATTTCACTCATTTAAAATGCAAATCAATTTAGAACTTTTTTGTAATGCGTTCTTCTGGATATTTTTGTTGTCGCTCTGTCTCTCACTGTTAAATTAAACCTACCATTAAAATTATAGACTGATCATTTTTTTGCCAGTGGGCAAACGTACAAAATCAGCAGGGGATCAAATACTTTTTTCCCTCACTGTAATTAGTACAACTTACACATAAACATCTTTTAAAAGTTTAGTAAGTCTAAACTGTGCAAGTTTAAAGTTGTATAATGGGGGGGGGAATAATACCCAAGTAATTTTTGGTAATTATCCCCATTATACACTATTGGTATTTGTTTTTAGCCTTACTAACCATGTAACATATTTTTTACTTTTGTGATTTGCTGGAAACTTGGAAAAAAAACTTGAACTATTATTGGTTTGACGTCCTAGTCCAAGTTTTGATTGGTGCATTATAATATAAATAAAAAGCATCTGTATTGAATGAAAATTCTAGAATGAAGTCCAACTTCCACTTTGGGTGAGGGTTGACCTTGTAGCCCAGGTACCAAGGGCTATTCACCACCATTATGCAGAGATTTAGTAACCCGGTAAGTAATTCAGGCCTCTGGCATTTAACCAAGATGCAGATTTTCAAGCTGGTCAGATAATCCAGCTGTTGATTGGTAGATCATTCTCACGTTTACAACGCATGTGTAACCAATCTGTTCACTGAATATGTGACCTGAACATTCAAATCATGTGCACTGTGATGTCATCGACTATATTTAAACCTGACTGTGTATGCCCCACATATGGAGACATTTTCAGAAGGATGGGTAAATACTACACTAATCGGCCATTCTATCCCATATGTGTATTATATGTTCCATCCAGGTGCTATTTTTGTCTGCTCAAATATTCCACTTGGTCTCGACCTTTACCTCTCACCTGATTCTTAATGGTGTATAATAAAGACTCTATACGTAATCATTTACACCAGATTAAAAAGCTTTTGGCGCATGTGCTCATAATTTACACATCCAATATATCTTTCCATTACTCATAAATTGTCTTCTCCATCTATACACATCTGGTGCATATTAAAAACCTTAGATCCACACTTGTGATGTAAGACCTTGTGATTTTAATGTATAAGCTCTGGGACTTTACTCAGGCATCGAACTGTCAGACCGCTTTCAAAGACGTGAATTATTCCGCAACGTTCACAAATCATCCGCTGAAGCTATGTTTCCCTTTCAGATAATGAAGTTGGATATAGAAAGTGTTGCCGGCCAGAGGGCCTTTCTTTTCCTGTGGTGTGGCTCTGGAGAAGGTCTGGATTTCGGTAGAATGGTAAGCATTAGCGAGCTAATCCCCGATATATAGATGCAGCTGGAGGCTGTTTCCTGTGAACACTTGTCAAATAACGTCTGTTATGAGGTTTCTGGATGTGGATGGGTGAAGTCATATGATGGAGGAGGCATGCCATTCACATTAGTAGAGTATGAGGAGTGGAATGTAATGTAGAGGCGGAGTGACCAGCAGGTGTTTTATAATGCACCATGTCTGCCACTGCTCCATCATTTTCTGGTTGGAAGTGAACTTTCATTATTTAAAGGGTAACTCCACTTTCGTGTGAAAAAAATTATAAAATAAATAAAAAATAATATACATTTATGACACAAGTCGTATTGTAATTGGATGTTATTAAAAATTACCACTGCTTTTCAATCTGCAGCTCTGTAATTTTCTTTAAATGCAATATGGCTACCCCAGAAATGTAATTTCCTGCTTGTGTGATTGGCTCACTGATTTTCCCAGAAGTCTGCACTAAAATAGAAATCGGATTTGAGCATCCCCTGCAACAAAAATGTCATTTTTGGCATGATACTCTCAAAAGGAAAAAGAAGAAAGTGTACCCGGTATAAATTTTATTTTTGGTTGAAAGAAAAAAAATAAACTCACTGCTCCGATCGGAGCCGCTGTACTAATGATGCAACGTTGGTACAACGATCTCCCCTGCTGAGCTGTTGGGTTCTGACGGGGGGGCGGCCCATCCGAAAGAAGCTGGCCGGACTGGTTGCCATACACATGGGCCAAATGTCCCCCTGACATTCAGCCCATGTGTTCTAGGCTTAAGGGGATGCAGTCCCTGCCACTTTCCTTATTAGAGCCCTGCAGTTGCAGCAGCTGATTGATAATTATAAAACCACTCCCATACATATTTACTCTGTACATGGACACAAACCGCTATTCCTTCAGAATAATATAAGATGGGAATCTGCAACCGAGTTTGTTAAAAACCTTGCAATGTACATTGATCACCCAGAGGGGGATGTGTTTTTTGTTTTTTGTTTTTTTTTTCCTCAACAAAAGTGGAGTTATACTTTAACTTTGTATGAAGTGTACACCAATTCAGCCTATTTAGCTACTTTCAGGCCAATTCTGTCCTAAATGTAAAAACCATGGTCGACCAATATGGGTTTTTCTCTGGCCGATGCCGATATTTAGAAATCACGGCGGCCGATAGCCGATATATCAAAATAAAGAAAATCTTGTGAGCCACAATGATCCTGTGCCAAACATGTGCTAATCTCCAGCTGCAAGCATAGATCACGTTTCATATACCGTGCAAGTTATAATAATGAAAAATATGCGCTGTGCTAGAATGAACCCAGTACTTCTATGTACTAAAGTGAAAATTAATTGAGAATATTCACAACTTATAAAGACGATAGATATGATCCTATAAGTCTAATGTGTAAAAGTGCAATGTGCATATAAATAAATAAATAATGATAATAGTAAATATAAAAAAAGTAAATATAAAAAACATCAATAATCCATATTGCAAACGGTGAAGTGCATAAACAAATGCAAAAGGTGCTTAGTGCTCCGTAATAGACATCACAGATGCCATAATACTTGATCACAAAGTGATAAGTGAAACAGTCTCACATAACAATATTAAATCTGTGCATAAAAATAGTGTCCATATATGGTGTCATCCGTTATGCTCATACATCCTAGGTGCTGCAAACCATGCTCCGGTGCACTCCAGTGGCCCCATTAGGCTAATATGCTCACCTCAGAGCGTGTGTCCCAGCTGCTACCCTGAGTCAAATCACGCTGTGGAGCCACACCCGGGCTCAATGCTGATACCAGACGTAACTCTCCAGCTTGATTCAATGTAGCACCATGTATAAATAAGAGAAAAGACTATATGGTGTAATATTGTTGGGTAATTTATTAATAAAACACTTCCCACAAAGGGGTACTCGCATAGTCCTGGTGTGTAAGTACACCACTCTGTAAACAGCCTCACAAAGTAATAAGCCAAAATCGCTGGACGTATGGTGTGGTATGCTTCTCCTGTGTGGATACTGTGCTGCTCTCTCCGTCCTGGCCCCTCCCCTACGCGTGTTCGACACAGGGATCATGTGTCTTCATCAGGGGGATATATGATGCCGATTTTTTTTTTTTTTTTTTGGGGGGGGGGGGGGGAGGCGGGCGGCGATTCCCCCCCCCCCCCCCCTTTCATCTCATAAAATCTAACAGACCCCTTTCACACTGGGGCGTTTTTCAAGCACTTTTGGGCTAAAAATAGCGCCTGTAAAGTGCCTGCAAAACGGCTCCCCTACAGTCTGTGTGAGAGCCCGAGTGCTTTCACACTGAGGCGATGCGCTGGCAGGGTGTTAAAAAAAAAAAAAAGTCCTGCAAGCAGCATCTTTGGAGTGGTGTATACCGCTCCTCCACCACTCCTGCCCATTGCAATGAATTTGCACCGCTGCCGAAGCGCCTGCAGAGCGATTCGGCAGCGGTGCTTCACAGGCACATTTACCCCTTAAATCAAATCCACCCTGCTGCTTTGTGTTTGCCGTCTGTTTTTTAACAACTGTTTCCAGTTAGTTGCACTAAAGCTGGCCATATAGGGTTCAGATCTACAGAGAATCAGTTAATCGATAGGCTGAATGTACCAAGGTGATCGATCAACTTGGATACAACCAGACTGCCGGACTCTCTTGTGATTATCTCTAGCGGCTGCTATAACTAGTGATTTAATCACGGTCTTCTCCTGATGGGGACAGCTGCCCCCACCGGGAAAAGACAATTGCCGATTCCCCTGTTAGCACTGTCTGTGTTGATGGAGGAATCATGCAACTTTCTTTCCTGCAACCAAATTCGCACTGTGTATGAACAACAATTGAAATTGTGGCACAAACAAATGCTAATGCACCATCTACATGAGTAAGCCTCTTCACAAGCGGCTCTTCTGGTGGACGGCTTCCATCTAGTGTGGCATGGCTGCAGATAAGCTTTTTGATTTGATATTTCTTTGCGTTTGCATTTGACTTTTTAAGCGTAATAAACCCATTGGTGCTGCACTTAGCTGGCGCCCCCTTGTGTTCCTATTGTAGCTCCTTGGATGGCCTGCCTTAGTTATTATGGATTTTGGCTATTGTAATGGGCTTAAAACTTAATTGCATCTTTAAAGTATTGTCTTTGTTTATTCAGTTTGAGAAAATTTGTGAGATTGCTAGTGATATCTGTTTGTTAAATTTGATTAATGTTCTCGTTTGTTATTTTCAGTGTTTTCGCAAGTGGGGATTCAGACGGTCTGAAGACATTTGTTGGATAAAGACCAATAAAGATAATCCAGGCAAAACCAAAACCCTGGATCCCAAGGCAATCTTCCAGAGGACAAAGGTATAATGTTGCCATTTGTCACTAGAATTCAGAGTAAAAAGTAAAACTCCAGCTACATTGTCCTAGGCAGAGTCTTAAAGTATTCCTAACGTAACTTCCAATTGTTTCTATAGGAACATTGCCTTATGGGCATTAAAGGAACAGTTCACCGCAGCACAGATGGAGATTTCATCCATGCCAATGTTGACATTGACCTTATCATCACAGAGGAGCCTGAAATAGGAAACATTGAAAGGCCTGTAGAGATATTTCACATTATTGAACATTTCTGCCTAGGAAGAAGGCGACTCCACCTCTTTGGACGAGACAGCAACATAAGGCCTGGTAAGACTTCAGGAGATAATCCGTGCAAACACAACATTTTTAATTCACTCCTAGATGTATTCTTGACCTTTAGCTAGTTCAAACATGGATGGAAAAATTAGCTCTCTGTAATTGATTGACCAATGAGTGTGTGTACCTTGAAAAGGGAAGACAAATGAGAAAAACTAAATCCTAAAGTACAGTGGATAAGTTAATCTACAAATAAAACATTGGGGTTTTCTATGCAAAATTCTTTGCTGGCATTTACATGTTTTCCTTTGTTGCCAGGCTTAAAGTGATTGTTTGCCCAAACAAGGAACATTATTTGTATTTGCATATTCTTGAAAAACCGTAAAAACGCTTCCAAACAAGTTCTTATTCACCTCTGCAGCTGTAGGCATTGTGAAGAAATTCATCGTCGTAGCTGACACATTGTTGAAAAGTGAACTGTAAATTATACATTTTATTTGTATTTTTTCTTAAATAACAAACATGTTCTACTTACCTGCTCTGTGCAATAGCAATGCACAGAGTGTCCCAGATTCTCCTCTTCTGGGGTCCCCACTGGCACTCTTGGCTCCTCCTCTTTGTGCCAACATAGGAAGCCACTTTCTATTGTGGCATACCTGCAGGCTCAATTCCATGCCGCACTGCCTGCGTCCATCGACACACAGTGCAGCTAAGTCTTGCTCCCTCATCACAGAATTTGACTGACAGCAATGGGAGATCCTGCTACAGATGGGTACATCGCTGGATCGAGTGAGGGGCAATATTGATATCTAAATATTTTTTACCTTAACCACTTCCCGTCCGCGGCATGTTTATAAACATCCTCGGACGGGACGGGTGATCTCTCGGTCATCGTTGCAGCGATGTTTGAGATGACATTTAATAGCCCCAGCGATTCCCTACAAAGTATTAAAGTAATCCTAGTGGTCAACAAGCCACTGGATTGCTTTTACAGGGGGCGGAAGGAGGTCCCACCCCTCCTCCCGCCACTGCCTTTTACCGGGTTCTCCCGTGCGATCAGCGAGCCCAGTAAGGATGCGACCAGCGGCATCCGGCTCTGGGCACACAGTGAAAGGACCCCAGATCTCTCTATAAAGAGGACCTGTCACAGCCCATGATATTACAAGGGATGTTGTTCATCCCTTGTAATAGCAATCAAGTTGAAAAAAAAATGTAAATAAAAAAATTAATACAAAAAAAGACATTGCACATGTAAACTGTGCTGTACTGAAAAATAAAGAAAATGTGAGTTTCTGGCTGCTATGCTAATCCAATGGCTTCAGTGGAACTTCTTGAGGCTAAACCTGGAATACATAATATTGCAGATTTAGAAGTGACTTAACTGAGAAGTACTGATGTTAGAGGCAGCCAGGGGATTAATATAGATCCGCAATGGCAGACCCTGTATTTTTTTTTTTTTTTTTTTTTTTTCTAAAAGGTATTTTAATGTAAGTATATTAAACATATGTATATCTTTTAAACACAGATGACAACTTATAGCTTTACTAAATGGTATACATTTCTTCTAGTTCTGTAGGACAAGTCGTTCAGTCTGCACACTGTTCTTATTTTAGGTAGCCCTAAGCTCACCACACATTACTATCTGACTACAATCTCATTGAGATCATCCAATATATATGTAGTTCAAGGGGCTGTCTGATTGGATATGGAGTGATTGAATAGTTTTGGAAGCTCCTCATATTTTATAGTAATAGTAAATCTAAAGTTGAACGCACAGAGATTGTATGGTTAGAGTGGAATGTATATAGTAAGCCTTTGTGATCCCCACGGTAAATAATGGTCATTGCTGCCTTTATAAGGATATATGGGATCTCAGGGTGTGCACAAGAAGTGACTAACATTGGTACAAGGTGGTGATGTTCTGTGGTTGTGTTGATGTCATTTCCTTTGTTTGGTATACCTCTGAATACAACATAGAGAGTATGGGAGATGCTAAGTCCTAGCTATAAGTTTAGACTGCCTAGAATCACTATTTTACTGATATGGCAAAGTACTAATGCGCTACCAACAGTGTATCAATACAATAGTGCATACATATAAAGTGCTAAATTAAAAAAGCAGCTAAACTTCTATAGTGTAACCAACACCTCTAAAAATGTATATCGTGTAGTGAAGTAGCGCTAATATAGCATGTCAACAAAAAAAAAAAAAAACAAGGAATTTCTCAGGTGCTCATGGCAAATATAAACTCATATAAAAGTGTTCAAAAGCCCTAAAAAGTGCATCCCATAAAATATATCTGAGCAATAATGTGATGAAATCCAGTAAAGTGCATCCCATAAAATATATCTGAGCAATAATGCGATGAAATCCAGTAAAGTGTATCACATAACACTAAACTAAAAGTAAATGAAAAAAAAGTAATTTTACTGATACCATTTTATTTTTTTTTCTGTTTTCAGGCTGGCTTACAGTGGGACCTACTCTTACCAACAGCAACTTCAATCCTGAGACTTATGCCTCCAATTTCACTACCCCTAATTCAACACTCACGGGTTGCACAGAAGAGATAGAGAGGCTTCGCCCCAAAACACCCCCGCTTAAATCGGACCGCGGCTTTGGCTCATCCAACTTTGGTAATTCTAGAGGTGGTAATCGAGGTGGACCCTCTGCGGGAAGAGGAGAAAGAGGTAGAGAAAGAAACAGAGGAAGTTTCCGTGGTGACAGAGGAGGTTTCAGAGGACGCGGAGGACCACATAGAGGGGGATTCGCCCCACGCTGATTTCAAAAATAAGCATTTACCTTTTTTATTTTCTCTTCCTTTTTTTTAATGTGGTCACAAGAATTGTCCTTTAAAAAATGTAATGTAACTTTTGAAAATAGATTGATAAAATGTAAATCTGGAGGCTTCTTAATAATAAATTTTTTTTTTTTTAACAAAATCTATAATTCTGTAGCTTTTGCGCGATTTAGAAAACCAAAAAACAGATCACTTCAGAAGTCTTTAAAGTTATGTAAAGGTATTCATGTTACAGTATGATTGTACGATCTCTTTTAGTATTGAATGACCGAAGATGTGGTGTGAGGACGTACTGAACTATTCATTCAATTTTTATCCAGCCTTGAGGCTTGGTTGACATATATTCAGACCGCATCCGATTTGTATAACATGAACCAGACTGGCTTTCAGTGGAGCCAGTTCACATATATGCGGGCCAGATCCGGTGCAAATTCAAAAATGGTCCTGTGTATTTTTCAGGCCTGTTCAGGTGCGATTTCTGTGTCAAATTCGCACCTGAACTGCTGATTGGAAACCGCACCGGATTCTGTACCGAAATCGGACCCGCATATATGTGAACCCAGCCTTAGACTACATGGTTGCCAAATCTAAATGACTGTATAACCAGGTTATGTGTGTGTCCACCTTTGGAGAATGGGTGCAAAGGTATATTTCAAGTGAACGTCTGTTCTTTCTTTCGATACTAATGGGATATTTAACTACTTGTTGACAAGCATCTTGTTAGCAATTGATTTCAGTGTGTTTCAAGTGTCATGTCTGCAAATAAGTGGCTAAAGCTGTGGCTATACCGGTATCGAAATTTTAATCCCATGTGTACACCTGTCTGTTCAACAGAAGCTGATTGGTAGACAAGTATCTGTCAAACAGTCTCACTGGAAAACCAGCATTCGATCATCCACAGCAGCACCGATCAGTGTATTCTGACGGGTGAGAATCCCAGCTGCCGGAATACAATAGAGCAGTTAGGAAGATCCCCCTCATCCACATCGCTTGTGTGGATTTAGGGATCTGAGTTTTTCATTTAACCAGCTGGTTGAATGAAAAAAAAATTCAGCGTGTATACCCAACTTAAAGTGTCATTAAACCCACATAATAAAATATCAATAAATGCTCTATTACATGCTGTTCATACTCAGTCACTCTAAGATTCATTTTCTGTATTCAGCAAAAAACCTGGTTGATCCTGCAGCGCTCTCCACCTTCTGTTCATGTCCCCAATTCAGTTAGGGATTTTGCAGATGTGGTAGCACCTCTGCACATGCTCAGTTCTCAGTTGGTTTCTATGCTGAGCATTTCCTCCCTATCACATCTGAGCATCCCATGTCACTATAGAGTCACACATGTGGGTATATATACAGTGGTAAATGACAGCCCTCTTCCTCCATACCCATTAACCAGCTAAACAAAATGGTGGTGGGGGGGGGGGGAAATTACATGTAGATTTAATGGAGGCCATGTAATTTCCACAAAATAATAAAGATTTAATTTCAAATATATATCTGTATGCCAATTTTAAACAGTTTATTGATATTATAAACTCTGCATTCCAAAGGCTGTTTTTTTTTTTTTTTAACTTGTGGCCAGCAACATAGGACTAGAAGCTCCTCCTGCTAATGTTTCCCTGCAGACAGGCTGGATCATGTGACTGCAAATCTATCTATTTTAAGTGACGTGTACATTATTTAGGTTTTTCTTAAGCCCTGAAAATTTTTAGTGATCAGTAAGTTGTAGACATTTGGTGTTTAAACACCAACACAAAGTGTTGTACAGAGTATGTACATGTTGTTAAGATTCCTCATAGTAATTCAATACATACAGTATCTCTCAAAATTGAGTACACCTCTCACATTTTTGTAAATATTTTATTATATCTTTTCATGTGACAACACTGAAGAAATGACACTTTGCTACAATGTAAAGTAGTGAGTGTACAGCTTGTATAACAGTGTAAAATTTCTGTCCCCTCAAAATAACTCAACACACAGCCATTAATGTCTAAATCGCTGGCAATAAACGGGAGTACACCTCTAAGTGAAAATGTCCAAATTGGGATCAAAGTGTCAATATTTTGTGTGGCCACCATTATTTTCCAGCACTGCCTTAACCCTCTTGGGCATGGAGTTCACCAGAGCTTCACAGGTTACCACAGGAGTCCTCTTCCACTCCTCCATGAAGACATGACGGAGCTGGTGGATGTCAGAGACCTTGCGCTCCTCCAACTTCCATTTGAGGATGGCACACAGATGCTTATTAGGGTTTAGGTCTGGAGACATGCTTGGCCAGTCCATTACCTTTACCCTCAGCTTCTTTAGCAAGACAGTGGTCTTGGAGGTATATTTGAGGACGTTATGTTGGAATACTGCCCTGCAGCCAGTCTCTGAAGAGAGGGGATCATGCTCTGCTTCAGTATGTCACAGTACATATTGGCATTCATGGATCCCTCAATGAACTGTAGCTCTTCAGTGGCGGAAGCACTCGTGCAGCCCCAGACCATGACACTCCGACCACCATGCTCGACTGTAGGCAAGACACACTTGTCTTTCTATGCCACCTGGTTGACGCCACACACGCTTGACACCATCTGAATAAAAAAGTTTATCTTGGTCTCATCAGACCACAGGACATGGTTCCAGTAATCCATGTCCTTAGTCTGCTTGTCTTCAGCAAACTGTTTGCGGGCTTTCTTGTGCAAAATCTTTAGAGGAAGCTTCATTTTGGAACGACAGCCATGCAGACCAATTTGATGCAGTGTGCAGCGTATGGTCTGAGCACTGACAGGCTGACCCCCCACCCCTTCAACCTCTGCAGCAATGCTGGCAGCACTCATATGTCTATTTCTCAAAGACAACCTCTGGATATGATGCTGAGCACGTGCGCTCAACTTCTTTGGTCGAACATGGAAAAGCCTGTTCTGAGTAGAACCTGTCCTGTTAAACCACTAGATGGTCTTGGCCACAGTGCTGCAGCTCAGTTTCAGGGTCTTGACAATCTTCTTATAGCCTAGGCCATCTTTATGTAGACAATTCTTTTTTCAGATCCTCAGAGAGTTCTTTGCCATGAGGTGCCATGTTGAACTTCCAGTGATCAGTATGAGAGAGTGAGAGCGATAACACCAAATTTAACACACCTGCTCCCCATTCACACCCGAGACCTTGTAACACTAAAGAGTCATATGACACCTGTAGGGAAAATGGCTTATTGTGTTCCAATTTGGACATTTTCACTGAGGGGTGTACTCACTTTTGTTGCCAGCAGTTTAGACATTAATGGCTGTGTGTTGAGTTATTTTGAGAGGACAGCAAATTTACACTGTTATACAAGCTGTACACTCACTATTTACATTGTAGCAAAGTGTCATTTCTTCAGTGTTGTCACATGAAATGTTATAAAAAAAATAATTACAAAAATGTGAGGGGTGTACTCAGGTTTGTGAGATACTGTATATGCCCTATTGTCCTAGTGCCACCTAGACAGAATTGGTCTCCTTTAATTACTGGACACTCACCCCACATAGTCCTTTCATCCCATGCCACTGGCTCTGTGAAGATCGCTCCTCTCATCCTGCACCACTCTTTTTAATGACCTCCATAACCAGAGCTCTAAGAATACCATTGGGTTGATTTCCATCTCGTCAATGGTACAAAGCAAGCGCATTAAAGCCACTGTCGAGAGGATGTCAATTCACTGCAGTGGTCGGATAGGGGTGTAACCATGGTTGGTAGTTGCCTATTGAATGTAAAGCCATTGCATCAACCCCCATACATAAATGAGACCAGAACAGGTATAGAGGTAAAGAATTTGATTCTTCCCTACATTTCATTTGCCACATGCTTCTTCTGGGTTGTTGACACAGAATGGAAGGCTTCCACCACCAAGCAGCTACTATTTTCAGAAGGATGTCAGAAATTACAGCCTTCCTAAAGCTCTCCTGACCAGGCCATTTTTTGCGATACGGCACTGCGTTACTTTAACTGACAATTGCGCGGTCGTGTGAAACTGTACACTGTTTTTTTGTTTATAGTGCAAAAATAAAAAAACAAAGACCAACAATTTTGAAAAAAAAAAAAAAAAATTTTTTTCTTTTGGCTTTAAAACATAAATAAAATGTAAAAAATCAAATTTGTAGCAAGAGAGGTAACAATAAGCCGCTCTTGGTTCTCTCTTACTCCACTGCGCCAAAGACCAGTGACAAAACTAAATGATTGTTGTGTAAATGAATACAAGATGTGTACATACAGTGAAAACCGGTATCATGCTGTTTTGACTCATATCTTTATAAATATATATTAGCGCCACTATCTCTATCTGTATACATGTGAGCGGTATAGTTTTGGGATTCAGAACAAAATATAAATATTCTTTATCATTTTAGGCCAATATGCGTTCTGCTGCACAACTTTTGTGCAAACATATACCGTCTACAAACTATGGGCTATACGCTATATTACCAAAAGTATTGGGACACCTGCCTCACAAATGCGCTTCTGTAGGAATGGTCACACATTCTCATAGACACACTCCTAAACCTTGTGGACAGCCTTCCCAGAAGAATTATAGCTGCAAAGGGTGGGCTAACTCAATATGGAACCCTACGGACTAAGACTGGGATGCCATTAAAGTTCATGTGCGTTTAAATGCAGGTGACCCAATACTTTTGACAAAATAGTGTATTTATGAAATTTTTAGTTATTTTACTAGTAATGGTGGCGATCGGCGACTTATAGCGGGACTGCGATATTGCGGCAGACAAATCGGACACTGACACGCGGGGACATTAAACAAGTACCTCGGGACTATAAACAGGGCAGTAGCCAATAGCGTTTGTCTCTTAATTTATTCTGAGCATGCGTGGCACTTTGTGCGTCGGATTTGTGTACACACGATCGGAATTTAAACGATAGGATTTTGTTGTCGGAAAATTTTATATCCTGCTCTCAAACTTTGTGTGTTGGAAATTCCGACGGAAAAAGTCTGATGGAGCCCACACACCATCGGAATTTCCGACAACACAATCCAATCGCACTTTTTCTGTTGGAAAATCCGACCGTGTGTACAGGGCATTAGAATTAAGGCCAAAAAGTTCTATCTTGGTCTGATCAGACCAGAGAATCTTATTTCTCACCATCTTGGTGTCCTTCAGGTGTTTTTTTTTTTTTTTTTTTTAGCAAACTCCATGTGGGCTTTCATGTGTCTTGCACTGAGGAGAGGCTTCTGTTGGGCCACTCTGCAATAAAGCCCCGACTGGTGGAGGGCTGCAGTGACTTTCTACAACTTTCTCCCATCTCCCGACTGCATCTCTGAAGCTCAGCCACAGTGATCTTTGGGTTCTTCTTTACCTCTCTCACCAAGGCTCTTCTCCCCCGATAGCTCAGTTTGGCCAGACGGCCAGCTCTAGGAAGGGTTCTGGTCGTCCCAAACGTCTTCCATTTAAGGATTATGGAGGCCACTGTGCTCTTAGGAACCTTAACTGCAGCAGAAATTTTTTTGTAACCTTGGCCAGATCTGTGCCTTGCCACAATTCTGTCTCTGAGCTCTTCAGGCAGTTCCTTTGACCTCATGATTCTCATTTACTCTGACATGCACTGTGAGCTGTAAGGTCTTATATAGACAGGTGTGTGGCTTTCCTAATCAAGTCCAATCAGTATAATCAAACACGGCTGGACTCAAATGAAGGTGTAGAACCATCTCAAGGATGTTCAGAAGAAATGGACAGCACCTGAGTTAAATATATGAGTGTCACAGCAAAGGGTCTGAATACTTAGGACCATGTGATATTTCAGTTTTTCTTTTTTAATAAATCTGAAAAACGTCAACAATTCTTTGTTTTTCTGTCAATATGGGGTGCTGTGTGTACATTAATGAGGAAAAAAATGATTTTAGCAAATGGCTGCAATACAACAAAGAGTGAAAAATGTAAGGGGGTCTGAATACTTTCCGTCCCCACTGTATATATGATCTGGTGCACAGCCTCCATTCTGTAGCAGTAAAACTGCTATAGGGTGGTCAGCAAGTGGTTAAAGTGTTACTAAACCCACAGCAGTAAAATCAGTCTGTATATGCAGCATAGCATGCTTATTATACTCACTGTGGAACTTAAGGGGTTAATCATCTGCATTGTGTAAAAAGGCTGTTTTATCCTGAATGCATAGATCCTTCCCTCCTGCACTGTCTATCTGAGGAAAACCAGCTAACACATGCAGGGTAGCCAACCTGCACATGCTCAGTTGTGTCTTTTATGCTGGAGAGAACATTTACTTGTTCTCAGAGATAGCCAGATCACATGATATTGAAATCACACTTATGTGTGTATATACAGGCTGTAGTGGAACTATCCTCCTACCTGAACTCTCAGCACTGGAGAAACTGTGCAGTTTATCAAGTAACCGTGGTATACAGATCATCCAAAATGGTATATAGTGGCAGTATTTTAATGTAAAAAGAAAGTTTATAAGCTTTGGGCACTGGGGGGGGGGGGGGGGGGGGGCAGATTAACTATTTTCATATTACTGGGTTTAGTACCACTTTACGGAACATTAAAATGCAGCTATTCCTCTATCTTGTAGAGCAAAAAATACTGCCACGCTGCTGAGGGCCCATGAGGAATTGAGTTGAACTTCACTAAAATAAACACAGAATAATGGGTCTATAAAATACGTCCACGCAAGATGTGCAGGTGCACCTGTGAGCACGACACTTGAGGTCGTAACAAAAGCATATTCAGGTATCTGAAGCAACAATTTTACCTTTGCCTATTTTTCTTTTTCCTAATATAAATAACACCTGGGCAAAGATAGGAGCAATACCACCTTTGTGCAAATACTAGCTTTGACTTAATCCTTAACTGCCATGTGTTATTGCATTATTAAAATACTGGCTGCTACTCATGACAGAAGGTGGTCAATCTAACATATATTCTTCCTCTGTATAGAGAAAGGGGCTAGATTTAATCCATTCCTTTTATACAAAACACATTCATGGGACACTATTGTATAAAATGGCTAAACATTAAATGTACTTACACTCCATTACAAGGGGGTCTTACAGTATGTATTAAAGTGTCTGAGGGACGATTCCTCTCACACAGCCATGTTGCCCAACAACAGTTTGAGAGCACGGAAGGAAGGCTCTAACTGCAAAGTGTGGAGTATTACTGGCTATGTGACAAAATGCTTGTTTGACACTAATAAATGAGACGCAGTGTCACCTGTCAGCCTGCAAGACCTAAACAATAAGCATGTACGACTCCAAGCAATTCTGTACAGCACCAACAGTATTGGCTTGTTAATATCTTGACGTACTTTGTTGCTAGTTCATTGATCAAGGACAATTCTGTTAGAAACTAGTTGTTCAGTTAACAGATATTTTTCAAAAGATAAGAGCTTTGTTTTTCTTCGAACAAATTTTCCTCTAAATAACCCAGTGACGTTGGCAAGGCACTTATCCCACTGTAGTAATATTTGTGGACTCCATAGTGCCGGTGATTATATCGATCTCTGATGAGATCCA
Organism: Aquarana catesbeiana; assembly: GCF_042186555.1. Taxonomy (NCBI): domain Eukaryota; kingdom Metazoa; phylum Chordata; class Amphibia; order Anura; family Ranidae; genus Aquarana; species Aquarana catesbeiana. The sequence goes on from NC_133324.1 coordinate 682,624,527, forward strand.
AGGTCAGCACAACTCTCGCTCAATACCATAGTTTGAATGACAAAGATGATTGCACTGAAAAACAATTGTTAATAAGATCGTTTTGATTCCGTTGAAGCCTGTTTAGTCTATTGAAAACAACATATAAGACGCACCTCAAAACATGACGTGGAAAATATCAACTCTGAAAAACAGAAGCATGTGGTTTTCTAAGTAGAAACTCTGATAACAACATACAAATCAAACGAACCACACAGTGCATTCTATTTCACACCTTCAATTACAAAGCTAAACACATTTTATCTTTTCGGTCAATAGCTTGGCTGTGTGCCATACAATAAGCTATTGTATTTACTCATGTTTCCACTGGACCTAAAGAAGCATAGACAGAAACTGTGTTCCAGCAACAGCTAGATCACAGTGCCTACACATAAGCCATATTGTGATCACCTCTATTGATCTCTCTCTCTCTCCCTGGACAATACATCATTCTCATGCGCACAGTGCTCAATCAAGGTTATATCTCAATTAGGAACATCAAAAACATTGCAGCTGCTGCTGAAATATATGTTTCATCCAGCCCTTCTGTTGGAGGCTTTTTGCTAGTTGAAATCCATTACTTGAAATGATTATTGCATTGAAGTCAATTGGACTAACGCAGATTAGAAAAATTAGATTTATTAGTGCTTATGATTGAATTTTCCCATGCACATGGAAAACTCAATGCCTGTGGCAGATCCTACATCTAATGTGTACGTTTTCTATTTTGTGCACTTTGGACAATACATCATTACGGTTTGTGAGGTGGTACAGTGCAGATCTTTATTCAGTTTAGCAGTCAATCGGTGTAAACTTTTCTGCTCCACTGCATGCCTGAATCTATACTACATGTCCACCACTGCTTCAGTTTTTGCAACACTGCTGTATGACTATGTTAAAATCTTCTGTATTATAACACGGTTTTTGTACTTCCCATAAAATCTTTTTTCTTGGAGCCCACACCAAGAAAAGATTGTATGGTAATCACAAAAATCTTTATATTTTTTATCGATTGAGGCACACAGGGATTTAGAGAGTCAGGATGTTCAAAAATCAGTCCAACTGAGGGGTGGGCAACAGTCGATGACAGGCCCACAAGAAGGGACTAGTAACTGTTTGCAACTCAGAACTACCTGAAAAACCATCCCCTGAATTTGAACCAGATGAGGTGAAGCCCTCTGTAAGCAGGGTAACTGTCATCAACCAAGGAGGGGCAACCTGATGACTCCCCTTGAACTTACACTGAGCCTGAACTAGAGAGAGGCCGTGAAAAACAAAAAAGCACCAAAAGGTGGCCACAACAAAAATAAACCAACAACATGATATGGCCAGCAGAAAATAAATGTGGGACTTGTCCCTGGAGAACCAGTGCCCAGAGGGATTATTTGACAAAAAAAATAAATTTATAAGAGAAGACCATCCTGTTAACATATGAAGGCCCAAGTCTTAGACTCCAAACCTTTAGGATTCAAGTAAAGAAGGTTTGATAATAAGAATGAGGTTGCCTTGCGAGGCAATCAATCTGGCATATAAGATATCCAAACGTAAGAATCCTCAGAGTGTAGTATCTCAAAAGGATAGCTAAGGAACCCCTGAGAATGTTAGAGGACTTAACAGTACCAACCCTAAAATCAGCCTGCATAAAAAAGAGGGTAGGGAACATAAGAGCTACCCCTACAAGGTTGGCAGGGATACTGCAACACCAGACTGGTGCAAGGAAATCTCCTGACCTGAACCTTAGCTACAATGCTGTGTGCGAACAGTCACCTAATTAATGTCAGAACCAAAGAAGAGATAAGTAGGAACTTCCTCACAAGGCTGCAAAACAGCCACGGAAAGAGGACATATCTCCAGGTGATCAGGTACCACAAGGGCCTGTGGATGTACTGCATCCTCAATAGGCAGTATCTGCAGCGGAATACCAGAGTGTTCTGCCTACTGATTATCCAAGGGAGCACAAAGCCTTCCAGCCTTGATCTTTTCCTTTCATGCAGGAATTGAAGAGCACCCACATGTACAAACCTCTTTCTAAAGAGTGGAAACTACTAGTTGAGGAGAGCCAGATGTTAATGCATTGTCTCAAAAGAAGACAGTGTGGTTGAGAGTAGTACTGCATTTGCAAAATGCATTTTTGCAACGGCCGTTGCTTGTACTATATCTGATAGGATTGCCTGGCTGGTGGTGCGGTTGCTTTTATTTGCACTTATCCATAGTGCCCCAATGGTATATTTTGTATGCTTGGGTGGTGTCATACGTTCTGTCTTTTGTGTGTGTCTGTCTTTGTCCCCAGACAATGTTGTCTATATATGGTGTTAGGTGTAGGATTTTTGCCAATTTTTATGTCATTTGGTTACTTTCTCCTTTTTTTCAATAAATTAATTTGATTATGTGTATATTTTGTGGTTATTATTTCCCTGGGCTCTTTCTGTGCCCTCTCTCTGGTACAGTACACAATTTTTCAACATCTAGATTATATCCATTGGAGTGAAGAAGGAATAAGATTTACAGTGGGATCTAAACACCCAAATTTCAGGGAAGCAAACTGCTCATTGATCCACCTGGATGTACAAACCCCCCCCCCCCCCCCCCCACATACACACACACACACACACTTGAAGAAGTAGGGGCACACCATGAGGCTAAAAGATTTGCAGAGGGTATAACTGACTTCTTATTTTGTTTCTAACAACATTTGGGCTGAGTGGGAATCAACACATTCGGATACATTTGACAGATGAAAGTTACCACCAACATGAGATGGATGGTGGTACTAGTCAATGCAAACTGGGACCCTTAATTGACAGTGAAATCCCAAAAGGTGAGCACGCCCTCAACTAGTTAAAAGGTATTCCTGTTAAGCTTGGTTATTGGTGTATCTACAGTGGCACCAGACCACTGACAAATTCCCTTTCAAAGGGTGAAAGTTCTGTCACATTCTTAGGTGGGCCCAGGACCCTTCAGGGTGTTTCCAGTCCACAAAGAGGAATGGCTTAAACAGTGGGTGTAGTGGAAAGGTCTTTGCAGCCATAAATCTAAAAATCAGGCTGATTCTAATGATGTAGGGTAATGTATAGTTCATCAATAAGGTTTGAAACAACCTCCTTCAGCGATACATTATTGGGATTCTGAATCTAAATCAGAGATAGTAATAGTTTAATGTAAGGGCTCAGGAGGCTCAGATACAGAATCTGCAGGGGATGGCAATGGAGTGTGCTTAGAGCTTCTGACTGAAGAATGACCTAGGAGCTTAGTACAAGCAGTTAAGAAGTCCTGCGTGGACACAGGGTAGGCCTTTGTCTCATGCACTACAGCCGAGGAAGACTCTGAAGATGACCCACTCTATAACAATAGGAATCCCAGGTACTGTCTTAGAGGTCTGTTCCTTCTGGGGATACCGGTTAAATGCCCCCATAACCACTAGAAGAGAATGGACTGAGGTCATCCACTGCAGTGGGAGTGTCCTCCTTGTGTCTTAGCAAAGACATGTTGCATCCACTTAGTGGTAATGCACCTAGGCCTAATGTGAGGCAAGGCCTCAGATACTTACAAACCCAGGCAGATGGTGCTGATGAAGGCTTTATTGGAGGTGACCAGGCAGAGGGTTTTATCAGAGGCAGGCAGCGGAACCAGAGAGAGAACAGAGATCCACGTTGTGCTTCAGTAGCAAGAAAAGCAGTGCACCTAGTACTCCACCAAGCAATTAACGCCAGTGCTCGTTCTCCTAGTCTTAACCATCACCATGGTAAAGCCAATGGTGGCAGTAAACTTGAAAAGGGCAGTGCTTCAGCCTGACCAGCCTTACTCACTGTGTCTTCAGAGAAAGGGGCTGTGTCACGGCTCTGGACCTGGAAAGCGCTCCATGGCTAACACAGTACGCTAAGGTCTGGCAAGCACTGCAATGCAGAGCTCAGTACCCAACGGTCACATTCCATGCCTCACATGTCCAGTCCTGTGGAGATGAGATACAGCCTGCAAAGCCAGTGCTGAAAAAATGCCTATCTGTATAGCGGCTATCTAAAGATCAGCTCAAGTAGTGGTGTAGTGAGGACTCTTGACTGAAGTCACAGAGGAAATATTTTCATAAAGCAAGGAAGGCGAGCAAGAAAAATACTTTTTTACCTGAGCTTAAGAAAAGGCATCCAACCTTCTAGCAATAAAACTGAGGCATGCTGGGTACAGGAGGGGTTACGGCTTACAATTTTTCTGTTTGCCATTGTCACAATCTCCTGTAGGTGGCAGCTTAAAGTGGTTCTAAAGGCAGAAGATTTTTTTTACCTTAATTGCATTCTATGCAAAGCTTCAGTTCCAGTTCAAATTAGTCCAGTTAAAATAAAAAATCTAGGGGGGGGGGCAGGAGGCGGAGCCTAATGGAATAGACATGCATTGTTAGAGCTCCACACTGCTGAGGAGAGAAGAGAAGGACAAAGCGGAGCCTGCAGGCTCAAAAGGTATCCATTTGAACCTTTTTGCCCCAGGGAACAAACTGTGAAAGTTTGGGCAGGAAATATGGTACTGGGAGGAAACCGTGGCAGAAATAAAAATCACCTCACAAAGAGCTCACAGGCACTCACTGCAGCTGAAGCAGCTCCAGTCACCTCACAAGATACAGCATCAGGGCGCTCTCACAGACAGAAAATGTCACAGCAAGACTCTCCATTTGAGTCAGATACAGAACAAATCCTCTCACAAACTTCTCCACAAGCCTCCTCTGTATCCCCAGTAATATTATTACAATTTGAAAAGATGCTTCATAAGGCTTTAAAACAAACCTCAGACCAAATAACAAAAAGCCTAACCAAAGAAATAAGAGAGCTGGGAAACCGCACCGCAGCCTTAGAAATAAAAATGGATGAAATTGAAATTACAACCCAAGAAAATATAACAGAATTGGAACAATTAAAAAAAGAGAATTTAATACTTCAAACTAAGCTCGAAGATTACGAAAATAGAGCCAGACGTTCAAACTTGCGCATAAGGGGAATACCTGAAACTGTGACAGACCTGCAATCTACTATTACTGCTCTATTACAAGAACTAAAGCCAGATATCCCTATTGAACGTTTAGAACTGGACAGAGTACACAGAGCCCTCACAGCCAAAAAGAAAGATGGACCCCCACGTGATATAATCACAAAATTTCATTATTACAGAACGAAAGAACAAATACTAATTGCTGCAAGAGAAAAAAAGGAACTTAATTTTCAAGGACACAATTATCAAATTTTTGCTGACCTATCCCAACTTACTATTACTAAAAGACGATCCATGAAACCCCAACTAATGGAACTGCAACGCCACAACATTATGTATCAATGGGGTTTCCCCTTTTCAGTCAGATTTAACTACCAAGGTACAATTTACAGAAGCAGATCAGCAGATGAACTACAACAAACCCTTTTAAAATTAAATCTGACAGAACCCACAAGCAGCAACACTCCCACACGCAGAAGAATGGCATCATCTTCACCTTCAGGCAGCACCCAGAAATTTTCAGAACAAAATGGGAATCATCATTCTCACAAAAGAGGCCGTTATGCCACATCATCCATGGACCAAGAAGATTCAATGGACTGACATCCTAATTCCTAATATCTCTTCATTTATTATACTAAGAGATGGTTCTCTATAAAAAACCTATAATTATAACTGAATGTAACTGCATTCTGATAGTCACACACTGTGTGGGATCATGTTACATTCCAGTTATATTTCTTATTACTTCTGATTCATATAGCCTTAGAATATATAAGTGAAATAAGGAAATTCTTGTTCAGTTATATATTATCAGGTAATAACAATAGATTTATTACTTTTTAGGACAAATATGTTCAATAATCCAGAAGTAATGGAAGCTTTTTTTCTTTCTTTTCTTAAAACAAATATATTATTACCTAACTAGTTCCTAGAATTATGTTTTTGTTTATTCTAATCTGAAGCAATACAACCTCAATTTTATGAGTTAACATATCTAAACAGTTACATATGAATAAAATATGTAATTGTTTACTCTAAAAGGGTTAAAATCCCAAAATAATTCAAACTATCTTCATCAATACCAAAGTTATTAACAGTACCTTTCTAACTGAATTATTTAGCCTAGGGCAAGACTAACCATATACAACCACCCTGGAATAAATAATTTCAACAAAAACTATATTCTGCACTCCAATTAATGAAACATCATTTTGATGTCTTTTGACATAGCACTTCTCTCCTGTAAGCGGAAGATCCGTGTACCCCCATTAGCCCTCCTCATTCTCCCAACCATATTATGTGGGAGTGTGACGAAGGCACTTATTCCCCTGAGAGAGATATTTATTCTCTTTCACGGGTAAATTGTGATTACTTGCAAAAAATAATTTATACAATGTATCATCTAATCTCATATGTTTTTTGTTTACTCTTTACTCCAGAATTCACTGGTTTCTTTTCTATCTATTCATCTCTTCAGTCCACACAGGTTGATCTGCGCAGTCAGCTCTGCATAACAAAAAGTAAGTCAAAACTATTTGATCTATTGCCATGGCACCACTGAATATACTTTCCCTGAATGTTCAGGGAATAAATGTCCCTCAAAAAAGGACCAAAGCCTTCCGTACTTTCCATAACAAGAAGGCTCACATAGTATGCCTCCAAGAAACACACTTCACCAAAGATTCTACTCCAAAATATATTTCTCCTTTTTATCAACAAATTTACACGGCTTCTGCCTGTACCAAGCAAAGGGGAACTCTAATTGCATTTCACCGATCCACACCATTCACCTTATCATCAGAAATTAAAGACCCAGAAGGTAGATACCTGATACTCATGGGTTATATAATGGATACAGCAATCACAGTGATTTCCTACTACGCTCCTAACAAACAACCTACACCATTCCTCTCACATATATTACAAGTGATTAATACACACAAAATAGGAACAGTGATAATGTGTGGGGATTCGAACCAGGTCCTCCTCCCATTTCTAGATAAATCACCTTTTACACCATCCAAAATAACCTCTAGATTACCTTTTTCTCAACTTCTTTCCAAATACAATCTGGTAGATTCGTGGAGAGAAAGTAACCCAATGAAAAAGAAATTCACTTATTTCTCGCACCCTCATCAAACCTTCACCAGAATAGATCATATTTTTCTAACAATAGGAATGATACCAGAAATTATTGCATCAGATATAATTCCGATTCCGTGGTCTGACCATAATGCAGTATACACTACTATAGCCTCAGCCATACCAAAAGCGCATGACCCAACGTGGTACTTACCGGACATAATGCTCAAACACCCACTACATCAGATGGCCATTGAACAAGCTTTAAAGGAATACATATCAATTAATAATACAACAGACATCTCCCCAATAACACTGTGGGAAGCTCATAAGCCTGTCTTGCGTGGTACAATACAAAGACAAATGGCACTATTTAAACGGGAACGCAAAAATCTAGCAAAAAAACTAGAACTCAATTTTAATGCAGCCTACATATCATTTCAAGATAATCCATCTCAGAGTACAAAATCTCATCTGGAAAAATCTAGATTGGAATACGATCTATTTCTCACTGAGTCAGTTGATAAATCCCTCAAACGCTCCAAACACAATTTCTACATGAATACAAACAAACCAGGTACATATTTGGCTCGGGCATTAAATTCAACTAACAAATCTTTCAAACCAATACGCTTGAAATTATCAAAAAATGTTTACACTTGTAATCCAGTTAAAATAGTCCATAAATTTCACTCACATCTCGCAACTTTATACAAGACAAACAATGAATTTAATCCTACAGAGGCTGAATCCTTCTTCTCAAAAATAACCTTACCTGAGTTATCTCAGAATCAAAAAAGCAGTTTGGATGAGCCTATAACTATAGATGAAGTTGCTAACGCCATAAAAGACCTAAAACTTAACAAAAGACCAGGCCCAGACGGCTACTCGGCTTTATACTATAAAACATTCTCAGAAATACTCTCTCCCATTCTCACTGAAACTTTTAACAAACTTCTAGATGGACATTCTTTTCGGCAAGAAACACTAATGGCAATTGTTTGTATGATCCCAAAACCCCTTTCTGATGATACTTCCTGTGTGAATTATCGGCCTATCTCTCTGTTAAACCTCGATATTAAATTATTAGCAAAAATAATAGCAAAACGCCTCAATAGCATTATAGGAAAATTAATACATAGAGATCAAGTAGGCTTCATGCCAAATAGACAGGCAGGCGATAATATACGCAGGGCAGTGTTATTGGCACATATTGCTAAAAAACGGAAAATCCCTTTATGTTTTCTATCTCTCGATATTAAGAGGGCATTTGACACAGTATCCTGGCAATATATGCAATATTCATTACAAAAATGGGGTTTTGGACCCCACTTTTTAACATGGATCAAAGCATTATATAATAAACCCAAAGCCTATATAAAATATGCTGGATACAAATCTGAAGCCTTTAATATCGAAAGAGGTACCCGACAGGGTTGCCCATTATCTCCCTTATTATTTGCCCTTATACTCGAACCCATGGCCCAATACATCAGAACAAACCAAACTATAACTGGCATTGAAGTAGGAGGTATTACACACAAATTATGTATATTTGCAGACGATATATTACTTTTTCTATCATCACCACAGGTCTCTGGTCCTAACTTAATACCAGCTCTTGATGGATTTGCAGCCCTATCCGGCCTTATGATTAATCCTAAGAAATGCCTAGTGCTTAATATTTCACTCACAAACACGGAATTGATCCCGGCTAGGGCTGCACTCCCATTCACATGGGCAGAAAAATCAATCCCATATCTTGGAATTCATTTAACAGCATCTCATTCTGACTTATTCTCAACCAATTATCCTCCTGTATTAAGACAGATCACAAATCTAATAAAACAATGGTCGCAACTTCCTTTATCCTGGATAGGGAAGATTAATGCAATCAAAATGACTATTCTACCCAAATTGCTTTATCTATTCAGAGTCCTCCCTATTCCAATTCCTTCCTATTTTTTGAGAATAGTACAAAAAAGAGCAACTTCGTTTATATGGGGCTCTTCTAAACCACGTATACCTATACACACACTACATCTTCCCAAAAATAAAGGAGGCCTGGGATACCCTAATTTTACTAACTACTACAGAGCAGCACATTTGGCCAGTCTGTCCAAATACCATGCAAAACAGGAAATCCCATTATGGGTATTTATAGAGGCTTCAGAAAATGACCCTCTATTAATATCAAATTTATTATGGCTTGATCCTAAAGACCGCTTTAAAATTCATAATCCCATAACTAAACACTTCTTATCTCTCTGGGATAAACTAAAAACCAAATATCAGTTACAATCTCCACACAATCCTCTCCTCTCTTTTATCAGAAATCCGGCCTTTTATCCGGCATGGATCTACCCAAACTCTTTTAAAGCTTGGACAACATCAGGCATTCAGACACTAAATGACTTCATAGCATCTAAATCATTCCTTTCATTCCCATCGCTTAGAGAAAAATATGATCTTCCAAACTCTGAGATATTTAGATATCTCCAAATCAAAAATTTCTATACACCATTCCTAAAGGGGGATACACCATTATCCCAATTATCCATTTTTGAATCAATCTGTACAAAAGATCCATTTGCTAAAGGTACAATTTCATCACTTTATAATCAATTATATGGAGTAGCAAATCTTAATAGACCCTCTTACGTTCAGAGGTGGGAGGAGGACCTGGGACGAACTTTAGAAGACACGGACTGGTCTAACATATGGCTCACATCTAAGTCATCTTCACCCAACATCTTAGCACTGGAGACAAATTATAAAGTCCTAACTCGCTGGTACCTTGTACCCGCTAGAGTGGCAAAATATTCACCTAATACCTCAGCTCTTTGTTTTCGAGGATGCCCAGAAATAGGCACATATTTACACATATGGTGCACGTGCCCAGTAATCCAAACCTTCTGGAAGGAAGTCTTCGTGATTGCATCTAAAATATTTTAAAAAATAATACAACCAGATCCATATTTAACTTTACTTAATCTAAAACCGGAATGGTTAACACTCTCTCAATTCAAACTTATGATCCAACTAATAACGGCTGCAAAACAAACAGTGGCCAAGGCATGGAAATCTCCTACATTGGTACTAGCAGAAACAATTCACAGAATGAATAATACAATGTCCCATGCTAAGATGATAGCCATCGATCAAAATCAAATTCCAAAATTTGAAAAACTTTGGCATCCTTGGATAAAACAACAGTTCCTGTCAAACTTCAATGACTCTGTCCTGTTGCCATGGTAACAGATTAAATGACTTACAGAGACACCCATTCTAAGGCTTCAAAGAGAACTAAAAAGAATAATAAACTGACGAGCGGGACAACCTTGTGGACCATACCTCTACCTTTCAACCCTTTTTCTTCTTTCTCTTTCCTTTTCTCCACCTTACGATTAAAGCTCATTATCAGAATTTATTTGACCTATATACACTTTACTTGTAAACAATATGTATAATAGGTATAAATCATTTAAATACCTACAAAAGTAACTAAGGAAATGATATATATATCTTTAATTTAGGTTTACGTGAACCCAATGTTTAATATTTGAAATTTTCATGATATTTACCTATATAAACCCTACTGTAAAACAATGAGCTTACTTTATAGATCCTTGTAAACTTACTTTATGTATCTTTATAACATTGTATACTCAATGAACTTCTTTTGACAAGGAAAATAAAAAATCTACCCTTTATTTATTTGAAAAATATAATAAACTTTTATATTAAATCAACATTTGGGATTGCTAAATGTCTGATAAGAAACAACTGTTTAATTCAGACATTGAGCCACCGACAACTGTGTGCCTGTGCAGCCTAATGTGGCTGATCACAGGCACTTCCTAGTACCACTGTTTGTGTCTGTTCTAAAAAGTCTGCGCAGCCCCTCCCCGAACCAGTTATCTTAGTCTAGCCCTGCCCAGCCCCACCCCATCCATGACATCACATGCTTTCCTATTCATAAGCGAGCTCCAGCCTTAGGCCGGCCATACACAGTTCGAATCTCGAACCATTAATGGGCAGGTTGAGTGTACCAAGTTGATCAACTTGGGTACAACCAGCCTGCCGGAATAACTTGCGATTATCACAAGTGGCTGCTATAGCCACAAGCAATAATCACTGGCTTCCCCAGGCCGCTCCCGCCCCCCTGCCGGGAGAACACAATTGCTCGGCATGAGGGGTTCCCCTGTCAGCACTGTCTGTGTTGATGGGGGAATAGTACAAATTTCTTTCCTGCAGCCTGTGGTTGCAGAAAAGAATTTTGCACTGTCTATGGCATGGGTGCTCAACCTGTAGTCCTCCAGCTGTTGCAGAACACAGAAAGTCCCATCATGTCTCTCTGTTTGGGAGTCATGCTTGTAACTGTCAGCCTTGCAATGCATCATGGGACTTGTAGTTCTGCAACAGCTGGAGGGCCACAGGTTGAGCACCCATGGTCTATGGCCTGCCTTAGAGCTTGTGAGCTAGGGCATGTCACACCCTCACTAGGCCAACTCACCTGCTGCCCTTAGAATCAGAATGGAGGGGGATTAGGATCATGTGACAGGCAGTGAACAGCACAAAAGTTAGAAGAACAGCAATTTTTGCATTTTGGAACATATGGCTGGATTTTGGTAACATTAATGATTGAGAGGGGGTGGGTGTATTTAGGCAAAAGCACTATCTTTCACTTCAACTTACTGACCAGGAACAAGCATGCAGATTAGAAAGTTAAAGTGAAGTTAAAAATCCTGGCCTGTATAGATGTTCTAGGCCAGTTCCTCCAAAATAAGTTATTAGTATGTCAATCAGGCAACTGGCATTTTTTTGAGCAAATGTCAGCTCTGTAGCCCCTATATTCTCTCAGTACAAGGCTCATTCTGCAAATGACTCATGTCTACCTAACATGAATGTCCTAGTACAGTAACATTCCTATACTTCCCCTATGCTTGGTGACCATGCTTAGGTAATTTTTATAGGACTGCAGCAGTTCCTTTTTTTCTAGATAATTGGCTCTGAAAAACAACCTCAATTGGGCCAATTTACAAGAGAAGTTGAGAATTTTTACATTGTGAATGTTCAGTCCAGTTACTGAACCATATGCAGGTAAAATAAGTAAACAGGAATTTGCTTTTTACAGGACTGGATAATTGAAGTGACTGTTCACACAGCTCCTTTAGTAAAACAGCCTCCATATCTACAATTCATTCTTCAAATAATCTGTACATAATAACGAAGGGCTAAGGCCTGATAGCCTCCTACACAAAGACATCAGTGAGGCCAGTGAAAGGCAAAAAAACTTCAAAGTCACCTTTAATAGTGATAAAATATCATAATTCCCTGATATTCTGATATGACAAGCTCTTGTCTAAATATCCGATATTTGAATACATGTGCCTAACTGTAACAAATGCACAGGGAATATTATTGGAAGAATTGAAGTGTATTTTATACCAATAGAGTACCTAAATGATTGGAGGAAACATATTCAGACATACAGTAAATACATACAAACAGCATTCTTGTGATAAACACACACAAGTATTTCCCTTTAGGTCATCATTCATATATCCGTTTCCAGGGAGAGGCCCGATTTGTCTTTGGATGTTAAAAAATTAAGCACTTATGAAATAAAGGACTGTAATTGTGACTGTAGTCACATCATGTCTTGTGCAGCACATTACTCCACAGTAAGCAACAGTTGGACGCAGTGTGTTTGCTGACATGTTGAGGGATGCATCATGGAAGGCATCTTGGAGCAATTATGTAAGGAGCTGGCGGATCTCTTTATGAACAAGGCAGAGGAAATCCATATATGAAGCTCCTCCAAGTAGGCCTTTATCTTCTACTAGCAGCTGTCTGAAAGCCATCTCTGCCTTTTCCTTCTGCTTCACCAAGACAAGCTGAAATGTGTCAAATAAAAAGAGCTATGTTAATATCCATGGACTGCATTAGTTGAGAGAACTTCACACATGAAAATAATCATCTTACAAATACCCATTAAAACGATATATTTCACTTAAGGGTCACTAGAAATTTCCATAATAATATGGCAACTTCACACATCATGAAATTCATTAAAATGTGCCAATAGATCAAATGAAGATTAGATAGAACTGTGAGTGTGAACATAAAATGTAGGTCAAAGAATTCAAATGGCCAAAAGTCTGTCTGTTTTCATAGTGGTTAATTCTTAATTGATTACAGTGTTTGTTTAATGCTATATGTGGTACAAAAATGTGAAACTGCTTTAATAGTGCTTAAAGCAAACTCAGTCTTTTCCCATGTAGGGCAAAATAACAGGTTCAGTTTAAAGCTCAGTACCCCAACAGCACATACCTCCTTCATTTGCTTCCCCGCCCAGGCATAACCCCTTCCAGCTCAGCTAAGCCTCGGTTTTTAGCTCATTTTCTTAGGTGATGGATGTGCCTACTATGTCTCTTTGAAGATCTCCTTTCATGGGCTTTAGTCTTGCACTTTCTGGCCTATTACTAACACTCCAGATGGGGCAGTGGAAGGATTGGTTCTTACAGCCAAAAGGCTAAGAGGGAATGTACATGGACCAAGTGTGCAAGTGCAGGGATGACCTGTCATGCTTCCAGTAGGGGCTGGACCATGTGGGCAGCAATTTCCAGGTTACAGTGTACCAAGTGACTGTGCCAGCAAGGTGCTCTCCAGGTCCATGACAGTGATCCTCAGGGGGAAGTGTCAACTCCCTGAAGACTCAAAGGGGCAAACCCACCACAATGGGTGATAACTGGACTGGTGAGTGCCTCTGGACTATGTGGAGAAGGTGGCAACATTCCCCTACAATGTACCCTTGTGTATTGGGCTGCTAATCTGTTTTCTCTCGAATGGAGAGAATGGGGGTACCCCACTACAAAGCTGCCTCCAAGACCCTTTGCCCAAAACTGGCATCTGCATAGGCATAAACATCTACCTGGTAAAGGTTAGTAAATGTGTGAGAAGACCAGGTAGCAAAATAAGCTTGAGTCTGAATAGTCCAGAAGTACTGATACTCCTGGTGGAATGGGCCATTGGAACAGCTCAAACAACATCCATAGAGTGAAGACCCTTCTCCTTAGGGTGCTTAGACTAAAGACAAAAAGATGGCAACACAATACAGTAGGGAAGCAAAAGGACCTTTTCCTCAACACCATCTTTTCCTGGTGAATAACCATAAAGGCTCCCTTGCAGAAAAGCACAACCAACTCTGAGAACCTTCAAGCAGAGTTAATGGCAACTAAAGACAACATTGCATGAAAGAAGCAACAAGGGGATCTCAGAGAGGTCCAAAGGAGTAATCTGCAAGACAAGACCAAGTTAAGGTCAGGTGGAGATAATGGGAGCTGCAGAGGCAAAACAATCCATGTGACACCCTGTACAAAGGCTTTTAACCAAGGACTGATATGAGACAGGTCTCTGAAACAGAACTGCCAAGGCTGATATTTGTCCCTTGATAGTACTTAGGCCAGAGACATCTCCACACCAGTCTGGAGAAAGGCCAAAATGTGCCCTATGGAATACTGTCAGGGATGAAACTTATGAGCCTCACAAGTGAAAAGGGCTATCCATGTAACGTTGTACACCTTCCAGGAGGTTGCCTTTCTTGTCTTGAGAAAGGAGGGGATTACAGAATTATAAACACCCCTATCCCTCAGGTCTTGAGCTTCAACAGAAATGCCATCAAAGCCAGGGGCCATAAAGCAGGATGGAAGCTTGGACCTTACAACAGAAAATCTGGCTAATCCAGAAGACCCCACGGTTTGATTTTTGATGTCTGTATACAATGTTCTTGGCCAAGCTGGTGCGATCAGAAACACTGGAATGCCCTCCACTTTTATCTTGCGCAACAGGCAAGAAAGCAAACGGAAGGCATAGATCGGGAAATTTGATCACAAGGAGTCACAATGACATCGACTGCAATTGTCTAAGGGTCTGTGGTCCAGGACACAAACCTGCCCAGTTTGTTGTTAAAACTGGATGCCAAGAGATCCACATCTGTTTTCCCCCATGGCAGACAAATCTCCACAAAAACTTCCAGGGGAAGGGCCAACTCCCTTGGACTTAAGTGCTAATGTCTGAGAAAGTGCGCCTGCCAATTTTCCATGCCTGGAATGTGCATAGTGGAGAGGGCTGGAACACAAGGTCTCTTTTTTCCTCAACTTGGAGATTTCTTCTCCCTCCTTGATGGTTGATGTATGTCACAACCCTGGTATTCTTCAACTGCATCCTACAGGGGAGACCCCAAAGGTAGACAGACCAGCGTAAAAGGGCCAGCTGAATGCCTGAAGTTCCAGGATGTTGATTGGCAACTACTCCTCTGAGAACCACGTTACCTGAACCAAGAGGTTCTCCAGAGCTCCCCACAAGCATGAAAGGCTGGCATCTGTCATCAAGACATTCCAGTTTATTGGAAGGAAGGATTTCCCAGCATCCAGCATCTGTGCTGATATCAACCATTCCAGAGTTGAACTGGTCTTCAGATAGTCAGAAGTCCTTGGATCTGCCAGTGTACCTAACACTTGTGTGCAGATCCAAGTAATCACAAGAGGATATGGAGCTAAAGAACTCTGTGAAACTGGGCATATGGGTCCGTGTTTATGGCGGCTACCAGCGTCCCCAGCAGGTCAAATCGAGGCACTTTCCAACAACTTCAGGGACTCCACCTGGTATTTTTCCTGCAGAAGCAGTATCTTTGCCTGTACCATGTTAAGGACTATGACCAAGTACTCCAGACTTTTTGTGGGAACCAAGGCCAACTTCTGAAGGTTCAGCACCCAACTAAACTTTTCCAGGACTTGTACTGTCAGCTGAACATTTTATGTCAGCTTTTGAGCCAACTGCTCCCTGAGAAGCAGGCCATCCAGGCACCCCACAATGGGGATACCTCAGATCCTTGACAACCCCAGAACTGGAGCCATCTTGATGAACACTCTGGAGGCTATGGAAAGGTCAAAAGAAATGCCACAAACTGATAGTGGAAATCCTACACTGCAAGTTGCAGAAATAGTTGGTGAGGCAGAAAAATCATAATGTGTAGGAAAGCATCCTTGATATCCACTGACACCAGAAAGTCCTCCTGACAAAGCGAAGCATTCATCTTTTGAGTGGATTCCATTCTGAATTTCTGTACTTTCAGGAACTTGTTAAGGCACCTGAGGTCTAGAGTAGGCTGGAAGTTTCTGATTAGTATCCATTCACCTAAAAGTGTCATCATAACCCAAGTAGTCATGATTATGAAGTCCTCTGTGTCCTGTGATATACAATTACAGTATTTCACAAAAGTGAGTACACCCCTCACATTTTTGTAAATATTTTATTCTATCTTTTCATGTGACAACACTGAAGAAATTACACTTTGCTACAATGTAAAGTAGTGAGTGTACAGTTTGTATAACAGTGTAAATTTGCTGTGCATAACTCCACACAGCCATTAATGTCTAAACCGCTAGCAAGAAAAGTGAGTACACCCCTAAGTGAAAATGTCCAAATTGGGCCCAAAGTGTCAATATTGTGTGGCCACCATTATTTTCCAGCACTGCCGTAACCCTCTTGGGCATGGAGTTCACCAGAGCTTCACAGGTTGCCACTGGAGTCCTCTTCCACTCCTCCATGATGACATCACAGAGCTGGTGGATGTTAGAGACCTTGCGTTCCTCCACCTTCCATTTGAGGAAATGGTCAATAGGGTTTAGGTCTGGAGACATGCTTGGCCAGTGCATCACCTTTATCCTCAGCTTCTTTAGCAAGGCAGTGGTCGTCTTGGAGGTGTGTTTGGGGTCATTATGTTGGAATACTGCCCTGCGGCTCAGTCTACAAAAGGAGGGGATCATGCTCTGTTTCAATATGTCACAGTACATGTTGGCATACATGGTTCCCTCAATGAACTGTAGCTCTCCAGTGCCGACAGCACTCATGCAGCCCCAGACCATGACACTCCCACCACCATGCTCGACTGCAGGCAAGACACACTTGTCTTTGTACTCCTCACCTAGTTGCTGCCACACACACTTGACACCATCTGAACCAAATAAGTTTATCTTGGTCTCATCAGACCACAGGACATGGTTCCAGTAATCCATGTCCTTAGTCTGCTTGTCTTCAGTAAACTGTTTGTAGGCTTTCTTGTGCATCATCTTTAGAAGAGGCTTCCTTCTGGGACGACAGCCATGCAGACCAATTTGATGCGGTGTGCGGCGTATGGTCTGAGCACTGACAGGCTGATCCCCCCACCCCTTCAACCTCTGCAGCAATGCATGGCAGCACTCATATGTCTATTTCCCAAAGACAACCTCTGGATATGATGCTGAGCACATGCACTCAACTTCTTTGGTCGACCATGGCAGGCCTGTTCTGAGTGGAACCTGTCCTGTTAAACCGCTGTATGGTCTTGGCAACCATGCTGCAGCTCAGTTTTAGGGTCTTGGCAATCTTATAGCCTAGGCCATCTTTATGTATAGCAACAATTCTTTTTTCAGATCCTCAGAGAGTTCTTTGCCATGAGGTGCCATGTTAAACTTCCAGTGACCAGTATGATAGCGTGAGAGCGATAACACCAAATTTAACATGCCTGCTCCCCATTCACACCTGAGACCTTGTCACACTAACGAGTCACATGACACCGGGGAGGGAAAATGGCTAATTGGGCCATATTTGGGCATTTTCACTTAGGGGTGTACTCACTTTTGTTGCCAGCGGTTTAGACATTAATGTCTATGTGTTGAGTTATTTTGAGAGGACAGCAAATTTACATTGTTATACAAGCTGTACACTCACTACTTTACATTGTAGCAAAGTGTCATTTCTTCAGTGTTGTCACATGAAAATATTGAATAAAATCTTTACAAAAATGTGAGGGATGTACTCACTTTTGTGAGATACTGTAAGAAATACCTTTTAGTTCTGTAAATTGAGCAGCATGTGATTCACTCCATGTGACAGCACTGGGTTTTATTGCAGTTGACTTTATTGCAGGGAGACAAGCATCCCTGTGCAAGATTGGAGAATCTTCTAAAGCTTACATGGAGCTGTATTTCCTCGCTCCCAGTCACTATACAGAGTAGTGGGGGAGCAAATGGAAGGTATGTATTTTTAGCTTGGGAGAAATAAATTGTAGCTGTTAGCTTGATTTGTTTGAATAAGGCACAGGTTCACTTTAAAGTGGATCTAAAACCAACACTATAGATTCAAAACTCCCTCTTGATGCTGCCATCAAACCAATAGAAGTCTGATACCCCAAAAATGTACCCATATCCTGGAGTGAGTCCTGGATGGGATATACCAATATTCTGCCACCTCCACCTTTAAAAAACTACTGAGTATGGAATGCGGTGTAAGGCAGAAGTACTGATGCTCTGGGAAGCGGAGAGCTAGCATGGTCCCTAAGGAAAACTACATTTCAGGCTCTTACGCCAGCTGTGATCTAAATGTGGATGCTGTATAAAGTACATGTATCATTTTGTATCTGGTGGCATAGCACACAGGCACAGAGACCCTGTAGTTCATTGTCTTCACTCATAATCTCTATTTCAGAGACTGTTTATTTTATATGAACATGACTGATACAGGGGTCATACATTTCTCAACAATATAATCCAGAGACATTAACACTGCTGTGCTAAAAAATATACCTTCCTATCAGTTTTGGCAGCTGGCAGGCATTCTCCCAATAAGACTTTAATAAATAGGAAATACAGATCTTAATAAAAAAGAAATAAAGAAGGACATGAATTATCTAATATTCCCTAGTGTTATGTGATTGTCTGTTACAGTAAGGCTCACAGCACTTTTCTGCAAATTTCTTTTCTGAAAAAGATGCTGCTTGTTAACTGAAAATAAAACTGCTCGTACAGACACCACCATCTCTTCAGTCCAGTAATAGGCTCCTTTCATACAGCGTGTCTTGCTTAATGGCACTGGCCCAAAGTACTGCATCTACAAACAAGCAAAACATCCCAAAATGGCCACCTAAGCATGTGCTTGCAGACACTGTCCTGTCCATGCAGACTTTCCATCTTGTGAGGGTTTACAAAATGTAGACTACAGTGTGGTGGAACTAAGCAGCACCGCTACTTCTATCAGTTTCCTTGTCCTGGGGGTAGCTGGTGCCCATCATATGCTCCCCTTAAAGACTGGGCCCAAAGCTAGGTCTCCCGCCCCTCCTCCGCCCTTTTGCTTTCATATGCCCAGACATTGCTCCGAAGTTCCCACACTGTAATACATTTCATGCCATTCTCGAAGGCTGGCCATACAATATACAATTTTCTTGTATAATTTTCCTTTAGATTTAACATAACCATATAATATGAGGTCAAAACACTTTCAGTCTGTATGCAATCAGGCAGGCCCTTGCACTACATAGCTGAAGATAAAACTAAGGGAAATTGAATAAGAAAATTGTATAATGTATGGCCAGCTTTAATCTAAGTTGCAATTTTTCCTTTGGGTTTCTTAGTAACAATTTGGAAGAATGTCATACCTTCATTGAATGAGAACTTTTGCTCTGAATAAATTCCATAATTTCCCTTAATTTTTTGGAATGAGGACTGTCCAGTTGAGGAATAGATGTCTACAATTAAAAAACAATAATAATGTACAAAAACTTTAAACACACCATGCCAAATAAAAAATGCAAAACTTGATTTTATTAAATTTTTGGCATATTTAGAGATTTACAGCTTCTTTTACTCTAGCAATACCACAATGTTACTTCAATTTTCTGGTTTTAGTTTGTTCTTTGTTATGTTGTTATAATGATCACCTTCTCTATCTGTCCTGGTGAACACTCTTACTGGGACAAAAGGATTTGAGAAAAGCAAAATGTTACAGCTGTCACTAGAACAGATCAGAGGAAATCTTCAAATGGTGACGCCTGTTCCAGTTAAAACTGTTTAAAAGGAGATATTCTTCACTTTGGAGAGATTTCATCTCACTTTTTGTTGGTTTGAAATACACTTTAACTTAAAGTGGTATTAAACCCAAAAACTAAAATCTGTTATATCGCAGTTTTGCCGTGTACACACAAGCGTACTTTTCGACCAGACTGGTTCGACAGACCGAGTCCGGCGGACAATTCGACCGTGTGTGGGCTTCATTGGACCTGCAGTGGACTTTTTCGGTCGAAAATCTGACAGACTTTAGATTTGGAACATGTTTCAAAACTTCTGCTGGACCCAGTTCCTATCAAAAAGTCCGCTCGTCTGTATGCTAGTCCGACGAACAAAAACCAACGCTAGGGCAGCTATTGGCTACTGGCTATCAACTTCCTTATTTTAGTCCGGTCATACGTCATCACGTACGAATCCGTCTGACTTTGGTGTGATCGTGTGTAGGCAAGTCCGTTTATTCGGAAAGTCCGTCAAAAGTCCGTCGGATAGACCGTCAGACCAGTCCAGTCGAAAAGTCCGCTCATGTGTACACTGCATTAGTGGAAATTGACTTTAAATTGTCTAGTGAAGTCCATCTAAATCTACATCTGATGCATCTCACACTACCCTCTCCCCAGACTGACAATTGTGCTGTCCAAAAGGTGTCTCTATGGCTCCTCCATCAAGAGGGGAGACACCTTAACCACTTCCGGACCGCCGCACGCCGATGTACGTCCAAACGAAGGGGTATCCCCGTTTTCGTGCGGCGGCCGGCTTTCTGATAAAAGTGGTCCCTGCGGCGGTTTTGCCGCAAGATTACTTTTATCGGTGGCAGGAGAGGCCCCCCCCTCCTGCCGCGATCCGGTGCACTCCGCCGCTTACCGGAGCCGTCGGTAGCGGCGGAGGCGATCACGTCCCTCTCTGTCCTGTGCCTGGAGACGAGTGAGGCTAAGATGGCGCCCACTCGTCTCCATGACACTACTGGGCGGAAGCGATGTCAAAACGTCACTTCCGCCCACGCCTCTTAAAAAGGGATGTTTACATTCCTTGTAATAGGAATAAAAGTGACACAATTTTTTTTTTAAAACAGTGTAAAAAAAAAAAAAAAATGTAAAATAAATAATAAAAAAAAAATTTTTTTTTTTAAAACCCCCCCGTCCCAACGAGCTCACGCGCAGAACCGAATGCATACGTGAGTAGCGCCCGCATATGAAAACGGTGGTCAAACCAAACATGTGAGGTATCACCACGACTGGCAGAGCGAGAGCAATAATTCTAGCCCTAGACCTCCTCTGTAACGCAAAACATGCAACCTGTAGAATTTTTTAAACGTCGCCTATGGAGATTTTTGAGGGGAAAAGTTTGACGCCATTCCACGAGCGGGCGCAATTTTGAAGCGTGACATGTTGGGTATCAATTTACTTGGCGTAACATTATATTTCACAATATAAAAAAAAATTGGGCTAACTTTACTGTTGTCTTATTTTTTTATTCAAGAAAGTGAATTTTTTTAAAAAAAAGTGCGCTTATAAGACCGCTGCGCAAATACGGTGCAAAAAAAGTATTGAAACAACCGCCATTTTATTCTCTAGGGTGTTAGAAAAAAACCATATATAATGTTTGGGGGTTCTAAGTAATTTTCTAGCAGAGAAACCTGTTTTAAACATGTAAACACCTAAAATCCAAAACGAGGCTAGTCCTTAAGTGGTTAAGACAATAAGTGTGATACTGGTCAGATTAGCAGGTGAAAATTAAGAAAAAAAAATCTAAAAAAAGAAAATGAATGCAGCCACCACCTTTAAGGATTGGTAAGCTTTAAAGTGATACTAAATGCTTACATAAAAAAACAAAAAAAAAAAACAAACACGTTATACTTACCTGCTCTGTGTAGTGTTTTTTTTACAGAGCAGCCCCGATTTTCCTCATCTCAGGTTCCCTGCCGGCACTCTGGGATCCTCCCCCCTGCCGAGTGCATGCTTGCTCCTGAGCCCGGCTCTGTCTGTCCATAAGACACACAGAACGTGGCTTAGCCCCGCCCCCACTCCCTCCTCACTGATGATTGAGCCAATGGCTCCTGCTGCTGTCTTTGGGCCAATGAGGCGGCACAGACCTGGGAGGGCAGCTGCTCTCATGCACATCGCTGGATCAGGATCAGACTCAGGTTAAGTATTAGGAGGGGCTGTGGGGGGAGCTGCATGCTGAAGGTTTTTTACCTTCATGCATAGAATGCATGAAGGTAAAAAACCTTCAGCCTTTACAACTTCTTTAACATATTACATTTTTGTTTCTGGGTTTAATACCACCTTATACTAGTTTTCACCAGAGCAGGAGGGGAGGTGAAATCTTCCAGTAAGGACACTTATTTTGGTGACAACTGTCTAAGAGCTGATTTCCCTCATTTCATCTTATTTGATGTGGTGACCATTGTCACAGTGGTCACATTAGGAAGCCGGTGTCTTGCCAAGAAAGTTCCCCCCCGGCGGATAAGGATCCCCCTGTACTGCGCAGGCGCAGCGCTTGCGCAGTACGAATGACTAGGAGCCGCCGAAAATAGCCGAAGGTGAAAAACTTCAATCAGCTGTACACGGCGCCTGCGCCCTGGGTCCAGGTTCAAGCCCCACCATCCAAGTGGACCTAGAGGGAGAATAAAAAAGTGCCGAGCGAAGCGAGGCCGTGCCCGAAGCGTGGCGAGCGAAGCGAGCCCGCGAGGGGCCCTCTTACAGGCGCCGTGTACAGCTGATTTCTATTCGGCTTCGGCTATTTCCGCCGGCTCCTACTGCGCAAGCGCTGCGCCTGCGCAGTAGAGGGGAGTCCTTATCCGCTGAGGGGAACTTTCTCGGCAGAACACCGGTACCACCAGCTACAACTGTCTAAGAGCGGATTAACTTCACTTTTTATTGATTTCATCGTATTTGATGATGTGAAAGAAATGTAAACAGTAACAAAAATTGACAGGGGTTTTAACAATTCCTTACTCTATACAAAAATATTTTTAAAAGTTTTGGCTTTAGAAACACATTAACCTAAACCAATGGGCAATGGTGCTCAACTTAGGGATGGATATAGCCCTACAGTCCTATCTTAGAGCTCCTCCTGACGTTGAAAAATTACATCTCTCTTATCTTATCAATACTTCCTCCCTTATTGCATAGATTTCTACAAAAGGAAAACAGAAGAAAGAAATCCAAATAGGCTGTTACAACTGTCACTGCTGTTATTGTGAAAGCAGTTTGTGATTGTTTATTGGTAGTTTCACCATTACTGACATATCAACACAGCTTGATGAAATACTCGAGGCATCTGCAGATTAGCAAATAAAACATAGACCATCAGATGAGCTGGAGGCCCCACCACAGGGTTAAACATTTGGTTGGCCTCACATGAGAAGACTACAGAGAAAAAAAGATTTTCCTGCACTGCTAGATCTCAGTATCTGCTGTTGCATTGGAGGTCTATATTAAAGCCTTTTTTAAACCCAAAACCAAAAATGTAATATATTGCAGCTTATCGATCATTAGATGCGGTAGCTGCATTTGTTTTCTTTTTCAGTCTTTTTTGCCTTCTGGTGATCTCCCCAGTAACACAATTTATGTATTAGAGTGTCTACACTCTGGATGGAGGAGCAAAGAGACACCTTTGTACAGCAGTATTGTTAAGCTTCCTGACTATGGTTGCCACCTCATCCCTTTAAATCCGAACACATATTAATTACACAGGTTTTGTGGCTGCTTAAGGTGGTAATTAAACTCACTTGGTGCCTTTTCTGCATTTAATTAGCCTCAGAACCTGTGTAATTCAAAGGTGTTTGGGTTTAAAGGGATGAGGTGGCAACTCTATTCCTGACCACTGTACGTATGTATACACCCACCCAGTGATACAAGAATCATGGCTGCAGATAGCAATGGGCTTTCCTGTAGTGATGCAAGCAGCTCAACAGTCACCCAATCACTTCTACAGGTTGCGGGAAGAACCCCCTTCCAATGCTGATCCCGAGCTCTCCGGTGCGATTGGGGAGCCCAGAACCGCTGCAACCTGTCCGGCCTGGTGAACACACAGGAATGGTGGGTACATTCGTACCGCCCATCCTCTGTGAAGTCGGAAGATTGTCATTTGTCATTGTTTGATGTTTACAGGCCGTTACTGGCTTATAAAGCATCTAATCAAAAAGTCAGTTTGATCAGCTGCATTTGAGGGCAGAGGAGAGATCTGAGGCTAAAACATCCCACATCTCTCAGTAAAGAGTACCTGTGTTCCTCCTTTGTGATAGCAATAACGTTAATCTAAAAAAAATAAACTTACATAAAATCAATAAAGAAAATAAAGAAAAAAAAAAAAAAACGACATCCAGTTCAGGCCAAATTTGACATTCCTCTCCCACATGTACAACCAGCTTACCCATATATGGATTGAAATATGTCTGGTTCCTGCTGAACTTGCTAAATTTCAATCAGTCTATGGCTAGCTTAACTGCAACATCTGCAGGACAGCTTGTTCTGTTGAAACACAACAGACTTTCTGGCTGGATCACCAGGTGTAAATAAAAGAAAGTCTAAAAAAGAACACTAATGCAGTCATCACATCTAAGAATTGGTAAGCTTTAACATAATAAATGTTTGCTTTTGGGTTTAATACCACTGTAAGTTAGCAGGAGGGGAGTAACATTGTTGCACTACCACAATAAGCTAAATAGGATGAATAACTTACAGCTTCTGGGGTGATGTGTGCAAAGGAAGGCACATTAAATATCCCTTGGATGAATTCTGGTGGTGAACTGACACCCAACCACAAAAACATGCAGACGCCATTGGCCAGGAGGAATATCCCTCCTTCAGACAAGCGCTCCTCAGAACAACGGACAGCTGAAGGAATGGCTTCGCTCTTGGTGTCCAATGTATGCTTTAGTTAAAATTGAAAAAACATAATTAGTTACTGAGTACAGTCACCGTTCTTAAACAGAAATACAAAACCACACTGAAAAGACAATAAAACCCCAATTTAACACCTTCCCGTCCACCCTGGCAACCCTTTAAATGGTTTTGAATGTCCAGTGGGTGGGAAGGGCAGTCGATCATGTGATCATTGTCATGGTGGTCACATGTTTGGAAGCTGGTCCTGCCAACTACCGATCTTTAATTTGGACTGACAGCTGTCATTGACAGCTCGGTCTTTGTGCTGCGAGCATGCAGTGATCTGAGATAGTATTTACTGCCTTTCTTGTTCCTTTATATCTGTAGGGATTGTTAAAGTCTCCATTGTGTACAATGACAGATATTCAAAAATGTAATGTTTTTTGCAGAACCTGTTTACAATTACCTAAGGCAGCCTATTAAATGCTCCTATAGATTAATCTTTTCATGGTTTTATAGTTTTTACATGGCAACCAGCAAAATGTGAGACCTTTTCAACAGAAACAGTGCAATCTATGCCTTTGCTTCATTGTGCTTCTAAAGTATTGTCAATTACTATAATTAACAACAGGTAACTTGAATGCTATGATTTCATCTCTATTTTTATAATAATAAGGTTCTATAATTTATTATCAGAAAGGCCGGACTGGGCCCCACTTTGTCTGCATGTTCCTCAATACTAAAATCAAATAAAAGGAAATGAATGCAAGAAGTTATTTTATATGAAATGTATTCCTTAACTTACATTTGAGGTTATCTATAGCGGTGGCTAGACATTTTTACAGATTAAAAATATAGGTGAAGCATTGGTGCCATCTATGTTGTATAGTGAGTGTTGATGCTCTAGCATACCCAATTCAGTCTGGTAAATTTCAAGAACTAGTTTTATGTTGTTTGCCCGCCAACGCACCCGCTGTTATCACTTACTAAAGGCAAAAGCAGTGGATAGAAGAAGAGCTGGGAGCTGGCCACATCCATAGGCATGACCAGCTGTCTCTGAAATGTCCGCTCATCAGTGGGAATCTCTGGGCTCCCCACCAGAACCTCATTCTTTAACAAGCAGTTCATGTAGACTGGAAGCACTTTCATTGAGTCAGGAAGAATGAGCTGGTAGGAAAGATGGGAAGAGTATTACAGTATACACTTTACTTTCCACAATCAAATTTAGTTATGTGAATTTTGCATGTCCTAAATGTAACAGAAAATGGCCATTCATTGCAAAGAAACTCTATGATGTGTACTGTGAGATCCCATACTTGAACAAATACATGGGTTGCTTTTGCTAACATCTTCTGACATCAGCAAAAGCATACTAATCCAGCAACTTTAATATTTTAATAGTCACCGGCACAGAGCAAGCATGTAAATCCAGAATTCTGTCCAGTCAAAGTGACCCAAAAACTATTAAATTGAGAGAAATCAAGGTAGCATTTTTAAAAGCAGGAACATCATGGAGGGCCTATATTCTCTTACTACAGAATTATTTTAACAACAGTTAATGTGGTAGTTTTGACAATTCCTAATTGTTTTAAGGCTACATTCACCCCGGGATGTAGGATGGTGAGCATTGTAGCAGCAGGAATCTTCTGATTCCTGCTGAGGCTCTGAGCGGCTAGATGCAGCCGTCGACCCTGTTCTCTATAATGATAGGTCGCCTGCGGTGATCACTATTGGACGCACCCTGGGTGCATGCAGCAGCGATCACTGCAGGCAATCAGTGGCTGTACAGACAGCAGCCAATTGCTGTCATTATAGTGAATGGGGTCAGTGGCCGCACCTAGCCGCTCTGCCGCAACAGGAATCAGAAGAATCTAGCTGCTCAGAGCCACAGCAGGAATCTCTAAATCCTGCCGCTACAATTTGCACCGACCTAAATAGCTGATGTGAATGTAGCATAAAACAACATAGTGTAAGTGGGAAAAAAACAAATATTTTTCCAGAACAGATATTTCAGTTATAGATGTCTAGAGGGGTGGCTTATGCCTCTTGGGGATGTCTGCTCCTCACAGCTACCAGAACTACTACAGAATTACACACACTGTGATATACGGGCCCTCTCACGCCAACTGCTGCATTCTCAATCATGTCATTACAATAGAAATGTAACAGAAAGAGTGGGACTGATTTTTTTATTGCCATGGCAGGGTACAGACATAGGAACTGAAGACTTGAAAGCGCTGCACTGGAATCCCTGAGGAACTAGAATTAGATTTGGATGTTTCAACCTCTTTAAAGAAAATTAATGGGGTTTACTCAGAGAAAATGGGAAAAATGTGATTTATTATCTCTAAAAGATTTAGAAATATCAATGTTTATTGTTCATGTACAGTGGCAAGGAAAAAGTTATTAATGTGTCACAAAAGGCAAAAGCTTTTTTTTTTTTTTTTTTTTTTAGTTTTGGATAGAGTGGAGAAGGATTAGAACACTATCAGTTTTTATTGCTGTCTGTATCCCCATTAGGGAAATTCACCCTCTCTATTTGTCCTGTTTACAATAATCATTGAAAGTAAAAGAAAATCCTACAAATTTTGGGCTGTCACCAGAACAGGAATAGTGACCCCCCACCCCGGGATTCCCTCACTTTAAAGGGATTTTCTCTCACTTTGTTTTTTGGCTACAGGACAGGAAGTGAAGGAAATCTTCCCGTAAACTACTTCAACGTTAAAAAATTGGAGTCAGTAGTTTGCACACCTGGAGTGCAATTGATGATATTTGGTTTAGAGCTACTTTGATTGATAAAAGATACTCAAACATTTTAACCACTTTACGACTGTATAACTTACATATACAACGCCAAAGTGGAACTGCTGTGCAGGATCACATACCTAGTATATGATTCTACACGTCCGGGTAGGGGACACGCAGGCGCACTGCTGGCAGCCCGCTCTCGCTGTGTTTACACACAGTGGGTACCATGAACTCGATGTCTGCCAGCACCCGCCAATCCTTCGGTGTTGAGGGAGAATGGTGGTCTGCCTATGTAAGCAAGGCAGATCACTGGTTCTGTCAGTAAGGCAGGCATGGATCCTGTGTTCCTGCAAAGCAGGGACATGGATCCATGCCTTCCCCTAGTAAAAGCACCTCCCACAGTACACAAAATCACTAGCTAGGCACACAGTTAACCCCTGATGTTAACCCCTTCCCAGCCAGTGTCATTAGTACAGTGACAGTGCATATTTTTTAGCACTGATCACTGTATTATTGTCAATGGTCCTCAAAAAGTTTCATGAAGGGGGTAAATGTTCCAGAGGGCAGATTGCTGACCATAAGAAGCATCGGTTGATGTGAACCATTCCTTGCAAAATGGAGCTTCCTAAAGACATACGATCAAGAGTAGTTAATCTACATAAGGCTGAAAGGAATACAAAGCAATCTCAAAGTGTTTAGGCATCCATCAGTCGACAAATTGTCTATAAATGGAGACCGTTTAGTACTGTGGTTACTTTTCCTAGAAGTAGGCACCCAGCCAAGATGACTTCCAAGGTACAATCCTCAGTGAGGTAAAGAAGAACCCAGGAGTAACAGCTAAAGGCTGGAAGACATCACTGTAACTGGCAAACATCTTTGTTCATGAGTCTACCATACGTAAGTCTTTGAACAGGCAGGGTGTCCATGGCAGAACACCACGGGGGAAGCCACTGTTCTCCAAAAAAAAAAAACATTGGTGCATGCCTAAAGCACCCTGGCAAACTACAATGATAATGGGGAAAATGTTTTGTGAACTGATGAAACAAAGGTTGAATTGTTCGGGAAGAATATCCAGCACCATATATGGCGCAAAAAAGGCATAGCTTACTAACATTAAAACATCATCCGATGAACATCAACGATGAAGTATGGTGGAGGGAACATCATGATTTGGGCTTGCTTTGCTGCCTCAGGGCCTGGACCACGTCCCATAATCAAGGAAATGAAATGAATTCCAAGTTTACCAAAATATCCTACAGAATAATGTCAGGGTGGCTGTCCGCCAACTGAAGCTTAGCGGAAGTTGGGTGATGCAGCAGGACATTGGCTTAAAGCATCAAAGTAAATCCACCACAGACTGGCTTCAGAAAAAGAAAATGCTCCTTTTGGAATGGCACAGTCAGAGCCCAGACCTGAACCCCAATGAGATGATGTGGAATGACCTCAAGAGAACCATTCATACCAGACATCCTACAAATATGTCTAAGCTGAAGAAGTTTTGTAAAGAGGAATGGTGAAAATTCCTCCTGAACGTTGTGCAGATCTGGTCCAGAGCTACCGAAAGCACCTGGTTAAAATCATTGCTGCCAAGGGAGGCACCACCAGCTATTCGCTTCATGGTTTCACTTACTTTTTCCTCTGGCACTGTGAATGTTTAATGGGTGTTTTCGCTAAAAACACAAGAAATTAGTATTGTTTGTGTGTTATCAGCTTAAGCACATTGTGTTTGTCTATTGTGACTTTGATAGTGATCAAATCACATTTTAGTTCATTTCAAGGGGTTCCCATACTTTTTCTTGCCACTGTATGGATCTGTGAGGCTGCATTTACTGAAAAGGCCATTTATTAAAGACTGACCAACTATAGCCATCTAGTTTTCTGTCTTATACTTTACAATTTAGTGTCCAATTAGTAGTTTAATGCTTTTCCTCCATTAAAGGCATGTGTACAGAAAAAAATACAATAAATGAAAGCGCACTAGTTTGACATGAATATAATAATATTGGGAAATAAGCAGACAGAATTACAGAATTGCATAATCAAAAGACTTGATCATTTATACTTACTTGGCTAACAGCTGAGGGACTTGCACAGTGCTTCCTATAGCATGCCAAGATGTGAGCTGTCTGACCGATCAGCACGTCACGCACTGTCTTCAAAGGGTGTTGCAGGATTGCTTTGTAAGCTGAGATGACAAGACAGTAAAAGATTTTAGGGGGTTGGTTGCAAATACTAGCATTCCATAACTTAAAGTACGTTTCTGCTAGGAATGTGAAGAACGAGCTGCAGTACCAAGTGTATCCACTAGATGTCATAGAATTCTTACACAAAGAGCTATGCAGTATTTTTACTGTATATTATTCTGTGCAGACTTTACCAGCAACAGATCCAGTGCCTTGACTATTATATGCATTCTCTGCAATTCAAAAATGGAATAAGACATTTGAGAAGAGTGAAATGCTGCATATGGATTTCTGTGTTCCATTCCCTTGTACATATTACATTATAAACTGCCCTTTAGAAAATCCCCTACTTGTGTCCATGAGAAGCTCTCCTGAGTGTGGTTCACTTTCACATGTAAATATGGCTGGAAATTATTCACTGCACAACAACAATGTTCTCGCTAAAAAGTTCACAAGTTACCTGATTTAGCAAAGAAGTTTATGAGGGCGTCTGTCTCACAGCTCTTGTATAGATCTGCAAGTTGTGAACTGCAGTTCAGACTAATGTTGTGAACTAATAGACGTCTTTGTCCACTGATGGTTGTGTATAGAACAGCACACTGGATAATACAGGAGAAAAAGAATGATTTAACATACACATATATTTTTATTACATCACATTTTTAATGTGTGCATTGCGTACAGTAAAATGGAAACTTTCTAATTTCAGTCACTTTGCTTAGTGTAACCTCTACAGTCACTTTTCTGAATTCTCACTGAGCAGAGCCTACAAAACAAAGGAGCTCACACTTGTGAAGTGATTAAAGTTGGGTAGGCCCATTGGGAAAGGTTAAAGTGGTTGTAAAACCTCTCATGTTACCCAGTGAAGTAAATAGCTTCAGGTGATACACAGAGATGAAACAAATCCTCCTACATAAGTTTTACTTGTTTATCTGCAGTTTTCTCCACATCCCTTCAAAAGGGCAGAATTGTGCTAAAATCCTTCTCCATCAGTATCACAGAGGAGGGGGGCGGAGAGGCTGTAGTTACAGTGTTGGAGGAAGGGGACACACCCCTTCTACACAGCAAACAGGTGTGAAGGAAACATACAGAGCTGTGTCCTGAATAGACAAGCTCCATGCTGAGCTCCCTCCCCGTCACAAATGTATCTTGTGTTGGGAAAACTTGTCAGAAGTGACTCATGCTGACAAGAAAGGAATGAAGCACCAGAGAGAAATGACACTTAGGCCTCTTTCACACGGACGATCCGTTCAGGTCCACCTGTCAGTTTTTAGGTGGACCTGAACGGACGCTCCATAAACCTCTATGGAGCGTCGGATGTCAGCGGTGACATGTCCGCTGACATCCGACCAGCTCCGATCCGAAAAAGTGTGACGGAGGAAAAACCTACTTTTCCATCCGTCATCGGATCGGGTGACGACGGACTCTACAGTCCGTCTTCACCCGATCCCCCATAGGGGAGAGCGACGCTCTGACAGGTCCTTCCCTGCACAGTGTGCAGAGACGGACCTGTCATCTGCCTGCTCAGCGGGGATCAACAGAGCGATCCCCAGCTGAGCAGAGCAGCCTCCGTACACGGACACGTCCGTGTGAAGGAGCCCTTAGGCCCCTTTCACACATGCAGACCATTCATTTCATCAGTTCAGTCACGTCAAAATGGATGAAGTATTAGGCCTCTTTCAGATGAACGATCCGTTCAGGTCCGCCTGTCAGTTTTTTAGGCGGACCTGAGCGGACCCTCCATAGACATCTATGGAGCGTCGGATGTCAGCAGTGACATGTCCGCTGACATCCGACCCGCTCCGATCCGAAAAAGTGTAACGGAGGAAAAATCTACTTTTCCATCCGTTTTCGGATCGGGTCGGGTGGCGACGGACTCTACGGTTCATCATCATCCGATCCCCCATAGGGGAGAGCAGCACTCTGACAGGTCCGTCGCTGCACAGTGTGCAGCGACGGACCTGTCATCTGCCTGCTCAGCGGGGATCGGCGGAGCGATCCCGGCTAAGCAAGCGGATGTTCACGGGGCGGATCATCTCGGATCCGTCCCGTGTGAAAGGACCTTTAATCTGTTTTTCATCAGTGCTCATCAGTTTTTCATCAGTGATCATCAGTTTTTCATACATTTTTTTTACATCCACTACCAATGCAAAAACTGACCATTTGTCAGTTTACATCCGTTTTTCGTCCAATCCCATTTTTTTAACTAAAGAAAAATAGAGCTTTGATCAGCTTTAAAAAAGGAATGATGACGGATGCGGATGTAAATGGATGTAAATGGATGATCATCCACTTACATCCGTTTTTCCATAGAGATGCATTGGTGTAAATTTTACATCCGTCAACAGATGGATGAAAAACAGACAAACGGATGTCATGTGTGAAAGGGCCCTTAGTAGAGCTTTGGAGATAAACAAGTAAACACTACAGATACACCCCTCACATTTCTGTAAATATTTTATTCAATCTTTTCATGTGACAACACTGAAGAAATGACACTTTGCTACAATGTAAAGTAGTGAATATACAGCTTGTATAACAGTGTAAATTTTCTGTCCCCTCAAAATAATTCAACACACAGCCATATCTAAACCGCTGGCAACAAAAGTGAGTACACCCCTTGTCCAAATTGGGCCCAAAGTGTCAATATTTTGTGTGGCCACCATTATTTTCCAGCACTGCCTTAACCCTCTTGGGCATGGAGTTCACCAGAGCTTCACAGGTTGCCACTGGAGTCCTCTTCCACTCCTCCATGACCACATCACAGAGCTGGTGAATGTTAGAGACCTTGCGCTCCTCCACCTTTCGTTTGAGGATGCCCCACAGATGCTCAATAGGGTTTAGGTCTGGAGACATGCTTGGCCAGTCCATCAGAATTACCCTCAGCTTCTTTAGCATTGGTCATCTTGGAGGTGTGTTTGGGGTCGTTATCATGTTGGAATACTGCCCTGCCCTACTTGTCTTTGTACTCCTCACCTGGTTGCAGCCATACACGCTTGACACCATCTGAACCAAATAAGTTTATTTTGGTCTCATCAGACCACAGGACATGGTTCCAGTAATCCATGTCCTTATTCTGCTTGTCTTCAGCAAACTGTTTGCGGGATGTCCTGTGCATCATCTTTGGAAGAGGCTTCCTTCTGGGACGACAGCCACGCAGACCAATTTGATGCAGTGTGAGGCGTATGGTCTGAGCACTGACAGGCTGACCCCCACACCCCTTCAACCTTTGCAGCAATGCTGGCAGCACTCATACGTCTATTTCCCAAAACAAACCTCTGGATATGATGCTGAGCACATGCACTCAACTTCTTTGGTCAACCATGGCGAGGCCTGTGCTGAGTGGAACCTGTCTTGTTAAACTGCTGTATGGTCTTGGCCACCATGCTGCAGCTCAGTTTCAGGGTCTTGGCAATCTTCTTATAGCCTAGGCTATCTTTATGTAGAGCAACAATTCTTTTTTTCAGATCCTCAGATACTAGCATACTACACCGCATACTAGCTCATTATGAAATACTTACCTTAGAAAGAAGCACCCGCACCGCCTCCCGGTCACCGCTGAGGGAGCTAAGATGTTCCCTCAGCGTTTCTTTCGGGTTCGCGGCTCTGGCGCTGTGAGTGTGAACTGTGGAATCGGATCGCATGTGTCTGAACACCCATGCAAACCAATTCCATTGCGGACCAAAAAAAGGGTCCTGCACCATTTTGGTGCGAATGCGATTTCAGCCATACAAACTGCAAGGCCTGAATTCTCATCGCACAGACATTGCAACATCTTTCTTGAGGATTAGTGACCAAAACTGAACCACATTTTCAAGATGTGGCCGAACATTTTAGCACCATAGTGCATAACTTTACATTTCTCAGTATTTAACCTCACCTGCCTTGTAGCTGCCCAACCCCCTATTTTATCAAGGTTTTTCCGTAATGATGGCACATCCTGTGCCAAATTTATTTCCCTGCATAATTTGGACGTAAATAAAGGAGCTGGAGTCCGCTTCTGATCCTGAATGATACTTTATCAGTAAAATGGCAAGCAACCCAGAGCATTTACAAAATCAGCAAAGTGCTAGCATGTTTCAGCCGAAGCCCTAATCATAGCTACTTTGCTGAGGGAAACTCTGCTCCTTTTAAACCCAGCCGCACGCACCTCAGGTGCTATTTCCCAGATATAATTATTCTTTAAGCAGCCCTTCTGTGCAGATATGTCAAAAATGAGTAGCAAACAAAACTTATTAAACAAATAAATCTATATTTTAGACACATATAGGAAAATAGTATCCAAGTGTATAAAAACATTATATATTCCACCATAAATGCACAAATCTAAGAAAAAATATAAAAAAGGGGGGGGGCAAGGGATGAAGAAAAGAATGGGAAAAAAGGAAAAAGAAAGAAAAATAGGAGGGAGGAGGAGACAGAGTCAAAGGAGACTATTTGGAATGTTCACGAAATATTATTATAAAGGATACAATGATCCTAATAATATAATCCTGAATGAAATAGGGTAAAAAAGAGAGAAAGATCACCACCACCTTTTTCAAAAAAGGGCTCAAATCCCAATGACTGTCCTTGGGGGCCCTGGAGCGAAGTTTGTGTATCCAGTTCACCCCTTGCTCCAGGTGCCTTCCATGTTAGGTTTCCCCTCTCTCCTTCCCAGGGTGACCTGGATGCCCAGAAACCTAAAGGATCACATATGTCCTTTATGAGTCCCCCAGAAATGTTTAGAGACATTAGAGGGTCTCAGCGCCTTCAGATTCTGTCCATCTCTATATGGTTCTCCTATACATACGGCTCTGATTGTAAACCCTACATATTGTACATTACAAAGTATGCAAGTAGTGAGATATAATACATTGCAAGTGTTGAAATTAATATAATGTTTCAAAAGAAAAGTCAGTCCAAGAACTGCAGACCTCACCTTTCTTTTAGTGAAATTTGCAATACTTGCATGTTTTAATCCACATTTATAAGAACCCTTCACTGATAAACAATTCATTTTCACTTTATTCTCAGTTGTAAAGGCTTGGAGATAACATTCCCAAGGTTGATGCCCTTCTACTAAAGAATAGGCACCCATTCTGCAATACCTGTTCTAATATTTTGTCACCATACAGGATGGATATATTCTTTTGTATCATATCCACAGTTTCTGTGTATCTGTGTATTCCACTTTGTAATTGTTGTCAAAAATAACATTTTTGCTACATACCTGGTATTTATTCACCATTACAGTCTGCAATAAAGTCCCCCTCTCTCTCTCTCCGGGTCTTTTCCTGGCTCGTCGTATTAGCTCTCCCGGATAGTCTCGCTCTCTATGTTTTTCTCTCACTATACCAGATTCCTGTCAATAAAGTTCCTTGCTTTAAAGTTCCCCCCAGAAGGGCCCTGTGTGTCTTTGGTTCAGTTTCAGGTCCGAATTCAGGCAAAAATTCGGACCTAATTCAGACCTGAAATGGTGAACCGGACCCCTGCTGTAATCCGCGCTGCACATAGTGTGAACCCAGCCTCAAGGTGTGTTAGGGATGACAGCTAGTCGCCCTTAAAGCGGACCTTCAGTCATTTTTTCAACTTTCCATCTATTAAATGTTCTGCCCTTGTTGTTTTAAATTTGGCTAGTAAAACATTTTTTTTGCCAGTAAATACCTTATACAGCCCACTTCATGTTTCTTGTCTGGTCATTAGCCTATGCTTATGACATCATGCACAGCTCTCTCTCTCTCACTCTTGTGAGCGTTTGCCAAGAGGGAGGGGGGATGAGTCATAAGAGCACCAATGAGAGTTGCAGAGCTGGGGTTGTGCCTCTGTGCAAATCCAGGAAGTGAACAGCCAGCAGCTTTAGTTGCAGACAGTTAAAATGGTTGCAGCCCGGCTCAGTGGAGGGAGATTTCTGGTAAGTACTGAATCAAAGTATATATAAAATAATATGCAAAGTGGTTGGAGGGAAGCTTAAGAATGGTAAAGATGTTTTTATTACAAATTATGTGAGCAGACTGCAGTTCCTCTTTAAGATAGTTCACTCTGTTTCCAAAAAGTGCAGGTGGACATATTCCTCAGCAACCTCTCAGCATTATGTCCAGGTGATCAATCTTGCCTGGATCCCAGGTCCATGTGAATTGAAAATTGCATTCATTCACATTCAGGTAGGCAACAAATTGATTTGAAGCATCACTGTTCCCCTCCCACACCATCAAAGGTCACCTCTGTACCTGCCTTAACATCAAATGTGTCCCACAAAAGCTCTCTTTCCAGGACAGGCACCAGATGTGAGAAAGGATCATCCTCATATCTTTAATAAAACTCAGGAACCTATGTACCAGCAGTTGCAGGTGTGAGTTGACACATTCCACCAATCTTTCTAAAAGCGATCCAATACCTGTCTCAAGCAGACATCCATTTGGAAGGACACTCAGTTTATGTACTTTTGGCAAGTGGTGAAAAGTGGGGGCAACTGGTGAACTCACCTGCAGGTACTCTGCTTCTTACTTACTGCGTGCCCCAGTCCCTCTCCAAATTAGGTTCTTGGAAAGCTTTTTGGAAGGGTGCAGTACAGTCCTCCTTTAAAGCCTTATATATCTCTGGATCATAGAGTTGCCGCATCACCTTTTAAATTTAAAATCATCTCATCCTATTGGGCCCCTTTCACACGGGCCAGATCTGGTTTTTCATAGCAGGGGGATCTGTACGCTGATCCCTTGCTGAGCTGAGCAGAACAGCAGGATGACAGGTCTGTGTCCATTCTGTATAAGTGGATCTATGGGCAGTCAGATGTAAACGGACCAAGCTGTGCATTTACACCTGACTGCCCTCCAATCCAACCCAGTCAGATAGAGGGGAAATGGATCCCCTTACGTTTTTTTGCCAGATTGGAGGTAGCTGGGCGTAAACAGACACAAATCCGACTGCCCATATAGGAGAATGGAGATTTGGTCGGGTCTAGCTGAAAAATGGACAGGCAGACCCGATCAGACCTCTTGTGTGAAAGGGACTGTACTCTTCAATTGAGTTAAATCTTACTGTCTGGCTCCTAGCCTGTATAAGGTAAAAGTATCTATCCCCCGTATTCACTCTGGTGGTAATACCCATGCCAAGGGTTCCTCCATGTCACATTCCAACATCAATCTGTCATGCATTTCCTGGAATTCAAATAAACAGGGCCGTGAATCTGTGCCCTGATTGATCCGCATTCACCTCCTTACCCACCTCAGTATCCAAGAAATGCTTGTGGAGCATCAGATTCCTTACAAATCTATTTATATCCAATAAAACTTAAAAACACTGAAATGATACAAAGGTGAGAAGGAAAAACCCCAAGCCAAATGGTGAAATATGTTTTTATACACTGGATACTGTTTATATTTTACATCTTGCTTTTTCTGTTTAATTGATGTATTGCTGTACCTAAGTTTTGGTTTCTGCTGGTTTTTGACATGTCTGCTTGCTTTAACTGTAACTATATCCAGGAAATTGCAGTTGAGGTGCTACACTCCTGTGCGTGTGGCTGTGAAGGAGCAGAGTTTCCTTCAGCAAGGTAGCTACATTATGATTAAGGCTTCGGCTGAGATACACTAGCACTCTGCTGATTTTATGGATTCTCTGGATTGTTTGCCATTTTACTAATAAAGTATGATTCAGTATCAGAAGCAGACTCCACATGCTTAATCTACTTACCGTTGTGGAGGTGTGCAGGAACCTGGGCTACTTGAGACTGACATCCCAGGAATTTATGTTGGTGTGGAGTTACTTTTCTGCAGTTTTAGATATAGCCCCTGCATAATTTGGTATTATCAGCAAATTATGAAATTTTTCTCTTTATTCCAACCTTTATTACATGAATTGAACAACCGTGCCCCAAGATAGAACCCTGGGGTAAACCACGCACAATATTAGACTTTAGACTTTGGGGGGGATTTACTAAAACTGGTGCACTCAAAATCTGGTGCAGCTGTCCATGGTAGCCAATCAGCTTCTAACTTTAGCTTGTTCAATTAAGATTTGACAATAAAACCTAGATTCTGATTGGTGGTGAAATGGGGTTGATAGTCCACTGCAGAGCTTGACAAAATTGCTTTGTATCTAAGAGCTAAAAAAGTTAGGAGCCAGTTTTTTTAACTAACAAATCTTATAGATGAACAAGTAACATGTACCCAAAGGTGAATTTGTCCTTTGACCCTTTCACAGCCAGAGCCGTTTTTGCGTTCTTTGCACACATTTAAAATAATAATTTTAGGCCTGAAGATTACATAAAACCCCCAAACATTATAACTAAAATACCGTATTTATTGGCATATAACACGCACTTTTTTCCCCTTAAAATTAGGGGAAAATCGTGGGTGCGTGTTATACGCCGATCCCCACCGATCTCCGCTGATTGTGAGGAGAGGAGCGAGCCGAGTGTACTTCGACTGGACTCGGCTCCTCTCACAGTTCTGCCCATCTCCACTGATTGCAAGAGGAGAGAAGCAAGCGCCGCCAACATTCACAAAGCCGAGTGTACTTCGGCTGGACTCAGCTCCTCTCGCAGTCCCGCCCCTGACTGTGAGCAGAGCCGCGTCTAGCTAAAGTACACTTGGCTTTCTGTATGTCGGCGGCGCTCGCTTCTCTCCTCTCGCAGTCTAGCCCCTGACTGTGAGCAGAGCCAAGTCTAGCCGAAGTACACTCGGCTTTGTGTATCTCCACGCCGCTTGTTCCTCTCCTCCGATCGGCGCCAATTTTAAAAGACACAGGCTGCAATGACACAGGTAAGGCTGCAATAATGACACAAGGCTGCAAAGACACTGGGAAGGCTGCAAAGACACTGGGAAGGCTGCAAAGACACTGGGAAGGCTGCAATGACACAGGGAAAGCTGCAATAATAACACAAGGCTGCAAAGACACTGGGAAGGCTGCAATAATGACACAAGGTGCAAAGACACTTGGAAGGCTGCAATGACACAGGCTGCAATAATGACACAGGGCTGCAAAGACACTGGGGAAGGCTGCAGATGGACACTGATAAGGCTGCATTGATGGGCATTTACTGTAAATGTAAGTTTTTTTTCCTTAAACTTCCCTCCTAAACTTGAGGTGCGTGTTATACGCCGATAAATACGGTAATTAAAGTGAATAATGGTGATCCCAAGCATGGTAAATAAATGGAACTATGGAGACAAAAAGTTCAATGCATTGTGATGCAAAAGGGAAACACAATTTGCAGCTATTTACCTTTGTTTATGTTTTTGATTAATAAAATGTGAATTTATTATAGCCCAGAGAGTAACGTTATATATATATATATATATATATATATATATATATATATATATATATATACTCCATGTAGTTCTCTGGTGGTTATGTGAAATCAGGTCTTTTAAAGTTTTTCAGAGCTGCACCTTAACCACTTGTCAACCACCTAACTGTACATATACATCATCATTTTGATGTTAAATACCGGGGTTATGGCTGCAGCTAGATGCCACAACCCTGGTATTTTTTTTTCTTCAGGCGGCCGGCTTTCACATAAAAGTGATCTTAGTGGCGGATTCGCCGCAAAATCACATCCAGAAGCAGATGGAGAGGTGCACACCTCCTGCCACTTTTCGGGCTAACATTACCAATTGGTAGCTCCGGGAACCATCTGGCGTCTGCAGGGTTTTTCCATAGAGATAGCGATGGCTAGATGGCCACAATTCATCTCTATGCCCTTGGTGGACCGCAGCGGCGTCTACATCACTTCTGGTTCTCGGGCCATACAAACACAATTTTTTCTTTAAGAAATTTTTTTTTATCTTTTGCTTTTAAGGGGAGAGGAGAGATTTGGTTTTTTTTAGACCCCAGGTCTCTCCATAAAGAGGATCTGTGATGCTGTATTGTTATCACAAGGGATGTTTACATTCCTTGTGATAGCAATAAAAGTGATCAATAAAAATGTTTTAAAGGAACAGTGTAAAAATGTAAAAAGTATAATAATAAATAAATAAATAAATAAATACATTTAAAAAATGTATGGTGCCTCCGTCCCCGTGTGCTTGCACGCAATGCATAAATAGGTCAATCTTATATATGTAAACGGTGTTTGCAACACACATGTGAAATATTGCCACAAACGTGAGTGAGAGCAATAATTCTAGCACTAGACCTCCTCTGTAACTCTAAACTGGTATCCTGTAGAAATTTTTAAAGCATCGCCTATAGAGGTTTTTAGGTATCGCAATTTTAAAGCATGACATGTTAAAGGCATCACTAAAACTCTCAGATTGGAAATACCTGAATTAATGCTCCTGTGTCTTCACTTAATTTGTCATCATGTTTAAACTCCACAGTCACTGCTTTGTCGGCATCAATGGCAGCCATTTCTACATCTGTGGTATTGTTCATATATATAGCACCAAAGAAATCCGTGGCCCTAAATCCTGCAAAGTAGGACACAAAACAATCATGCAGTTAGTATTGTAATACACGTTTATTATTATCACATTCTTTTTAGTAAACTTTATTTAGAATTGTTAAAGAAAACATTTATGAAAAGAGCAGTGTAGAAAAATAGGAAACAACTGCAATTGAGTCTCCAGCAGAGCCTCTCAGCAGTGATACATGAACAAGCTTTACCTGTAAAAGAAAATAACATTAACTGTGTGATACAAGTAAGGTGCACAGTCCGAATAGAACAGAAAAGGCACATTTTACAGTAAAAGCCAATATAATCAAAAGAAGAAGAATTGGCTCAACACAGAGGTCCTTTAAGGTTATAAGCCGTAACTGCTATTGCATTTGATAAGTAATGTGTTGTGAGATGAGAAAAACTCTGAGACAGAATCCTTGCAAGAAGGGAGATATTTAAATTGGTTTCAAAGCAAATTATTATTTTTTTTACCTTAAAGCATTTCCTGCATTAAGGTAAAAGATGTTTTAGGACTTGCTGTGCTCCCCCCAAACACTTACCTCACTCCTGGATCGATCCAGCGCTGTGCTCGGCTGCACTTTTTTCTCCTATCTCCCTATCCACACAGAGATTTACAGTGAGCGGTGGAATTTATTGACTCCTGCTGCTGTCAGTCAAATTTAGTGAGGAGAGAGCAGGGGGTGGGGTTGAGCTGCGCTGTGTGTGTCAACAGATACACAAAGCTCGGCTTGGGATCAAGCGTGCATGTATGCCCCCATAGCAAGCAGCTTGCTATGGAGGCAGACAGAGATGAGGAGGAGAAAACAGTGGTGGCGGGGGACTCCAGAAGAGGAGGATCGGGGCACTCTGTGCAATACCATTGCACAGGACAGGTAAGTATAACATGTTATAAAAACTTTATAACCACCTTAAGTCAGAAAGAAATAAAAGGATAGTAAAGGGGAAGGAATAAGATGGGAAGACACTGGAAGGTGAGAGCTGCTTTCTGAGACACTGTTTATGAAGAAGAGGTCAATGTGCCTCAAAAGCTTGGACCACAACTTATTTACCTAGCCGATAAATGGTATTACCCTAGATCCAAACTTCTTTTGTTGATAGCTAACATGGTATAACACTCTGCAACTCTCACTGTAATTGTTTATTAAAGTCTAAACTGCTATGTTTGTTCTGACATAAATAACAAAATATACCGCGCTGTCTACACAATAGCAGCCAGCACAAAAGTGTAAAATAAACAGAAATACATATGGAAAATGTGCAGCGCTAAGCAAATAATGATCAATATCAAAAATAAAACTGACATATGAAAAAAAGCAATATAAATAGTGACACGTGTAATTCTCACGGAACACGTGTCACTATTTATATTGCTATTTTTCATATGTCAGTTTTATTTTTGATATTGATCATTGTTTGCTTAGCGCTGCACATTTTCCATGTACAGTATATGTTTGTTCTCACTGCATGAAGTCCAAGAACTACACTGATTGCAGTTGCAATGCTTTGCTGACAAAAATGCAAAAAAATTGAAAAATGCATATTTTTGCTTTAGCAAAACGGATGCATTTATTTTTCTTCATTTTTATTTTTGCAAAAGGGAGAATTCTCTTTTAAACAAACATTTTGTTATTCCACTGTATTATCCCCAGGTTCAAATACAAGCATCAGCAACTTGTAAACTTTCAAGCTTTTCTCTAATTGCATTCAGATATTAGGGACTTATGTTGACCCCTTTACCAGTTTAATTTAGAGGATAAACAATTGTAACAGTTTTATTAGTTAAAATAAAAAAAATAAAAATAAAAAAAATGAATACAAGAGAAAAAAAGACACACGGATGCTCTTTTTTGTCAACATTTTTCAGGGACATTTTTTTTGTTACAGCCCATCTGAACTGCACTGACACTTTTTATATATATATATATGTGATTTTTAAGCCATACACCTTTGAAATCACAAACAGAAAGATTAGCTTTATGGTAAAAACTGAATGATTACAGCATAAGGACAGGGTTCACAGACTAATGCACTTTGCATTTCATGTATATGATGGATGCTCTAGCAAGTGAGCTATCCCTTGTTTTTACTACTGTAAAAATTAGCATTACTGATACCAAAATGAAGAATTTTAAACTCTTTATCAATTGCAAGAAGCCATCAAAATCAAAGTTCCAGAAAAAAATGTCTGAAAAGTTTGGCTAATAGCGTGTTCATTTGTAATTTTCATAATAACGTACCTGTACTTGTACGGACTCTCATGATAGCATCAAATCCTATTCGTTTTTGAATATCTTTCTTGAGGTCATTGATAAACTGCTGGCCTTCTGTATGTATCTGAAAAAAAGATAAGTACCCATTGTAATCAGTAGGTGGAGACAAAGCACAACTCATTTCTCACACTTCAAGCCTACTATTGCACAATAGCTTCCCCTACAAAGCTTTGACCTTTCCCACCACCCAAATCAAAGTTTTTTCTTTAACTATGCAAGAACTGATTAATTATATTTGTTCATTAGTTAACTGTTTTCCCATACACAATGATGTATTTGCCTTTCATTCTTCAACACATCAAACTTATTTTCACCTAATTAAAATATCAATCTATTTTTGTAATTTCTATATATCTGGGGGCTTTTCACTCCATATGTATGTATACATGGTCTCTTTAACATTTCCTTTGAAATAAAGCTACAAGTGCAGTTCTCATGAGATTTTCCCAGGATTTTGTATGAATAAAACAGCTGGTATAGCCAAGTAGGCTGCGCTTTTTCTGTCCATATACTCCTACGTATGCCTTTCCTGTGCTTGTCACAAACCCAGACCCAGGGGAGTAGCTAAACTTCTCTGAGCCCCAATGCACAGTGCATGTGAGCAACACTTTATAAAGCTTGAAAAGTTTATAACTAGTAAAATACTATAGTCATGATTTAGTTGTCGGAGCGAAACAGGC
Source organism: Aquarana catesbeiana (assembly GCF_042186555.1). Lineage (NCBI taxonomy): Eukaryota > Metazoa > Chordata > Amphibia > Anura > Ranidae > Aquarana > Aquarana catesbeiana. The sequence goes on from NC_133324.1 coordinate 682,667,579, forward strand.
CTATTTGAATGAGGATCACAGTGGGGCTCCTGGGGTCAAAGGTATCCCTTAGTTCTTCTGCAAATGATCTGTTGTGAATGGCAGCACTGGCCTCCAGAGTGGCCCATGCTGCCAAAGACCAGTGCTGTCACTCACAGATCTATCTCCTTTTTAGCAGCGTTGTCAAACAGTGGAGGTAAAACTGCCCAACCCTGCTGCTCAGCAATGGTCGCACGGATTTGAAAGGGCATGTATTTAGTCACCTGGGGGATTAAATAAAAGTGTACATGTTTTCATGAGATTTGTCCTGTAACCTCCCTGGCGGTATGATTATGTCAGATTTTTGAATCTCAAAGCGGTACATTTGTTTTGCATAGAAATTTGGCGTTTTATATTGTAGGCCTGTAATTCTTAGTAATAACACACTTAAATCTGTCCAAACAAGAGTCTAATAGACACCCCAGGTATGATAAAGTTTGAAACACGAAATCATAAATTATAATATAATACATAATTATAAATAATTATAAAAAATAATAATATAATAATAATAAAATTAATTTCCCCACGAATCACTATCGCTAGAAATTGGCAAGTATTCTAATTTACTATCGCTGTTTTCTAGCTGGTCTAAAAACCACTTTTGACGTAAAGGGACACTTTTTGGTTGCCATGGACAATCTCAATTTTCAGGCATAAAGTACAGTATATATAATATAAATCTGCAGGCAGGGCACTGGACAAAGCATTAGGTACAAAAGAGAGGTGAAATGATTTGATACAGTAATGTAATCTGTAAGATTACAGTGTACTATATGTGTTATGCATTTTGTACTTTTTGAATTTGCGTTGCGACACTCGCAGGGAACAGAGCCTGGCACACAGTACATTGGGCGGAGGATCCTGCAGGGGACACAGCGGGGGGGGCATCGCAGGATTCGGTGACAAGGTAGGTTACCTAGACCAGGATTCTGCAATGCAATCCCGAGTGTGGCTCGGGGTTACCGCTAATGGTACTGAAATTTAACCCCAATCCACACTCGGGATTACCGCCAGGAGGGTTAAAGGAAAGCAATGATTTACCTGAAAATTGTTATACTTGTAGAGTGTCCCTCCTGTAAGCATTGTTACCAGGCCTACTGATGCCACATCAATGTAGTTGTTGGGGAACAGAAAAAGGTCTACACAGCACCCGCTGGCCACACATTCCTTTGCCAGATTTTCATATGTATTGCACTGGGGTAGAAAGAGGTTCTGAAAGAGAAATAAAATCTTTGATGTTTGGTCTTCTATGTACACAGCATGCAAAATTATATTGACATTTCCCCATGGAGGAACAGTTTCACATTCTTCTATTAATGGATGAAATCTAGATAAAAAAGTAAACAATGCATTGACCCTCAAGTGGTCCCACAAAATGCAATATATGGGGGTTTATTTACTAAAAGCAAAAAGACTGTGCACTTTGCACGTGCAGTTGCTCCAGAGCTTAGTAAATGAGCAGAAGCTCTGCTGACTTCCATTATCCAATCATGTGCAAGCAAAAATGCTGTTTTTTTTATTTTCCTTGCACGTGATTGGTTACTCTTTGAAAAGTGAAGCCTTACCTCATTTACTAAGCTCTGGAGCAACTGCAAAGTGCACAGTCTATTTGCCTTTGATAAATCAACCCCATTAAGCAAATAATCATACACTGTAAAGACAACTATAATATAAATCCACAAAATTTTCTAATAACAAAAAATAGGCCTTCCAGGTGAATATTGGGCACTTGATGTCATCAAGTTTCCTCCCTCAATCCTGTCCAACCAATCCAGAGGATTCACAGATTAAGGGGAGATGGCTTGAAAACATCAAGCACCTAAGCAAACACTTACAATTAAGTGCTGGGGTGCCAATTATTTAATATTTGTCTGGAGAGCAGTAGCTGCAGACTATTGTAGGTCAAAAATGCTGCAGCTGGCAGTCATGCCCGCATAAGCAGCAGAAACGTTCTCATTTTATTAACCTAATGTACGTATACAAACATACATTTATATGAAAGTATGTAAAAAAAATAATGTTCCGTGGCATATTTTCCTAATATAGCAAGAGAGTTTTCACCGCACAGGTATGGATCCAAACCAGGTGTGAAGTGAATGGTTGTCTCCGAGAGTAAAGAGCCCCAGGTGCTGGCTAATGCTGAATCATGCTGAAGGTAGATGAGAAAATCCGGACAGCCGCACACTGGGAAGATATTGTCCAAAAGTATTTATTATAAAATCAGGATCATACAGGATACCGTGGCAAAAAAGTACAGACAATCAGCTGCGGTATCCTGTATGATCCTGATTTTATAATAAATACTTTTGGACAATATCTTCCCAGTGTGCAGCTGTCCGGATTTTCTCACATATTTTCCTAATACTAGCACAAGGATCATATCTGCACTCTCATTTAAAACTAAAGGTTAAGTAGTACTCTTTTCATAATCTTTTAACTAAAAATATAAGGGCCATATATACACAAATATAGAGCAGGTTTTATGAGACGCACTGGGGTTGATTTACTAAAGGCAAATAGACTGTGCACTTTGCAAAGTTGCAGTCGCTCCAGGGCTTTGTAAATGCAAGGAAAATAAAACTAACATCTTTTTTGCTTGCACATGATTGGATGATGGAAGTCAGCAGAGCTTCTGCTCATTTACTAAGCTCTGGAGGAACTGCTCTTGCAGAGTGCAACTGCACTTTGGAAAGTGCACAGTCTGTTTGCCATAAGTAAATCAGCCCCTATAGTGATTACATTGTATAGTACTTTTTAGTTGCAGATTTGCAAAAAAAAAGTCATGAATTCTATTGTTACAGTACAACATCGTAAGCACTCACAGCCTGGTACGTACCTTTTCCTTTTCTGTGTTAATCAGTCTTCTGTCATCTCTGTTCTTGAGTTTTCCTGGGGCTTCTGCAGTGGGAAGTGATGAATGGAAGATGAACAGCTTGCCTGCACATTCTGCTGCCTGTCATTACAAAGAAAGCATGACTCTCAGTAAATTATCATGGACAAAATCAAAGATGTAAGGGCTACAACTCCTTCTGCTATACTACTGTAACGCACTAATAGAATTTTTTGTAAAATGACCAAAAATGCAGCAATGTGATATAGTAGTGTACTGGTACCCTGATTGGTATGTTCACATGGGCGACAAGAGGGAGTACTGGGAGTTAGTTTTAACACCTGCCAACTGCTTAACTTGAAGTACTGGGAGTACTGATGTCTCTCCTATTCTCAAGTACATTAAAGAGTGACCGCCTCAAAACGAAAAATCTGCTGTGCAATTTCTTCAGAAAAACTAGAATGTTTATTTGTAAAATAAAAAAGTGGATATAGATAATTACATAAAACATCAATGTAAAAACCTGTACAGTTTGTGGCAAATGCTTTTCCATCATTATATCCTGTGCAGTGGACCTTACATCTTATCTTTTAGTATATTCTGCATTGTGATCAGCCCCCTGGATGCCCCAATGTAGTCTCTGTATTATTTGTGCCAAGTTATTTCATCATCATGATTCTAACTGTGGTTGTCTATTAAAATGGCAGCCTCTTTCTGCTTGTCACTGCCAAGCTCCACCCATCTCTGTCTAGGTCTATCCAGCATTTCACAGCTTTTCACAGGCTATGGGGGTGGAGAAAACATAAACTCATGACGATGCCTACAGAACCCCCCAACTCCCCAAATCACAACTATAATTCCAAAGATTAATGGGAAATGTAGTTCTATGTGGTACACACATATCCACAGAGTATCCTCCCACTTTTCTTTGACAGAGCATGAAACCGGAGCTCAGTTTAGGATAAGATGGCTAGTTTAATACTTATTTTGTACCACAATCTGATATTTTAGGATTAAAAAAACAAAAAAAAATGATAATGGTTGAAAATAGGATGGGTAGAGGGAGGGTTGGGAGCCTGGTTATTAGTATCCCGTAGATTTGTTTTAAAGTTCTCTTTTATGAGTATATACCCTCAGCTTCACATTCTAAACAAGAGCTGTCTTTTCAAAGCTTATGTGGGCTGCATAATAGGATACAAGGTTTGATAGGAAAGAATGTAAACATTTTTGCATTCTTAAATAATACGGGCAATTAGAGCATTGTGCCATCTATAGCAGCTAAAGATTGTTGTAAGATAACAATTTTGCAATTGGGAAAAAGCATACAACAATCTCACATGACACACAACTTGGTCAAAAAATTAGTCTACATTTACATTTTTGTGATTATAAGTGTAAATTATTTTATTGTAAATTAGCAATTCATAAGAAACCATGGAGCTTGGTTTTAGGCTTGGTAATTATTCATACGTAAAAAAATAAGTACTTATATCCTACACATATTACTATCAGTTATGACCCTTTGTGAATACTAAAACTGGTGGCCATGAACTCATACTGTGGCCAAATACTCTACAATGTAGACTTTTAAAGGCTTTTGCCGCGAATACCCCAAATTGTTCGCTATTTGGCAAACCGACGAACAGCCAATGTTCAAGTCAAACTCATGTTTGACCCAAACAGACAGCCCATCCCTAGTTGCTACAAGTTAGTGCATGCTTCTTTAGTAAACCCCACTGTGTAGAATCAAATTAGGTTCAGACATGAGACCATACACTGCAAAGATGATTTAGTCAAATTAACTTTTATGTCAAGCTTAGAGTGGAAGTTCAGTCTAACACTAGTGTAACTATACTTACATTTACTCCCAGCCTCATTCTAAGCCTATTTGATATACCCTGAAAAGGAAAGATCTGTATACTAACCTATGTTGAGGGAACTTTGGTCCAGTCATATGATCGGGTCCCAGCACTGGCTTCAGTGAAGAGGCGAGATCGCCGACAACAGCTGTAGAGCCTAGGTGATGTCACCCATAGGCCAGCACTGGGACCTGATCACGTGACCGGACCGGAGTATCCTCAGAGTATGTAAGTATAACACCCTCTACTTTCGGTAGTTGCTAGTAGTAGGATTTTTGTCAGTACAGGTAAATTTAATCAGGCTGTTTACTTTGATCTGTGTGGGCTGGGAGTGGCCTAGAGTAGCAGCAGGTGATTCACATGCTTTCACGGTTACCTCCCTCTGGCTTCTAGAGGATTCTAGAAGGAAGGAGGGGAAGAGGGGTAGAGCTGCCTGGGGTGTTCTAAGGAGCCCTGACCAATCCCCAATCTGGATTGGCAGGGGGCAGGCCTCCTTAAATACCTAGAATCAGACCAGCTGGGGAGAAGTTGTCGATGGAAGAAGCTGGAGATGGAGCACTAGGTTGTCGGGGCCTTTAAAGCACTCCCCAGTCTGGGGGGGTGACCTTGGGCCTGAGGGGTTAGGGTGCAAACCAGGGCGTTGGTGAGAAACAAAGCAGGATCTGGACAAGAGGCACAGAGAGGAATCGAGAAAGACAACAGGAGCTAGTGTTGCCGTGCAAGTGTCCATGAGGAATCGACCGGAGTGCAGCCAGGAGGGCTAATGAGTGACAGGCACAGTTGGGAGAGCTGGGGAGGCATGCCGGAGCGGACTGGGAGTGTCTGAGATGGATGTAGAGCCAGCAGGAGAGATTGTGGTGTCATGGGCAGTGAAGTCGGGCAAGCTGCAGTCAGGAGGGTTGGCAGGGCCTGAAAAGGACTGACTGGGAGCAGTAGTCCACCATAGGACAGCTAGTAGCAAAGGACTTTTCTTCCACTATTTGTTGCTAAACTAAAGGGGCCCGCAGTCCCTGCCTGCAAATGGCAGTTGCTAAGGCCTGACAGAGTCAGAGTTGGGCCTACTATGTGCTAGCTGTGCCAAGAACCAAGTATTATACAGGAGAGAGGGAGACAGTCTACAAATAAGCATTGTACTGGAGGAGATTGGAGCTCTAGAAGTGTAAATAGAGGTTCCAACTGATCATCTTATTGATTCCATTATTGATTCTGGGCATCCCATAATTTTCCTTACCCTATCCAATTTCAAAATCCCTCAATAAAAATACAAAACAAACATACGGATTGTTCATTGTCTCAAAAGTGACTGGGAAGTGAATGCTGGGCTGGACAGGGTAAGAGGTGAACCACAATATCCAGCAGCCCCTACGGGGGTACCGCTACATTTTGGGGTTGGTCCGGGATCACCTGTTCATGGGTAACCTGTCAGTCATTGTCCCTAGCAACTGAGGTTGACTGAGCTGGGGAACTGTGCTTTGTTCCGCCACTATTGAGGATTGACCCCGGAGAAAGGACTTGTGTGCTCTGCCTGCTGTTTCAGTTCTGTAACAAGTGCCATTGTCCATAGCAACCAGCAAGGATCGTCGCTACTTAATGCTCCTGCTTACCCAGTTGCCCCAACCGGCGCTGGGACAGACACTTGTACCAATCCTACAATCCTGCAATTCAGGAACTGTTCACGATGTGCTGTCACCGGGTAACGGCGCTTATGGATTACAAATACGTCTAGCGTTCTACTATTGCTAGACGTCTCATTGTGGATTACAAATATGTCCAGCGTTCTGCTAATGCTGGGCATCTTGAACCTTTGCTTCAAACAAAGTGTGCCTGGAACTGTCTACTGTTGCCTGGGGTGAGCGGGGGTAAGCCTGCAGGCGGGACTGTGCTGAGATAGTACCCTTCAGTGAGACATTGGCTACAAACTTTATTGTTGCTACCGGCAACCACCGGAAAAGTCAGTGGTCATTAGTTCTTAGTTGCTCGGGCACAGTCGGTGCTGAGTGACATGCCTGGACAAGTCTTGCTAGCATTAGCATGCCTGCAAACTTCAGTGTGTTCAACAGGGGTTACAGCAGCGTGCCCAGGGAGGAGTCTGCCTGTCAGTTCCACTGGCGCCAGCCCGTCTGGAAGCGAGTTGGCGGTGCCACGCCCTGGAGGAGACCCAGCATTCCCTGCTAGCAGCAGACATGAGGCAGAGGAAGATGGTGGAGGGTAGTTTCCTCCCAGCATTGACATGGGTGCCGCAGTGGACACTGGTGTTCGATTGGAGCACCGCAGGGGATTCATCCTTTTGAAAGATGAAAGATGAAAGATGGGACGGAGCAGCTCTGTCTTCTGTGTCCTGAGTGCCAGATACTGACCGTGATGGTCAGCGCCTGGGTCCGGTGTGGCCATTGCAGCGAACCACTGACACGGCTGACATCTGCCCAGCAGGAACCATGCTACTTCAATGTGGACCTGCTCTCAGGACTCTGCCGTTTGCAGCCGCTGAAGTCCCAGAAAGCCGGAGAGGGCCTTGGAACATGCCCTAAAGGCAGAGTGGAGTTGCGGCTTGGTGACTCCCCCGTGAAGAAAGAGGACATAGGAGTAGAAGAGAAGACTGTCATGGCCTGCGGCCTGGTCGGGGACTCAGCAACTGTGAGTACTGCCATGCAGAAGCTAGATGTCCCTGAAATGCTGGCTGCTTCTATGTCCGTTGCTATCCCAGTCCAGAAGGAGCTAGTGATGGAAGGGGGTGCACCCTCAGGTGAGCTGGACCGGGCGTGCGAGGGCAGGGCCATAGATTGGGGTTCCCCCAGACTATTGGCAGAGCTTGGATACATGGAGAGGCTGGCGGAGTGGTCTGTGGGTTTTAACCCCCTCCTGACAGAACAGACAGGAAAATTACTATGTGAAGCAAATGTGGGGGGTTTTTTGTGTTGACAAGATCATAACCCCCTCTCAACAGAAAAATATTGTACAGTATGTAGATAGAGGAGCGTAGGATGTTGTTGTGCTTCTGTTTTCTTTTAGGAACCTCTGGGATGGGATGGGATCCCCTCCGACTGGAGTAAAGATTCCTTCTATATTTTTTTCCTGCGGGCAGAGTATTTCTCCCGAGGGAGAGATGCTCTGGCACAAAGTTTGTATATTGTGTGTATATTGTGTGATGTTAGCTGCGGGGACTTGTAGTTAGGAGTACATACATTTGTACAGTTGTAAATACCTACTAGATAATTCCTATATATTTTTGTACATATTTATACACATTTATACACATTTATACATATTTATTTGTACCATACCCCCAATCAAGTTATTTCCCTTTCCCCTTCCAATTTACCTTATGGCATGCCCTTGCTCCTGGGCCCAGGAGCCATTCTTTTTCAAATTTTTCCCAGCTGAGGGACCAGCTGGTTTATGGTGGGTGTGAGTGGATCACCCTCCACTTTAGGTAGGTGCTAGTAGTAGGATTTTTGTCACTACATGTAAATTTAATCAGGCCTAGCTGTAGAGGATTCTAGAAGGGAGGAGGGGAAGAGGGGCGGAACTGCCTGGGGTGTTCTAAGTAGCCCTGGCCAATCCCCAATCTGGATTGGCAGGGGGCAGGCCTCCTTAAATACCTAAAATCAGCCCAGCTGGTGAGGAGTTGTCGGGTGGAAGAAGCTGGAGATGGAGCACTAGGTTGTCGGGCCTTTAAAGCACTCCCCAGTCTGGAGGGAGTGACCTTGGGCCTGAGGGGTTCGGGTGCAAGTCGGAGCCTTGCTGAGAAACAAAGCAGGATCTGGACAGGAGGCACAAAAAGGAACCGAGAAAGACAACGGGAGCTAGTGTTGCTGGGCAAGTCTCCAGGAGGGATCCACCAATGCAGCCAGGAGGGCTGGTGAGTGACAGGCACAGTTGGGAGAGCTGGGGAGGCATGTCGGAGTGGACTGGGAGTGTGCAATCTGAGATGGATGGAGAGCCAGCAGGAGAGACTGTGGTGTCATGGGCAGTGAAGTCGGACGGCTGCAGTCAGGAGGGCTGGCAGGGTCTGAAGAAGACTGACTGGGAGCAGTAGTCCATCATAGGACAGGTAGCACTAAAGGACTTTTCATCCACTATCAGTTGCTACACTAAAGGGGCCCGCATTCCCTGCCTGCAAATGGCAGTTGCTAAGGCCTGACAGAGTCAGAGTTGGGCTTACCATGTGCTAGCTGTGCCTGGAACCAAGTATTGTACAGGAAAGAGAGAGAGACAGTCTAGAAATAAGCGTTGTGCTGGAGGAGACTGGAGCTCTAGAAGTGTAAATAGAGGTTCCAACTGATCATCTTATTGATTCCATTATTGATTCTGGGCATCCCATCATTTTCCTTGCCCTATCCAAGTTCAAAAATCCCTCAATAAAAATACAAAACAAACATACTCATTGTTCACTGTCTCAAAAGTGACTGGGAAGTGAATGCTGGGCAGGGTGACAGGTGGACCACAATATCCAGCAGCCCCTACAGGGGTACCGCTATATAAGTATACAGGTCTTTCCTTTCACAAGGGTAGATAGAATAGGCCTACAGTGGAGGTGGGAGTAGATTTAAGTATAGTTAGTGTTTTACTGAACTAGTGCTTTAAATACTTTAAAATTATATGACATTCACCAACTGAAATAATTCTGACAGTTATGTCAGTACAGTGGTTGTAAGAAAAAACACTGCAATGTAAGCAGGCATTTAATGAAATTCTTATGCTGCGTATACACAAGCGGACTTTTCGACCGGACTGGTCCGACGGACCAATTCAAACGTGTGTGGGCTTCAGCGGACCTGCAGAGGACTTTTTCAGTTGAAAATCTGATGGACTTTAGATTTGGAACTTGTTTCAAATCTTTACGTCAGAACTCCGCCTGACCCAGTTCCTAACGAAAAGTCAGCTCGTCTGTATGCTAGTCCGACGGACGAAAACCAACGCTAGGGCAGCAATTGGCTACTGGCTATCAACTCCCGTATTTTAGTCCGTTCGTACGTCATCACGTACGAATCTGTCGGACCTTGGTGTGATCGTGTGTAGGCAAGTCTGCTCGTGTGTACGCGGCATTACAATTTTAGTTTCAACATATATAAAGCAAGCAAAGATGATATCTTTCAAAAGTGTTTACTTAAACAAATAAATATAAGTTACATCTCAGAAACGACAATAACATTATACTTTTAAAATCATCTAAGAATAAATTTGTAAAATCTTTTATAAGTGAAAAATGTTAGGTTATATTCATTATACAAATGTGCCAAGTAAAACCTGTAGGTCTATTTGTACATGAAAAATGCAGTCTAACCTTTAATGCCTCCATGCCAGCCTGGATAACTGGAGCAAAGACTGTTTCACTCTCATTTGTCTCCGCAAACATATCTGGGATCTGTCCAAGCAAGCTGTAAGACAGGACAAGATTAGTGATTATAAAGGCGAGGAAATCAAAGAACATTATATAAGTACATATCTCATTCTGAAAATGCTAGCTCCCTTACTAGATAAAGATGCCAGTGGGTGCTTCAACTTACTATGACTACTCAAAACTAAACTAATATTCATTTTTCATGGACCGATCCTTCAAATGCTTACTGTTTTTTTGATAATCAGGCAAATAAGCAATAATGAGTAAGCAATTAAAAGAGAAGTATGGGCATTAAAAAAAAAAAAACATTTATACTCACCTAGGTGAATTCTGCATCTGTCCCCTACCACCTCTAAGACCCATAACGGAACGATAAAAGACCAATGATCATGCGGTTCTCGGTCTTCAGTGAGCAGAGAGCGATGACTGCCAGTCACCGTCTCAGTGCTCTGCCCCTCCAGCGCTCACTGGAGTGCTGTGGAGTGGGCAGGGAGTAGCTGGTTTAGGTTCTCAGCAGTGCGCGAAACAGGATCTATGATGGGTATGGTGGAGTAGGACACTAGTGTGGAAAGTCCTGTCCCCAATTCATCCTGTTTTCAAAATCTTGATCGATTATCCTGCTTTAAATTCCACTCAAATACCACCCATGGGGTCCCCTCACCCTGCTTGCCATGCCCACCTTGCAAGGCAACAGATACCAGCGCGAAACTAGACAGATTCCAAAGGCAGGAGAAGGATTCGCTGAGGGAAGATGGGGGTGCTCCCCCTTCTGAATCAGAACAGTCCGCAGCTGGTACTGTTAAGGTCCTCAAAGCTGGCCACCAAGGTCGAAGAGGTGAAGACATTTCCCTTATCCGCAAGGATTTCCACAAGCTGAAGAACCTGTGACTGAGGCTGAGACTCGCATTAGCAGGGCAGAGAATACCCTGCACCCTTTGCAGCACTCCTGGGAACACATGCAGCATCAACTACAGCAGCTTATGGCCAAACATGACTTGGAAAATAAACTTCATCGCTGCAATCTGCACTTAATTGGCCTGCAGGAGGGCCCCGACCCAGTAACTTTCCTGGAAACTCTCCTTATTACCACCTTTGAGTGAGAGGTCTTATCCGCCACCTCAAGGAGCCCAGCCTTGTACTTTCATCGCCAAGTTCATAAATTACAGGGACCGAGACACCATCCTTGGTCTTACTAGGCTTAAGGGCAACATCCCCTTCCAGATCACGAGGGTGGTTGTTTTCCTGGACTTTTTGCCACAGGTCCAGCGCCAACAGTCTCGCTTCCAAGATGCCAAACGCCAACTTTGAGTCCAGCTCCTCACCTATGCCATATCTACCCGGCACTGCTCCGAGTGGTGGGAGATGACCCGTCCACTTCTTCGAGGATCCAGTATTAGCTTCAGCCTGGTTGGATCAATGTGCAGCAGCCGATGCTGACCCAGCTTGATTTTCAAGTACACCTGGGATTGTTGTGAGTTTGTTCTACCCCTGCTTAATACCCCTGGTTCTTCCCACTTCCGGTATTCCTATTGCCTTATGTATTCTCCCCGTCCCCTACTGCCCACCTGTCTTCTGAACCCTTTTCACCGTGTGCTGCTATGTGAACTGGGGATTGGAGGGGGCAACCCTTTTTTATTGCCTTGCTGCATGTTTTCTGCCAACGATGGTCCCTGAAGTCAAGACTGTTATTTCTCCCTTCTTCTCCGAACACTCGAATCTTGGGTGGACATTTTCTCGTTACTTCAGCATAGTTTCCCGTTACCACCTGCACAATGGACTCTGTCCTTGCCGTATCCTGCGCCCCCCCCCCCCCTGCACACTGTTGTGGGCAATCCTTTTACCAAGGACTTCCTCACCTGTACTCAACCCAAGCAGCACTATTGTATAGTGACCTACTACTCTCAACACTCTTCAGCGAGTGGTCGCCCCCCCTAGGATCACTCCATGATGGGGGTTGAACTATTTGCTTGTTACTACCGTGGCCCTTTTTTTCTATTGTTTTTTATTTCGTTTTATTAGTTTATTTTTTGGGAAACATGCTCTCACTGAGTTTGAATGTGCAGCTGCGAGGGAGGGTTTGTTCTGTTATTCATTGACATACTTCCCTGATTACTGCCTATACAGTGTTGTTTTTCCACTTACCTCACATTTATTTTCTTACATGAATCTCCTGCCTTATGTCTGTGCCCCTGGTGGGACTGTTCTGCTGCCCCGAGAGCCGTCAACACTCCATTGACCATTACTCTAGACTACATTTTCCATGGCCCCCCAAAGCTTCTTACATGGAATGTTCAAGGCCTGTTAAATGATCTGCAGTCCTCCTTATCTTAAGCCCCAAAGTCAGGATCTCTCCAGAACCTGGACCGGCTCTGTGACGTGCAATGACAGCAGACTGCTGTCGGCTGAATTTGGGTGACAAGAGTGCAGAACTCAGTGCACTCCTGCGACCTACAGAAGTATGGCCAAAATAACTTAAAATCTTCTTATTGGCAAGCTGTAGTCATATTAATATATGATCATCTGTTGCTAATGGACACCGAATATTGCAAATTGCATTGTGCCTAAGAATGGGTATAGATTTGAATGTGTATGTATGTGTAGAACTTAGCATTGCTGTAAAGACAAAAACTTCTAAAGTAATGCTCAGTGAGGGGTGTTAGATGAACTACAACCAGATTTGATTAATAAACCTCAGTAACACTTATTAAATAGGGTCCAACTTGGAGGCAGGCAAACCCAGTGTTTCCCAACCTTTTTTCACTCAGGGCACCCTTCAAAATTTTGCACCCCATTCCAAAAAACAAAACTAATAGTTTTACATAATGCAGCAACATTCACTTACAAAGGACACCTAACATTAGAGGTGATTTATTTATATAATACACATTTGCATACTGGTACTGACTAGTATTCCAGCGTTTCTCTTCTCCCTCACTTAGCTAATGTGACCCCAATGCTGAAGGAGAGGGGCAACACAAAGATGCCGTGCAGGCACCCAACGTCCTCCTTATCATGATGTCATTGGTTGTTAGGATGCCGGTGGCTAGAAGGTTGCATTGGTGCACAATAAAAAAATGTGGCTTTGTGTAACTAAAAAGCAAGCTTCATCCACCCACTAACTTGTATACAATTTGTTGGCAATTTTTAGGCATTTTGCCAAGGCACCTCTGCAGAAATCTGAGGCCACCCTGGTTGAAAAAGGTTGATCTAACTTACTCAGCTGCATCAGCTGGTCAATGAAATCCTGGGGATTTGATATTCCCTGTCTGCACTGGGGAGAGTGATCAACTTTGAAAAATGCTACATGGATTTCTGAAAGTAGACCACCCTGTACACTGTACAGGGATGTAGTGGTCTGTGTTGCTTTAAACGATGACAAAGTTCATCACAAAGGTCAGTACATGCTGTTCTTCTTTATTTAGAAGTTCTTTTGCTCATTTGACATCAGCCTTCCATGCTTTGGAAATTTAAAGTAAACCTGTTTTCTTGACAGGAAAAGACTGACAGGGCTTTGCTAAAAATAATTTTGGTTTTATATAATAATACACATTCATACTAGTAAATGAATCCACTATGTGGCTTACAATAAAAGAATACATTACTTGTTTATGACTGATCTGGATTCATTAAAATTGACAAGAAATCCATCCAGTAGAGGCAGAAAGACCTCTGCCACGTCTGTCACCACCATCATTTGAGGCTGGGCCAGGTTAGCATTCACATTGTAGAAATGCAGAACCTTATCATACGTGACAAATCCCACACGGATAGCTGACGACTCTGCATTTTCCTCTCTGCAAGAAAAACAAACATTACCCTTTCCATAGTTTTATCAATATTATTAAAACGTAATTAAAAAAGTAAAAGAATGAAAATAAAAATATGGTATTAAAGAGTTTCTTGAGATCACAATGTCTTTTCTGGACATACTGTCTGGCAGGTCAAAGTTTAGACATATATTTCATTCTTAAATGAAGTGTCATTGCTTATCAGTTATATATTTTGTAAGTCTTGTGATGTCTCATCAAAAATGTAATCAAGCTTTAGACAGAACAATTTTAGACAATTTCCCAAAAACAGAACATAGATGTCAAAGCCTGATTTTGGAAAAAGTAAAAGTGCGAGTTTAGCCCCAATGCAAGGGTTAAGTGCTTATCTAGGTGACAGTAAAAGCACTTTTACTTACCTGATGCTCCATTTAATCAGCAAACAGCACTCCCATACACTCAAACAGGGGACTTTCTCTGTGTCCCCACTTCCAAAGCAGGGCTATAGTCACTGCATTAGTCTTAAAGTGTTTGTTACCCCAGCATTTTAAACTCCTGATATGCACCTGCTGTACCATGTACTTGTATGAAAAAGTATCCTGTTCTCTTTATATTGTTTCCTTTGTGTGAAATCCTTGGTGCTCCTGCCAGTCCCTCTGCTTTCCTGTTAAAAAATGACCACGCTAGGGAGGAGAGCTCACCATGGTTAGTTCCCTAGCCAGCCAGCCTATCTTAAAGTGGAGTTCCACCCACTTTTACAACTCTTCAGCATCCCTCGCTAAACTGTGCACTGTAAACGAATTGGATATTTAAAAAAAAAATTTCTCAGCACCTACTGTATACCTGCTGTATTCATTTTTCACTTCCTCCTCCCTGGCCGTGGCCCATCGCATCATTTCCTGTTTGCAATGCCTTCTGGGAAGGAGCGGCAACGTCCTCTGACACTGCCGTTGCTATGGAAACCTGACCTGAAACCTTTTACACTGCTTGTGCTGCACTGAGCATGTGTGAGATCTGCAAGGATGAGATCCAGGAAGAAATACAGTCTGGCTTCAAATGCCCACACTTAAGATGGCCACGGCCTGCTGTAAGTTTATAAAATAACAAACTACTGCTATAAACTAACAAAACAGACCTTAGATTACAGACTAACTTTACTAGAATACATTAAGCTTGTGTATTATAGGGTTTTTTTTATTGAAAAAGTATAATTTCGGCCGGAACACCACTTTAAAGTCCCTTTTCAGAGATCTAGTGTTGTGTGTGGGTTCCATTGTCGGATTGAATAATGTGATGACGTCACTTGATTGACGCCTTTCATCCTCCAATCAGAGGACTTGAATAATGTGATGATGTCACTTGATTGACGCGTTTCATCCTCCAATCAGAGGGCTTGAATAATGTGATGACATCACTTGACTGATGCGTTTCGTCCTCCAATCAGAGGACTTCTTCAGAAGAAGTCCTCTGATTGGAGGACGAAACGCATCAATCAAGTGACGTCATTTTTCAATCTGGCAATGGAACCCACACAAGTCGCAAGATCTCTGAAAAGGGACTTTAGGATAGGACGGCTGGTTTGCTTTGTCTCTGGCTTCATAGAGCAACACTGGGCACTGACAAAAGGATTGTAACCACTATTACCTAGAAAAAACTCTTTTACAGCAACTTTATGTGATAACAACTTTGAAGGATTGAAATACAGCTCTGTGGCCATCATTCAACAGATCCAATCATTGGTTCATTGAACCCCAGCTTCTTTGAAACAGTGTAACAGTTAGTACTTTCTCTGGCAATTAGCCATTCATACTGTTTCAAATAACACTGAATTGCTGAGATTTGACTGGAAAAATTATGATATATTACTCTAGCCACTGTGAAGTTGATACGTCTACAGATATTGTGACTTGTATCTATTAAAACAAAGAAATCTGCTGTCTTGAAAATCAAAATTTCACATCAGCTGTTCTTAATCCTTTCTAATTAAGGATCTGGCATCTACTGTTACCTTCACTGTGAAATCCTTAAGGAATGGTTTCTACTACATAACTGCAACATTTTTTGAACAACATTCATTGCGGTTTGCCACAATCATTCTCTATCTATATTGAGGAAATATTTGTTGCTTTAAATCAATGACCAATTACAATACACATGACTATAAGGAGATATTACTCTGTTATACACAGAAAGTTGCCTCCATCTAGAACTGTTAAATACAGTGTCTAGTTTGGACTTTACGTTTTGGTCATTTATGAGTTTGATCTTGGTGATTAAAGATATCCTTTTGTCTTCAACACAATTTTGGCAATTGCTATCTCTGCTCAGTGTGCACTTTATTACAAATGGGAATTCACATACGTTTTTTGATATTTGAGATAATTATCTTTATCATACAGTTTCCAGCATGTGGGTAGATAATCCGCATTGTCTTTTTAACAATGTTTTGTACATGTTATGTTTTATGTTTTCTAGTATAAAGGTGTCTTTTTTAGGAAGTCTGTCATTGATACAGATTTCAATTAATAAATTGAATCAAACTGCTTGGTTTATGGTGCTTTTCTTTTTGATAGTGCGGTTTCACTATCTCAATTTAATGTATGCTAACCATTAAAAGCACAACCACACCACACAGGTGAGTCAGTGGATTCTCTACCTCTCTATAAACGGTGTTCCGTTTTTTCTTTTTCTTTATTTAGTGTGCTTAACTGCAACCCTTCACCTTCACCTCCACCGCCACATTTGGCACTTTTTTGGGGGGAGAAGGTACTGGTTTTGACAGGTACCTGCTCCTATTTCTGGCTCAGATCGCCACTCCTTCCCCCGCAGTTTTCTGGGACACATCACAGGTCCCAGAAGACTATGGAACCATTCATAATGCGCAACACGAGTCACGCATGCGCAGTAGAAAAAAACAAGCTGTGAATCCCCAAGGCTCCACTTCCTGTTTCCCTTACTAGAGGTGCTGGCACCTGCACCGAAAGCTGAATGAACAATCGGCTCAGATGAGGACATTGCGGGATCCCTGGACAGGTAAGTGTTCTTATATTAAAAGTCAGCAGCTACAGTATTTTTTCTGTAGGAGCCTGGAGCTCCTCTTAAACAAAAGATGCTTCAAAACAGTATTAGGATCAATGGCCATAATAACTAAAGATATATAGTAACTGTAGTACTAAATCATGTCTAAGATTCGTAATAGGTTTCTGTGTTCTGGTATGACTGTAGTATCAGACTGCAACCTCTCCTGGTTGAATGTTTTTTAACAACTCCTAAATATGTTGGCACTATATATAGTTAGGTCCATATATATTTGGACACGGGCACAATTTTCATACTTTTGGCTCTGTATGTCACCAGAATAAAAATAAAACAAAACAATCCAAATTAATTTGAAGTGCAGGCTTTCAGTTTTAATTCAAGGGGTTGAACATAAATATTAAGTACAAATTTTAGGAACTGCTACTATTTTTATACACAGACCCCCATTTTCAGGGGCTCAAATGTAATTGGACAAATGAAGATAATCATAAATAAAATGTTCATTTTTAATATTTTGTTGAGAATCCTTTACTGGCAATGACTGCCTGAAGTCTGGAACCCTTGGACATTACCAAAGACTGGGTTTCCTCCTTTCTGATGCTTTGTCAGGTTCTAACTGCAGCTGTCTTCAGTTGTTCTTTGTTTGTGGGTCTTTCTGCCTTTAGTTTTGCTTTCAGCAAGTGAAATGCATGCTCAATTAGGTTGAGATCAGGTGAATGACTCAGCCATTGCAGACTATTCCACTTCTTTTCCTTCAAAAGCTCCTGGGTTGCTTTTGCAGTGTGTTTTGGGTCATTGTCCATGTATACTGTGAAGCTCCAATCAAGTTTGCTGCATTTGGCTGACAGTATATCTCTAAACAATGCAGAATTCATCAGGCTGCTTCTGTCTGCTGTCACATGATCAATAAACCCCAATGACCCAGTGGCACTGGAAGCCAGGCATGCCCATGCCATCACACTGCCTCCACCATGTTTTACAGATGACATTGTGTGCTTTGTATCATGAGCTCTTCCAAGCATTCTCCACACTTTTTTCTTCCCATCATTCTGGTACAGATTATTTTTAGTTTCATCCATCCAAAGAATGCTTTTCCAGAACTGGTCTGGATTTTTTAGATTTTTTTTTGGCAAAGTCTAATCTGGCTTTTCTATTCTTTAGGCTTATGAATGGTTTGTACCTTGTGGTGACCCCTCTGCATTTGCTCTTGTGAAGTCTTCTCTTGATTGTAGACTTTGATAATGATATGCCCACCTCCTGGAGAGTGTCCTTCACTTGTCTGGATGTTGTGAATGGGTTTTTCGTTATCATAGAGAGGATCCTGTGATCATCCACCACTGTTGTCTTCTGTGGACATCCAGGCCTTTTTATGTTGCTGAGCTCACCAGTGCGTTCTTCTTTCCTCAGAATGTACCAAACTGTTAATTTGACCACTCCTAATGTTGCTGCTATCTCTCTGATGGATTTGATCTGTTTTTGAAGCCTTACAATGACCTGTTTCACTTGCATGGACAGCTGAACGCGTGATGTAGGTTCACAGCAGTAGATTCCAAATGCAAATACCACACTTAAAATAAATTCCAGACCTTTTACCTGCTTATTTGATGAAGAAACAATGAAGGCGTAGCCCACACCTGGCCATGAAACAGCTTTTGATTCAATAAGGGGGGGGGGGGCTATTCCTAAGAGCTGTAATTCCTAAACCTTTCCTCCGATTTGGATGTGCCTACCCTCAAAATTAAACCTGAGAGTGTGCACCTTCAGCCCATATCCATTAAATAACTAAAACTTGAATATGTTTTGGTAAATACCTGAAAACAACTGTGTCTGTGTCCAAATATATATGGACCTAACTGTAAATGAACAAATTTAATACATAAAAATAGTTTGTTCCAGAAAAAAATAACACTGACTGCATTGCACAGTAGGTCAAGAAGGTTGTAACCCAGTGGTGTCCAACCTTCAGCCCAAGACAGCTATGAATGCCGCCAAACACAAAATTGAAAAACTTACTTAAGGTATAACTAAAGGCAAAACTTTTTCTTTAGTTTTGGACAGAGTGGAGAGGGATTACAACACCGGTGACTTTTTATTTCTGTTTGTGCTGCCATTAGGGAGATTTATCCTCTCTATTTGTCCTGTTTACCATTATCGTCGTAAGCGAACGTAAAAGAAAATTCCAAATTTTGGGTTGTCATCGGAGCAGGAGTAGTGTCACCCCAGGATTCCCTCACTTTGGAGCAATTTCCTCTCACTTCCTGTTTTGGCTACAGGATAGGAAGTGAAGGGAAATTTTGGCATCTTTGGGTTGTCCCCAGAAAAGTAACAGAAGGGAAATCTTCAAATGGGGACACTAGTTCTGGTGACCTGGGGGTCCCCAAGGGATTCCCTTAATTTGCATGCATTTCCTCTCACTTCTTGTTCGGCTATAGGACAGAAAGTGATGATAAATCTCCCACAGATGGCAAAAAATAAACCAACAGGGGTTATAACTTCCCCCTTACTCTATTCAAAATGAAAAAAAAAAAAGTTTTGCCTTTAGTCCTTCATAAAAACTGTTGAATTTTTGGAGGGGATTTTTTGTAAAAATGCATTTACATTTAGCAAACACATGTAGCCGAAGAAACATTTGACAGTGTATCTTTACTGAGCTTTTATAAGCTTTAAGAAAAATATCCCACTCTTCACAATCACGCCTTATTCATGTCATCAGTTTTCGACAGCACCTATATTTGTGAGCAACTATTTTCAAGAATGAATCACACAAAGTGCAGAATTAAAACTAAATTATCTGATGAGCACCTTGAGAATTCATTGAGAATTGCTACCACAGCCATCAAACCAGATATTGATGCATTAAGTTTATCAAAAACAGTGTGAAAATATTGTACTAGTTTCATGTTCCCTCTTTTATAATAAAAAAAATTACAAAGAAAGAAAGTTTTATTACTCAGGTTCATTATCTATATCAGTGATCGTTAACTCGTGATCTGCCCGACTTTTTCTGCTCATCATCTATCCTTTTTGATAGTGTATTTTATTTGTGGCCCAAAACAATTCCTCTTCTTCCAATGTGGCCCAGGAAGGTCAACATGTTGGGCACCTCTGCTGTAATCAGTTCACTATATATTAGAATCTGGGTGGTTGAGGATGGATTGGAAGGTTGTGGAGTTTGCACCCATCACCCATCTCTACTCTGACATCCAAATGGTCCCTACATCCAACTGCAAAAAAACATATTTCCCCTCCTCTGGCTTACAGTCAATTGTTTCTCTATACCCAAATGCCAAATGTTCTCTGTTTGTTCATTATTAGTAAGGTAAGCTATAGTTCTGTCTTATCAACACGATTAGAGAAAGACAAGAGAGAATAAAACCACATTTTCTTTCATGTTGTGATTTTCCAAGATTCTGAAGGCACATGTATAAACGTGATACATTGGTGGTTTTCCAGTAAAAACTTGAAGCATGCCCAAGACATGTTTCAGTATTCATAGCACAGAGCCATTATCTCATGTTGTTCTTTCACTCCAACTAAGCAGGGCAGTAATTGCATTTCTCCTATGGGACATGTCAAGGGGTTTTCTGAAGTGAGGTCATGACTTGCCCAATATCTTTCCAGAACTGAGATGCTTTCATGTAGAAATGGCTGATGGCTACATTCTGTTTTGTCTAGGCTTGTAACATTTACATATGTTACAAAATATTCATCAGTTATTAACCACAACATATTTCAGGCATCCTTATTTTAAGAAATGTATCTTTAGTTTTGACATTCTATAAGTGAACTTAGCACAAGAATTTGGTGTGGCAACCCAGAAGAAGTAATCATTTTTTACACACTAGTAACAAGACTGTAAATCTTTTTCGTGTTGCTTTACAGGATTTGTCATATAGTCCTTCACTCTATATGTTTGGAAAATCAAAGTAAATATTTATTCTTGCAGTGTTGAGATATGGGCAGATGGTGGCAGTAGAGTTGTCTAAAAACACCCAAAGACTTACATTTGAATCATACAGTACATACATTAAAACTTTGAGAATATGCAGAGTTGCAAAGAAGTTATATGCTACCCATTTGTGTCTTTGTTATGACATCAAACATTTCCCTAGATACGCACATATGTTTCAAGAAAAGCAATAAATGTCCATGTAGAATTAAGAGAAAATAAATATGTCACACTATCTACCTAATGGCTGTCGTTTGAAAATAACCAAGGAAAAAATGTGCTTAGGAAATTCATAAATAAGCAACTGTGTATAAGCATTTTTATGGTCATATAGAAAGGTTAAAGTGTTACTAAACCCAGAACCTGCATTCACTATATCTGGTCTCCCACAGTAAACAGAACATGGAAATGCAATTATTTTAGTAAATATAAAATGCTAAATACCTCTTCTTATCAGCAGTATATAGCAGTCTTGTGACTTCTATCAGTGTCTGGTTAAAGCTTGTAGGAGGAGTTTTCATTCTCCTCTGAATGTCCTATGAAGATGCATGCTCCCTGACCCTCTCTCTGGACAGCGCTGATTGGCCCTGTGCTGATCACATGCACTCTCCCAAGAAAAAAAACTCTCTCTAGCAAAACACACCAAACTGAGCATGTGCAGAGTGACTCCGAAGGCTCTGTCTTATCAGGAGATGGTTTGGGAAAAGTGGAAGAAGGGGAGGATCAGAGAAGACAGGATCAAACAGACTTTTTACACAATGCAGATGATTAATCCCTTAGGATCCACAGTGATTATAACAAGCATGCTTTACTGCATATACAGACTGATTTTACTGTTATGGGTTTAGTAACACTTTAACTTTACCCTCAGAACTAAAGGATGGCTAGCCGAGCCACTAAGAGACTACACTTTCCAGTAGCATTTTTTGGGTGTGAGTAGCCACAGCAGTATCAGTTGGCAGCAACAGACCATAAAAGAGCATAATAAGGAGAAGGAGCATCTAGTTGCAGAAACATGCTAATATAGGAAGAAGTCGCAGGCCATATCCTTTCTCCCTGCAGATGGTCACTAATATGTCTGCTGCACTTGCCTGTCCATCACTATCAATACTAGGTGGCATAGGTGGAATTCATGCAGAGCTTCCTGCAGCTGCCATGAGTAACCAGGATCTGAGTGTGGGACACAACACAGTCAGCCAAACAAAATAAAGAAATGACTACAACGCTAATAAACAGACTATTTACAATTTGGGAGATCATTTACCGCCAGCTACAGGAGGTCTATATTATGGCAAAGGAGATTTCTGCTTCAGTAATTTTTTCAGCAGCAGGTGGTGCTCAGGCAATGTTACCGATAGGCAAAGGCCTAATGTTCCTGTTTGGAAATATGGCCTTCCTAATCAATGCTGGAGGAGTCCGGATGTATAATAACAAACAATTCTGGAGGAGCCTGGATTTCCAATAACGGACTCACTTATGGTCAGTCTGTCATTTGTACAACAGCTGCCTGAATGCTCAATTTAACATACAAGAGTTATTCAAAAAGTCTCCACACTTTTTTAAACTTTTTTTAATAAGAATTTCAAAAACAAATTATATAATTTTTCTACATAGTCACCTTTCTTTGTGATGCATTTTTTTCAGCGTCGTACCAACTTTTTAATACCATTAGTAAAACACCTCCCACCCTCACCGTTTCCAAAGAAAATATAAAAGTGCAGAAACTTTTTGAAGACCCTTCTCGCACTATCCTTAAGCTCCATCCCTTGATATAAGACCTCCCCCATCTAAAAGTCATAATTTTATGTACTGATGAGCTTTGAGAATGGAGAAAGAAGAGATACTGATCTTGCTCAGATACCAACTCACATACAGAAGAATGTAAACAGTGGGAGTAGCATTAGCACCATGAGCTGAGTACTGCAGAACTTGGAAATTTTATGTTTGACTTATTAACAGTTTCAGGATTGTATAAATCTAAAGGTAAACTTAAAGTGGTTATAAACCCTCAAATATGCCCAGTGACGTGACTGGCCTCAGGTGATACACAGAGATGAAACACATCTTCCTAAATAAGTTGCATAAGTCTTCTCTTCTCTATATCCATTCAACGTCTAGATTTATAGAGCTTGTGTGAGCTGTCCAAAAAAAGGGGGGCAGAGAGCTGAAGTTACACTCTGTAGAACTCTGAGAGCTAATTGAAGGGAAGGGAAGGGGACCCCCCCCCCCCCCATACAGCACACAGGAACAGAGTTGTCAATGAGCTGGAGGTCCCTCCCCTGTCACCTTTTTTTTCTTGGTGTCAGCAAAACTTGCAAGAAGTGATTCATGCTGATAACAGAGGAATGAAGCAGCAGACAGAAATGGCACTTAGTGCTCTTAATTGAGAAAAGTACACTATAGAAGGATATGTTTTGTTCATATATCATGTCCGAGGTTTATAAGCACTTTAAAAAACACCAATAAACCTACCTTGGAAGTTTATCCAGCAGAGTCTTCAGCTCCTCACATATCAGTCTAACAACACCGCTTTTAATGTTGCTGTATGATACATCTATCATGAAAATGAAAGCAGGTGGATTGGGCGGTTTCTTTTGCTAAAGACAAAGAAATGAAGATAATTCCACTTATTGCAAAGCTAGTAAGTGGTAAAATATATCACCTAGTCACATATTCTATTCAATAAACCAAAAACACAATAATCAGATACTGTATGTAAATGGTCAATAACAATAAGTAATTAATAGGAAAATGTAAATGTATGCAGAGACAAGAACTTGTGTGTGAACATGACGGAGCCAGCATGATTCCACATAAGATTTGAATCAGGGAACTGGAATGGGGATACGCTAATATTTTTTCCTAGAAATGCTCTCTGCAGCAGTCACATTTCATAAACTACCAGACATCAAGCCTATGTTACTGCTCTGAAATAATAATATAAAACATATTCTAGAAATAGACATAACAGAAAGGCAGCCAAAATACAGCTAACATTCACTCAAAGAACAGTAAACGATGAGAATTTTGGAGGAGATGACAACTTTTGGAACTTAGATGCTGGCACTTCACTGATTCAGTATGGAGACCTTTTACTGCTCTTAGTAGGATGGCCCTAGCTAACTAAAACTGAGGAATGGTAACAGCAATATCCATCCTCTCTTGTATTTCTGTTTTAACCAGACTCCATGCTAATTCACAGCTTATCGAATAAACGGATAATATACACATTTTGATTACTATATGCATCATGAAATAATGTAGGTCCTCTTATTATTGATGACCCCATTGTTTTAAGATCTCATCCAAGTTCTTTGTATTATCTTGATAAAAAAAGGCAAACAAAATAAAAAATAAAGTTTGGTATAAATATCCAGGCGTGAAGCAAAACTATCATGACTAAATGTACTTATATCAATGTCTCTCAACCAGGGGGTGCAGTGGCACCCTGGGGTTCCATTAGGATTCCTCTGGGGTACCGCGGGAACAGCACAATCTGAGCAATCCTGTTAGCTCCTGTGTACAGAGGAAGAAGAGAGCTCAGCTCGCACCTCTCCCACTCTCTGCTCCTCTCTGTACTCTTGCAGCAGAAAAGCAGAAAGATATGCTGGCCACCCGACCACGTCCTACCAACCAATGACGTCATCGGTTGCTAAGGACTTGCCGGCAAGAGTACAGAAAGGAGCAGAGAGCGGGGGAGGTGCGGGCTGAGCTCCTCTGTACACAGCAAACAGTGCTTTTTCCCTCCTGTGCTAACAGTTAACAGAGGATCACTCAAAGCCAAATGTACAGACAAGAGAAGAGCTAGGAAAAAAGAGGAGCTGGGGAAAGGGGGGGGGGTTGGGTGGGGTGGCATAGAGAGCACAACCCATGCCTCCTCCTGCCGCCGCCCCCCCCCCTTTCCGCTGCTGTCATTATTGTAGGGACAGAAATTGTGCTAGCAAGAGGGGGGGATTGGGGGGAGGGGGGTTGTGCTAAGTGGGGGATTGGGAGCAGGTTGGGGGGTTGTGCTAGGCGAGTGATTTTGGTGGGGGGTTGTGCTAGGAGGGGGTATCTGGGGGGGGGGGGGGTTGTGCTGGGAGGGTGATTTGGGTGTGGGGCGAGTTGTACAAGGAGGGGCGATTTAAGGGGGGAGAATTTGGGGGTGTAATTTTAGGAGGGGGAATTTGGGGGGGTTGTCCTAGGATAAGAGATTTGGGAGGGTTTGTGCTAGGAGGGGGAATTTGGGTGGAGGGGTGTTTACAACCTACAGATCACTGAACTCTGCCTCACAGAGTCAATTTTAGGGCTTGCTCACACCAAGTGCAGTATGGTAACAGGTGAAAAATTGTGTTTTTTTCCACACTGCACAAAAATGTGCTGCCGTTTGCAGGTACGCATGGGTGCCATTAATTGTTAATGACATCCCCACACATCTAGAAAATGCGCGTATGTTTGAGCCTGCGAAAACACATGGTACCAAAGTTTAATGAAAAAAAATATGCTGGCACCCTTTTGCGTGTTTCACACTCATAGAGCAGCTCATAAAAAAAACTGCAACGTGTGGGAACGCGCAAAAAAGCATGTGCGCTCAGATGCACCTCCTGGTGCAGACTGGTGTGCCCCGGGAATGTGCACGATCCTAAAGGATGCCTTGACCGAGGAAAGGTTGAAAAACCCTGACTTCGATAACAATAATTAATGACTTGGTTTTAATGAAATGGTTTATAATATTCATTTAACATTTCTATACCTTGGTAAAAAAAAAAATCTACTGTTGATATAGCCAGAATAAATATGATATTTTATTTTTTTAGATAAGGAAACAGCTTTGAAGTAATATGGTAACCACTTGAGTCCCGGGCATCCTTTTAAATGGCATAGGGTCAGCAGTTGTTGTCTCAGCACCATTTTAACATGACACCTGGACATAGCAGCCCCTGTAGATGTCAGCAGCTTTTAGTGCTGAAATTGCCAGCTGTCTGTGACAGCCAGGGTCCAGCTCTAAGCCCTGTAGCTGAAACAATTAGCTTTGGGCTTCCGATCCTAATCACAATGCTTCCACGTGTTTAACTGCTTAAGGACTGCCCCATGTACATTTACTACGGCAGGGTGGCCCTTTAGCGCAAAATGACATACCTGCTAAGCAGAAACATGGATCTCTGTTTTCCTTTAGTCAAAGCAGTCCCCCTACAGTTAGAAAGCACACATAGGGAACACATTTAGCCTAGGTTCACACTACTGTGATGAGATGTACTGCGAATTTGATCCATTTTTTTGTCCTGTATGAGGTGCGAATTTGCCTTGCGTTTTGAGGTGGACAGTAGAGCTGCACAATTAATCGTTAAAAAATCATGATCTCGATTCACCCCCTATGACAATCTCTCCTGCTGAGTTTGCCGATTCTTTCATATAGACAAGTGCAGAGATTATCTACTCACTCGCTCGCTGAGAGGCTGAGACGGCTATCAGTCCAGCACCTGGCGGATCCAGACTCCCAGTGTCAGGATGACATGGTGCCTGGACTGATCTTAGTGACGTCATCAGAGTGCGGACTTCAGACCTCTCTAAAAACGGGTCACAGGAGTGCAAAACAAATTGCACTCCTGTGACCAATAGGAGAAGCCCAGCCAAATGAGCTCAGGCTGAACTTCTCCTTTAAAGGGAGATGCTTCCATAGCACGAACATGTGATCAATCCTGGAGTGAGAAAGATGGGGATGTATGTAATGAGTATAGTCCTTACCCAGGGGGTGAAGCTCTCTCCAGACATCAACCAGGTCATGACTTTGTAAAGAGTGTAAAAAAATGTTAGCATCAGGAGAAGGGGCTTTGTGTTCCGAAGGATATTTATCAAGAGCAGGGTTTAACGTCACATTAGAGTCACCCGCCAGAAGAAGGGTACCCTTCTGATGGGACTTCAACAAGGAGCAGATAGATATAAGTTAGAAAAGGCCCTGGGTTTATATTTGGGGCATAGTAAGTCAGGATAGTAACCTCAGTGTCCTGAATAGTACCTGGTAGCAGGAGGTACCTGCCAATTGGGTCTGCTATCTATTTACTGCAACTGAAGGGGACTAATTTGCATAGAGCTATGAGTACTGCTCTCTGTTTAGTTGGGCCATTAGCCAAAAACTTGAGGATACTGGGAATCAAAATATTTAGGGCAGGAGGAGGATGAAAAATGGGTTTCCTGTAAGCACGCTATATAGTGTCATGGCATCAGAGAGGCATGCCACAAAACGATGCTGCCCACACACCCCACTGAAGGGAGAGAAGGGGAAAGAGGAAAAGAAGCAAGTAAGGAAGAAAAGAGAAGAAGCAAACCGTAGGACATGAAAAGGCTGAGGAATACTCGGAGCACAGTGAACAAGTAAAGCGTTAAAGCATCACTGTGTGGGACAAAAGGCTCACAAGGAGGTTGGAAGTTGGCCAAGACTACTGTCTTAGCCAAGTGCTGGCACATAGGGGGAGCAGTGGTCCGTTGGAACCACTCAACATCCTAAAATAAAGAGATCAACTAAAATATTATTAGCACAAAACCTAGCACACTATAGGAAGCACAAAAGAAACTCAAATGGTTAAAGATATATGAATATATGTAAAAATAGGTCCCTCAGTCACCGAGGTTGCCATCCTCAAACAGGGCCTCCCGGGGTGAACGAGCGATCGAAAATGTCATCTCAACCCTGTTAAACCAATAAACCATTAAGTAAAAATACTGAACTCTCATAGTAAAATAGGCAATTTAACCAACGAAATAAGAGTAGAAAGACACCATCTAAGTCTATCCCACCTCCAGGTGGGAACTGGAGGCCACAGTCATCCGTCGACTATATAAAAGTAACCGCAAGCAATCTGGGATGATCATCCAACATATAGTAAATAAACAACCTATCTAGGAACCAGATGCCCTCCCACTGTGTAACATTCAGGAATCTCCTGAAGTAGTAATGGCAGGAGTTGGCCAGATGACCAGACACAAACTGCTACACTGAAACCGCCCCAGAAAGTCAACAGTAATACCTAATACTATTAACCTATTATGTTGTGTCACAGTAAGTCACAGTCCCCCAAGGCCACCATCGCACAAATGAGGTGTCCCATGACAGGGTAGAAACCCACAACCCCATATCAAGGTTCGAAGCAAGGGATTAGGGGGGCAGGGAACAAACGCCATAGGGTCCAATACAGCCCTTCAGTAGTACTGTAACAATGTTATGAGTTCCACCAGATGCAGCATAGGATATTGTATCAGAGGGCAATAAAAATGCACCAAGACTGCCCCAGGAAATCATCGGGCTGGTAGCGATATGTGGAAGTCAAGGAAGTGAGACAGCCGCCATCAGCTCATAGGGATGTTCTTAAAACGTTGGGCCTGCAAGTCTTGCAGTGCCTGGGAGCTGGGTTGAGACTTTTGTGAAGATTGGGAGAACAGACGAGAGGGCTAAGAAGCACTGGGTCGAGAGGATGAAGACGGTGCCTCCTCTTGGGAAGGAGGTAAGTCGAACTTCAAGTCTTGAAAATGGCGTCATAGATCAGATGGAGAAGAGGTGTGGAATTGACCACCCCGATGCGAGAATGAGAGTTTAAAGGGAAACCCCACCTGTATTTGATCCCATGGGTTTGCAGAACCCGTAGATAGGGCTTAAAGCTCCGGCGTCTTACGATGGTTACCGGTGAGAGGTCCGCAAACAGCTGGAGAGGGTTGCCTTGGAAGGAAAGGTCTTGCTGCACCCTTGTAGACTGTAGGAGTCTCTCCTTGGTGCGGTAGTAGTCGAATTTGATAATTATGTCCCTTGCCGGGCCCTCTGATGGCTTGGGGGCAAGGGATCCAGAGTTCCTGAGAAAAGGCAGTTGCGGTGCCCTGCAGGTCAGTAATAGCTTCAGGGACACCCTGGATGCGAAGGTTATCCCTGCGGGCCCTATTTTCAGCATCTTCTAGTTTATCTTGCATGGCCTCCAGTTCAGCTGACATTTTATGCACTTCCTCCTCATGGCCTTCAAGTACAGTGGTGGCTAAGTCCATGCGCTGTTCCAACGAATATGTGTGGTGGCCTATCTCTTTAAGATGCTTCACTAGGTCAGAGGAAAGCTTGCGGAAGGCCATGGTGATCTCATCCCGCACTATAGAGCGGAATTCTGCCAGCACAGTGTCAGAGTCTGTTGGTAATGGACTTACCAAATCCATAGGGAATTGATGGAAACTGTCAGCAGGGGATGCTGGATCTGCTTCGGAGAGCTGTGTTTAATCATCAGGCTCCGGAGGCTCGGGTGCCATCTTGCTTTTGCCCTTGCCTGCAGCTGGGAAGGCCTTGGAGTTCTGAAGGTTCCTCTGACGCTGCTTGGACGAGCGGTACTTAACTGCTAGAAGCCTGAGGAGTTCCGGAGCCACCGGAAGTGTGTAACATGTGCCAGAGTGCAGGCTGTGCTATGTTAGGCGAGCTCAAACTTTTTTTTCAAAATTGTCGGTCTTTTTTTGTATATAGCGCCAAAAATATAAACCGCAGAGGTGATCAAATACCACCAAAAGAAAGCTCTATTTGTGGGAAAAAAAGGCCGCAAATTTTGTTTGGGTACAGTGTCGCATGACCGCACAATTGTCAGTTAAAGCGACGCAGTGCCAAATTGTAAAAAGTGCTCTGGTCGGGAAGGGGGTAAAACCTTTACGGGGGCTGAAGTGGTTAAAGGCAAAGTTCACCTTTGGAACATGTTACATGGTTCACCCGTATTTAGGGTGGAACATGTAACATGTTCTAGCTCCTGCCTCCACCTACCCCTGCCCTCCCGCCCACACAGCCGCGTGATACAAAAATGAAAAGAACACTCTGAGACTCATGGGGATTTCAGGAGAAAAAAAACTCAGGGACTCAAGTGCTTAAAAGGCAAAAAAAAAACTTGCAATCTCCTGTTATGATTCACTAAGCCAAAATGTTATTTCAAATTACAAGAAGCTTTAGAAATGCACTTCAAGACAGAGATAAAACAAATGCTGGACAGAGAATTAAAGGAAAAAGATTAAGCCTACAATACACTTACTTTGCAGTAATCCAATGAAGCAACATATTCATAAGATCCCAGAGATAGCTCTGGCCTTTCATAGTGGTCCACTCTTCTGCCAATATGGTCCAGATGTTGAAAGTAGAATGGAGGGACTAACAAAACATAAACAGAAAAACAAATTATTCAAAGAACTGATATGATTAGGAAACATAAACACATTTCTGTTGGAATCATACTTTATTGAAAAGTTATTAGCATTTAGCACCTGGTATTCTAGTGCTTCAGTTATCAACATACCACTTCAACAAGATCAGACTTATTTAGTGCAACACAGAAATGCCATGCCACAAAACTTGTCAAGAGTGCTGACTATGTCCACCCTTTCCTTCATTCATAGAAGCTGTACTATAGCATCCATCAGTGCAAAGTTCTCTCTCAATGGAGGAGTACCTCTAATTCATCCGCCTGTCCTCTATTCATAAAGCACTTTTCACTGATAGAAGCTATAGTATCTATGATCAGAGAAGGCAGAAAGGGCAGGCCTAGTCAGCACTCTTGACCAGTTCTTATGACAGGTCCAGTGGCTGTATTAACCTCAACCCAAAGTCATCTTCCCATATCCCATAACTATATGGTGCTTTCACCTGCACCTGGTTATACTGCTCCACTCCATAGAAATCAATGAAAAATATAGACAGCTATTGTAATAAAGCGCTCAAAATCCCCCAAATCAGAGATGCCTAAAAGATGCCTAATCTGCATATACAGTACCTCACAAAATGAGTACACCCCTCACATTTTTGTAAATATTATATTATATCTTTTCATGTGACAACACTGAAGAAATTACACTTTGCTAAAATGTAAAATAGTGAGTGTACAGATTGTATAACAGTGTAAATTTGCTGTCCCCTCAAAATAACTCAGCACACAGCCATTCATTTCTAAACCACTGACAACAAAAGTGAGTACACCCCTAAGTGAAAATGTCCAAATTGGGCCCAATTAGCTATTTTCCCTCCCCAGTGTCATGTGACTTGTTAGTGTTATAAGGTCTCAGGTGTGAATGGGGAGCAGGTGTGTTAAATTTGGTGTTATCGCTCTCACTCTCTCATACTGGTCATTGCTCTACATAAAGATGGCCTAGGCTATAAGAAGATTGCCAAGAGCCTGAAACTGAGCTGCAGCACGGTGGCCAAGACCATACAGCGGTTTAACAGGACAGGCTTTGCCATGGGTGACCAAAGAAGTTGAGTGCATGTGCTCAGCATCATTTCCAGAGGTTGTCTTTAGGAGCGCTGCCAGCACTGCTGTAGAGGTTGAAGGGGTGGGGGGTCAACCTGTCAGTGCTCAGACCATACGATGCACACTGCATCAAATTGGACTGCATGGCTGTCATCCCAGAAGGAAGCCTCCTCTAAAGATGATGCACAAGAAAGCCTGCAAACAGTTTGCTGAAGACAAGCAGACTAAGGACATGGATTACTGGAACCATGTCCTGTGGTCTGATGAGACCAAGATAAACTTTTTTATTCAGATGGTGTCAAGCGTGTGTGGCGTCAACCAGGTGAGGAGTACAAAGATAAGTGTGTCTTGCCTACAGTCAAGCATGGTGGTGTAAGTGTCATGGTCTGGGGCTGCATGAGTGCTGCCAGCACTGGGGAGCTACAGTTCATTGAGGGAATCATGAATGCCAACATGTACTGTGACATACTGAAGCAGAACATGATCCCATCCCTTCGAAGACTGGGCCGCAGGGCAGTATTCTAACATGATAACGACCCCAAACACACCTCCAAGATGACCACTGCCTTGCTAAAGAAGCTGAGGGGTAAAGGTGATGGATTGGCCAAGCATGTCTCCAGACCTAAACCCTATTGAGCATCTGTGGGGCATCCTCAAATGGAAGGTGGAGGAGTGCAAGGTCTCTAACATCCACCAGCTTTGTGATGTCATCACAGAGGAGTGGAAGAGGACTCCAGTGACAACCTGTGAAGCTCTGGTGAACTCCATGTCCAAGAGGGTTAAGGCAGTGCTGGAAATTAATGGTGGTAGAAATCTCTCCTGCGCTCAGGTGTCTAGTTCCTCAATGTGTGGTATGACCAAATCAGTGGTATCTGCTGTCTTGCAGCCCTCCTCAGAATAATGGGTATTTACAGGCTAAAGAAAAAAAGAAAGAAATGAGGGCGCACCGACCTAGTGCATTACCACTGGTAACATTTTATTGAAGTGTAAAACAGCAAAATATATACTCACAAACGAGCATGAGTGACAGGCTTGACAATGCTGCAGGTACGCAGTTCTGAACATTGACAGACCCGGACCGGACATCAAGTTGATAAAGCGATGGCTAACACATTTCGGGGGAGAACCCCCTTCCTCAGAGCCTAAGCGGGTAATCAATGGTGGCCACACAAAATATTGACACTTTGGGCTCAATTTGGACATTTTCACTTAGGGGTGTACTCACTTTTGTTGCCAGCGGTTTAGACATTGATGGCTGTGTGTTGAGTTATTTTGAGGGGACAGCAAATTTAAACTGTTATACAAGCTGTACACTCACCAAAGTGACATTTCTTCAGTGTTGTCACATAAAAAGATATAAAAAAATATTTACAAAAATGTGAGGGGTGTACTCAATTTTGTGAGATACTGTACATTTATATTTTTTCTTCTTCTATTATTCATAAGGGAGGTCGGTTTTTGCATTTTCTTGTATAAGATGTGGTTATTTTTTGTGAATGATTTATATGTAATGTACAGGGCTCAAAATTTCAAATCATGAGCTACTAGCCAGGCCTTAAGAGTTACTTGCCATCAGTTTCCCCACCCAACCCCGCCCCTAAACACCCCCCTTGTAAATTATCATATTTTATTCTGATCAAACATGGTATGCAGGGACGCCTTTAATGTTAATGGGACCCTGGGCAAACATTTTCGTGCCCCCTTCAGAAACACTACAGGAGATAGTCAGAAAAACTGCAGACATACTATCCGAGAGGACCAGAGAGACTGCAGACATGGTAAGGAGAGGACAAGAGAGACTGCAGACATGGCAAGGAGAGGACCAGAGAGACTGCAGACATGGCAAGGAGAGGACCAGAGAGACTGCAGACATGGTAAGGAGAGGACCAGAGAGACTGCAGACATGGTAATATTATACAATACTTATATATTATTATATTATATATTATATTATTATTATACAATATAATATTGTATGTACATTGATGTAAAAAGTTTTGATATGCATTCCGAGCAATATGTGTCACATGATTACCGTGTTTTTATTGTTTAAACTCAATCAATTATATTTGTATTAAAAAATATTTAAATTTTTTTATGTGCCTTAAAAGTCCACCACTGGGGGTTTTTTTGTTGTTTAGTAATATTGTAATAAAGATTTTTTTTTTTGTCCAGGCTCAGAAATCCAACACTAACTGCATTGTGTGTGGCTACATGCAAACAATGGCAGCCGTTTCAGCCTGTCATTAGTTTATATGGGCTGAGCGGTCGCTGCTCTTCGCATGCCTCGGTCATTCCAACCCCCCTCTCCTTGCATCCTAGTCCCTCTCACAGCTCCCCCTTATTTGAATCCTAATCCCCTTCACAGCCCCCCATCCTTGCACCTCAGTCACCTTTACAGCCCCCTTCCTTGCACCTCAGTCCCCTTTACAGCCCCCTTCCTTGCACCTCAGTCACCTTTACAGCCCCCTTCCTTGCACCTCAGTCCCCTTTACAGCCCCCTTACTTGCATTTCAGTCCTTTTCACAGCCCCCCTCCTTGTATCTCAGTCCCCTTCACGGCTCCCCTTCTTTGCACCCCAATCCACTTTACAGCCCCCCTTTCCTTGTATCCCAGCCCCCTTCAAATCCCACCCCCCCTTTTTTGTATACTGGGCCCCTTCATACCCTCCCTTCCTTATTTGCACCCAAGTCCCCTTCACAACCCCCCTTTCTGGCACTTCAGTCCACTTAACAGCCCCCTTCCTTGCACCCCAGTCCCCTTTACAGCCACCACTTAAATTCATCTCAGTCTCCTTTACAGCCCCCCCCCCCCTTCCCCCCTTCCTTGTAACCAAGTCCTCTCCACAGCCCTCCCCCCACAACTTTTTTAGTATATTGGTCCCCTTCACATCCCCACTTTCTTACTTGCACCCTAGTCCCCTTCACAACCCCCATTCCTGGCACCCCAGTCCCCTTTACAGCCCCCCTTACTTTCATCTCAGTCCCGTTCAAAGCTCATCCCTTACTTTCATCTCAGTCCCCTTCACAGCCCCCCCACCCCCTTACTTTCATCTCAGTCCTCTTCACAGCCCCCCTCCTTACATTAATTTAAGTCCCCTTCATAACAACCTGCCTTTTTTTGTACCCTCCCTTCCTTATTTGCACCCAAGTCCCCGTCACAACCCCCCTTTCTGGCACTTCAGTCCACTTAACAGCCCCCTTCCTTGCACCCCAGTCCCCATTACAGCCACCACTTAAATTCATCTCAGTCTCCTTTACAGCCCCCCCCCCTTCCTTGTAACCAAGTCCTCTCCACAGCCCTCCCCCACAACCTTTTTAGTATACTGGTCCCCTTCACATCCCCACTTTCTTACTTGCACCCCAGTCCCCTTCACAACCCCCATTCCTGGCACCCCAGCCCCCTTTACAGCCCCCCTTACTTTCATCTCAGTCCCCTTCAAAGCTCCCCCCCTTACTTTCATCTCAGTCCCCTTCACAGCCCCCCCACCCCCTTACTTTCATCTCAGTCCCCTTCACAGCCCCCCTCCTTACATTAATTTCAGTCTCCTTCATAACAACCTGCCTTTTTTTGTACCCTCCCATCCTTATTTGCACCTAAGTCCCCTTCACAACCCCCCTTTCTGGCACTACAGTCAACTTAACAGCCCCCTTCCTTGCACCCCAGTCCCCTTTACAGCCACCACTTAAATTCATCTCAGTCTCCTTTACTCCCCCCCCCCCCCCCCTTCCTTGTAACCAAGTCCTCTCCACAGCCCTCCCCCCACAACCTTTTTAGTATACTGGTCCCCTTCACATCCCCACTTTCTTACTTGCACCCCAGTCCCCTTCACAACCCCCATTCCTGGCACCCCAGTCCCCTTTACAGCCCCCCTTACTTTCATCTCAGTCCCCTTCAAAGCTTCCCCCCTTACTTTCATCTCAGTCCCCTTCACAGCCCCCCCACCCCCTTACTTTCATCTCAGTCCTCTTCACAGCCCCCCTCCTTACATTAATTTCAGTCCCCTTCATAACACCTTGCCTTTTTTTTATATACCGGTCCCCTTCATGTCTCCCCTTCCTTACTTGCAATCCATGTTACCAGGCAGGGGACCGCCCCGCATCCTAGCAATAAATCACCATCTTGTGAACTTGAAAAGCACGTCTCGCATGTCCCGCCCTCTGTCCGGACATCCCGTGCCTTCTGCCTCCTATAGGATGAATGCTGTAGCGGCAGCGGGGGAAAGGAGGATGTCAGCCTGCATCCAAATGTATGCACCAAAGCATGCTGCCTAAATGTACAGCATGTCTTACATTTTTTTCAGCGCACACCATTGCATTGGGAAAAATGTACTCATAAAACACAAGACAATTTGACTTGTCTATGCATTGGGACTGCATTGGCAATGACTGCCCGATGCAGATCAATGCTTATGGTGTAAACAGACCCTAAATAGATAAAATGTATTATTTAAAAAAAAAAAAAGTGATCAATATTTTATGCTAGTAAGAAAGATAAGCTCACTGTCAGGAGCATCTAGCACTCCTGCTCCCTATTCCAGCATCCTGATTTTGGTTATGCCATTTTCCCTGTCTCTGTGTCCACCTGCAAGGTGATTAATGTGGTCAGTCTCTGGGTGGAAACCAAACCTGTTATACACCAGTGAAACCTTCAGGCTAGGTTCACACTGTTCCGACACGGAAATTGCATGGCTTCTGATCCGACTGTGCCCTGCGACTTCAATGAACGAGATCCGACTTTGAGTCTAGTATGGATCATGAGGGGGAATTTTAAGGGGAACCCCCACGCCATGATTTTAAAAAAATGGCGTGGGGTCCCTCCCTCAAATCCATACCAGACCTCTATCCAAGCATGCAGCCCTGCAAGTCAGGAACGCGGTGGGGGGGGGGATGAGCGAGCGCTCCTGGACCATACCAGGCCATATGCCCTCAACATAGGGGGGTTGGTGCTTTGCGGCAGTAGGGGCTCTGCGCCCCATGTTGATGGGGATAAGGGCCTCTTCCCAACAACCCTGGGCTGTGGTTGTGGGGGTCTGCAGGCAGGGGGCTTATCGGAATCTGGAAGCTACCTTTAAAAATGGGGCCCCCAGCTTTCCCCCCCCATGTGAATGAGTATGGGGTAAGTTGCTTTTGGGGTGGTTGTGGGGGTCTGCAGGCAGGGGGCTTATCGGAATCTGGAAGCTAGCTTTAAAAAGGGGGCCCCCAGATCTCGCCTCCCCATGTGAATGAGTATGGGGTAAGTTGCTTTGGGGTGGGGGGCGCAGAGCCCCCCTGCCCCAAAGCACCACTCCCCCATGTTGAGGGCATGTGGCCTGGTATAGTCCGGGGGGGGGGGGCGCTCGCTTCTCCCCCCTCTTTCCTGACCTGCCAGGCTGCATGCTCGGATAAGGGTCTGGTATGGATTTTGGGGAGGGGGGACACGCCCTTTTTTTTTTTTTGGCGTGAGGTTTCCTCTCACAATCGATATTATTACAGAAGGGTCTAGTATGGTCTTGAGGAGGGAACTCCACACCGTTTTTTTTTTTAATTTTGATGTGGGATTCCCCCTCAAGATCCTCAGAGCACAAGTCGCATGCCACAAGTCGGATCAGTTAAGATGATGATCCAAATTGGGTGCGACTTATATTCAAATCAATGGGCTGAAATTGTGTCCAAGTCGGACCAAAGTAGTGCAAGGAGCATTTTCATAGTCAGACCGACACAAGTCGGACCAGTTAAGACGGCCCTCATAGGGAACCATTGTTTTTGACATGTTTTGCGACTTACGCTCTGGAAGTTGGAGCGCATGTCGGACCAGTGTGAACTAGCCCTCAGTCTCATGCTTCTGATACAGAGTGATACGTGTGTAATATCTGATCAAGCCCCCTGTCCATCTGCCCTGCTCTGCTAAGATTGGATTTCGCTGTGTATGACCTCGAACCAGATAACGACTATTCTCTGAACTCTGCCTATCTTTCACCTGGACTGTCATTAAACCACTCTGCCTGTCTGCCAACCACAAGTACCTGTTTTCTGTGCTCAGTTTGCACCTGCCCTGGCGTGGTAGCCAGGAACTACAGCATTGTGTATAAGACCTGGGGGCAACCGAGCACCAGTAAGCCTGCTTGCCTTATGTGAAAGGTGGCTGCCATAGGTGAAGAACACAGTAGCCAGCTTTAGTGTCTGACCATCTGCATTCAGGGTAAGCGTGACACCCACATATTGAAATATTGTTATTGAAATCATTTTTAAATTCAAATTCTATTCATCCTGCTTCTGCATCATGAAGAAATATAATAGAGAAGACTAGAATAAACACTATTTTAACACTAATATTTTTAATTCAACATTAAAACTAAATCCTACTTACTTGTCACCACAAACCAGTATTTAAACAACATCAGCATGGTACTTGTATATAATATATATGTTAAACATTGTATCTGACAGATAA
The DNA here is from genome assembly GCF_042186555.1 of Aquarana catesbeiana. Taxonomy (NCBI): domain Eukaryota; kingdom Metazoa; phylum Chordata; class Amphibia; order Anura; family Ranidae; genus Aquarana; species Aquarana catesbeiana. The sequence continues at coordinate 682,705,043 of NC_133324.1, forward strand.
AACAAACTGAGGACTGCAGTGCATTCGCAACCATTATGAATTATATTTGTTTAGGTCTTTTTTTGCCAAAAATACTGTTGCTCTCTTCTACAAATAATCAGAGTTGGGATATTTACTTTTGCTTCATTTACTTTACCCACTTATTGCCAAAGGGAAAAGAAAACTCTCGGCATTGGCGTCTCGAAGTTCAAGTTTCAAAGTTGAAAACATTTCTCTTTTAGGGAAAGGACTGTGCCGCAGCAATTTAAATGAGGATATCCAAGTTAATTCTAATGTCTAGCAGGACTTGTTCCGACAAAAAGAAAACTTGGGACTCATCCAAAATCACAGAAACACTTGCTTATGAGTCACATAGAGTAACTCTTGGACAAATATGGCATGGTATCTTCAGTGAAAATGAGCTTGTCACTGGAAGATTAATAGACGCTGAAGCCATGAAATCCATAGGCACATAGAGCTTATTAAAACAACTCTTTTATTTTATATCTCAGATCCTCTCTATTGGTGACATTATACAAGTTATCTGGAAGAATATGGTGAGAAATATTTTGCTGAATGGATTTTGAGCAAATCCCCCATTTTTAGGCTGATTTGTTTTATAAATATATTTTTTGAAAAGTGTCTGAGGTCTTGAAGTTTCTAATAACTTCCTTATGTATATCTGTGTAAGTCAAAAAGATTAATGATTAATGGAGGAGTTATTGAAACATCCTCTTTAAATGTAATTTACATTCTTTCTAGAGGTGTCATTGGTTTCATATTGAAAGTTCATAATTTCTCAATAGTAATATCCCTTAAAGTGTTACTAAACCCAGGACCCTGCATTCACTATATCTGGTCTCCCTCAATAGTTTAGTAAATATAATTGGCTAAACACCTCTTCTCATCAGCAGTATATAGCAGTCTTGGGACTTCCATTAAAGCTTGTAGGATGAGTTTTCATTCTACTCTGACTGTCCTATGAGGCTGCAGGACCCCTGCCTGGACAGTGCTGATTGGCCCTGAGCCGATCACATGCACCCTCCCAAAAAAAAAATATTGAAAAAAAACATTTTTTGCAATACACACCAAACTGAGCATGTGCAGAGTGACTCCAAAGGCTCTGTCTTATCAGGAGATGGACTGGGACAGTGGAAGACAGAGAAGACAGGATCAAACAGCCTTTTTTTCACAATGCACAGGACTAACCCCTTAGGTTCCACAGTAAGTATAACAAGCATGCTTTACTGCATATACAGACTGATTTTACTGCAATAACACTTTAAAGTCAAAATTTGGGCAATATATACAACAAAGATTCCCAGCTGGGCTTGCAACATCTGGTTGGTTCTGTGGCAAGCGATATGTACCTAGCTTTCATCAAGCTGCTCTTACTTGGTTCCTTTAGTAGCAGATTAACAGTTACTTTTCTATAGAAAGTCATGTTTCACATAAGCATCAAGAAATACTCATAGATACACCAAATACACAAGAGAATGTTTATGTTGGCTAGATGTAGGTCTCTACAGTCATAAGACTTAAAGTGTATGCATGGGCTGAATACGAGAAAAAAAAAAAGATATTACAGAGCAGTCACAAACACCCACTAATTTGTACTCTATGCATGAGCATAATTTATATTAAAGCATTGTATGGACAACCTGCCAGAAACCACTGTATGCCACTCCTTAAGTCAGGGGATGACGATGACACCATCTGTTTAAATGGTAATCAGTGTTATCACCTTTGTGTTTTCAGTCCACTGCTAGAATACAGCAGTATGTTCCGATGTAAACAACCTGTTTTGTTGGCCATCGGCTGCAGCACCAACCTACCTTTTTACCCTACCTACAAACAAATGGTACTACATGGTCTCTGCAGAGTGGTACACACCTCCACTGCTGTAGAATGGGTGAGGAATAACAGAATGTGTAGTTTCTGCTCCCTGCAGCACACCACATTGTAGTGAATTGTGGGCACCACAGCTAGCTGTGCATCTCCACCTGAAATGCGAAGGAACACCGGCACTTAGATCCAACAAAGAAGTAGGGAAAAAGCTAAATTTTAGCTACTGAAAAAATTTTTAGCAAAGTAAAGCATAACACTTCCCTTCCTACTGACGTACTGTAAGTAGCATAGAATCCTATGGCAGAAATAGCGTCTAGATCCACGTTCATGGATACTAGAATAGACATAGAAGGAAGAGTAATGAACACCTATCACATCTCAGACATGTTTTATGCCCTCATTTTTTCCTATTCACCTGCTTCAAAAAAAAAAACAAAACACAAATCCAAAGTACACTAACTGCTCACAATATGATTTTTTTAATTAAAGCTTCTTTTGGGTGAATGGAATTTTAAAATGTAACTCCAGCCAACATTGACATATCAGCGAGAGTAAAACTCACCAGGGACTAAGACAGTGATACAAATCCGACCCTTCAAAAACAATACAAACAATATAATGTATTACCGTATATACTCGAGTATAAGTCGTTACGAGTATAAGTCGACGCCCTAATTTACCACAAAAAAAATGGGAAAAACTTAGTGACCCGAGTATAAGACGAGGGTGAGAAATGCACACGTACTGTAAGTGGAAAAGAGGGTCAACAATGCCCATTTGCAGCCTCACTGTGCCCATTTGCAGCCATAGGTCCCCCGAACTTCAAACTTGGTAGTTAAGGGTTCCTAGATGCCCCCTAGCTGCAGCCAAAATTTGGGGTCTCTGAACCCAAAGGGTCCCGAAATGACATTGTTGCAGATGGACACAGTTGCCCGACTTTGAGGCCCCGTATCTTGGGGCCACTGGGGTTTCTAGCACCAAGTGTTCCCGAGATACAGGGCCCCAAAAATCGGTTCAGAAAATGTCAAGCACTTTTCTGCAGCAGAGAATGACATTTTCTGAACCGGGTTTGGGGCCCTGTATCTCGGGGCCACTTGGTCCTAAGAACCCCAGCTTTGGATATGTTGTGGTACCAGTTCCACTGGGTTTGCACACCAAATTTGGGGTTCATAGGACCAAGTGGCCCTGAGATACGGGGCCCCAAAGTCGGTTCAGAAAATGTCAAGCACTTTTCTGCAGCAGAGAATGACATTTTCCGAACCGATTTTGGGGCCCCGTATCTCGGGGGCCACTTGGTCCTAGGAACCCCAGCTTTGGATATGTTGTGGTACCAGTTCTTCTGGGTTTGCAAACCAAATTTGGGGTTCCTAGCACCAAGTGGCCCTGAGATACGGGGCCCCAAAGTCAGTTCGGAAAATGAAATTTTTTGCTGCAGAAAAGTGCTTGACTCAAGTATAAGTCGAGGGGGGCACTTTCAGCACAAAAAAATGTGCTGAAAAATTCGACTTATACTCGAGTATATACGGTACTCTACTTTACGAGGATCCTGTTGGTATACACTGCTCATGTTGAGGTTTGGCAACATGAACCTTCATTCACTGCAAACTGCCATTTGTTCTGGATCCCTGTGTTTTTTACATAAAGAAGAGAAAATTGAAGAAAGTCATGGGGTATCACATATCACTTCCACCTGGCAGCACTAAGGTTTCCGGTTTGAATCCCAACCTATATACTATTTGCCTGGAGTTTGCATGTTCTCTCTGTACCTGCGTGGGTTTCCTCCCACACTCCAAAGACATGCTGGTAAGGTAATTGGCTCCAGTCTAAATTAGACCTATTATGTGTATGTATGAATGTGTGTTAGGGGCTTTAGATTGTAAGCTCCTTGAGGGCAGGGACTGATGTGAATGTACAATTTATATAAATGTGAAGCGCTACGTAAATAGACAGCGCTATTTAAGTACCTTAAAAAAATAAATATAGTCATAAACCAAATCAGTTGCAATTAGAGTGCATCGCCATAGAGGGATTCATGGAAATGCAGCTTAAAAACAACTTTCTTAATGTTCTATGATGTCCTAAGGAAGGAAGCCTAGACAATTAGAATGTTTTGTAGAACTGTCTGACCAAGGTCAGCTTAGCAATATGAAGAGTGATTTTGAGTTCACTTCCTTGCATATACTTTCACGCGCCATATTGGAACACTATTGTCTTCTCCTAAAGTTGACCATACATGGATTGAAATGTGGCCAGTTCAGCAGGAACCGCACAAATTTTGATCCCTGTAGCCCTGCATGTAGCCAATAGGCCACAACGCTGATCAGTGTATTCTGATGGTGGAGGAGTCCCACTGTCCCAGGACAAAGGGACAGCGGGATGGCCTCAAATGTGTGCATAGGGAAATATGTTGTTTTTTTTTTGTTCAGCTGGCTGGCTGAACGAAAAATACTAAGCCATGTATGGCCGGCCTAAATGAACCCACCATGACTTTATAATCCAATGCAGGCAGCACTGCAGTAAAAGCACTGATATCTCTTCTATTGCAGGGAATAGAACCTTCCTTTCATGACTGCAAAGATTTTTCAACATGTACATCATTTCTGACTCTTGCCCTTGCTTGTAACTGTGGTTGAGGTGGTGACATACTGTAAACTGGAACTACTGACAGCTATTGCCTATTCCTAAGCCTTTCCTTGAGGAAATAAAGTGAAGCCATGCCGATTGTTTTGTAGAAGTGAAGCTTTGTACTGGGTGTTTTGTGAGAGCAAATAAAAAAGCCCGGAGGTTATACCATTACTGGAAAGCATGTTTTACACTTCCTGCCATTGTGAAAGAAATGATGTGAAGTAAAATATATGTGCTAATGGCAGTAATTAAGAGCAGGGTACATACATTTATACAAGCTATTTATAAAAAAAACTGACACATGCAACACTTTACCACTTTACAAAGGTCTGGGTAGTCTGTTTAAATGTAATCACATACAGTATTAGATATAGTTCTGCAAAAAAATGTGTGGGAAAGAACTTCAGTTTGTGTTGTTTTGTCAGTACAAAAAATCCGGCCAAAGATGGAGCGAATCGCTCGATTCCTCCATCAACACAGCCAGTGTTGATGAGAAAATCCCTCCCGTGGAGCCACTGAGTTCTCACCGCCCCCCGCCGGGAGAACACAGTGATTACTGCTAAAGGCTATAAAAGTTGCTAGCAATAACGCATGTAAAATTCAACAGGCTGGGTTTTCCCAAGTTGATTGATCAACTTGGGTACATTCAGCCTGATCATACATGGTTTGAATCTTGTTCGGTGCCTAATGAACCGGGTGAGATTCAAACTGTCTATGGCTGGCTTAAGAGCCAACAAATGAAATATTTTTTAATATGCTTACATTATATGGGGTGCCAGGGGCAATTATGATGCAATGGTTATTAATTCATAGAAATCGCAGATCTAAAGCCAAAAAAGATACAAATGAATAGCCAAATAAAAGATAATATAACAAAACTAGCTTTTTCTGCTTTATTCACATTTAATCCAGATACTTCTCCCACAGATATCCTTAGTCTAATGGCCAGAATCATTCAACCTATATCCTCTAAACCCAGGTCATCCTGGACCTGCGCCCGCCTGTTACTGGACAGTAAAAGGAGAAGCAGCATAGTGATGAGCTCATCTCTCTGTCACTCTGATTTCATCTCCTATCAGCAAGCTTACTGTCAGTACATAAGCTGATTTGCTGGTCGTGCTGCTACTTTCTTTTAACTTTGGCTCTGCTATACAGAGATTGTATGAGACTGATATCAGGTAACATTCAGGTACTTACACTGCTTACATTTAAAGCAAACATTTAATGATGTAATGATGATTACATAGCTGCATTCATTTGTCTTTTATATTTGTCTAGAGCTCAGCTTTAATCACTTATAATTTATATGGTTAAATCCAAAGAATATTTGCAGTGAAAACTGCACTGTGGAAGAATCCCATGATTAGCTACTCAGTCTGTTTATAGCCAAGCCCATAAGTTCTATACAGTCAGGTCCATAAATATTGGGACATCAACACAATTGTAATCTTTTTGGCTCTATACACCACCACAATGGATTTGAAATTAAACGAACAAGATGTGCTTTAACTGCAGACTTTCAGCTTTAATTTGAGGGTATTTACATCCAAATCAGGTGAACGGTGTAGGAATTACAACAGTTTGTATATGTGCCTCCCACTTTTTAAGGGACCAAAAGTAATGGGACAGATTAACAATCATCCAAACTTTCACTTTTTAATACTTGGTAAATCCTTTGCAGTCAATTACAGCCTGAAGTCTGGAATGCATAGACATCACCAGACGCTGGATTTCATCTGTGGTGATGCTCTGCCAGGCCTCTACTGCAACCATCTTCAGTTCCTGCTTGTTCTTGGGGCATTTTCCCTTCAGTTTTGTCTTCAGCAAGTGAAATGCATGCTCAATCGGATTCAGGTCAGGTGATTGACTTGGCCATTGCATAACATTCCATTTTTTTCCCTTAAAAAACTCTTTGGTTGCTTTCGCAGTATGCTTCGGGTCATTGTCCATCTGCACTGTGAAGCGCCGTCCAATGAGTTCTGAAGCATTCGGCTGAATATGAGCAGATAATATTGCCCAAAACACTTCAGAATTCATCCTGCTGCTTTTGTCAGCAGTCACATCATCAATAAATACAAGAGAACCAGTTCCATTGGTAGCCATACATGCCCACGTCATGACATTACCACCACCATGCTTCACTGATGAGGTGATATGCTTTGGATCATGAGCAGTTCCTTTCCTTCTCCATACTCTTCTCTTCCCATCACTCTGGTACAAGTTGATCTTGGTCTCATCAGTCCATAGGATATTGTTCCAGAACTGCGAAGGCTTTTTTAGATGTTGTTTGGCAAACTCTAATCTGGCCTTCCTGTTTTTGAGGCTCACCAATGGTTTACATCTTGTGGTGAACCCTCTGTATTCACTCTGGCGAAGTCTTCTCTTGATTGTTGACTTTGACACACATACACCTACCTCCTGGAGAGTGTTCTTGATCTGGCCAACTGTTGTGAAGGGTGTTTTCTTCACCAGGGAAAGAATTCTTCGGTCATCCACCACAGTTGTTTTCCGTGGTCTTCCAGGTCTTTTGGTGTTGCTGAGCTCACCGATGCATTCTTTGTTTTTAACCACTTGCCGACCGCCTCACGCATATATACGTGAGCAGAGCGGCACGGGCAGGCAAAATCACGTACCTGGTACGTGATTGCCTTCCCGCGGGCGGGGGGTCCGATCGGACCCCCCCCCGGTGCCATCGGCGGTCGGCATTTGGTTGGAAGCGATGAGAGACGAGGGGGAGACCATCCGATCGTGGCCCCCCCCTCGCGATCGCTCCCAGCCAATGAGAAACATCCCCTGTCTCTGTATAGTACACAGAGGCAGAGGATGTGATGTCATCTCTCCTCGGCTGGCCAGTTTCCGTTCCAGCACCGAGGAGAGAAGACATGTAAGTGCACAACACACACACACAACACAGTAGAACATGCCAGGCACACAAAACACCCCCGATCCCCCCCCGATCGCCCCCCGATCCCCCCCAATCACCCCCCCCCCCCGTCACAAACTGACACCAAGCAGGTTTTTTTGTTTTGTTTTGTTTTTTTCCTGATTACTGCATAGTGTCAGTTTGTGACAGTTAGCAGTGGTAAGACAGTTAGTATTAGCCCCCTGTAGGTCTAGGGTACCCCCCTAACCCCCCCTAATAAAGTTTTAACCCCTTGATCACCCCCTGTCACCAGTGTCGCTAAGCGATCATTTTTCTGATCGCTGTATTAGTGTCGCTGGTGACGCTAGTTAGGAACGTAAATATTTAGGTTCGCTGTCAGCGTTTTATAGCGACAGGGACCCCCATATACTACCGAATAAATGTTTTAACCCCTTGATTGCCCCCTAGTTAACCCTTTCACCACTGATCACCGTATAACTGTTACGGGTGACGCTGGTTAGTTCGTTTATTTTTTTTAGTGTCAGGGCACCCGCCGTTTATTACCGAATAAAGGTTTAGCCACCTGATCGCCCGGCGGTGATATGCGTCGCCCCAGGCAGCGTCAGATTAGCGCCAGTACCGCGAACACCCACGCACGCACCGTACACGCACCGTACACCTCCCTTAGTGGTATAGTATCTGAACACATCAATATCTGATCCGATCAGATCTATACTAGCGTCCCCAGCAGTTTAGGGTTCCCAAAAACGCAGTGTTAGCGGGATCAGCCCAGATACCTGCTAGCACCTGCGTTTTGCCCCTCCGCCCAGCCCACCCAAGTGCAGTATCGATCGATCACTGTCACTTACAAAACACTAAACGCATAACTGCAGCGTTCGCAGAGTCAGGCCTGATCCCTGCGATCGCTAACAGTTTTTTTGGTAGCATTTTGGTGAACTGGCAAGCACCAGCCCCAGGCAGCGTCAGATTAGCGCCAGTAGCACTAACACCCACGCATGCAGCATACGCCTCCCTTAGTGGTATAGTATCTGATCGGATCAATATCTGATCCGATCAGATCTATACTAGCGTCCCCAGCAGTTTAGGGTTCCCAAAAACGCAGTGTTAGTGGGATCAGCCCAGATACCTGCTAGCACCTGTGTTTTGCCCCTCCGCCCGGCCCAGCCCAGCCCACCCAAGTGCAGTATCGATCGATCACTGTCACTTTTTTTTGTAGCGTTTTGGTGAACTGGCAAGCACCAGCGGCCTAGTACACCCCGGTCGTAGTCATACCAGCACTGCAGTAACACTTGGTGACGTGGCGAGTCCCATAAGTGCAGTTCAAGCTGGTGAGGTGGCAAGCACAAGTAGTGTCCCGCTGCCACCAAAAAGACAAACACAGGCCCGTCGTGCCCATAATGCCCTTCCTGCTGCATTCGCCAATCCTAATTGGGAACCCACCACTTCTGCAGCGCCCGTATTTCCCCCATTCACATCCCCAACCAAATGCAGACGGCTGCATGAGAGGCATTTATATGTCCTCCCGAGTACCCCTACCCAACGAACCCCCCCAAAAAAGATGTGTCTGCAGCAAGCGCGTATATAGACGTGACACCCGCTATTATTGTCCCTCCTGTCCTGACAATCCTGGTCTTTGCATTGGTGAATGTTTTGAACGCTACCATTCACTAGTTGAGTATTAGCGTAGGGTACAGCATTGCACAGACTAGGCACACTTTCACAGGGTCTCCCAAGATGCCATCGCATTTTGAGAGACCCGAACCTGGAACCGGTTACAGTTATAAAAGTTACAGTTACAAAAAAAAAGTGTAAAAAAAAAAAAAAAAAAACACAAACAAAAATAAAAAAAAATAGTTGTCGTTTTATTGTTCTCTCTCTCTCTATTCTCTCTCTGGTGTTCTGCTCTTTTTTACTGTATTCTATTCTGCAATGTTTTATTGTTATTATGTTTTATCATGTTTGCTTTTCAGGTATGCAATTTTTTATACTTTACCGTTTACTGTGCTTTATTGTTAACCATTTTTTTGTCTTCAGGTACGCCATTCACGACTTTGAGTGGTTATACCAGAATGATGCCTGCAGGTTTAGGTATCATCTTGGTATCATTCTTTTCAGCCAGCGGTCGGCTTTCATGTAAAAGCAATCCTAGTGGCTAATTAGCCTCTAGACTGCTTTTACAAGCAGTGGGAGGGAATGCCCCCCCCCCCCCCACCGTCTTCCGTGTTTTTCTCTGGCTCTCCTGTCTCAACAGGGAACCTGAGAATGCAGCCGGTGATTCAGCCAGCTGACCATAGAGCTGATCAGAGACCAGAGTGGCTCCAAACATCTCTATGGCCTAAGAAACCGGAAGCTACGAGCATTTTAGGACTTAGATTTCGCCGGATGTAAACAGCGCCATTGGGAAATTGGGAAAGCATTTTATCACACCGATCTTGGTGTGGTCAGATGCTTTGAGGGCAGAGGAGAAATCTAGGGTCTAATAGACCCCAATTTTTTCAAAAAAGAGTACCTGTCACTACCTATTGCTATCATAGGGGATATTTACATTCCCTGAGATAACAATAAAAATGATTTAAAAAAAAATATGAAAGGAACAGTTTAAAAATAAGATAAAAAAGCAAAAAAATAATAAAGAAAAAAAAAAAAAAAAAAAAAAAAGCACCCCTGTCCCCCCTGCTCTCGCGCTAAGGCGAACGCAAGCGTCGGTCTGGAGTCAAATGTAAACAGCAATTGCACCATGCATGTGAGGTATCACCGCGAAGGTCAGATCGAGGGCAGTAATTTTAGCAGTAGACCTCCTCTGTAAATCTAAAGTGGTAACCTGTAAAGGCTTTTAAAGGCTTTTAAAAATGTATTAATTTTGTTGCCACTGCACGTTTGTGCGCAATTGTAAAGCATGTCATGTTTGGTATCCATGTACTCGGCCTAAGATCATCTTTTTTATTTCATCAAACATTTGGGCAATATAGTGTGTTTTAGTGCATTAAAATTTAAAAAAGTGTGTTTTTTCCACAAAAAATGCGTTTGAAAAATCGCTGCGCAATTACTGTGTGAAAAAAAAAAATGAAACACCCACCATTTTAATCTGTAGGGCATTTGCTTTAAAATAATATATAATGTTTGGGGGTTCAAAGTAATTTTCTTGCAAAAAAAAATAATTTTTTCATGTAATCAAAAAGTGTCAGAAAGGGCTTTGTCTTCAAGTGGTTAGAAGAGTGGGTGATGTGTGACATAAGCTTCTAAATGTTGTGCATAAAATGCCAGGACAGTTCAAACCCCCCCAAATGACCCCATTTTGGAAAGTAGACACCCCAAGCTATTTGCTGAGAGGCATGTCGAGTCCATGGAATATTTTATATTGTGACACAAGTTGCGGGAAAGAGACAAATTTTTTTTTTTTTTTTTTTTTTTTGCACAAAGTTGTCACTAAATGTTATATTGCTCAAACATGCCATGGGGATTTGTGAAATTACACCCCAAAATAAATTCTGTTGCTTCTCCTGAGTACGGGGATACCACATGTGTGGGACTTTTTGGGAGCCTAGCCGCGTACGGGACCCCGAAAACCAAGAACCGCCTTCAGGCTTTCTAAGGCCGTAAATTTTTGATTTCACTCTTCACTGCCTATCACAGTTTCGGAGGCAATGGAAAGCCCAGGTGGCACAAAACCCCCCCAAATGACCCCATTTTGGAAAGTAGACACCCCAAGCTATTTGCTGAGAGGTATAGTGAGTATTTTGCAGACCTCACTTTTTGTCACAAGGTTTTGAAAATTGAAAAAAGAAAAAAAAAAAATTTTTTTTCTGGTCTTTCTTCATTTTCAAAAACAAATGAGAGCTGCAAAATACTCACCATGCCTCTCAGCAAATAGCTTGGGGTGTCTACTTTCCAAAATGGGGTCATTTGGGGGGGGGTTGTGCCATCTTGGCATTTTATGGCCTTCAAAACTGTGATAGGTAGTGAGGAGTGAAATCAAAAATGTATGCCCTTAGAAATCCTGAAGGTGGTGCTGGGTTTTCGGGGCCCCGTACGCGGCTAGGCTCCCAAAAAGTCTCACACATGTGGTATCCCCGTACTCAGGAGAAGCAGCTGAATGTATTTTGGGGTGCAATTCCACATATGCCCATGGCCTATGTGAGCAATATATCATTTAGTGACAACTTTTTGTAAATTTTTTTTTTTTTTTTTTTTTTTGTCATTATTCAATCACTTGGGACAAAAAAAATAAATATTCAATGGGCTCAACATGCCTCTCAGCAATTTCCTTGGGGTGTCTACTTTCCAAAATGGGGTCATTTGGGGGGGGTTTGTACTGCCCTGCCATTTTAGCACCTCAAGAAATGACATAGGCAGTCATAAACTAAAAGCTGTGTAAATTACAGAAAATGTACCCTAGTTTGTAGACGCTATAACTTTTGCGCAAACCAATAAATATACGCTTATTGACATTTTTTTTACCAAAGACATGTGGCCGAATACATTTTGGCCTAAATGTATGACTAAAATTTAGTTTATTGGATTTTTTTTATAACAAAAAGTAGAAAATATCATTTTTTTTCAAAATTTTCAGTCTTTTTCCGTTTATAGCGCAAAAAATAAAAACGGCAGAGGTGATCAAATACCATCAAAAGAAAGCTCTATTTGTGGGAAGAAAAGGACGCAAATTTCGTTTGGGTAGAGCATTGCATGACCGCGCAATTAGCAGTTAAAGCGACGCAGTGCCGAATTGTAAAAAGTGCTCTGGTCAGGAAGGGGGTAAATCCTTCCGGGGCTGAAGTGGTTAAGGATGTTCCAAACAGTTGATTTGGCCACACCTAATGTTTTTGCTATCTCTCTGATGGGTTTGTTTTGTTTTTTCAGCCTAATGATGGCTTGCTTCACTGATAATGACAGCTCTTTGGATCTCATATTGAGAGTTGACAGCAACAGATTCCAAATGCAAGTAGCACACTTGAAATGAACTCTGGACCTTTTATCTGCTCCTTGTAAATGGGATAATGAGGGAATAACACACACCTGGCCACGGAACAGCTGAGCAGCCAATTGTCCTATTACTTTTGGTCCCTTAAAAAGTGTGAGGCACATATACAAACTGTTGTAATTCCTACACCGTTCACCTGATTTGGATATAAATACCCTCAAATTAAAGCTGAAAGTCTGCAGTTAAAGCACATCTTGTTCGTTTCATTTCAAATCCATTGTGGTGGTGTATAGAGCCAAAAAGATTAGAATTGTGTCGATGTTCCAATATTTATGGACCTGACTGTACCTGTCAGTACAGGAGCCTCAATTTTCTGCTTCTGCTTATCCTTGGTCAGTGACAGCAAGGACAAGGACAGTGGACTCCACTCACAAAGCGGAATGGAGCACCTTAAAAAAATGTAGTTATTTTATGAAGTCATGCAGCATTTTAGTAGTGAAAACGTGGTAATATAACACATCATCATGTGGCACCACCCCTTAGTTAAGAACTGTCAGGCGGAGGAGCTGGCAGACGGCAGAAGCCAGCATCCGGAGTGGAGTGTTTTTTTTATTTTCTTTCAGGTCGGTGGTGGCGGCAGGCATCGTGATTGACAATGGATTTACACCGGGGGACATTTTTTATTTTATTTGATCAATAAAGGAATTGTCAAAAACTGCCTCCTGTCTTTTTTTATGCTACACTTTTTTTGGGGTGAATGAGTAGGGGGTACCCCTACTCATTCACATGGGTTGGGGGATCTGGAGGCCCCTATGTTAAAGGGGGCTTCCAGATTCCAATAAGCTACTCAGGCGCAGACCCCCACAACCGACCAGGGTTGGGGGTTAGGGGCCCTTGTCCCCATCAACATGGGGACAAGGTGCTTTGGGGGGAGCCCCCCTGCCCAAAGGTACCCTCCATGTTGAGGGCTTATGGCCTGGTATGGTTCAGGAGGGGGGGCGCTTGCTTGTCACACCCCCTTTCCTGACCTGTTCGGATAAGGGTCTTGTATGGATTATGGGGAGGGGACCCCATGCCATATTTCTTTTTTCATTTTGGTGTGGGGGAGACCACACCATTTTTTTCTTCATTTTTCAATTGACAATTTCAGGATCGCATGCAGTATTTAGGGAAAATTTGTCTGAAGACCTACATACTGCATGCGATCTGGTTCTGTGAATGAAGCCCAATGGCCCTAGAGCTTGTGTCTTCAAAAACATGTCATCAACAGCACCTCCCATGTTTCTATCCTAAAAGTTTCGTTAAACAATATTGATATTATAGAACCATCACGGACAACTTACACAGGCTTTTATTATTCCAGATTACACATTTTTGGCAGTTTTCTTTATTCAATTTCTCTGTAGAGTTGCCAGTATACAGGCATACCTCACTTTTAAGTACACAATGGGGTTTATTTACTAAAGCTGGAATATGCAAAATCAGGCTCACTTCTGCATAGAAACCAGTGAGCTTCTAACCACAGCATGTTCAATTAAGCTTTGGTAATAAAACCTGGAAGCTTATTGGTTTCTATGCAGAAGTGAGCCTGATTTTGCACTTTCCAGCTTTAGTAAATAAACCCCATTGTGTACTTAAAAGTGGGGTATGCCTGTAGATGTGTCCATAGATCTCCATCATCCTTCTGATGCTGGCAGGTTGGTTTTATGTGCCAGCTACCAAAATTGGGAAAGAAAAAACTCTGCCTGAGGATAACAGGTGAGTTTACTATGCGAAGCAAAAACCAACAGGTTACCAAGCAGATCTGGGTCATGCTGGAAAAAGCAGTGTGTCTCTAAACGCTTGAGTTCTCAGAATTATTTTTTTTACATCACAAAGAGAGTGGGTAATTGTCAGAAAACATGTTTTCTATTTTCTAGCTGAAAGTGGAAAACCTCTAAGGTGGGGTGTATAAGGGACCCATGTAGCTCAGGGTCGCTTTCATCAGGCTTTCTGACACTATCTGGGCAGGGGCCAACTGGTTAGCACTGATTGAAGTCAACTGACCTGCTGTATTGGGTATGGGCTGAACACTGCAATCTATGTTTTTTTTTTTTTTTGGCATGCCACAGCACAGGGTCATGCAAGTACTTTGCTAAGAGCTTCTCATCTTGGAGAGGGCATCTGAGGGTAGACAGAGTACAAAAGGCAAAGAGTGCCCTCTAAGAATAGTCAGATCAAATCTGGGTATATTTGTCCAAACGTGAGAACCGAACCTTGCAAAATCATTCAGTTTAACAAACTCACAAGTCCCATGAATAATATACTTACTGCTGTTAACTGAAAATACATAATTTTGAAACATGTATAAATTATTTTTTTATTGTTTACCTCATACTGAAGGTAATTTACTAGTATGATGTGGAAACATCCACCTACTGCACATGGGTGACTTCCAATTCCAAAAAGCATTGTTTTATTTCACTAGGAATTTAGTCTAGGAATGTGTGCTACATTTATTTTCTTTCCTTTATTTTACCAATATCTTTTAAAAGCACTTTCTAAAGTCCAAGCACATCAAGTAACACCTTTTTATAGGTTTTTGAGCTCCTCTTGCAAATGCCTTCAAAGTGCTATAAAGCACTAGAAGGAAAGGCTCTGTATTCTACCTCTCCCATATCTCCTCTAAAACAAAATAAAATCTGCACTCTCAGGTCATACTCACTCATGTTGTAATAGCAATGAAATGCGTGCAAGTAAAAACAAACGCTGCTTGGAGAAAAAACGACTGCTTTCCGATCCTTTAGTTAATTAACCCCAAAGAGGACAAATTACTATATTTTTATTAGTATGATATTCCATACTGTATTTGAGCAATACATATCTATAATTTTAAGCACACATAAATGTATATCTGTAAAAGATCTGACATACTTTTTTTGGAATAACTGTTTTTTCATACTCGATATATATTGTTAATACTTGTATAGTGAACTGTAGGACAGTATTGCCTACACCTTATTTTCAAGCAAGACTAAAGGAGCTCAAAGGCATGAGATCCTCTTGCTCTGGCCATTTTTGGACAGGATCTCAACATCTCTCTGAAGAACACTGACTGGGCTGGTAAAAGAAAAACAGTCTCCACCAGAGATAAGTGGTGCTGGCAGCATCCGCCTGTGCCAGTCTCCTCCTTCCCCATCCTGTCTGTATTGACATAGACTGGGTGGGCTGACCCTTCAAGCTTATAGAGCACTCAGAAGATTTGCTGTCCTGAAAACAACTGGAATCAGCTCGCACGTCCAACCGACCTCTGATGTCTGATTTAGAATTATCCTCTAATGTCTAGAGAGTGTCTTGTACCTCCACCTTCATCTAACATTCTGTCTGCCATGGAACAAACATTGAGTACTTTTACACATGCATCACTTAATTATTTTATCAGTTGCTCTTTCACATAATACAGTATAACTGTTGAAATTAAATGATATTTTATGCCCACTGGTACACCCCTCCCCCACATAAAACACCAGCCAAAAGGTTTAATTTACTTAAATAGAGCAGGGAATGTTTAGAGCCTCTGCCAGTTTTCTTGTTGCCATATGTGTCCTGATCTCACCTTACTTCATGTGTGAACAGGAATTGATGAGAAATATCCCCCACAAAGGACATGATGTACAGATCTATAGGTTTTCCCATTACAACATATAGAGCTTCACTCTCAAGGAAATTATTATCCTTAAAGGATAAGTTCACTTTTAGAAGCATGTTACATGTTACACCCATATTTAAAGTATAACATGTAACATGCTCTTATGCATCCACCTCCTGCCACCAGAGGACCCCTCTCTGTGACAGTGGGTGAGGGATCTTCTCCCCGCACCCACTGTTACATTTTGAAAACAGCTAGGCTGTACAGGGCCCAGCCTGCGCAGTTGCACCCTTCATTCACAGGAATCTGTGACTGAAGAAACTACAAGTCCCATCCGCCACCGTGGCAGATGGACTTGTATTATCAATGAACTGTGAGCGTGCTGTTCAGCATGCTTCTATATCATTCACACTGCCTTCAGCTCAGGAATGGTCTGCCTGTACAGAGTTACAGGCAAAGAGTTCTATGCAGTGTGTGCAGAAGTCTGACATTGAACCCACGTTCCACTCTGCAGGCTACAGGTAAAAAATAATAAATGCCCTTTTTTTTCCCAGCAAAAATATGTGCATTTATTATTTTTTACCAGCTTCAGGCAACCTGCTTTTTGTGTTTCAACCTTCAACCGGTGTGGGTGATGCTTCCATAGGATGACAGATACTGGTATTTGCATGGTAAGGTTCAAGATCAGGAGGTGAGGATAGTGACACTATTTGAATTAATTCAGGAATTACTGAAGCTGCTAGCCATAGAAGATGAGTGTCATGGTAAAAGTTAGATTGATCCAGCAGGTATGCTCTACTTAGTATAAATGCATCTTTACATTTCCATTGTGCTTATAAACCAAAAACTGTTAATGGAAAGTAAGTTTACCATCATTAACACAGTTGCAGAATCCACACTGGTATCGCCTTCCTCCTTCCATGAAAAGCATGAATGGGCACATATAAGCTTTACATCGGTTACAGCGGATCGGTCCATTTTCCCCATGATTCACAAGATAAAGAGGAGTCTAAAAAATGGAGAAATACAGTTTCGTTAAAGCAGTTACGTACAACACTACAATGATTGTAGATGTTTCACCTACATGTACATACATTCATGTATACATGTGCTTCTAATGTGTTTACTGTGTGTCTTGCGTGGTACATCACAATCGTAGTTGTATTCACATACATGCATTTTTAATTTTCAATAATGTGACAGAGCTAACCTAAGATCCAGATCGAATAATTGCGCGTGTGCTGCTTTAAAAAAGTGCATGTGGTGAAGTGGTGGTGGTTCAGAGATCATCAAAAGTGCTCTGAGTGTGCATCAAACACATTAATGCAAAGATTACTACTAACTGCAATGACACTCTAAAGTAAATAATATTGTTAGTATTCTGTGTCACAAACAAGCACTAAAGGTGACTATAGATGTAAAACGGCACTCACATTATTACTGAACTATTCTGAGTATCAATTCAAATACAGTAAAAGCTTGGATTGCGAGCATAATTCGTTCCGGAAACATGCTTGTAATCCAAAGCACTTGTATACAAAGCGAATTTCCCCATAAGAAATAATGGAAACTCAGATGATTTGTTCCACAACCATTTATTCATAAGTCCTTCAGTTTATAGTCCATATAAAAAGATTATAGTAATGTGACCAGGTTGTGTTACCATAAAATGTCCATCCACAAATGGCAGCCTCCACAAGGGGACTAGAAGCAAAATCCAGCAGGAGCTACAGAGTATAAAAGAAAAGGGAGGCGCCTCTAAGTGTAGCAATATGTTGCTAAATGTTGTACCTTCATTAAATGTAACTGTATTGCTACATTTAGAGGCTCCTCTCTTCTCTTTTATACTCAGTTGTGACCTGACACTACTTGTATATCAAGACATTGCTTGTATATCAAGTCAAAATGTATTTAAAAATTTCGCTGGTCTTGCAAAATGCTCTCAAACCAAGTTACTCTCAAACCAAGGTTTTACTGTAATCATTTTTTTTTTTGGGGGGGGTGTCCAGTTCTGATAGTCCTAATTGGTTCCCCCTCCTAAAAACTGATCTGCCCAACGCTGCCTAATCTATCCTAAATCATCCAACTAATGATCAAGTTTTATATTTCGGTAAGAAAAAAATTTATAATCACTAAACAGCATGACATGCACCTCCTTTTAAAATCATTTTATTTTTAACAGACTAAATTCAAGGTGCTCTAAGTGAGGCATGTGTCAAGATAATGTCATGCTGATAACGTATAATTTTACCATTGGTTTACATTTTCCATGTCTAAGAAAATGCTAACCAAAGGTAAACTTTTCGCATGACAGTTACTATTTTATAACTATTGTATATAAAAAAGGTAGAAAAAAAAGGCACATAACTTGACAATCAATGTCTTCAGGGGGTAATGAATGGGTTAAGAAATAATCAATCCTGTTTATGGTGGGTTTTTTTAGTATTGTTTATTATATGATTTCTATTTTAATTATTATTTATATTACTTCTAGAAATTTATCATGACCCACACTTGTACACAGCTTGCATCCCTTTTTCATCTTGGTGCAGGAGGGAGATTCAGATGTCATTTGGGTGCCAATCTCATCTGCAGGAGTGACAGCAGCTATATTCTCCTCCAACCCCGCCACTGGCCATGGCGTGCCGGCTGAAACAGAACTATTCCCTACCGGTCTGATGTGTATCAGTACAAACTGAGCACATGTGAATTGCCATTTTTGGTTTTATAAAATAAATGTTAGTTTTTTTATTGCACAAGATCCATGTATTTTTTTGCCGTTGACTATTTTATGATTTAAAGTTACAACTAACAGCTGTACAACATTACTTCAGACTAACCACTGAGCGAAGCAATCCTACATTGTTTTAGAACTAGAAATGCTACCATACCCAAACATCTCCCTAGGTGTCAGTATACAACCGAGAGAGTCAGCAGTATAAAGCAAGGCAAGACCAAATTCTGAGGCATGTCAAATTGATGAGTGGTTATTGCCTCGTTAATCTAATCAAAATAAATAAACCAATAAATAAGGCATTGGGGTTGATTTACTAAAACTGGAGAGTGCAGAATCTGGTGTAGCTGTGCAGCTTTTAACTTTAGCTTGTTCAGCTTTAACAATAAATAAAATCTGGAAGCCGATGGGTTTCTATGCACAGCCGCACCAGATTTTGCACTCTCCAGTTTTAGTAAATCAACCCCAATTATGTTAGTTAGAAAAATTGATAAATCTGTAGAATAGCTGCTATCATCGTAAACATGGTGCAAATGTGTTACGCTTCAAATCTTGTCTATTCAGCCTAATAAACTTTTTTTCTGTAACTGTCAAATTTGGAATATTGCCTGGCA
The DNA here is from genome assembly GCF_042186555.1 of Aquarana catesbeiana. NCBI lineage: Eukaryota > Metazoa > Chordata > Amphibia > Anura > Ranidae > Aquarana > Aquarana catesbeiana. Next base: position 682,724,276 of record NC_133324.1, read on the forward strand.
ACTACACCGTTTTATCACAGAAATTCAGATGCTCAGTTAATGTTACATTAGAGGTCACCAAATGGCTAGAAACTGAGCCATGTTTTCCACTTAAATCCTACAGTGGATGCCTCTAAATTCTGTTTCTGTACTTTCAGTGTAGGTGAAATCTAGTATTGTGGTCGCAAGCAGCGAGGATTTAAACCACATAGTTAAACTCTGCTCCGGTTAGAGGGCTTATCTTTTTTCCATGCTTGTATATTTCAGCAGCAAGAAGGATAAGCGAACTCTCTCACTTATGCACATCTTTGTCTTTGTGTAGAGCAAGGCATTTATCACCAGCTATAGCTCATCAGTCTATGGCTGTAGGAAGATAACACAAGGGGAGACCTCTTTGTACAGAGACTAGATCCCACATCACTAAGTCTAATTAAAACACAACATGGCCTCACTTCTCTCTGGACCTGCTGCTGCCGATAGTTGCCAAGCAATCTATGTATTTATTTGTTCACTTATCTGCTTTAACGGTGACAGACAAATGGCTTCAGTACCTGCTTGGCATTTTGATGTATTTTCAGACTTCTCATCAAACACATAAAAAGGTCAGGTGGCTTCCCAAAATACTCTTGCGAGCTTAAAAAAAATCATTACTATAGATATTTTTAATATTTAAAGTGGATGTAAACCCTCACATATACCCAGTGAAGTGAACAGCCACAGATGATACACAGGGATGAAACAAATCTCCCTACATATGTTTTACAGGTATATCTGCTGTCTCAGCTTTATATACTGTTTAGAAAGTGCACGTCCTGTTAGAATTTTCTCTTCCTGATTGACCTGTGGGTGTGGATTCTTTGCTTACACCGAGAGACAGCTGATTGGAGGAAAGACACCGCCCCCCCCACTCCACATGGGCAGATACTTTCAGAGCTGTGCTGTGAATAGACCAGCTATCTGCTTATCTATTTATAGCAACCTTCCAGCCACAAAGATCAGTCTGGTTTTATCACAGATTACAGAGAACTTGTCAGAAGTTATCATGCTAATAACAGAAGAATGAAGCAGGAGAAAGCCACGGGACTTAGGGCTTAGAGAGCGATAAGAAAACACTACAGATATATGTGACCAGCTCAAATTTCATGAATGGGGTTTACATCCAATTTAAATTTATTTTCTGTTCAAATGATAATGCAAAAGTACCATACTCTATATTCCCAAAAGGGGACATCTGATGGATGTTCCTGGCAAAAGTGCACAATTTTAGAGCAGGGAGAACATATCATTAGAGCGGACTGTACAGGAACGCAAGAGCTCAGTAGGACTCAGTGGCCCATTCATACCAGAGATGAGTCAGGTAGGTGATGAGACCCCATTCTGCTGCTACTTAGACCTGGACACTCCTAATTTCTGGAGCGAATGGGAAGCAGGAGCGATTCTTCATAATGCCCCAACGGTGCATCTGTTTTATTATATTAGAGTTTCACAAAGCCAACAAATCTTTCAACCTCCTAAATGACTGGAGACAGAGACATGCAGAATGCTTCTATTATTACTTCCTGATAGAGCTTGGACTGGAAAGTGGTGTTCACTGTCTGACATTAGATGAACAGTTTAGGGTTTTGTAAATGCTACTCTTCATCTGTAGCTATCTGTTTGCACTGAATAAATTTTTCTAATTGGGCAATGGTTGACTGAGGGGCCCAAAAACTATTGCACATATTTTGTTATTATGTCCAGCAGAGTAATTCAATATGATATTTTTGGCCCACTAGAGGAGGTTGAATGCCTGGAAGAATACGAATACTGAAATAATATTCAAACTCTAAGCATACACAGTACTGATGGTATCTATAACCAGCTCTAGTTCAGCAGCACCAGCATTCAGACCATAACAATACAAAAAAACTGTATACACTACATTATTGGTTCATTATATTGCATTCTATAAATCTGTGGTTTTCAACCACCAGGCCACAGCCTCCCTCCTGCTATGCTATCTTTCTGCTACCTGTCAGAAGTCAAAGACTTGCTGTCTCCTTCCTGATTGGCCATCTTGTTGGCAGTGTGCAGGGATCATAGTGATGCCAATGGACCAGAGCTAGTGCTGAAATCACTGAAGTCTTTCTTTGCCTGCATGTGTCCCTTTCAAGCCCAATGTGAGGGCTACCAGGTAAGGAGGAGGCCAGGGATGTGAGCTCATGCATGGACATTTTACCATGTATACATTGTAAGAGCAATTATATAACTGGGTGCTTTGAGGATGTCACTCTGGAGCTATATGATGGGTCATCAGTTGTCCTTTCAGCACATACACTTCAGTTTCTGTGTGCCGTGCAGGTGTGTTAACATTGACACATTACTGGGTGCACAGACACAAGATTGTGCTCAAAGGTTGACTACTGACCGATTACACCATTGGAGTGATTGTGGCATAAAGATGCATGCTTGTATTGTCCAAGTTTATTTAGTTATGCACCGATTTGGTGTTCTTTCAAGTTGCTTGAAGGCATCTGCAGAGGAAGCAGAGTACACATAGACATGTCCATACCTGACTGTGGTCAGATTGGGTAATAATTATCTACTTTTTGTAGGCACTTTCAGAGCAGTCCTTGTGGTACAATGCAAAGCCCGCTTATAATGTTCCAGCCCCTTCCCCTGTAAAAATCACCTGTAATTAGTATTTCCAGAAGGTATATGTATGGTAAAAAAAAGTTATACTTCTACTTACCTGACCTCGCCTCCCCAGGGGCATATCTACAAAAAATACTGTCTATGGCCAGCACTGAATTTGTGCCCCTGTTCAAACATCTGACATCCATTTTTGAGGCTGGTTTCACACTACTGCCAATTGGATGCAGGTTTCCGGTGCGAATTGCACAGGAGTCCTGTGTGTCTTTTGGTCCGTTTCAGGTCCGAATTCAGCCCAAAATTCGGGCCTGAAATTGGACCTGAAACGGTGAATGAAGACGTACTGGACTCCTGCTGGGAGCCGCTCCGTGCTGTGAACCCAGCCTTAGATAAACTTTACTAAAATATCAACCTTAAAATGCAAGTCAAACTTGTTAATCTTTTAATTAACAATATATCAATAACAGAGAGCGGTTGATTCACCAACCCAATATGCTGTGAGTGAAGTCTAATCCACCTATTCACTGTATTACTGCACTCCAGCCAGATGCCTTAGCAATGCTCACACTGCATTGCTGTGAATTTTATAGCGTTGCTTGTTTGGTCTGCAGTCTCAGTGATTTAGCGAACTTTCACATCAGTCTTCCATTTACATTAGGAGGCGGAGCCCCCCCACCTTTCACATCAGGAGTCCCCTTTACATCAGAGCCCTTCCTTTATATCAGGAGCCCCCTTTTACGTCAGAGATACCTGCCTTAACACCAGGAGCCCACCCTCAGATCAGGAACCCTTCTTCACATCAGAGTCCTCAGAGCCTCCTTCATATCAATGCGCCTTCACATCAGTGTCCTCCAAGCCCACTCACATCAAAGTTCTTAGAGTCCTTTCACATCAACTTCCTCAGAGCCCCTTCACAACTGTGTCCTCAAAGCCCCCCTCACATCTGTGTCTTCAGAGCTCTCCTCTCTTTGGATTCCTCAGCGCTCTCTCACATCAGAGTCCTCAAAGCCCACTCACATCTGTGTCCTCAGAGCTCCCTTCACATCAATGACCTACCTTATGATTGGTATAGCAGCGACAGCATGGCAGGAGGCAAAAGGCAGAGCAGGTCTAGATAGAGGGCAGACATCCGTGACCTTCTGAACATTGAATGCCCACATGTTTCCATGATGCCAGCCTATGTGCACCATGGAAGCATGTGACACACTGCTGCACCATTATATAGAGGACTCCAGGAAATTTGGAATTTTACAATAAAATATGAGTGCATTTTGGACATATTACCAGCAGGTGATTTTTACAGAGAGGGGGTCCAGGTACTATAAACAGATAATGCATCTTACTAGAAGGTCTACTTTGAGTTGGCTTCACACCTTTGTGTTGCAGTAAGCTACAGTATACAGGCTTGTGTGCACTGTCAGTAATTCTAATGCCCTGTACACACGGTCGGACTTTGTTCGGACATTCCGACAACAAAATCCTAGGATTTTTTCCGACGGATGTTGGCTCAAACTTGTCTTGCATACACACGGTCACACAAAGTTGTCGGAAAATCCGATCATTCTAAACGCGGTGACGTAAAACACGTACGTCGGGACTATAAACGGGGCAGTGGCCAATAGCTTTCATCTCTTTATTTATTCTGAGCATGCGTGGCACTTTGTGCGTCGGATTTGTGTACACACGATCGGAATTTTGTTGTCGTAAAATTTTATATCCTGCTCTCAAACTTTGTGTGTCGGAAAATCCAATGGAAAATGTGTGATGGAGCCTACACACGGTCGGAATTTCCGACAACAAGGTCCTATCACACATTTTCCGTCGGAAAATCCGACCGTGTGTACGGGGCATAAGTGCTACCCAGCACACATATAGCAAACACACCTGAGCAAAAAATATAGATGGGGAAATGAAGGCGAGAGAACCGGACAGAGATAAAAAAGGGAGAGAGAAAGAGAGAAGAGAAAGAAAATGGGAGAAAATGAGAAAGAAAGAGGGAGAGAGAGGAGAAAGAAGGAGAGAGAGAGAAAAAAGACAGAACAGCCGATCTTCTGTGTTCGTAATGCAGCAGGGCAGCCCCTCGGCACGGGACCCTGGAAGCTATTGGAAATCACTGCAACAGGGGTGTCTACTACAGTGATTTCCAGCTTCAAGGGATCCTACGAGTATGGTATATACATAGTTACATTGGTCCAAACTGGAGCAATGCAACTGTAAAAATATCTATACCTAATATATCTTTCATTTTTCCCAAAGTTCCAAACAGCTATAATAAGTTATGTGCAGTGATCAGTTCTCAAACGTTCGGCCACTGTATCATAAAACTGAGACTTCACTTGTCGAAAAGCTGCTCTACAAGCACCTGGTTTCTCTACTCTACAACATTCTAAGGCAGCTTGACATAATATTTTCCATGTGTTTGCTGAAGATGAAATAGAGATAGAGATGAGCTAAATACTTGATTTTCCTACATGCACATTTAACAGTAATCAGCATTGTGGTCTAATAGCTAGTGGTATCAGGTTGGACATTCAGAGGAATGTTTGAGCCAATAATGAAAGAGAACTTGATTACAAGGCCAGGCAGAGAAAACTGTAGACCCTGTGTGTGCATTATTATGGTCTCCGGGATAATAACCAGTACAAGATACTCCCAAATTCATCAGCGTAGTCATATTACTGAATGTGAATCACTGTGTTCAAACACTTATAAAGTAAACCGTTGATGCTATGCATGACAGAGGTGAAAAGAGTCACCCAATGATCAACAGAGGACTGAGTCAGGTTCTTTTGAAATGTTGTAATCATATTCTTATAAGATGATCTATCTCACGTAAATGTGCTGTACATAGTGTACTGTCTATACTATAAAGCATGCAATGCTGAGAAGTATAAGCACATTGTGATTATTTTGATTAAAAGCAGGTGTCTTTACAATATACATCATACATACCTTTGAGGTCTACCAGTAATACAAATAGCCCTAACTGAGGTCTACCAGTAATGCAAACAGCCCTTACTCCTGGGTTCCAATAACTTTCAAAGGTGTACTTTCAGCAAACACATGATTTAACAAAGAGGCCACAGTGGTCAGGAACTGGAAACTTTCAGCTTAGGTGCCCCAGAATGACAGAGGTGAGCCAAAAAAGTGCACAGCACATTATCTTTATGTATCACTTATTTGTTCAGAGCTTGTTACTTGCACCATTTTTAACACACTACATGAAGGAGGCATCGGTAGCCTCAGCACTGTTATTGCTTACTGCCAGTACCCAAAGTTTTCTCTCCCTATTGCTATTCTTAAAGAGTAACTCCACTTTTGTTGAGAAAAAAACATTCCTCTCCGGATGATCTATGTACATAACAAGGATTTTAACAAAATTTGTTGGATTCCTGGAACCTTTTGTTATTCTGAAGAAATCCTTGTGTGTTTCTCTGTGCCCATGTGAATCTAATGGGGGTGGTTTCATAATTATCAATCAGCTGCTGCACCTGCAGGGCTCTAGTGAGGAAAATTGCGGGGTCTGCATTCCTTTAGATGGGATTTCCTATTGGGAGTATCCCACCAAAAATGACATTTTTGTTGCAGGGGATGCCTGAAATCTGACTTGTATCTTAGTGCAGACTTCTGGGAAAATCAGTGAGCCAATCACACAAGCAGGAAATTATGTTTCGGGGGGGGGGGGGGGGGGCGTTCTGTACACATTCTGTGTACAGAACACCTCCAGGTACCATATTGCAATGCATTTTACAGAAAGTTACAGTGGCTGCAGATTGAAAAGGAAAGGTAATTTTTTATAATATTCAATTACAATATGACTTGAGTTTCAATTGTATGTGCTATATTATTTTTTTTTTATTTGCTATTTTGTCTCCGTGAAAGTGGAGTTACCCTTTAAGTATTTTTTTCTATTTCTTGGAAGGTTCTGCTTGCTCCCCGAGCGCGTAGCCTGTATTATCTCCTATCTGTGTCTGGTCACTTCCTGTGCACCGCTGACATCACTTCCACTTCCGGGTTCCAGGGTGGTTAGCGTGGAGCTTCCACACACTGGACACTGCTGTTAAGCCTCTCTCAACCAGGAACCAACATCCCCTGAGGTGAAGGACTGCCAGTGAAGCCTGCACACCAGCACATCCCAGGACAACACAACCCCTGATGGACATCGCCACCCCATCTGAACTGACTTACCAGTAAGTGTAAGTATTACACCTTCATCATATAACAGTGTCAGCAGAGTTGGCGCCTCCACACCCCCCTTCCCTTTTCAGTACTATGCTCACAGAGGCTATGGACACCCTCTGAGGACGGCTGCCTCCTCTCCCCCCCCCCTTTTTTTTGTTCTAACATTAATGTTCTATCAGAACCATCATTATACAATTCCATTCCTGACATCACAAGATCTGAGCGCCGGAAAACCTTTCTTCTTGCTCCTGCAGTTAAAATCTAAAACCAAAAGGTATTAAAATAAAAAAATGTGTCTGAAATAATTATCAGGGTTACTTCACCTACAAATGGGACCGTAGGTGCCACTATTAGAATAATGGTATACATACAGTGGTGTCCGTTTATGAAACTGTGAACAGCGGTGATCCCGAGGATTGCCACCGATCACAGTCCATAAACGGTTTATGAAACAGAGATAATCGGGGGGAGAACATGTTTGAACATGTTCTCCTGCCAATGATCTCTGCACGCTGAGAATCCTCATTGACTGACACAGAAATGGCCAGTTTATGAAGCGGCAATATCAGCACTTCACTGGCTATCTGTGTCAGAATTCACACTCCCCGATTCACCAGCTCAGAGGTGGAGAATTGGGGAGAGAAGAGAGAATCCTGGGGGAACTGAGGGGGAAAGAGGAAGATTATTTACTTCCTTCTACCTCAATCAGACCGCCCAAAACAGTAACCATGCCCCCCATCATATTTATGTGTACATATATATATATATATATATATATATATACATGTATATATATATATATATATATATATGTATATATATATACATATACATATATATATATATATATATATATATATATATATATATATATATATATATATATATATATATATAATGTGTGTGTGTATATATATATTTATTATGTAGGGGGAATGTATATTTTATTAGCATTAACCACGCCGTCTGTCCATGTACTGAGTAGTTGAGTAGTGATAATTTATCACTGCTTAATAAACTTCATTTCGGTGTTTCTGTGAATTTCTGGTGCTGTAATCTCGTAAAGTCTCACGAGATTCCAGTATCAGGGGCCGTTTTCCACTGTTTGAAGCATTTGTAGATCGCTTCACTCCTCCAAAGGAGAAGGGATCTACAAAGCTTCATAAACTGGCACTCAGTTTCAAAGATCTCCTCTGAGAATGCCGGAGAATGAAGCAGTGACATTTATTCACTGCTTCATAAACAGACACCAGTATTTGTTGTACGTATGTAGTGCACGCCTAGGCATATATATTATATACTTCAACAAATTCTACATACAGGTCAAATTTCTGAGTACACATTACACCTGCACTTCATAAAACAAAGGAGTCAGCATATTTAACCTTTTTTATGGGGGAGTTAAAAAGCCATTATCCTTGCAACAAACTTTCCCTAAGCTGTCTGGTGATCCTGTATTTTCTCCAGGTTTACAGTATGTTCTGTTGCTAAAACAGACACAGAAACGGATGAATCATGGCAAGCGTCACTGTTGTACTTAATAGGAAAAAATGGATAAACAGAAGTGTACAGTCCAGGACAGAAGGCACTATACCATTGCCTCACCTGACATCTTCTAGAAACTGACTCCACTCATGACATTTAGCAGGACCATTATAAATAAATTCAAAGATATTGACTAGATCTAGCCAGTGATGTCTGAACTTAAAGCAAAAACCTAGTGTAGGATACCCTCTCACAGGAATCATAAGTACCTTGAGACAGTAGATGCCAGTGTTCTAAAAGCGGACAGGTCCAGCTGACCATTGAGCCATCAGGACAATATTATATAACCAGTAGTCTCCAAACCGTGAGCCTTTGCTTGCCTTTATCTGGCCCTTGGAGCACTGTTGTTCCCACTGATACAACGCATTATTCCTCCTACTGACACCATTAATGATGCACAATTGCTCCCACTGACATTGTTAATGAGGCACCAATCCTTTCACTGACTCCAGCAGAGGGGCACAATTCCTCCCACTGACACCAACAATAGGGCACTATTGTTTCCCACTGATATAAACAACTTGGTACTATTCTTCCTACTGACACCAATGATGGGGCACTATTCCTTCCACTTACACCAATGATGGGGCACTATTCCTCCCACTAATAACAATGATGGGGCACTATTCCTCTGCCTACTGGGTACAAGCGTTATTTTGTTTTTAATCCCCATGACCACCAAGCCTGAGACATAGTCTATTCCCACTAAAGCTGGGGCACTGTCTACTTCCACTGGCCACAGTCCGGCCCCCAGTGAAGTCTGATGGACAGTAAACTGGCCCTTTATTTAGAAAGTTTGGTGACCCCTATTATATAAGGTCTTGTTAGCTTTGATGGAAGAAATAGCCATCAAGTGAGTTGTAAATATTGTGCTGACAACACACTGTCATGCCTTGTGAGGGCAGAAATCAGCTGCAATCTGCATCCCATGCATGCACTGTAGGTTATCGCCTCTCGTATGTATATACGCATCTTCTATATAAATGACCATGCTGTTTCTTTAGCTATGTGCAGAGTAGTTTTCATGCTCACATTGTTCATTAAGGTATTGAACCTAATTTTACCATCTGCTATCTCTGTGAGTAACCAATGAACCAGTGTCATTGAAGGTTAAAGCTTGTCTTACCCTTTCTAAACCCAAAGGTATCCAATCTTATGTATAAAATACGGTAACCATAATCATCACCCAGTTGTTATGTTCACGGATAGCAAATGACACCCCTCATGGGCTGGGTTGAATTTGTTATGATTGATTGGTACCATTTTCCCCAACATAAGGCTAGCACCATAACTATCTCTACTGTCTAACATTGCATCAACATGTACACCTGGGCAATACAAGCATGCTAGCTTTTTGGAGTATTGTATGTCAAGTACAAACACTTTTGTTGTTGCTACTTACAGTATATTAAGGTGTTGGCGTTTTCTGATGAAAAAAAATTTATAGCACAAAAAACATTGTTAGGTAATAGACTATTGGATATGCATGTTTATTAATTAGGATAAAGGTTTAGGCTTAGGATTGGGGGTCAAGGCTAGCTTTAAGGGCTTGTTTACACCAAATGCTTTCAAGTGCATTTTTTAAAAACATTCTGAACACTTGCATAGTAGAATCAATGTTTTCCAATCCCATTAGTTTCCACCTCTGCAGTCAGTTCCAGTGCTTTAAAAAAAAAGTACAGAAGTATGCATTGTTTTTCTCCAGGCCATGTGTCCCGTAGCACCAACAGGAAGTGACAGGAAATCCCTAGTTGTTGTTGTTACCAGGGTCACCAGAAGTAGTGTTCCCACTGGAAGATTGCCCTTGATTTCTATTCTGGTGACATTTCAAAATTTGTGATTTTCTTTCACTTTCTCTTTTGGTGGTATCAGTCATCAGAACAAATAGAGGAGGTGAATCTCCCCAACAAGAACACAGCAATAAAAACCTGACAAGTGTTATAATCCCTCTCTGCTCTATCCAAATATAAAAAAAAATGTTGCCTTCAGTTATACTTTATGGATTAAAGGTAGACTTAGGAACTTGACAGGCATAAGAGTAAGGTTTAGGGGTTAGAAATTCACTTGGTTTCACAGTTATCCCAGTTAGTGATATCAGCGGCCACCATATTGGTTGATTTTAGCCACAGAGTTAGGTTAGGCAGACCATGGCAACATTTTAGTTTGAAGAGGAAGTAAACCTTCAAGCATACTTTGTACCTATAGGTACAAAGTCTAATTCATTAAAGTAATTTTTTCCAAAAAAATTGCATTTGAAAGACCGCTGCGCAAATACAGTGTGACATAAAATATTGCAACAACCACCATTTTATTCTCTAGGGTCTCTACTAAAAATATATATATAATATTCTAAGTAATTTCCTAGCAAAAAAAATTATTTTAACTTGAAACCAACAAATGTCAGAAAAATGTTTAATGTTTAAGTGGTTAAACTTTCCTCATTTAAACACAAAGTCTATTCCTTTGCAAATTGTTACAATATTTATACTTAAGTTCCACTGCTAAAGAATGTTGTGATTCTTGGCAGACTTTTTTTTTTTTCTTCCTTTCTTTTGAGGGCTGTGGCTTCAGAAGAGCAGAGAGAAATCTTTGCATAAAAAGAATCGTGAAATACTTTTGTCAGGATCGCAACAGGGGAAAAATCGCGATAACAGTTCTTGACGATTAATCGTGCAGCTCTACTGTACATGTTCCCCAAAAAGCCTGGTTACAATATGCCCAACAACACCTTGACATGCCTCATTGGCTTTTTTTGTGGCATTGGTGCAGTAAAGGCTTCCTTCTGGCAGCTCAACCATGCAGCTCTTTTTTGTTCAAGCATCGTTGACTTGTGCTCCTTAAAAACAACCACACCATCTTTTTGGAGAGCAGCCTGTATTTCTCCTGAGGTTACCTGTGGGTTTTTCTTGTATCCTGGGCAATTCTTCCGCCAGTTGTGGCTGCAATCTTTCTTGGTCTACCTGACCTTGGCTTGGTATCAAAAGAGCCCCAAAGTTTCCACTTCTTAATAAAGGATTAAACAGTACCGAGTGCGATAGTCAAAGCTTTGGGTATCTTTTTATATCCTTTTCCATCTTTATAAAGTTCCATTACTTTGTTACGCAGGTCTTTTGACTGTTCTTTTCTACCTCCTCATGGCTCAGTGTCTTGCCTGCTTAGTGCATCCATGTGAGAGCTAACAAACTCATTGACTATTCCTACACAGACACTAATCATGATTTAAAAAGCCACAAATGTGAGAACTTAACATTTAATTGCCATTTTAACCTGTGTGTGCCACCTTCTGTGTCTGTACCAAGGCCAAACATTCCAGGGTATGTAAACTTTTTATCAGGGCCATTTGGGTGATTTCTGTTATCATTATGATTTAAAAAGGATCCAAAAAACTATGTGATAATAAATGGCTTCATGTGGTCACCATCCTTAAATAAAAGACAGTTTATTTGCCAGCGTATGCAAACTTTTGAGCACAACTGTATACTTCTAGCAACATACGTTGTACATGTAATGTATAAACCAAACACCAACACTTGCCTTGTTACTTAGTTCCTCTTCCAAAATATACAGTATTTGGATTTATAACTAAAGATGACAATTAAAGCATTGGATTGGCAGAATGTTTTTTTTTTTGTTTTAGAAAGCATAGAGAAGGATTAGAAACCTGTCAGTCTTTATTGCTCTCCGTGCCCCCATTAGGGAGATCCATCCTCTCTATTTGTCCTGTTTAACGTTATCATCAAAAGTAAAATAAAATCACTCATTTTGAGTTGTCCCCAGAACAGTAAAAAAGAGGGGAATTCTCCCAATAGTGACACTTGTTCTGAGGACCTGGAGGGGGGGGGCAGTAACCTTCCATTACTTTATCCAAAATGAAAAAGAAAAAAAGAAAATTGTATCACACTTACCTTAATTTTCTTTTCCTGGTGCCTATCCTTGGCAGCATACATGTGATAGTAGCCCCACCTACTTCCACCCACAGGACCAGTACATAGCCATAAAGTGTTAACACCCACACAACAGCCCATTCCCTGTACATCGATAGGAACAAACTGAGTGAGTTCAGTATGCTGCCACCAATAGGCAACAGGAAAAGAAAATTATGGTAAGTATGATACCATTTTTTGTTTTCCTGGTGCCTCTATGGCAGCATACATGTGATAGATCAATAACTAGCTACCAGGGTGGGAGGCTTCACAAAATCCTATCATAAAAAAGGGAATGGGCTGTTGTGTGGGTGTTAACACTTTATAGCTGTGCACTAGTTCTGTCGGCAGAAGTAGGCGGGGCTACTGTCACATGTATGCTGCTATGGAGGCACCAGAAAAAAGTTTTGCCTATAGTTCTACTTTAATGACTTGGTAAAGGTAAAATGAGAAGTGATCTATTGTCTGCAGGCAATGACACCCTTTGTGGTAAATCACTGAAGTGCTCCTCAGATATGGAAACTTTATTACACTGAAAAAAAGGATGGTTCTGCAAACATTTATACCTTAAATGCTCCATAACAAGCAATCAGACATTTACTATAGCTTAATCAACAACCAGATTCTCTTGAGATACTATGATGTATTGCATCATTATTTCTACATCACCATTATTATTTTAGACAAATTAGTGATTTAACAATGATATGGTAAGCTGTATCCTTACAGCTCCTGATCAACATTTAATGTGATCCAGAATAGACAGCCATTCTAAGAACATATGTACTAAAACCTGCAGACAAGTAGATTTAAATGACCCAATGGCCATTAACTTTGTCTATAATTTTGGGGTTTGGTTGACATCAAATCAATGTTTTAAATCTCTTCAGCTGGGATATAAATTGCACTGAAGGAGAGTTCAGTGTTTTATATTAAGCAGTAAGAAGTGCCTTTCTAGTACTCCTACAAACAAGATAACATTTCACATTACTGTATGATGAGGTCATAGAACTCTAGCTTTAATCAATAATTTGAGCTTGGCAAATCATACCCTTACCTCATTTGGAGGAACCACAGCTAGAGGCTTGATGATAGCAGCAAGAGGAACCTGAGCTTGTTTAGCCATATCCGAGGAAGTAGGAAAGCAGTATGTTGTGCACCTAATGTACCGTGGGCTGGCATTCCCTAAAACATAAAATATTTTAGTGTGAACAATGGACATCTGAGTTTCTCAATTCAGTTTACACACAGAACTAGTATAGATACTTTTGAGTTGAGCATACACCTATGCATGCATTTTTTTGCATTCTTGTGCATTGCACTTAACCACTTCAATACAGGGCACTTTCACCCCCCTTCTGCCCAAGCCAATTTTCAGCTTTCAGTGCTGTTGCACTTTGAATGACAATTGCGTAGTCATGCAACACTGTACTAATATGAAAATTGTATTGTTATTTTGAGACTTATAGAGATTTCTTTTGGTGGTATTTAATCATCAGTGGGTTTTTTATTTTTGCTCTGATGGGGCTGCACTGATGAGGCTGCATTGGTGGGCACTGATGAGCTACACTGATGGGCACTGATGAGGCTGCACTGATGGGCACTGGTAAGTTGCACTGATGGGCATTAATTGGCATTGATGAGGCTGCACTGATAATCAGGCCACTGGTGATCAGTGCCCTGATTATCAGTGTACACCATGTACTCACTGTGCCTGTCAGACTTGCCTGTTATTGGCTCTCCTTTCATCACACAGAGACAGCGTGTGAGTAAAGGAATGCCGATAACTAGAAAGTCTGTTTACATGTGATCATCTGTGATTGGACAAGGCTGATAACATAGTAAAGGGCTGACAGGATTGGCCCTTTACCACGATCTGTGATTAGTTGTGTCCAAAGGACCCTATAGCTCAACGCTTTGAAAAGATTCACAGTTCCTCTGTTGAAGGTAATAAAATGAAGGTCTTTTTTACCCTCACTGTGTCCCAAAGGAGGGGGGACTTTGACATGGTCCTCCTCTGTAGGGAAAAAGAGTGGATATTTTCTTTAAAAACAATGGTTCCGAAGTGGCTTAAGACTGAGCTGAGCCTACAGGTGTTTCTGGATTCGTAAAGTTATTTGATAGCACCAGAGATACCTGTGATTTCTAGAACTTTATCCATGAATGGATACTGCTTAATATTTTCTGTCTCCACAATATAATTGAACTGAATCAGAATTCAATATAGAAAACTCTAGGATTTTTGTTGTAATTTTAACGCCCATTTGATTGCCCTGTTGTGGATGGATGTCAATGACCCCAATAATGATTTGTTTGGATGTATGGTTAAGGAGATTTCATCAATACATATTTACATATATATACATATATATATATATATATATATATATATATATATATATTATACCCATGACTATCAACCTGAGTGACTTCACCATCCCTCCCTCCCTCCACCCTCCTGTCTGTTTCCATCATATAGCCATGGAACATTCCTCTTACTCTGCAGCTGTGCATGTCAGCGCCTGTCAATACAGCTTAAGTCCATATCACATTGCCAGCTCTGTTTTTTTATACATGGACTGTTTTTTGGTGTGGCACCCCAGCGCATGAAAGCATGTGAAATGTCCCTTCCATATTGGCCACTGCTGTTTACTATAAAGTGCTGTTTTAGACTTTTTCTTATTCAGCCAGCTGTATGGTGAGAGTGGGTCATGAATGAGGGCCCGGGTCTCCCCCTTTTATGAGATCCTGACAATGTTGTCATGAATGTTTTTACGACAGTGTGGTGATGGTTGCTTTTTTGTGAATTTTCTAAATTTGTATTAATAAACATATTTTTTGATAGCTATACTATATCAGAGCACGCCCGATGCACGCCCCAGGGGGTGTGCGGGAGGCAGGCACATGGGAGGACGTCCATGGACCGGAGAGCTGCATTGTAGCCATCTTTTGTCTATAGCATGGGGAGAAACAGGTTAAGGCAATGGATTCACTTTACCACGGCCCTTAAAGTAGAACTATAGGCAAAACCTTTTTTTTTTTGGAGAGCGTAAGGGAGGGTTATAACCCGTCAGTTTATTTTTTGCCATCTGTGTGCCATTGGGGAGTTTTACCTTCACTTCCTGTCTGATAGCCAAAACAGGAAGTGATAGGAAATCCCTGCAAATTAAGGGAACCCTTTAGGAACCCCCAGGTCACCAGAACTAGTGTTCCCATTGGAGGATTTCCTCCCTATTACTTTCCTGGTGAAAACCCAAAATTTCAGATTTTCTTTTATTTTCACTTAAAATGATAATGGTAAGCAGGAGATATAGAGAGGGTGAATCTCCCTAATGGGGGCACAGACAGGAATAAAAACTGACAGATGTTCTAATCCATCTCCACTCTATGAAAAACTAAAAAAAAATTTTGTCTTTAGTTATACCTTAACAAGCTTTAAAGCATGATAAAACGCACCTGAACTAAGGCATTAAATCTGTGTGTTGTGGTGCAATGTAGCACAGATGCATTTGTTTTTACAGTGTATGTGTGTTGCGGTGCCATTCCAAATGAAAGACAGTGTGCTGCAATGCACATATACCACAGGTTAAAAGTGGCATTAAACCCAAAAGCAAAAATGTATTATATTGCAGCTTTCTAATTCTTAGATGTGATCTGCATTAATTTTCTTTTTTAGGCTTTCTTTCTTCTATTTTCATTTGGTGATCTGGCCAGTAAGTCTGTTGTTTTTCAAAAGAACAAGCTCTCCAGCAGAATGTAGCAGTTGCAGAGATGAGACAAAGCCATTTAACACTGGCAGGGGTACTTACAATGATCAGCTTTTATTTATTTAACCTTAATCCCAAAAGGAAAAACAGTTTGCTGCAACTGCTTATAAAGTATGAGCTGTAGCTTGGCTTCAGTTTGTTAGTGTATCTAAATCTGCTAGTAAATCGAACACGCCGCTCCTCACAGATTGACAATACTGGTGTCCAAAAGTGCCTCCTGTGCTCCTTCATCCAGAGTTGTGTCTCTTTAATACAGGAGGTGTTACTGGCCACATCACCAGGTGAAAACAGGGGGGGGGGGGAGACAAAGAAAATAAAACTGATGCAGGCACCGCATCTAATGATTAGTAACCTGCAATATATTACATTTTTGGTTTTGGGTTTAATATTATTGAGGTTTTACTGATTGTTACTGCATGTGCAAAAAAATGTTCAAGTTCTAAATGCATATCTATGTGCCACAGCTGGGTTACATTTTTCATTGCTTATCAGAAGACAGGTAGAAAGATATATCCTATGAGGAACTTTCACAAAGCCACGTGACAACCAAAGGCAACATAACACACAAGAAAAATAGATTAAGTGTGTGTAGGAAAATGTTGTCATACATATACAGTATATAAATAATGTAATAAGACCTGATATCTGTCTGGACTCCCCCAAACTAAAAGGTTCTGTGGCCCACCTAGCAGTCATGACACAGTATACTGAGGCTGTGAAAGCCCCCGGGTTCAAATGAATTACTACTTGACAGTATATATGTCTACCAACAGTCAGACAAGATAGCAAACATATCTAGTGCAATTAAACCATCAGTGCTTTGCTATGGAGAAAAAAAAAATTAAAAAAATCATCATAGCTCCATCTCTATTCACTTAAAAAGCTACTAAATAAATTCTGGCTTCTTGGGATAGCAGGTTCTGAACTGTCAGCCTGAGCACTCCCTAGGTAGAGGGAAATATTAGTAATCCAATTAGAGATATGTGTGTGAAGGTTGTACAGACATTTGATCTTCCTGAGAAAAAGCTTACCCTGATCTTGTACTGTGTAGTCTGTGGTGACGAGTGGAGGGACTTGTCCTCGGATATTGGTAGTGTAGACTTGTCCAGCTCTGCTGACTTTATCATTCTCAATCACATGTATCTAGTAAATATTGTATTGATTATTATCAGATTGTTGTAATTTATTGGTAATAATAATAGAGTTCTAACAGCATGAAAAAAGGATGGTGGGGACTGTGTAGTTTTAAATTGCAAAGGCAATCTGTTTAAAGAATGTTAACATTTCATCAAAAACATTTTGTTTGTTATTGTGGATGGCAATCTAAGGACACTGACATAAGGGATAGACTTCTCCCTTACTTATGCTTTGCAATATACACTAATTCTTCCCAAAGGTGTTCTATCGGGTTGAGGTCACGATTCTGTGCAGGCCAGCCAAGTTCCTCCACCCCAAACTCGCTCATCCATGTCTTTATGGACCTTGCTTTGTGAACTGGTAAGCAGTCATGTTGGAACAGAAAGGGGACACCCCAAACTGTTCCCACAAAGTTGGGAGCAAGAAATTGTACAAAATGTCTTGGTATGCTGATGTCTTCACCGGAACTAAGGGGCCAAGCCCAATCCCTGAAAAACAACCCCGAACCATAATCCCCCTCCACCAAATGATTTGGACCAGTGCACAAAGCAAGGTCCATAAAGACATGGATGAGCGAGTTTGGGGTGGAGAAATTGACTGGCCTGCACAGAGTCCTGACCTCAGCCCAATAGAAAACCTTTGGGATCAATTAGAGTGGAGACTGCAAGCCAGGTCTTCTTGTCCAACATCAGTGCCTGACCTCACAAATGTGCTTCTGGAAGAATGGTCAAACATTTCCATAAACACACTCCTAAACCTCGTGGACAGCCTTCCCAGAAAAGTTGTAGCTGTTATAGCTGCAAAGGTTGGGCCAACTCAATATTGGACCTACGGACGAAGACTGGGATGCCATTAAAGTTCATGTGCGTGTAAAGGCAGGCGTCCCAATACTTTTGGTAATAAAGTTTATATTGCAAAGAGTAAGTAAGGGAGAAGTCTGCCCCTTACTGCATATATTATTATTATTATTCAGGATTTATATAGCGCTAACAGTTTGCGCAGCGCTTTACAACATGAGGGCAGACATTACAGTTACAATACAATTCAATGCAGGAGGAATCAGATATATCAGTGTATCTAAGGAGATTGCCATCCACGATAACAAACAAAATGATTTTGATGAAAGGTTAACAATTTAAGGACGCTAACATATGCAGTAAGGGGCAGACTTCTCTCTAATGCCGCGTACACACAGTCGGACTTGCCAACGGGACAAGCTCCATCTGCATTTCCATCTGAAAAATTTAGAGCATGTTCTCTATCTAAGTCCGTCGGAAATGCCGACAAAAAATGTCAGATGGGTCATACATACGGTCGGATTATCCGACCAAAAGCTCTCATCGGACTTTTTCTGTCGGAAATTCTGACCGTGTGTACACGGCATTACTTATGCTTTACAATATACTGTATCTACAGACAGGTGAACATGCACAGTCTTCTACCCTCAACCCATAACTTTCAAAGCTATTTTGGTGTGATTGTAATAAATATCAGCATATACAACTTATCTCAAATATGTGTGCAAATTAACAAAAAGGTCATGTCCAAAAGCAATGTAATTGGACGGTACCTTTTGTATCAATTCATGCGTGTTTTAAAATGATTTGTATGTGTTGATATTTAATACAGTCTCCTGGGAATAGTATTGGGAGTTATAGGTTGGGATAGAGCACTGTGCATGTTCACCTAATTGAAGGAATAATGTTATTCATAACTTGACACAGCCATTGATTTCTAGTGCGTTCACCTTATTTGAGGGGGAATATCCTCAGTGCAAAAAGGATGTCTATAGTACAATTTATTCTACTAATGCTTTGCTGCAGCTTGTGGGACTCTGCAGATGTCAACATAGTTGAGATCAGCAAGCAAATGTAGTAAGAGGAAGACACAAGCAGATAGCACTTCTCAGCATTAGAAATCTCCATCCATGTTTCATCTACTATTCTTGCCTAAATAATGTACTAATACCCTGCCGAATATAAGAAATGTAAACCAGCAGTAGCAGAAGCGTACTGGTATGAAGAATCTCTATCTTGAGTAAAATAAAAGTCTTTCAGTATGCTGGAAAACTTCTTGCAGTTTAGGGAATACAACTCTAAAACAAAAACGCAAAATTAGCACTTACTGGACTAGGTATAGAGTCTGGGTCGAGTTTCTTTTGCGGTGGTCCCGACATTTGCTGCTGGTTTCCAGGAAATGCACCAGGGTAAGGCATTGGATGTCCAGGTAACTGAGCACCATAACTGTTTACTGCAATAATAGAAGAAATAAATTCAATATATGTTCTCTATCATTGTTAGGATCAGCTTAAAGAAAATGTGTACTTTTTAGAAATAGTAGTTATCTTTTACATAGATGTGGAACACCAAAACTTGAGAATTTTCAGGTTATTGTCCAAAAAGGGCTTGGGCTTCAAAAAAGTTTGTTTGCTATGTTTAAGCTGCCTGTCAACTATCTGTGACCTTGTCAGTTGTCACCAAAGGGTTGCTACCATGCCCAACAGAAGCCTGTGCCTACCAGCACTGCCAACCTCACCTTCTGCTGGGGAGCCACAGATCTCCTCCCTGTTGCTCCGAATTCCCTCACCCACCCCCCACCCATCCTGTCCTGGAACCACCCACCTCCCTGCAGCACTGATCCCCCCTTCTCCAAGGTGCTGCTGGCTGGCTTTCCCTCTCCCCCCCACAGCCAGCTGGCAGCTTCTGTTGGGGCACACAGGGGATCAGTTTCAGGATGGAGAGCAAGGATGATGATGATGATAAACATGTTTACCTTTCCCTTCCTTTCTTGAATGAACACAGTGAGTGATCGCTACTGATTGCGCCTGTGTTTATTACTGAAGCATAGTAAATATTGTTTGTAAATGAATAAGAAGCCCCTGTACAGAATGTTTCCTGCTCATTCATCCTCAGTACAGCAGACGTTGCCGAGAAAGGCATTGAGGACTCTATGTCCATAGTTTCTTTCTCTGTCTCAAAAAAAGAGATATCAGAGGTCTGTTTAGACAGCCAAAGGGCCTGCAAAAAGGGCTGTAAAAAATAAATAAATAAAAACAGTAAAAAACTATTAAAACAAAATTGTAAAAAACAAACAAAAAAAAACATTCACACGGGGCCCCAAACTCACACTGTCTGCATTTGGGACCATTCACCTGCATGGATGTCAGATTGGAAGCAGTAGCTGTGTCTGTGCAGCTACTGCGTCCCAATTGAAATCAATAGGACTGCCTGCATGGGGATGCACAGAGCACCTGTGCAACCCCCTTGTGGGTAAACATGGTCCTCCTTGGATATACACTTTGGTATGTGCCACATGTAAACAAAGTCTTTGTAGAAATTTGGCATCATTTTTGTAAGTTGTGCTGTGTTTGTGTGTGCTAATAATGATTTTAGTGTATTTTTAACAAAAATATCTCTTTGATGAATATTTGCGCAACTATTGCAGGAACTACAAAATCAGTAGCACCTCCTTTTTTTCTACTGGTCCTATGCTTTCAAAAAATGTATAATTTGGCGGATATTTTACAAACTCTGAAAGCTGGGAGGGAAAAATGATACCCTCCAGAGTGAGTTGCTTATTAGTTTAGCATACCTTTCATTTTCACCATTTTGCATAAAAGGCCATTTAAAATTTAGCAAATAATTGCTGTATATTAATTCAGTACAGTTTTAGCATTGACATTTAGTAAGAATTTAGCAGGAATTTTGTAAATTGTGTTTGTGTCTGCTAATAATGATTTTAGTGTATGTTTAGCAAAAATAAAGATTTGATAAACATTTGCACAACTATTGTGGGCCTTAAAAAAACAGTAGCACATTTTTTTATTCTACAAGTTATGTGCTTTCAGAAAATGTATGGTTTAGGGGAGTCCTAGAAACTCTGAAAGCCATGAAAAATTAAAACCTCCAGATTTTAAAAACAAGTTGCCTATTTACAGTTTTGCACAGCTTCGATTTTCACCATTTTGTAAAAAGGTGCAATTTAAAATCTACAAATATTTGTTATTTATTAGCCCAACACAATTTTAGCTTTTATATTTAGTAGGAATTTAGCAGGAATGTGTGTTTGTGTCTGCTAATAATCATTTCAGTGTATTTTTAGCAAAAATATAGATTCAATAAACATTTGCACAAATATCACAGGACCTAAAAAATCAGTAGCACCTTCTTTTTATTCTACTAGTCCTATGCTTTCAGAAAATGTATGGTTTGGGGGTCTTTAACAAACTCTGAAAGCTGTAAGGAAGAATTAAAAAAAACAGGCCATTTGAGTATAAGGCCCCTTTCACACAGATGGACCGATCTTGTCCATCAGTTTCTCAGTCAGACTCAGTCAGACCATCCATTGCTGTCTATGGAGCGGCGGATGTCATCGGACATGTATCCGGATGGAAATGGACAGGCGGTCCGTTTCCATCCGACAGTCCATAGAGGACAGCAGGCTCTGTCAACGGGGATCAGCGGAGAGATCCCCTGCTGAGCAGGCAGATCTATTGGCGGACTCCTTCAGTGTGAAAGGGGTGTAAAAGTGGAGAGCAGGGTCGGGTAGTAAAAGGGTTAAAGAGGTCATACTGCAGAAGCAATGACAAACATTGTAAAAGTGAACATAACACCAACATTTCAAAGATCTTGAGGGACCAATTCTTAGGGTGACAGATTTTCACTGCTGTCTAGATACCTTTTTGGGAGAGTTGCCTTTACTGTTTTCCCCCTGTGATAGCAATCCCAAAAAAGTTTTGGTTGGAGTTTCATTTTAAACACAAGTATTCCTTACTTTTTTGAAAAGCTCCCTATAAATCATTTATCTATCCTCCCATCATATTTTATCGGGCCAAAAGTTTGAAAATGCATCAATCCACCTTCTGAGCCTTAATCACACTCTACTAATTATTAGCATAACAGTTTTTGTACAGTTATTTATGACAAAAGCATCTCTAATTTATTCAAACACTTCTTATCACCAAAAGATAATGAAATGTCTAGCAATAAGCTGCCATTTTATCTGATGGTCACTTAACTGCAAACAATCACTTCAAAAGGAACTGTCACCATGAAAGAAAAAAAGGCCAAAAGAGCTCCCTGAAAAAGAAGTAATACCTCTCTGGCAGGCAGTAACTCTGTTCTCTTTGGAAGTTGGAAAAATCTTCAGCACCCTAAACACTTCCAGAAGCGTCAAATGCCTAGTCCCACCTGCACTCGGTGTTTCCGTAAGCTGACCCCTATGTCACTTCTGGATGCACTGATAAAAGGTGCCTATAGTGACATAGGATCCAGTGTATGGAACCACTACGAGAGACCAGGCAACAAATACACCTGAAAGTGTGTTGGATTCTGGAGATTCATCAGCCGCCATAGTTCCTAAAGAAAGTGAAGATAAGAGTCACTCTCAGCCAAAGTAATAAGTATTATTAAAACTTTGTAATGGTTTTTATACATATTTAATAATGAATAACCAGAGTTTTTGTCTCTATGGACCACTGAGAACATGGCCAGCTCTATGACCCTCTCCAGATTTCAGTTGTGCCCCTCCACTCACAACCCTCTTCCCCCGCTGACGCTTTGCCCAGCCGTGATTGAAAAGTCTTGTTTTTTTTTTTTTAAATAACAAACATGTTATTTTTACCTGCTCTATGCAGTTGGTTATGCACAGGGCAGCCTAGATCCCCCTGTTCTCAGGTGCCTCTTTGCTCCTGGCCCCTTCCTCCTGTCGAGTGCCCCCACAGCAATCAGCTTTCTATGGGGGCACCCGAGCCGAGCTGCTGCTCCGTGTGTCCATTCAGACATGGAGCTGCCTTTCGCCCCCCCTCCCCCCCGATTGGATAACTGACTTTGATTGACAGCCGCAGGAGCCAATGGTGCCGCAACTGTGTCTCAGCCAATCAGGAGGGAGAGTCCCGGACGGCCTAGGGATTCGTGGACATAGTTGGACAGAGAGGGACCTCAGGTAAGTATTAGGGGTACTGGGGCGACTACTACACACAGAAGGCTTTTTGTCTTATGGAATGCATTAAGATAAAAAAAACCTTCTGCCTTTACAACCCCTTTAAGTACAGGCAAAAAGATCTACTCATCCGTTCCTCCCCACACAGCACATTGAAATCTGAATAGTGTATACCTGGCTACTGCTGTTCTAACAAGGGAATTTCATCATAACTGCAACATAGTAACATAGTAACATAGTAACATAGTAACAACATAGTAACCAGCTGCACACTGTGCAGATCGTAGCTGTATGTATGGGAATCAGATTTCAGCTGCAGTGTGGGGCGGAGGAGATCTTGCTGCCTGTGCTCAGGCTGTGTAACATGCAGAGATGGGAGAAAGAGCTCTGCCCTGTGCCCTGCCAACAGTGACTGCTGTCCTCTCTCCTGCCAGCAGGGACCCCTGTCCTCCCTCCTGCCAGCGGGGACCCCTGTCCTCCCTCCTGCCAGCGGGGGGACCCCTGTCCTCCCTCCTGCCAGCGGGGGGACCCCTGTCCTCCCTCCTGCCAGTGGGGGGACCCGTCTTCCCTCCTGCCAGCGGTGACCCCTGTCCTTTGTCCTGGCAACGGTGACCCCTTTACTGCCCTGTTGACCTCGGTCTTCTGCCCTTCTGATCCCCAACACACTGCCTTACCAATTCCTGTGCACTCCCCTGCTGGCCTCCAATCATTTGCCCTGCTGACCCCTGTATACTGTCCTAAAAACCAATAGCTACGGTACACTACCCTAAAAACTGCTGACCCTATCCTCTGCTCTACTGACCCCCCTGTACATTGCCCTGATGACCTCCCATCCTCTGCCCCTTTGACATTTTTTTTATTGCACCCCCACATCAGAAAGGCTAGATCTGGCCCTGACTCACAATACTGCAACCCAGTTTTAATCAACCTGCGCCAAATATCATTTTCACTGCTTTTCAGGTAGCAGATGTTATCTGCAGAAAAATGACATGATAGAAACTTGTCAAGCAAGAAATATATAGGCTGCCATTGCTAACCTTCCTTGCTGAGAATGCTAATTGCCTGGCTGACTCACTGACCTGGAATGTATATGGAATAAGGATTTCTGTATTTAAAAACTTTCATTTGCTGCATTCATTTTACAGGTCTCCGACTGAAGCACAGAAGCCAGACACAGTCACGCCACTAGTATCTCCAAAAAGAGACCTCAAAAAATCCATATTTCTTTCATGACAGGTGAACTTTTTTCTCCTATTTTTACTTATCATCTACCAAAATGTTGAAAAAGAGAAAGTTCTTACAATTTGATGGTGGATATCCAAGATTTGAAGGTTGGCCTGGAATTTGCGGTTGGAACTGGTGATGTCCAGTATTTCCATCTGGCATATTGCCATGATGTACTAGAGGCTCAGAAGGTAAACCATTGAGGTTGTTGACTGATGGCGGAGCTGGGTGGAGACCAGGTACCATGCCCCGAGGCTGAGGTGGAAAACTGCCTGACATAACTGGGCTAGGTGGCATCTGAGAGTTACCTGTAGAAGGAGGACCTGTGAAAAAAATGAGGTGTGAAATTACTAATTCCAGCATATTTTTTAAGTCACAGCTATAAACAATACCATGAGTAAGATAATTCTACATTATTATAAGCTTTTTTATGCCTAGCAAGCCAATATATCAACTCATTTTGATTCTTAAATCTGACACAAAAAAAACACAAGATTGTCAGCATTTAGTAAACATTACTAAAATAAAACATAAAACAGTTAAAAAAAAAAAGGAAACATTTTTCTTTATTACAGTTATGTAAGTATAACAAAATTAATAATGTAGCTTGAATTAATATGTGGCTTTAAATACAACTGGATAAGTACCCAAATCCACACTGCACAATGCTGACAGTCTAAAACAAAGAACATGCTTATAGTAGGCGAGAGTACAGGGATAACCTCACCATTGCGCTGCTACTCTTTTTTTTGTACAGTCACCAGAGAGTTCCAAGGAGGAAAACCTAGTTTACTCAAATGAATTGTGATCTATGAATAGAGGAGGCAGGCCTTTTAATCAGCTGCCTGTCCTCCATTCATAGATCGCTGTAGTACGGCTTCTAAGAAAGGAGGAGGGGACAGAAAGGGTGGGCATGGTCAAACACTGTTAATGGGTGCCTGGGGCAGCCTCCTCAGTTCTATTAACCCCTGCCACACTGAATCAATGTGGTGGCGGGAGTGGGGTATTATCGCAGGAGGAAGCTTTCACCTAAACCAGGAAGCAGAAGTACAAGGGACATAGCACACTGATTGTAAGTAATGTCACTTGTGCTTATTTCATTTTTTTAACTAACATTGGCAGCTGACATTGAGATAAAATATGAACAGAAACAAAAGATTACCATAGCCACCTATCTGCATGTTGTTCAGCTGGTTTGTCATCTGATGGACTGGTGGAGGCGGTGCACTGTTGAACTGTGATGGAGTTTGACCAAAAGGCGAGTAAGAAGGGGAGGTGTTGCTGGTATTAGGGGGCCTACTGAACAACGAAAATAGTTAATTACAGAACCACAGACCACAATAACATATAATATATCTTACATTTGGCTAAACTATACCTTTGCATGTTTGGGGGTGAATTTGGTCCATTATATATATTATTTTGAGGAGGAGGTGGGGCGTTCATTGGACCAGAAGATTCAAAGGGTCCAACAGGTTTCAGCCCACCTATAAGAAAGCATATAACATTTTAATTATACTAATATTTACACAGGAACAGAATATTACATATATTACATGTACAAAGCAATTTAAAGTGGTTGTAAACCCACCTAACAAAAAAAAAAAACTAACACCTGCAAGACAAAGGCATAATGAGCTAATATGCTATGCATAATAGCTCATTATGTAATACTCACCTGAGATCGAAGACCTCGCTGCGGTGCCCGTACACCGCTCCATCGGCCAACATCACTCCGGGGGTTATTTCCGGGGTATTGCAGCTCCGGCGCTGTGATTGGCCGAAACCGTGATGACGTCACATACGTGCCATTGCTTCAGTTTGTGTCAGTGCGCATGTGCCGATGGCGTCATGCAAATACAGGGGATATCTCCTAAACCGTGCAGGTTTAGGAGATTTCCTGGGTAGCTACAGGTAAGCTTCATTAAGGTAAGGCTTACCTGTAGCACAAAGTGGTCTGTAAGGGTTTACAACCACTTTAAACCTGTCCTTACCCCTAAGAATCTTATAACGTAATACCTCCTCCAAAGTTAAGTAGTTAAACATCAGTACCATCACTTAAATATAGATATACTTTAAATATTTATATGCTAAACCAGGGGGTCGCCAAACATTCTAAACAAAGAGCCAGTTTATTGTCCTTCAGACTCTAGGAGGGCCAAACTGTAGCCAGCGGGAGTGTAAATGTTCCTAGCATCAGGGGGAGTAAACATCTCACATTTGGTATTAGTGGGAAGACTAGTGCCCCGTCGTTGGTATTATTGGGAGGAATAGTGCGTCATTGTTGGCGTGGAAGAAATGGTGCACAGCTGTTGATGTCAGTTGGCAGAACAGTCTTTCATATCGGTTATGCTGTATCACTTCAACAGAGCAATGTACGCATTTTATACCATGTCATTTTTTCAATAAAGAAGATTTTACCTTGATTATTCCAATCCGGAGTGCGGCAGTCCAGATTTTTCATTGCACCTATACCATTGGAATAGCAATCGCTCTCACAATTCACCCAGCGGAGGACGGGAAATTCAAACCCAGTTACCTGGAGCGGTGGTCACCAACCAGTCTTTCATATCAGTGGGAGGATTAGTGACCCAAGGGCCGGATAAAGGCAGGCAAAGGGCCACATTCGGCCCCCTGGGCCACAATTTGGAGGCCAATGTGCTAGATCAAGAAATCAGTTTAAAATCATTTTGTTGTTGATGCGGTTTGTTATGCACTCCTGTGACACATTTTCAGCCAACAGACGTCACTCAGCCAATCCAGGCTGGGGAAAGATCCCAACTATATTCGGGATCCACCCACATGCCTGGATCAGCAGCTGGCTCAGCCTCTCAGCTGTGTCGCTGGGAGATTAAGCCAGACGCTCCTATCCCTCCCCAGCCGAGTGCTCCAGTGAGTGCTGGAAGGGCGGAGCAGAGAGCCGGTAACTAACAGTCAAGCCTCTCTGCTCAGAGCGGAGGGGAGAACTGAATGATCAGCTGTATTTGAAAACTCAGCTCTCAATGCAGAAGCAGCAGGGGACAAATGCAGTTTTGGATCAATACTGCATCCACCTAGGTAAGGATAAGCTTTTTTGTTTTTGTTATTTTAATCCATACTTCTCTTTTAACCGGTTCAATACAGGGCATTTTCACCCCCTTCCTTCCCTGGCCAATTTTTAGTTTTCAGCGCTGTCGGACTTTAAATGACAATTGCGCGGTCGTGCAATGTTGCACCTAAAAAAAATTGACGTCCTTTTTTCCCCACAAATAGAGCTTTCTTTTGGTGGTATTTGATCGCCTGTGCGGTTTTTATTTTTTGCGCTATAAACAAAAGAAGAGCGACAATTTTGAAAAAAACACAATATTTTTTACTTTTTGCTATAATAAATATCCCAATTTTTTTTAAAAAAAACTAATTTTTTCCTCAGTTTCGGCCGATACGTATTCTTCTACATATTTTTGGTAAAAAAAAATCGCAATAAGCGTATATTGATTGGTTTGTGCAAAAGTTATAGCGTCTACAAAATACGGGATAGATTTATGGCATTTTTAAAAAAAATATATTTATTTATTTTTTTAGCGGCGATCGCGATTTTTTTTCATGACTGCGAAATTATGGCGGACACATCGGACACTTTTGACACATTTTTGGGACCATTCACATTTATACAGCAATCAATGCTATAAAATTGCATTGATTACTGTGTAAATGTGACAGGCAGTGAAGGGGTTAACCACTAGGGGGCGGGGAGGGGTTAATATGTTTCCTAGGGAATGCTTCTAACTGTAGGGGGAGGGGACGTACAAGGGGAGGAGACCGATCAGTGTTCCTCTGTTCTGGGAACACAGATCGGTCTCCTCTCACCTGACAGGCTGTGGATCTGTGTGTTTACACACACAGATCCACGGTCCAGCCCGGTTAACGGGCAATCGCGTGTGCCCAGCGGACATCGTGGCCACCAGGCACATGCACCGGGTCCCGAGCAACGCGGCGGGCACGCGCGCGCACCCCCTAGATGGCCGGGAATCCCAGGACGTCATATGACGTCCACCCAGGATGGGAGATCCCATCCCAGGACGTCATATGACTATATGTGGGTAGGGAAGTGGTTAAAGATGTCATATTGACCCACAGTGTGACCAAATACCAAGCCCAAAATTCATTGTTCCTAATTTAGATTTTGTGCAAAGATTAAGTGGGTCACACAATAAAACATCAAAACCATTCATCATTGCATATTTAAATTATACTGACCCATTTGGGGTGGTGGAGAGCCAATGTTTGGACTGGAATAATGTCCATAGGTAGGTGATATTGGAGAAGGCCCATAGCCGCCTGGAGGATAACCTGACAAACCAGGCTGATGTTGAGTAAATGGAGGAGTTGCTACATAGCCTTGCTGACTCATTTTGATGACACTTTCATTAGATGCTGTAGGATCTCAGATTACCTGTAAATCAGAAAGGAGAGCCTTTTGTAAACTGTGTACATGGACTACAATGTCTTTCCTCAGTAATCAACTGTATGTAGACATACAGTATAAGGCAGATATTACTATTATGATAAACCATTACTTAAAAGAGCGGAAAGGAGCATAAAGGTAAACAAAGATGGCACTGTTACATCAGTTTCACAATACAGTTTTATGGATGTACTAAATATTCTCATTCTTCATAAAGACATCCATAAACACACTCATAAACAAGCTCATTATCAGGTAGATTAGTCTCCATTTGTCACAAACAATTCCATGTTTGAACTTTGGGTCATTAGTGGCTACTGAATGTCTGTTTGGAATGATTATTAACCACTTGTTTACTGGGCACTTATATCCCCTTCCTGCCCAGGCCAATTTTCAGCGCTCTCACACTTTGAATGCCAATAGAGCAGTCATGCAGCACTGTACCCATATGACATTTTTATAATTTTTTTCACACAAAGAGTTTTTTTTTCTGGTGGCATTTAATCACCGCTGGGTTTTTTCTTTTTTGCTAAAAAAAAAAAAAAAAAAATTTGAAAAAAAACAAACAAACCTTTTTTCATATTTTGTTATAACATTTTGCAAACATTTCTGGGGACAACCCAAAATGTAGGATTTACTTTCACTTTCATTGATAATAGTAAACAAAAGAAATAGAGAGGGCGAATCTCCTTAACGGGGGCACAGACATCAATAAAAACTAACAAATGTTCTGATCCTTCTCCACTCTATCCAAAACGAAAAAAAAAGTTTTGACTTCAGTTATACTTCATTGTCGACGGTCACACTGCCGCGACATGAAGTCATGTGACTTACAGTGCAACTTGGCGTGACTTTGGCTTCCATTAAAGCCAACTTTCATTAAAGTCTATAGGCACAAGTCAGATAGAAGTCACCTTAAAGTAGTACAGGAACCTTTTCTAAAGTCGGAGCAACTTCAGTAGTGCTAATTAAGACAGCTCTTGTTGACTAAAATGGGATTTCACATGTCACACGACTTAGGGTCTCACAAGTCAGATCCCAAGTCATGGCAGTGTGAACCAAGTCTAATGCCCCATACACACGAGCGGAGTTTCCGTCGGAAAAATCTTGGATGGTTTTTCCGACGGAATTCCGCTCAAGCTTGGCTTGCATACACACGGTCACACAAAAGTTCTCTGAACTTTCGAACCATCAAGAACGCGGTGAGGTACAACACTACGACGAGCCGAGAAAATTAAGTTCAATGCTTCCGAGCATGCGTCGAATTGTTTCCGAGCATGCGTGTTTTTTTGCGCGTCGTAATTGCATACAGATGAACGGAATTTCTGTCAAGAACTTTTTCCGTCTGAAAAATAGAGAACCAGCTCTCAATCTTTTGCTGGCGGAAATTCAGACAGAAAAAGTTGGATGGAGAATATATACGGTTGGAATATCCGACCAAAAGCTCCCATCACACTTTTTTTGACGGAAATTCCACTCGTGTGTACGCAGCATAAGAGAAAAATATGACTTCTAATCAGTTACTCTTATAATACTGGCATGTTACACGTCAAAAGATAAAAATTATAAACATGGTAAAATAACCTGTGTTTTTTCAGTCACTTATAGGTAAATTCCAATAATACTATATAACCAAAATGTTTTAGAGAATCTTTCTAAGAACTCCAGGGCATCTTTGTATTCTTTTTAAATACAAAAGAGTATTTTATTTCTTGTCTAGAATTTCGACTATAACTTTCAGTTAGAGATATTTTCTAAAAATTCCCTCACACAGTGAAAGCGCTGACTGAACAGCTGTACGATGCTGTATTCTCCATGCTTTGTTTACCATGAAGGAAGGGGAGGGCAATGTGTGCTTTACGTGGCAGAAGCTTGAGCTTTGGACACTACATCACTGGAACGGATCTGCTTGCTTTCCAAGTCTAACCCAGAGTCAGTGTGATCACGCTAATGTCAAATAAGAGGATGATGCAGATTGTGACACATGAGAAGGAGGTGGTGGCCTCGTACTGATGAATCACAAGTATCAGAGTCAGCTTTCCAAGTTGCCAGTGCAATCGTAGACATCACAATGCTTCAAAGCAGTGGAAAGTGACAATACTGACATTGTTGTCATGTAGCAGACTAGGTTCCTGTTACACATGCAACATTTAAACGTTACTGGAAGGTAATGTACTGTACATTCTTAGGAACAGTACTGGCAGCAGATGAAGAAGTGGTCAATTTCATCCCCTCGCCTTCACATTAATTGCTTTATCTGTTGGTATAAAGCCTCATGCTAACTACACAGTTTACAGCTTACAGGATGTCCCTCAATTGATGTTCATACTGTGCAAGATTTTCTAACAACCTCTTTAGTAGATAAAAATCTGTGGACTACCTCCAATTATGGGGTCATATGCTGATAAAATTCCCCGTAAACCTCAGCTCAACCAAGGTGATATTTCAGTTTTAGGTATTATCTATGGTTTGACTCTCCCAATGACTTTTTATGTCTCTTGGACATTTCAGAGATGAGCTCTTCCTCTCTAAATTTCTGTCTCTTCTTCCACCCACTATAAAGCCTGAGTCATTCTACTAAAATAGAGGCATTCCCGGAGTCAGTGGGATCGCTCATACTGGTGCAGCAGTAGTGCAGGCCTGGGAATTTGAGAGCAGAGATCTCAACAGCAGAGCGAAATCTAAAGCCCACCAGTTAGTGAACCTTGACTGACCAATGGGCCACAACTTGTGGCTCTGATTTCAAAACTCACTGGACCTGCCATTGCCGTACAAACTGAGTATTGTCCTAAAACAAAAGTGTAAGCTTGCTATTTTAAAGTAGAATAGAAGGTAAAAGCTTTTTTTTCCATTTTGGATAAAGTAAAGAAAAGGGGTATATTCCCTGTCAGGCTTGTTTGCCATCTGTGCACCATTTAGGAGATTTAGCTTCACTTCCTATCCCATAGGTACAACAGGAAGAGATAGAAAATCCCTCCAAAGTGAGGGAACTCACTGGTTGTCACCAGGGTAACCAGAATTAGTGTCCACATTGGAAGATTTGCTCTCTATTCCTTTTCTGGTAGTCAATTAAAATTTGGGATTTTCAGTCACTTTCAGTGAGAATGGTTTTCAGGACAAACAGAGAGGATAAATCTCTCTAACAGGGACAGAGACAGCAATAAAAACCTGTGAGGGGTTATAATCCCTCTCCAATCTAAAATGGAAAAAAAAGTGCCTTCACTTTAAAGGAGAAGTACAGCCAAAGCTCGTTTGGCTGTACTTTTGTGGTTCGTTCTGCACTCCTGTGACCCATTTTCAGCAGGCTGAAGACCTTGTCGGCTGATGCCACAGAGCCGGTCCAGGCTCAGGCAAGAGCATGACAATGAAGTCGGGATTCGCCCACTTGCCTGGGCCATCAGCCAGCCCAGCCTCTCAGCTACCCGCTGAAAGACTGAGCCGACCGCTCCCGCCCCCCCACCACCTCCACAGCCCAGTGCTCTAGTGAGTTCAGGGGGAGGGGGGGGGGGGGCAGAGCAGAGAGCCATTATCTGGCAGTCACCAGTTATTTGCTCAGGGAACTCTGAGAACCGAGCAATCAGTGGTGTTTGATCGCTCGGTTCTCAGTGTTAGAGCAGGCGGGGGACAAATGCAGCATGCTGCATCCACCTGGGTAAATATGATTTGGGGAAAAAAAGCCATACTTCTCTTTTAAGCTGATAACCAATCAGAAACAGATAATTAAACCTCTTTTTGATCAGAAGTAGACTGTTATTTGATAGAACCGTAACCTTATAAACAACTGCAACCAACATACAGTATGTTTATTAATAACTGTGGATCTTCCATTTTCTGTTATGGCTGGTTTTCTTGAGGACTGCATTGGCCATATATTCCCAACAGAGTTTCCCATCCTCCTGACATTTTACATGTGATTTTACTATACGTACACATTCTGGAATCTGATTTGTTTTTTTATTTGTTTTTTTTTTTACAAATTATCATTAACTACATACGGGATACAGCTTGCTTGAAAGCTTGCTTTGTGTGACTGATACCCCAAATAGAGCCAAAAATATGTATGTATGTATATATATATATATATATATATATATATATATATATATATAACTGCTCACTTGCGACCCTTTGTTTGAAGCAATTTTTTGGAAAAAAAAAACACACACATTCATGAATTAAAAAAAAAAATTAAAGAAAGGCCAATTTTTTTGTATAATGTGAATGATGATGTCATGCCGAGTAAATATATACCTAACATGTCAAGCTTTAAAATTGCGTCTGCCTGTGGAATGGTGGCAAACTATGGTGTTTAAAATTCTCCATAGGACACATTTTAAACACCTTTACAGGTTATCAGTTTAGAGTGGCACAGGGGCTCTGGTGCTAGAATTATTGCTCTCGCTCTGACGTTCGCGACAATAACTCACATGTGTGGTGCGCTCACCATTTACTTATGCGTGCGGGAGTAACATATGCATACGCATTTGCGCGTAAGCACGGTGCGACATAGGTGCTTTAAAATTTTTTATTATTATTTCTTTTTATATAAATATATCTCCGAGATATGCCCCAGTTGATGACCTATGGTGTCGAAACGCGCCAGTTTGCTTATCTTATGCCCTCCACATTGCTTTTATACTGCTATTTTTGTAATCACAATTTTTTATTCTCTTTGCATCTGTTCATTGATCTATGATCTTAAATAAATCTCATTGATTGACCTGCACCATTTGAAGCCACTCTTTTTATATTTTTTCCTGTATACATGGCTCCTGTTGAGAACGTCCACCCCCATGGCTATCCTCTGAATTGACTCACCGGTTGGCTTATCGATGTTGTCCGGTCGCATGGTTCGGAGCTCAGAGATCTACCGTTTGGTTTCGTCCAGCCTCATCTTTACCACACGAGAGAGCTAGGAATTAAGCGCTCAGAGCCCGTTAGGCTCACTGCCATATGGTACGTGTGTCCACCACACTTGGTAAGAGTATTTCATCTTTTCCATTTGAAAATAGGTTTGAAGTCTCCACATGTATCTCAGTTATTTCATTTGAATCTCAGTTAACCATCGTTTTTGGCACTTTTTGGACTTTGGTGTTTATAATTTTTTGGAAACGCATATTATGTGTTGCTATGCTGTTATACAGTGAACTTTTTCCTTTATGCATTTTAGTACACTTACTTTTTGTGTACAATTTAATCATGGCTTATTATTCTTGATTTGTTTTATGTTAGCACTTTTGCACATGCACTTATAGTGAGTGATTCATCATCACTCTCATATTAGTGATTTCTATCACTGTGTGCTTCCCTGCGGGCAGAGGTATTTCACTATTTAGCACTACACTAATTTTTTTATACATTTATCTGGACTTTGAGTGTTAGCAGCTATATTTTTATTGTTTTTGGTTTAATTCAGTTTTTTCCCCCATTCCACTTATTTATTTATTTTATTTTATTTTATTTCAGGTACTTATATAGCGCTGTCAATTTACGCAGCGCTTTACATATACATTGTACATTCACATCAGTCCCTACCCTCAAGGAGCTTACAATCTAAGGTCCCTAACACACATTCATACATACTAGGGACAATTTAGACAGGATCCAATTAACCTACCAGCATGTCTTTGGAGTGTGGGAGGAAACCGGAGTACCCGGAGGAAACCCATGCAGGCACAGGGAGTACATGCAAACTCCAGGCAGGTAGTGTCGTGGTTGGGATTCGAACCAGCGACCCTTCTTACTGCTAGGCGAGAGTGCTACCCACTATACCACTGTTTATTTTATTTTACACTTTTTTGTACTAACTTTATTGCTATTACAAGGATGAACAACATTTCTTCTGATAGCATGGGCCGTGACAGGTCCTCTTTATGGAGAGATTTGGGGTCTATTAGACCCCAAATCTCATCTCTAGCCTCCCATGCAGCCGATCAGACACAGATCAGTCTAACTGGCTGCTTTCCTGGCCACTGGTGGCCAGGTAAACAAAGGAGCGCAACTGGAAGTGAGGAACTACTCATCACTTCTGGTTTCCGGGGGTTATAGAGAGAGGGGAACAACGTCAGTTCCTCTCTCTCTGTACAGGGCAGTCATCTCCACCGGCTGCATTGCTTCCGGGCACTGCGATGGGACCAGAGAGCCCGGGAGAGGCAGCAGCGGCGGGAGGGGGGTGGGACCCCATTCCGCCACCTGCAAAAGTGATCTGAGTGGCTAATTAGCCACTCAGATCACTTTTGCAAAAAAGAGAATCGCCTGCTGAAAAGATCGATACTGGGATGATGCCTGTAGGTACAGGCATCATCCTGGTATAACCACTGAAACCCAAAGACATCCATGTATGTATCTTGGGCATCAAGTAGTTAAGGTAAAAAAACTTGAGGCTTTACAACCACTTTAAAGTGGTTCTAAAGGCAGAAGGTTTTTTTATCTTAATGCATTCTACAGCAGACCTCCCTAATACTTACCTGAGCACCATCTCGATTCAGCTATGTTGAACAAGAGCATCGGCTGTCCGGGACTCTCCCTTCTGATTGGCTGAGACACAGCAGCAGGCGCCACTGGCTCCTACTGCTTTCAAAGTCAGTGAGCCAATGAGGAGAGAAAGGGGGCAGGGCCGAGCCGCATCTCCGTGTCTGAATGGACACACAGAGCAGCAGCTCAGGTGCCCCCATTACAAGCTGCTTGCTGTGGGGGTACTCGGCAGGACAGCTTGTATAACAGTGTAAATTTGCTGTCCTCTCAAAATAACTCAACACACAGCCATTAATGTCTAAACCGCTGGCAATAAAAGTGAGTACACCCCAAGTGAAAATGTCCAAATTGGGCCCAATTAGCCATTTTCCCTCCCCAGTGTCATGTGACTCGTTAGTGTTACAAGGTCTCAGGTGTGTTAAATTTGGTGTTATCGCTCTCACTCTCTCATACTGGTCACTGGAAGTTCAACATGGCACCTCATGGTAAAGAACTCTCTGAGGATCTGAAAAAAAGAATTGTTGCTCTACATAAAGATGGCCTAGGCTATAAGAAGATTGCCAAGACCCTGAAACTGAGCTGCAGCAAGGTGGCCAAGACCATACAGCAGTTTAACGGGACAGGTTCCACTCAGTGCAGGCCTCGCCATGGTCGACCAAAGAAGCTGAGTGCACATGCTCAGTGTAATATCCAGAGGTTGTCTTTGGGAAATAGACGTATGAGTGTTGCCAGCATTGCTGCAGAGGTTGAAGGGGCGGGGGTCAGCCTGTCAGTGCTCAAACCATACACCGCACACTGCATCAAATTGGTCTGTATGGCTGTCGTCCCAAAAGGAAGCCTCTTCTAAAGATGATGCACAAGAAAGCCCGCAAACAGTTTGCTGAAGACAAGCAGACGAAGGACATGGATTACTGGAACTAATTCCTGTGGTCTTATGAGACCAAGATACACTTATTTGGTTCAGATGGTGTCAAGCGTGTGTGGTGGCAACCAGGTGAGGAGTACAAAGACAAATGTGTCTTGCCTACAGTCAAGCATGGCAGTGGGAGTGTCATGGTCTGGGGCTGCATGAGTGCTGCCAGCATTGGGGAGCTGTGGGAGGGAGGGAACCATGAATGCCAACATGTACTGTGACATACTGAAGCAGAGCATGATCCCCTCCCTTCGGAGACTGGGCCGCAGGACAGTATCCCAACATGATAACGACCCCAAATACACCTCCAAGACGACCACTGCCTTGCTAAAGAAGCTGAGGGTAAAGGTGATGGACTGGCCAAGCATGTCTCTACCTAAACCCTATTGAGCATCTGTGGGGCATCCTCAAATGGAAGGTAGAGGAGTGCAAGGTCTCTAACATCTACCAGCTCCGTGATGTCATCATGGAGGAGTGGAAAAGGACTCCTGTGGTAACCTGTGAAGCTCTGGTGAACTCCATGCCCAAGAGGGTTAAGGCAGTGCTGGAAAATAATGGTGGCCACACAAAATATTGACACCTTGGACCCAATTATGACATTTTCACCTAGTGGTGTACTCAATTTTGTTGCCAGCGGTTTAGACATTAATGGCTGTGTGTTGAGTTATTTTGAGGGGACAACAAATTTACACTGTTATACAAGCTGTACACTCACTACTTTACATTGTAGCAAAGTGTCATTTCTTCAGTGTTGTCACATGAAAATATATGATAAAATATTTACAAAAATCTGAGGGTGTACTCACTTCTGTGAGATAATGTACATCAATAAGACATAGGTTTAGCAAGCACATAACTAACTAATGCATAGGAGGGAGACTATGAGAGGTAAGACAAGCATGGCTTGTAAAGGTCACATTTCTAAGCCATTGTTTTGGAAAGCGAATTATAAGATGTAGCCTTATCTGACGGGCAGTGTGCCATTACCGCTCATGCTAATCATAAACATAAAAAAAGCTTTGCAGCAGGCGGAACACTCTTTGAATTAGCTAGAGATCCCCCTGATGAAAAACAACTTGATGAGCGAGTAATCTTAAAGATGAGTCATAGATTGTTCCTGCACTTAGAGACCGAAAACAAAGACGTTCATTTTAAAGTGTGAAAACTAATCTAAGAATGTTAACAAAAGTATGTATAGGACAATACTGATTTTTAGGCTGTTTTTGGAACTTTTTCCCCAGAAACAAGTTTAACCATTCAATTTAAGGTCACCTAAACTGGAGAACTGCTGCAAGCAGCTGACGCTTGTGGATATATAATACAGGCTAGTAAAGAAGTGTCAAATGTAAGATTCCCATTGCTACAGCTCCAACATAAGCTACATTAAAAGTGGTTGTAAACCCTCACATATATACCCAGTGAAGTGACTGGCCTCAGGTGATACACAGAGATGAAACACAATTTCTACAACAGTTGTACCTAGTTATCTATAGCTGTCTTTCTCCTACATCCATTCAAAGAGCAGAATTTACACAGGGATCTCTAAGCTCTGAAAAGAAGGGTGCGGAGAGCTGAAGTTTACATCGGTGAAGAGAGCTCTGAGCAGGGTTGGATTAACATATGAGCTACTTGAGCTGCAGCTCCAGGTCCCTTCATTAAGATAGGCCCAGCCCAGTGGTGTGAGTCACTAAGTGCTGCCCAGCTCTGCTCTGTGTGCAGTGTACACATTATTATTATTATTATTATTATAGATACAGGATTTATATGGCGCCAACTGTTTGCGCAGCGCTTTACAACATCAGGACAGACAGTACACTTACAATACAAATAAATACTGAGGGATCAGAGGGCCCTGCTCACATGATTGATATGTAAATGCCTAGTGGGCATTGACATGTAAATCTCAGTTGCATTGATATGTAAATTGTGAGGGCATTCATAGTATGTCAAACTCCCTGAACCCTGGTCCGCTATCACCTTTGCTGAATGCTGCTGACATTGGGGATGTACAACAAGCCCTGCCTGCTACAGTCAGTGAGCCTGCCATCAACCTGTACTGCAAAGGTCAGCAGATGGTTTTGGGGGGGGTTTCCAGAGCTAAACAGAAGAAGGGATTTCAGTTTGGAGGGCTCTCTCTCACCCCTCTCTCTCTCACCCCCTCCCCTTCTCTCTCACTCTTCCTCTCTCTCTCACCCTTTCTCTCTCACCCCCTCCCTCACCCTTCCTCTCTCTCTTCACCCCTCCCCCTCTCTCACCCTTCCTCTCTCTCTCTCACCCTTCCCTCTCTCTCTCACCCCTCCCCCTCTCTCACCCTTCCTCTCTCTCTCACCCCTCCCCCTCTCTCACCCTTCCTCTCTCTCTCACCCCTCCCCCTCTCTCACCCTTCCTCTCTCTCTCACCCCCTCCCCCTCTCTCACCCCTCCCCCTCTCTCACCCCTCCCCCCTCTCTCACTCCCTCCCCCTCTCTCACCCTTCTCTCTCTCTCACCTCCGCTCCCCTCTCTCACCCTTCCTCGCTCACACCCCTCTCTCTCTCACCCCCTCCCCCTCTCTCACCTCTCTCTCGTCACCCCCTCCCCCTCTCTCACCCTTCCTCTCTCTCACCCTTCCTCTCTCTCTTCACCCCTCTCTCTCTCACTCCCCTCCCCCTCTCTCACCCTTCCTCTCTCTCACCCCTCCCCCTCTCTCACCCTTCCTCTCTCACACCCTCTCTCTCTCACCCCCTCCCCCTCTCTCACCCTTCTCTCTCTCTCTCACCCTTCCCTCTCTCTCTCACCCTTCCTCTCTCTCTCTCACCCCCTCCCCCTCTCTCACTTCACCCTTCCTCTCTCTCTCACCCCTCCCCCTCTCTCACCCTTCCTCTCTCTCACATCCCTCTCTCTCTCACCCTTCCTCCTCTCTCACCCTTCCTCTCTCTCTCACCCCTCTCTCTCTCTCCCCCTCTCTCACCCTTCCTCTCTCTCTCACCCCCTCCCCCTCTCTCTCCGTTCCTCTCTCTCTCACCCCCCTCCCCCTCACTCACCCTTCCTCTCTCTCTCACCGCCTCCCCCTCTCTCACCCTTCCTCTCTCTCTCACCCCTCTCTCTCTCACCCTTCCTCTCTCTCTCACCCCTCTCTCACCCCCTCCCCCTCTCTCACCCTTCCTCTCTCTCTCACCCTTCCTCTCTCTCTCACCCCCCCCCTCTCTCACCCTTCCTCCTCTCTCTCAACCCCCTCCCTTCACCTCTCTCTCTCACCCCTCCCCCTCTCTCACTCACCCTTCCTCTCTCTCTCACCCTTCCTCTCTCTCTCACCTCCTCCCCTCTCTCACCCTTCCTCTCTCTCTCACCCCCTCCCCTCTCTCACTTCACCCCCTCCCCCTCTCTCTCACCCTTCCTCTCTCTCTCACCCCCTCCCCCTCTCTCACCATTCCTCTCTCTCTCACTCCCGTCCCTTCCTCTCTCACCCCTCTCTCTCTCACCCCCTCCCCATCTCTCACCCTTCCTCTCTCTCTCACCCCCTCCCCCTCTCTCACCCCTCCCCCTCTCTCACCCTTCCTCTCTCTCACCCCCCTCCCCCTCTCTCACCCTTCCTCTCTCTCACCCCCTCCCCCTCTCTCACCCCTCCCCTTCTCTCACCCTTCCTCTCTCTCACCCTTCCTCTCTCTCACCCCCTCCCTCTCTCTCACCCTTCCTCTCTCTCGTCACCCCCTCCCCCTCTCTCACACCTTCCTCTCTCTCTCTCACCCTTCCTCTCTCTCTCCTCTCTCTCTCACCCCTCCCCCTCTCTCACTCTCCCTTCCTCTCTCTCTCACCCCTCCCCCTCTCTCACACCCCTCTCTCTCTCACCCTTCCTCTCTCTCTCACCCCTCTCTCTCTCCCCCTCTCTCACCTCCTCCTCTCTCTCTCACTCCTCCTCTCTATCTCACCCTTCCTCTCTCTCTCACCCCCTCCCCCTCTCTCACCGTTCCTCTCTCTCTCTCTCACCCCCTCCCCATCACTCACCCTTCCTCTCTCTCTCACCCCTCTCCCCTCTCTCTCACCCTTCCTCTCTCTCTCACCCCTCCTCTCTCTCTCACCCTTCCTCTCTCTCTCACCCCTCTCTCTTCTCACCCTTCCTCTCTCTCTCTCTCACCTTCCTCTCTCTCTCTCCCTTCCTCTCTCTCTCACCCCTCTCTCTCTCACCCCCTCCTCCCTCTCTCACCCTCCTCTCTCTCTCTCACCCTTCCTCTCTCTCTCACCCCCTCCCCCTCTCTCACCCTTCCTCTCTCTCTCACCCTTCCTCTCTCTCTCACCCCTCTCTCTCTCACCCCTCTCTCTCTCACCCCCTCCCCATCTCTCACCCTTCCTCTCTCTCTCACCCCCGTCCCCCTCTCTCACCCCTCCCCCTCTCTCACCCTTCCTCTCTCTCACCCCCTCCCCCTCTCTCACCCCTCCCCTTCTCTCACCCTTCCTCTCTCTCACCCTTCTCTCTCTCACTCC
Organism: Aquarana catesbeiana; assembly: GCF_042186555.1. Lineage (NCBI taxonomy): Eukaryota > Metazoa > Chordata > Amphibia > Anura > Ranidae > Aquarana > Aquarana catesbeiana. The sequence goes on from NC_133324.1 coordinate 682,764,894, forward strand.
CCCTCCCTCTCTCTCACCCTTCCTCTCTCTCTCACCCCCTCCCCCTCTCTCACCCTTCCTCTCTCTCTCACCCTTCCTCTCTCTCTCCTCTCTCTCTCTTCCCCTCCCCTCTCTCACTCACCCTTCCTCTCTCTCTCACCCCTCCCCCTCTCTCTCACCCTTCTCTCTCTCTCTCTCACCCCTCTCTCTCTCCCCCTCTCTCACCCCTCCTCTCTCTCACCCCTCCTCTCTATCTCACCCTTCCTCTCTCTCTCATCCCCTCCCCCTCTCTCACCGTTCCTCTCTCTCTCTCTCACCCCCTCCCCATCACTCACCCTTCCTCTCTCTCTCACCCCCCTCCCCCTCTCTCACCCTTCCTCTCTCTCTCACCCCTCCTCTCTCTCACCCTTCCTCTCTCTCTCACCTCTCTCTCTCTCACTCCTTCCTCTCTCTCCCACCCCTCTCTCTCTCACCCTTCCTCTCTCTCTCAGCCCTTTCTCTCTCACCTTCCTCTCTCACCCCCTCCCCCACCCTTCTGTCTCTCACCCTTCCTCTCTCTCTCACCCCCTCTCTCACTCACCCTTCCTCTCTCTCTCACCCCTCCCCCTCTCTCACCCTTCCTCTCTCTCTCACCCCTCTCTCTCTCACTCTTCCTCTCTCTCACCCCCTCTCTCTCTCACTCCCCTCCCCCTCTTCGCACTCACCCTTCCTCTCTCTCTCACCCCCTCCCCCCCCTCTCTCTCACCCTTCCTCTCTCTCTCACCCCCTCTCTCTCACCCTTCCTCTCTCTCTCACCCCCTCCCCCTCTCTCACCCTTCTCTCTCTCTCTCACCCTTCCTCTCTCCCTCTCACCCTTCCTCTCTCCCTCTCACCCTTCCTCTCTCCCTCTCACCCTTCTCTCTCTCTCACCCCTCTCTCTCTCCCCCTCTCTCACCCTTCCTCTCTCCCTCTCACCCCCTCACCCTTCCTCTCTCTCCCCCTCTCTCACCCTTCCTCTCTCTCTCACCCTTCCTCTCTCTCTCACTTCCCTCCCCCTCATCTCACCCTTCCTCTCTCTCTCACCCCCTCCCCCTCTCTCACCATTCCTCTCTCTCTCACCCTTCCTCTCTCTCTCACCCCCTCACACCCTTCCTCTCTCTCTCACCCTTCCCCTCTCTCTCACCCCTCTCTCTCACCCCCTCCCCCTCTCTCACTCACCCTTCCTCTCTCTCTCACCCCCTCCCCCTCTCACCCCTCCCCCTCTCTCCCCCTTCCTCTCTCTCTCACCCTTCCTCTCTCTCTCACCCTCCCCACCCTTCCTCTCTCTCTCTCACCACTTCCCCCTCTCTCACCCTTCCTCTCTCTCTCACCCTTCCTCTCTCACCCCCCTCTCTATCTCACCCTTCCTCTCTCTCTCACCCTTCCTCTCTCTCTCACTCTTCCTCTATCTCTCACCCCTCTTCTCTCCCCCTTCCCCTCTCACCCTTCCTCTCTCTCACCCTTCCTCTCTCTCTCACCCTTCCTCTCTCTCTCACCCCCTCCCCCTCTCACCCTTCCTCTCTCTCACCCTTCCTCTCTCTCTCACCCCTCTCTCTCTCACCCCTCTCTCTCTCCCCCTCTCGCACTTTTCCTCTCTCTCTCACCCCCATCCCCCTCTCACCCCTCCCTCTTTCTCTCTCTCTCTCTCTTATCCTTCCTCTTTCTCTCATCCCTCTCTCTCCCCCCCCCTCCCCTCCTCTCTATTTAATTTAATTTGCTTAAATATTTAATTTGTTTTAACAAAAAATTGTTTGCATTTTCATTTTATTTCTATACAAAGGCCACGAAAATCCTCAGCACCAAGCCCATGATGCTCCTTATCCGGCCGTGGCTGAGAGCTGATTGGAAGGGACACGCATCCTCTTCACACAGCACACAGGAACAGAGCTGAGGCTGTCAATCAGCTGGAGGTCACGCCCCTGTCACCATTTTTTTCTTGGTGTCAGGAAAATTTGTCAGAAGTGACTATGCTTATAGTAAAGAAATGATACAGCAGACAGAAGTGCTCTAGATTAAGACAAGTACACACAAGTACAAGTATAGAGGGATATGCTTTGTTCATATTTCATATCAGAGGTTTACAACCACTGTAAGTTTTTGTTTTCCAGTACTCCAACAGATGTTGGGCAATAATGCAGGCGGTGAGTAGGGGTTCCCATTCATTATGAACGATATGTGGCTGAAATGAAAGGTCTTCTCAAGCATTGGAAGAGCAGTGCCCTACTATCAGACGATGTTGGGCTTTTGGCATGGCATGTAACTTATTAGGCGGAGCATGTACAGTGCCACCAGGAAGAAGCATGCATATTTTATGTTAATGCCAACCATGGTTGGACATCCTCTATCTGTGGTGTAGAGTTGCATACATTTAGGTTAACTAGACAAAAACCCAACAATGAGCTTTGTGTGTGCAACTAAGTGATGAGGCTGTAACCGAATTCCTCCATAGTGGAGCTACCAACAAAGACAGATGTGTGCCAAGCCAAATTATCCACACTGTTGTAGCCAGATTTATTGTGCAGAGCAATTCATGAGACTTGTTGGATAAATGTGTTCCTCACTGCTAGGACTGTAGTAGAGCAAAAGAAGAATGCATCTGTCATGTTATAACAAACATCCATTTGCCTCAAGCTGTGCAATGTGGAGTCAATGTGGAGATCCCTGTGCAGAGGTATTCTGAAGCAGTAATGATTTACATTGTAAAACTTGTGTCTGTCAGTCATTTCTTTGCCAAAGAGTCACTGACTCTGGGCACTGAGACTGGCAGCTAGCAAGTACAAAGTCACGGTTGGTGCAGACTAGACACCATGCATGTCGCCCAAATGGAGCTCCTGAACTATTCTTGGGCGACATGCGTCCCGCGATTGCAGCACGTTTTATCGCACGACAATCGCGGCAGACCCGCACTGAGATTTGAGGTGTCATTCAAATGAATGGCATCTCGATTGCGAGTAGAGTTGCTACCTCATCCCTTTAAACCCGAACACATTATTAATTACACAGGTCCTGAGGCTAATTTAATGCAGATAAGGCACCAAGTGAGTTTAATTACCACCTTAATCAGCCACAGAACCTGTGTAATTAATATGTGTTCGGGTTTAAAGGGATGAGGTGGCAACCCTAATTGCGAGTCCTGCATTTTGTCATTCACACCTCGACGCTGTCAAATTGTGGGCAGATCCGTGGCAAATCTGCCCGCAATTCAAAACGCTGTAGTGTGAATGCAGCCTGAGAGTTAGGTTCTATGCACACTAGCGTTTTTTTCTCCTAAAAGCTAAATGGTGTTATCTTATGTGCCCATGCACACTACTTTAGGCTATTAGTGTTTTTTGGGCTTCAGTGTCTAGGAGCAGAAAAAAATATGTTTTTGTAGAGTTTCCTGGAGCGTTTTTCCAGCAGAAACGCTCCTAAATGCTACTAATAGCATTGTTTTTAGATTTTTTTCCCCTTTTACTGCAAAAATGACAATAAAAAGCTAATGCTCCTAAATGTTCCTAAAACGCTGATAAAATGCTACTGCAAAAAGTTATTACCAGCATTTTTTAGCCAGTGATTTTTTTTTCAGCTTTTTTTTTAGCTAGTGTGCATGGAGCCTAAATGTCTACATACAGTACATGGCATTAAAGAAAGTCCTGCCTATCCTGCTTTAAATTCACTGTCTCAAGGAAACCTGTCAAGCTTAAAACATGAAGGTTTCCATTGCTGACTATTGCATTTAAAAATGCTTCTAAAGATGCCCATCTTCCATACTGACCCCTTTTGAGACACCAAACAAAGAAATCTGAAGCCAGCGGATCAGCTAGGCAACTAGCTTTATCAAAAGCATATTGAAAACGGAGATATCTATATTTCTCGTGACAAATTGACATTAAAGTTGAAGTCAGAGCATCTACAGTCAAACAGCAAAACATTCATTTTAATGTAAAAGTAACACCAAATAATCTTTTAAAATCAGATTATATCATCTGATTGTCCTGTTTTCCTTTTCAAAATGTGCAGCCATTCAAATTTAACAGGTACATTTATAATAATTTTACTATTTAAAAATAGAACTATTTGGACCTTTGCATTGCCATAAGAATCATGGATAAGACAAGGCCATGTCTTTTTACCATTCATTTTAATTTTAATCATTATTCTCCAAATTTGCATCCAATATTACTGCTTTCCAAGGCAATAGCATGCAAATGAAAATTTGCAGTGGATGATTGGTCATGCAGTTGTAGATGAAAGAGTTTAAGTGAATCAAATTGTCCCTCAATGATGTGGGGATGTCTGGAAGTGATAGAGACCATCTCTGCTATTTGCAGGGGAGTTTGTCTCTCTGGTCCCATCCTATTCCAAACTCTGATTAGCCCTCCGTCGGTGTGGCCAAGAATAAAGATCTGCAACTCAAAGAAAACGTCCACAAAACCTGGTTTTCTTGGGTGAACTTCACATTCTTTCAGGATTACTGAACTCTACTGGAATCTGGTTAATAGACAGACAAATATTCTACAGGCTATAATAGACCTCCCATAGCTTAGAGGTCAATTCTATATGGTGAGCTTACATCCATTAGCACAGAGTGGTGATGACAACGAAGTGGGCTTATCACACATCATAGAACAGAGCTGGAACACCGACTTTATGTTATTTGGAATGGACAAAGGGGATTGTTATTATTGCTAAGTGGATTTGTTGGACTTACATTGGATTTTTGTGATTAATGGCATGTTATTATGCACAGGAGATATAATTTAATTAATCACGGTTTACTAGTAATGATATTAACAGTTGTGTAAAATTACTGGAAGCACTTTTTATTATTTATTTCTGTTGTTTAACCATTTGCCTACTGGGCACTTAACCTCCCTTCCTACCCAGACCAATTTTCAGCTTTCAGCGCTGTCACACTTTGAATGACAATTGCGCAGTCATGCAACACTGTACCCAAATTACATTTTTATTATTTTTTTTTCACACAAATAGAGCTTTCTTTTGGTGATATTTAATCACTGCTGGGTTTTTAGTTTTTACTAAAAAAAAAAAAAAAAAAAAATGAAAATAGACTGAAAATTTTGAAAACAAAAAAATTTAATATTTTTTTATAAGGTTTTGAAAACGGGTATTTTTCTCATTCATTGATATGCGCTGATGAGGCTGCACTGATGGGCACTGATAGACTGCACTGATGGGCACGGATAGGCGGCACTGATGGGCAATGATAGGCGGCACTAATAGGCACTGATAAGGCGGCACTAATGGGCACTGATGAGGCGGCAATGATAAGTGGCACTGATGTGTGGCACTGAAGGGCACTGATAGGTGGCACTGATAAGCAGCACTGATGACAGGTGACACTGATGATGAGGCACTGATGAGCATTGATTGGCAGCCCTGGTGGGCATTTATAGGTGGCATTGGTGGGCAAAGGTAGGTGGCACAGTGGGTACTGGTAGGTGGCTACTGATAGGTGGCACTGGCAGGTGGCACTGGTGGGCACTGATGAGGCAACCGAGGCTCTCTCTGTGGGGGACTGATGTCCCTCTGACAGAAGCCGGTGATCGGCTTTGTTGTTTCCCTCACGCTGAGAGCTCACAATGGATATAAACCATTGACTGCATCGCGGTTTTGTGGATATTGGTTTGGGGAACGGCCCCTTACTCCGATCTGTGATCAGCCGAGTCTCGTAGACTCTGTGATCGCAGAGCGCGCCGTGCGTGACCCGCAGGGGCGCAGGCAGCTCATGCATGGGAGGATGTCCATGGACGCGCTCCCGGCAATTAAGGCCCGCACTGTAGCCGTCTTTTGGCTAAAGCGCGGGCGGCAAGTAGTCAATATTTTAAGATAAATTATATTTAGTATATAATTAATGGTGTTAGCATAGGTATGATAGAAAAGGAACTGGAGCGCTGAACATACTTACTGCACTTGGTGCTGGATTGTTGCTTCCTGTCCCTAGCTTCCCATGAAGACACCTCTTCCAGTTCTTAGGGCTCACCATTTGAGGTTGAGTTTGCCCTTCCTTTCTACATCCCCTTCCCTCATACCCCACAGGCTAACACAAGTGGCTGGGGGCTTGCTGCAACCAATGTTCAGGCAATTCCACTGAGTAAGCCTACTGTTGCAACCAATATAGCACATCACTCCTGCTGGATTTTGATAGTGCAATTACTATTGGTTCCTGGAAGGGGTGATTGCAAAATGAGCAAACAGTGTGGCCAGACAGTGGAAAAAACGATTAGAATTCTAGTATCCATCATTAGAGGGATCACCAGCAGGAGGAAGGAGGTCCTGATTCCCCTATATAGATCTTTAGTGAGACCTCATTTAGGACAGAGTCCAGTTCTGGAGACCTAAATTACAAAAAGAAACTGATAAGATAGAACAAGTCCAAAAACAGACAACTAAAATAATGAAAGGTCTGGGGGATAAAACATATCAAGCGAGACTTCAGGGACTTAATCTGTACAGTATGGAAGGAAGAAGGCAAAGGGGAGACATGATTGAACCCTTAAAATACATCAAGGGGACGTAACATAAAATAAAAAAACATCAAGGGCATGAACAAGGTTCAGGAGGGCAGTATTTTCAATATGAAGCCAAGATAAAGAGCATGGGGACATGACTTCAAATTAACTAGAGGAAAGTTCAAAACTAATCTTGGGAAGTATTATTTTATCGAAAGAGTAGTTGAGGCTTGGAATAAACTTCCAGCAGAGTTACTGAGCCAGTCACCAATCACGCAGATCACATGACAATGGTAAGCAATGAATGGCTTCCTTTCATACCATTCATTGTGCACAATTGTGTTGCCAATTGTGATTGCACCATGTTATCACTGTGACCAGACAGGCCAATCACAGCCCATCTGTACCATATGATCAGCGGTGGCCTATCACAGCTAATCACAACAATGCACACTTTCAATCAGTAAAAATGTTTGCTTATAGCAGTGAAATAACTGCTATAAGCAATCATAGTGTGTAAAAAAAAAAAACAGATACAAATATATATAAAAAAAATAATAATAATAAAATAATATATATATAGTTTTTACATAATGTTGCCAGTGTCCCTGGTCACCCCCACACCAGTTATATGATGACGCTGTACTGCACTAGTGACAGTATGTAAAAAAAAAAAAAAAAAATATGAAAAAAACTATTTTTAAAAATGTCTTCATTTTCCAAAAAATTGTGACAAAAAACGACATCTTTCTTTTGGGGGACATTTGTATTGTCCTGGCATTTTCGGGTCTCAAGAAATGAGGCCGTCAGTACATCAGGATTGATCAATTTTTGTATATTTACCATAGTTTGTGGACTCTATAATGTTCCTACAGACTAAATCTTATACACTGATTTGGGTTATTCTCACCAAAGAAATGTAACAGACTATAGTTTAGGCCAAATTTATGAAGAAAGATTATTTATTTGCATAAATGTAATTATTATTTATTTTTCTCAGTCTTTTTTCATTTGTTTAGCAAAACTTAAAAAAAAAACAGTAGTGATTAAATACCACCAAAAGAAAGCTCTATTTATGTGAAAAAAACTAAAATAAATTAATTTGAGTATAATGTTGTATGACCACGCAATTATAACTCAAAGTGTGAAAACTGGCCTGGGCAGGATAAAAGTTTGCAGTGTTGAAGTGGTTAAAAGGGACAAAGCACAAGCTTTGGCTATAAGCAGCTGAAGCTATTTATCTCTGCAGGAACGCTGGGCTTATTCTTTATGACAGGCTAAAGAGCAGTGTGGTGGTCCAAGAAATAACACCATCTAACATGAAAGAAGGCCCCCTATGCAGAACCAGAACATGTTGTTGGAATTATACAACCCAGCTTCCCCTGAATTGTTGTGGAATCTTCCAGGATGAGTTGAAGACCTTGACAGACAAGTTTGCATTGAACTCTACCCCCACACTGCAAGTGCAGAATTAAAAAATCTGAACCTAGATGGATAATCATTTATTCTGCAAATCCCTAGACAAAATATTGAGTTGATATCTACAGGAAGCAGTAACAATTTATACAACTTTACATTCCAGTTACTTGACATGTAGACTAGAATACCAGCAATGTGTGCAACAATAAAGTTAAAGGTACAACTATTTACCAAAAAAGTATGATAGATGCATGGACAGCTTCTATAAATGAAAACTGCAATGCCCAGTATCCAAAAAGATTAGAAAAAGTTTGTCAGGGGTTAAAGCCCAACTCCAGGAATAAATTAAATTAAAATGTACATCAGTTACCTACTCTAGTGTTGATTGAGACACCTCTTCCTAAGCCATCCTGAAGTGTAAAGGATCAAAGTCAAAATTTCCTCTATGGACCAAGCTAATTTCCTATGCTTGGGACCAGACATTTTACCTGCTCATTATCTTCTTAGGTACTGGTCCCCTCTCTGCCCCTGGAGCCTATCAGAGAGGACCCAGCCACTGAAAGTGTCACAGCAATAACAGGTGTCCACATCATGCAGGCAATCATGTGGGCACCCAAAGAAGAACCATAGGAAGTAAAGGACTGTTATGTATTTGTGGCTTCAAATAAGTAAAATGAGCATTTGCATAGTTTTTTTTTTTATTCATACCAGCGGTTAGAGGGTGGTGGGTTTTTTTCTTTTATTTATTCAAGAGACATGTTCCATAACATCAGAGTGATATAGGTACACGATATACAGTTGTGCTTATCAGTTTACATACCCTGGCAGAATTTATGATTTCTTGGCCATTTTTCAGAGAATATGAATGATAACACAAACACTTTTCTTTCCCTCATGGTTAGTGTTTGGCTGAAGCCATTTATTATCAATCAACTGTGTTTACTCTTTTTAAATCATAATGAAAACAGAAACTACCCAAATGACCCTGATCAAAAGTTTACATACCCTGGTGATTTTGTCCTGATAACATGCACATAAATCGACACAAAGGGGTTTGAATGGCTATTAAAGGTAGCCATCCTCACCTGTGATCTGTTTGCTTGTAATTAGTGTGTGTGTATGAAAGGTCAATGAGTTTCTGGACAGACCCTTGCATCTTTCATCCAGTGCTGCACTGACATTTCTGGATTCTGAGGCATGGGGAAAGCATAAGAATTGTCAAAGGATCTGCAGGAAAAAGGTAGTTGAGCCTTCTGGCACAAAGTCAATTGGAGTGATGAGACCAAAATCGCTGATGTTTTGGGGATGTGTGAGCTACAAAGGCACATGAAATTTGGTCAAAATTTATCACAAGATGAATACAGTATGTTATCAAAAAATACTGGAGGAACATTTGCATTCATCAGCCAGGAATCTGCGCATGGGACGTACTTGGACATTCAAACATGACAATGATCCAAAACACAAGGCCAAGTCGACCAGTCATTGGCTACAGCAGAATAAAGTGAAGGTTCTGGAGTGGTCATCTCAGTCTCCTAACCTCAATATCATTGAGCCACTCGGGAGATCTCAAATGTGCAGTTCATGCAAGTCACAGCCCAAAAATTTACAGGAACCAAGAGTAATGGGCAGATCTACCATCTGAGAAGATAAAGAGCCTCATCCACAAATACCACAAAAGACTTCAAGCTGTCATTGATGTTAAAGGGGGCAATACACATTATTAAGAACTGGGGTATGTAAACTTTTGATCAGGGTCGTTTGGGTTGTTTCTATTTTCATTATGATTTAAAAAGAGTAAACACAGTTGATTGATAATAAATGGCTTCACCCAAACACTAACCATGAGTGAAAGAAAAGTTTTTGTGTTATCATTCATATTCTCTGAAAAATGGCCAAGAAATCATAAATTCTGTAAACTTATGAGCACAACTGTACATAGCATCATGTAATAACTACATGTAACAAACAATAGTAACATATATATCTAGAATGAATTCTGCTCAATGTATTCTAGGCGATTGTATGTTGAGTACCATATCATGATATCTTCTCGAGTGCAAAGGGGAACCAACAATGAACCTGATCATGGCACTCCTCTGGAACTGTCTCAGGAAATTTTTCCTTTTTCCAGAATAAAAAGAAAGGTTAAAAGGTGAAAGCATAAGGGTAAAGCAGAAGATAGAAGGAAAGGGAGGAAGGGAAAGCCAATGCGAGATGAGAGAACGAGAGAAAAAAGAGGGGGGGGGGGCAAATGGCAGGAAGGAAGGGTGGGGAAAAAGGGGGGGTAGAAAGAGCCTGGAGTCTTTGAGTGCGAGGATGTAATGCGGGATATAAGATCAGTACTGTCCAATTTCAGACATCTCATAGTAAAAAGCTGGGACAGGTATAATCCATGGTATCATGGTTAACGAGTGCCTGACCCTCATCAGAGAAGACAAATATATTCTACAAGGTCCAGGTTTTGGTGTATCTTTCATGTTGGTGTCGTGCCGAGAGGATAAAATCCTCCATTTTGTTTATTTCCTCTACCTTCTGAAGCCAAAGATCAATGGACGGTGGCTGTGGGTTTTTTCAGCGGAGAGGAATACATGTTTTAGCAGCGTCAAGGAGGTGGCGGATAACAGATTCCTTGTAGATTTTTCCTAGAATACAGGAAGCATGAAGGAGAAAAAAGGCTGGATCGTTGGGAATTGGACGTTACGCACATTTTTGTACAATTAGCCAGACCTCATTTCAAAACTTCTTGTGTTTAGGACAGGACCAAAAGATATGCAATAGTGTTCCTCATTCTTCCTGGCATCTCCAGCAGAGGTCTGAGCTAGCTGGAAAGAGATGGGGTACAGTACCACTGTGTCAGAATTTTAAAATTTGTCTCCTGTATTTTCGTATAGGTAGAAGATTTATAGGTAAATCGAATGATATTTCATTTTTGGGTCGCAGTGAATGTACAAATCAGATCTTGTTCCCATCTGTTTAGGCTAGGTGGTTGGTGTTTTTCATGTGCAGTAGAATGGCACTATCCAAACAGTGTTCCTCTAGAGTGGTAAGAGGTTGACAAAAGTTGCCAGGGGATGGTAGGGACCAGAGAAAGTGACATAGTTGGAGAGCTCTCCAGAAGTCTGATTTAAATGGACCAGAAGGGTTGGTAAAGGACAGGTATCGATGGCCAGGTCCCCAATATCATAAAGTGAGAGGCTTGGGAAGGACCCAATTTGAGCATGTGTTGGAAGTTTGCATCCTGATAGCCTGGTTTAAAGAGTGGGTTCCCTAGTATTGGGAGCAGTGGTGAGGTTGGTGAAGACAGAGAGAATTGGGAGAAAAGAAGCGAACAGATGCACGTTGTGGAACCTATGAGGGGGTGGTGTTTCATTTCCTTTGGTAGCGATTGATAGTGCTAGAGTGCCCTACAAAGTGGACTGACATTGTGCTTTAACCAGGTAGTTCATCTTTAACAAAAGAGTGCCTATGCAGATAAGCTGTACTTGTACATAAAAACAAACTATGCAGCTTTGACCAAAGTTGGATAATGCCTTTGCTATAGCCCAGATAGGAATCAAATGACTTGCTAAGCTATTGATAGACTTGCCAGGCTTCACAAGTTTGTTGCATAATTGCAGCAACTCCACATTGCATGACTCCAGATCAACTTTCTTTGCAAACCATCTGTAAGTCTGCTACAAGTTCTGGTTCAGTTATGTTGTGCAATAGTCATCCCACCACAGGGGTCACTGTGGCTGAATGTTTATGCTGTAGACTTGCAGAGCTCTCGCTGTAGACTCACCGCTGCAACTTTGTTCATGCTAGAGACTTGCCACATTTGCTACAAATTGGAAAAGTGTCAACTAGAACTTGTGCTTCAAGTGCTCTGCAAGTGTACAACTTGCCAGTGAAAAATGTGCAAGTTAACAAGACTTACAATTCAAGTTATCCTTTCTATCTTGGAGGTGTAGGCCATTAGTACCTCCTAAAAACTTGAAAAACTCCCAAAGCAGGCATGCCCTCATCCTGCCTTGTTGCTAGGATGTTGCTAACACAATCCCAACTGTTACTGCTCACCCCTCATAGGCGTGCGCAGTGCTGATTCCCCAATTTCTTATTTTTCCACCCCCCTGTTGTGCCCCCCCCCCCCATGCAGTACTGCTGGCTTCCCTCCTCTCCTCTCCCACAGGCTGCTGCGGGGGATGTTTCAGAATAGGAAGTGGGGGAAGGGGCTAGTAAATAAATGCACACAGTGAACACACACTCACTGTGTTCATTCATAACTGAAGCATAGTAAACTGTATTAACTATGCTTCAGTTTGTGAATGAACAGGAGACAGCTCAGCACAGAGCACAATCCTGTTCATTCACTGTCCAGTGCAGCTGAGGCTGCAGAGAAAGGCATGTGTGTTTGAGCTTTGGGGTGCACACCCTAATGCAATAGGCTGCACACACCTATGTCACCCCTACTATCGCAGAAGTGAGCTCTCAAGCCCCCCGAACATGCACCGTTCACTATTTCCATCACTGCAGCATCGCTGAGCTCAGAGGTATTGTAGCAAGGAAGAAAAAGCGCATGTGAGGGAATCTGTATCAGAAAAAGAGCTTACTTCTGTGATGGTGGAGATGAGAAGTAACAACTGGGAGTGTCTTAGCAACATTCTAGCAATGGGGCAAGAAGTTTTTTGTCCAGGCTTCAGAAAGTACGTAAATAGCCTACACCTGTAGAAAGGGCATTATTTAATTTGGTCAAAGCTGCACAGTTTCTTTTTATCTACATGCACCCTTACCTGCATAGGAAGTTTTTTGGTAAAGGTGAACTGACCATTTAAGCTCTAATATAAGAAATACATACTAGAATTAAAGGGTGTATTTGATGTTTGTCCAGAGTGAGGCTTCCAAGTAAGCAGCTCCAGTAGCATTATTTGAACAGGCTATATTCCATAATATACAACACAATTAAAGCAAAGGAAAAATCATAATACCATGTCCAATGACGCAGTTAGGAGAAGTGAAGCTTTCATAAATAAACCAGGTATTCATTTAACGAAAACATAGCAGGTACATCGTTCGTAGATTGACTGAAGCTTCTGTTCAGGGACACAGTAAAGCCTCGTACACAATATAAGAATATCAGACGAATGATCGGCAATTTTTTTTTTTTTTTGCATGCTAGTCTCATATCGAAAACCAATAGGTTACTAAAGTTATGAAAATTCTTGTATGACCGAATACAACTTGGGAAGTGATGTCATGTGTTGTATTGTAATATAATGTATTCTTTTGTTTCTGAGCATGCGCAGCCCTGGTCACACAATTTTTTTTTGTACAAATACTATACTAATAATTACACAAAAATTGTTTGTTCTGTCATCGTACAAGAAAAATTTTCATGCTTGTCACTTCGGATAATTTTGCATGAACAGTCACGATAACTGTGTACTAATAATCCGATTATCAGACGATCGATCTGAAAGCGGTATTTTTTATCTGATTTTCTCATCGTGTGCTCTAGGCATAACCCTTTCAGTAATTGCAACATACTGTATATTGTATCTAAAACCAAAACACTTTGTTTTTGTTGTTTAAAATGGGCTTAAAACCCAATTTTTTTTTGTTTTGTTTTTTTACTGTCTGTTTCCAAGTGAGACAAGAAGTGAGAGGAAATCCTTGTCTCCACCACTGGAAGATTTTGTCCCACCTTCTATTCTAGTGAAATTTTGACAGGCTGCCCAGAATCCAAGGGATTGAGGGAGCAGTGGAGGGGAGCTCCAGCACAAAGCCTGTGATTGACAGCTTCAGCTGCTTTCCTATGAGAGTGTGTGTGTGGGGGGGGGCTGTCCCTTCTCTCCACTCAGGTATCAGATTACACTCAGCTCTATGCTCTGAGCTGTATAGTGTGTGCCTCTGATCAGAAAAGCTGTGTACAGTGGAACCCTGGATTACGAGCATAATCCGTTCCAGGAGTATGCTCGTAATCCAAAGTATTTGCATATCAAAGCAAGTTTTCCCATTGAAGTCAATGGAAACGAAAATAATTTGTTCCGCATTGACTTCAATGGGATGCAATACCGCATGCAGCCAGAGGCGGGGGGCACCGGAGAGCCTCGGAAACAGCTGAAAAGGCCCGAGCACACTTCGGCTGACCTCGGCAAACCTCGGAAAGACTCCGTTCACGAGCCTTTCCGAGGTTTGCCGAACTGTCCTCGGGCCTTTCCGTGCATTTCCGAACGCCGACGATCGGCACTGTTCATCTCCGGCGCCCCCCACCAAGGCCGAAACCGATACTGCACACCGCTTTTAGCCTGAATCCGCAAACAGAGTTAGGATTTTTAGAAATACAGTGCTCGTTTTGCGAAACGCTCGTTAACCGCGTTACTCGCAAACCGAAGTTCCACTGTACATTCTGGACTTTAAAAGGGAACTTTGGCTTTAAAAAAAACAAAAACATTTATACTCACCTAGGTGGATGCAGCATTGATACGATGCTGCATTTGTCCTCCACCAGCTGTAAAACCGAGAATTGAGCGACCAAACACCGCTGATCGCTCAGCTCTTGGTCTTCAGGCTGCAAAGAGCTGGTGACTATCAGTCACCGGCTTTATGCTCTGCCCCTCCAGTGCTCACTGGAGTGCTGGCCCAGGCTCTTGGAGGATCGCTGAGAGGCCGAGCCAACTGGCAGTCTAGGCATCTGGGTGCATCCTGACCATATGATCGGGATCTTTTCAGAGCCTGGACTGGCTCTGTGAGATCATCCGACAGTGGGCTAAAGCCTGCTGGCTGAAAATGGGTCAGGGAAGTGCAGAACGAACTGGATTTCTGTGATCCCCAGGAGAAGTAAACAGCTTTAGCTATACTTCTTTAATGGAAGTAGAGACGAGGGGCTTCAGATAAACAGGTACAACTTTCATCTCTGTATATCACCTGAGGCCATTCACTTCACTGGGCATATGTAAAGGTTTGCAAGCACTTTAAACCAAAACCATTATATTTTCCCTGTAAGAGGGGCACATGTTACAAAGAGATTGTACAGTCTCTGCAGGCTGATGTCAGACAGGTGATCCTGCCGCAGGATGGCTGGTGGCAGAGTCACCCATCTATCATCTGCCTTAGATTTAACAACTATGTATTGCAAAGACAGTCTATACAGATGTTAGCAAATAAACAGGGGATTTTACAATCAGATGGTGTGCTAGCTTTATCACACCAGATCTCCCATTAGAAACTAAAAATACATTTTGCTGCTGACTTTTAACCACTTGTCAAGCATGCACTGTAGTTTTACTGCTACAGAGCGGGACGGCTGCATGAAATCCCGTGTACATATACGGGATTTCGCATTTCCGAGTAGGGGGCGTGTGCCTGCCAGCTTGTGCCAATAACCGGTTCCCGGCCAATGATTTATGGCCGGGACTCACCGATTGTTGGAGTGAGTGACAGGAGAGAGCTTTGTGTATGTGCGCATCTAATGCCCTGTACACACGGTCGGATTTTCAGACGGAAAAAGTGTGATCGGATTGTGTTGTCGGAAATTCCGATCGTGTGTGGGCTCCATCGGACTTTTTCCGTCGGAATTTCCGACACACAAAGTTTGAGAGCAGGCTATAAAATTTATCGACAACAAAATCCGATCGGTTAAATTCCGATCGTGCGTACACAAATCCGACGCACAAAGTGCCACGCATGCTCAGAATAAATTAAGAGACGAAAGCTATTGGCTACTGCCCCGTTTATAGTCCCGACGTACGTGTTTTATGTCACCGCGTTCAGAACGATCGGATTTTCCGACAACTTTGTGTGACCGTGTGTATGCAAGACAAGTTTGAGCCAACATCCGTCAGAAAAAATCCTAGGATTTTGTTGTCGGAATGTCCGATCAATGTCCGACTGTGTGTACAGGGCATTAGACTCCATGGCCTCTGGACCTGAATGGGTAAAGAAGGTAAAGAAAAAAGACATTTAACAAAATGTTTTGAAAATGTTATTCTTTGTCTGATATACTAATCTTATGGTTTGGTAGGTTTAAGTCACTGAAGAAGAAGAAGCATGCAGCCGATGAAGTCAGAGCATATACATACTGTACGTTCCTTTAGCTCTCCCAAACACTCACTGTGCTGTTTAGCTAATGGAAGTGAAGGAAAGGGAGAACAAGTCATGGGAGTTGTAGCCTGCACTGGGCTGTTGACCTGTCATTGTCCCTCATCTCCATGGTTTCTGGCTCTGAGACATACAATAAATAGCAGTTAGACTTCAAAATCAGTTTACTGAATCAGATCAGGCAGCGATTGGTTGCCAGAGGTTACAGTGTATCATTTCCGCTTACTGACTGGTTGCTAGAGGTTACCCCACCACCAATTTGCTTACCTTTGCAGAACAGGCTGATGTTAGGCTTAATGACAACAATTGCAGGCAGGACTTTTACGCATGCCCCTTTACCTCCCCAGTGGGCAGCATTCAGTATAGGTGATGGTGGATATGACCTCAGGGAGGAATGATATACATATGAATGCCGCCTTTATTTACATATCGGTCCGCAGCTATTTACATATGAATGCAGGTTATTTACATGTAAACACAGGGTCTGCAGGAGAGTCATCTGCACACAATAGGGCAGAGCTGGGAAGCATTAGTTGAAGTTTTCACAGTGAGATATCGGGACACAGGACGGGACTGAAACTTCAAGGGACAAGGGTATTTAAACTGGGATAGTTGGCAAGTATGAGGCATGCTCTTTGGGCCCCACAACAATGATGGGGCCGAGGGCAGCTGCCCCTTTTGCCCTGCCTTAAAGACAGCCCTGGCTCTAGGACTGGGCAAAGCACACGTTTTCTTTAAGATCTGATCATATGCTTTAACAGCTGACTTTGGATTATCATTGCAGATTCACTAAGGCCAGTAATACAAGGAGCAAATTTTTTTGGTTGCAGGAAATACATTTGCTCGATTCCCCCATCAACACAGACAGTGTTGATGCAGGAATCCCTCCTGCCAGGCCATTGTCTTTGTCCCATCGGGATCCCTTGATGGGTAAGTGTTGTTATATTAACCACTTGACCTCCAGAAGATTTTACCCCCTTCATTTTTTTTTCAGTACTACTTTAACTGGTAATTGCACGGTCATGCAACACTGTACGCAAATGAAATTTATATCATTTTCGCACAAATAGAGCTTTCTTTTGGTGCCATTTGTTCATCACTGGGTTTTGATTATATAGATGAAAAAATACAGAAAATAAAAAAAAAAGATATTTCTACTTTTCTAGCTTCTGTTTTAAACCATATCCAATAAATTCAAATTTCTTTATAAATTTAGGCCAAAATATATTCTGCTACATGTCTTTGGTAAAAAACAAACTACATATTTGGGGACACTAGTATAGTTCTGTCTGTGATCAAGATACATACAGACATGTCTGGACATACAGACATGATACTGGTAATGGCAGTGATGAGCCACTTAGGCCCCCTTCACACTGGGGCGGTAGGGGGCGTCGGCGGTAAAACAGCGCTATATTTAGCGCTGTTTTACCGCGGTATTCGGCCGCTAGCGGTGCGGTTTTAACCCCCCGCTGGCGGCCGAAAAAGGGTTAAAACCCCTCGTATAGCGCGGCTATAGCCGCGGTATTACCGCGGTATAGCCGCGCTGTCCCATTGATTTCAATGGGCAGGAGCGGTTTAGGAGCGGTGAATACACCGCTCCTTCACCGCTCCAAAGAAGCGGCTGACAGGAGATTTTTTCTTCTCCTGCCAGCGCAGGACTTTCACACTGGACAAACAGCGGATGCTGTTTAGGGGCGGTTTGCAGGCGCTATTTTTAGCGCAATAACGCCTGCAAACCGCCCCAGTGTGAAAGGGGTCTTATAGTGGGACTGTGGTAGTGTGGTGGGAAATCTAGCATTAACTGACACTGGCAGGGAGGGATGCTAACTGACTCACTGACGCCACTAGTGATATTGATACAGTGATCAGTGATAATACTGTACATTGTACACTGTACTAATGGCACTGGGTGGGAAGGGGTTACCATCAAGGGGCAATCAAGGGGTTAACTGTGTGCCTAACAAGTGTAATGAATGTAATGTGTGCTGCTTTTACCAACAGATCTGTCAGCTTTTTTCCTCTGAACTCAGAGTTGATTTCAGGAAGAAGAAACAGACAGACCACAGCCAATCAGAAGGTTTCAGTCATAAATCATTGGCTGAAATCTGCTGACAAACTCATGCTGTGTCCAATCACAGGTCAGCAAGGGGCATGCGCCACACCAGGAAGTACACCTCAATGTGTGGGTACGTTGTGGTGCCTTGCTGTGTCACACATTAGGTGTACATCTACTGTGAGCAGGTTGGCAAGAGGTTAAAAGTAAAACTAAATTCTGCTGCAAACAGCCACTTGCTATCTAGGACACTTTTGGACCCACCTCTCATAGTACAATGACCTACCTGCCAGCTCAGAGTACTATACACTAATCTATCTCCTTTCTGTTAGATGAAAGCTGACACAGCACTTGTCTCTGTGACTCACTGACTTCAAACATTTTATAAAAATGTGTCTTATTAAAACAGGCTAAGTCCATACTGGTGATTCTGGTGCTAGGGACACCTCGTCAGTAATAGAATCCCCAAAGTACCTGCTTTCACTAACAGACATCTCTTCCTCATTGCTCCAGCCAGCAAGACAATAGGGAGAGGAAAGTTGGCTCTTAGAGCCAATTCACACTTGTACATTTTCACAATATACCTGTCTATCCTGAAATACCTCAATCAGGAAAATACCACATTATGGCCACAAGAAGGCGCTGACGAACATGGAAAATTATTGTATAATGCAATATATGATCAGAATCTGTGACCTCTGGGCAAATGCTTGTGACAGTCATCTAGTGATTTTTTTCATAAACAGACCCCTAAGGTTCTAATTTAATTTGCAATGCAAAGTAAGGGTTAGATCTTCTTTTAAATTGTTATTGTTGTCTAGGTCTACTCAGGGTAATTTCTCACCACATGTTCTTTATGCTCACAGGACAGGAAGTGAGCACAATTTATCCAACAGGTCCATTAAGTTAAAGTAGAACTATAGGAAAAAAGGGAGGGTTTTAACCCGTCAGATTTTGTTTCACCACCTGGGTCCCATTGCAGAGATTTCCCTTCACTTCCTGTCCCATAGCCAAACAGGACGTTAGGGGAAATCCATGCAAATTAAGGGAATTTCTTGGGGATCCCCAGGTCACCAGAACTAGTGCCCCCATTGGAAGATTTCCCATCTATTACTTTTATGGGGACAACCAAAAATTTGGGGTTTTCTTTAACTTTCACTTTCAATGATAACTGTAAACAGGACACATAGAGAGGGTGAATCTCCCCAACAGGGGCACAGACAGCAATAAAAACTGACGTGTTCTAATCACTTTCCCCTCTATCCAAAACCCCAAAAAAGTTTTGCCTTTAATTACTTTAACCACTTCAATACAGGGCACTTATACACCTTCCTGCCCAGACCAATTTTCAGCTTTCAGCGCTGTCGCACTTTGAATGACAATTGCGCGGTCATGCTACACTGTACTCAAACTAAATTTTTATTATTTTGTTCCCACAAATAAAGCTTTCTTTTGGTGGTATTTGATCACCTCTGGGATTTTTATTTTCTGCTAAACAAATAAAAAAAAGACTGAAAATTTTGAAAAAAAATGTTCCTTTTTTTTGTGTCTGTTACAAAACTTTGTAAATAAGTAAGTTTCTTCCTTCACTTATGGGCACTGATGGGGCTGCACTGACAGGCTCTGATAAGGTGGCACTGATGGGCACCGATGAGGTGGCACTGATGAGGTGGCATTGATGGGCACTGATGATGGGCACTAACATGCGGCACTGATGGGGCATTAATGGGCACTGATAGGTGGCACGGATGGGCACTGATAGGCAGCATGGATGGGCACTGATAGGTGGCATGGATGGGCACTGATAGGTGGCACTGATGTACTGTAATGTATGGTACTGATGGATGCCAATCAGTGCCAAACAATAATGCCTGCCAATCCGTGATGCCCATTGTGGGCACTGATTGGCATCCATTATGGGCACTGATTGGCATCCATTGTGGGCACTGATTGGCATCCCTGGTGGTGTAGGGTGGCATACCTGGTGGTGACATCCCTGGTGGTCCTAGTGGCGTCCCTGGTGGCCCAGTGTGGGCATCCTCGGGGGGGCTGCGCTGATAATTGATGAGCACAGACCCCCCTGTCAGGAGAGCAGCCGATCGGCTCTCCTCTACTCGTGTCTGTCAGACGAGAGTGAGGAAAAGCTGATCACCGGCTCTTCCTATTTACATCGTGATCAGCCGTGATTGGACACGGCTGATCACGTGGTAAAGAGTCTCCATCAGAGACTCTTTACCTAGATCGGTTTTGCGGGATGTCAGACTGACACACCGCAACAACGATCGCCGCGATGCACGCCCCTGGGGGCGAGCATCGGCTTTATATCCTGAAGACGTCATATGACGTCCGGTCAGGATATTGAAACCACTTTACCGCCGTCATTTTGCTATACGGCGGGCGGCAAGTTGTTAAAGTGGTTGTAAACTTCAGACATGAAATATAAACAAAGCATATCCCTCTATAGTGTGTACTTGTCTCAATTAAGAGCACTAAGTGAAAATTCTGTCTGCTGCTTCATTCCTCCGCTATCAGCATGAATCACTTCTGACAAGTTTTCCTGACACCAAGAGAAAAATGGTGACAGAGGAGGGACCTCCAGCTGATTGACAGCCTCAGCTCTGTTCCTGAGTGCTGTGTGAGGGAGGTGTGTCCCTTACTTCCAAGCAGCTCTAAGAGCTCTCCACTTTGAACTGCTATAAAGAAGAGAAGACTGCAGATAAACAGGTACAGCCTATGTAGGAGAATTTGTTTTCTCTGTGTATCACCTGAGGCCAGTCACTTCACTGGGTATACAGTTGTGCTCATAAGTTTACATACCCTGGCAGAATTTACGATTTCTTGGCTATTTTTCAGAGAATATGAATGATAACACAAAAAACTTTTCATTCACTCATGGTTAGTGTTTGGCTGAAGCCATTTATTATCAATCAACTGTGTTTACTCTTTTTAAATCATAATCACAACAGAAACTACTCAAATGAACCTGATCAAAAGTTTACATACCCTGGTGATTTTGGCCTGATAACATGCACACGTTGACACAAAGGGGTTTGAATGGCTATTAAAGGTAACCATCCTCACCTGTGATCTGTTTGCTTGTAATGAGTGTGTGTGTATATAAGGCTGCTTTCACACTGAGGCCCTTTACAGACGCTATAGCGCTAAAAATAGCGCCTGCATAGCACCTGTAAAGAGCCTCTGCTATCACTCCAGTGTGAAAGCCTGAGTGCTTTCACACTGGAGCGTTGCACTTGCAGGACGGTAAAAAAAGTCCTGCAAGCAGCATTTTTGCAGCGCTGTAGGAGCGGTGTATACACCGCTCCTAAAGCTCCCCTACCCATTGAAATCAGCCAAACCGCCACTGCAGCGGCGCTTTGTGGGCATTTTTAAACCTTTTTCGCCCACTAGCGGGGGTTAAAAGCGCCCACTAGCGGCCGAATAGCGACGGTAAAGCTGTTGCTGATGCCCCAGTGTGAAAGCTCTCTAAAAGATCAATGCATTTCTGGACTCCTGACAGACCCTTGCATCTTTCATCCAGTGCTGCACTGACGTTTCTGGATTCTGAGTCATGTCGAAAGCAAAAGAGTTGTCAAAGGATCTGCAAGAAAAGGTAGTTGAACTGTATAAAACAGGAAACGGATATAAAAAGATCCTAGGAATTGAGAATGCCAATCAGCAGTGTTCAAACTCTAATCAAGAAGTGGAAAATGAGGGGTTCTGTTGAAACCAAACCACGGTCAGGTAGACCAACTAAAATTTCAGCCACAACTGCCAGGAAAATTGTTCGGATGCACAGAAAAACCCACAAATAACTTCAGGTAAAATACAGGACTCTCTGAAAACATGTGGTGTGGCTGTTTCAAGATGCACAATAAGGAGGCACTTGAAGAAAAATGGGCTACATGGTCAAGTCGCCAGAAGAAAGCCATTACTACGCAAATGCCACAAAGTATCCAGCTTACAATACACCAAACAGCACAGAGACAAGCCTCAAACGTTCTGGCACAAAGTCATTTGGAGTGATGAGACTAAAATTTAGCTTTTAGGCCACAACCATAAATGCTATATTTGGAGAGGAGTCAACAAGGCCTATGATGAAAGGTATGGAGGTGGATCACTGATGTTTTGGGGATATGTGAGCTAAAAAGGCACAGGAAATTCAGTCAAAATTGACGGCAAGATGAATGCAGTTATCAAAAAATACTGGAGGAACATTTGCATTCATCAGCCAGGAAGCTGCACATGGGACGTACTTGGATATTCCAACATGACAATGATCCAAAACACAAGGCCAAGTCGACCTGTCATTGGTTACAGCAGAATAAAGTGAAGGTTCTGGAGTGGCCATCTCAGTCTCCTGACCTCAATATCATTGAGCCACTCTGGGGAGATCTCAAGCGTACATTTCATGCAAGACAGCCCAAGAATTTACAGGAACTGGAGGCTCTTTGCCAAGAGGAATGGGCAGCTTTACCATCTGAGAATATAAAGAGCCTCATCCACAAATACCACAAAAGACTTCAAGCTGTCACTGATGTTAAAAGGGGGCAATACACGGTATTAAGAAGTGGGGTATGTAAACTTTTGATCAGGTCATTTCGGTAGTTTCTGTTGTCATTATGATTGAAAAGGAGTAAATACAGTTGATTGATAATAAATGGTTTCAGCCAAACACTAACCATGAGTGAAAGAAAGTTTTTGTGTTATCATTCATATTCTCTGAAAAATGGCCAAGAAATCATAAATTCTGCCAGGGTATGTAAACTTATGAGCACAACTGTATGTAAAGGTTTACAACAACTTTAAAGCTGAACTACACTCACCTCCACTCTGTTAATGGAGCTCCCTCACTGGTCACTGACATCTTTGCCTGGTTATCATACGGTTCTTATGTTCGGGTCACTGTGATTGGCCGGGCCAAGATGACATTATGCTGAAACTGTACACTGAGCTGTTTGTGTGCAGTTCGGTGTACAATATGGACAGGCAGGTAAGAAACTATTACTTAATAAGGAAGGGCTTTACCGTCTGTCATGTTTCTAATGTGCGAAATATAAAATATTATACCACACAGTATGAGAAATAATACGCGGTTTTGCTGTGATACCGTAAAAAATTACAAACCGCAGAAAAAGTCAGTACTCCAGTGAAGTCCAGATGAAAACGTTTTACTGAAGTCCTAATCCTGAATATACACCAATTATTTGGGAGCACCATGAACTGTGAGAGCAAGCAAGGGAAGTCCTCAGTCAGAATGCCAGGTGCGCCATGCTCATCACAGCCCCGCCCACCAGAGGAGGATGCCCGTTCCTAGAAACAAGCACTGTATCCCGCTCCAGCAGGCCGCAAAGCCGCAGCTTCAAATACCGGCCAGTCCGACCTCCTACTCCACGCACTGACTGGGGCGGGGGGGGGGGGGGGGCACATGGGAAGACCGGATCCAGGCCACTGCTGAAATGTACCCCAAGCACCAGGGTGCATTTTCCTGGACCAAGCGCCTGGGATTTGTCGAGCCCTGTTTTAAGAGGTGAAATGTGCCAAAATCCTGTTATCTTAATCTCCAAAACATGTCCCTTCCTAACCAACGATGCCACCAAGCTTACTCCCTTATTATCTCTCACCTTGACTATTATAACCAACGTATTACTACAATACTGCCATTGTATGATGAACTATTTCATATTTTTTACAGAAATAGGAATTCTTCAGTCAGTTTTGCAACATATTAGCAAACATTTTCAATAAAATTGAGCAAGAAGAATCTGGATCAGGATGACAGCTGGTAGTAGTAGTAGTAGTAGTTAGTAACATTCAACTAGACTTATTCTGTTGAGGACTTCATGGATCACTGACAAAATGTCCAGCTGAATGTGACTAACATCTAGCTATAAGTCTGCAGTGGCAGTTTTATTATTTTTATCATCACAGGTTTTTAACTTCTTGCCAATCACCTAACATATGTGCGACTCCAGAATGGGTGAACCTTAACACCCATGTGCTGCACATATGCATCCTTGATGCACCAATGTTCTGTTCTGGGAGTGCACTCACTGGCCAAGCTGACACGGACAGCTCCTGGTCCCCATTTATGGCTGGAAGCCAATGGGAAAGGTACCCAATCATGCGATCGTTGTGACAGCCAATTATAGAGGTCAATACAAAAAAAACAAACACTCCTGCGCTTAAGTGTGTAAGGCCGACAGTTCAAAGTTCAAGATGGATGGAAGCTTTCAGCCTTGCTGCCCTCAAGGATAGGGATATCCTAACAATCAGACAAAAAACAGAAAAGAAAGGGCGCACCGGCCTTGTGCATTATCTTTAAAAACTGTATTACAAAAGAACACATAAAATACTACTCACAAGGATAGATGAAAATCACACATAAATGGTAATGGTGATGAGTACACCGATCGCAGTCTCCAGACCTAGGAACAAAACGTGCAGACAGCTGCTGGCTGACGCGTTTCGAAGGAAGTGCCTTCTTCGAGGCTCTGAAGAAGAAGGCACTTCCTTCGAAACGCGTCAGCCAGCAGCTGTCTGCACGTTTTGTCCCTAGGTCTGGAGACTGCAATCGGTGTACTCATCACCATTACCATTTATGCGTGATTTTCATCTATCCTTGTGAGTAGTATTTTATGTGTTCTTTTGTAATACAGTTTTTAAAGATAATGCACAAGGCCGGTGCGCCCTTTCTTTTCTGTTTTTTGTCCAATTATAGAGGTCACCTGATCAGGAATTCTGCCTCCTGTCTTTCAGAACCCCTTAAAGAGGGGACAGAAGACAGTGGCAAAGAGTTAAAGTGTATATAAAGCCTAACAACTAAGTTCTCTTATTTACCCCCTATTGGTCTGTTAAAGTAGAACTACAGTGCATCCATAAAGTATTCACAGAACTTCACTTTTTCCACATTTTGTTATGATACAGCCTTATTCTAAAATTGATTAAATTAATTATTTTCCTCAAAATTCTACAAACAATACCACATAATGAAAGCATGAAAGAAGTTTGTTTGAAATCTTTGTAAATTTATGAAATATAAAAAACAAAAAAATCACATGTACATAAGTATTCACAGCCTTTGCCATGACACTAAAAACTTTTAGGTGATCCCTGAAAACTTTCCTCTTCAGAGAAGCCTATCCTGCCTCCATCTACTGCACTATTTTCTCCATTAGCTCATCCCCCACAGCTATTACCCTTTTGTATAACTTGACCCTCCCTCCTAGATTGTAAGCTCTAACGAGCAGGGCCCTCTGATTCCTCCTGTATTGAATTGTATTGTACTTGTACTGTCTGCACTAATGTTGTAAAACGCTGTGTAAACTGTTGGCGCTATATAAATCCTGTGTAATAATAATAAAATAATAAAAACTGAGCTCAGGTGCATCCTATTTCCACTGATCATCCTTCAGATGTTTCTACAACTTGAATGGAGTCCACCTGTGGTAAATTCAGTTGATTGGACATGATTTGGAAAGGCACACACCTGTATATGTAAGGTCCCACAGTTAACAGTGCATGTCAGAGCACAAACCAAGCCATAAAGTCCAAGGAGTTGTCTGTAGATCTCCAAGACAGGATTGTAATGAGGCATAGATCCGTAAATGGAAGTTTGGAACCACCAGGACCAGGACTCTTCCTAGAGCGGGCTGTTCGGCCAAACTGAGCGATTGGGGAAGAAGGGCCTTAGTCAGGGAGGTGACCAAGAACCCCATGGTCACTCTGACAGAGCTCCAGCATTTCTCTGTGGAGAGAGGAGAACCTTCTAGAAGAACAACCATCTCTGCAGCACTCCACCAATCAGGCCTGTATGGTAGAGTGGCCAGACAGAAGCCACTCCTCAGTAAAAAGCACATGACAACCCACCTGGAGTTTGCCAAAAGGCACCTAAAGGACTCTCAGACCATGAGAAACAAAATTCTCTGATTTGATGAAACGAAGATTGAACTCTTTGGCCTAAATGGCAAGCATCAAATCTAGAGGAAACCAGGCACCGCTCATCACCTGGCCAATACCATTCCTACAATGAAGCATGGTAGTGGCAGCATCATTCTGTGGGGATGTTTTTCAGCAGCAGGAACTGGGAGACTAGTCAGGATCGAGGGAAAGATAAATGCAGCAATGTACAGAGACATCCTTGATGAAAACCTGCTCCAGAGCACTCTGGACTTTAGGTTGGTGCGAAGGTTCAATTGAACAACTCTAGAGAGTTCGGAAAATGGCTGTGTACTGATGCTCCCCATCCAACCTCAATGAGAGATCCTGCAAAGAAGAATGGGAGCAACTGCCCAAAAAATAGGTGTGCCAAGCTACTCAAAAAGTCTTGAGGCTGTAATTGGTGCCAAAGGCTGTGAATACTTGTGTACATGTGATTTTTTTTTATTGTTTTTTTATTTTAATACATTTGCAAAGATTTCAAACAAACTTCTTTCATGTTGTCATTATGGGGTATTGTTTGTGGAATTTTGAGGGAAAATAATGAATTTAATCCATTTTGGAATAAGGCTGTAACATAACAAAATGTGAAAAAAGTGAAGTGCTGTGAATACTTTCCAGATGCACTGTATTTTTTTTTTCATTTTGGATAGAGTAAGGAAGGTTATAACCCCTGTTGGTTTATTTTTTACCATTCGTGTCCCGTTTCAGAGATTTCCCTTCACTTCCTGTCCCATAGCCAAAACAGGAAGCCAGAAGAAATCCCTGCAAATTAAGGGGATCCCTTGAGGACCCCCAGGTCGCCAGAACTAGTGTCCCCATTGGAAGATTTCCCCTCTATTATTTTTCTGGGGACAACCAAAAATTTGGGTTTTAATTCCACTTTTAATGATAACAGTAAACAGGACAAATAGAGAGGTTGAATCTCCCTGACAGGGACACAGACAGCAATAAAAATTGGCAAGTGTTCTAATCCCTCTGCGCTCTATCCAAAACTAAAAAAAAAAACATGTTGCCTTTAGTTCTACTTAAAATATACCATAGAAAGTGTTATGTTATATACGTGCAACAAGTTAAAAAAATACCTGTTGAACCTGCCAGAAATCTTGTGAGCCAAATACTTCCTGTGGTCTCTGCTTCTGAACAAGTATTGGTTATAGAGATGAGGAAGGAGTCTGGAGACGAGGAGAGGTCTGTGTTCTTTGTTATTAATCAGAAATGAAGTAGGCAGGGCTGACACCATGTGCTTTGGAATTCAGAACCATGTCAAAGAAGAAGGTAGGAGCACATTATATTTCTGGCACATCAACTGTTATTTTTTTTGTACTTGCAACATGCTTAAAGGGATAAAACACAGGAAATGCACATATTTTGCAGAGATTTACGTAATATGTTTTCTTTTTTCTTTTTTTATCCTTGAAATATGGGATGGATCAGTGAAATGTGTCTGAAGTAACCAATACCAATTTATGTTCCCATTGCAGAGATTCACCCCTCTGTTTGTAGAGGTGAACACTATTACAGAGAAAGAAGGTCAGCGAAAACTTCTGGGGACAGCCTTGTTTACACTTTCAATTGAGGAAAGAGGGGTGGGAATATGTGTGATTGAGCCACAATTTTACTGCCCCCAAGCGCTTTTCCTTTTAGCTGCAAAGGCAGCAGAGAGGGTGTACATATGCCGCAGCAGTACTGTCCACTGAATGTGATCTGGCACATTGGTTCGGTAGTTAATGTTTTAAAATGTGCTCTGTCAAATGCTCTCTGAAGAAAATTCTAATAGCGATCTCTCTTTAGTAGGCAACACAAGTGTAAACAAGACCTAATGCCCTGTACACACGGTCGGACTTTTCAACAACAAAGGTCCAACGGTCTTTCCGACGGACTTTCGACAGAGTTACGACGGACTTTCGACAGACTTTCTAACGTGCGGACTTGCCTACACACGATTACACCAAAGTCCGACGGATTTGTACATGATGACGTACGACCGGACTAAAATAAGGAAGTTGATAGCCAGTAGCCAATAGCTGCCCTAGCGTCGTTTTTTGTCCGTCGGACTAGCATACAGACGAGCAGATTTTTTGACCGGACTCGAGAGCGTCAAAAAGATTTGAAGCATGTTCCAAATCTAAAGTTCGTCAGATTTTCGACCGAAAAAGTCCACTGCAGGTCCGATGAAGCCCACACACGGACGAATTATTCGCCGGACTCGGTCCATCGGACCAGTCCGGTTGAAAGGTCCGCTCGTGTGTAGGCGGCATTAGAGGGGATATTCCTCACATTGGGAGATTTCCTCAAACTTCCTGTTGTGTCTCTGCAAAAGTAAGTGAAGGGAACTTTTTCCAGTAGTGCACAGACCAAAAAAAAAAAAAATAACTGACAAGAGTTTTAACCCTTTCCTATTCTACCTAAAACAAAAGAAATGCTTTTAAATCTACACACACTTTAATAAGCCCAAAATTGTAACTAATTATTATACAGGATTTATATAGCCCCAATGATTACGCAGCGCTTTACAATATAAGGGCAGACAGTACACTTACAATACAGTTTAATACATTAGGAATCGGAGAGCCCTGCTCATTAAATAAAGTATATCTAAGGGCCCAAGCATTGCCCTACGCACTCCCAATGCATAGACAAGGCAAACTGCATTATGTTGTTTACATTCACACTAACATGTTGTGTTGGTGAGCACTGAAAAAAAAAAGAGGACAGGTTGCATTTTTGAACACACTACACAACATTGCAATGTGACGCATAGTGCTGAGTAGAATGTCATTTTGTGACATTTCAATAAAGTTTTTTTTAAAAAGGTAAACAATGCCATGTGTTGTACTTGTAACAACACATAACACTGGGCCTGAATGGGGCTGTAAAATCCAAAACTGTTTTAATTTTGGATAGATAATGGAGGTGTTGAAACCCCTGTCAGCCTTTTTTTTTGCCACCCATGTCCCTTTAAAGAGATTTGCCTTCACCTTCTGTGCTATAGACACAGAGGAAGTGGAAGGAAATCTCTCCAATGTGAGGGAACCCCTCCTTAGGGCCCTTTCACACTGACGTTCTTATTATATTAGATCTGCCAAGGCCCTAAAAAATTTACTGATGTTATTTTGTGTTTTTTAGGAGAAAAGTTCCTGAGTAATGATCGTAAAATACTTGGGTAAAGATGCAATTAAATGCGCAAAGACGCGCATGCGTATATAATGCTTATTTATTTTTCCACTTTGTTTAGATTTCAGTTACGTGTTTACAAACGTGTATACATGTGTATACATGAGTGGATTTTTGGATTCTGTGTTACGGATCTGAATGCAGTGCATGTTTATGCACTTGTGTGAATGGCTCTATTAAAAATAATGTTCTATCATCAGATCCATAAATGACCACTTGCCGACCATTGAAACGTAACTAGACTTTAAGTGGTTATACCGGCATGATGCTTGCAGCTGCAGGCATTATCCTGGTACTGTTTTTTTTTTTTTAGAGCTGGCGGTCGGCTCTCTTGTAAAAGCAATCCTAGAGGCTAGCTAAGTGCTGGATGAGAACTCTTATGGCGTCAGCATACCAAGACATTTTGGACAATTTCATGTTCCCAACTTTATGGACCTTGTTTGTGCACTGGTGCGCAGTCATGTTGTAACAGGAAGGGGCCATCCCCAAACTGTTCCCACAAAGTTGAGAGCATGAAATTGTCCAAAATATCTTGGTATGCTGACACCTTAATGCCCTGTACACAAGATCGGACATTGATTGGACATTCCGACAACAAAATCCATGTTTTTTTTCCGACGGATGTTGGCTCAAACTTGTCTTGCATACACACGGTCACACAAATGCTGTCAGAAATTCCGATCGTCAAGAACGCGGTGACGTACAACACATACGACAAGCCAAGAAAAATGAAGTTTAATAGCCAGTGCGGCTCTTCTGCTTGATTCCGAGCATGCGTGGAACTTTTTGCGTCGGAATTGTGTAGACACGATCGAAATTTCCAACAACGGATTTTGTTGTAGGAAAATTTGAGATCCAGATCTCAAATTTTCTTTGTTGGAAATTCCGACGGAAAATGTTCGATGGAGCCTACACGGAATTTCCGACAACAAGCTCCCATCGAACATTTGTTGTCGGAAATTCCAAACGTGTGTAAGCGGCATAAGGGTTCCCTTCACTGGAACTAAGGGACCAAACCAAAACCCCTGAAAAACAACCAAACACCATAATCTCCCCTCCACCAGATGATTTGGACCAGTGCACAAAGCAAGGTCCATAAAGACATGGATGGGCGAGTTTGGGGTGGAGGAACTTGACTGGCCTGCACAGAGTCCTGACCCCAACCCGATATAACACCTTTGGGATGAATTAGAGCAACATCAGTGCCTGACCTCACAAATACACTTCTGAACGAACTGTCAAACATTCCCATAGACACACTCCTAAACCTTGTGGACAGCCTTCCCAGTAGAGTTGAAGCTGTCATAGCTGCAAAGGGTGGGCCAACTCAATATTGAACCCTACGGACTAAGACTGGGATGCCATTAACGTTTATGTGCGTTTAAAGGCAGGCGTCCCAATATTTTTGGCAATATAGTGTACATAATGTTTGGGGGTTCTAACAAAAAGTGTCAGAAAAATGCCTGGAAGTCAAGTGGTTAAAAAACACTTGTATAAAGGCATACCCCGCTTTACGTACCCTCACTTTACATACGCTCGCGAGTACGGACACATTGGCGTCTATGGAAAATCTTTGTCAGCTTGACATGGCACTGCTCCCCGTTTATCTGATTTTGGGGTCTTCCAGCTTGCCTTGGTAATCAGTTATGCCTGAAAATGACGAATGCAATGCAGTACATGCATTGAGAAGTAAAAAAAAGGGATTGCTTCACTTTAAGTATGTTTTCGTTTTACATACATGCTCTGGTCCCATTGTATACTTAAAAGTGCCTGTATGTGTTTTTTTAACCACTTGCAGACCGCTGCATGTACATTTACGTCGGCAGAATGGCACGGCTGGGCAAATGGGCGTACAGGTACGTCCCTTTGAATTTGACCCTGCCGGGAGCTCCGTGGGTCGGGTCGCGGGTCCCGCAGACTCGATCTCCGCGGGGATACCCACGATCATTTCACGGAGCTGAAGAATGAGGAGATGCTAATGTAAACAAGCATCTCCTCGTTCTGCCTAGTGACACTGTCACTGATCATAGCTCAATGTGATCAGGAGCTATGATCAGTGAAGTGCCGTTCGTAGCCCATCCCCCTAACAGTTAGAAACACTCCCCAGGACACACTTAACCCCTCCCTAGCCCCCTAGTCGTTAACCCCTTCACTGCCAGTGTAATTTTTACAGTAATCAGTGCAATTTTATAGCAGTGATCGCTGTAAAAATGACAATGGTCCCAAAAACGTGTCAAAATTGTCCAATGTGTCTGCCATAATGTCGCAGTCACGATAAAAATCGCAGATCGCCGCCATTACTAGTAAAAAAAAAAATTTTTATTAATAAAAATGCCATAAAACTAACCCTTATTTTGTAGGCGCTATAACTTTTGCGCAAACCAAATAATACACGCTTAATGCGATTTTTTTTACCAAAAATATGTAGAAGAATACATATCGGCCTAAACTGAGGAAAAAAATGTTTTTTTATATATTTTTTTGGGGATATTTATTATAGCAAAAAGTAAAAAATAATGCGTTTTTTTCAAAATTGTCGCTCTATTTTTGTTTATCGCGCAAAAAAAATAAAAACAACAGAGGTGATCAAATACCACCAAAAGAAAGCTCTATTTGTGGGGAAAAAAAGGACGTCAATTTTGTTTGGGAGCCACGTCGCACGACTGCGCAATTGTCAGTTAAAACGACAGAGTGCCGAATCGCAAAAAATGCTCTGGTCTTCGGCCAGCGAAATTGTCCGGGGCTTAAGTGGTTAATGGCCGTGTGTATGAAGCCTTAGGCCTATGGGCAGATGATGTCAATGGACAAGTGTCCTTTTACATCTATTACCTCCAAGTCCACCTATGTCTAAAAAAACAAACAAAAAAAAAAAAAGAAAAGAAAAAGTTTGCATCTTTTTCAATGCTTTGTTTGGGATCTGAATGGAGGCATAAGGATGTAAACAGACGCATGTGCATATCGCACCTGCCTGTAGACCTAATATGGGTCTGGATTCAGGCTGAAGGAAAAACCTGATTGGATGTGAAAGTTGCAAAAGTGACATCCATTCTGTCCTGTTGTGATTTAGTGTGTATTGTGTTCATGGATCCCCTACTGACCAGAATAGACACTGCTCCTCAGAAAGGGTCCCTGGCTGTCACCAGAACGTGTGTCTACATTGGAACATTTCCCCTCTGTTCCTCTTCTGCTGACAAGGCCAATATTTGGAATTTTCCCATAACTTTCAATGTCAGGGACAATGGTGACCATGTAGTGATAAAAAAACGAACATTCCACATCCTGTCCTACACTGTCACCCACAATCAGTATAGAAGGGTGTGCGGTCAAAGGTGGCACTGTATAAATCCAAATCACATTTTTCATTGGGCAATAAAAACCTGCCAGGGGTTCTAACCATTCCTCGCTCTATTAAAAACTAAAAAAAAAAAAAAAAAAAAGTTTTGGCTTTGTAAACAATGTAAAAATATGCAAACAAATATAGGAACACCTAAACAATAATACTGCAATACTTCAAAACTGTATACTAATAACATTGGGGGGAATTCAATAAAAGCTCCAGCTGCTGCGCTACTTTTCTGACACAAATTGCTCTTGGTAATGCTTTGCGCCTAATTCAAAAAACATCTGCGACAGTTCTGGTTCTGACAGCGACTCGTGAGCCAAAGATACATCTGATTTGCTCCACTTCTACCTTCCAGCGCCAAAATCAAAATAAAACAGACAGTCTTGCGAAAATAAACGAAAGTAAGAAAGTCATACGAAAGTATTTTCCGAAATTACGAAAGTAGTTCAAACCGCCTTTCTTTTGGCGTACAGCGTCAGATTTTGCAAAAGTGTCCGGCATGCGCTCTAAAAGTCGCACAGCATGCACTGAATTCATGTACAAGTTCCAGACAGGTACATGAATTTAGCGCCCCTTTTAGAACACATGCCGGACACTTTTGTAAAATCCGTCTGCACCTTTAGGAACTCCAGGGACTGTCTTTTCATCACATGCTCAGCCATAATAAATGTCCTGTAACCCGTCTTCAGAAATGGTGGCCATACACGGAACCGTTTTCTGTACAATCGTATTGTCAATAAGTGATTGGAAATATGATTGGGAGACCTAAAAAGATTGTTCCGTGCGCCAAACACGTACACTTGTTTCACAACTATGCGTTTTGTAGTGCGTTTTGCAGAAACACACTACAGTCCATTCAACATGGTTTCCTATAGATCTAGTCCACATCTGTGTGGTTAGAGCAGATGCGTTTTTTTGGAAAGGCTCAGGGGCTATTTTTCCTACAGCAGATTGTGTATTGCGTGCAATGGATTTCAATTCACCCGAACCAAAAAAAGCAAGTGATGCGTTTTGCATTTTGCTGGGTTTTTTGCCAACAATATGACAGTTCTGTTCATGTAATATGACTTTGATGCCACTTTGATGCGACTTTACACTCTTTGGCACTCAAGTAGCATCAAAGTTGCATCAAAGTAGTGCAGGAACCTTTATGTGTCCAAATAGGGTTAGGGATACATGTTAGGGTTAAGGGCTAGGGTTAGGAATAAATGTTAGGGTTAAGGGCTAGTGTCAAATGTTAAGGTTAAACATAGTTAGGGTTAAATATTAGGGTTAGAGATAGTTAGAATTAAATGTTAGGGTTAAGGATTAGGGTTAGGGATAAATGTTAGGGTTAAGAACTAGGGTTAAATGTTAGGGCAAAGGTAGAGTTAGGGATAAATGTTAGGGTTAAGAACTAGGGTTAAATGTTAGGGCAAAGGTAGAGTTAGGGTTAAATGTTAGGGTTAGAGATAGAGTTAGGGTTACATGTTAGGGTTAAGGGCTAGGGTTAGGGTTAAATGTTAGGGTTAGAGATACTTAGGGTTACATGTTAGGGTTAGAGATAGTTAGGGTTAAATGTTAGGGTTAGAGATAGTTAGGGTTAAATGTTAGGGTTTGGGTTAAGGGTTAGGGTTAGAAATAAAGTGAGGGTAAATATTAGGGTTAACGGTTATTGTTAGGGTTATAATACTAATCCTAATAATTCCTGCTAAGCCTAACAATTATCCCCAACCTTAGCCCATAACCCTAACAAGTGACTTTAGACATAAAGGTTCCTGTACTACTTTGATGTGACTTTGATGCTACTTAAAGTGGTGTTCCACCCTAAAAAAAAAAAAGTCATGATTGTGCCTAACAAAAAAATTAAAAAAAACATTTGGATATTTTTTTTTTTTTTCTTACTTACCTCTAAATGCCTGTTGCTAGGGGGTCCCTCGTAGTCCGCCTCTTCCAGTGCCTGGGCTGCTGACATCACTTCCTCTCGGCACAGGAAGGGCTCAGCTCTGCTCCCTCCCTCCTGTCAATCATCTGCGACCCATTACAGGTCCCAGGTGACTGAGCGGCCAATCACGGCGCGCGGCGCCGCTCGCGCATGCGCAGTGGGTGCCAGGCTGTGAAGCCACGGCCCGGTGCCCACAGTTGCAATGCTTCAATCCCCCGCATCGCTGGACCCTGGGACAGGTAAGTGTCCAATTAAAAGTCAGCAGCTGCAGTATTTGTAGCTGCTGACTTTTTATTTCTTTTTTTTCTGACTGGCCCTCCTCTTTAAGTACCAGAGAGTGTAAAGTCGCATCAAAGTCGCACCCCATAAACAGAACTGTCATACTTTCCAATTGGCATAAAAACCCCGCAAAACGCATCAAAATACGCGGGTTCAAGAACGCTCCGGAAAAACACATCAACCGCAACCTGCATAGATGTGAACCTAGCCTAAATAATTACATCAAATCTGCTTTCCTACAATCGGATTTTTCGATCAGAAAAATGCGGATGAAATCGATGGGTTTTGTTTGAAATTGATCAGTGACATGGTACACGTCTTTTGGATGACCCATAGATGTGATGGTAAAGCGCAGTTCTTGTCCCGTGTATGGCGATGGACGATGCGATGGATGATGCGATGGACGATGCGATGGATGATGTGATGGACGATGCGATGGCTCGTGTAGAATAAGCCCCATAGGTCTCTGATCTCCTCTATATAATGTCCTCATGTTGTGTAAACTGTCAGCACTATATACATTCTGTATAATAATAATATATAAACGTGTGTCATCCCTGTACAGATGTCATGTATAGAACACACATGTGTCCCATCAGTGATCAGAGCTGTCATCTCATGTTCTTCTAGTGACACGTCTGCTTCCCCCTCCCCCAATTCTCCCAGACCCCCCATGTGTGTGTGTTGGGGTCACCTGTCCGGACACTCACCTTCCTGCGCTCCCCGGTCTACTTCTATGGAAGTTGTAGCGGAGCCGGCGGCACAGGCAGTAGCAGGCGGAGGGGAGCGAGCTCTGCCACGTCAGACAGCCACAACTAAAGCACACGCGCGTCCCCGCCGACTCTCACAGCCCGGCCGGGGGCGCGCCCGTCATCTTTTCCTTCCACATGATCGGGAGCGCGCTCCACGTCACCACTCAGTCCCAGCCTAGAAGAGGTCCTGTGCTCGGGGCATAGGGAGGATGGTGACTGACATAGTACCTACCTCTGGCTGCAGGAGCTCAGTGACTGGGAACAGGATGCAGCAAGTTAACTCACACTTAAAGCTGAACTCCAGGAAGCCGATAAAGTGCTGTGCCTGCACTCCAAGGCTGGAAGAGCTCCTAACTGTCCCTGATTTCAAGGGACTGTCCCTGATTTGGAACAATGTCCATGTGTCCTCCTCATTTGTCCCTCATTTTGCTCTGATCAATATAGTTGTATATAAAATGCACTTTTTAGCTTTAAAATAGTATTTCCCAGTGCTAAACATTTCATCCAATTTCTAAATTGCTGCATTTGTACATTTCAGAAGCCAATATAAGGCCCCATTCACACTTGTGCAACTTGTCCTGTGATTTTGGACCCCCAAAGTCGCATAACAAGTCGCACCCCATGTTTCCCAATGCATAGCGTTCATATCTGCGACTTAAAGCGGAGTTCCACCCAAAAAGTGGAACTTCCGCCCATTTGTCTCCTCTCCCCCTCCAGTGCCACAATTGGTCTTTGACAGGATTCCTGTTCCCACTCCCGGGCCGCGTCCCGTGACATCACTACGGGGCATCCTCCTCCTCTCCCTGTCATCGGGCCAGTAGGAGAGAGGAGTGGGGCCTTGCGCATGCACAGTAGGGTTCCCAGCGAGAAGCTACGCTGCTGCGTACCCTTACTCGCAACAGTGGAGGCAGCACCCAACAGCTGATGGAAACATTAGCTGCGGTGCCGACATCACTGGACTCCAGGACAGGTAAGTGTCCTATTGTTAAAAGCCAGCAGCTGTAGTATGTGTACCTGCTGGATTTTATTTATTTTTAATTTTTTTTGGGGCGGAACACTGCTTTAAACACTTGACCACTGGGCACTTAAACCCCCTTCCTAACCAGACCAATTTTCAGCT
This sequence comes from Aquarana catesbeiana, assembly GCF_042186555.1. NCBI lineage: Eukaryota > Metazoa > Chordata > Amphibia > Anura > Ranidae > Aquarana > Aquarana catesbeiana. Next base: position 682,801,427 of record NC_133324.1, read on the forward strand.
TTCGGTACTCTCACATTTTGAATGACAATTACTCAGTCATACAACACTGTACCCATATGAATTTTTTGCCCCTTTTTTCACACAAATAGAGCTTTCTTTTGGTGGTATTTAATCACCACTGGGTTTTTTATTTTTTGCACTATAAAAGAAAAAAGACAGAAAATGCTGTAAAAAAATGCATTTTTCTTCGTTTCTGTTATAACATTTTGCAAATTAGTAATTATTCTTCATAAATTTTGGCCAAAATTTATACCGCTACATATCTTTGGTAAGCACAAATTACACCCCAAAATACATTCTGCTACTACTCCTGAGTATGGCGATACCACATGTGTGAGACTTTTACACAGCGTGGCCACATACAGAGGTCCAACATGCAGGGAGTGCCATCAGGCGTTCTTGGAGCATAAATTACACCTATAATTTCTTGACTGCCTCTTACACTTTTGAAGGCCCTGGAGAACCAGGACAATGGAAACGCCCAAAAAATGACCCCATTTTGGAAAGAAAACAACCCAATGTATAATCTATGAGGCATATCGAGTCTTTTGAACATGTAATTTTTTTCTACAAGTTTTTGGAAAATGTGTAAAGAAAATGAAAACGCATTTTTTTTTACTCAACGTTGTCCATTTACACAATATTTCTAACACATAGCATGTACGTGCCAAAAATTACACCCCATAATAAATTACTCCTCCTGAGTATGGCGATACCACATGTGTGAGACTTTTCCACAATGTGGGCACATACAGAGGGCCAACATGCAGGGAGCACCATCAGGTGTTCTAGGGACATACGTTTCAAATCTAATTTGATTACCTATTACACTTTTGTGAGACACTGTAGTGGCATGGATGTGGCATGGATGATAACTGATGTGGCATGGATGAGCATGAATGGGGATGGATGAGCCATGGATGGGGATGGCTGAGCATGAATGAGTATGGCTGGGTACGGCTGAGTATGGCTGGGTATAGATGGGATGGCTGGGTACGGCTGAGTATGGCTGGGTACGACTGAGTACGGCTGAGTATGGCTGGATACGGCTGAGTATGGCTGGGTATGGCTGAGTATGGCTGGGTATGGCTGAGTATGGCTGAGTATTGCTGGGTATGGCTGAGTATGAATGGGTATGGCTAATTATGGATCAGGGGGGAAAGGATGGCTGAGCATGGATGGATGGATGAGTATTGCTGAGGATGGATGGATGGCTGAGCATGGATGGATGGATGAGTATGCTGAGTATGGATGGGTGAGCATGGATGGGTATGCAGAGTATGGATGGGTATGCTGAGTATGAATGGGTACGCTGAGTATGGATGGATGAGTATGGATGGGTGAGCATGGATGGATGGATGAGTATGGATGGGTGAGCATGGATGGATGGATGAGTATGCAGAGTATGGATGGGTATGCACAGTATGGATGGGTATGCTGAGTATGAATGGGTATGCTGAGTATGGATGGATGAGTATGGATGGGTGAGCATGAATGGATGGATGAGTATGCTGAGTATGGATGGGTGAGCATGGATAGATGGATGAGTATGCAGAGTATGGATGGGTGAGCATGGATGGATGGATGAGTATGCACAGTATGGATGGGTATGCAGAGTATGGATGGGTATGCAGAGTATGGATGGGTATGCTGAGTATGCATGGATGGATGGGTATGCAGAGTATGGATGGGTATGCAGAGTATGGATGGGTATGCTGAGTATGGATGGGTATGCTGAGTATGCATGGATGGATGGGTATGCAGAGTATGGATGGGTATGCAGAGTATGGATGGGTATGCTGAGTATGGATGGGTATGCTGAGTATGGATGAATAACATCTCTAAAATTCACCCCTTTTTAACAAATGAAACCACCAAGCTCCTAATTCACTCCCTTGTTATCTCTCGCCTTGACTATTGCAAATCCCTTCTCATTGGCCTGCCTCTCCATAGGCTATCCCCTCTTCAGTCTATCATAAATGCTGCTGCCAGACTTATATACCTTACCAACCACTCAGTGTCTGCCAACCCTTTCCTCCAATCCCTACACTGGCTCCCAATCACCCAGCGAATTAAATTCAAAATACTAACCACAACATACAAAGTCATTCACAACTCTGCTCCGAGCTACATCACCAATCTTATCTCCAAATATCACCCAAATCGTCCTCTCCGCTCTTCTCAAGACCTCCTACTCTCAAGCTCTCTCATCTCCTCCTCTTATGCTCGTCTCCAGGATTTCTCCAGAGCCTCTCCCATCCTCTGGAACTTGCTACCTCCACCTGTCCGGCTATTCCCTACTCTTGCTACCTTCAGGGGATCCCTGAAAACTCATCTCTTCAGGAAAGCCTATAACGTCTCTAACTAATCTTTTACCACTTCCACCAGCTCATTCCCCACAGTTACAACCTTTTGTACCACGTGCCCCACCCTATTAGATTGTAAGCTCTTCTAAGCAGGGCCCTCTTAATCCTCTTGTATTTTATTGTATTATAACTGTATTGTCCCCCTTTTATATTGTAAAGCGCTGCGTACACTGTTGGCGCTATATAAATTCTGTATAATAATAATAATATGAAGAATATGGATGGGTATGTAGAGTATGGATGGATGGGTATGCAGAGTATGGATGGGTATGCAGAGTATGGATGGATGGATGGGTATGCAGAGTATGGATGGGTATGCAGAGTATGGATGGGTATGCTGAGTATGGATGGATGGATGGGTATGAAGAGTATGGATGGGTATGCTGAGTATGGATGAGTATGCAGAGTATGGATGGGTATGCAGAGTATGGATGGGTATACAGAGTATGGATGGGTATACCGAGTATGAATGGGTATGCTGAGTATGGATGGATGAATGGGTATGCAGAGTATGGATGGGTATGCAGAGTATGGATGGAAGGATGGGTATGCAGAGTATGGATGGGTATGCTGAGTATGGATCGATGGATGGGTATGCAGAGTATGGATGGGTATGCAGAGTATGGATGGGTATGCTGAGTATGGATGGATGAATGGGTATGCAGAGTATGGATGGGTATGCAGAGTATGGATGGGTATGCTGAATATGGATGGATGGATGTAGGGCTGAAACAACTAATCGATTAATCGACAACTAATCGATTATGAAATTAATCGATTACTATTTTCATAATCGCTTAATCGGCCAGTAACATAATGGGGTTAAAAATAATAAAATGAGCCCTTTATAGTACAAAAAGAGCAAATAATCGTTATTGTAAATATTACTTTCACAGTTCTACAGTAAAAAAATTAACCCCTTACAGTATTGATCATTTGCTTTTTTTGTACTATAAAGGGCTCATTTTAGTTTTTTTTTAACCCCATTATGTTACTAAACATTTTAGACCTGGTTTACATCTTTGTGTTTTTTGGTGCTTTTTGCAGAAACACACTACAGTTCATTTAACATGGTTTTCTATGGGACACGTTCAGAACTATACTTTTTTTCAGCCGCTGCGTATTTGGAAAGGGTCAGGGACTTTTTTTTTTTTTTTTTAACGCAAAACGGTGCTTTTTTGGTTCAATATACTTCAATGAAGAAGCTGCAGAAAAGCATGTAATTCGTTTTTGCAGCAATTTGTATTTTTTAATCTGCCCAACAACAAATTGGCCAAAAAACTGTATTTCTCTTCTAATAGTGTATATATAGTATATCTCTTCTGTCTGTTATTCTCAGAGTGGATTTAATATTTTGCTCCCTAACCATATAGTTGGTTGTTTATATTTACCACTGCATAGAGATATTTAAGAATACATTGTTTTTTTTTTAAAACTTTACATACTAACTAAATTATACACCACACTTTTTTTTAAGGTTATTAACCGATTAATCGATTAATCGAAACAATAATCGACCAACTAATCGATTATGAAAATAATCGTTAGTTGCAGCCCTAGATGGATGGGTATGCAGAGTATGGATGGATGGTTGGGTATGTAGAGTATGGATGGATGGGTATGCTGAGTATGGATGGATGGATGGGTATGCAGAGTATGGATGAATGGTTGGGTATGTAGAGTATGGATGGATGGGTATGCAGAGTATGGATGGGTATGCTGAGTATGGATGGATGGATGGGTATGCAGATATGCAGAGTATGGATGGGTATGCTGAGTATGGATGGATGAATGGGTATGCAGAGTATGGATGGGTATGCAGAGTATGGATGGATGGTTGGGTATGCAGAGTATGGATGGATGGGTATGCTGAGTATGGATGGATGGATGGGTATGCAGAGTATGGATGAATGGTTGGGTATGCAGAGTATGGATGGATGGGTATGCAGAGTATGGATTGGTATGCTGAGTATGGATGGATGGGTATGCTGAGTATGGATGGATGGGTATGCAGAGTATGGATGGATGGTTGGGTATGCAGAGTATGGATGGATGGGTATGCAGAGTATGGATGGGCATGCTGAGTATGGATGGGTATGCTGAGTATGGATGGCTATGCTGAGTATGGATGGATGGATGGGTATGCAGAGTATGGATGGATGGTTGGGTATGCAGAGTATGGATGGATGGGTATGCTGAGTATGGATGGCTATGCTGAGTATGGATGGATGGATGGGTATGCAGAGTATGGATGGATGGATGGGTATGCAGAGTATGGATGGATGGTTGGGTATGCAGAGTATGGATGGATGGGTATGCTGAGTATGGATGGCTATGCTGAGTATGGATGGATGGATGGGTATGCAGAGTATGGATGGATGGTTGGGTATGCAGAGTATGGATGGATGGGTATGCAGAGTATGGATGGGTATGCAGAGTATGGATGGGTATGCTGAGTATGGATGGATGAATGGGTATGCAGAGTATGGATGGGTATGCAGAGTATGGATGGGTATGCTGATTATGGATGGATGGATGGGTATGCAGAGTATGGATGGATGGTTGGGTATGCAGAGTATGGATGGATGGGTATGCTGAGTATGGATGGATGGATGGGTATGCAGAGTATGGATGAATGGTTGGGTATGCAGAGTATGGATGGATGGGTATGCAGAGTATGGATTGGTATGCTGAGTATGGATGGACGGGTATGCTGAGTATGGATGGATGGGTATGCAGAGTATGGATGGATGGTTGGGTATGCAGAGTATGGATGGATGGGTATGCAGAGTATGGATGGGCATGCTGAGTATGGATGGGTATGCTGAGTATGGATGGCTATGCTGAGTATGGATGGATGGATGGGTATGCAGAGTATGGATGGATGGTTGGGTATGCAGAGTATGGATGGATGGGTATGCTGAGTATGGATGGCTATGCTGAGTATGGATGGATGGATGGGTATGCAGAGTATGGATGGATGGATGGGTATGCAGAGTATGGATGGATGGTTGGGTATGCAGAGTATGGATGGATGGGTATGCAGAGTATGGATGGGTATGCAGAGTATGGATGGGTATGCTGAGTATGGATGGATGAATGGGTATGCAGAGTATGGATGGGTATGCAGAGTATTGATGGGTATGCTGATTATGGATGGATGGATGGGTATGCAGAGTATAGATAGATGGTTGGGTATGCAGAGTATGGATGGATGGGTATGCTGAGGATGGATGGATGGATGGGTATGCAGAGTATGGATGAATGGTTGGGTATGCATGAGTATGGATGGATGGGTATGCAGAGTATGGATGGGTATGCTGAGTATGGATGGATGAATGGGTATGCAGAGTATGGATGGGTATGCAGAGTATGGATGGGTATGCTGAGTATGGATGGATGGATGGGTATGCAGAGTATGGATGGATGGTTGGGTATGCAGAGTATGGATGGATGGCTATGCTGCGTATGGATGGATGGATGGGTATGCAGAGTATGGATGGATGGTTGGGTATGCAGAGTATGAATGGATGGGTATGCAGAGTATGGATGGGTATGCAGAGTATGGATGGGTATGCTGAGTATGGATGGATGAATGGGTATGCAGAGTATGGATGGGTATGCAGAGTATTGATGGGTATGCTGATTATGGATGGATGGATGGGTATGCAGAGTATAGATAGATGGTTGGGTATGCAGAGTATGGATGGATGGGTATGCTGAGGATGGATGGATGGATGGGTATGCAGAGTATGGATGAATGGTTGGGTATGCATGAGTATGGATGGATGGGTATGCAGAGTATGGATGGGTATGCTGAGTATGGATGGATGAATGGGTATGCAGAGTATGGATGGGTATGCAGAGTATGGATGGGTATGCTGAGTATGGATGGATGGATGGGTATGCAGAGTATGGATGGATGGTTGGGTATGCAGAGTATGGATGGATGGCTATGCTGCGTATGGATGGATGGATGGGTATGCAGAGTATGGATGGATGGTTGGGTATGCAGAGTATGAATGGATGGGTATGCAGAGTATGGATGGGTATGCAGAGTATGGATGGGTATGCTGAGTATGGATGGATGAATGGGTATGCAGAGTATGGATGGGTATGCAGAGTATGGATGGGTATGCTGAGTATGGATGGATGGATGGGTATGCAGAGTAGGGATGGATGGTTGGGTATGCAGAGTATGGATGGATGGGTATGCTGAGTATGGATGGATGGATGGGTATGCAGAGTATGGATGAATGGTTGGGTATGCAGAGTATGGATGGATGGGTATGCAGAGTATGGATGGGTATGCTGAGTATGGATGGATGGGTATGCTGAGTATGGATGGATGGGTATGCAGAGTATGGATGGATGGTTGGGTATGCAGAGTATGGTTGGATGGGTATGCAGAGTATGGATGGGTATGCTGAGTATGGATGGGTATGCTGAGTATGGATGGCTATGCTGAGTATGGATGGATGGATGGGTATGCAGAGTATGGATGGATGGTTGGGTATGCAGAGTATGGATGGATGGGTATGCTGAGTATGGATGGATGGTTGGGTATGCAGAGTATGGATGGATGGGTATGCTGAGTATGGATGGCTATGCTGAGTATGGATGGATGGATGGGTATGCAGAGTATGGATGGATGGATGGGTATGCAGAGTATGGATGGATGGTTGGGTATGCAGAGTATGGATGGATGGGTATGCTGAGTATGGATGGCTTTGCTGAGTATGGATGGATGGATGGGTATGCAGAGTATGGATGGATGGTTGGGTATGCAGAGTATGGATGGATGGGTATGCAGAGTATGGATGGGTATGCAGAGTATGGATGGGTATGCTGAGTATGGATGGATGAATGGGTATGCAGAGTATGGATGGGTATGCAGAGTATGGATGGGTATGCTGATTATGGATGGATGGATGGGTATGCAGAGTATGGATGGATGGTTGGGTATGCAGAGTATGGATGGATGGGTATGCTGAGTATGGATGGATGGATGGGTATGCAGAGTATGGATGAATGGTTGGGTATGCAGAGTATGGATGGATGGGTATGCAGAGTATGGATTGGTATGCTGAGTATGGATGGATGGGTATGCTGAGTATGGATGGATGGGTATGCAGAGTATGGATGGATGGTTGGGTATGCAGAGTATGGATGGATGGGTATGCAGAGTATGGATGGGCATGCTGAGTATGGATGGGTATGCTGAGTATGGATGGCTATGCTGAGTATGGATGGATGGATGGGTATGCAGAGTATGGATGGATGGTTGGGTATGCAGAGTATGGATGGATGGGTATGCTGAGTATGGATGGCTATGCTGAGTATGGATGGATGGATGGGTATGCAGAGTATGGATGGATGGATGGGTATGCAGAGTATGGATGGATGGTTGGGTATGCAGAGTATGGATGGATGGGTATGCTGAGTATGGATGGCTATGCTGAGTATGGATGGATGGATGGGTATGCAGAGTATGGATGGATGGTTGGGTATGCAAGTATGGATGGATGGGTATGCAGAGTATGGATGGGTATGCAGAGTATGGATGGGTATGCTGAGTATGGATGGATGAATGGGTATGCAGAGTATGGATGGGTATGCAGAGTATTGATGGGTATGCTGATTATGGATGGATGGATGGGTATGCAGAGTATGGATAGATGGTTGGGTATGCAGAGTATGGATGGATGGGTATGCTGAGGATGGATGGATGGATGGGTATGCAGAGTATGGATATATGGTTGGGTATGCATGAGTATGGATGGATGGGTATGCAGAGTATGGATGGGTATGCTGAGTATGGATGGATGAATGGGTATGCAGAGTATGGATGGGTATGCAGAGTATGGATGGGTATGCTGAGTATGGATGGATGGATGGGTATGCAGAGTATGGATGGATGGTTGGGTATGCAGAGTATGGATGGATGGCTATGCTGCGTATGGATGGATGGATGGGTATGCAGAGTATGGATGGATGGTTGGGTATGCAGAGTATGAATGGATGGGTATGCAGAGTATGGATGGGTATGCAGAGTATGGATGGGTATGCTGAGTATGGATGGATGAATGGGTATGCAGAGTATGGATGGGTATGCAGAGTATGGATGGGTATGCTGAGTATGGATGGATGGATGGGTATGCAGAGTAGGGATGGATGGTTGGGTATGCAGAGTATGGATGGATGGGTATGCTGAGTATGGATGGATGGATGGGTATGCAGAGTATGGATGAATGGTTGGGTATGCAGAGTATGGATGGATGGGTATGCAGAGTATGGATGGGTATGCTGAGTATGGATGGATGGGTATGCTGAGTATGGATGGATGGGTATGCAGAGTATGGATGGATGGTTGGGTATGCAGAGTATGGTTGGATGGGTATGCAGAGTATGGATGGGTATGCTGAGTATGGATGGGTATGCTGAGTATGGATGGCTATGCTGAGTATGGATGGATGGATGGGTATGCAGAGTATGGATGGATGGTTGGGTATGCAGAGTATGGATGGATGGGTATGCTGAGTATGGATGGCTATGCTGAGTATGGATGGATGGATGGGTATGCAGAGTATGCATGGATGGATGGGTATGCAGAGTATGGATGGATGGTTGGGTATGCAGAGTATGGATGGATGGGTATGCTGAGTATGGATGGCTATGCTGAGTATAGATGGATGGATGGGTATGCAGAGTATGGATGGATGGTTGGGTATGCAGAGTATGGATGGATGGGTATGCAGAGTATGGATGGATGGTTGGGTATGCAGAGTATGGATGGATGGGTATGCTGAATATGGATGGCTATGCTGAGTATGGATGGATGGATGGGTATGCAGAGTATGGATGGATGGATGGGTATGCAGAGTATGGATGGATGGTTGGGTATGCAGAGTATGGATGGATGGGTATGCTGAGTATGGATGGCTATGCTGAGTATAGATGGATGGATGGGTATGCAGAGTATGGATGGATAGTTGGGTATGCAGAGTATGGATGGATGGTTGGGTATGCAGAGTATGGATGGATGGGTATGCAGAGTATGGATGGATGGTTGGGTATGCAGAGTATGGATGGATGGGTATGCAGAGTATGGATGGATGGTTGGGTATGCAGAGTATGGATGGATGGGTATGCAGAGTAGGGATGGGTATGCAGAGTATGGATGGGTATGCTGAGTATGGATGGATGAATGGGTATGCAGAGTATGGATGGGTATGCAGAGTATGGATGGGTATGCTGATTATGGATGGATGGATGGGTATGCAGAGTATGGATGGATGGTTGGGTATGCAGAGTATGGATGGATGGGTATGCTGAGGATGGATGGATGGATGGGTATGCAGAGTATGGATGAATGGTTGGGTATGCAGAGTATGGATGGATGGGTATGCAGAGTATGGATGGGTATGCTGAGTATGGATGGATGAATGGGTATGCAGAGTATGGATGGGTATGTAGAGTATGGATGGGTATGCTGAGTATGGATGGATGGATGGGTATGCAGAGTATGGATGGATGGTTGGGTATGCAGAGTATGGATGGATGGCTATGCTGAGTATAGATGGATGGATGGGTATGTAGAGTATGGATGGATGGTTGGGTATGCAGAGTATGAATGGATGGGTATGCAGAGTATGGATGGGTATGCTGAGTATGGATGGATGAATGGGTATGCAGAGTATGGATGGGTATGCAGAGTATGGATGGGTATGCTGAGTATGGATGGATGGATGGGTATACAGAGTATGGATGGATGGTTGGGTATGCAGAGTATGGATGGATGGATGGGTATGCTGAGTATGGATGGATGGATGGGTATGCAGAGTATGGATGAATGGTTGGGTATGCAGAGTATGGATGGATGGGTATGCTGAGTATGGATGGATGGGTATGCTGAGTATGGATGGATGGTTGGGTATGCAGAGTATGGATGGATGGGTATGCAGAGCATGGATGGGTATGCTGAGTATGGATGGGTATGCTGAGTATGGATGGCTATGCTGAGTATTGATGGATGGATGGGTATGCAGAGTATGGATGGATGGTTGGGTATGCAGAGTATGGATGGATGGGTATGTTGAGTATGGATGGCTATGCTGAGTATGGATGCATGGGTATGCAGAGTATGGATGGATGGATGAGTATGCAGAGTATGGATGGATGGTTGGGTATGCAGAGTATGGATGGATGGGTATGCTGAGTATGGATGGCTATGCTGAGTATAGATGGATGGATGGGTATGCAGAGTATGGATGGATGGTTGGGTATGCAGAGTATGGATGGATGGGTATGCAGAGTATGGATGGATGGTTGGGTATGCAGAGTATGGATGGATGGGTATGCTGAGTATGGATGGCTATGCTGAGTATGGATGGATGGATGGGTATGCAGAGTATGGATGGATGGTTGGGTATGCAGAGTATGGATGGATGGGTATGCTGAGTATGGATGGCTATGCTGAGTATGGATGGATGGATGGGTATGCAGAGTATGGATGGATGGATGGGTATGCAGAGTATGGATGGATGGTTGGGTATGCAGAGTATGGATGGATGGGTATGCTGAGTATGGATGGCTATGCTGAGTATAGATGGATAGATGGGTATGCAGAGTATGGATGGATGGTTGGGTATGCAGAGTATGGATGGATGGGTATGCAGAGTATGGATGGATGGTTGGGTATGCAGAGTATGGATGGATGGGTATGCTGAATATGGATGGCTATGCTGAGTATGGATGGATGGATGGGTATGCAGAGTATGGATGGATGGATGGGTATGCAGAGTATGGATGGATGGTTGGGTATGCAGAGTATGGATGGATGGGTATGCTGAGTATGGATGGCTATGCTGAGTATAGATGGATGGATGGGTATGCAGAGTATGGATGGATAGTTGGGTATGCAGAGTATGGATGGATGGTTGGGTATGCAGTGTATGGATGGATGGGTATGCAGAGTATGGATGGATGGTTGGGTATGCAGAGTATGGATGGATGGGTATGCAGAGTATGGATGGATGGTTGGGTATGCAGAGTATGGATGGATGGGTATGCAGAGTAGGGATGGGTATGCAGAGTATGGATGGGTATGCTGAGTATGGATGGATGAATGGGTATGCAGAGTATGGATGGGTATGCAGAGTATGGATGGGTATGCTGATTATGGATGGATGGATGGGTATGCAGAGTATGGATGGATGGTTGGGTATGCAGAGTATGGATGGATGGGTATGCTGAGGATGGATGGATGGATGGGTATGCAGAGTATGGATGAATGGTTGGGTATGCAGAGTATGGATGGATGGGTATGCAGAGTATGGATGGGTATGCTGAGTATGGATGGATGAATGGGTATGCAGAGTATGGATGGGTATGTAGAGTATGGATGGGTATGCTGAGTATGGATGGATGGATGGGTATGCAGAGTATGGATGGATGGTTGGGTATGCAGAGTATGGATGGATGGCTATGCTGAGTATAGATGGATGGATGGGTATGTAGAGTATGGATGGATGGTTGGGTATGCAGAGTATGAATGGATGGGTATGCAGAGTATGGATGGGTATGCTGAGTATGGATGGATGAATGGGTATGCAGAGTATGGATGGGTATGCAGAGTATGGATGGGTATGCTGAGTATGGATGGATGGATGGGTATACAGAGTATGGATGGATGGTTGGGTATGCAGAGTATAGATGGATGGATGGGTATGCTGAGTATGGATGGATGGATGGGTATGCAGAGTATGGATGAATGGTTGGGTATGCAGAGTATGGATGGATGGGTATGCTGAGTATGGATGGATGGGTATGCAGAGTATGGATGGATGGTTGGGTATGCAGAGTATGGATGGATGGGTATGCTGAGTATGGATGGCTATGCTGAGTATGGATGGGTATGCTGAGTATGGATGGCTATGCTGAGTATTGATGGATGGATGGGTATGCAGAGTATGGATGGATGGTTGGGTATGCAGAGTATGGATGGATGGGTATGCTGAGTATGGATGGCTATGCTGAGTATGGATGCATGGGTATGCAGAGTATGGATGGATGGATGAGTATGCAGAGTATGGATGGATGGTTGGGTATGCAGAGTATGGATGGATGGGTATGCTGAGTATGGATGGCTATGCTGAGTATAGATGGATGGATGGGTATGCAGAGTATGGATGGATGGTTGGGTATGCAGAGTATGGATGGATGGGTATGCAGAGTATGGATGGATGGTTGGGTATGCAGAGTATGGATGGATGGGTATGCTGAGTATGGATGGCTATGCTGAGTATGGATGGATGGATGGGTATGCAGAGTATGGATGGATGGTTGGGTATGCAGAGTATGGATGGATGGGTATGCTGAATATGGATGGCTATGCTGAGTATAGATGGATGGATGGGTATGCAGAGTATGGATGGATGGTTGGGTATGCAGAGTATGGATGGATGGTTGGGTATGCAGAGTATGGATGGATGGGTATGCAGAGTATGGATGGATGGCTGGGTATGCAGAGTATGGATGGATGGGTATGCAGAGTATGGATGGATGGCTGGGTATGCAGAGTATGGATGGATGGGTATGCTGAGTATGGATGGCTATGCTGAGTATAGATGGATGCATGGATGGGTATGCAGAGTATGGATGGGTATGCAGAGTATGGATGGATGGGTATGCAGAGTATGGATGGTTTTGCAGAGTATGGATGGATTTGTCACATATCAGCACTGTGGGCACTACACATGCAGCCCACAGCGTTGCTGCCACCAATCTTTCCCCTCTCCGCTCACACTGGACGGAGAGGGAAAAGAGGAACCGGATATCACGCCGGTTTGTTTACATGTGATCGCTCTGTCATTTGACGGAGCGATCACATGGTAAACGGCCACTATCAGCGGCCGTTTACCGTGATCCATGATGCGCCGGGTCCTCTGAACCCAGCGGTCACGGATGTGTTCGGGTGCGCGCCCCAGGGGGCACGCGAGAGCAGGATTCTGGGAGGACGTCACTGTATGCAACCACCCTGTAGCCGTCATTCTAAGGGGGCGTGGCAGGGGGGTGTCCTATGCCTACATACTTTAACTAATAGTTGTCCCTCATTGCCATCTCAAAAAGTTGGGAGGTATGGGCTAGGTGTACACATGCAGTGATTCCATTGTCAGAGGTGCCTGACAGGCAATGGAGAAGTGATGTGTCACCTCCTCAGCACTTGTTTTAACCCTGTAAAGTCTGCATCACCACTCTACAGCCATGTGCATTAGCTTACATGCAGTTGCAGCACAGTCCCATTCACTTATACAGGCGGAATCATTTTGCTGTACTTGTGTACATCCCTGTCCAGCTGCCTTTGCAGCTTAAAGTGGTTCTAAAGCCTAAACATTTTTTACCTTAATGCATTCCTTATATTAAGGTAAAATATGTTTAGACATCAAATTTGGTCCCTCAATACAATACATATTGGCATAAATTAATGAACAAATTCGATTTTTTTATTTATTTTTATTGGATATGCTTTATAGCATAAAGTAAAAAATATTGGAAGTGGTTAAGGAAGGGGGCAGAAAAAATGAGACTCAATCACTTATTTTTACCACCCCCAACTGCAAGTGTAAACAAGCTCTAAAGGTTAACTGCTTGTTCTGTATAGAGAATTTAGTAAAGCAGTTTTACTTACCCAATCCAACAAAAGGGTGCAACGGCCTAGCGCATTACCAAAATTAAATTTAATAACAACTTGCTACCCCACCACACTGCGGCAGGGTGGCAGCTGCATGCTCAGTGACATACCAGTACCTGGGGCGCACAGCAGCACAATTCTGTGACCACTATGTCTGCTGGACACAGCAGATCTCAGAACTTAGTACCAGGCTGCTGTGAGTGGTCAAAGCAATCACATGATTACAATGTACAGTGCATCCGAAAAGTATTCACAGCGCTTCACTTTTTCCAAATTCTGTTAAGCTTATTCCCAAATGGATTAAATTCATTATTTTCCTCAAAACTCTAACAGAAATACCCCATAATGACAACATGAAAGAAGTTTGTTTGAAATCTTTGCAAATTTATTAAAAATAAAAAATGAAAAAATCACATGTACAATACATAAGTTTTCACAGCCTTTGCCATGACACTCAAGATTAAGCTCCTGTTTCCACTGATCATACTTGAGATGTTTCTACAACTTGATTGGAGTCGACCTGTGGTATATTCAGTTGATTGGACATGATTTGGAAAGCCACACACCTGTCTATATAAGGTTCCACAGTTAACAGTGCATGTCAGAACACAGACCAAGCCATGAAGTCCAAGGAATTGTCTGCAGACCTCCGAGACAGGATTGTATTGAGGCACAGATCTGGGGAAGGGTACAGAAAATTTTCTGCAGCATTGAAGGTCCCAAAAAGCACAGTGGCCTTCATCATCTGTACATGCAAGAAGTTTGGAACCACCAGCACTCTTCCTAGAGCGGGTTGTCCGGAAAAACTGAGCAATAGGGGGAGAAGGGCCTTAGTCAGGAAGTTGACCAAGAACCCGATGGTCACTCTGACAGAGCTCCAGGGTTCCTCTGTGGAGAGAGGAGAAGCTTCCAGAAGAACAACCATCTCTGCAGCACTCCACCAATCAGGCCTGTATGGTAGAGTGGCCAGACCGAAGCCGCTCCTGGCACATGACAGCCCAAATGGAGATTGCTAAAAGGACTTTCAGACCATGAGAAACAAAATTTTCTGGTCTGTTAAAACAAAGATTGAACTCTTTAGCCTGAATTGCAAGCGTCGTGTCTGGAGGAAACCAGGCACCGCTCATCACCTGGCCAATACTATCCCTACAGTGAAGCATGTTGGTGGCAGCATCATGCTGTGGGGGTGTTTTTCAGCGGCAGGAACTGAGAGACTAGTGAGGACCGAGTGAAACAATAATGCAGAAATGTACAGAGATATCCTTGATGAAAACCTGCTCCAGAGCGTTCTGGATCTTAGACTGGGGTGAAGGTTCATCTTCCAACAGGACATGGACCCTAAGCACACAGCCCAGATAACAAAGGAGTGGCTATGGGACAACTCTGTGAATGTCCTTAACCACTTGCCGACCGCCTCACGCAGATATACTGCGGCAGAATGGCACGGGCAGGCAAAGTAACGTATGGGTACGTTACTTGCCTCCCGCGGGCGAGGGGTCCAAACGGACCCCCCCCCGTGCCCGAGGCGGTCGGCATCTGTCCCCGAGCGATCAGAGGTGAGGGGGAGGCCATCCATTCGTGGCCACCCCCTCGCGATCGCTCCCAGCCAATGACAATCTTCCTCTGCTGCTGTAACGTAAACAGCGGCAGAGGAAGTGATGTCATCTCTCCTCGGCTCGGTATTTTCCGTTCTGGCGCCGAGGAGAGAAGACATCTGAGTAAGTGCAAAACACACACACTTACAGTAAAACACACTAGGCACACTTTACACCCCCCATCACCCCCCGATCCCCCCCTCCCCCCCCTCACAGTGACACCAATAGCAGTTTTTTTTTTCTGATTACTGCATTGGTGTCAGTTTGTGACAGTTAGAAGTGGTAGGGCAGTTAGTGTTAACCCCCTTTAGGTCTAGGGGACCCCCCTAACCCCCCCAATAAAGTTTTAACCCCTTGATCACTCCCCGTCGTCAGTGTCACTAAGCAATCATTTTTCTGATTGCTGTATTAGTGTCACTGGTGACGCTAGTTAGGGAGGTAAGTATATAGGTTCGCCGTCAGCGCTTTATAGCGTCACGGACCCCCATATACTACCTAATAAAGATTTTAACACCTTGATTGCCCCCTAGTTAACCCTTTCACCAGTGATCACCGTATAACTGTTACGGGTGACGCTGGTTAGTTAGTTAGTGTCAGGGCACCCGCCGTTTATTACCTAAAAAAGGTTTAGCCCCCTGATCGCCCGGCGGTGAAATAACTTAGGTTTTAGGGTCAGATAGGGTCTGCGTCGCCCCATACACCTCCCTTAGTAGTATAGTATCTGAACGGATCAATATCTGATCCGATCAGATCTATACTAGCGTCCCCAGCAGTTTAGGGTTCCTAAAAACGCAGTGTTAGCGGGATCAGCCCAGATACCTGCTAGCACCTGCGTTTTGCCCCTCCGCCCGGCCCGGACCAGCCCACCCAAGTGCAGTATCGATCGATCACTGGCACTTACAAAACACTAGTCACATAACTGCAGCGTTCACAGAGTCAGGCCTGATCCCTGCAATCGCTAACAGTTTTTTTGGTAGCGTTTTGGTAAACTGGCAAGCACCAGCCCCGGGCAGCGTCAGGTTAGTGCCAGTAGCGCTAACACCCACGCACGCACCATACACCTCCCTTAGTGGTATAGTATCTGAACGGATCAATATCTGATCCGATCAGATCTATACTAGCGTCCCCAGCAGTTTAGGGTTCCCAAAAACGCAGTGTTAGCGGGATCAGCCCAGATACCTGCTACCACCTGCATTTTGCCCCTCGGTCCAGCCCTGCCCACCCAAGTGCAGTATCGATCGATCACTGTCACTTACAAAACACTAAACGCATAACTGCAGCGTTCGCAGAGTCAGGCCTGATCCCTGCGATCGCTAACAGTTTTTTTGGTAGCGTTTTGGTGAACTGGCAAGCACCAGCGGCCTAGTACACCCCGGTCGTAGTCAAACCAGCACTGCAGTATCACGTGGTGATGTGGCGAGTCCCATAAGTGCAGTTCAAGCTGGTGAGGTGGCAAGCACAAGTAGTGTCCCGCTGCCACCAAGAAGAAGACAAACACAGGCCCGTCGTGCCCATAATGCCCTTCCTGCTGCATTCGCCAATCCTAATTGGGAACCCACCACTTCTGCAGCGCCCGTACTTCCCCCATTCACATCCCCAACCAAATGCAGTCGGCTGCATGAGAGGCATTTTCTTTATGTCCTCCCGAGTACCCCTACCCAACGAACCCCCCCAAAAAAGATGTCGTGTCTGCAGCAAGCGCGGATATAGGCGTGACACCTGCTATTATTGTCCCCTCCTGTCCTGACAATCCCGGTCTTTGCATTGGTGAATGCTTTGAACGGTACCATTCACTAGTTGAGTATTAGCGTAGGGTACAGCATTGCACAGACTAGGACATACTTTCACAGGGTCTCCCAAGATGCCATCGCATTTTGAGAGACCCGAACCTGGAACCGGTTACAGTTATAAAAGTTACAGTTACAAAAAAAAGTGTAAAAAAAATAAAAAAAATAAAAAAAAATATCAAATAAAAAAAAACAAAAATAGTTGTCGTTTTATTGTTCTCTCTCTCTCTCTATTCTCTCTCTATTGTTCTGCTCTTCTTTACTGTATTCTATTCTGCAATGTTTTATTGTTATTATGTTTTATCATATTTGCTTTTCAGGTATGCAATTTTTTATACTTTACTGTTTACTGTGTTTTATTGTTAACCATTTTTTTGTCTTCAGGTACGCCATTCAGCTGCAGCGTGGATTTATTTATCCTGACAGCAATCCCACGATATATAAAGCCGTGACTCCAGCTTAGGTGATATATGCCGAAGCATGGGGGCAGCAGGGGCGGAGGAGCGATTTGCTCCTAACTTTTGGGGCGGATGCCCCCATGCTTCGGCATATATAAATGGTGCATGTATGCCCATCATTAGAAGTGGGTGGATGAAGGGAGGTATTCTAATGGTGGGCATACCCACCAATCAATCTCTTTTTTTCATTCAGCCCACAGGCTGCGTGAAAAGAAAAGTTTACAATATATGCTCAACAAGGACCAGCAACGTACTGGTATGTTGTTGGTCTTTGAGTGGTTATACCAGAATGATGCCTGCAGGTTTAGGTATCATCTTGATATCATTCTTTTTAGCCAGCGGTCGGATTTCATGTAAAAGCAATCCTAGCGGCTAATTAGCCTCTAGACTGCTTTTACAAGCAGTGGGAGGGAATGTCCCCCCTCCCACCGTCTTCCATGTTTTTCTCTGGCTCTCCTGTCCCAACAGGGAACCTGAGAATGCAGCCGATGATTCCGCCAGCTGACCATAGAGCTGATCAGAGACCAGAATGGCTCCAATCATCTCTATGGCCTAAGAAACCGGAAGCTACAAGCATTTCATGACTTAGATTTCGCCGGATGTAAACAGTGCCATTGGGAAATTGGGAAAGCATTTTATCACACTTGGTGTGGTCAGATGTTTTGAGGGCAGAGGAGAAATCTAGGGTCTAATAGACCCCATTTTTTTCAAAAAAGAGTACCTGTCACTACCTATTGCTATCATAGGGGATATTTGCATTCCCTGACATAACAATAAAAATTATTAAAAAAAAAAAAAAAATATGAAAGGAACAATTTAAAAATAAGATAAAAAAGCCAAAAAAATAATAAAGAAAAGAAAAAAAGCACCCCTGCCCACCCCCCCATCCCCCGCTCTCGCGCAAAGGCTAACGCAAGCTTTGGTCTGGCGTCAAATGTAAACAGCAATTGCACCATGCATGTGAGGTATCACCGCGAAGGTCAGATCGAGGGCAGTAATTTTAGCAGTAGACCTCCTCTGTAAATCTAAAGTAGTAACCTGTAAAGGCTTTTAAAAGCTTTTAAAAATGTATGTAGTTTGTCGCCACTGCACGTTTGTGTGCAATTGTAAAGCATGTCATGATTGGTATCCATGTACTCAGCCTAAGATCATCTTTTTTTATTTCATCAAACATTTGGGCAATATAGTGTGTTTTAGTGCATTAAAATTTTAAAAAGTGTGTTTTTTTCCCAAAAAAATGCGTTTGAAAAATCGCTGCGCAAATACTGTGTGAAAAATAAATAAATAAACACGCACCATTTTAATCTGTAGGGCCTTTGCTTTAAAAAATATATAATGTTTGGGGGTTCAAAGTCATTTTCTTGCAAAAAAAAAATATTTTTTCATGTAAACAAATAGTGTCAGAAAGGGCTTTGTCTTCAAGTGGTTAGAAGAGTGGGTGATGTGTGACATAAGCTTCTAAATGTTGTGCATAAAATGCCAGGACAGTTCACCCCCCCCCCCCCCAAATGACCCCATTTTGGAAAGTAGACACCCCAAGCTATTTGCTGAGAGTCATTTCGAGTCCATGGAATATTTTATATTGTGACACAAGTTGCGGGAAGAAGACAATTTTTTTTTTTCTGCACAAAGTTGTCACTAAATGATATATTGCTCAAACATGCCATGGGAATATGTGAAATTACACCCCAAAAACCCCAAAATACATTCTGTTGCTTCTCCTGAGTATGGGGATACCACATGTGTGAGACTTTTTGGGAGCCTAGCCACGTACGGGACCCCAAAAACCAAGCACCGCCTTCAGGGTTTCTAAGGGTGTAAATTTTTTATTTCAATCCTCACTGCCTATCACAGTTTTGGAGGTCATGGAATGCCCAGATGGCACAACACCCCCCCCCCCAAATGACCCCATTTTGGAAAGTAGACAACCCAAGCTATTTGCTGAGAGGTATGGTGAGTATTTTGCAGACCTCACTTTTTGTCACAAATTGAAAAAAAAAAAAATACATTTTTCTTTTCTTTCTTCATTTTCAAAAACAAATGAGAGCTGCAAAATACTCACCATGCCTCTCAGCTAATAGCTTGGGGTGTCTACTTTCCAAAATTGGGTCATTTGGGGGGGTTTTGTGCCATCTTGGCATTTTATGGCCTTTGAAACTGTGATAGGTAATGAGGAGTGAAAGAAAAAATTTTCGCCCTTAGAAATCCTGAAGGCGGTGATTGGTTTTCGGGGTCCCGTACGCAGCTAGGCTCCCAAAAAGTCCCACACATGTGGTATCCCCATACTCAGGAGAAGCAGCTGAATGTATTTTGGGGTGTAATTCCACATATGCCCATGGTATGTTTGAGCAATATATCATTTAGTGATAGTGAAACTGCCTGTTCCCTCACAGAGACTATATGCATTATGCTATACAACTATAAGAGCTTTTCTAATTACTATCTAAACTATATACACATTTGCTTGTAATTTTTTGCTTATCTTATGAACCATATATATAACCATATATGTATCTGTTAGTATGAAATTTGTTTATCATTTGTATCCCTTTGGGGTCTGATACATGATAAACATAGGGTCCCAGGTATTTCTGGATCACTGTAATTAGCACGTGTGCACGTTAACACTTTATTTGCTGGCAGGGTTTAATACGTCTCCAATTATTTTTATTTTTATTTCTTACTACTGATGTTATTAGCCCCACATAGGGGGTGCTACACTGTCACCAACAATTTTTTTCACTAGAGTATTTTCCTGTATTTGGGTAATTGACCACTTAATATTTTACGTGCCACCCACACGGGATCTACCCTTTACACACCACAGAGGATTTACATTATTTTTTATTTAATTGGCATTTAATTTATATATTTATCTTTATCATCCTTCACTATTGTTGATATTAGCCCCACTTAGGGGATGTTATACTGGCACTCAATTTTTCATGCACGTAGGGAAATGTTCACTTAATAATTCACGTGTCGTTCACATGGGACTTATCTTTATACAATACAGAGGATTTTCAATCTAATCATTATAATTTATGGTAATTAACTAAATCTTGCGGATGTGGCAGACTCTGCTTCTCCAGTAAACACCATTTAAACAGGGCAGCGCCAATTTCCCCAATTTCTTTGTCATTTATGGTAAATTAACTCCCATTGGGAATTAATTAGGGGGAGGCTGCAGCCTTTACAACTCTCCTAAGCGCGGACTTCCAACTTAACTTAAGTGGTTAAGTGGCCCAGCCAGAGCCCAGACTTGAACCCGATTGAACATCTCTGGAGAGATCTGAAAATGGGTGTGTACCGGCCCTCCCCATCCAACCTGATGTAGCTTGGGAGGTCCTGCAAAGAAGAATGGGAGAAACTGCCCAAAATAAGTGTGCCAAGCTTGTAGCATCATACTCAAAAAGACTTGAGAATGTATATGATGCCAAAGGTGCTTCAACAAAGTATTGAGCAAAGGCTGTGAATACTTATGTACATGTGATTTTTTTTTGTCTTTTATTTTTAATACATTTGCAAAGATTTCAAACAAACTTCTTTTACATTACCATTATGGGGTATTGCTTGTAGAATTTTGAGGGAAATAATTAATTTAATCGATTTTGGAATAAGGCTGTAACATAACAAAATGTGGAAAAAGTAAAGCACTGAGAATACTTTCTGGATGCCCTGTAAACCAAACAGTCTTGAATGGCTTCCATTCATAACTGCTTTGCTTACTATTGTGATGCTGTGATTGGCCCACAGCTATCACATGGTACCTGGGCCAATCACAGCCCTCTGTACCATGTGATTAACTGTAGCCAATCACAGATCACAAGCTGTCATGAATAAAAGTCACTCATGACAGTTAAAACTATTGCTGTGATTATCACTGTCATAAGCAATCATAGTGCAAAAAAAAAAAACCTGCTCCCCCCCCCCCAGAGTAGTAAAGTACCCCCGATCACCGCCACACCAGTCATATGATGATTTTGTACTGCACTGGTGACAGTATGTAAAAAAACAAATTGTAAAAAACCCACATTTTTTAAAATTTCTTAATTTTTCAAAAAATTGTGACAAAAAAAATTACAACTTCAAAAAACGTGCCATGCCTCTTACTAAATGCCTTGGACTGTCTACTTTCCAAAAATGGGTCATACTCCATGTGTACTGTCCTCACATTTTAAGACCTCAATAAATGAGATAGGCAGTCAGTACATCAGGATTGATACATTTTTTTTTTTTTTTTTTTCAAATAACGTTTTTTATTATTATTTCGTTTTTGCAGTACATTATGCATTAACAATTATTAAATGTAACAGTAGTACAAAAGTGCAAGTTTTGTGTATACAGTGTTGGTAAACAATTGCTATGTTCCAATATTAAAGCTTTGCAAATTGCCAACTGAGTGTCATCGTCTGCCATTTAATATATCTATTGGCAAGTTTATAACCTTAATGTGATTGCAAAGTCATAACTTAATTATCTATGACTATAAAAATCACAGGTTTACATAACATAGAGAAGTAGAAGTGGATAGTAGAAAGAGAGGAAAATGGAGGGGGGGGGGTATAGTAGATATATCAACGGTGGTGTTACCTGGTCATGGTGGGTCCTCCCGGAGGTGCCATAGCTCCCAGACCCTGTTATGTGCTTCCAGTCTATCTTGTATTCTGGCTGTCATCTTCTCCATCACCTCTATGTCCTTTATTCTAGCATACAGATCCTCAGCAGAGGGGGGGGAAGAACGCTTCCAGTGTAGTGCTATAAGGCATCTTGCCGCCGTTAGTATATGACGTACCAGTTTTTTATATGGGGTGGGGAGTTTAAGCGGCGATAGGCCCAATAGGAAGAATTTTGGGGTTGCCTGGACCTGTGTGTCCAAGAGGCGAGCCAGTAATTGTTGGACTGTGGACCAGTAAGGAGTTAACAATGGGCAGCTCCAATATATATGTAGGAAGGTGCCCCTTGCTCCTTGGCATCTCCAGCATCTATTGGAACTATTGGGAAAGATGGCATGGAGAACGTCTGGAGTCATATACCACAGCAAGAGAATTTTATAGGAGTTTTCTTTGTATAAAGAGCATAATGAGCTCTTTGCTGTTTGATTCCATATTATCTGCCATTGCGAGATAGGGAGTTTCTCACCGAGGATCCCCTCCCACTTAGTCATATACAAGTGTTTACCCTGGCCATCCTCTGAAAAGACGTTCAGGATCCTGTATATGCTCGATATAAGCCCCTTCTGGTTGTTGCCTGCCAGGATTGTGGTTTCAAACGGTGATGGTGGTGAAAATTGTAGGGTGGGTTTTATAGTAAGTGCATAGTGCCGAATTTGCAAATACCCATAGAATGCCTGTCTAGGGAGGTCATGTTTGTTTTGTAGTTCGGCGAATGGCAATAATTTCCTTGTTCTGGGGTCCACCAGGTTCCCAAAGTGGAATAAATTCCGGGACATCCAGTGATGTGACATTTGGTAAGTTAGACTATCCGGCACTTTGGGGTTACAGATGAAAGAGGTCAGGAGTGATCTATCCGATGAGAGAACATGTTTGGGGGCCAGAGTGCGCCAGATCCGTCTCAAATGGGACATGGGACCCAGCATACGTTCAGAGACTACGTCTGCATTCGCACTCCACAACAGGTTATTTGGATGTATGGGAGCAAGCCATAATCTTTCAATTTCAGTCCATTTATTGTAAGATTTGTGGGTGTACCAGGAGGCTATTGCTCGCAATTGAGCTGCGTAATAATATTAGGGAATGCCAATCCCCCCTCATTGCGGGACACCATCAGCACCGACCTCGGGACCCTGTGTCTTTTGTAATTCCATGTATAATGCAATAAGTCGGATTGGAGTTTTTTCAGTTGGGCAATCGGGATTGGTATGGGTAGTGTTTGGAAGAGGTATAAAAGCCTCGGAAGGATAGTCATTTTTATTGAGGCTATTCGACCTAGTAGAGAGATGTGGTGTTTTTTCCATTGAGTCAGTGAGGTTCTTATAGATCGGAACAGTGATGGGAAATTTTCTTGGTATAGGGTATTGAATTTGGGTGTGATAAATGTACCTAAATACTTCAGGGAATTCGTTTTCCATGTGAATGGAAAGTTAGATTTTAAGAGTGAGATCTCCGTAGGAGGGATATTGATTGGGAGGGCCTCCGATTTTGATGCGTTTATCTTATACCCTGAGAGAGCACGATAGCGGTTTAGTTCTGTTTGCAAAATCGGGAGAGTGATATGAGGTTGAGTTAATGTGAGTATGATATCGTCCGCGAAGAGGGAGATTTTAAACTCCCTTCCTCTAACCGATATTCCCCGTATATCCGGGTTACTTCTGATGGATGCGGCTAGGGGTTCAACGCAAAGTGCAAATAGCAGGGGCGAGAGTGGGCACCCCTGTCTGATCCCATTTCTCACTGAAAATGCCGGGGATAGTGCAAAGGGGGTCCTGACTTGGGATGATGGGCCGGTGTATAAGTGTCTGATAGCTTGTAAGAAAGGGCCCCGAAATCCCATGAATTGTAAGGTGGCAAACAGAAAGGGCCATCCCAAGCGATCAAACGCTTTTTCTGCGTCTAAACTAAGCAACAATGCCACCTGGTGCTCTCTATTTGCCACCTCCACTAGATCTATAACCTTTCTAGTATTGTCGCTGGCCTGTCGCAGCGGGACGAACCCCACCTGGTCTTTATGGACCAATGAGGGGACAATCTGGTTTAGGCGGTTGGAAAGTAGTTTGGTGAAAATTTTAAGGTCAGAATTCAGTAATGCAATGGGTCTGTAACTTGCGCAGAGGGAAAAGTCTTTGGTTTAGGAATTAAGGTGATAAAAGAACGTTGCATGTCCGGAGGTATGGGGGCGTCGTGAAGAAAGGCATGAAAGACCTTACGCAAATGTGGGAGCAATATGGGGAGAAACGTCTTGTAGTATTCATATGGGAATCCGTCTGGTCCTGGGGCTTTACGAGATGGGAGGGACTTAATGGTCATTTCTATTTCCTCGTCAGTAATCTGTGTATTCAATGTCAGTAGGTCGGAGGGTGTTAAATGGGGAATTCCACTGCGTTCTAAGTATTCTCGCATTTTGTGGGATAAGTCTGGCAAAGGGGGATTGCTAGGTATTTCTGGGTTATTGTATAAGTGTTTATAGAAATCTGCAAAGACATGAGCAATCTCTTTAGGGTGGGAGACTATATGCCCCGACTTGTTTTTAATCTGGTGTGGTGTCTGCATGTGAAATTTGTCACGCAGTTTGTTAGCTAAGAGGGAGTGCGCTTTGTTTCCCTTGTCGTAGAATAATTGCTTTAGTCTTGTCAGTGCTTTTTCTACCTGGCCTAGGGCGAATTCCTTCAAAATTGATCGAAGGCTAATAACCTTCGGAAGGATGGGTATGGAGGGGGTGATTTGGAGTTTATGTTCAGACACTCTAAGATCCTGTTCAGTTTTTGTCTTTGCGGCTAGGGAGTCTTTTTTCATTGCGGAAGACAAGGCTATACATTTACCGCGTAGGACTGCCTTATGGGCTTCCCAGAGGGTGGTTGGTGATATGTCCGAAGTGTTATTTTCAATGAAGTAGTGTTTTAGGGTGGTATTTAGTTCAACTTGGGAGGGGAGATGTTGAAGAAGAAATGTGTTAAGCCTCCAGTTATAGGATTTACGGTTAGGATTATCTAGTTCTAACTCTAGTAGAATCGGGACATGATCCGACCACGAGATGGGGAGTATTTGGGCTTTTCATGTAAGTCTGAGCGTATGGTTGTTAACAAAAAAGTAATCTATTCGGGAGTGTGTGCGGTGGGGGGCGGAGTAAAATGTGTACTGCCGATCCCCTGGGTGAAGAACCCTCCAGGCATCAAAGAGCGCATATCGTCTGGAGATTTGTCGAAACAATCTAGAGTCCCGGAGGACACCTGATGGAGATACCCGGGGGCCCACCACCTGACGATCGACGGTTGCTGATTGAACGAGATTAAAATCTCCCCCCACCACCAAAATCCTGGGGTCTGACTTAAAGATACGCATATATACTTTGGAGAGAAAGTTATATTGTTTAGTGTTAGGTGCGTATATGGCGCACAGAGTAATAGGTTGTGTATGCCAGTGCCCTTGTAAAATGACAAAGTGGCCTCTAGGGTCAGAGTAATGGTTTGCGCAGGAGAAGGGGGTTCCCTTTTTGAATAATATAGCCACTCCTGCTTTTTTTTGAGTACTAGATGAGAGGTACACCTGTGGAAAGTATCTGGAGGCGAATGCGAACGAGCCCTCTTTATTGAAATGTGTCTCTTGTACCAGTATAACATCAGCTCCCGACTGTCTGAACTCCCGCAGTGCCAGAACGCACACATTATCAAACTATAAATGGCCAATAGGCCTAAGTTACACAGAATCCCAAGTGTCCGTCCGCCGCCAATCCAATTGGGGTGGCCGGGAGGGGTCACCTGTGGGTCCGCAACCAATGTGGTAATATAAAACACTTATATAAATCCCTGAACTAAAAATCAGGAGGGGAGGGGAGGAGGTGAACGGTAAAGTGTCTACTCTTTCGGAGCTCGATCATAGCAAGCCCTTAGTAGCGATGTAAACTGTGGCGTAGGGGCAATTTGGGGGATACTGAACTATTATGTTTGACCAATTTTTGAGTCCCGGCATGAGAAGTCAGTACCTTGATATAATCACGTCCTGTAGATAGATGTGGACTGTAGTAGAGCGGTAATATTGATCAATTCCTGAGTTTGGCAGGCTTGCAAGGTGCTTCTGGGTTCCGAGGCCGGTTAGAGGAAGGTACTTTCTGCCAGACTGTAGGCGGTGATGGAGTAATGGCTACTAAGTCCCAGTCTGGTAGCAGTGGGGGTTGAATTTCCAGGGTGTTGCAAAATACTCGGAGGTCTTCAGGATATCTCAGTACCGCGGAGGTTCCCTGTTGCTTTGCTGTGAGGGTGAAGGGGAAACCCCATCTATAGGGAATTGCTTTGGTTTGCAGTATGTGCAGTAACAGTTGGAGAAGTCTGCGTTTTTGCAGGGTGATCCAGGACAGATCAGGGTAGAGCTGTATTTGTGCTCCAGCAAAGACAATTTTATGAGCTATCCGTGCTTGTCTCATGATAGATTCTTTGAGGGGATAGGAGGTGATTCTGCATATAACATCTCTCGGTTTCGATGCAGGTCCTTTAGGTTGCAATGCTCGGTGAGCTCTGTCCATTTCTATGTGCTTCGCAGGGGGTTCTCCCAATAAGTTGTTAAAGATAGATTGCAGGGTGGTTTGCAGGTCTTCGTTGCCTTCTGGCTCTGGAATACCTCTTATTCGGATGTTGTTGCGGCACCCCCTGTTGTCCAGGTCCTCTACGTGCCTTTGCATGTCTCTGAGGAGAGAACGATGTTCCGCTCCTTGCAACTGTGTTCTATGGACTGCTAACTTGGTTTCTTGGATCTCTTCCTCCCCCATTTCTACTCTGTCCGCAAAATGTTTAAGTCCCATTTGGAGAACCTGAATTTCTGTGCGACAGGTTGATTTTACATCCTCTATGAGTTGTTTAAAGTCCTGTTTGGTGGGCATCGCCTGAAAATAAGTGTGCCATGGGGGTGGCATGTGTTGGTCTTGTATAGGGCCCAAGTGATGGCTTGGTGAGGTTGGGGCTGGTGGAGGAGAGCGTGGGCTAAGTGATCCCACTTCAGACGATCGGTGGGACCTGGTAGCTGGAGGATCCCACGGCTCGGACCACATCAAGGCCTGTGGCAGCTGGGGGGGTCTCTCATGGTGGATATCTGTAGAGGAGCATGGAGGGGTGCTGGCCTTTTGTGCGTATGTGGGGTTGATAGAAGGCAGCTGTTTAGAGACACTAGTGTCCCTGGATCTGGAGAGTCTTTGTGTCAGCTCCACTGATGGGTGAGCGGGGCCTGGTAGTGGTGGAAAGTCCTGTGAAAGGGCCGAGGGTGTTGGGGACAGAGGAGTCTGATCCTGGAGATAGGGGTCTGAAGCCGCCCGTAGCAGCCTCGGAAATGCCGCCGAGCACTGTGTATAGTGCTGTAAGGAGATGTGTAGCTCGGATGGCTGCGGCGCGCGTGTCTGCCGGGCCCGGGGGTCGGGGAAGGTGGATGGACTCACCGCTCCCGTGTGTGTAGCTGGGGACACCGAGCCTGTCACCGCTGGAGAGGATCCCATGTGCGATCGCTGCTGTGTGAGCTGCGGCGGCTGGTCTCGTGGAGATATCCATCCTCCATGTGCCTGTGTGATCGGTGCCATCTTGTCTCCTCCGGCCAGAGTGCTCTCTGGTTGCAAAAAGAAAGTTCGGAGGTCCGTGGAGGTCCCCGGTGGGGGTTGGGATGTGCCCCTGTACTTTGAGGATCGGGTGGTCCGCGATCTGCCCATGTGGGTATGTTTGTTCGTCCCCAATATTGCCTAAGTTGCTGCGGGCTGCTGGAGCTAAGGGATCAAGCGTCCATTAAGGTCGGCTTCCGGTCACGCCCCCCCAGGATTGATACATTTTTAAATATACAGTTGTGCTCATAAGTTTGCTTACCCTGGCAGAATTTATGATTTCTTGGCCATTTTTCAGAGTATATGAATGATAACACAAAAACATTTCTTTCACTCATAGTTAGTGTTTGGCTGAAGCCATTTATTATCAATCAACTGTGTTTACTCTTATTAAATCATAATGGCAACAGAAACTAAACAAATGACCCTGATCAAAAGTTTACATACCCTGGAGATTTCGGCCTGATAACATGCACACGTTGACACAAAGGGGTTTGAGTGGCTAATAAAGGTAACCATCCTCTCTTGTGATCTGTTTGCTTGTAATTAGGGTGTGTGTATAAAAGGTCAATGAGTTTCTGGACTCCTGACAGACCCTTGCATCTTTCATCCAGTGCTGCACTGACGTTTCTGGATTCTGAGTCATGGGGAAAGCAAAAGAATTGTCAAAGGATCTGCGGAAAAAGGTAGTTGAACCGTATAAAACAGGCAAGGGATATAAAAAGATATCCAAGGAATTTATCATGGCAATCAGCAGTGTTCAAAGAAGTGGAAAATGAGGGGTTCTGTTGAAACCAAACAACAGTCAGGTAGACCAACTGAAATTTCAGCCACAACTGCCAGGAAAATTGTTTGGGATGCAAAGAAATACCAACAAATAACTTCAGGTGAAATACAGGACTCTCTGAAAACATGTGGTGTGGCTGTTTCAAGATGCACAATAAGGAGGCACTTGAAGAAAGATGGGCTGCATGGTTGAGTCACCAGAAGAAAGCCATTACTACGCAAATGCCAAAAAGTATCCCACTTACAATATGCCAAACAGCACAGAGACAAGCCTCAAACCTGGCACAAAGTCATTTGGAGTGATGAAACAAAAATTGAG
Source organism: Aquarana catesbeiana (assembly GCF_042186555.1). Taxonomy (NCBI): domain Eukaryota; kingdom Metazoa; phylum Chordata; class Amphibia; order Anura; family Ranidae; genus Aquarana; species Aquarana catesbeiana. The sequence goes on from NC_133324.1 coordinate 682,830,681, forward strand.
CTTTTTGGCCACAACCATAAACACTACATTTGGAGAGGAGTCAACAAAGCCTTTGATGAAAGGTACACCATTCCTACTGTGAAACACGGAGGTGGTTAATGTTTTAGGGATGTGTGAGCTACAAAGGCACAGAAAATTTGGTCAAAATTGATGGCAAGATGAATGCAGTATGTTATCAAAAAATACTGGAGGAACATTTGCATTCATCAGCCAGGAAGCTGCACATGGGACCAACATTCCAACATGACAATGATCCAAAACACAAGGCCAAGTCGACCTGTCATTAGCTACAGCGGAATAAAGTGAAGGTTCTGGAGTGGCCATCTCAGTCTCCTGACCCCAAGCCACTCTGGGGAGATCTCAAACGTGCAGTTCATGCAAGACAGCCCAATAATTTACAGGAACTGGAGGCTTTTTGACAAGAGTAATGGGCAGGTTTACCATCTGAGAAGATATAGAGCCTCATCCACAAATACCACAAAAGACTTCAAGCTGTCATTGATGTTAAAGGGGGCAATACATGGTATTAAGAACTGGGGTATGTAAACTTTTGATCAGGGTCATTTGGGTAGTTTCTGTTGTGATTATGATTTAAAAAGAGTAAACACAGTTGACTGATAATAATTGGCTTCAGCCAAACACTAACCATGAGTGAAAGAAAAGTTTTTGTGTTATCGTTCACAGTCTCTGAAAAATGGCCAAGAAATCATACATTCTGGCAGGGTATGTAAACTTATGAACACAACTGTATATACCATAGTTTATAGATGCTAACATTTTCATACAAACCAATTAATATACACTTATTGTTGTTTTTTTTTTTTTTTTTACCGAAGACATATAGCAGAATATATTTTGGCCTAAATTTATGAAGAACTTTGATTTTATTGGATGTTTTATAACTGAAAGTAGAAAATATTGCTTTGTTTATTTTTTCGGGGTATGTCCCCTTCTTCACCTTGAAGAAGGGGACATACCCCGAAAGCTTGTCCTGAAAAATTGTATGTTAGTGCAAATAAAAAAAGTATCATGGACAGTACTCAATTTTCTCTGTTTATTTTTTCAAAATGTTTGGTCTTTTTTCATTTTTTTATAGTGGCGATTAAATACCACTAAAAGAAAGCTCTATTTGTGTGAAAAAAGTGGTATAAATTACATTTGGGTTCAGTGTGCAGGCCTCACAATTGCTAGTTAAAGTAGAGCAGTGCTGAAAAGGCAAAAAATGGTCTGGTCATGAAGCAGGGTAAAACCTTCAAGAGGTCAGGTGATTGAAGAAGATTAGATTATACTCGCAAGAAGAAAGGTTTAGGCCTGGTTCACACTGATGCGAATCTGATGCGATCCGAAAGGTATAGATGTGTCATCTAAAAATACTGTACATTGTTCTCTATAAATGTAGGAGAAAATTGAGTACTGTCCGTGATACTTTTTTTATTTGCACTAACATATCATTTTTCATGGACGAGCTTTAGGGGGGTGTGTCCCCTTCTTTAAGGTCCAAGCAGTACGAAATGAGGTCCATGACGTATAAGTCAATAATACCTCCATCTCTAATTTGGAGAAAAAGAGGAGAAGAAGAGTTTGGGACTTTAAATGAAACATGCAATTAGGGAATAAGTAACAGACTGTAATTAAGTAAACAAGTTTATTACATATAACCATAAATATGGTCAAAAATGGTACATATACGTACACATAAGTGTGATGTCAATTCCATATATATACACATAATAAAAATACACATCGATGCAAGGGCATAGTACTTCATGGTGGCTCACACATCAATTGCTAAAATCTTGAATTGTTAATAGCATAATAAAAAAGTAACTGGTAGGCTATTGATCAGACATAATAGGACACATATCTAGATGTTGCTCTAAATAAAAAACGCATTGGTATGGTAGCTCGACGCATTTCATGGTTGGTAACCACTCATCAGGAGCAGATGCAACCAGGGTGTCTAAAAAGTATAAAGTATGAGGTATCAACACTGCGTTAAACTGGGTATGGGGATGCAAAGTATCAGGGAACAGATAATGGAAATGTGCTGGAAAGATGTGACTAAAAAACAGTTCCCCCTAGACAATCCATGGAGATGTGGGGTTGGTCTGATGCTTTGCCTCTGTGTGCCGCCTCAGCTCCCATGCTAGACCATGACCTGGACCCACCTTCAGTGACTGTTGCCACACTCGAGCCTCATGGTTAGCCTGTAAGTATGGGTGGATGTTACATCTTTTCCCCCTAACAACTTTGTATCCTCATACCCAGTTTAACTCAGTGTTGATACCTCATACTTTCATATATTTTTTAGACCCTGGTCGCATCTACTCCTGATGAGTGGTAACCAACCACGAAACGCGTTGAGCTACGGGTGCCATACCAATGCGTTTTTTATTTAGAGCATCTAGATATGTGTCCTGTTATGTCTGATCAATACCCTACCAGTTACTTTTTTATTATGGTATTATCAATTCAAGATTTTAGCAATTGATGTGTGAGCCACCATGAAGTACTATGCCCTTGCATTGATGTGTATTTTTATTATGTGTATATATATGGAATTGACATCACACTTATGTGTACGTATGTACCATTTTTGACCATATTTATGGTTATATCTAATAAATTTGCCTACTTAATTACAGTCTGTTACTTATTCCCTAATTGCACGTTTCATTTAAAGTCCCAAACTCTTCTTGTTTTTTCATTGTTTTCTATAAAGGCCATTCACATCGATGCTGTGCAATTTTGATCCAGTTAAAAAAAGGGTCCTGCGAGAGCTTAGTACAGGTGTGGTGCAAATTTAATCTCCAGCTATGTACAGTCCCCACAGAAATCGTAATAAATTTGCACCTGTCAAAACACAAATCGCACTGTAAAATTGCACTGTGAAATTGCATCAGATCGCACCGCTACAGTGTGAACCGAGCCTAGTACAATGTTGAACACACAACCCCAGTGACAGGGCAGTCATGTAAGAGATGGATGAGATGTGACCCTTAGTACTTGGACATTCCAGCTAACACATTTCCAGGGGCGAACCCTCTTCATCAGAGCAAGGAGAAAAGACTGCGGGGACTGATCTAAGGCTACATTCACACAGGTGATTCAAGCCAATGCAATTTGTAGCGGCAGGAATCTTCTGATTCCTGCTGTGGCTTTGAGCGGCACATTTTGTGTGCACCCAGCAGTGATCACCGCTGGTAATCGCTGGCTGTGCAGACAGCTGTGAATACCTGCGGCCGTCAGCGACCTGTCATTATAGTGAATGAGGCCAGCGGTTGCACCTGGCCGATCAGAGTCGCAGCAGGAATCAGAAGATTCCTGCCGCTGCAATTTGCACCAGCCTAAATTCTGGGGTAAATGTAGCCTTAGACCAATACCCGCAGTCTCTTCTCCACCATGCTCCGGTGGCCTATGGTTCTTTGACATCATCAGCTCTATAGCCCTGCATCATCCACTGCCAGAACATGGGGGAGCAGCATCTGATTGGGGAACAGAGAATCAGTTAAGAAAAACTGAAATTACGGTGACCGTACATGGAAAGATAAATTTATTTTTTGATAGAGATAATCAATCAATAATCAACAACACAATCAATCGATATGACACAAACAGGGAAGTGGATTTAAATTTATAGTTGAAAGATACCATCCATAAGTTATTTCTGATGTCTGTTTCCTTTAGTTAACTTCAATAATAGGATCAATCGAAATAAGAATTTATGACCAAATTATCTCAGTGCTGCAGCTGATTCATGCAAAGTGATCAATAACTTTGGCCAAATGACTCAGTTTGATCAAATCTGATCTAAACTGGTTCTAAATCGATCAGAAGGGAAGTTATGGCTGTTTGATTGGTTTCTGATTCAATAGCTTTACCCAGATAATAAAATTGTGTATGGCCACCATCACTGTCCCCTAGGCTAAACGGACATTTAACTGTTGCATTGCAGAGAATTTTTACGCTTCCTGTAGTTGGCGGGGTCCAGAGTGCTCAGTATGGGGGTGCCAATAGACAGAGTCACCTGGGCGCAGAGCAGAGAGTGGACTAATCACAGTGTACGCCTGTCAGGGCTAGGCTCAGCCCTTCCTTCTCAGAGCTCTGTGCTCAGCTGACGGTTAATTGCCAAAGACTTCCTTCCACAGTGACTCACCTGGTCTTCATTTCCTGCTTGTCAGCTAGAGCTGCACTTGGTTATATAAACTCCTTGGATCAGATGTTCTGTGCCTTTGCCTTGGTCAACATATCTGGACTCTTTCTGCTGTGTTTTTTGTGTTTTCCTGTGAAAGACTTTTGCTTGGCTGACTTCCCTTCTGTTTCCTGATGCTGTTTGCTGCACCGACTTCGCTGATCTCTGGACTCCTGTTTCTTTGGCTTGTTCTGACTACCGGTCCTGGTTACCGAACTCTGGTTATGTTTTGACTACATTTTCTCTGTTAGTACCATTTTACTATTTTATTAAAGAGTGTGATTTTTACTGCACTTCTGTCTCAGTCTGATTCATGGTTCCTGACACTACTCCAGGCTGAGACAGAAAATATGCCCTCCAAAAAGACTGACATATGGTACCTTTGGGGAGAATTCTGATGAACTTATACCGCTCAACATCCCAGTCAAGCACTCGTCTCCTTTATTGAACCTTTAGTAAAGGATGACCTTGATCCGCCCCTTGACACTACTGGGTGGGCCACTGACTTGTTACTGGCATGTCAAAAGATTAATATGACTTTGCCTGATAATGTATATAATTTGCTGTTAGAAGATCCTTCTTTGGTCAGCTGCTGGCTGTTACAACTTCTGAATTGTCATGCAATTAACCATTCATTCCTTATGATACAGTAGAGGTAATCCCGCCGGTTGTGTTCTTTCTTCAGGGACCAAAGACTTTCAAGTGGGGGGAGGATGTAGCAATGTGGACTACAATTGCAAAGTACAGTGATTCCCATCATTTCTACGTACTGTATTATCCCTCTAGTCCCCAGAAACACTAACTGACCTCATATCTGTGAGTCAAGGGATTGTGGGATTAGTAGTTCCTCAGAATGGCAATTACTCTGTATGTCTATGCACCCGGACCTCATATCCCAGGGATCTTTGCTATCATCAGTGGAGAATGCTGGGAGGAGTATAAAAGAGACCAGAGACACGCACTATGCTCTCTTCCTCTTGGGTCTGGTGTGTAACGGACCTCTCCATTGCAAGATTTCTACGAGCTTCAACTGCTAGTGAAGACCATCAGGCCTGCAACTTGGACATTACTGTCACTACTTTTTAAAGGGCCCTCATACTGTTTTGTTCAATTGATCTCTCATTAGGATTAAAGTTAAATAGGCCCGGCCTGGGTTTCCTCTTTTAGAAGTCTTGCCAGAATTAACTCTTAACTCTTGATTATCCTTTCAGGTCACTATTATTTCCAGACTGTTTACCTTGTATTATTGTGGAGGAATTCTTCTTCTGAACTAGGACTGTTATCCAGTTCAGAAGAAGTTCAGTTGACCTATTACCTCCTTGTGCAACAAAATCTCCCTTGAGTTATTCAGTATACGTTAATAGAATATAAACTCATTGAGTGGATTGACTTATTACTTTAAGGTGGTGCAAACATGTCTGATCCCAGAGTGTCAGGTGGGGTGGAATGTTCCCAGGGTCATGAAGGTGCAGATGAGCCTGTAAATCCAAGCAGTCCCCAAGGGGGCAGTGCTTTAAATAGAACCCCTGCAACAATATACCCCCAGCCAACAGTAGATCCACCTCAGCATCAACTAGACCCTCCAGTACACCTCAGCACCCCTTTGCCATTACATACATTCAGTGCTGGAGGTGCCGAAACTGTGTTCCCCTGTTGCTGCTGAAACAAACCCCTGCTGTTAATACAGACAAATGTGCAACAAACATTCTATATAATACAGTATACTGTATGTATTATACTGTAATTAATAGCTCTGCCTCAAGGTGGCAGTATCATGTATAATATAATGTTCTTTCAAGTGGAACTACAGTACATGGTTATGATGTCAATTTTTTTGTTTCTGTGTTCCTGTTACTTTCAATAAATAATCCATGAGTATCCAGCAACATTCTGACCTGTAAGAGTCATATCTGCAGCAGCTTTACGACAAGAGCCAATTTCCTAGAACTGTAAGTGATCCAGGCATTACCATGTGAACAGCAAGTGTCTCCCTTTCTGCTAGGGCAGTGGTGTCAAACTTCATTTCATCGTGGGCTGCATCAGCATTATGATTGTCCTCAAAAGGGCCGGTTGTATCTGTAAGATTAGATGTCCAGCGCATCCCCTCCCCTTACATTAGATGTCAAGAGCCACCCCACCATCAGAAGTTGAGTCTCCTACTCTCCCTAACATCACAGTGCACCCCCTTTCCTTATGCTGCTGCTGGGAAGAAGCTGGATGCATTGCTTGAAAGCAGAAAGTAGGGGTCTGGAGGAAGACCAGAGGAGGGCTGGAGCTCTCCTGCAGCTGAAGGAGAGGTGTGAGGGCCACATGAAATGGCCTGGAGGGCAGGATATGGCCCGCGGGCCTTGTGTTTGACACCTGTGTGCTAGGGGAACATGGACCAGGCCATGTCAGATGCTTCATGATATGATGTCAAACTAAGGGCTTGCAAGGGACAGAATTTGTACAAGATACTACATCACAATTCATGTACTGACTATTGGGTCTCAGAGACCTACCAGAGAATAATGTTGGAACTATATTTTTCCATATATATTGGTGACACAAGGTTGTCCTTTCAAAACTTGCAATAAAGTTACAAGTAAGAACTAAGGCATGTTCTTTGTCTCTAGCTGCACTATAAAAAGAACTTGCTTGCAGGGTGATCGGGGCCAGGACAAGGGGGAAGCAGAAGGGGCATGTGCCTTGGACATAATGTTACTATGTAGAGTGCGGGGCACTGGGAGCTTGTGGATGCTTTATTCTCCAGCTGCCTCACTGACAGGGGGTGACTGCAGTGTCAGAAGGCGTAGGGGCCTTGATAGCTGCTGGGGGAGGATTCTGCTCTCAGTTCCCCTAGATAGAAGCCTACTGTGGGCAAAATAGAGGAGGGTGCCCTCTGAGAACATACCTTCCCAGGAAAGGTTCCTTTCTTGCTGATAAAGCTGCTAGACCTCCCACACTCCTACATAGTCATGCCTTAATTTTGGGATGAGCTTTCTGTTCGGGTCGAATATTAGTTAGACGCAAACATTGGCTGTTCACCCGTTCATCGAAAACCGAAAATTATGGGCCGTTCGCGCCAAATTCGAGCGGCGCGTAACAGCCCACAATGCACTGCGGGAGCGCAGTACATTGCTGTATGATGATTGGCCAGAGCATGCACCATGACCTGCATGCTTTTGCCAATCACGGCTCAGGGGGACTAAGTCCACGCCCCACACTATATAAGGCTGCCTGCACGTCGGCCCCGTATAGTGTGTCGTTGGTGTGGATGGAGAGAGAGTGTGTCATTTAGATTGAGCAGGCAGGCAGGTTATTCAGTTAGCTGCAGTGTATTTAATATGTATATATATATATATATATATATATAGATATATATGTATACAGACAGTCTCGTATCTATCTATCTATCTATCTATCTATCTATCTATCTATCTATCTATCTATCTATCTATCTATAGATAGATAGATACAAGTCAATAAATATTGGGACATTGACACAATTCTAATCTTGTTGGCTCTATACACCACCACAATGGATTTGAAAAGAAATAAACACAATGTGCTTTAACTGCAGACTTTCAGCTTTAATTTGAGGGTATTTACATCCAAATCAGGTGAACGGTGTAGGAATTACAACAGTTTGTATATGTGCCTCCCACTTTTTAAGGGACCAAAAGTAATGGGACAGTTGGCTGCTCAGCTGTTCCATGGCCAGGTGTGTGTTATTCCCTCATTATCCCATTTACAAGGAGCAGATAAAAGGTCCAGAGTTCATTTCAAGTGTGCTATTTGCATTTGGAATCTGTTGCAACTCTGAGATCCAAAGAGCTGTCACTATCAGTGAAGCAAGCCATCATTAGGCTGAAAAAACAAAACAAACCCATCAGTGAGATAGCAAAAACATTAGGTGTGGCCAAATCAACCATTTGAAACATCCTTAAAAAGAAAGAACGCACCGGTGAGCTCAGCAACACCAAAAGACCCAGAAGACCACGGAAAACAACTGTGGTGGATGACCGAAGAATTCTTTCCCTGGTGAAAAAAACACCCTTCACAACAGTTGGCCAGATCAAGAACACTCTCCAGGAGGTAGGTGTATGTGTGTCAAAGTCAACAATCAAGAGAAGACTTCACCAGAGTGAATACAGAGGGTTCATCACAAGATGTAAACCATTGGTAAGCCTCAAAAACAGGAAGGCAAGATTAGAGTTTGCCAAACAACATCTAAAAAAGCCTTCACAGTTCTGGATCAACATCCTGTGGACAGATGAGACCAAAATCAACTTGTACCAGAGTGATGGGAAGAGAAGAGTATGGAGAAGGAAAGGAACTGCTCATGATCCAAAGCATACCACCTCATAAGTGAAGCATGGTGGTGGTAGTCTCATGGGGTGGGCATGTATGGCTGCCAATGGAACTGGTTCTCTTGTATTTATTGATGATGTGACTGCTGACAAAAGCAGGATGAATTCTGAAGTGTTTCGGGCAATATTATCTGCTCATATTGAGCCAAATGCTTCAGAACTCATTGGACGGCGCTTTACAGTGCAGATGGACAATGACCCGAAGCATACTGCGAAAGCAACCAAAGAGTTTTTTAAGGGAAAGAAGTAGAATGTTATGCAATGGCCAAGTCAATCACCTGACCTGAATCTGATTGAGCATGCATTTCACTTGCTGAAGACAAAACTGAAGGGAAAATGCCCCAAGAACAAGCAGGAACTAAAGACAGTTGCATTAGAGGCCTGGCAGAGCATGACCAGGGATAAAACCCAGCGTCTGGTGATGTCTATGTGTTCCAGACTTCAGGCTGTAATTGACTGAAAAGGATTTGCAACCAAGTATTAAAAAGTGAAAGTTTGATGGATGATTGTTAATCTGTCCGATTACTTTTGGTCCCTTAAAAAGTTGGAGGCACATATACAAACTGTTGTAATTCCTACACCGTTCACCTGATTTGGATGTAAATACGCTCGAATTAAAGCTGAAAGTCTGCAGTTAAACATCTTGTTTGTTTCATTTCAAATCCATTGTGGTGGTATATAGAGCCAAAAAGATTAGAATTGTGTCAATGTCCCAATATTTATGGACCTGACTGTATATATATATCCCCACCGTATCCAGTTTAGCTAGATCTGACAGCAGTCCGTTCCTGGTGTACTGTTTCTAATATACTTCAGGCAGGCGATTCAGTTAGCTGCAGTGTATTTAACATATATATACAGATAGTCTCATATATATATATATATATATATATATATATATATATATATATATATATATATATATCCACTGCATACAGTTTAGCTATATCTGACTGCAGGCCGTTCCTGGTGCACTGTTTCTAATATACTTCAGGCAGGCAGGTGACTCAGTTAGCTGCAGTGTAATATATATATATATATATATATATATATATATATATATATATATATATATATATATATATATATATATATATACACAGATAGTCTTGTGTATGTATATATATATCCGCTGCATACAGTTTAGCTATATCTCACTGCAGGCTGTTCCTGGTGTACTGTTTCTAATATACTTCAGGCGGTGTACACAGTATACAGTACTGTGCACCCATAGTGCAGTTGCTCATACTTTTCTGGTGGTCAATACAGTACACCCATAGTTGTTGTTACACTTCTGTTGGTGTACACAGTACCGTGTACCCCTAGTGCAGTTGCTACTACTTTCCTGGGTGGTGTACACAATACATACAGTGTACCCATAGTTGTTATTATACTTCTGTTGGTGTACACAGTATCGTGCACCCCTAGTGCAGTTGCTACTACTTTCCTGGTGGTGTACAGAATACATAGAGTGCACCCATAGTTGTCATTAAACTTCTGTTGAAGTACACAGTACCGTGCACCCCTAGTGCAGTTGCTAGTGCTACTACTTTTCTGGTGGTGTGCACAGTACACAATACATACAGTGCACCCATAGTTGTTATTACACTTCTGTTGGTGTACACAGTACTGTGCACCCCTAGTGCAGTTGCTACTACTTTCCTGGTGGTGTACACAATACACACAGTGCACCCATAGTTGTTATTAAACTTCTGTTGGTGTACACAGTACCGTGCACCCGTAGTGTAGTTGCTAGTGCTACTACTTTTCTGGTGGTGTACACAGTACACAATACATACAGTGTATCCATAGTTGTTATTACACTTCTGTTGGTGTACACAGTACCGTACACCCCTAGTGCAGTTGCTACTACTTTCCTGGTGGTGTACACAGTACACAATACAGTGTAGTGTTTTTTTGCTAAACAAACTTTACAGCATGTCTGGAAGGCCACCAAGGAGAGGCAGACGCTCACAGGTCACTAAAAGAGAGCAAGCAGGCTATGTGTCTACAGTCGACAGTGCTGGTCGTGGACATGGTGCATCCTCAGCACGTGGCCGTGGGGCACGCTTGTCCTTTTTTCCTGCAGCTGGCTGTGTTATTGAGCCACAACATGCAGAAGAGTTAGTGGAATGGATAACAAAGCCCTCCTCATCCTCCTCATCCCCTGTCACCCAGGCTCAGAGTAGTTTGCCTGCCAATGCAGTTGCCAAAATGGCCTATTCCATTGGCTCCATGTCAACAGTCACTCCTTCCCTAGCCCCACCATCATGCACAGAGGAGTCCCCAGAACTATTCGACCACAGTGTCGGGTACATGCTGCAGGCGGATGCGCAGCGTTTTGAAGGCTCCAATGATGGTACCCAGGTTGAGGAAGGGAGTAACGTCAGCCTAGAGAGAGGGGGTGCCCAAGAAGGTCAAGAAAGCGGCAGTCATGTTCCCCCAGCTGCAGCATACTGCCAAGTTTGCTCCAGTGACAAGGAGGGAGGGGATGATGAGGTCACTGACTCAACTTGGGTGCCTAATGGAAGAGAGGAGGAGGAGGCACATCTCCAACGAGGTAGGATGCCCTCCAGGGGGCAGCTTAAGGGTAGCCACCCTATTGCATCACACCGCAGAGCTAAGGTGTAGGGCGCTGATGACTCCCCACATATTTTGAAAAGTTTTTTGGTGTGGGCCTTTTTTGATATGTGTGCAGCAGATCGCACCGTTACTGTTTGCAACATATGTCTGAAGCATATCAAGCGTGGCCAAAACAGCAGCCGCTTGGGCACTACATGCTTGACCAGAAATATGACAACCTTCCATGCAGTCCGTTGGCAACAGCACTTACAAAACCCACATTAAAGAACAAAGAGGACCTCTCCTTGCTCCTCATCACCTGGGTTCTCCAACCCCACTATAACCCCAGTCCTCTTAGAAACCTGCACTGAGAGGAATGAAGGTATAGCAATAGGTGTCCCAAGTACTTGCAGCCAATCTGCTATCAGTACACCTCCATCTGATTTTAGCAGGCAAATTTCCCTATGCCAGTTGCTAAACCGTCAAAAGAAATTCGGTCCCAGCCATCCACATGCTCAGCGTCTGAATGCTATCTTGGTCAAATTGCTAGCACTGCAAATGCTGCCTTTTCAGCTGGTAGACTCTGCCCCCTTTCGTGAATTTGTGGAATGTGCAGTACTTCAGTGGCAGGTTCCCAAATGCCATTTCTTTTCAGGGATGTCCATTCCAGGTCTCTACCAGCATGTGGACGGCAATGTCTTGGCCTCGTTGGACAGGGTGGAAAGCAGTAAGGTGCATATTACTGCTGACTCATGGTCCAGCAGGCATGGACAGGGACATTACCTTTCTTTCACTGCGCACTGGGTAACTCTGCTGGCAGCTGGGAAGGATGCAGGACAGGGTTCAGTATTGTTGGCGCTTAATCCGCCACCATGCCTCAATAATGCTAGTGGTGATTCTGCCACAGCTCTCTCCTCCACCCCCTCCTGTTCTTCTTCCTCTATGGCCTCTTTCTCTGCAGATTTCTCCTCTGAACCAGCAGTGCTCCGTAGGCGTTCAAGGGGCTACACAAGCACTCCGGCAAAAAGATGCCATGTGGTGCTTGAGTTGATCTTCTTAGGGGATAGGAGCCACACTGGGGCAGAGATTCTGTCAGCTCTGCAGGGGCAGGCTCAGAGGTGGCTGACGCCACGCCAGCTTCAGCCAGGAATGGTTGTATGCGACAATGGCACCAACCTCCTCTCTGCCCTCTGACAGGGACACTTGACCCATGTTCCCTGTTTGGCTCATGTCCTGAATTGGTGGTGCAGCAGTTCTTGAGCAGGTACCCGGGCTTACAGGATCTCCTGAGGCAGGCCAGGAAAGTCTGTAGTCATTTCCGCCGGTCATATAATGCCAGTGCTCGGCTGGCTGACATTCAAAGAGAATGCAACCTGCCCAAGATCCTCCTCATTTGTGACATGCCCACCAGGTGGAACTCAACGTTGGCAATGCTGCAGAGGCTAATGTCTTAGGAGAAGGGGAATTGGCGCTGTTCTACTAAATGTGCATAGAATGTAATTCATAGAAAACATATATACAACACAAATATGACACAATTGTATGTGAGTATATCCAATGTGCTCATAGATAGCCGTGGTATAGTGCAAAAAGGGCTCGTCCACCCAGTGCTATACAATAAAAGTGCAATGTGCTGAAAGTTATATAAATATGAATATGTATATGCGTACCCAAAATACGTAAACAATCCAAAACTGAACAAATGGTGATCTACTAATTAGACCAATATTGTGAAATCCCCAGCATAAATAAGTAAAAAATCCAAATAGCAACTCCAGTGATGAATAAAAAGTGCTAAGTGAAAACAATGGTCCAAATCCCAAAAAAAAAAAAAAAATATATAGTTTTTAAAAAAGTCTCAGAAAAAATATTTTACATCCCAGGAAAAAACTTTATTCTATATGAAAAAAGACTTCTTAAATGTGTCCCTTGTATGGAAAAACTGTGAAATTAATGTTGCAGGTGTCCCCCGTCTTCCACCGCACCCACACTCGTGTTCTCACTCACCAGACAGCCCAACCCCTGCAGGGGTAAAAGGCATGTAGGTAGACTCCAGCGATGTTGAATCCAGGAGAGAAGTCCTCAGCCCACTGTAGTGTATCCTTCAATGGTGTCAAAGGTGTCACGATATCCCCAGTATTAAATATCCATGTACATCAAGAAAAAAGATATGTCTCATAGCGTGAGTCCGTAAAAATAAATTTATTATCCAAAAAAGTTAAGTTTAATCGGTTCCAGCAACTATCGCCAGCGTCTGAATTACATGGTGCAGGAATATCTAGGGGTAAGATCAGACTTGGAGACCTCCAAGCCGTCTAAGGCCCAATTTTTCTGCCCCTGTTATTCGGGGGGGGTGTTATTCGGCACATCCCTACCTTAATGTAACACAACCAGCCTTCCCATTTCACCATCCTGCCTCTTATCCCTGACACGGCATTTGAACCTTGTCAGGAGAGAAAAACGCTCCGCTGTCCTTCGACCAAGAGACAACTTTCTCCCAGTGGCAGGCTGCATGGTGTTAATGCTGCAGGTAAGCTAGGCTTTGGGTTAAACAAGGCTAATGAAGGCAGATTATATAGAAATCTGCTTGTTTATTTAAATGCACCTATAAAGCATCCCAATGACCCCACTAATGCAGGAACATTTTTTCCTTCCAGTGGCACCACCAATGCAGGGGCATTTTTTCCTTTCAGTAAAACTACCAACACAGGGACATTTTCTCCTTATTGTGACTGACACCACCAACACATGGGATTATTTTCCTTTTAGTGACACCACAAATGAGTGGGCATTTGTTGACTTACATCAATGCTAGGAAATTTCATCCTTTGCCACTGTTAGCCCCAAATTTGTGTGCAGGACAGAATGTGCATTGCTATTAAACTCTTCATTTTGCTGTCCTGTGCCACAACCTTTGGCACTATTTTAGCTCATGTCACAACCATTACATACATTCCACCTTGACGCTGCATGCACTGCTATTTGCCCCACCTACTACTTCACCTGGGGGGCGGGGCACAATTTGGCATCTTCACCCTGGGCACTGGATGACCTTGTCCCAGCTCTGAGGGTGAAGAAGTAGCGTTGAACCAGAAATGGATATCGGCCTAGCCATCCAACATAGTGACTTTACAAAAGTAGATAAGCAAAGGTACGTCCTGTGTTCTGTTGTGTACTGTTGTAAAAATGCATCTAAAGCCAAATATTTTATATAGTTTTTGGATTGAATAGGGAATGCATAGAACTTATGTAAGTTTTTTTTCAATTTACACTGCTAATTTTACATGAATGCCCATTGAGCTAACCTACTGGGTGCAAATATGCCAAAAGAGTCTTTCTGAAAGACAGGAATGACCCCTGCACACAGGTTGAATGTCAAAATAAGTTGTTTTGACAGCTGCATCAGTTATCTTCTGCTATGAGTGTAAACTTGAGGACCGTAAACTTGGTGAACCACCAAGAACTCTATCAGTCAATACAGGATTAACACATTACTGGTAATAACTTTACATTTTTAATATATAATGCCTGAAATAGGAATGGGCACAATAGAGACAGATGATAAAACACAACTGTTCATTCCTGATGGACTTGGCTATAGTCTGTTAGTCAGGTAGCATGACGTATCCGGTCGCCAAAAGGCTGGCTTGGGATTATTTACTGTAAGTACCTGATAAAAAGATTGACCAAACAAACTGATCTGTTAGCAATAGTGGGTTCTACATTATATGATATGTGAACGTGGAATAAAGGAAATATACTTGCTTGAAGAAAAAGGCCCTTTCTGTAGCGTTTGTTTGGCACTGAATTGTATTTACATACAACCACTTGGTTATTACAGCGATATCAGAAAGTGGAACTCTTCTTTATCAAATCTTGGCTTCAAACAGTACCAAGCCTGTAAAAAAGATACTTCATAGTTCTGGGTTACTTTTGGGATAATTGCCTTCATCTGTTTTATGAGTAAGAAGTGGAAAGCAACCAAAAACCAATAAAGGTCTCATGCTATGCTTCATACTATAAAAGGAATATTAGTCTTTTACTCTGGGGGAATTGCACAATGCTGCCAAGCTGGACATTTTGCAATACTAATAATTAGAGTGTTGCTGATATGATGGCAAAAAACCTAAATAAACATATTTTTTTTCTTACCAGTGGGAAATCAACTAACTGAAAAAGCAATTCACTTAGTATGTTTTTAAATACAGTAATGCATTTCAATAATATCACAGTTCATATATGTCACCATTTCTTTATCACATGGAAAAACCTAAGGAAATGCCTGTTTAAATCTTGAAATTAACATTGCAGTTGTGCTTTACCAGCTTAATGTGAATTTCCATGGTTCCACCATGTGGAGTAAATTTTACTGCATTCCATAGGCTGTATTGTGATGGCCCAAAGATGCTACACTTAGGTTGGTTTCACACGGGCGTTCCAATTTTTAGTTCAGTTAAAAAATGGATGTCAATTTTTACATCCGTTTTCATGTCCGCTGACATCCATTTTAAAAAATAAAAAAGTGACTGAACTAAACTTCAAACACTGTATGTAGTTGTTTGCTAAGGAGGGGGCTGGGAATCTGACTGCTACATCCTTAACACCTGCTGACAGCTCAATTAAAAGAAAAAATTCCCGGCAATAGAAAAACACGCAAAAAAAAAAACAAAAAAAAACAGTGTGGGGTCCCCCCCAGGTCCATACCAGGCCCTTCAGATTTAGTATTGATTAGGAGGGAACACCCCCCCACGCCAATTTTTTTTTAAAAATGACATGGGGTCTCCCCCAAAATCCATAACTGACCCTTATTCAAGCATGCATGCAGGCCGATGGTTGTTGGGGTCTGCGGGTGGGGGGTTTATCGGAATCTGGAAGCCCCTTTAACAAGGGGGGCCCCAGATCCCACCCTCCCATGTGAACGGGTATTGGGTACTGTCAGGAAAGGATTCGCCTGTTGGTGGCGCTGTCAGTCTCTTGGATCGCAGTACCAGTGTCCACCAGCGGGTGTCTTCCAACACTCTGGATCTGTAGTGGAGGGATTCACCTGTTGGTGGCACTGTTGGATCCTTTGGCTGTAATACCGGTGTCCACCAGCGGGTGTTTCCCGGCACTGTGGAGCAGACAGCACCTCCTGTGTTCAGGTGTCACTTGAGGCTAATTACAGGCATTCATATAAATACCCGGCTGATGATTCTCTCATCGCCCTGGTATCTTCCTTGTGCCCTGATCCGTACTTGCGACCTGTGAACCTGATTCTGCAACCTGTATCCTGTAACCTGTGTACCTGATCCTGTTACCCTGTGCATCTGATCCTGATCCTGTCCCTCCTGTTACCTTGTATCCCTGCCCTGTAGCCTGATCCCTTTGCACCTTCCCCCATCTGCTGATTCCCTGTGTATGACTTCGGCCTGCCTTACGCTTGTGATTCTGGAACAGCCCTTGTTTATCTGCTGATCTCCTATGAATGACCCTGGCCTGACTACATTTAAGATTGCGGTACTTCCCTTATATTGTATATACAGTCAGGTCCATAAATATTGGGACATAGACACAATTCTAATCTTTTTGGTTCTATACACAACCACAATGGATTTGAAATAAAACAAACAAGATGTGCTTTAACTGCAGACTTTCAGCTTTAATTTGAGGGTATTTACATTCAAATCAGGTGATGGTATAGGAATTACAACAGTTTGTATATGTGCCTCCCAGTTTTTAAGGGACCAAAAGTAATTGGACAGATTAACAATTATCCATCAAACTTTCACTTTTTAATACTCGGTTGCAAATCCTTTGCAGTCAATTACAGCCTGAAGTCTGGAACGCATAGACATCACCAGATGCTGGGTTTCATCCCTGGTGATGCTCTGCCAGGCCTCTACTGCAACTGTCTTCAGTTCCTGCTTGTTCTTGGGGCATTTTCCCTTTCAGTTTTGTCTTCAGCAAGTGAAATGCATGCTCAATCGGATTCAGGTCAGGTGATTGACTTGGCCATTGCATAACATTCCACTTCTTTCCCTTAAAAAACTCTTTGGTTGCTTTCGCAGTATGCTTCGGGTCATTGTCCATCTGCACTGTGAAGCGCCATCCAATGAGTTCTGAAGCATTTGGTTGAATATGAGCAGATAATATTGCCCAAAACACTTCAGAATTAATCCTGCTGCTTTTGTCAGCAGTCACATCATCAATAAATACAAGAGAACCAGTTCCATTGGCAGCCATACATGCCCACGCCATGACACTACCACCACCATGCTTCACTGATGAGATGGTATGCTTTGGATCATGAGCAGTTCCTTTCCTTCTCCATGCTGTTTTCTTCCCATCACTCTGGTACAAGTTGATCTTGGTCTCATCTGTCCATAGGATGTTGTTCTAGAACTGTGAAAGCTTTTTTAGATGTTGTTTGGCAAACTCTAAACTGGCCTTCCTGTTTTTGAGGCTCACCAATTGTTTACATCTTGTGGTGAACCCTCTGTATTCACTCTGGTGAAGTCTTCTCTTGATTGTTGACTTTGACACACATACACCTACCTCCTAGAGATTGTTCTTGATCTGGCCAACTATTGTGAAGGGTGTTTTCTTCACCAGGGAAAGAATTCTTTGGTCATCCACCACAGCTGTTTTCCGTGGTCTTCCGGGTCTTTTGGTGTTGCTGAGCTCACCAGTGCGTTCTTTCTTTTAAAGGATCTCCCAAACAGTTGATTTGGCCACACCTAATGTTTTTGCTATCTCTCTGATGGGTTTGTTTTGTTTTTTCAGGCTAATGATGGCTTGCTTTACTGATAGTGACAGCTCTTTGGATCTCATATTGAGAGCTGACAGCAACAGATTCCAAATGCAAATAGCACACTTGAAATGAACTCTGGACCTTTTATCTGCTCCTTGTAAATGGGATAATGAGGGAATAACACACACCTGGTCATGCAACAGATGAGCAGCCAATTGTCCCATTACTTTTGGTCCCTTAAAAACTGGGAGGCACATATACAAACTGTTGGAATTCCTACACCGTTTACCTGATTTGGATGTAAATACCCTCAAATTAAAGCTGAAAGTCTGCAGTTAAAGCACATCTTGTTTGTTTTATTTCAAATCTATTGTGGTGGTGTATAGAGCCAAAAAGATTAGAATTGTGTCAATGTCCCAATATTTTGGACCCGCCTGTAGTTATTGTTGTTTTTGGGTCACTGTTTGGTTGGTCGTTCACTGTTTATATTGGAGGTGTTTATATATTGTTATCACTTATCCTTAAATAAACTTAATTATTCACTTACATGCGTTTTTGGTTCTCTCTGTGCAATCCACACAGTCTGGTCATACCAATTCATAACAGTATACCAGGGCCATCTCTGACCAGAAGTGGCTGCACAGGAGGACCATCTCGGTTCTGTTTATATTGCTGGGATGAATTCAGATGTAATTGTTTATTATGCTCTGCTGGCATCGGAGAGTTCTGAATATCTCTGCCAGACATTGAAAGGGTGGTCCAGTGATCAGCTGCTGGATATTATTCGTTTAGCTCACTCTGTATTTGATCAGGGCAGTATACTGTTTGAGGATGTTTAGGCTTTGTTTAAGATATGTACAGAGCTGGCTCTGCCCTGTATCCCAAAGGGCCATGATGACTTTTCTCCCCCCTTCAGCATTAACCAGGTTGCGTCCTTAGTATGGCTGTTGGAGGATTACCCTGCATCCTTCTTGGAGCACTATTCGGTTTGTTCCAGGATTGTATAGATGCAGTGCAGTCCCTGGTCAGACAGAGGGTATGTGCGCCAACTTTTGTTCTACCTGTACTTCAGGCATGGTCAGACCTGTTATGCCCAGCTTCTGTCAGCTCTTCACAACCCAGACCTGCTACTAAACACCTGCCTGCTCAGACATCTTTTCTCCCATCACCCATTGCAACCTCAGCTACAGTCCAATATACCCTGCTTCCCACCAAGTATCAATACCCTGTTTCTACTTACTGCATCTATCCTGCCTTTAACCCACCTGCCTCTTCTCTACTACCTACAACTTGCCCACAGAATCTTCCTCTGGCCGCTGTTCCCCCTTCCTTGCCATATTCCAGCGTTTCGCTACAGTATGCCTCACCTCCTACTTACAGTCCTACAGCCACCTACAGATCTCCAGCAGTTAAACCAAAGAAGAAATGGAAGTTCTTCCCCACTCACACGATCCTGCCAGTAATCCAACCTGCTTCCACACCAACCAACCTGCGTCAGTCCACCTTCATGCCAGCTGAACCTGATGACCCACCTAATCCTGCCAACTCTTTGCCTGCTATCCAGCTTGAAGTTCCTGTGCCCCAGTCTGATGTTCCTGTGCCCATGTTCCAGTCCGATGTTCCAATACCTGCCGACCAGTCTGATGTGCCTGCTGTTCAGCCTGTTGTACCAGTGCCTGCCGTTCAGCCTGTTGTGCTAGTGTCAGCTGTTCAGCCTGTTGTGCCAACGCCTTTGTCCGCTGTTCAGTCTGACTTCCCAGTGCCTGCTGTCCAGTCTGACATCCCAGCGCCCTTGTTCCAGCCTGATGATCCTGTGCCCATGTTCCAGTCCGATGTGCCTGTGTCCCCGCTTGAAGTTCTGGTGTCCCAGTCTGAAGTCCCACTGCCTGCCTTCCAGTCTGAAGTCCAGGTGCCTGCCTTCCAGTCTGAAGTACCGGTGCCTGCCTTCCAGTCTGAAGTCCCGGTGCCTGCCTTCCAGTCTGAAGTCCCGGTGCCTGCCTTCCAGTCTGAAGTCCCGGTGCCTGCCTTCCAGTCTGAAGTCCTGGTGCCTGCCTTCCAGTCTGAAGTCCCGGTGCCTGCCTTTCAGTCTGAAGTCCTGGTGCCTGCCTTCCAGTCTGATATTCCAGTGCCGCCTTCCAGTCTGATGTTCCGGTGCCCGCCTTCCAGTCTGATGTCCCGGTGCCCGCCTTCCAGTCTGATGTTCCGGTGCCTGCCTTCCAGTCTGATGTCTCGTGCCCGCCTTCCAGTCTGATGTCCCAGTGCCTGCCTTCCAGTCTGATGTCCCAGCGTCCACTGTCTTGCTTGATGATTTGATGTCTGATCTGCTTAGTGATCCCGTATCTGGTATCCAGCCTGATGATCCAGTTTCTGGTATTCCTGTTCCTGATACCCTGTCTGATGGTCCCATTCCTGATACACTGCCTGGTGGTTCCTTTTCTGTTGCCCAGCTTGACGACCCAGAGCCCGCTGCCCAGCTCGATGACCTGGAGTCCACTGCCCAGCTCGATGACCCGGAGCCCGCTGCCCAGCTCGATGAGCCAGAGCCCGCTGCCCAGCTCGATGACCTGGTGCCTGCTGCCCAGCCCGATGACTCGGAACCCGTGGTCTGCCCTGATATGCCCGCTGCCCAGCTTGATGACCCAGAGCCTGCTGCCCAGCTCGATGACCCAGAGTCTGCTGCCCAGCTCGATGACCCGGAGCCTGCTGCCCAGCCCGATGACCCCGAACCCATGGTCTGCCCTGATGTGCCCGCTGTCTGCCCTGATGTGCCCGCTGTTTGTCCTGATGTGCCCGTTGCCCAGTTTGATGTACCCATTGCCGAGTTTGATGTTCGAGAGTAGGGATGGGCAAACAGTTCGGCCCGAGTATAAGTTCGGGCTAAACTTTCTTTGTTCGGTTTTTTTGGGAAACAGCCGAACAAATGGGTCGTTCGACAGTTTGTTCGACCTGCCGAACCGACCACAATGCATTGCAGTGCTAAACAGTGCATTGCAAGCCCTGATTGGCTGAAGCTTTCACTGCTTCAGCCAATCAGGGCTTGCAATGCACTGTTCAGCACAGAGCACTGTCAGAGTCATGATTGGACACTGTCATCATGACTTTATCCAATCATGGCTCATTCCCGCCCCACAGAATAAAAGTATTCTTTCAATGGCAACCATTTACAGTGTGATTTCAGTGTGGAGAGAGATAGAACAGGGCTCTGTTCAGTGCTATCAGTTAGTTAGTGTGCTATACTGTGCTATTTTGCTTCAATTGTCAGTGTAGAATATTAGTTTAGTGTCAGTCTAGGGATAGTGTAAGTGTAGTGAGGAGGACAATCATTCAGCTTTGCATAGTGTGTAGCTAGTGTAGGGACAGGTCAGATAGTTTCACTGTAGTGTAGTTTTTTTTTTTTTTTTTTTAATAAGTTTTTTTTGAAATACAGGATGTTCACAAAAAGGAAAGAATACAAAAGACATCATATTATGTGCAGATATTTTCAGTATTAACATCGCATCATCTCAAAAGAAGGTCAGCAAGGTAAATTAAGTACTTTATCATAAGTGCTATAATATCTGAAAAAGCAGTGACCCTGGTCAGAGATACTAGATCCTGTCAAATTTTTGGTATACAAAAATAATAGAGAGAAAAGGAAAAGAAAAGAGAGAATAGGGAGAGATAGAAAAAGAGGAAGTTAAGCAAGGTATAGGAGTAAGGGGGGATGGGGAGGGGTTGCCGTCTGTCTCAGGAGGGTCCACACTACATTAAATCTCCATGTATATTGTACCTTCAACCGGATTCCATAATTTCCGCATATGCGGTTGTGTATTTAAAGGCGAACCAGCAGGACTACACTTTTTTCTTCATTTCAGAATTTTTTTTATTGGAGAATGTTAGATCCTCCATATAGTACATATGATCTACTTCCCTCAGGCATTGGTGTAAAGAAGGTATTTTAGTAGTTTTCCAGAACTTAGGGATAAGAGCTTTAGCGGCATTTAGTAAATGTGGGGTAATAGACTTTCTATATGATCCTGCTGGCTCGCCTGTACAGTGTAAAAGAACATACCAAGGGTCATTAGGGACTTCAGAGCCCTGAATCTCCTTAATCCAATGAAAGATGGTAAGCCAGTAAGGCCTTATCAGGGGGCAGTACCACCAGATGTGAGCGCGCGATGCGATATCTCCACATCCACGCCAGCATAATGGTGATTCATGAGGGAAAAGCTTGTGCAGAGTTGCTGGTGTGTAATGCCATCTGGTCAACAATTTGTAATTAACCTCTGCGATTTTAGAGGCGATCGAGGTTGAGTGGGTTAAAGAGAGAATGGACGACTTCTCCTGATCTGTCAGATTCTTGTTTAAGTCTCTCTCCCAATTGTGAAGAAATGTAGGGTAGTTAGCAGAGGTGAGTGAACCTAGTGCTTGATAAAAATAGGAAAGCGGTCTTTCTACCGGCATGTCTCCTGCAAATGCTGATTCAATCTGTGATAAGCTGGTTGTATTGCGTAGGGGTTTTGGAAGGGATTGGATAAAGTCCTTTAATTGCAAATATCTCCATTGATCCATTAGCGATGGGGATGGCATCAAGGTGAGCACTGATAGTGGTACAATATTTGAGGCGTCTACGACTTGGTGTAATTGAATGTTATTTCCAAGGTTCCAAGAATGTAGTCTGGGGTCTATATTACCTGGTTGGAAGAAGTTGTGACCAGTCAAAGGCATAAGTGGGGAATTGTATTGCCACTTCTGAGTTCTGTGTAACAAGTCCCAGCATGCAAGAGTGGATCGAGTGAGTGGGGATGTAGTAGAAGGCAATGATCGAAATTTCATAGGAATCCAGATCAACTTGTAAAGGTCACTACCCCCTAGTGTCATCTCAAGTAAGACCCATAGTTTTGATGCCTTGTATTTCCAGTCTGAAATTCTTGATAAGACTGTTGCCATATAATATCGTTTAATGTCCGGTAAAGCTAAACCTCCTAATTTCTTAGGTTTAAGCAATACTGATCTAGAAATTCTTGGGTTACGTCTATTCCAGACATATTTGCTTATAATTTTCATTACACATTTAAAGAAACTAGGTGGAATTTGGAAATTTATCATCTGGAACAAAAATAGCAACCTGGGCAGTACGTTCATTTTGATCACACTGATCTTCCCTAGCCAGGAGTGTGCGAGCTGTGACCATTTTTGTATGTCCGATTTGAGTGTGTTAAGGAGGGGCATGAAATTAGCATGGAATAAGGATGATAGGTTAGGAGTCAGAAATATATACCGAGATATTTCATTGTTGTTCTCTGCCAGGTAAATGGAAAGAATTTCTGAAGATTGCTAGCTGTCTCTTGGGGGACTGAGATATTTAATATTTCAGATTTGGACATATTGATCTGGAAATTTGAGACTTGATTATATGCGGAAAAGGCTTGCAGCAGATTGGGTAGTGTAGTTATGGGTTGTTGGACATAGAATAAAATATCATCCGCATATGCGGCGTATTTGTGTTCAAACTTGCCTATCGTGATACCATGAATGTTTGGGTTGTGCCGGATTGTAGATAAGAAAGGTTTGAGTGAGAGGGCGAATAAAATAGGTGAAAGAGGGCAGCCTTGACGCGTGCCGTTGTGAAGTGTGAATGATTCGCTTAGAGTACCGTTTATTCTCAATTGTGCTGTAGGATAGTTATATAGAGCAGATATCTGACTTAGGAGAGAGGGGCTGATACCTAGATGGGATAAGGTCGCTAGCAAGAACTCCCAGTCCACCCTGTCAAACGCTTTTTCAGCATCTGTTGACAACAACAGGGTGGGCTGGGAGGTGTCGCAAACATGTGCAATCAAGGAGAGAGTACGTAGGGAGTTGTCTCGGGCTTCTATGCCAGGGATAAAGCCTGTTTGTTCCGTAGAAACCCATTTCGGTACTAGAGGGAGAAGTCTATTTGCTATTAATTTTGCGTAAAGTTTAGCGTCCAAATTTAAAAGAGAGATGGGGCGATAGCTACCACAAACGCTCGGATCTTTTCCTGCCTTCGGAATAACAGTAATGTGGGCATGTAAGGTTTCTGGTCTAAAAGAATCTCCTGAGGTAATCGAGTTAGCGTATTTAACCAGGTTCGGAAGCAAAATATCAGCGAATGAACGGTAATATGTGGTTGTTAAGCCGTCTGGGCCTGGGGCCTTACCGTTGGCCATTGCCTTAAGAGCTTTACGAAACTCTTCAGTGGTAAATTCCCCGTCTAGGGTAGCTAAAATGTCTTCCGGTAATTTAGGAAGATCGGCTTGTTTTAAGTAATCTTGTATAAGACGGCTACGGGACTCCTGATCTCCTGTATGGTGATGTACATTGTATAGTTGCTGATACTTTCTAAACTTTCTAAATTCTGCAGCGATGGCAGGGGTGTAATGAGCTATCTCAGCAGTTTTAGTTTTAATTTTAGGTATAAAACTCGCTGCCTTTTTTTGTTGGAGGGAACGGGCCAGCAACCTGCCAGGTTTATTGCCCCATTCGTATATACGGTGAGCAATTATGCGAGATTGTTGTTTCTCTGCAGCATGGAAAAGATTTTTTAAGTCTTCCCTCTTGCTAGTTAATTCTACCAGCACAGATTTTGAGAGGCTTAATTTGTGTTGTCGCTCAAGGGCATTTATATCTCGGATTAGTTCAAGTTGCTGACCCATTCGCTCCTTTTTTTTCCTAGTACCCAACTCGATAAATTTCCCGCGGACAAAGGCCTTATGGGCCTCCAATGTGGAGCCTGGAGATTTATCTGGACTAGTATTCTCCTGAAAATAAAATTTCAGGTCTTTTGCAATCCTTGTTATATCTATGTCTTCTGTCAATAAATTATCATTTAACTTCCAATTTATTCTTTTATGTGGGATAGATGGGACCTGTATTTTAAGCACAATCGGGGCATGATCAGAGAGAGTAGATGTATCAATATGTGAGTCTATTATCAGGGGAAGGTGTTGGTGACTGACAAAAAAATAATCGATACGTGAATAGGAATGATGTAAGTTTGAAAAATGTGTGTAATCTCTCATCTGAGGGTGTAAGATTCTCCAAACATCCATCAGCTGAGCATCGTGTAGACGTTTACGTATAAATGGTAAGCGCGCATGTGAGATGCAGGATTTGCCCAGAGATGTGTCCATTAACGGTTCGAGGGGAACATTAAAGTCTCCCGAGAGGAGGACACAACCCTGCGCAAACTCCGTTAGCTTCTTAAGAGTGCCCGACAGGAAGGAAACCTGGTCTCGATTAGGGGCACAGAGCGTGGCTAAGGTGCATAACATACTGCCCAGGTTGCCCTTTATAAATAAAAATCGTCCCAGAGGATCACTAACCATGGAGTCAAGTTTAAACAGAGTATCCCTGCGGAGTCCAATGGCCACACCTTTCGATTTGTGTACATCAGTCAGGCTATAGTACCATGTAGGGTAATTTGGAGAGAAGAGCCTGACCGAAGTAGTGTGTGTGAGATGGGTCTCCTGCAGGAAGACAATGTCCGCCCGCAGACGATCCAACTCTCGGTATAGATTATGTCTCTTACCTGGTGCGTGGAGACCGCGGACATTAAGTGATATCAGATTGAGCTTAGCCATTGACTACAACAGGGAGCACTCGTTCAATGTACTCTCCACATCTAACTGTTCCCGGGCAGACGGCAAAGAGGGGTAAAGGAAGGGGAAAAAAGGAGAAAAAGAAAGAGGAGAAACAGAAGATAAAAAATAAAAAGTCTGTATTAATAATCATTCTTAGCACAAGCAAGAGCCACCGTAGAAGGCGGCCGAAGACAATCAAAAATCTATTGTGCCTAAGTGGGGCAAGCCGCGGGCACGCAGCCCCCACGCCCCCACCCCCGAAGGGAGTAGGTGCATGAGGACGACGAGCCCCCCGGCCCCCCCGGGGGGGCTGTCTCAACACCAGGGCCGAACGACAAAGCGCGACCATACTTGCGCGCGCGCTGTCCCGTCACTCCGGACGCGGCACCCAGTCCTATAGAGAAACAAAAACGTTGTATTTACCCAGAGAGAGAAAAAATAAGAAGAACCAGGAAAAAAGGAACCTTAAAAAAAAAAAATTTGAAAAAATATAGAAGCAACTCAAGTGATTCTGCCAGGAGAACTCTCTCCCCGCTTCCTCTCCTACCTATCCTCCTCATCCTCTTTCGTTTTCTACCCCCACTTATAATACAAGTATATATTTAAAACAAAAAAAAACACTAAATAGGGGTGGACCTCTCATATGAGGTAGGAGAGCATATTCTAGATTTGAACACCTTAATAAAACTAACTGGGAATGTAAAAATAAAACAAAAGTTATTCCACAGTTGTGTGGAAGATGTAGATAAAACATAATCTAGAACAGTATACTTGCAAATGCAATACTTATGAGGAGTCTCCTGGATAGCTTTAGATAAAATGCTTAGTTACAGTCACCCAAATTGACAAGATGCATCCGGGGAGCCAGATCCACGCTTGTGCTGCACTTTTTGCCAGCTTGCATCCGGAGGAACACCGGGAGAGGGAATGGATTCTTGCCATCCTGGGAGATCTGGAGGTGAGATGTTGAGTTCCGAGCAAAATTTTCCCAGGTCTTCCGGGAAGCGGAGGGTAGCTGTCTTGCCGTCTCTATGGGCTATCAGGGCAGAGGGAAAGCCCCAGCGGTAATTGATAGAGGCTAAATGCAGCTGTTCAGTTAACGGACGCAGGGCCCTGCGTCTCTCCAATGTCTCTCTAGCAAGATCCGGAAAGAACATCAAGGATGCGCCATCAAAGTCCAGCGGCGTTTTTTCCCGGGCTTTCCGCATAATTCTCTCTTTTTCCTCAAAGTAGTGTAACCTGCAGATTACGTCTCGCGGGATATCAGAGGCCAAATTGCGAGGCCTTAGAGCTCTGTGTGCCCTGTCGATTTTCAAGGGAAAGTCTGCTGGCTGGCCTAGTAGGCCATTAAATATGCCACGGAGGGAAGGCAAAAGATCATCATCACCTGTGGCCTCCGGCAGGCCCCTGTTCCGTATATTGTTCCGCCGATTGCGGTTTTCTTGGTCTTCGACCTTATACAGAGCCATGCGGTGTGAGATAGTAAGGTTGCGGGTAGTCGTCTGCAGGGATCGTATTGCGGCCGCGTAGAGATCGAGGCGCAGCTCCGATTCTTCCACCCGTTCCAACACGTGATCTGACTGCTGCGAGCTCCTTTTTAATGGAGCGTTCCAGGCCAGAGAATAGAGAGGCTAGCTCTGTCTTGGTAGGAAGGTCACTAACCAGAGCCGCGACCTCCGAGTGTCTGGAAGTGCTTTCTTCCCCGTCCGAGCAGGCTGATATTGCCGGAGAGTGTCTCCTGGTTGTAGGTCTATGGCGGGAGGCGGAGCTCGGGCCGCGAGGCGAGAGGCCTAGTCCTTCCATACTGAGAGTATCCTCTGTTTCCGCGGCAAGATACCTCTTTATGGAGCCTGACGGGGTTCCTTTTTGAGGCAGGGATTTGCCCGTCCTTTTCCCCATGGTGTCTTAGGGTGATGCAGGGAGGATCTCTGGGTATTAGTAATTATAATAGGTGCCGCCACCGGAGCTCAGGGAAAACACCTCTTCACTGCTGCATGTCGAGACCACGCCCCCACTGTAGTGTAGTGAGCCCGTGTCATTCATACATACATTAGTGTGGAGTAGGGACAGCTCAGGTAGTTTCAGTGTGTGTAGAGAGACCGTGTCAGTAATCTTGACATTAGTGTATAGCTAGAGTAGGAACAGTTCAGATATTATCAGTGTAGTGATGGTTGAACACAGTCTATTTGATTGCTTTACTGCCAGTTTAACTCCATTTACTTCTGTGTGCATTACTGCCAGTTTAACGCCGTTTACTTCTGTGTGCATTACTGCCAGTTTAATGCCATATCGTTTTGCGTACGTTACTGCCTGTTTAACGCCATATAGTTTTGTGCGTTACTGCAAGTTTAACGCCATATAGTTCTGCATGCGTTACTGCCAGTTTAACGCCATATAGTTTTGCGTGCGTTACTGCTAGTTTAACGGCATATCGTTTTGTGTGCCTTACTGACAGTTTAACGCCATTTAGTTCTGTGTGCGTTACTGACAGTTTAACGCCATATAGTTCTGTGCGACACTGTATGTTTGGCGCATTATATTGCAGTATATTATAGTGTATCCGTGGAGTGTGTCTGTGCAGTGTGAGTACTCAAATTAAAGTGCACCAAACACCTATTTACATTGATTAACGTGTATCTACGTACAGATTTCAACTTCTTCTATACATTTGCTTATAAGCACTGCCCCCTCCCTCCCAATAATGTCTGAGAGGACAAGGAGAGGCAGACGTTCCCTTGCCACTGTAATGGGGCCAGCAACAAATGTGTCCATAGGCAAAGGTGGAGGTGGTGGTCAGTCCTCAGGCAGGGCATCATTTCTTCTGTTTAGCGAGTTTGCCTGTGCTATCCAGCCAAAGCATGCAGAGGAGGTGTGGACTGGCTTACTAAATCTTCCTCATCCTCCTCATCCTCTGTCATGCAAGTAGAGACAAGTGTGCAGTCCCCTGCAGTTGCCAGAGTGGATAAACCTGCCTCCTTGTCCACATCTATTCATGTCATAGCCCCAACATCAGCCATTGAGGAGTCAGCTGAGTTATTTGACCACAGCGTCAGCCACTTGCTCCTTGAGAATGCCCAGCCATTACTGGATTTAGATCAGGGATCCTCAAACTACGGCCCTCCAGCTGTTGCGGAACTACACATCCCATGAGGCATTGGAAAACTCTGACATTCACAGACATGGCTAGGCATGATGGGAATTGTAGTTCTTGAACAACTGGAGGGCCGTAGTTTGAAGACCCTTGATTTAGATGTTGGTTCTGAGGTTGGGGATGACAGGAACATGAGCCTAGAGAGAGGGAGGGACACTGGTAGATTGGCATTCATGTTCCCCAAGCCGCAGCTTATTGCAGTGGTAATGATGAAGATGGAGGAGATGATGATGATGATGAGGTCACTGATGTGACTTGGGTGCCAGATAGAGCAGAGGAGGAAACTGAAGTTGAGGTGGCACAACTCCAAGGAGGTCAACATCAAGAAAAAGAGTAGAGAGCAGCCACCCTATTCCATCACATTCTGCAGCTGTTATCTCCCGGCCCACTCCCCAAAGCTCAGCTGTCTGGGCCTTTTTCAGCAGCAGATCGCACTGTTGCTATCTGCAAATTGTGTCTCAGGCACATCCAACGTGGCAAAAACACCAATTGGGTATCACATGCCTAACAAGGCATTTAAAGTCCAAGCACTCAGCCCGTTGGCAAGAGCACCTAAAAGCCACACAAACGGGGCACAAATCTGTCCCTCCTCCTGCTTACACACTTCAGTCTGCCCCTGTGATACCAAGTCATTACCTTTCAGCAGCCTCCACTGAGAGGGATGATGGTATAGCACAGGGTGTCCCAGGTCCTAGCAGCACATCTGCCAGCAGCCTACCACCAGCTGTAGACTGTAGCTGGCAAATTTCTCTGCCCCATCTGCTGCAGCGGAAAAAGAAATACAGTCCCTGCCACCCTGGCTCTTCAACTTCTGCCTTTCACCCTGGCTTATTCTGCCCCCTTCCGTGAATTCGCACAATGTGCTGTACCACAATGGCAGATTCCCAGTTGCTACTACTTTTCACATAACGCCATTCCATCTTTCTACCATCACATGGAAGGGAAAGTCCTGGCATCATTGGGCAAGGCAGTCAACTGTAAAATCCACCTTACTGCTGACACATGGTCCAGCAAGCATGGGCAGAGATGATATATTTTGTTCACAGCACACTGGGTAACGCTTCTTGGAACTCGAAAGGATGCAGGACAGGGCTTGGTGCTGCAGCTTGTTGTGCCTCCACATCTCCATAGAGCTGGTGGTGATGCCAGAACTGTGAGCTCTACACCCTCCTCCTCCTCCGCCACCTACATGTCCTCCTCTGCAGAATTGTACTATAAACATCGGGTACCCCCTAAGCGTTCAAAGGGCTATTCCCAGAGCCAGGCTAAAAGGTGCCATGCAGTGCTTCAGCTGGTGTGTTTAGGGGACAGGAACCACACCGGAGCAGCGATTCTTGCAGCTCTGCAGGGACAGGCCCAGAGGAGGTTCACACCACGCCAGCTGGAATGGTGGTGTCCGATAGTGGCTTAAACCTTCTGTCCGCCCTTAGACAGGAAAAGTTGACACATGTGCCATGCCTGGCACGTGTCCTCAATTTGGTGGTGCAGCGTTTTCTAAGTACGTACCCAGGGTTGCAAGATGTACTAAAACAGGCCAGAAGAGTCTGTAGCCATTTCAGGCGGTCATACACAGCCACTGCTTGGTTGGCTGAAATTCAACGGGAATTCCACCTGCCTGTAAACCGCCTGATTTGTGACATGCCCACCAGGTGGAACTCAACTTTGGTAATGCTGCAGCGGCTATACATGCAGCAGAGGGCCGCCAACGAGTATCTGTGCCAGTACGGCAGGCTCAGCCTCGGCTTTTTTTCCCCACGCCAATGGCTGATCATTAAGGATGCATGCACTGTATTGTCACCATTTGAGGAGGCCACAAGGATGGTGAGCAGTGACAGTGCATGCATCAGTGACACAATCCCTGTTGTGTTCCTGCTGGAGCAGACTCTGCATGGCATTATGGACAGGGCACTGGAGGTAGAGCAGCAGGAGGAAGAGGAGGACTTCTTTTCCTCTCAAGGCCCACTTTATCCAGACACCATCATTCCTATGTCACAGAAAACACAGGAGGAAAAAGGGGAGGATGAGGAGGAGGATTCTGGCACTTTCATAGACTTCGAAGAAGAGGAAGACATGCGCCAATCTGTAAGTGATGGCTTTCCAACTCCAGGACCCTTGGGAGTAGTACGTGGCTAAGAGGAGGAAGTTCCAGATGCTGTCATCCTGAGTGACCCAAGGAGTCTTCTTCTCAAGCCTCTGCAAATTTGAGGCGAATGGGCAACCTCATGCTTCAAAGCCTGTAAAAGGACCCAAGAATACGTGGCATAAAGGAGAAGGATGATTACTGGTTGGCAATCCTCCTTGACCACCGTTATGAGGGGATGGTCTCAGAACTCATCCTGTCCCCACAGAGAGTGCAGAAGATAAAATCTCTTGAGGACACGTTAAAGAGGATTTTATTGAACATTTTTCCTGACTCCAGTAGGTTACAGTGTGGTGGAAAATGTTGTTTTGAGTCTTCTGTTGGTCAAGAGAGGAGCGTTGGAGAAGGCGTCTGCCTAAGTGAGGCATTTCAGTATTTTTTTAGTCCTCGCCGCCCAGGGCTGTCAGCTTCCACATCCCATCGGCAGCATCTGCATCACATGGTGGATGATTACCTTGGGGCCAAAACAGAGATGGAGAGCTTTCCAGCTGACGATCCACTGACTTACTGGGCCATGAGAATAGACCACTGGCCAGAACTTGCCCAGTATGCTATTGAGTAGCATCAAACGTGCTTTTAGAACGGGCATTCAGTGCTGCAGGAGGTTTTGTTACTGATCATAGAACGCGTCTGTCCACAGACTCCATGGACTGTTTGACTTTTGTAAAAATGAATCAGTCCTGGATTACCAGCTATGAAGCCCCTGATGCCGATATCGCTGGTTAAGTCTTTTTGGGATGTGGAATCTCTGCAGGACTTCAAGACTGCCTAGCTTTGAGGGTGTTCAATCATTTCATCTGCAAAAATGTTTTTGGTATAGGTTTCATGAGCACAATTAACACACAAAGACCATTTTTTTTCCAGCACCTGTTTGTAAGGTGCATATCATTGCAATTTTTTACAGCAAGGCCAATTCTTGCTTTCATCAAGATTACCTCTATAGGGTTATGGTTGGAAGGCACCATTGACACCCAAAGACCAATTTTAACGCACCCGTTATGTCTATCCAAAGTCAAAGTGACACCAAAATGTATCCAAAAAATCTCTAATCTTGTTCCCAGTGCACTACATTGTGGCCTCATAATACACACTGGCTCCCCCTCTGTTGCTGAGCAAAATAAAGTAAGCTTGCAGGGAAAATGTCTTTTTTTTTGGCTTTATAAATCCAATTATTGCTGCAGCAGATTCTAGACATGCTACAGATCTGCCACTTTACAGGTAGACTAAGGAAACCCCCCAGGCACTATATTGGAAGGAATTTTTCATTTTTATGCTTTCACTTTAAAAATAATAAAAAATCACTGCTCATTTAAAAATGACATTTTTCACAAACTTTTTCTTTATTGATACATGTCCCCCAGGGCAGGACCAGACCCCTATAACCATTGTTATACCCAAGTATTTGTATATAAACCTTCAAAATGGACACTTTTGATTTTTGACGTTTGGGTCCCATTGACTTTAATGGGCTTCGTTATTCGGGTCCGGACTTTCACGGTGTTTGAAAGTTCTGGTGCGAACCGAAAAGGGGTCCGTTCGGCCCATCCCTATTGGAGAATTGAGCTGTCTGTGGAGGATGCTTAAACAGCAGGTGAATATACTGGCCAGACAGACTGAAAAATATATAAATACACTTTAACCTAATTTTTTTAATACATTCTTTATTTTGTTCAAGAGAGAAGTATAATGGCACAAAAGGTTACATTTGTCTCGTGGATAGGCAGTATCAGTATTATGAAGTTGTAGGTGGGTGCAGCATGTTGCAGCCGGAATACCACATTCAGTCCCTGTGCAATGAAAGAACTTATTGAAATGATGCAGAGACAGTTCACAAATAACCCAGTGGGAAGGCAGCCCAACTCTTATGCCCTGTACACACGGTCAGACTTTCCGACGGAAAATGTGCGATCGGAGCTTGTTGTCGGAAATTCCAACTGTGTGTGGGCTCCATCGGACTTTTTCCATCGGAATTTCCGACACACAAAGTTTAAAGCTGGCTCTAAAATTTTCCGACAACAAAATCTGTTTGCTTAAATTCCATTCATGTGTAGACAATTCTGACGCACAAAGTGCCACTCATGCTCAAAATCAAGCAGAAGAGCTGCACTGGCTATAGAATTTCATTCTTCTCGGCTCGTTGTACGTCACCGCTTTCTTGACTTTCGGAATTTCCGACCAACTTTGTGTGACCGTGTGTATGCAAGACAAGTTTGAGCCAACATCCGTCGGAAAAAATCCAATGGATTTTGTTGTTGGAATGTGCAATTGTGTGTACAGGGCATAACAGTTCCAACAGCATGCAGAGAGCAGAATGCAGCTGAGCTGACAGCGTCTGTAGAGAGGGAAAGAATGCAGCCTGGCTGTCTTGTGCCCAAACAGGCAGGTGTCCAGAGAAGTTGCGAGTAAGCTTTCCTTCCTCATTAGAAACCTTTTCCTGCCGCTAGTTCTGTCCCTATCAGGCAGGGTACCTGTCTCTACTTTACCAACTTGCAAATGCATGCCAAACCTAGGAGCCAGGGCCTTAAAGTGGCTGTAAACCCAGATATCAAAAATGAAACTGAACATTTTAGCTAAATCAGCAAAGCAACACAACTCATTTATGTGCAGTCTGACAGGCATATGAGCAGTCTGTCATCTGTAATCCTCCCTACTTTGGTGCTGGAAAAAAATCCGACACATGCAGAAAATATGTGTCGCCACGCTCCTTTTCCTTTGACTGACTAAACTGCAGAAGAGACTCATGCATGAGCATGAGTGAAGGGTGCATGTCTCCTGCTGCCCCAGACTGAGTAAAAGAGTGTTTAATTTTAGGTGCTTGTAAAATATGCAGCATTTCTCCAATACATGCACCATTTTATAGTTTGTCATGTAAAAATCCAAACTGCTGTATTATTACCTCTGTATTCTCATCTCTAAGCCTAACACAGCTCTCTGGAAATCTCCAGGCCGTGGGCGGTGGAGTCATGACATCAGTGGCCCCATCTCCCATCTGTACAACCCACCTCCAAGCAAGGAGTAACATGCACGCACACTTCCAGCACCGTGCGCGCTGCTAAGCTTGCGTTACTGTGTGAGCAAGGATGTGGAGCCAGTTATGTCATTCCATAGATGCGCCCATGGACCAGAGATTTTCAGAGAGCTGTGACAGGCTTAGAGATGAGAATACAGAGGTAATAATACAGCGGTTTGGATTTTTACATTACGAACTATAAAATGTTGCATATACTGGAGAAATTATGCATATGAGGTTTACAACCACTTTAAATAGGCTCTGCCCAACCCAAGATGGCTGCCAGAGTCACATGGGGTGGAAGTATCCAATTGGATGCTTCCCCAGTGACCCAGGAAACCATAGAGGATGTTCTGCTTGACTTCCTCTCTGACTGTAGTGTTGCTGCGGCAGAGTGTCACCTGCAGTGGAAAAAGTAGTTTGCACCTGCCTACAAAGTCCTACATAGAAACATACTTAAAGTGGTTTTAAACCCCCCTGAGACATTTTTTACATGTAAATCTCATCTGAGTTGCAAAAGGGGTAGGGGTTATGAAGGGTCCTTAGAATATAGAAAGATGTGTGGACCTGAGAAGGGGAACATTGGGTAGAAGGGGGAAATAGATGGTCTTTAAGGTAGCATACTAGAGAGACCTGCAGATAGAACCTGTGTATGGTTGATGGTACCCTATAGCACCAGAATAACATTTTAAAACACGATTCTTGTATCTTGTTTGCTTTAATTAAATGATATGCAAAATAAAGGATATTATCTCTTTGGTAATTTGAAAGTAAAAGTCCAAGATCTATTACCCATTTGAGAAGGCTCTGTGTATAATCTGTAGGTGGTTGTTTTATCAGTCTGTAGGAGAGGGACAGTATGTGATCCATTGAGGGGGGGGGTCCAGGCAGAAATTCTCAAAAGGAGTAGGTGCCATGGCTGGTTCTTGAGGTTTGGGTAATGAAAGGAGAAAGTGCCTGAGTTGGATTGCTCTCCACAGTGATGGAAGAGGGGTGGTTAGTAATAGCCTGAATTTCAGGTACTGTCTTCCAGCCTTTTGAGTTCAAGCAGTGTTG
Source organism: Aquarana catesbeiana (assembly GCF_042186555.1). Lineage (NCBI taxonomy): Eukaryota > Metazoa > Chordata > Amphibia > Anura > Ranidae > Aquarana > Aquarana catesbeiana. The sequence continues at coordinate 682,865,460 of NC_133324.1, forward strand.
AATCTTAAATTTGTTGCCAAGTAATAGAAGTTGGAAACCTTGGTACTGATTTCCTGGTGGGAAGGAGGGGTGGTAAAGAAAAGGGGAATAGAGGGGAAGTTGGATATATTTGAAATAGGTCTTCCATCATAATACCAGGTTTGGAAGGTCACCCCAATCAGAGGGTGCTGTCTTGCATATCACCTTTGCGAATGTGGCAACCAAAGCAGACCCTGTAGAGGTAGAAGAGTTCAGGTGTAATTTTGTAGTGACGTATTTATTATAACCATATGCATGGCTCTATGGTAGAGAACTGGGTCTAGGAAGCCTATTCCTCTCTGTAATTTATGTTTAGCTAGGTTACTTGCATTTTAAACCCCCTGAGACATTATGTTGCTTATTAGCACAGAAATTTTTTTTTTTAATTTGGTCTGGATTGTTTTGAGAAAGTTTCCAGGAATTTTGGAGGGTCTATAATTGAAAAAGAAAAGGCAGTGGATAAAATTCCTCCCAAACCAAGAGAAGGTGTATCTATCCCACCTCTTCATATCTTTCTTTAATGCTGTGAGGAAGGGGGGAATTTATTTTTAATGTGATCATTTTGTCCAAGGGTTGGGTGACTTTGAATCATAAATGTAATATACAAATATAAATGTAATATACAAATATACAATTTTTTGCATATTTGTCACACTTAAATGACTCAGATCATCAAACAAATTTTATTATTACACAAAGATAACCCGAGTAAATACAAAATGCAGTTTTTAAATGATGGTTTCGTTTATTAAGGCAAAAAAGTTGTTTAAACCGACTTTATGTGAAAAAGTAAGTGCCCCCTAAATCTAATAACTGGTTGTACCACCCTTGGTGGCAACAATTGAAATCAAGCGGTTGCGATAACTGGCAATGTGTCTTTTACATTGCTGTGGAGGAATTTTGGCCCACTCTTCTTTGCAGAATTGATTCAGCCACATTGGAGGGTTTTCCAGCATGAACGGCCTGTGTAAGGTCATGATACAGCATCTCAATTAGATTTAACTAGGCCACTGCAAAACCTAAATTTTGTTTTGTTTGAGCCATTTGGAGGTGGATTTGCTCTTGTGTTTTGGATCATTGTCCAGGGGCATAACCCAAGTGCGCTTGAGGTCACGAACTGATGGCTAGACATTCTCTTTTAGGATTTTCTGGTAGAGCTCAGAATTCATGGTTCCATGAATTATGGTAAGTAGTCCAGGTGCAAAGCAGCCCCAGACCATCATGCTACCACCACCATGTCTGACTGTTGGTATGATTTTCTTGTTATGAAATGCTGTATTAGTTTTATGCCAGATGTAAGGGGATGCACACCTTCCAAAAATTTAAATTTTTGTCTCATCAGTCCACAGATTATTTGCCTTGGGGATAATCAAGATGTTTTTTGGTAAATGTGAGATGAGACTTTGTGTTCTTTTTGGTCAGCAGTGGCTTTGGCCTGGGAAATCTTCCATTGGATGCCATTTGTGCCCAGTCTCTTTCTTATTGTTGAATCATGAACACTGATCTTACCTGAGGCAAGTGAGGCCTGCAGTTCTTTAGATGTTGTTCTGGGTTCTTTTATGACTTCCTGGATGAGTCGTCGCCATGCTCTTGGAGTCATTTTTTAGGCCGGCCACTTCTGGGAAGATTCACCACAATTTGTAGATAATGGCTCTCCCTGTGGTTCACTGGAGTTCAAAAAGCCTTATAAATGGCTTTGAGGCTCCAGGGAGGCTTTCCAACGCCTTAGAAATGGCTTTGAAACCCTCCCTAGACAGATACATGTACACTACTTTGTTTCTCTGTTCTTGAATTTTTTTTAGATTGTGGCATGATGTGTGGCTTTTTGTGATCTGTTAGCGTGCTTCACTTTGTCAGACAGCTTCTATTTATGTGATTTCTTGATTCAACAGGTCTGGCAGTAATCAGGCCTGGGTGTGTCAAGTAAAATTTAAATCGGCTTTCCAAAAAATTGTGGTTAATTAAAGCTCATTCATGATTCAGCATGGGAGGGGGCAATTATTTTTTCACATAGGGCCAGGCAAGTTTGAACAGTTTTTTTTCCTTAAAGCGGGGGTTCACCCACACTGCCAAAAAAAAAAAAAAGAAAATATTAAAAGCCAGCAGCTACAAATACTGCAGCTGCTGACTTTTAATACATTGCCACTTACCTGTCCCGGGGTCCAGCGATGTCGGCAGGGGACGCCGAGAACCCGCTCGGTTCTCGGCAACTGCCGATGCCATCCTAGGTGAGGGAATCAGGAAGTGAAGCGTTGCGGCTTCACTTCTCGGTTCCCTACTGCGCATGCGCGAGTCGCGCTGCGCGTCCCTAGTGGTCCCCGCTCTCTGCTGGGAGCTGTGTGTTCCCAGCAGACAGCGCGGTCGGGACAGGAAGAAGCATAGACTCCCATGGGAGTCTATGCCGGAAGTAGGTGCAAATACCTGTCTTTGACAGGTATCTGCACCCCCCTTCCCCCTGAAAGGTGCCAAATGTGACACCGGAGGGGGGGAGGGTTCCGAAAAGCGGAAGTTCCATTTTTGTGTGGAACTCCGCTTTAATAAATTAAATAATGATTTAAAAACTGCATCTCGGATTTACTTATCTTGTGTAATATTAAAATTTATTTGATGATCTGAATAATTTAAGTGTGTGAAATATGCAAAAAATAAATAAATCAGGAAGGGGGAAAACAACTGTAGTTTCATCCAACTTAAGTAGGAAACTTTATTGTAAATCATACAGGGATTTATGCCGGAGATTAATATTAAAGGCATCTGACTTTGAAGGATTTCTCTTATCAGTTGATAAGTTGCCATACTTGTCCAGGGCTCTAAGCAAGTTTGGCTAATGAAATTTCAGGGTGAGTAATAAGGAAAAGCAGGTCATATATGAACCCTAGTATTTTGTCGCCAGCGGAAGCTGTGGTCACCACCTGGGTGTTCAGGTTGCAACACATGGTACATAGTAGGGGTTCTAGTTAGAGGATGATACTTAGGGGGATAGTGGGCACCCTTGTCTCGTTGCACTACCCTGTTCACTTTAACCTAAAATTTACCACGAACTTTAGTTCTAAACCCTAACCTAACCACAAAATATAAGCTTAAACCTCAAAGTCAGCCACAATTCAGACTGCTTTTATAACAAATAGGGTCATCACTATATATCTTTGGATGCTATAGCAAAACCATTAAAGGATCCCCCCGTCTCTTTAAGTTTAATTTCAAAAGTAATTCCTACATTTATTGCTTTCAGTTGTATAGAGTTTTCAAAATATATATAAACTCCAGGTGTAATTCCAAAATGTTATTGCAGCCTGTGTAAATTACTATGAAGCCAGATTTCCCTGTGTTTCCAGGCATCACAGCAGTCACATGGTCTGCTAATTTCTATAGTTATGCCCTTGACAACAAAAATGTTAGTGTCATATTAATTACTGTATTATGCAGATACTAATTCCAATAAAACTACAATGGTGAAAATATATTACAATAAACAAATCTATGTCATAATATATTAACACATAAAATGTAATTTTTCAGATTATTGGTACCAAAAACCCTGCACTGGAATGTTTGCACTTAATGCAGCTGCTCTTCCACTTTGTAGCAGAATTTTTTTCCCCAGGTGTTCCAAAGCAATTCTAAGCATTAATGTAAGTAAAGACTAGTAAGTAAGTATAAGGCAACAGAAATGGGGTCTCCATGCAAAGTGACAGCAGGTGAGGGTTTGCAGGTCCAAGAAGAGGGTTAAGGAGTTTTATATAAGTGCTGACTATTAGGGATGGGCTATCTGTTCAAGTCGAACATGAGTTTGACTCGAACATTGGCTGTTCGCCCGTTTGCCGAACAGCGAACAATTTGGGGTGTTCGCGGCAAATTCGAAAAGCCGCGGAACACCCTTTAAAAGTCTATGGGAGAAATCTAAAGTGCTAATTTTAAAGGTTAATATGCAAGTTATTGTAATAAAAAGTGTTTGGGGACCTGGGTCCTGCCCCAGGGGACATGTATCAATGCAAAAAAAAGTTTTAAAAATGGCCGTTTTTTCGGGAGCAGTGATTTTAATAATGCTTAAAGTGAAACAATAAAAGTGAAATATTCCTTTAAATTTCGTACCTGGGGGGTGGCTATGGTATGCCTGTAAAGTAGCGCATGTTTCCTGTGTTTATAACAGTCCAAGAGCAAAATGACATTTCTAAAGGGAAAAAAGGTCATTCAAAAGTACTAACGCTAGTACCGGCTATTAATGAGTTGTCAGTCCCTACAATATACACATAAAAGTCATTGTAAAAAAAAAAAAGTGTGGCTCTTGGTAATGGATATTAAGGGGAACTCTGTGCCAAAATTTAAAAAAAAATGGCTTGGGGTTCCCCCCAAAAATCCATACCAGACCTTTCAGGTCTGGTATGGATTTTAAGGGAAACTCCGCGCCAAAATGTAAAAAAAAAATGGCGTGGGGTTCCCCCAAAAATCCACATCAGACCCTTATCCAAGCATGCAACCTGGCAGGCCGCAGGAAAAGAGGGGGGGGGGGGAGAGAGCACCCCCCCTTCCTGAACCATACCAGGCCACATGCCCTCAACATGGGGAGGATGTCCCCATGTTGATGGGGACAAGGACCTCATCCCCACAATCCTTGCCCGGTGGTTGTGGGGGTCTGCGGGTGGGGGCTTATAGGAATCTGGAAGCCCCCTTTAACAAAGGGGACGCCCAGATCCCGCCCTCCCATGTGAATTGGTAAGGGGTACAGTGTACCCCTACCATTTCACAAAAAGAAAGTGTCAAAATGTTAAAAACCCACAGAGACGGCTTGGGACAAGTCCTTTATTAAAAAAAAAAAAAAAAAAAATAAGAGATTCCAGCAATGTAATCCAATAAATCCATGCTCCTACTCCAGTGATGTAATCCAATTCTCGATCTCCAGCGATGGATGATCTCCAGTGACTCCAGCGAGGAACACGCACAGGATCCTGCCTCCACCGGAGGCATCCAGCCAATGACGCAGTGCCAGCTTGACAGCTCTTATGTAGCTGAGGGCGGGGCCACCCGTCACGTGACCCCGTCCCCCTCTGACAAGGGGGAAACACCGGGGTTTCCCAGTGACATGTACGTGTGACCCCGCCCTCTCTGATGCAATGCAGGATTCCCGTTGGATTATTAAAATTTGTTTTTTTTGTATCCCCTACTTCCCCATCCATGGGGGGGGGGGGTGGGGGGGGGAAAGGGGGCATTAAGGTTAATATACGTATATGTACAGCGTGTATACAATGACCGAGGGATTATAAAAGGATACAAAATCAAAAAGAATAAAGATCCTGAAAACAACTACGTGGGAACTACAGTATATGAAAATATGTCCAGTGGTTATGATGCTTTAAGCTGCGGCATGCAAAACCTTACTGTGATTGATTTTGTAGGAGAAAGAAGTGTGGTGCACGACAGACTGAGGAGAGAGTTCCCAACCCCAAAATGCATCCCTCAACAATCTTATCCTGATCTGACTTGACCAGAAACAGGTAGCACTTCATATAGCATCCGCTTACCGTCTCAGAAGGTAGGACCCGATCAGCTACTGATTTTCAAGATTGGACACTCAAGCATCCGTACCTTACCTTCAGCTAACTGTAGATTGCCAGTAGCTGTCTATACTTGTGGACTTCCTTAGATGCAGACTTTGACTATCAGATACACATATATTACACTCCCATAATTTGCATTTATATTTCAGTTTGTGCATTAAACTTTTCACAGCACACTTACCAGCTAACCAGACAAAAAAGGCACCAGGTTTCTGGCAGGAGGATTGGGGAGCAATAGAGGAGCAGAGGGGGAATGGGGTACAATAAAGGGACTGCTTGGATCCATGCTGATCTCACATTTTACAATGAATGAAGAAGCACATTTTACATTTCAGTGAAAGCTCTAAATGGAACAAAAATGGTTCTACTGCTAATACTCACATGAGAGCACAATCACGCTCCCACCATCCGACATTGTTGTCCCATCCTGTACCTCCACCCTCACCCCTCCTCTGTCTCCTACCCTCTTCTCCCTCCTTCTCTCCAGGCACTGGTGTCAGTATGTTTACAAACTTTACGAAACATTTAGGCCAAAACTAGGACAGGGACTCAATTTTTTTAAAAAGGGCACACATCCTCCATAGGGTATATAGAACCCCTAAATTCCTTCATGATATAGGCTTGAGATCTGATTCAACCTGTGCTAGGTGTGGTAACCCAGGCACTCTTATACATCTCTTGTGGTGATGTCCCAAACTCCAGAGATATTGGGCGGAGGTAGTTGGTACACTTAATGGGCTATTAGATGTAAATATTCTTGTTGAACCACTTACGTGTCTACTAGGCTATCTTGACTCTTCTGTTTATGTTTTTCCTATAGTAAATACTATTAGACGTGGGGTTGTGTGGTGTGGGGGTGTTTTTTTTTGGGTGGGGGGGTATTGGTAATGTTTTGCGAAATGTGTTTTCTATAATGTGTTTGTATTTTGTAAAATTGGAAACTTTGTTAAATAAAAATCTGATTTAAAGAAAAAAAAAAGGGCACACATCTGGGGACACTTTTTATCTGGGGACAGCCTCCTAAAATTGGGGACTGTCCCTAGAAACTGTGACATCTGGTCAGCCTAACCTAAATGTTACCATTTGATAATGCTCACATTTGGGGTGCTTTCATTGTTACACATCTTTGTCTATTAGATCAGGTTATAGGACATGAAGGGTTGTCAATTAGGTCAGGATAGCATTAGGATTTAGGACTACTTTAACAACATCATAAAATGTATCCAGACCTTCACTATAAATGAATAAAACTAAATTTTTAAGCATACTAGAAATACTTTAGACGTAGCATAACTCAGAAGCACTGAGCATTCCTCTTCTCTGAAATGGGTGCATGGATAATTTGCTGTGTGTCTGTGAAACAGTTCATACAGTATCTGCAATGCTCTAAAATCCTTTGATGTTACTGGACTGGCATTCTTTTTATCATTGCAGAACAATCACACATGATGTGTCATACTTCAACCACCAATTGTTTGCCAGTAAGTGAAAACTTACTGATATACTGTAGATGCAAAGCTTATAAAAAGTAATTTTCACTGTAATTTCAAGCAACTCAGGAAGCCTGTGCAAGCAGCAGGTTTAAAACCGATTAACCTGCTAACACAGCCAGGTTTAAATTGAGTAACCTGATTCACATGCACAGCATCTGGAGCTGATAAGTAGAGGGAGAAAATGGTAAATTATACGATGGATGATGTATAGTGGCGTCGCTATGAGGGTGCGGACTGCACCCAGGTGAAATCCGCCAGAAGGGTGACACCCAGGGCCAGATTGCCTACGCCACTGTCACTAACACGGCAGGGCAGAGAGCAGGAGGCAGAACACTTTTAAACAAAGAGACACAGCAGCACTGAAAAGAGGGCAGGGGCGAGAGCTGCCAGAGTTAACTTTCAAGTTAACCAGCAGGTGATTGGTTGCTAGATGGTCCTAGCAACCAATCACCAGCTTGTCAATATGAAAAATTAACTCCTGCAGCTGCTGCCCTCTATTCAGTGCTGATGAGTCCCCCATTCTGCATGTCCCAGTTAAGTAAGAAGCGCCAGAGCTGCGGAGGTTGTGTAATGTGAAGGAGGATGAATAGCTGCAAGGGGCTGTGTAATGTAAAGAGGTCCAGAGGTGCAAGGGCTGTGTAATGTAAAGAGGTCCAGAGGTGCAGGGGCTGTGTAATGCAAAGGGGTCCAGAGGTGCAGGAGCTGTGTAATGCAAAGGGGGCCAGAGGTTCAGGGGGTGTGTATAGTAAAGAGGGCTGTGTAATGTAAAGAGGTCCAGAGGTACAAGGGCTGTGTATTGTATAGGGGTCCAGAAGTGTAGGGGCTGTGTAATGTGCAAGGAGCTGTGCCAGAGGTGCTAAGCGCTGTGTAATGTAAAGAGGTCCAGAGGTACAGGGGCTGTGTATTGTGTAGGGGTCCAGAGGTGCAGGGGATGTGTAATGTGCAAGGGGCTGTGTAATGTAAAAAGGTCCAGAGGTGCAGGGGCTATGTAATGTATAGGGGTCCAGAAGTGTAGGGGCTGTGTAATGTGCAAGGAGCTGTGCCAGAGGTGCTAAGCGCTGTGTAATGTAAAGAGGTCCAGAGGTACAGGGGCTGTGTATTGTGTAGGGGTCCAGAGGTGCAGGGGATGTGTAATGTGCAAGGGGCTGTGTAATGTAAAAAGGTCCAGAGGTGCAGGGGCTATGTAATGTATAGGGGTCCAGAAGTGTAGGGGCTGTGTAATGTGCAAGGAGCTGTGCCAGAGGTGCTAAGCGCTGTGTAATGTAAAGAGGTCCAGAGGTACAGGGGCTGTGTATTGTGTAGGGGTCCAGAGGTGCAGGGGATGTGTAATGTGCAAGGGGCTGTGTAATGTAAAAAGGTCCAGAGGTGCAGGGGCTATGTAATGTATGAGGATCCAGAGGTGCAAAGTAATGTAAAGGAGTCAGAGCTGCAGGGGCTGTGTAATGTAAAGAGGGCCAGAGGTGCAGGGGGCTGTGTAATGCAAAAGAGTGCCAGAGGTGTATGAGGCTGTTTAATGTAAAGGGGTGCCAGAGGCGCAAGGGGCTGTGTAATGTGCAGGGAACTGACTGTGTAATGTAAAGAGGTCCATAGGTGCAGATGATGTGTAATGTAAAGGGGGTAAGAGGTTCAGGGGGCTGTGTAATGTAAAGGGGGTCACAGGTGCAGGGGGCTGTGTAATGTAAATGGGGCCAGAGGTGCAAGGAGCTGTGTAATGTGCAGGGGGCTGTGTAATTTAATTAGGTTCAGAGGTGCAGGGGGCTGTGTAATGTAAAGGGGGCCAGAGATGCAGGGGCTGTGTAATATAAAGGGGGCCCAGAGGTGGAGGGGCTGTGTAATCTAAAGGGGTAATTGTTTGTGTGAAAGGTGCGCTGACTGTATGATTTTAAAAACGAAATAAATGTGAAAAAATGGGTATATATATATATATATATATATATATATATATATATATATATTAAAAAAAAAGCACAATAAATGTTGTAGCCCAATGTGAACACAATACATGAATTAAAGCAATTAAAAACAACAGGTTGAATAGTCTACATAAAAATTACCTGTAACCGATAGGGATAAACAAATATCTGAAGATATTGCAACTGAACACAACGTGTATATGCTTTGGAAAAAAAGACAGACAAGGGAGTAAACAGATGAACAGGCTCTCTCTAATTTTGAAAAGTCAATGTGAAAGCAAATCCAATTCAAAAAAATTAATAAGCTGAATTGAGAACAGGAGTCCCAAATCAAACAGATACCGATCCCAAGGTGTATGGACACTTGAATGTGAAAAACACCACTGTGCGCAAAGGTAATAAAATTGGCTGCTTACCAGACCGACAAAGGTCACAGAGCGTGTGTGCTGAGCCACAGCTTAGGGATACAATCCTCTGTCCACCAAATCGTGGAGATTCACGAAGGACAACAGCTCCCAGCAGACCCTGATGGATTGGTGAGTGTGACTACTCATCTGTGGCTGATGAAATGGGTTCCTCTATACGAGGGCTTGAGTAGATCCCCAATTAACAGCTCACGATGGATTGTGAAAAAAATCAAGAGGTGGACTATTAGTGCATTATCTTTTGATAAAATCAATTAATTTAAGGTGCACTTGCAAAAATTTGTTAAAAAATGGTAATGGCACAGCCGCTTGCACTGCGGTTCGTGCTCCTTGATGTTACAACTGGCTTCTTTTGACATATTTCCCCTAAGTAGGCATCAACTGGGATTGGAGATTTGTGTAATGTAAAGGGTCCAGAGGTGCAGGGGGCTGTGTAATATGAAGGGGTGCCAGAGGTGCAGAGGGGTGTGTAATGTAAAGGGTCCAGAGATGCAGGGGGCTGTGTAATGTAAAGGGGTGTCAGGGGTGCAGGGGGCTGTGTAATGTAAAGGGGCCAGAGGTATAGGGGCTGTGTAATGTAAGGGGGATCAGGGGTGCAGGAGGTTGTATAATGTAAGGAGGGTCAGAGGTGCAGGGAGCTGTGTAATGTAAAGGGGTGCCAGAGGTGCAGGGGGCTGTGTAATGTAAAGGGGTGCCAGAGGTGCGGGGGTTGTCATGTGAAGGAGTCCTGCATGCTGCATCCTTTGTGCACTTTAAGAAAAAATATTATTGGGGGGGTGACACCCACCCTAATGATGCCACTGGTAATGTCCATTTGCAAGTGGGGTTTGGATTTAAAAAGAATGTGGATTGTCATATAGAAATAGGAATTATCTGCACTTCGATCAAAAACAAGAAACTTTCAGTGCAAACTTTTTCACCTGCAAATGGGAAAAGATGATTGGCTACTGAAAAAATGTTGTCCATTTAATAGACAAACTGTAGTGATACTAGACAATGTGCCATGTCAGCACAGAGTACCAGGATTTCATAGAAATTGCCAAGTATGTCACGTTATAGAAGAATAATGTGTATTTTGTAGACAGGGAAAGACAGGGAGACATGCATACCAAATCCGACTGATCTAGGCAACATCAGGTGTTGGGTGCATGGGGGTGTCTAAGCCATGCTTATTGCTATACAGAGGAAAATGAGGAGATGGAAGATATGGTGATACCACCTCTTTATTTTGACTAAAGAGGCACACATCAGAAGCCAAGAAAAGGTGCATGGATCCAGGTTTTGGAGGATCCCCTGTATGTTGTAACAGCTTGCTACAGTGCTTTAGTAAGGCCAACCAGCAGACAGTCATATTTTTCCTCTTTATGCAGGACCTCCTCATACCTACAACCTCAAACCTGAGGTACACACTGATGCAGAGGCAGTAGAAACACCTGCTTTGGGTGCTGAAGCAGGATGTGGTCACAGCTGATGATGTGGTCCTGCCATGTAACTGCTATTCCTGTGTAATCTCTGGGGCATGACTGGTAAGTTTGACAGGCAGGTTTCACTCTGTGTGGAAGTAGCATGACAGCAGTTCCTGTATGAATGAAGCTTGAAAATACTGGATAAAGGCTTCAATCATAAATTAATATTAAAAAATATTATTGCGATGTAGTTTACTCTTGGTGTTTTTAGCATTTGTATGTAGAACTTTTTTAGCGCTAGCTCATTTTGTTTGATCATGTTTGCAGCACTGTATTAAAAAAGGAGACAAGACTGCAGATTTAATAAAATACCTTGCTGTTTGACCATGTTCGCTAAAACTAAACCCTATCAGTATAGGCAGCACCCCTATTGTGCCATGCCTACATTAGATAAACCACACCCACCTTCTGTGGCAGTGCACTTCAACATTATTCCCCCTGTATGGTTATTCAAGGGTCAGAAGGTGGCAACCACAGGCTGTCAGTCATTTCTACCCCCTGTGCCCTCCCAGCTCCTGTATGTGTGGATTTTCAGGCATGATTCTACCATCTTAAGGCATCTTTGCCCAAGCCACCCATGTTTATGGTGGTGGTGGTGGTGGTGGGGGGGGGGGGCAAACTTTAATGGCTCCAGGTTATGGTGAAAAAAATTGTAATCTGATAAGGTTTTCCAACCTGTCGAATTACTATTCCTCCTCTTAATTACTATTCCTTCTTTGAAGAAGCTCAGTTCAGAGGATTAGAACACATTTTAATAGCTTCCCCTAGAGAACCTTGTTCTGGAACATAGAACCAGCACTGGAAGATTCCTTCTTCATCTATTAAACAAAGCATTCAGCATAGTGAAGCTTTGCACCTTGCACACAGAAGACGTAAAGATAGGGCAACCATTACATTTTCCTGATAATAACATATGAGTTATATATGTGTTCCTTGCAGAAGAAGGGTATAAATAGGGTCTATATTATGCAACAATCACCTGCCATCTGCCCTTTGCAGTCTTCTTGCAAATGTTATATGGGATTACTTTATTGTTTAGCAACCTTATATTGTATGTAGCACCCTTGTCCTAAACAGGGCTGCTAATAAATCTAGTTGTGCTAGGTGGTAACTAGCCTGGCTAATTTGTAGTCTTTGATCCACTGGTTTCTGTCCTAAGCTTGAGTTTAATTTGTGGTCTCTCTCTTCTGTCAATAGGTGGCACTGTTGTCTTTGGCATTAGGATGATAATTACAGTGAATTCAGGTTATGAGGTAATATGTTGTCTCAGCCAATTAGCAGGAGTTTCCTTTGGCCGCTTTGTATGCTAGGATAAGCTATTTATTTGGAAGAAGTGGGGCGATCAGGTTTTTTTCCACCCGGGCTGGGGAGTGTGGAGCAGCAGCAGAGGGTTAGGCCTGAAGCCTGAGGCCTAACCACGTGTGTAGAGGCTCAGCCTGAGGGGAGCCTGATCATTGCCGAAGGTAAAGGAGAAGCAGTGGCCAGAGGGACGACCACTCCTGTTGCCGGAGGCAAGTGTAAAAGGGATGGAGTTCTGAAGGAGTACCAGAGTAGACACTTCACTATCTGGGGACAGTGAAGTAGGTGGGAAAGCTTCAGTAGAGACTCATCCAAGAGTACAGCGGGTAGCTGTTCGTAAAGCTCGAAGGAGTACAGCAGGTAGTTATAAGTAAAGCTTGAAGAGAAATACAGTGGGTAGCTGTGAGTCAAGCCTGAGAGATCCAGCGGGTAGCTGTGAGTTCAGGAACCCAGCGGGTAGTGTGGGTGAAGCTTGAAGTGTACAGTGGGTAGCTGTGAGTTGAGCTTGAGGGATCCAGCAGGTAGCTGAGCCTAAGAAGTCCATTGGGATACTGCGAGCTGAGCTTGAAGAATACCGTGGGTAGCTGTTAGAGAAGCTTGAGAAGTCCAGCAGAGTCCAGCAAGTAGCTGGGAGCTAAACTTGAAGATCTACAGTGGGATACTGTGAGTGAGGTTGTTGCCATAGGAGACAGCAGTTGCTACAAGATACAGATCACTGCATTCAGCTTAAAGGCCCTTTTCTGTAATGCTGTCTGCCTAGTTCTATTTTTGGTCTGCGGAGTCTGCCCAGTTGCTATTGCATTGCCTAAGGGTGTCCTGTGCCCTAACGCTCTCTCCCCCTGTTCCTGTTAAGATAAATAAAAACTCTTTACTCATTTTTTAAAAGTGATGGGCGCCCATCTTTTCATCTTTCACTTCACCCACCATGCCTAGTAACCTGCACCTTGAGAAGGAATGTCAGCTCTCTCTGACTCTGGGGGTCATCATCAGGCCCTTAGAGGTCGGGGAGACTGTTACATGTATATTACAGCATTCTAGGTAAAATAGGCAAATCATATTTATTGTGCCCATATACTCAACATGCTATTTAAGTTGAAAAAAAAACGTATTATATAAACCTGTATAGGTATTATATGTATCTAAAGCATTTGAGCAATGAAAATCATTAACATTAGTTTATAAATCATACCAATTTCCAGTGTCACGTCCATAAGTGCTACAGGCAGGAATAAGCATTTCCCAGTCTTCTCTACTCCAGTGCCCAGACTGCAACATTGTAACTCTGTGTAGTAAGTAACAAGGTAGGAGGCAACAGGGGTTGATCTATGTCAGTCATTTATGAGCATAGCCAAGAAAGTCACAGACACCAGTATTTTCATTACTGTTTCATCTTTGAACCAGCATCTCAGTCCAGGAAATAGATGCTAACCCTAGAGCAGGGATATGCAATTAGTGGACCTTCAGCTGTTGCAGAACTACAAGTCCCATGAGGCATAGCAAAACTCTGACAGCCACAAGCATTACACCCAGAGGCAGAGGCATGATGGGACTTGTAGTTTTGCAACAGCTGGAGGTCTGCTAATTGCATATCCCTGCCCTAGAGGATGTCTAAGTAAAGATGGTTTCTCCTTGCTTCTTTGCCGTTAGGTAAGGGGAGTCTGCAACCTTGTCAGGGACGGCAAGTTCAAATGCAGTCATGGGGGGGGGGGGGGGGGGGCGTGCAACAGACCCACCTGCATCCAAACAGACCACACTGTGGGAGGTAGCCATTCAAAAATGGCAGAATGGATAGGTCAGCTCTAGGCAGAGTTATCTGTGCTAAAGCAGACAGGAATAATTCCCTGAGGGGAGAACATTGATTGCACCTATGTGGAGAAAAAGAATGTTGCCTCAAAGGTGGCATAAGTGGGCAAGGTGACCCATGGCCAGGTCTGTTGATCTGGACCATCTCCAGAGAGACCGCCCACTGCTAGTAGTGGGTCAGCAAAGTAGAACAACTCCCTGTCCAAGAATCCGAGTCCCTGACTTGACTGAAGGAAAACTTAAGCGTAGACCTCAAATGAAACCCATCTATGTACTGGAAGAGTATAACTAGGTGGAGACTCAGAGACAGAATCCAGTTGTTGTCCCCTAATAGAGGCAATGCAGAAATGGTGATGGCCAAGTTCCATGGAAAGATTTAAAGAGGAAGTAAACCCTGGTGGGTTTTACTTCCTCTTTTTTTCCCTGCAAAGGTAAAGCATAATGGGCTACTATGCATCGCATAGTAGCCCATTATGTGTCACTTAGATGACACAGAAGCCTGCGCTGTCGCCGTTGTCCCCATAAGCAGGGAGCTTCCATCTTAGCCCCTCTTCCTTCCGGGGCTGCGAACTGGCCGGAGTCGCGTGACGTCACTCCTGTGCATGTGCGCAGGAGCCACCAGTCACGGCATGACCCCTAATAGAAACGGCACGATGTGGAGGTTTAGGAGATATTTCAAACACCTCCAGGTAAGCCTTAATATAGGCTTACCTGTAGGTAAAAGTTGTTGTACAGGGTGTACAACCACTTTAAACTATTACCAGAAAGCAAGAAACTACTGAGACAATGGACCTGTCTCACCCTGAGGTATGGTATACTGTACCTCAGCGTATAGTTCCCTCATGACTCATTCCCCACTGACCGCCCTGCTCCAGACCATGCTTCTGCTGTGGAGCCCCCAGGCCATCATCTTCTGATGTGCCTGCAGACAGAGACGCACACCACTTGCTGCCGGAGATAGAGCCCAGACTAAACCCTTGAGATGCTTCCAGAGATCCAGCATAGGAGACCCCCTAAATGCTTCTCACAGGATTGCTTTTTTTCGTCTGTTAGCTTGTCAGGGACAAGTGGGGTGGAGTGCAGCAGAGTGTCCCTTTACTTGTCATTTGCAGATGTACAGTAGGTGCAGGCTCCTTTAACTCTGTCTCCCACAATCCTCACGGCTCTCACAAGTCCTTGGGCCCCTGTACTTTCCCAATGGGTATAAATATCCCTCTGGTGCTCAGAGAGACAGCACCTGCTGAGACCGCAGTGAATGGGCATGTGAGCTGTCACCGGGTGACTGGTTCCCCTATGCTAATCCTGATGTGTGGGCTGCCTGGTTTCATCTTTGAATGCATTTGAATGCCACCAAACTGGGCTTTAGCATGGGGTGGAGCTACAAGCAGTACAGACCGTAATAAAAATAGTTTTTTAATACACAATGGAGCCATACATCAAAACCAGACAAAGTGTTATATGTACTTGCCATCCTCGGGGAATTCAAATAGGATTCTTTATGTTTTGATGATAGTAGTGCTAGAGTATAAAACCCTATTGAGTGGTTATCCACACAGAATGGTAGAATTTATTGGGGTGTTCCCTGACAGGCCAACACATCTTTTTACTGAATCCACTGTAAGTGACCCCTCCAGGTTTTGTTGGGCTTCTGAGGCTCTTTGCAGTGAAGGGTTTATATTTAACTCAGCTATTACCTGGTGGTGCGTGGCATGCATTTTCATGCTTATTTCTACTTGTTTTTCAGTAGCCCAATCTTGTGTTAATGGGCTCAATTTACTAAAGAATAGCTCATGAGATAATTGAATCACGTGACACATTTTTTCCAATAATCTCATGAGATGCTGAAAATGTCAATTCACTATCACCTTATGAGTTATTTACCTCAAAAAGCAAAAAACGCTCAATAAATACCTCATAAGATGTTTGTAAAGTCAATTCACTAAAGGAAATAAATAAATAAATAAATGTATGAGGTAAATAAGCAGTGGTCCAGTCATGAGGGATTTAAGGAATGTAAAAATATAATAGCCAATTTGGAATAGTCTTTACCTTTTTCGATCAGTTCTCTCAACAGTAATGTATAGAAACCTAAATATGGAAATACACAGAATCATTTGCGTTGATTTACTTAAAGTATAACTAAAGGCAAAATTTTTGTTTTTTTTTGTTTTGGATAAAGTGGAGATGGATTAGACCCCTTGTCAGGTTTTTATTGCTGTCTGTGTCCCTGTTAGGGAGATTAACCCTATCTATTTGTCCTGTTTACCGTTATAATTGAAAATGACAGAAAATCCCAAATTTTGAGCTGTCCCCAGAAAAGTAATAGAGGGGACATTTTCCAATGTGGACACTAGTTCTGGTGACCTGGGGGGCCCCAAGGGATTCTTTTCAGTTATAGGGATTTCCTCTCACTTCCTGTTTTGGCTATTGGACAAGAAGTGAAGGTAAATCTCCCCAATGACAACATTGTCTTTTTTATTGGTTCAAGAATAGTATTTATGTGTGTGATTTTTTTATACTATTTTCATTCAATATTTGACATTTATAAAGATATTTTGTATGTACTTCATTTAACTTAGTTGTTTTTGATACACCACGTGTGTCCTGTGAAAACAGCTTCCCTTTGACTGGTATTCTAGTCACCTTTTTTCTCTTGTATTAATACATATATTGCAGGGACCACACTGACTTAGTGAGTTGGCATATTTCTATGGTTTAAACCATTTTACCTCTTTATTAGCACTAAAAACCGACAGGGGTTCTAATCCTTCTCCACTGTTACTATCCCACTGGATATCATGTCATGAGATAAAATACCACATGGTTTCATGACATAAATATCTCACATTTAGATGAAATAACTCATGCTTTTGTTTAGAAGCTTTTTTTGTGAATTGCAAAAACTTTTGAAAAACGTTATTTTATCTGAGCGACATACCTCTTCGTGAATTCAGTCCAATGACTTTAACAGGAAAAGTGAAAGCTAGCAGAGGCAATATTAAATGCCCTGCAGTAGAAATGAAAAAGACAAATCTGCTGCTTTATAGGCCATGAGTATGTTTAGAGGATTATCTGATTGAAAGCTGATCCTTTGGTTTCAATGGCAAGTATTATCAGAACTCCTAAGTGACGAAAAACCAAGGTTCTCCCCATTGGTACGAAATCCACCCTGACAAAGCTTAACAGTTTTTCAGTTAATATTGATAACGCCATAGTCTGGGTGTCATCCTTGATAGCACACTATCTTTCCAAGCTAACATCAGTAATGTCACTCGTTCAGCATATTTCCATCTACGCAAGATTAATCATCCTCGTCTGTTTCTCACACCTAACAACACTACTGTTCTCATTCACAGTCTGGTCACTTCCCTCATAGATTACTGTAACTCTCAACAAGAAAAGCAGTACAGTAGATCTTCAGCAGCAATAGACCCTTTGGGTCCATTCGGTCTGGTAAGTGCTTATTTATTAGCTGGTGGCGGGATTGTCACTCACCATTAGTGGATTGGATTCACCCTCTCATGTGCTCTTCCCCATCTTCTTTATGGGACTTGTGGTTCCTCAGTGGATTTCTATCTCGGAATTGGTGGACGTTTATGTTATTGCACTTATTTTTATTCAAATAGACCCTTCCCAGCAACAACAGATTCCCCAGCAACAATAGATCCTTCCCAGCAACAATAGATTCCCCCAGCAACAATAGACCCCCAACAACAATAGACCCCAGTAGCAACAACAGATTTCTCAGCATTAGCCAAGCATCAATAGACTCTCCAGTAGCCAGCAACAATAGACCACTCCCTCAACAGTAGATCCTTTCCAGCAACAATTGACCCTTTAGCAACATAAGCCAACCCAGCAACAACAGATTCCTCACCAGCCACAATAGACCTCCCTAGCAACAATAGATTCCCCCAGCAACAATAGACCCTTCCCAGCAACAATAGATTACCCCAGCAACAATAGACCCTTCCCAGCAACAATAGATTCCCCCAGCAACAATAGACCCCAGTAGAAACAACAGATTTCCCAGCATCAGCCCAGCATCAATACACTCTCCAGTAGCCAGCAACAATAGACCACTCCCTCAACAGTAGATCCCTTCCAGCAACAATTGACCCTACAGTAACATAAGCCCAACCTACCACAATAGTTCCCCCACCAGCAACAATAGACCTCCCCAGCATCAATGCACTGCCACGTAAAAATATATGCCCTCCAGCTACGATAGACCCCCTCCCTCAACAGTAGATCCCTTTCAGCAACAACTGCCCCCCCCTAGCAACAATAGTAGACCTCTGCCATGCAAACATAGATCCCCTCCAGGAACAATAGAACCCCAGCAGCCAGAGCTGGAGGTGCCAAAATTGCATTCCCACTGAAAAAAAGCCCTGATTATTATTATTCATTTGCACACTTCCTCCAGGGCACTGACACAGAATGTAACACAGCTAAAGGATCAGCATAACGGCCATACGGCTGGTATTTTGACTATCACAACAGTGAACCATATTAAGTTGTGCTGGCAGAATAATTCCTATTATCTTTACAGTACTACCACAAACTTTTATTAAATAAACGTGTTGTTATTTCTCATTTATTATGTTATTAATGTAATGGAATATTTCCCGCTAATGTACATATTGCTCAATAGTGTTGTTTCTGCCAAATCCAAAGATCCCTTTGCTCTTATTAAAGAAGAATCTGCATGAGTGGGCTGGTGTTAATAGTTTGAAAAAAGAACACTGATGCTTTTCCCAGGGGCTGGAGGATGGAGCTATCCCAATGACGATGCAGTGGGCTGATCCTTGGAGTTCTCTACATCTCTTCCATCCTCCTCAATATCCACATTTCAATGTGCCCATAAGCATCAGAGTGGGGCTGTGCAGGCTCAGACCTGGTTGCTCTCTGACCAAATACATCAGTCAGGTTGAACTTTGGAAAACTTTTTCTCACCACCAGCAAAGGAATTAATAGCAGCTAAAGAAAATGGGCACTGGGGATTATATCTGTGTTACAATGAGTGGAGGAGCACCCTGGGGCTTCAGGCTGCAAGGTGGAAAAGAGTACCATGAAATACTACACGTGTCCAAGGTAAGATGACGCATTTCTTTATCGGTTTTGTGTTTGTAAGTTAAATAACACATATTGGGGTAGATTTACTAAAACGTGTGCACTCAGAATCTGTGCATAATAGCCAATCAGCTTCTAACTTCAGCTTGTGCAGTTAAGCTTTGACAATAAAACCTGGAAGCTGATTGGTTTCCATGTAGAGTTGCACCAGATGTTGTAGTAAATACCCCCCATAGTCACCAGATTTTTTTTTTTATTAACTGATAGGATAACCAGATATTTTTTTATGTTTAGTTTATAAGTCTTGCATATGCTGAGGAAAACTCTAATCATAAGAGTGTGTTCCTTGATCAGAGAATTTCCAAACTTATCTCAGATTTAGATCAGAGATTGTGTTGATGTTAACTGCAATGAACTCTTTGATCATCTCTGAGCACGGGGAATTCTTCATGTCAAATTGTCAGAAAATAATTGCTGATTCCACATACGCAACATGTTGTTTAATGGAGCACAGATAATGCCTAACAACTTCATGCACAAAGTTACAGGGTTTTATGAAGCTTTCCAAATAGGTTACAGCTTTATACACAGCCCAGGGGTACTGTAAGAACTAACAAATGTGCTCATGTTTACATTGAGACCATGTTTAATGTCATTTTAATGGCATGCTGGCCCAACTTCAAAACAGGATTCACACGACACCACTCGACAAGCGCAGGGTAATACATCAAGCCTAAATCCAATCGTTTTAGTAACTCATGTTATGAACATATACAGACTGCTAAGTTATACAAACACATGCAATGTTTAAATTCATTTGCAAGTGATTCTTAAAAAAAAAAAAAAAAAAAAAAAAAAAAAAAAGGTCCACTTAACCGAAAGCAGATTTTCACCTTTTTTGCTAATCTGGCTAATCTGAAGTCTAATGTACACTTAACTCTAATTCTAATTCTGTGTGATCTGCTATGACAGGAGGTGTTGGAAAATTGTCTTTTGGATAAATATTTTGGAGGACACAGGAATAGACATTTAACATTTAAATCTGCTATTTTATACATCAGAAAACAAATTTACCATGTTTGCAATAAAGTATTTCACTTCAACTTTTGAGCAACAAACTTTTCCTGTGTATCTTATATACAAACTAGATAAATTCTGCCACCTAGTGGATTGATTTTGAATTTATAAATAGATGTATTTGGAATGCTAGAAGAAGCATTGTTTATTTCCTAATAAAATGAATTTATGTTCAATCATATAAAATGATTGCCTAATACGCTGCCAATTTTAAACCCCTCTAGGTTGTAGAAAGCGTAATTTAACTTGTTGCATTGTTTCAGAAGCGTGCTAGGTGAAATGGAGCAGCGGACATTAGAGCGTTAAAGGGGTAGTAAACCACACCATTTTTTTTTTAAACCCTGCAAAGTAAAGGCATAATGTGCAAGTATGCATCGCATACTTGCACATTATGAAATACTTACCTTAGAACAAAGCCCTCCAGCGCCGTGCTGTCACCGCTGACAGGCGCTTCCATCTTCACCCAGTCTTCCTTCTGGGTTTGCGTCCTCTGGCCATCTGATTAGCTGTGCCACAATTATATCACTCCTGCGTGCACGAACTGTGGCACAGAGTTTTTAAGGGATGGCACAGGTATGCCATCGCGGGCTGCATGCAGTGTGAATTTCTTGTAAACCGTGCAGGTTTAGGAGATTTTCACAGTACCTACAGGTAAACCGTATCCTTATTATAAGCTTACCTGTAGGTACAAGTGCCAAAAAAGTTTGCATTATTGGCAGATGCAGCCACCGGGGTTTCCTGTGCTGACATTTTTTTGGGGGCCTTCTCTTTCTCTAGCATACTGACATCTAAGCAATAACTAGGGAGACATCTTCAGTGGAGCAATGGGTCTAAATTGGAACTACAGACAATTAAATACAGATGAAATGATACAAAGAACACCCTAGTCTTTTTTTTTTTGCTGTAGTTCAGTAACACTTATGCCCTGTACACACGGTTGGATTTTCCAACGGAAAAAGTGTGATCGGATTGTGTTGTCGGAAATTCCGATCATGTGTGGGCTCCATCTGACTTTTTCCGTCGGAATCTCTGACACACAAAGTTTGAGAGCAGGCTATAAAATTTTCCGCCAACAAAATCCGATCGGTTATATTCTGATTGTGTGTACACAAATCTGACGCACAAAGTGCCACGCATGCTCAGAATAAATGAATAGACGAAAGCTATTGGCTACTGCCCCGTTTATAGTCCCGACCTACGTGTTTTACGTCACCGCGTTCAGATCGATCGGATTTTCCGACAACTTTGTGCGACCGTGTGTATGCAAGACAAGTTTGAGCCAACATCCGTCGGAAAAAATCCATGGATTTTGTTGGAATGCGCGATCAATGTGAGATCGTGTGTACAGGGCATTACAGGTGTTATGCCTGATCAGGAACAACTGCCGGGTTCCCTTACCAGGAATGGCAGCGGCTGCACCTGACAGCCAATCCGAAGATCGGCTGCAGTGCCGACATTGTGGGCTCCCTTGACAAGTAAGTGTCCATATATTAAAATTCAGTAGCTGCAGTATTTGTATCTGCTGACTTATTTTTTTTCCTGACCGGGCAGTGAAAAGAGAAGCAACACACTGATGACTTCATCTGTCACTGTGCTCTTTCTTCCTGTTAGAACATTCCTTTTTAGCACATGAGCACTGCAACACAACTGATTGGCTCCCCTAGTCTGAGCTCTGCTGTGCAGGGATTGCAAAAGGCTAATATCAAGTCATATTCAGGCACTTACAGAAAGTGCTTGCAATTAAAGTGAATACATTCATTGCATAGTTGCAATTACAGAATACAGAACTGCCTGGAATGTATTGTAATATAATTATATCAAATCCTCCAATTAGGACACTCTTTGGAGTGTGTTTGTGTCATTGGATTTCAGTGGCATTCCTCCACATGCCCCATTTGCCTTTTATGCCTTGTACACACGACCAAACTATCCGGCGGAAAAGGTCAGACGGAATCATTCCGTCGGACATTCCGATCGTGTGTGGGCTTCATCGGACTTTTTCTTTCTAAAATTCTGACAGACCTAGAAATAGAACATGTTTCAAATCTTTCCGACGGAATCAGTTCCTATCGGGAAAACCGTTCGTCTGTATGCTATTCCGATGGACCAAAAACGACGCAAGGGCAGCTATTGGCTACTGGCTATTGAACTTCCTTTTTCTAGTCCCATCGTACGCCATCGCATTCTAAACGATTGGACTTTGGTGTGATCGTGTGTAGGCAAGTCCGTTTCAGCGGAACTCCGTTGGAAAGACCGTCGGAGTCTATTCTGATGGAAAGTCCGGTCGTGTGTACGCGGCATAACAATTTAAATACAAAGCAGTAGTATTATTTCTTTATCTAAATTGCCTTTATGTAGCTGTGTAAATATGGTAAAGATATCCAAGTTGTCAGCTCTGAGCAAGCTACTAACATGAATGGTGCAATGCTTTTTATGTAAAATTGTTAAGCTATATAAATAATAAAATAAAATGGTGGCTGTGCTAAGGACATTAGCTTGTAAGATACATTTCCATGGTGCAGGAACTCACATACCTCTCAAGTACACTGAACAGTATAGTACAGTGATGGCAAACCTTGGCACCCCAGATGTTTTAGAACTACATTTCCCATGATGCTCAACTACACTGCAGAGTGCATGAGCATGGGAAATGTAGTTCCAAAACATCTGGGGTGCCAAGGATGGCCATCACTGGTATAGTAGAATATGTTAGGTTCCATTTGCAAGGGTGTTACTACTACCACCATAGCCATATTATGAATATTATGAATCTCAGAGGCAAGACTCTGCTGATTCCTGCGTCTGCGATTGACAGTTGTGTGCAGATAGCTGCGGCCCATACCTGGTACAGTGCAATGACAGGTTGTCGGCAGCTACAGCTATTCGCAACTGTTCATGCAGCCAGCGATTACCTGTGGTAATTGAGACTGGAAGCACACAAAGTGCAGGTAATCGCTGGCTGTGCAAACAGCCTTGAACAGCTGTGAGCACCAACAGCCTGTCGTTGCACTGTACCAGGTTGGGGCTGCAGCTATCCACACACAGCTGTCAATCCCAGCCGCAGGAATCAGCAGATTCTTGCCTCTGGGATTTGTAGCTTGGCTAAACACCCATGCAAATTCAGCCTTGGACGGCCACGCAACTTACATTCTATACAGGCCTTGAGTTTTCCAACATCCAAGGTGTATGACAGTGTTCTTCAAACTGCCACCCGGGGGCCGGATGTGGCCCTTTGCTTGCCTTTATCTGACCCTTGAGGCATTATTTCTGCCACTTACACTAACAATTGGACACTATTCCTTCCACTAACACCAATGATGGGGCACTATTCCTCCCACTGACACCAACAATGGAGCACTATTCACCCCACTGACACCAATGATGGAGCACTGTTCCCCCCACTGACACCAACAATTGGGCACTATTCCCCCCACTGACACCAATAATGGGGCAATATTCCCCCCCACTGACACCAACAATTGGGCACTATTCCCCCCACTGACACCAACAATGGGGCACTATTTTTTCCCCGTGATTCCAAAGATGGGACATTGTTTACACCACCTGCGCGGAGTGCGGCTCTCCTAAAGTCTGAACGATAGTAAACTGGCCCTTTGTTTAGAAAGTTTGGAGACGCCTGGTATATGAGAATCTAAACATTTCAGTTTATAGTCAGTCGAGTAGGCTCTTACACTACATGGTTGAGATTAAACCAAAAGGAGAATGTAGAATAAAATTTTTCAGCCATATTTAGGACTATATAAAGTTAATGCATTTTAACTCACATTAATACATTTTAATAAATTCAATTAATTAATTTAAATTCACTCCCTCCTCCCAACATACAAATTTAGTTTTTAATGGCTTTAATTGTGTGTACATTAGTTGGTCACATGTTTACTTTCTGGCTCCAGGATCTTTTTGGCTTATATGCAGTTGCACAGAGATTGTGATCATGTTGCCCCTGTGTGAATGGGGTCTAACAGGCCACAATGGGCCAAGAATAGCACCTGCACTCTCTTTTCCAGTGTAGTACACCACATCACATGGCAGTATATTACCTCATGCTGTGCTACAACGCAGGAGTGTTAATGGTGCATTGGTATAGTGTTTTGGGGTGCCATTTAAAATGAACTGCACTGGTACTGTATACAGTGCCTTGCAAAAGTATTCACTTCCCTTGGCTTTTTACCTATTTTGTTATATTACAGCCTTTAGTTCAAGTTTTTTTTAATCTGAATTATATGTGATGGATAAGAACACAATAGTCTAAGTTGGTGAAGTAAAATTATAAAAATATATACATAAAACTATTTTTCATAAATAAAAAACTGATAATTGGCATGTGCGTATGTATTCACCCCTTTTGTTATGAAATAAAAAGCTCTGGTGCAACCAATTACCGTCAGAAGTCACATCATTAGTGAAATGATGTCCATCTGTGTGCAACCTAAGTGTCACATGATCTGTCATTACATATACACAACTTTTTGAAAGGCCCCAGAGGCTGCAACACCTAAGCAAGAGGCACCACTAACCAAACACTGCCATGAAAACCAAGGAACTCTCCAAACAAGTAAGGGACAATGTTGCTGAGTAGTACAAGTCAGGGTTAGGTTATAAAAAAATATCCAAATCTTTGATGATCCCTAGGAGCACCATCGAATCTATCATAACCAAATGGAAAGAACATGGCACAACAGCAAACACAACACAACAGCAAACCTGCCAAGAGACGACAGCACGCCAAAACTCACGGACAGGGCAAGGAGGGCATTAATCAGAGAGGCAGCACAGAGACCTATGGTAACCCTGGAGGAGCTGCAGAGTTCCACAGCAGAGACTGGAGTATCTGTACATAGGATGACAATAAGCCGTACACTCTATAGAGTCGGGCTTTATGGCAGAGTGGCCAGAAGAAAGCCATTACTTTAAGCAAAAAACAAAATGGCATGTTTTGAGTTTGCAAAAAGGCATGTGGGAAACTCCCAAAATGTATGGAGGAAGGTGCTCTGGTCTGATGAGACTAAAATTTAACTTTTTGTCCATCAAAGACAAAACGCTGTCTGGCACAAACCAACACATCACATCACCCAAAGAACACCATCCCCACAGTGAAACATGGTGGTGGCAGCATCATGCTGTGGGGGTGTTTTTCAGCAGTTGGGACTGGGAAACTGGTCAGAGTTGAGGGAAAGATGGATGGTGCTAAATACAGGGATATTCTTGAGCAAAACCTGTACCACTCTGTGTGTGATTTGAGGCTAGGACGGAGGTTCACCTTCCAGCAGGATAACGACCCCAAACACACTGCTAAAGCAACACTTGAGTGGTTTAAGGGGAAACATGTAAATGTGTTGGAATAGCCTAGCAAAGCCCAGACCTCAATCAAATAGAAAATCTGTGCTCAGACTTAAAGATTGCTGTTCACAAGCGCAAACTACCCAACTTGAAGGAGCTGGAGCAGTTTTGCAAGGATGAATGGGCAAAAATCCCAGTGGTAAGATGTGGCAAGCTCATAGAGACTTATCCAAAGCGACTTGGAGCTGCGATAGCCGCAAAAGGTTGGTTCTACAAAGTATTGACTTTAGGGGGGTGAATAGTTATGCACATTGACTTTTTCTTTTATTTTGTCCTATTTGTTGTTTGCTTCACAATAAAAAAAAAAACATCTTCGAAGTTGTGGGCATGTTCTGTAAATTAAATGATGCAAATCCTCAAACAATCCATGTTAATTCCAGGCAACAAAACACGAAAAATGCCAAGGGGGGTGAATACTTTTGAAAGGCACTGTATGTGAAGTGAGGTTTCTCTCCCAATGTACTTGTCTTGCTGTATCTCTGTTAGGCAGATTCAATCTAAGTATCCTGGTGACCATTGTCAGTAGCATGGTTCTAATGACAACCTCGTAAGAAAAAATATTCTTCACTTCACTCCCCTTCTCCATTCATAGAAGCTATACTATAGCTTCCAGTAATGAAAGCGATCTATCTGCTCAAACTGTTGGTGCAATAATAATAATAATAATAATAATAATAATAATAATAATAATAATAATAATAAAAGGAGGGCAGCTGAACGAATGAAAAGTCTGCCTCCTCCATTCATAAAAACACTTTTCATTGCAGGAGGCTATAGTACCGTTTTTTTTTTTTTAAATGGAGGAGAGGGGCATAGTCCACTTTCTTGATTGCCTATGGGCCAGCGGCTTATATTAACCACTTCAGCCCCGGAAGGATTTACCCCCTTAAAGCAGAGTTCCATTCAAAAGTAGAACTTCCGCTTATGCGTCTCCTCCCCCCCTCCGGGGCCACGTTTGTCACCTTTCGGCGGGGAACAGGTACCTGTTTTTGACAGGTACCGTTACCCACTTCCGGGAGACCGGGCAGCGGCCCAGTCTCCCAGGAGGTTGGTCCCTCCTTCTTTCCTCTGCCACCGGACCAATTAGAAGGAGCAGCACGCTTTGTGCATGTGCAGTAGGGAATCGGCTGTGAAGCCCAAAGGCTTCACTGCCAGGTTCCCTTACCAGGAATGGCAGCGGCTAAACCCGACAGCTGATCCAAAGTTCGGCTGCAGTGCCGACATTGCGGGCTCCCTGGACAGGTAAGTGTCCTTATATTAAAAGTCAATAGCTGCAGTATTTGTAGCTGCTGACTTTTAATTTTTCGTAAGGGGGGGCTGGACCTCCTCTTTAACGACCAGGCCATTGTTTGTGATACGGCACTGTGTTATTTTAACTGACAATTGCGCGATTGTGCGACGTTGTACCCAAACAAAATTGATGTCCTTTTTTCCCATAAATAGGGCTTTCTTTTGGTGGTATTTGATCACCTCTGCGGTTTTTATTTTTTGCGCTATAAAATAAAAAAAGAGCAACAATTTTGAAAAAAACCCAATATTTTTTACTTTCTGCTATAAAACATATCCAATAAAAAAAAATGAAAAATTTTAATTTCCTCATCAGTTTAGGCCAATTTATATTCTGCTACATATTTTTGGTAAAAAAAAATCCCAATTAGCGTATATTGATTGGTTTGTGCAAAAGTTATCGCTACTACAACTATGAGATAGATTTAGGGACTTTTTATTTTATTTTATTCTTTACTAGAAATGGTGGCGATCAGCGATTTTTAGCGGGACTGCTACATTGCAGCAGTCAAATTGGACACTAAGTGACACTTTTTGGGGACCAGTGACACCAATACAGTGATCAGTGCTAAAAAAAAATGCGCTGACACTGTATAATGACACTGGCAGGGAAGGGGTTTACATTAGGGGCAATCAAAGGGTTAAATGGGTTTCCTATGTGTGCTTTCTAACTGTGTGGGGGATGCTGAAATCATTTCTGATCAGTAGGAATAACAAACTCCCTCTGTGACAGAACGACGGTCTGCCTTGTTTACAAAGGTCAGACCTCCGTTCTGTTATTCCGCCGAATGATCGCAGCCACCTAACCCGCTGAGTGGGCCGCCGGTGGCGTGTGCACCCGAGACCAGGAAATGCAAACAACGTACAGGTACTTTGTTTCACGCAACCGGGCCGCCCTGCCACAGTATATGGGTGGTGGGCAGTCCGGAAGTAGTTAGACCCCAAAGTACCTGAAGATTACAGATGGGGGGGGGT